>NC_044245.1:146464975-147664975 GCF_003957555.1 Calypte anna
AGAAATATAACCAGCTCTCTACAACTTACAGATCTTCCATACAAAAATGACTGCTCTGGGACTTTTAACTACAGTTTCAGCATTTGTCACTATTGAGGTTTGTGTAATATCTGCAGGGAAGAGCCAGTAGTCCCCTGGCGATGGAGAACTTCAGAAGACAAAACTGCTCTTCAAACTGGTGAGTAAGCCAGGAGTGTATGTCTGAAACTTGGATCCTAAGCTGGAATGAAAGGACTAGAAGGAACCTGGAAGGGCTCACCACACAGCCAACTGTATCATATTAGGAACTCATGCCTAAACTGAAAGCAAGGAGTCTCTGAAGCTGATGCAACCCAGGGAAAATGGGAAGAACCAGAGCGCTGAAGATCCCCAAGAAATTTGTCAACTTGGACATATGGTTAGAAATATAGACAAAATTTAGCAAAATAGACAAATATGTTAGCAGTAATTCTGTTAGCATCTTACTCTGCTGGAGGTACAAAAGCCCAAGATACAGTAAAGCTCTCAAAGTGCCCTTTTTTATCACCCTTGTGTGTCCTTCAGGGGTACAGACTGCCTGGATGGATTTGAAGGAGAGAGGCAGCATTATGCATGTGAAATGAGCTCCTGGATAGGTAGATCTGCTGTGAAACCCAAAATCCTGCTCTCTTGTTCTGTCAGGAGGCTTGGAGTGAGAGGAAAAGACATCTTTTAGTGTGGACATCTTCCAGTCAGGCAGAAGATAGCACAGAGCCAGATGTGCATACACCTGCACAGCCCAACTGCATCACCCTGCAGCCAGATCTGGGGCTTTTTCTCTGTTTATTTGACTGTGATGTGAGAAGTCCAAGTTACCAACCTACACCTGAAAGCAAACAGACTGGATCAAAGGCAGAGGCCACTTTGCTGGTGGAAATCATGCAGCCTGGCTGAAAGGAATACTGGAGAACCCATAACCTGCCCTTCTGCTTTGGAAGCAACAACATGGGAAAGCCCTTTGGCTGAGAGCATAAAAGTAAATAAGAACTGAAAGGTCATTGCTTACCTGTTGTTTCCTCTGCTGGACATCTTTCCACCACAGGCACAAAATATCTGAAGATTATTTTGTCTTACAACTGAAAGCTTCTACCTCTTCAGCAGCCTGCACACAAACTGGCAAGCAGACCACGACTGAACTGCAGGTGCAGGCTCCTGACGTTCTGGATTATTAGGTTTCCTCCTGTTTGTTTTCCATCTCAGCACTTTGTAGTGCTACCAATTAAAGGCTAAATTTATAACGGGTGCATTTTTCCAAAAGAAATTTACTCACCACTTCTCACTTGTAATGTGATTATTTTTTTTCTTAGGGTGTCCTAAAGTATTTTACAAAATACAAAATTACAGTGAGCTCCAAGACAGGAATGAAATACTGAAACCTATTCTGAATAGCATGGCATCAACCACCAATTACTGTAAAAAACTATTTATTTAATATGTCAAGGCTAATTGTGGTAGCCCACCTAGTGCTTCCAAATAAATATCAGATGAATTTAGGAGCATGAGGTAATCAAATTCTCTGCCACTTATGAAATGCTTAAAATAATTTATTGATTTTATGTGAAAAGAGGGGAGCCTTTGCATAAAGAGCATGGTATTTCTGAGATTATAAATGTATATGTATGTGACAGGAGTGAGAAATGTTGGAGAAAGAATAATTCATTATTTACTTTTAGCCGTAACCTACAGAAATTTAGACAGAGTGTTTATTCTAAAATAAGCTATTTATTCCAAAATAAGAGAAAAGTGGGATAGCAAGTCTGAGTCTGTTACTACACTGGTACACATTGAATTGCACCAAGGAAACTTTAAATAAGTCCCTCTGGGGTCTTATGTAGGAAGCATTTTATATTGTGAATAGCTAACTCTAAATTTAATTCTTAGAGCATCTGTTTTTGCTGTGGAGTATCACACAAATCTATTCTTACTTTTCAAATTGGCTTATGATTTTATATCAACAGACCAAATTGTTCTTTCCAACATATTAAAATGATTCTAAAAAGGTAAGTACTGTTTTCTTGTGCAGGAAAGGGAAACCAATTTCTCAAAATCATAACAAAAGCCACTAGTTGGGATACTAATGGTATTGAGTCCCATCACTTGTCTTGCTTGTAAGAAATCACCTTTTTTCTTTTTTTTTTCTTTTTTTTTAAAGAAAACTGTCAAGAAGCAGGGCAGATTGCTTCTGTTCTGGTTAAATGATGTTTTATAAAGTAACAAAGCCTTCAGATACACAACTCTGCAAATGGTCTGCAAATGGTCGAATGGTCAAAGGTTGAACTGGATGATCTTGAAGGTCTCTTCCAACCAGACATTCTGTGATTCTGTGAAATCTTGTAAGTAATGACAGATCTGAGAGCAAATGTTGACAAGCAATTCTTTGTGGTTTCACTCACAACAGCTCTACAAGTCAAGCTTGCCTTTTAGCATCCTTGAAACTACTAGTAGACCTTTGTCTCCCCAGATATCAGTTACAAGTGTCCTAAAGACTTCTGTTCTCTCTGGCAGTGAGCTGTGGTCAGTTTCTAAACACATTTTTTAGGATATTGAAGGGATTGCTCCAAGTTTCTACATACGCTTCTTCCAGTTTTCATACAGGTTCTCCTTAAAGGCACCTACTCCTATTTGTATCAGAATTGTAACACGAGGCAATCATAGCCCAGGATCTGAGTTATTCTTTGGTAATATCCCCATTCTCCTAAGACTAAGACTCCTAAAGACTTCAAAAGACTCCTAAGACTTCAAAAGTCTGTTTAAGTGTAAATTCAGTGCTCTGGATAAAGCAAACCCTTGAGGTGTCCCAGGAAGCACTGAGTTAACCATCTGCCTCCTGAAGGGTCCATCTGATCACGAAGCGATACAGTTCTTACATGGGTCCTAACTGCACTTTTCTGAAATACAAAACCCTCAGAAGCACAAATAACATCCTAATTTGAAGAATAAACTCCATTAGAAGCAGCTGCGAAAAGAAAGCAACCATTCTCCCTGACTAACTCTTCGAAGTAGCTGAAAAGTTACCTGAACTATTTTTAACAGTCATTAGTTGTTTAGTTGGGTTATATTACCCCACAGAAATTGTTCTCATTACCAGGTTGTCGCCACTTCAAGACTGCTAAACCCTGCTTCTCTTCAAATCCTTCCTCACATTTCCTTATGTAATTTCTTAGGGAGGTGTATTCAGCGTTACACTCTGAACACTTTCAACAGACCAGTGCCAAGCAATTACCCATTATTTCCTAATGTTCCCAGTTTAATCAGATTTTTCCTCTTGTAGTAGAATACAGAACTGAAATAACCTGATTTTCGCTGTTAAACTCTTTTTAGGGCTATGAAATACTTTGAAGGTTGGTTTCTTTCAAATTATCACCAGCATCTTGTTAAAAAATACACCACTACCCAAACCCTTTTATGCAAAGCTGTTGGCTTGGAAGCCCAAGCATATGGAACAGGCTCCTCATTCTGGAGGTTGTCTTTGTGCCAGTGTATGACGCAGGCAAGAAGAGACAAGATTTGCTTTTTTTTGCTTTTTTTTTTGTTTTTTTTTTCCCCAACAAGAAGATCATAACTGATCCTCCTCACACAAATCCCTATTTGCAGAGCTGCTCTTACCATGTAAAAAGTATACCCTATGAATCATTTTATATGGTTAAGAATGGATACAAAATAAAACAAACAAACAAAACCTGCAGCACCAGCGTATCAGAGGGTTAAGTCCACCAGAAACCTTGAAGTTACATTTAAAAAACTTCCTAATTTGCCTCCCTAAAAGAGAAGAATGAATAGAGGTTTTTATATGTATTAGGTTTAGCAATCCTTTCCATTGTAAGACCTGGAAGAAAGCTCATAACTAAAATACTGTAAATAGATTGATGTTATTTGGCTAATGCTCTTTAAGCATCTAAGATTGCAGGCTGGATTTAATGAGGTGACATTACAGTTACTGAGCTGTGGTTCCTGTCAACCTGCCTGGGAGAAACAACATAAAAGAGACCAAATGTCACAGTTTTTTAAAAAAGGCACATGAAGACAACGTTGCACAGCAGTTGTATTACACTCCTTTTATTTCTTAGCAAGCACAGAGGTAATAAATAATGAGGACAGAAGAACTACGAGGGACAACACAGATTGAAAAAAGCATTTGTTGTGATACAAACACATACAAATGAATACATCTGCGTTTCTTCACGTAAGAAAGGTGATTCTTAGAGAGTGGAAGACCTGCCATGAATATCAGTAATTCTGAAACTGATGTAGGAGGGTTAGGATACAGATCCATAGAATCATGAGTGACATGGAGGAGGTGAGCAGGGGATGATTGTTCACAGTCTCTTCTATCAGAAGGAGCAGAGGAAGTCAAACAAGAGTAGCAGATGGTGCAGTGAAAACAAAGAAAGGAGGTGCCTCACCACACAGCCCACAGTTAAGCCTGCCAAGAGAAGTTATCAACATGAAAGGTTTCCTTGAGTTCACAAAAAAAAAAAATAAAAAAAAAAAAAATTTAAAAGTGGACAAAAGGATCAGAAGAGAGAGTCATGGAGTTCTACTAAATATTGCCCCACTACCTTTTGAGTGAGCCACAGGCTGCTCTGAAAATTGCTCTGAATTGATGTGCTCACTGTATTCTTACAGTGTTCTACAGGATTTACCACTTGGTGCTGTTAGAGACAGGATCCTGGACCAGATGAGGCGTTAGTCCAACCCTGAAAGTTCAGTTCTGTGTTCCTGCACATGAGGGGTTGCAGGAAAAAATTCACTCCTGTATTTGCCACAGGTAAGACCCTCACCCAGTTTGATGTCCCTTTTTGAGAGGGAATGCAGAACACAAGGGAGGCAGAAAAGAGAAAAAATAAAATATAACAAGTGAAGGCCGGAGAAAATATTCTTTAGTGAAAGACTTAGGAAGCTTAATTAGTTTAGCTTATCAAAAAGATTGAAGAAATGAATTGGTTATTTTGGAGAGAAAATGAAGAAAAATAAAAGAGTCTTTAATTTAGTGGAGAAACACCTTATTAAAAGCAATGGCTGGAAACTGGAGCTGTAGAAATTTCAATTAGGCAGAAAAGAGGAGTCCTGTCCTGAGCTCTTCATACAAAGATCAGGGTTGGTACAATCAAATTCAAGCTGTTGAACACAAGACATTAGTGAAGAGTGACAGATAAGTTCTCAGAACATGGGGAGATCAGATTGAACAGTATCTTTTCACTGAAGATGTTTATAAATCTCATGTAGTCAAGGATACCCATTTGCAGAGGTTAGAGGGAGGGAAGAGACAGACAACTGTGAACTGGGGCTTAGCAGGGGATAAAAGAGAGAAAATCTGTTGTCAAAACTGAGGAAAGAGTAAAAAAAAAAAATTCAGCAGGTATGAAGAGAGAAGCTGAAAAGCCTGAGTGGGAGGATGAGTGAAGGGTGTGAAGGCTGGATGCAAATAACTTCAACTAAAGCCATCACTGGAGTGACCCAAGCAGTGAATGACAAGAATGGCTTTAGCTGGGGTGGTTTGGGTCAGTCAGGGAATATGGGAAGCAGCTCCTCCCTTAAGATGAGACTCAGTCCCCTGTGGGCTTCAGAATGTTCCTACTCCTTACTCACCTCCTGAAGATAAGCACCAGGGGACGAGAGGTTTGGGTAACACAGCCTCATAAAGATGTCCATAGAAAACAGAAAACAAAGAAAAAGCAGTAAGCCTCTAACAAGTGCAGAAATTATAGCTTTTCTAGATAGGATAAAACAGATGACAACTGAGTTGTTATGGAAAAGTAGGAAGTCTCTGGCAGGGATCTAGTTTTATTGGGTCAATGTAGTCACTAACAAAGAGCTGTCTACAGAAAAGGAGATCATTTCCCGAAGATCTTCCATAAATGTAACGCTTTACAGAGACACCAAATATTTATTGACTTGTATTGTATGTAAAAGGGAGGAGAGATCCAAGCAGAGGTCTGCAAGTACTAGTTTTTCCATCTTCGAGGTCTCAGAGCTTTTCATAAAAGTGATTTGCTGCTCACTCTCTCATATATTTACTCATTTGGCAGACTGGTTGCCCCAGAAGGCTATTTCAATTCAACAAAGCCTGTACAGCAGAGACAAAAGCTGGTAACAAGGGATGTTTGCTAATATAAGACAGTGTGAGAATGGAATGGCAAACACCTCATCTAGACTTCTTCAGAAATAATAGAACCTAAAAATACAAATATTCATTACCTACTAAGAAAGAAGGCAGTAGTGAAAAACAACTGAGAGTTAAGGAAAGCCAGATAGAGCAGTCTGAGCAGGGATGGGTATGTCTGAACTTGTGCTACCACACAGAGATGCTGCCTCTCAGCAGGATAAAGTGGGATGTTAATCTCTATATCACACAGGAGGCAGAAGTAGAAAACAGTTTGGGACTCTTGAGAGCAGAGCATGGGCCTAAAGGCAACGCCACTGCCTCTGCTAAGTGAAACGTATATTACATCCTCTTATTCCATTACTCTGTGGGGCTTCCTGTATTGTTTTATGGCATTTTAAATAACTACACCCAGTGGTCTCCAGGAGGATGGTCCATGGACTAAGAGATTTCACTAACAGCTTTTTCATTCTTTTTTTTTTTTTCCCAATATAATCATATTGACTGAAGTTACAGCTCCCTGCGAAACTTCAAAGAATTTCTGTGAACAGCTCAGTGGCCAGCACTGCCAAGTCCACCCTTGAACCATGTCCCTCAGCACCACATCTACATGGCTTTTAAATACCTCCAGGGACAGGGACTCTGCCACATCCCAGGGCAGCAGTGCCTGACAACCCTTTCAGTGTAGAAATGTTTCTTAATATCCAACCTAAAACTCCTCTGGTTCAACTTGAGGCCATTTCCTCTCATCCTACCACTTATCACTTGGGAGAAGAGACCAACCCACACCTCACCATAACCTCCTTTCAGGTAGTTGTAGAGATCTTGATTTGGATCTTCTTTTTCAGACCCTACATTCCAGTCCACCTCACTGTCCGTCTTCATCAGTTTGTCTCTAAGAATGTTACAGGAAAGAAGAGTCAAAAACTGTTCTCCTGAAATCGAGGGCTGTGAGCCTGCTATTTTTCCTCACCTCCTCAGGATCTTGAAGCTCACCATCCCATGTCACCGTAGCAACCCTGACAGTTCTTCTCTATTTGAAGTGTCAGACCCAGGCAGATCTTGCAACCTCAGTCAAGTGTGTCTGGAAGCTGCCAATCCAGGCACCTCCTGAACTGCTTGTGACCCTATTTCATCCCTACAGCAGTTTTTATGGTGGTGTAAGTTCACCACGAAGACAAGTGCCTGTCTGTGTGAAGCTTCTTCCAGTCACTGGAAAAAGGTCCATCTACCTCTCCTTGACCAGGCAGTCTGTTTGGGGACACCCAGCACAGTGTTGCCTGTGTTGGTCTGTACTCTGAACCTGATCCATCATCTCCAGCTGGCTCACCATCAGTTGATGCTTACATCCTTCTGTCTAAATATTTTGCACTACCTAAGGGTTTCACTAATACTTGGTATTAAAATGTGTCAGAGTTTAACACTGCTGTGGCAATTAAACCAAATGAGATGCTCTCTATTAATGTCCCTCCCCTCCCTGATAAAGAAAGGAGAGAATAAGGGAGAGACTGATGGGTTGGGAACTAAACTACACAGCTTTAAGGAAACAGTAATGATAAATAGGAAAAATGACTAAATCTATACAAATATCCAGGAAAATTGATCCTCCCCCCTTTCCTCCAATGACTCTCCCATCCCCACCGAGGCTGCAGGGCAGCCCTGGGAAAGTCCAGGCTGGACTCCTGGGGTCAGCAGCAGTGGGGAGCTGGAGGCAGGAACACACAGATTCAGGCTGGCATGGATCAGGAGCACAGGCAGAGGAAGGGATGGAATCCTCCCAGGATGCTGAAGGAAACAGGGAACGGGTGAATAAAGGGAAGCAGGAAAAGCAGGAAGGGCAGGAAGCTGGCTTGACCCTTGTGATCCCTCCAATTTATCCTGAGGATGAGGTGTATGGGATGGAATCCTCTGTTTGGTCAATTCTGGCATCTATCTTGTCCGTTCCTCCCCAAAGGAGGGCTGCAGGTGGGACCTCTTTATCCCTTCTGGAGAGTAAAATGTTCCTCACATGCACACCATTCTCTAGCTGTAACTCTAAACATCGAGTGGGATCAGTCCCAGAAGCAGACACTGCCTGAGAAACTTGCTGTTCATTTCAGCAAGTGCAGCTCCTTCCAAGAGACTCAGCTGAAAGCAAAAGTCCAAGACAGAAAATCACCTTTATCCTGGCCCAAACCAGGACAAAATGAGCAAGTGACCAAGGGCTCTGGTTTATCTTCCCTATTTAACTACACTCCACTGCTTCCTCATTGCACTTGAAATGAATCATAACCTATGTCAACATCAAATGGAGAATATAAATAGAAAAGGCAGAATTAAGAAAACATTTAAAAAATATTTACTAAGGAGGCACAGCTGGAAATGTGTGTTGATCATTCATATTGTGGAGTATCCCTGACCCTACTAAAGTTCCTTCTTTTCTCTCAGGGCCATTCACTGTGAAATCAGCAAATTTTAAATTTGTATTTCTGCAGCCAAAAGCACGCTCGTGAACTTCTTTATTTTCTGTTGCTTTGGGAAATTCTGCAAACAAAGTGTTGTTTTAACAGTTTGCATGAAAACATAGGAGTGAGTAAGATCCATTACACTCCACTTCAAGCCCAGACAACTAGAGAATTAGCTAAATGTGCACAATTTACCTCCTACATAAATGAAGATTATGGTTAGCTCTGTTGAAGTCAATGCAGTTAAGTTGGTGTAAGGTAAGATAAAAGGGAGTGAAGTCTAAAGCATTCATTTCAAAAGCAGGAAATATGAAAAATAGAAGTAAACAGACCACAGACTTTCTGCTAGAGAACACTAACAACCACCTACATGAAGAAAAGTGGAGTAGGTGTGTGTTGGTTAAAATTCATCTAATTAGGATCAGGGTTAAAAAAAATACATTTAAAGATGAAAAATCACACATTACAAATAAAAGTTAATTACAAAAAGAAGTTAACTCTAAATATATGTATGAAAATTAAGGTTACACACCTGTAATTTTTCCTGCAGATAAATCTCACAGGACAGGAAGAATTAATATTACAGAATGTAATGTTGCTGTTAATTATTATTTGATACCCTAGAAGTTGCAAAACTATCAGAGGTTTCTCTGAAACGAGTCTGCTTGATCTTCCTTTCCTTTTGTGAGGTGTTTTCACCTAAATTAGGTGAACTGAACAAAAGAAGCCATTTCTTCCTCAGACATCAGTGAGCCTGAAAAAGGCTTGGGATGAGCTCTGGAAGTCTCCCTGCCAACAGAGAGCAGGACTGGTAAGGATGTCATGGAAGTGGAGGAAGGAGAGCAAGGTGGGGAGGAACCAAGGTTGATGGATGAGCTCAGGGAGAAGTGGCTGCCTGGCACTGAAGTAGAGGTGGTAAAATGTGACAAGAGTGGCCTGTGGCTGTTGCCAGTGAAAAGAGATTAAAAACTGCTGAAAAAGAAACAGGCATTAATTTAGGAAGCCTGATTGTGAAGCAAACATACTCCAAGCTGGGGATGAAACTATGTCTGTAGTTAATAGAAAACACTGTAAATCTTATTAAGCTGGAAGTCTAAAGAGGCTTTTCTCTCATTTTTATACCTAAGAGTCTGAAAATCACTGCATTATTAGATTAGTTTACAGAAAGGTAGTCATTTAATAGCCCAAACTTATCCATGGGGGAAAAAAATGCTGAAGAAGATTTCTGAAAACCACTGATGCCAAGGCCTGTAATTGGAGGAAAAAGATGGTTTAGCCCCAAGTTGGAACTAACAAATGCTAGCTCATGGAACTCAGATGTTGAGTTCAACGGGGATTAGAAAGCTTAAGAAAAAGCAGTATTAGTCAGATATAGCTCATTTTTTTCCAGCATTGAGTCAAGAAGTAGTTGCAAGTGGTGTCTGCAATTGTTCATACTGGCTGTAGACTTTCTGCCTGCCCTTAATCAGAGCAGATGAGTAAATGTTCATACCTAAAATCAGTCCTTACTCCTTGGTCCAAGTGGGGCTGAGCAGCTACATGAAAGGAAATAAATCAAGAAAGCAGCTCACAGTCTCAAGATTTAGTGACATTGCTTCAGTCAAGGACTTGGGAGACTAAGGCTTCATTCCCTGCTCTGCCACAGCACTCTTGCACACCTTGAAGCATGCCATGAATTCTCTCCCCTTGCTTCTCAGCTGCACAGAAGAGATAAAAGTTCCTTCCTAATATAGGAGAGAGCTGTCAGCCAAAAAATTGGGGGTGTTCAGACATAACCACACTCTGAAAAGTCAAATCTTAAAATTAAAAATTCAGCGAAGGGCTTGTAGTCAAAACAATGCTCTAAGCACAAGCTGAACTTAAAGGTTTATTTAAATGATTATGGAATAATAAAACTTTAAGGGCACTTTAATTTCAGCATATTCTCATGCACTGTCTGAAACAGTGACAAACTTTATGAATACAGCCAAAGCACATCCATTAAGTCCTGATGATGCACAAAAGTCAGAAGAAACATTAGCTGAAAGGAGTCCAGGAACTGAACTTCCAAACTAGTCTGATTTAGTTAGCATGCTGAAATAGGAACCCACCAGAGGGCAAAAATAACTTCTGATTCAATAAAATTTTGGATAAAAATTTCACATTATTCTCTAAACTCTAAATCAATTTTCTACCTAAACATAATGCAAACTATTTAAGTATTTCATCCTGAACTACTCTGACTCATTCAGATGAAACAGAAGATCAGACACTTAGATTAAGTTTTCTAACCCATTAAGATATCATAACCAAGCTGTGTTTTTACAGCTACTGAAGGGCAGCCTCAGCAACCAGATATCAAAATGGACAGACAAGTTTAATATTTTTCTATCTGCTCTTTACTGCTAAAATTTAATTTCATATACTACACACCAGCCATGAAGGTATTAGTGAGCTTCATATCCATCATTTTTTAATCATATACCCACTGGACTTTTAGCCTCCTATAGGAAAAAAAAAAACAAAAACCCACATTGGAATTTATCTTAGCAGTATTTCAGAGGTCTTCTTGGATATTTTCTATATATCTGCAAATATTCACTGCCAGTTTTTTTGTCTGATAGCATTGATATCATTACCACTTGGCTTATTTTCCATGTCATGCTTTGCTTTTGATTAGCAGGGCTGGTTTCTAAAGCTTTCTGTAGTATCACACAGGAACCAAACAGGGAAAAGCACATGGACTTTCAATGATAAGCTAGCAAAGAAGCCTTACCCAAATAGTTAGGCTGCTGGAATCTGAAGGGTTCACAGACTTTTTAACCAAGCATAAGCTCTGTCCAATATTCTACAAGCAGGCAGTACCTGCAGGGCCTGCAAAAAGCCTAAATACTCATCCAGATTTAAAGTCATAGACTTAATTTTGGCATTTCCTAATCCCTTAAGATTTGGCTTTGCAATTCTTAACTTTCCTGACTTAAAATTCTTTCAGTGTCATTTTCAGAAATGACAGAGCCCCACACTGATTCCAGCAGAAAACTGTAGTTTTGGTGGCTCATCACTAACACTTTTTAACAATGCCTCAAAAAAAGCTGACCAAGAACCCAAGAACCTACATAGAAGCACAAATCATGGCCTCACCTTGAAACTGTCTTGAATTAAAAAAAAATCTGAAATTTTCTTTCCATCTTCAGAGACTGATGTGGTCACATTATAGCTGAGGATCCTGTGCTCCTCTTCAAAGAATAAAGGCTTCTTTAGCTGTGCTTCAGGAAAATGCAGCATGTTTAATGTAAGTATGTTTAATGATGAAGAAAAAGTACCAAAGGGAGTTCCCAAGTAATAATGGAATTTAGCAGACTAATATTCACTTGTACTTTGAATTGAATTATGTCAGAATAAAATATGCTGAGGAAATGTTTAGAATGTATGTATAGAAACAAGCAAGGCTTGTTGATTTTAGCAAGACTGCCACAGGAGGAGGTAGCCTTTGGGTTTCATTTTAAACAAAATATATTGCAGGTGCTTGATGTGGCCTTTTGGTGGTGGGAACAGAAGACAAAGATGTTTTTTGACCACAGAGCCAAAAAAGTAATCAGTATTTTGTGACAGCCACTCGCAAAGCTCTGGTGTTTCTAAGACAGGAGCCCACATCCTAATACTTCATTCACCTCAGATTTGCAATACTTTAAATATTTCTTAACTGCTTTCTAATTAAATCAGGATGTTATTTTTCCTACATCTGCTCTGATTTAAATATTTGGTTAAATATTTATTTAATTGAAAGCCAGGATATTATTCATACGAGAAGTCTGATAGTTCATTAATGATGCAAAGCAGAGAGATGCTTTTCTTTCCTAAGAAACACCCTCATATCACAAGATTTTCAAAATTATAACCTTAAATCTCTAAGTCTGAGATATATTCCCTCTCTGTTGACCTTAATGAATAAAACCTAACAATTAATTTAATAATTTTGTATCTAGGGGTGAAGAAGCCTTCCCTCTTCAAAATTCTGTCTCTAAATATTACATTTTTCATGAAAAGCAGTAACAATTTCTGTATAAATTTTCCAGCAATCAAGCTGCACTGAAAATAGCAATGAAAATTGACATTTGACAAGAGTATCAACAGTACATTACTTAGAACTAACATTAAACAAGTAATAGTTTTTGCTGCCTCTGCAAAGCTTCATATTGCATCTGTCAAGCACTTTTTAGGTTCCCTATGAAGTCAAAATGGTAATAAAGTCAAACAGTTACTGGGCACATCCTGATTTAATGCTGGTTTTGATTTCAGTACCTGCAAACTTCACATTCAGTTATTGCAACTGAAGTTCAAAGAACTACAACATGTCAAAGGAGAGAAGGACAGAGGCTACAAGAACCCAGTTATCATAAAAATTAAGAACCAGCTAGCAAGGGTCTAGAAATCAGCTCATTTGGACCCAACTTAAAGAAAAAACCCAGAGCCAGGGAGATAAATGTTAGGCCACACAGACTTCCCATTTGCAAGATTAAATAAAGGTAATGAAATAATAATTTTTCTTCTGCACAAACTATGTCAGCCTCCACTCTCTGAATACTACTATTCCTACCCTGCATTAATATGCAATACAATACTTTTTCACTATTTGAAGACTCTGCAGAAGCCTGATAGTAAATATTTCATTTTACAGAAAGCAACACTGAGAAAAGGATGGCAAGTAATGCACTCTAGACCCCCCTATAAGACAGAAGCATCTATTAAGGGAATTGCTTCACCCTCAGGATGTTCCAGCATGTTTATGTTTCCCAATGAAAATTCAAAGTCTCAGCCCATCCATTGCATGAAAACACAGCCCTAGATGCTGGACAAACATCACAAATGGTGTTCTACCTGCTTAGATATGGGCAGAAACTGCAGCAAATTCAGAGCAGCCAGTGATGCTTTTCTAGGTGAACCATCACATTCCTCTGTGAGGAGGCATTCATTCCTCTGCAGGCCCTCCAGCCCCAACAGCAAGAACCTGCAGCACCTGGATACAGTATAATGAGCTCTTAGCACCTTCCTGTAATTCCCTGGAAAAAACATGGAACAGCAGAGCACAGCTCTTCAGGGCTGTAAATAAAATTCCTGCAGTGGGCAGACACCAACCCAACAGGGCTGTCTGCTCCTAGAGGCAAATATTTTGCTACCATCATTGGTAAAACTCAATAAAAAATTATGTTATTCAGCTCAACTCATTTATGTGATTACTGTCAGGAATCAACAGTATGTTTTTAACCTCAAGTGTTTGTTTGTTGATCCCAAAGTGTGGGTGTAAGAGGAATCTTGCAATGAAAAGGAGCAAAAACTCATCCTGTACCCAAGGGCTTGTTGGGGAGGATGATATTGTGGCACTTGGTCTAAGTACCCTTTTTTTCTTTAATCAGTGTTCCTGTAGAGAAACTAGTCAAATGCTGGAGACAAGCGTGTCTAAATATTTGAGATTATCTGACATATAAAGTCTTATCAGTGTTTCTTTAGCAGGTTTCAAATAAGAAAAGGCAGCTGAAGCCAGAGACATGCTGATTAAGGTATTTAATGAAGACTGCAGAAAGGAGGAAGCTACTACAAAGTGCTTCTTACTGCATATATAATTCACTGTCCAGCCATGTGAAAGAAAGAAATAAAAACTCAGTATTGCCCAGAGGATCAATCTAAGTCTCTGGCTGACTGTGACATAAAGGAAAAAAGTCATATTTTGGGGAAAGATGAAGAAGGCAGACAAAATCCACCCCGAACCAAGAAAATGAGATGCCACCTTAAAGTCTAAGAAAAGTAAGAAAACCCACTGTGACTTAAAAATTTCTTTGACATCTGGCAGGAAAGGAGACCTCCCTGGGTCATCTTATAACAAACAGGACTGCAAGTTTGGAAGATGAGAAATTCAAGTTGAACTGATTAAGCTAATTTGCCTCAGGCTATTCACAAGCTTTCCAACATCTGGGTGTCCATCCAAAGATCTCCACCAAAAGCCATCCTAAGAATAGAAGACTCCTCCTGTGGCTTTCACAATTGGTCTGGAAGATCAACGTAGCAACAAATCTTTTTTTTTAATCCTTTTAATCCTTTGAATCCTTTTTTTTTCATCGTTCACTCTCTATCTATGGACTCTATCTCTATCTAGAACTATGAAAGGACTGATATCTTGACTTTCATTTCTTACCACTGCTCTGCACCACACTGATCATAGTTTCTCTTCACTAGAAAATGGCAGCAGTGAAAGGAAAATGTAAATAATTTTTAATTTTGATGCCATCAATTTTTGTACTTCTTAGACTTAGACTTCATCAAGGATCTAATTCCTAAATACTATAGTCTAAACAACCTTGAAATTTTGGCTGGAATATGAGAGCTCATACTATCTTCTTCATAAGTATGGAAAAAAATTTTTCAAATTTCAAAACTAAATACAGAAAAAAAACCCTCTCTTTTTACCAGACCTATTCTCATCTTTCATGGATGTAAATAAAGTAGAAATAGGCATTTTCTCCACAAGAAGCAAAGAGTAAGGCTCCTACTTTTTTGAGAGGCATAGAATCACAGAATCATATAGAATGAAAAGACCCAACCACTAACTAGGCAGTGACAAGTTTAGTACCATGTCCCTCAGCACCACAGCAACACATCTTTTAAATACCTACAGGGATGGTGACTCCACCACTGCCCTGGGCACCCTAACCTGATAACCCTTTCAGTGAATATTTTTTTTCCAAATATCCAATCTAACCCCCTCCTGGTGCAACTTGAGGGCATTTCCTCTTGTCCTATCACTTGTAACTTAGGAGAAGAAACCAACACCCACCTCACCACATCCTCCTTTCAGGCAGTAGTAGTTAGAAGGTCTCACCTCAGACTTCTTTTCTTTAGGCTAAACAATCTGAGTTCCCACAGCCACTCCTCATAAAACTTGTTCTCTAGACATTTTATTTTGGAAAGAACTCAAAATTCCAAATCATTTTTGAACTGTACATCCACAACATCCTTTCTTTTCCTGATATTTTCAGAATACATTAGCTCAGCAGTATCTGTAGTTTACAGTAGCAATTAGCATCCCAGGAAGTCAGCCACAACAAACAAATTCATAAACAAAGTAGAATTAATCAAGAGTAAAATTAAAAATAAGGAGGAGCTTGCATAATTTTAGAATGACATAACAGCTAAGAGAAGCTTTTGCTCCAGGCAAGGATTAATCTGTTAAAATTATGGTCCAATATTTAACCACACTACTTTTTCCTAAGGGTTTATGAAATTAATAGAAGTTAATTATATAATTAAATAATATCTATATTATGGCCTGTCTAACAATTCAGTTGGGACCATAATCAGCTCCCTAAACTTCAAGATGTCCTTGCAAGTTTTTCCTTTCAGCAAGAGAAGGCACAGGAGAGATGGTCTCAACCATAAATGAGCGGGCAGACAAAACAGTGGACAACAACATACAATTTCTGGAAATGAAATCCCAAAGCACAGCTGTTACTAAATATAAATACATGATGGGGAGGTCTTCTGCCATTACACTATTAGATTATTAAATCAACAGCAAGTGAAGATCAGCCCCTCTATTAGTGTGTTCACCCAAGATGGAAAGGGAAGATGTGTGAGAACACAGCAGAGAGCTGCAATCACTTTGTGCTCACTGAAACCTGCATTAATTAAATGAAATACCAGGATTACTTTAGTTTAACCAGGCTTTTCTCAGACAGTGCCCTAATGTCACAACTCATTACCACATGCTGGATATACAGGCTACAGCAATTGAGCTGAATCCCACATGGATTTTTTTTAACTGCAGGGGGGGGAAGACAATGGACAGAGAGGAGGAGGCTGAGAGGTCACTTGTGAAACTCTCATTTCCCTTTTCTGACAGCTCACAGCTCACAGCAGAGATCAGAACCATATTTCTGAAACCCCACTCATGCTGCTGCATTAAGTGACAACACACTTCAGAGTCTGCTGTGATTACACAGTAAACTGGGCCAAGAACATTGGCCAGCCCTCTACCTGGCTCAGTACCCCAGTCTCAAGACTGGAAGGAAATTACAACACATTTCTACTGACTTTTTTTCTATTTCAACTATTCAGATAACCAGGGCCATAATTTCATTTGCTATAATTTTATTTATTGTTCTCAGTCTATAATAATTAGGAAAGAGTCCTCCTTAGGGAGCACATTTTTAACAGAGCTCAGTATGAAACACAGCAGAGCTGGGGCTACACTGCATCTAGACCAACAAACTGGCTTCCCCAAAAACACCAGGCTGGGAGATGTTTTACTGTCAGAAGGAACAGCTTATAGGATTTGGTTTTTCTTCTGTGAAGCCTGCCCATACTTTATGTTACTAAGTACTTTAATGAGCATGTTTATTAGGAGAAAGCCACTTGGAAGAACAGTCCACGAAGTCTACTGGGAGGCTTGCTGTGCTAAGTCTAATTTACATTGAAATCCTGACAAAGGGAGAAACATTAAAAAATAATAAAAAGACCAAAGACAGATCAGAGAGAGACTCATCTAAGCTTGTCAGAAAGGCAGGTAACATCCTCTGTCGTGGAAACACTTCCAGTTAAAGCAAACCTTGCACAGCTACAGGAAAACTCATGGAGTGCAAAGCTACTTACAACCTTCAACAGAGGCAAGAGGCAAGTTCAGGTTATTATTGAAGTGTTTTGAATTGCTTTGCATTCCTATTTAAAATAGTTTCCATTTAGAACATCCTACTGAAAGGAAGCGAAGGGCTATGAAGTATTATTTTCCTTACATTTACGAGAAAAAAAGCTTTTGTATCCAAGGCTGGATGAGACCCACAGTGTCTCAGGATAGCAAAACCTTCTTGCATTACCAGTCCAATACCTGAAAGCACTGAGATCAGCTCCACAATAGCAGATTCAAAAGATCCTGTCTCAAAAGAGACAAATCAAAGCAGTGTCTGTGCATAATTATTTTTCTCCTCCTATGAACACTAAAACATTCTCTAATTAGACCTTGTAACATCCCTCCTGGCTCGGTAGCAATTATCACTGCCATTTTATAGGTTTCTAATCAGGGTCATTCACTCACTTATTAGATGTGAAAGGATCTCTATTAGGTCACACTGACTCCAAAGGACAGGTGCCACTGCAACTTGCAGTGCCTCAATCCACTGGATGACAGGACCAGGTGCAATTAGTTATGCATTGATTCTGATCAAAGAGAGAAATTACTATTGGGCTGCCCTGCTACCACTCAACGTGCCATTATTTTTCTTCTTTGTAACAGCAGTGAAAAGAAACCATTTTCTACAAAGCAAGTCCTGAACACCACAGTGCAGATGTTATTTTTGCAGCTAAGGATCAGTGTTTTGTGCTGCCTCTTTATTTTTAAGACAAAGGGTACCTATTCCACCAACTGCAAGCTGAGAAGTGGATCTGTATACAAAATTAATATATCTCATGCCTTAACATACAGGAGAGCAGATGAGTCACTTTAAATTACAATCAGTGGTAACAATAATCCTCCAGCTAAGTCTGGAAACCTGAAAAGATTTTTCCAAAGTACTTTCATACATTTTCATAAGGGGCATTTCTACCACTTAAAGTAATACAAAGCAAGGGATCAACATTACAAGAGTTTCTGTATTTGACAAGGGAGATGTTAAAACTTTCCACTTGCTTCTGCATAACAGTTCAACACATTTAAATTCTCTATTTTCCTACTGTCCTTCAGCCACATACAGTCAATAAATGAAGAAGCTCTAATTTATCTAAATATTTGCAATACTACATTACTGGCACAATTTTAATCAATGTAGGTATCTTAATAAGGGTATTTGAAGGATATTTATGAATTCAACCAGAACTGATAGAGAGCTATAAATCCATGTCAGTCACAAAGAGGTATTTTAATTTTCCAGAGTCTTGTACAGACCAGGCCTGACTTGCCAGGAGAACTCAGCACTGGGCAGGTGCTTCAGTTCTTGGTTCCAAAAATACCTCATCTTCCTTCTCCTCACATTTCTTTCAGTCCCCAGCCTCCAATTTAAATCTCCACAAAGCCCTCAGACAGCAAAGTCGAGCTGATGGTCCAAGTGAAAGCCTCAAAGAATCTGGAACCAGCACAAAAGCTCCTGATCACTGTTAAAATGAGAACCTTTCACTCTGCATGTTTTGCACACACAGGGGGACACGACCCAGAAAGGCAGCTGGACCA
Source organism: Calypte anna (assembly GCF_003957555.1). Taxonomy (NCBI): domain Eukaryota; kingdom Metazoa; phylum Chordata; class Aves; order Apodiformes; family Trochilidae; genus Calypte; species Calypte anna. The sequence continues at coordinate 146,483,730 of NC_044245.1, forward strand.
TCCCAGTTGCCAGCACAAGGCACAGATTTGCATTTTCCATTCAAGCATCCCTGCTTCAATCCATCATCTTCTGTCCATCATCTTCTGACTGGGATACTCTTACAAACCAGGAGCCAGGTGATAAGCTAACTTAATATAGTGTTGTGATGGTGATGACATACATGGAAACACATTTTTTCTGTTTTGGTTACAGCTCCTAATATCTCTGCCTTCCCCCTCATACGTTTTTTTCTATTTATTCTCTTCCATATGTTTCTATATAACAAAGAAAGCACAAATAAACTAAGAATTACAAAAAAGAAAAGAGGCTCTTCTCTGTAATTACAAATTTCATTGTGAGATGCATTCTTTTTGGTAAACAGTTGGGGAAACAGATTTTATGAACAGGTTCCACTAACAGTAGCAGGACAAGTTTCAAAAGTAATACAAGCTGGTACACTTCAGAACTGCAAAGGCTTCAATTACAGCTTCAGACATTTTTTCCTTTGCTCTGCAATAACTCAAACCAGTAATCTAAAGAGCAAAATCTGCAGCCTTCCAGGCTGCTTCGTGGTGTAATCTAGTGGCCTTTGCCTGCTCCCACAATGACAAGTGCCTACACTGTAAATCTCAGCCCAGAGACATAGTGTTATTATGAAAAAAATATTCTCTACCACTTCCCCAAAAGTGTCAATATTTTGGTCTCTAACACTGCTGGTTTATTACCTCTGTACAGTGTTGACTGAGATGTTCCAAATAGACAAAACTACCTAAGAAGTCAACCAGCATCAAAAAAACTATTTCATTTGGTGAAAGAAACAGAAGAGAGGAGCATGCAACTTGTCAGCACGCCCCAGTTTAGTCGTTTCCAGGAGATGAAACAACAGTTTGCCAGTAGTAGGTTTTAGCTTGCTTTATATTTGGGAATTTTTTGACCCTGTGAAGGTCTTGTGATGGAGCAGGTAGGTACCTGCGTGCGTGGGGATCCCCTGAGGATGTGTCAAACAGCTCCTTGGTGTATCACTTGAGAAAAATGTGACAGCCATCCCCAATAAAAATGTCACAGGCTTTATTAAACACATACAATGCACCATTCAAGAGGAGAAATTAATTAACAGGTTGTTGCGAATATGAAAGAAACCATTAAAAGAAACTATAGTAAAGAAACTATTCTAATCCCAACTGATAGGACAGGGAGATTAACACGGTGGGCTTTGATCTGGGATCAAACATCTGATTTCTACTGGGCTTGCCCCATTAGAGATCTGAGCAAGAAGATGCTGAAAGTTGCACCCTGCTGACTGCCTGATGAACCCCATCATCTCTAGGACTTGGAAATAACCCTGTCTATGAACCTTCCACCAAACCGTAACCAATGGCATATTTTGTCCCCTAATCCAGAGCAGGGGAGCAGGTTCTTGTCAGTTAGCATCTCCTCACATGAAAGGACTGGAGAAAGAACAAAAAGCCAGTTTCTGCTGGCTGAAAACAAGCTAACCTATTGCAAATGAAACACATACTTCAAAGCCTTCCCTGTGTCAGACAGCTGTGCCAACTACAGCATGTTACTTTCACCTCAGACTTGCTCAGAAATCTGAGATTGGATTTGTTTTTCCATCCCTGCCGTAGACTTGACAATACAGAAAAGCAAGCACTGATTAAAGGCATCTTTATTCTACTCAGCCCTGTGCTTTAGAGGCTCCCTCTGTGCCTGGTTTGCTCTTATCAGGCTACTGATGGACTTCTAAGAAATCTCCCCATTTTCTGGGCACACCGAAGTGCAGATGCATTGAAGCATCAGGGAGCTCATTCTGCATCCTGCAGGCTGTCAATTTGTTGCCCGTGTTCTCAAAGTTATAACCATACCCAAACCTGCCTTCAGCATCCATCACATCCAGCTCCCTTCTCCTTTTCAAGGTGTCCATAATGAAAAGTGTGTTCTGTGGTCTAAGCCCCTTTACTCCACTTCATTCCATACCTTTAATGCAGTGCTCAGTGTTTTAGTGCAAGACATTCATCTGCTTTCAATCTAACACACCTTGTCCAGTACTTTCTCTTTGTATCTATCTAATCAGACATGATTTTTCATTAAAAAAATTGTGATCAGGCTTTATTTTAAATATGCAGGGTGCTAGAAAATGCTTGTGATAATGTGGCTAGACATATTTCTTTTCAATTATTCAGGGCATGCAAATCTACCAAATTGTACAGTAGCTGATAAAACATATATCTGCTTTACCAGCATACATCTCCAATGCTCTTTTTCCCCCCTAATTATTTAAAAAATTTAATATATGAAATTGGAAGATGCTGATTGCTTTTATTGCTAGAATTTATTCAAGAACCTCAAACAGATTCTGAGGATATTGAATGAGACAGGTAGAATCCTGCCAGCAACGAGGATCACTGCAGCTCCCTCTTACTGAGCACTGAGAAGTTTTCAACCAAAGATTGAAGATGAAGCAGATATTGCTTCTGAAAAGCAAAAGCTCAGTAAATTTCAGAAACTTTGCCATTAAAATTAAAATTAACTTTTCATTGCTTGGGCTCTATACTCTGTTTCAAGTGTTTTTAAACACGTTTATCTGATTTACATAAAATGTGTAATTTTTTGCTTAAGAATGTTCCTGTATGATTGCCAGGTCTTCCTTTAAACTAGGCTCCCCTCCTTTCCCTTCCACTGTTGTACTTCCCATTACTGCACTTAGTTGTTTTTACAGGTTCCCTTTCTTCACAAGAGCTAAACAGGAAAAAACTGAAAGGTTGAACCCTGGCAGATAATATAAATTTGGCAAACAATTTCCTTCTCCATCCGTTTCTGCCAAAACTCAAAATACATCCCCTCTTTATGCCTTCATGTGCTGCTGGTGATTTAGAAGTGAAGTAATAATTTGTTCCCTTGCATTTTAACAGACATGAGGAATAGCACTCTGGCATGGATGTTTCTTTTCAGTAGCATCCACCAATCATCTCAGGCAGCCAAATATGCTTTTTCCTCCTTCTGGAGAGAAGAAGAAATCTCCTTGCTGGCCCCTTGTCTCCAAAGTGAAGCAATACAATTTGAGGCTCAACAGAAAGATGGTTTGGGTTGCTTTCCACAAACTTTTGCCTTTCAAATCACGTTGTGGGCTACAGGACTCACAGTGACATTGTTTTATACAAAGAAGCCACTCAACTGCTGAAAGTATTTAAAATATTTAAAATAATACACAATTTTAAAAATAAAACAAAACACCCATATGCTTTCATTTTACCCATCAGCAATTTTTTTTCAGGGAATTGCAAAAGTTAACCAAGGAGAAATGACTATGATAACACCAAAAAAAATTCAGCTTACCCTGTTAAAAGTTGAAGACTCTAAATGTATTCAAGGTGTGGGTGATGGTGCACAATATAATCAAGAATATAACCTGTGCTGCAAAGATAATTTCCTTGTGTTTATTTAATAGTAAGAAACATAGTATTTCTGTTCCCTGTTCTGTTCAAAAGCAGATGAACAACTTTTACTTGAAGCTGAAAAATCACATATTAATCTTCAGGCAGATATCAGGATGGGAAAAAAATCCTCCACAGAGGGACAAGGTTACAGAAAGGTTTAATGCTGCAGTGAAGGAATTAAGATGGAAATATTCATGCAACCCTAAAAGTGAAGATTTTTGCAGTGCTTTTTGTAATCAGCGTGGATGTATTTAGGTAAAATCTAATTTTCCAGGGAAATCATAAATGCCTCATTTTTGTGAGCAGCCTGAGGGAGACTATATGTACCAGAGATAATACAGAGATTGTATCAGGCATAGAAGGCAATATCTTCAGATATAAATAACATGAGGAAGTACAGATGCAATTTCATCAAATATCACCTCCCTAGACTCCAGACAAGACTGCATCTCCTTTTTAAGATACATAAAGCATCTTTCTGCTACATTTAGAGGGCCCTCTTTATAGCAGGATGCAAAACTGTCCTTATCGACGTGTTTTAAAACAGGCTTCTCACCTGCAAGCTGGTAATGTGCTTTCTTTGGCCAAGCTTGAACAGTGCTATAAATTGCTTTACAAAATTGTACATTGTGCTGGCAGGTTATAAAGTGCTTCACAGCACAGATTTGTAGCCACACTTTATAGCTCAGTTCATCTCTGTAGCTATGAGGCTGAATGCTTTAGCGCCTGGCTAGGAAGAGCCATGAGCACCCGCAGCTTTTCCTAATGTGATTTTATTCCTCTCAAGTGAGGACCAAAAGAAAGCTTTACAGTAACTGAGGGGCCATTGCCAAACACTGTTTGGCCCAAAGTTTGCACAAATTACAAGAGAAATAGCAGTGTTTCCAGGTATGACGAATACGAAAACTGAACAACAAATAACTGTTTGAAAACGTGGATCTTTTATCTATCATTTAAATAAAATATTGGTGTTTCCTCAGTCTGCCCTTTCAGAGAAAGGCTGTAGCCCAGCCACTTGAAAAATACTTTTTCTTTTTGCTTTTTCAGTACCTCTATGATTACCTTCAAAATTTGTAACTACAACTTTAATTAAGGATGTGGAAGAACAGGAAAGTTTTGAGTGCTGCTTCAGATGCTGGCAAACATATTTTGGAGATAATAAATCAATCTCCAAAGCACAAGCTGAGGAGGTGGTAGAAATCTCTTTGCTGGATCTCAAGAGTACATAAAATATAAAACTTAAGAAAGAAGTCAGCTTTCCACAGAGGGCCTGGAATAGGCTACATTTTGTTTCAGAGTCCCAAAAGTTCTGTTCTCAAAAACTGATAGAACTCCAAATTTAATTGCTTATATTAATACCCACTCTCCAGGCACACAAAGCTGGAATTTCCCTTAGTGTCCCATGTCTTGAGAGACTTAAAACTCTTGGCTAATGGATGACCTGAAATACATCTCTGCCAGCCCTTCCTTATCATAGAATCATTATGGTAGCACATGAGCACTTCGCACATCCAGGTGTAGGACCAGGAGAAGGACACTCATCCAGGAAAAGAAATTCATATTTGATCTCATGTGCCACTGAATATTTATTTAACACAGGCAAGTCTTTCTTTTACCTCCTTGACATTTTAGAGGGCAAACTATATCTGTATTGCTCTTTAGAAGAACATGCAAATCAGATGAACAATTTTTGTGGGGTTTTTTTTCCACACAACAGTTCCTCAGTCTTAGTGTCTGGTTCTTCCTACTTCTCCCCCAGCAGAGGTGCAAGAGACTTGGGAAAGCACACTAATAAGTCAAAATAGAACTGGAATAATGTCTTTTTCTGTCCTCTTCCTATGCACACATAAGGCATCTCCCCAAGGAGCTCAAGACAAATTTGCAGGACTCTGTGCAGACAACACACCCACTCCTCAGCCTTCTCAGGAGCCCTGCAGAGATGCCCCATTCTTCACTGCTGCCAACACAATGCTTTGCTCATTCCTAGGTTTAATGACTCCAACATCAACCCACCAAGTGGCAATATACCACAGGATTCCTCCAGTGTGTTTACAAAGGAAGATGGGGTAGAAAACTCAGGACCAATATTGAGGGGAGCCAGACGTCACCATCACAGTGATCAGCTGACACAGCATCCAGAAGGTTTAAAGTTTTTAGAAGAACAGGATTAACTTTTCCATTTTGGCCCTTGTGAGTATCCAACTTAAGACAGAGATATGTAGTCGTGGCACTTTTTAGTTCCAAATATTTCCAACTACAAAATCTCTCTGTGCAATAAACCCAATTTACACTGCCAACATATTTTTTCCCCAGTTTTGAGAGAAACTGGTCAAATAAGGATGCAACAGCATAACCCATCACACTCACAACTCATTTATGGGATTCTGTGCTACCTACAGGTTACCACCAGGCATAGGATGATTCCTCTAGCTTTGGCCTCATCTCTTCTCCATAGTTTAAAAAGCAGAACCATAAAATAAATCAAATTCCATAAAATGATGGAAAGGTCCAGAAACAAGGCTGAAAGCATGCATGTGTGTGAGAGAGCAGCACAAATGGCAATTTGTACCTGGTTTCTTCTGTTATTTTATACTTTTATAGTGGATTTTTCCTGCCTGGACTGTATCCCCCACTTGAAAATTAGGACCTGGATTATGTACTGCACAACATTAAAGTAATTAATTCAAATCCAAGTAGAAAGTGCAGTGTACTGTGGCCTCTGCCTTCCCTGCAGACAACTGTGTCTGGTTTTAAACCAAATTTTAAAATTCCAAATGCAAAGTTTACACACATAAAACCAGCCCATGTTAAAACTAGCTGACTAGTATTTTAGATGTAGCAAAATCAAAAGACAGCTCCATATAAATATTTTAAACTCATTTCTCCAAGGTATAAGTAAAGCCGAAGATTGAGTAAGGCTTTATAAACATTCCCATCTCCACGAAAAGAATGGATTTTTATTCAAATTAATAGGGGAGACATGGCAGAGACATATATTTTCATCTTCAGGGGAATAGGTGAGACTGTGGGAGGGTTATGAAGTCATTTTGTCTCATAGCAAGTATTGCAAGAAACACCAGCTCTCTGGTATGTTCATTTTTGCCCCAAAGACCTGGGAGAGCCTGGTCCTGGAAAAGTCACAGTGGGTGTAAACACCACCTGAGCTGGTAAGAAAGATTTTATGTTCCTATTTTACTCACTATCTACTGTCAAGCAGGTCTGCTAACAAGAAGACAGAACAAACTAGAGGAGACAACAAACCAATTTTTATGCAAGTTTACTGCCCAAATATTACTCTTGAGTTTTGTACTAATAGACAATACAATATTGGGGTAAATTTTTTTATGGAGGGGAACTGCACTGGGTCCAGCACTACAGTGAACCAAGAGACACTGAAAAAACAAATCAGGAAGGCTTGGTAGAAACTAATATTAAAAGTAACTTTCACTAAATCTTAAAAATGGGGTGGCTACATAAATGACTTGATTTATGGTTTCTATTGTTTACAAATATTAGAGTTATCTATTTCCTCTTGCTATGAAGTTCTTTCTGTATTAAAGTACTTCTGCCATCATAAAACACTTGTGAAAATTAAGAGCCAACTTATCTTCTGCACTGAATATTAATTTCCATATGAACATTTCCTGCCATTCTGCTTTCAGAACAGCCTCTCTACCAGGCTATTTATTTTCATGCAGAAAGCAGTTTTTGGTCAACCTACACGAATTAGTAAATGCAGAGGACATGGTGCATCTCACTGCCTGTCTGAACTCCAGGAAATACTCCCAACTGGGAGTTACTAGACTTGAAATGAAAAATTAATTCAGTTTTTTTATTAATAATCAAGAATTGGCCAAAGGACAGATAAAAAGTGGTAATGGTAGATGGCAGTGTGTTGTTTAATAAAAGCTAAAACTTTGAGGCAATGCTGGACCTGGATCCAGTTAAAATGAAATGTTTCCTACGTGTCATCAGGAGTATTGCCAAACCTCTCAAGATGGAAAAGGTTAAAATACAGGTATGAATATAGAGAGATCAGAATTGGAGTTAGAGCAAGTATTACGTGAGGAGGAATAATATCACAAAAATATTTGAGAGGACATAAAAATCTTGAAAGCAGCAGCCTCTTGAGCCTGAAGAGACACACAAGACAGAAGAAGCTCAGAGATGGGGTTACAAGTGAGCAAGAGATCAAGGTCTTACAGAACATTTACATTAACCCAGTCCAGACATGGTAGCCGTGGCTGTTCTGCACACTGGACTTCATCTCAAAACTAGTTCATCCTCTTCAAAAAATTTCAGGGCTGGAAAGGTTCTATGAGATTTCTGAGCACAGTCAGCATTAATAATGCAAAAGCTGGAAGGCCTAAATTAGGATAAAGATCCTGCAGTAAGCACACCCTGGCCAAGTAATATTTAAATGAAAAAAATATTTAAAAATTCAGCACTGAACAATGGTTTTGTTTGGGGAAGCAAGGTAAGAACCACCAGAAGTACCTCTACTTAATGAATCTTCTGCTGAACTTTTCTATACTGGTAATGGGATCAGCTAAGAACTCCACTTGTTCTTTTCTCTTTTTAGGCCCTAGCTCTGGAAACATTTATAAACATCACAAAATCTCTGCTTCTACACACCCAAGTTCAGGTTTCTGCATAAATGCTTCCAGGATCATAATTTTGATTTCCACATTTCTGCTTAAAGTATGCAAGGGATTTCTAAAGCTGCTAATGAACAACCTGAAAGCACATATCTTATTTCCCTAGCAAAAGCAACTGAACTGATGCTTCATGCTTTAAATAAATTTGGTTGTTGGTTCCTTTCACTTGAGTTGAATACTCAAAACTCTTACATTATTCTCATTTCCTTTCCATTTCCTTCCTATCTGATAGCAGAATGTCCATGTGAGACACTGCACAAAATTATAATGGTGAAAACCTTTAAGAAAGAAAAAGGAAAAAGATACCCGCTTTCTAATGGTTTTTAATCTCTAAAGGCCCTGTCTTGTTCTTGATATTACATTTATAAATAATTAAAATATGTGAACAGCAATTATATAGCAAAATACTTTCTTTACTAGGCTTGAACTCAACTTTTTAAGTATATTATCACCATGAGCCTCTATTTATCTTGCCTGTGGTAGTACTGTATAATAATTACATAAAGAGGTCTATTTTAGGAAGGTTTTATCTTTGATCTCTTTTAACACACATAGAAATCATTTGCAACTGACAGACCCATTAAAATTGCACAATATTCTTCATCTGCAAATAAAATATTCAATATAAACAACTTAAAGTATAATTTTGTTTCCTCTAGAAAAGTGCATTCCTGCTTCTCTCAGCACACATAAATGGATTCCATACTGTGCAAATCAAAGAGAGTATTGATTCCTTAGGCAAACAAGTAGAATTCATCACACAGTAAGTTTGTTATTTGGATTTAGTTTTTTTTAATGAACTGCAACACAAACACAAGTATTTATAAACCCTGCCTGCAAACACCATGGCTCTTCTAAGGCAGGTACAGTTTGGTTATATTTTTAAGAAAGCAGAGAAAATGAAAAGGAGGCAGAAGGCTTTTTTAGGTGGTTTTACAGAGCAAGCACACAGCCCAGCACCTCGTGCTTCAAGGATTTGGCTCATCTATTGCTGAACCTGCCTTGCTTCAACACTGCCTTTCCCACCATGTTTCCTCTCTCTTTTCTTACACATGGTCAGTCCTGAAAAAATTCAAACAATTATGGACAGAGGAAGTTTCCACATGCTCTTTTCTTCTTCCTTTCAACACTAGAGCAGGTTGCCAAGAGAAGTTTGTGATGCTCCATCCCTGGATGTGTCAGGTTGGATGGGGCTTGGAGCAACCTGGTCTGGTGGGAGATGTCCCTGTCCAGGACAGGGGGCTGGAACTGGATGATCTTTAAGGTCCCTTTCAACCCAAACCATTCTATGATTCTATGACTATTGCCATCAGTAAATGACTTAAATAGCCCATGTTCCACCCACTTCATTATATGCTTCACTTGACCATAGTTCCAATCATCATTATTAGACCAGAGGGAAGATCTACAGGGACAAAGCTAAGATGCTTTCTTCTATCACAACTGACCAGTATACTTCCAAATATGAAGGAACAAATCCAGACTACTGAAGAAAGGATTGTTTCACAGGGCTGCCAGGACCAATGTACCAAGGAAGCTGTACCACCTCAGCATTTAATCATCAAAATTCCATCAGTCTTTATCTGCCAAATAGGAAAAATAAGGTGAGTAAAAAACAAGAAGGGGGAGGAAGAGGTGTTTCAAAGTGAGAAAAATAAATACAGTTCTGAAGAGGAACTACCCACATCAGCCAGCTAACATGAGTTGATGATCTCAAACGTAAACCTATACTGAGATTTTGAAAACTTCATAACAGAAGCTGGATATTCCTTTGGTAAACAGATTGCCATGAGCTTTGATTCCTGATTGACAGAACTCTTTCGGGTTTCTCAGGGCATCAAAGGGAATGTTTGGAAATGTTATGCTGCTTTTTATATATATATATATATCTATATTCATACGATACAAATACATCCCCTGATTTCAGTCAGATTTTATCACTGCAAAATGTGGAAAACTGCTGTGTTAGGATGTCATAGGCTTGTGTACACTAGTCCCAGCTTGACCCCAATGCTCTGCAAGCAGTTTGCTATGATTTGATGGACCATGTTGATGAGACAGAACAAATGCTGCAAAGGACTGATCTTAAAATAACTATGTATGTGCCACCACAAAAACATTATCCAATATCAGCCCTCAACTTGAGAGATGAGGAAAATATGGTTCTGCTCCTCACTGGGGTGCACTCTCTCTGCTGGAGTGAGACTAAATCTACTCAACTGGTAGACTAGATTTAATAATGTTCTCCTTCTCAAGAATGTTATAAAGCTTCTTTAACATCCTCAGGCAAAAGTCCCCACACAAATGAAAAGGAATATTGTTTCTATTTTAGAGATGCGATAAAACCCCGTAGCCAGCCTCCTACATAATAAGTATTTCCACACATTCTCGTTGCTGAAAAAAACCCCAACATTCAGATCACCTCTAAGTTTAGAATAAAGTAGTAAGAAAAGTTAACACTTGAGCAAAAAAGACTTGAGCACATTGCAATTACCTTAGTTAAAGTACAACCCTGATTTTTCACCCAATTCTTACTAGAAATCTTCCTGTCTTCTTTCCTGAACATGTGCACATGACCACAAAGATTGTCCAAGGAGTAGAGGAAATAATATGGATTATATGAATTTCAAACAAAATATCCTTTGTTATATCAAACCCCTGACCCCTCACTGAAAGAAAATCCATAAGCAGTACCACGGAAAAAAAACTGGAAAAAAAGAAATGTAAAAAAATTACTTTGACACTAAGCATGTGAGCACAAGCTGTCAAATAACCAGACTCAAACTGCACTGCCCAAACTCCTTTGAATTAATCTTCCTGTTTTGGATCTCTATGTTTAACTACCAGAAACAGACCCTTGAGCTCATTGATAGAAACTTTACACAGAGTGCTGGTTTTATGGTTAATGTGGAACATGGAACATCAAATCATTACTGACACCTAAGTATTATGAGCATGAGCAAATTTAAAATAAGACTAAAACTGGTATCTGCAACAGCAATAGCTGGGCACATTAGGAACACGAGTTTCTGACTTAGGTTTTACTAAAAAGCTTAAATCCTTACTGATTTCACTTCTCATTTTCAAAACATAATTGTAAAACAGTATCAAATGTAGTGTAAAATCACAGTAATTCCATGTTACCATTTTAAAAATCTTCCAGCATTAAAATTTACTGGAGAGGGAGCTCTGCAGTGTTATATACTGGGATGGAAGGCCACTTTATCTAGAAAGGGAAAGATCATTGAGATGTTATCTTCACATCTTTTCTGACTGATTACCTGGCTCAATAAATTAAGATATTAATATTTTTAATAAACATGGAAATTGCAGATTTCCTCCTTATTTCTTCATCTCCACCAAGTAAAGATTTTCTGTAAAAGAAGGACATAGTGCTGGGCAGAGATTCACCAAAATCTTTCCAAATGCTTTAGTGTCATAGTGGCGGCACCAACTGCTTGCAAAAGCACTTAAGCTGCCACTTAAACATTAGTGTTAAATTAATTAAACATTAAACAATTAAACACTAGTGTTCTGCCAAAACAGAATACTAATTCCAGAAACTTATGGGAATTACACTGGTACTTCTATAAAAGCTCAGTAGATATTAAAATTCCCAGCAGTATCAGATGGCTTCATCACTGTCACCACGCAGGAAACAGCATTTGCTGGGCCAGTGTTTAGATGACCCTTTACAAGCAAGAAACCTCCACTTGAGTGACACCTTAACAAATAAATTGCTGGGGAACAGATAGATGAATTTCTAAGATTCTTCCCAATGGCTAAATAATGCAGTGAATTCATTAAAATGACTTGTCTTAAAGTTCCTGTAAGTCTTTTACTGATAAACTGTTTGATGCTCCACTGGACACCCCATGCTTGGCCAATACAGCCACACAGGCAGTGACATGGCATTGCTGAGCTGGTATGAAATGCTGTTCTTTGCTGAAAAGGTGGAGAAAGGGGTGAAATTAATATAAATGTTGGAGCTGAGTTCAAGCAACAGGTAGGCAGCAGCTACATCTGCATCTGGTTTCCTGCATCCCCCAACCACATCCAGAACTGGTGCCTGGCTTGATCCTAGAGTGTCTTGTGGCCATGGATGTCACACCTTGGGCTGTGTGTGACACTGAGCAGTGTCTCTGGACAATGTGACACAGCAGCCAGTGCCTTGCTACACAACTGAGAGCTGAGAGAGGTAATCTCAAGTGTTCTCATCTGTGCGAGCCCAGAAACCTCAGGAGGGAACATGAAACACTACTTGTGCCTGCTCTGGGAACAAAGAGGTTTAACCTCAGTTTTTATTCTTATTAAGAGAAGCACAATTGGTAGTACAAGAATGAAAAGGTCCACATCCCTGGTGATCCTATGATTTGCATGAGAGGCAAATAACAACATCTAACATTAAAAAACAAAAAAATAAATAAATAAAAAAAAAATTGGGTAAATTCCCAAAACAGAGTCATGACAGAACTCTTGAGCTCATACACACTTAAATGGCTCAATTGTAACAGATTATCATTCTGTTCTTTTAATTCTTTAGACAAATTTAGAAGCCAAGCAAGTACTGATCAGTCAAGATTTGTATAATATTTTTTTTGCTATCAGCATTGCTCTCTCCTGGGCCAAATAACTTTCCAAGAAAGAAAAGAATGTACAATGGGTACATCCTACCCATATCCTGCATATCCTACCCATCCTATCCCATATCCTGCACTTTGGCCACAACAACCCCATGGGGAGCTCCAGGCTGGGCACAGAGTGGCTGGAGAGCAGCCAGGCAGAAAGGGACCTGGGAGTCTGGATTGCCAGGAAGCTGAACATGAGCCAGCAGTGTGCCCAGGTAGCCAAGAAGGCCAATGGCATCCTGGCCTGGATCAGGAACAGCATGGCCAGCAGGTCCAAGGAAGTGATTCTGCCCCTGTACTCAGCCCTGGTGAGGCCACAGCTCGAGTACTGTGTCCAGTTCTGGCTCCCTCAGTTTAGGAAGGATATTGAGGTCCTGGAGCAGGTCCAAAGGAGGGCAACCAGGCTGGTGAAGGGACTCGAGCACAGACCCTATGAGGAGAGGCTGAGGGAGCTGGGGGTGTTCAGGCTGGAGAAGAGGAGGCTCAGGGGAGACCTCATCTCTCTCTACAACTCCCTGAAAGGAGGTTGGAGCCAGGTGGGGGTCGGGCTCTTTTGCCAGACGACTTTCAAGACAAGAGGGCACGGTCTCAAGTTGTGCCAGGGGAAGTTTAGGTTGGATATTAGAAAGAATTTCTTTATGGAGAGGGTGATCAGACATTGGAATGGGCTGCCCAGGGAAGTAGTGGATTCTCCGTCCCTGGAGATATTTCAAAAGAGACTGGATGGGGCACTCAGTGCCATGGTCTTGCAACCGCAACGGTGGTTCATGGGTTGGACTTGATGATCTCTGAGGTCCCTTCCAACCCAGCCAATTCTATGATTCTATGATGAGAACAGCGTGAGCAGAAACATTAAACCTTGAAGCTTTTTGAGAAGGGGAACCAACACAGGCACATTCACCTCTGTTCCAGCAACAAGGTCAGCCCATAGAGCACAAAAACTTTTTATTTTGCCTGTGGTACCTGGTAAGAAAGATGCAGATCCTGCTGTAAACTTAATGTTCAAGACTTTGAGTTGCAAAATCCATCTGGACAGTGAGACAACTTGGTGACAAGATCCTCCTCCAGATCCTCCACTCTACTTTTGTTTCTAACATTAATTTTTAACCTTTTCCTGTGACCCAAGCAGCAGCAGATGGGCCTTACCCAGACAAACTTCAGTCCAGATACAGAAAATGGAAAAACCCAAACACACCTCTTAGATGAGGTAGCTTTAAATCCATAAATGTCTCTGAAAATTAGATTCCCTATTCAAAGGATAATTCATAGATGCCTTAAAGAATGATTCAGTGCAACAGACATGGAATAAATAGCACAACATTATTCACGCTCATTTGTGGCAATTTCATGGTGAACAAAAATGAAATGTCTTCCTAAGCTAAAGAGAGTTTTCCAAGATTAAAAGTAATGTGTAGCTTTAAGTAGATTAAAGTTTATGTTAGACCAGTGTAGCAACTCTGAATACACAAAGAAATGTAACTGATGCTACAGAAAGGTAACTGAAGCTTAGGAGAAAACTTCAATTAGAAAAAGAATTAAAATCAAAGCAATCTTTCCCCTCTTCCAGTGTAACATTTAAATTGCAATTATAAAATTTGTAACAGAAAAAAAAAAATAAACTAAGCATAAATTACACATATAACTGAACAAAGGTAGTGAAAGCTAAATGAGAAATGCAGCAACTCAACAATAAAAGTGCTTTGCTTGAGGTCAAAACTTATTCTTTCCACTAGAGTTATTTGGACTGATCTGCACAGTTTAAGATGAGAATTTCACAGGGAACTTGTGAAGTTCTGAATGAAGCAGACTGCCATTTGGGCAAGAATATCTCCATAAACAAATGCTGACACGTGACAGATGGATGCAGGGGCTATTTGAGGACTACTGGATATACTCATTCATTCCACATATTTCTTTACAGGCTTCCTAGCAACACAATTTCTAACTAAATCCATAAGAAGCCACATGCTCTCTGAGGGACTCTGCCCCTCTCCCCCATAAAGTGTTTGTGGGGGGAATTAAAGAAAATCATTCCATAAAAGTATTGAACACAGGCTCCTTCTCCCTAATAGTGGAAGTACAGAGGGGATTTCAACTTGTTTAGTTGAGAATCATTTTCATTTGTCTTCTGGACAGGATTAGTTCCAATGGTGTAGCATTTTTTTTAATTAAAGCTGAGCCCTGAAAATGCTGCTCCTGTGAGAGGACAAAACCACATATGGTATCCACTCTTTACTGGCCACAGACAGCAATGCCAAAAACTGTGAGCACCAGGATGTGTAATTCTCCTTGTTGGACTCTTTTCAGGTTCTAAATTTCCTGTGACTTCCAACAATTTTGAAGGTGTCACCTGTGACCAGTGGCTCAGACACCACAGAGTTCAAAACCTGAGAGAATCCCTGGAGATGAAGACAGGAATGCCCAGGGAGTTCACTTGGGAGCAGTGACACTAAGTTTAAAATAATCAAATAACAAGCAGTTTTCAAGGCACTAAACACCACTTTCCCCAGAACAACTGAAAAGGGAAAGTGTTGTAGAAACCCCACTGCAGAGTGATGATAACTTTCTTCATTTGCCAAAGGAACGGTAAAAAGAAAAAAGCTCAACCATGCTGCTACAATCTGGTATTCCTGGGACTTTTTTAAAAGTGAAAGTTATTAGAATTGCACTGGAGATGGTCCTAGGAAGCCTTCACCCTGATTTCTCTCACATCTTTAACACTGCAGCAGAAACACTGTTTGAAGCCAGGACTTCAACACAGAAGGAAGATCTGAGGGTATTCAGGACAATGAAAAAAGCTAGGAAAAAACCAGAGGCTTATTGCCAAATGCACTTATATGTGTAGCAATTAGCATCATAGGCTGTTGCCTTAAGGGTCTATTTATTAATTTTTTTTTTATTATTTTTTTTATGGCTCCTTAATATATACAGTTTAAATATGTAGATTCTGGGTATGAAACACACCTAAGTCAAAAGCATGGTCTGCCATTAACTCACTCATAGAGAGTCAGGCAATTCCCAAATATCAAAGAATGTATTTTAAGCCATGGTGAGTGAATTTATCAGCAATTATTCTTCATTCATAAACATGTCATGAGGATCACTTAATGGCTTGCCCATGCTTTGGATATGTAAAAATGCATTTAAATGCCAAATACTACTCCTTTAAAAATCATACAGACACATCCACGGAGATTTCTCTAGCACCATTGCTCAAACAGTGTTTAATTCTCAACTGGCATTCTCTTGACCACTTAACAATGCCATTATTTCTTAAGGCTCAGATGGCTTGTTTTTGACTGCTGAGTCTGCACTGAAAATTTGCTATTTACCATAGAAGAATTTTCCTTAAGAACAAAACCTTCACATAGATAATTCATGATGGACTTGGTCTTATTTCCACTCTGGACACCCCTTCTACAGAGTTGGAACAATTCTTCATTCCAGTTCCAAGAGCCTTTCCATGTTCATGTTACATTAATACATACATATAGGAGGAATCCACAGGCTGTTAATTCATCTCAAAAGACAAAAGGATCAGAAAGATTTTTTTTTTCCTTTCTTAAACTAACATATAAGAAATATTAAGCCAAAATCTATACTACACCCCTATAATCAAGGAAAATCAGACTTCTGCCAGGTAGACTGTGGTCTCTTCAAGCACTGTCAGCAAAATAAACATACAAATCACTGGAGGCAGCATGGACACAGATGGATATGGCAGAGCAACACAGCTTTACCTTGGAGAACTCATTTACCCAAGTTCTGGCTGTTACCCCACACACTCACTTTACTCACATCAGAGCTAGCCCACTTTTTATGCTCTACTTCTGATAATTCACATTCTGATTTGGTTATTTCAGTGGGCATGTTTCAGGGTTTTTTTGCCACAGATTTGGCTGCGTTCCTTTATTGCCATGGGGGGAGGGGGGGGGGGCTTGCCATGTATTCATTATGATATGGATCATAATTTTTAAGTAGAGAATCTATTTCTCTGCAGTTCACTGAGATATTTTTTTTACCCCTGCCACAAGGAAACGGAAAATTTTCGTATTTAAAGGATGCAAAAAACTCCACAAACTTCTGGAATAATTTATTAGATTTATACCACTTTATGCTTTTTAATCAGAAGGCAAATGATGGATGCATTCATCTCCTGGATGCTGACTGAGCTCATGCCACTGTCGTATTTCATCTTCACTTGTAACATCATAACATTTACAAAGCTAAAGACTTTTCTCCATCTCTGTTCACTCACCTAGCAGACACTCCAAGCCACATCAAGTTAGTCTTTCCACAGTAATATTTAACTTTTCCTGGATCTTTATTGTTTAATAACAACTTTTAGTGAAGATATATTTGGCTACTTTACCACTGGGAAAGGAAAGCAATAAGGAATGGTGAATTCTGGACTGCTGCATACCTTCAGGGATCAGGTTAATAAGAACAACGAATTAAATGGAACCAAGAAATGAAAATCCATCTGCTCCTGGGAAAATCAAACCTCATAGTCCTGAATCACCCAAAAGAAACTGTACAAGTTTGTTTCCAGAATTAATACCAAAGGTTGTGGGAAAAAGACACATATGAAATCAAAATATGTTCCTAACACTGACTCTGCTATGGTGTTTACCTTGTAAAGTTTCTGGGGAAAAGAGCTGTGATTTCTTTTGCAGAATTGCAGGGCATGTTGCAGGCTTGAAGCCCCAACATGTCCCCAAGCAGAACTTCAAAGACATTAAACCAAATTGTACATTGTTTCAGTTTTGATGGCTTCAAGGAAAACATATGAAATAAAACTGATTTAATGTACTGGTCTAATATTAGCTCCAATTATCTGCATGGTTAAATTCAGCTTACTGGAAAACACATTTGAAAACCTATTCAAAATTTACTCACCTATGTTCATCACAATGTTCTGAACCAAAATGTCAATTCCTAATTTAATTTTGTTGATGAAGAAATCAAGGCACAATTCAATGCCATTTTTGGGGCCAAAAATTACATCAGTGACAAGCTCCTATTTACATCTCCTACCAGTGGCCAACTCATCCCCACAGTATAGAGCTTAGTAAAGTGCTTCCATGGCAGAGTTTTAAAAAATCTCTTTCTTGCTTGAAATATCAGGATTTTTAAAATTTTTTTTTTCTTTTTTCCTTTTTTTTTTTTTTTTTTTTTTTTGTGGTCCAGAGAAGCACTTTTATTTTTCTTCCCTTTGAGAGTAAAAATCATAATTTTAATACATATCCTGACATCACACACAAAACCTCATCTTACGCCATTTTTTTCTTGGCTTCCTTTAAGCTGAACTTAACAGTTTACAGCTTGGCTGTGAAAAATGTCACTGGAATAATTTCTTCCTTAAAGTGCCAATTAGAAAAGAAAAAAAGAATTACAGAGAAAGCACACAGACTTTAAACTGACTATCATGATAATTATCCCAGAGATACTAATTTGAAGAAAGGGTCCTTGCAATGAGACATAAACCAAGTGTAAATCCTATGCCTTGAGTATCTTTTATCAGAGAATGTCAGTCCATCTACAGTCACTCACTAATTAAACTGTAAGAAACCCCAGAACCATCAAGCAATTACTGCTTATCTACCCTTAATAAATCCAAGGCAGTGACAGGGACAGATAATTTGTGCAAAATTTTAAATCTTTTCCTGAACTGACAATACTTCTGTACAGAAAACAGGTTTCCTAGGTGGGTATTTGAGACACTTCTGAGTTGTGTGTGAAGCAGATGGAGATGTGAAGCATTCACTGGGGCATCACTCAAAGGATAGGCACAACCAAGGCCAAAGACACTGCATGAAGTGTGAATTAAAGGAGTGAACTAAACGGAAGTGAACTGAAGCGCACTGGTTTAGTTCACTAAAGTGAACCAAAGGAGTCCTGAGACTAATTCTAATCCTCCTTACCTCATAAAATACACAACAGCCCCATGTTCCAGATTCTTTTCATAAGGAAAGTTGCAATAATGGTTAAAACTTGAAATGTCAACCATTTACACAACAGGATACATCTTTTTAATGTGCATTTTTTTGGCTAGCATGAACGATGCTTTCCTCAAGCAGTCTGTCAAGATGATCATCATTTGCAGCCTTGGATGCAACTCTGTCATAGTATCTTCTAATAGGTTTAATGTCATAGCTATCTCTCTGGTAGAATCAGAATGGACTTCTGACACCACTGAGACAAGGTTTTCCTGCCCTCAAACAAGTCAAGAATATGAATTGTCCTCCAATCTGTTACTATTAAGCTGCATGAAATATGTTAGATGCAGTTTTTATGCTGGACTCTAGATAAAAGAAGCACTGTTAATAGAACTAAAGATACAGAGTTTCCTATTAATTTTATTTTAAACATCCAGGAATTCTGTAACTCCAGTAAAAGTCCTATGGTTTTTATAATATTATTTACTATAAATATATATATATATATAAAATAAAACATATTTATTATTCCTATTTATTATTCCAGCTTAACTTCAGTTACACCTTGGCCACAGAAGCAAAAAGAGACTGTATTCTTTTGTAAAGTAGGTGTTAGAAACTTATCCTGGATGAGCAGAAATATATCTTTGAGACAGATAAGTACTAGAAACACATTATAGAGAAGTTCCAGGACACACCAGGTTGCATGTATCGTTATATTATTTTCAATTCAGTAAGCTGAGATTCATATCTACATAGGACAGAAGTAAAATTAATTTTATGGCCTCAGAATAGGCCTAACAGACCTAATTAACATTCCAAATGTCTTTTAGAAACACTACTGGACTAATTTCTTAAATGAGAGCCAAAATGAACTAATACTGTAAAGCCTGAGGTGACAGTGCTCAAATGAAACAGTCATTTTAGTGCACGATTATGTTTTCTATAGCAGAGGGAAAAGAAATGCATATTAATGAGAATGAAGGTGTTTTAGAGAAAAGCAATGGAAGAGATGAACTCTTCTTACAAACTTTACCTCATTTATGTCTGCAGACTATCATTGCTACAACAAGGTTACCATGAGCAGCTTTTGTTCATGTGAGTAAATGTAGTCAAATAATTGGGATTTTTTTTTCATTAAAGCTGTCTATGGAATTGTGGAGTCAATAATTTATGATAATTGTTGCCTTTGAAAACTTGCCAAATATTTATGAATTCCTCTTCTGCAAACAGTCCTGTACAGTGGGCAGTTCTTCATGCAGCTTCCTACAAACTCATCAAAAGCTGGAAGGAGTCAGGCCATCTACTAAGTGCTGCTATTGCTCTTATAGCCTCCAACTTTCACCTTCAAGAAAGTAATGAAATTAGAGAAAATCAAGTTTTGTTTCATCTCAGTGTTTTGAAAGATACTGTGGATGAAAATGTTACACAGTGCTGAATACTGCACATCTGGAAACCAAGTACCATAAGTATCAGCCAACAGCAAACTCCAGATCAGAACTAAGGAACTTGGTACATCTATGGTACCCCAACTTCCACAGCCTTGAGAAAGCTTTTAGTAAGGTGACAAAAGGAAACCTCAGTGCAGCCAGGGGTACTGCTTGAAATCCATGTCCCTCAGGTGTCATTTATGTGGCTTTTCCTGAGTATGAGCTTTCCCTCTCAAAATCTGGTTGTTTCATGTCTTTATCTTCAAGGTCCATCCATTGATGATGAACTTGGGGGCATTTTAGAAGCTCATTTCTCCTGTCTCCTACAGCTCACTGTGATTTTCCTAGAAAGATGGGATTTTCTGCTACAATCATGGGTGGAAAAAAAAAAAAAGATCTCAAAATAAAGTACCTATATTTTTCTTTTGTTCACGTGTCACAACCCACACTGTCTTGGAGAGCAAGAGAGTTAGCACGCAGCTAAATCACCAAAGAGAGGGCTGAAGCATGAAATTATCTGATTCACCAGCATTCAGTTGAGTTATTTACAGACAAATGACATTACATAGTCACAGAGGGCACCAGACTTGTCAACTGAGTGAAATCCTAGGGAAAGCATTTCTTTCTCACTGTTTCAATTTATTATCTACAAAATAGTGTTAATGCCACCTGCCTCTTTACGGAGCACTTTGAGTGAAGAGAGAAACAAAAAAAACCTGTAAAGCATGTTACTACTCTCAGCAAGAGTTACACAATTTTAATCAAAGAAAAATATTAAATTGGGGAGATCATTTCCCTTGTTTTAGGCTGAGGGAAACTGACTTAATGAAAATTAATTTTCTTAGAGAACAACAAATCGAAACAAATCCTGTGCTAATTATCATTCTCCTCCTAGTTTTAAAAAAGAATATTGGAGAAACTTCACTCATGTAGCTTGGATTCCAAGCAATCAGCCATACAATAAACAGATCAAAAATGGTACCTTAGCAGAGTCCAAGTGAATTAGAGAGGTGATGCCAGGGTTAACCATTTGGACATCCATAGGACAAGGCCTCTATTCCCTCTTTACATATAGCATTGCCTCATATTAGCAGAAATGGAGATTTCAAAAACATTTCATTTTGTGTCTCTCTATTCTGTAGGACTATGAACTCCAACAGAAAGACTACAGCAATCTTTGTTGCTGCAAAATACCATCAGGAAGCTTCCTAGTTTTTCACATTTAACAGCAACAACTTTATTTTAGTCCAGTAGACCAAAGCCACACTCCTGCTGAAGTGACACTCCCTCACTAAAATACCAAGAACCATTTTCAGCACTGCTGACTCCTATTTTAAGTCTCATTGCATTAAACTGCATCATTTAGGGAAGAAGCCTACAGAAAGCATGATAGCAAGCTAGCTTCTAAGGCATCAAGAAAGGCCTTTTCATGGACCTCTCTACTGAATAGTGTGGGAACACATGAGAAGGCAGCATGAGAATTCATTGTTTAAGAGGCTTGCTGTGAAACAGATATCTGAGCTATTTGAAAGTCCCAGCAAGTCTTTGTCTGAGAAAACAAGTAAATAGCTCTTTTGATTTGGCTTTTATTGGAATAATTGATGTTGCTATAGAGAACACAGTCATAAACTCAATCACCATTCTCTAAAAAAACCCCAAAACAATCTCTCTAAAGAACTGAGTGAAAGCAAGCACAATAAATTAGCAAGCAGGTTTAAAGGAATCATAACTGCAGAGCAAATTATGTTGTAAAATAAGAACCTACGTATCTATACATTTAAATGGGTACACAGTAGTACCTTTGCTCAAAGGCAGTTCCAAATATCTACTGAAAGCAGTTTTCTTATGTCAAACACTTCAAGCATTGACTTTTACCAGTCTGTACTTAGAAAAGAAAATAATCCCAAAGAACTGAGGTTCCTATTAGACCTCAAACTTTTTTATGTAAGGGTTCAGTGGCTAAAAAACTCTTCTAACAACAGGCACAGTAGCAGAAGGGTTTGGGGTACGTTGGTTTTGGTACTCAAAATAACTTTCAGCAGATTTCACAGAAGAGTTTTGTTATCCATCCCTTTGCGCATGTATGCTAGTGAGTCCATGGAGAAGAGATGGCTTAGCACCTTGAAAATATACTTCTTGCCCTTCTTTGCTGGAGTTTTGTCTTGGGAACTGCTTGCTGCTCTCTCAAAGGTGGACTAAGTTCATAGTTAGACAAAGGTAGGTTGCTCGAGTCTCCTCTGGGGACACCACTCACTTGGGCTACTTACTCTTTCTTCCCTCTTGATAGCAATACAGTTAAAAAAATTAAAATGGGCTTTAGGCTGCACAATAGATTTAGACAAAAAAATCTCAACTGAAGCATTCAGCTGGTTCCTTAAAATCTCTTCTGTCACGATGGGAAAACACAAAAATCTTCCCCTCTGAAACCCAAAATTTGCATCCTCTGTCTAAAGGAATCTATGGTTGCAGTACATGAATAGAGATTGCTGTTGCCAAAGCTATTATCACCAAAATGATACTTACATTAGTCACTGGAGGAATCTAGAAGGCTCAATATATTGGGCAGGTGTGGTAAGCAATATTGATGTGGTGATCTGTATTTTCATCCTTTCTTGTATTCCTTACCAAAGACTTTTTATCTTCAGCTGCTGACAGCTGAGACCCTGATCCAGTGTCTTAGAGGAGGAATTGTGTTTACTTCCTGCCTGCTATGACAGGAGGAGCCAACAGCCCTAAGTTTAAATCAAATATTAAGGGTACTGAGCTTTTTTAAAAGCATCAGAATGATTCAATGCATTGGCAGGGGCTTTTCATATAGACCAGTGAAGCAATTTCATGGTAGTTTCTGTTTGTGGAAATCACTATGCTGAATTCCACACAAGATTCATCTACTCCAAACTCTATCTCTACATCAGATACTTCAGAAGGAAGGCAAAGAGCTTCAACTTCTGGTACTGTGAGAGGAGGAGGGAACAAAAATCAAGCAACACATGCTTTGAATTCTTCTGCCTTAGTCCTAAGAAACTGGAGTTTAACAAACTTGAATTTTCAAACAGAGGGCTGGAAAATGGTACTTGGCCTTTTGAAAGCTTCTTCAAAAAGGGTAAATAGAAGTATTCCATATCTTTACCCATTTTCCATAAGTTTCTCAGTTTTCTGAAATGCCATTCAGGTCCATATGAAGTGTTTTAATGAATGTTTCTCTGCACCAAGCTACTCCCTCCCAACCAGCAGAAAGAAGTTGACAACAACCCTCTCAGCCTGCCAGTGGCACCAAGCAGGATTTTAAAGGGTCTGCAGACATTGCTTTACAAGATCAGACAAGAAGGAAAAATTTGTCCCTGGGTGAGCCAATGGGAACTGCATGTCAGCACTTCATGAGGAACCAATTTTTTTTTTCTTTTACTAGAAATCACTTTATATCCTAAGGATTCCTATAGGAAATAGAGAGTCATTCCTCAGGCAAGAACTCCATTTACTCTTGCCTGAGGTAGCCTCTGAGTCACATCTTCAGAGCTGGGCTCCTGGGTGCTTAGTGACACACAGGCATAATGAAACCCTTGCCCCAACCACAATGTTACATGCTGGTGAAGGACAGATCCCCTTAACTTCACCAGGAATACAACTTGAGCCCATAATTTTGCCCTTTAGAACCAAAACACGTAAGTATTGGAAGGAGTTATTTGATTGGCAGCTTTCTCTGAAGAGAAGCTTAATGTGAAGTATTCTTGGTAAAAACTCTCCAATCTCTTTACCCTTAATAGGGTATAAAATCAAGTTTGTAGCTCCAGTCTGGCCTCTTTCCAAAACTGTAACATCTGCAAACTCTTTGCACTTATTCCAAAAGCCACATAGTATTAAAAATTAAAAAACTTAGAAGTATTAATAATGCCCTTCCCTGAGCCTAGAGAGGTTTGTAAAAATGTGAACAAAATGTGGGATCTTGATTTGCAAACAAGGATCTGTGACTTTAACAGATTCAAAACCCATAAAAAAAACAAAACAAATAACTCTGTTTCCCAAGGAACCTCCCCAAAGCTAAGAGATTTATAACTTCTGCACACTAATGAAACAAACACAGATCTCATCTGTTTATCTAGATGTTAGAAAGAAAAAAACAAATCTCAACTGCATCTAGTTTTCTCTATTCTATCCAATGAGCAGGTTATATACCTTCTCACTTGGCAGTTAACCCTTGAAAGGGAATACTGTGCCTATTTATGGGTCTCAAAGCACCTTCAGACAGGATCATCTGGTTGTTTTACCACCTCAACTTACAAATCCATGCCTGGACTCTGATGCAAAACATCAACAGGCCAAAAACTCCCACTGCCAGAAACAGCACCTCTTCTCTTCTTCTCTCTGCCACTGTTGCAGATGTTTTGCCTCAAAACTGGATGAGTTATTTTAGCAGGAGCAGCACTGTCCTCAATTTTAATCACTTGATGTGCACCCTGGCACTATGCTGAAGGGCATTTAACATGCACTAATTACAACCATCCCAACTTAAAATCCTTTAGGAATTCAAGCCATCAAAATACATGTGAAGCATAGCAGTGCAAAATCACTTCTCCTGGTGTACAGACATAAACCAAGGTACATACCACTAAGTGACTGTTCCACCTCAAAATAATAGATGGTAGAGTCCAGAAATCAACCTAACAGTATAATTAAGAGAATATGTTAGGTATCTGGAAATGTCTAAACACACTGGAAGTGTTCAAGGCCAGGCTGGATGGGGCTTGGAGCAACCTGGTCTAGTGGGAGGTGTCCCTGCCCATGGCAGGGGAGCCCATGGCATGGACTCCTGCCCATGGCAGGAGTCTTTAAAGTCCCTTCCAACTCAAACCATTCCAATATCTCATATAATTTTTTTTTTCCATTGCCAGGCTCAAAGCACCTCAAAAGGGAAGATTTCCACCTCTTTTACAGACAATTTATATTCATTCAGTAGGGCAGAGGAAAAATGGGAAAACAAACTCGCCCAAGTCTGAGTCTAGCACCCTCTCCACTGGACTGTGCCCCATTACTAATGATTGTCAAGATAATAAAACTTTGGGGGTCAAAGCTAAAACAGATGCTGAGGATCACCTATCTGAATCAGTGAAGACTCTTAAGGATTCACAGGACATAAAACAATTTCCTTGAGGTAAGGAGCTTTACACTGTGCTCTGATATCTATACCTTTTAAAGGCAAGATTGGAGAGTGAGAGAGGATGAAGGCTCTAGGGGAAAATGGCCATCTACTCTTTTTCACAGATCTATTATTGGTCAAATGTTTGGGACTGTGTGCATGAAATGCATGTAAAGAATGTCCAAGGGCTGAGAAACAGGGTTATCTGGCACAGAAACCCTGATATTAGCAGCTAGGAACTTATTTTGAAATTTGACTAGAAAAAAACCTCAACATAACTTCAAATATTATGTGGTGGAAGGCATCCATGATTTCTGAGACATTATTTCCCAATGGCTTCCACCATGGAAAGGAAAGGATGGTAACTGAAAGCAAAGCCTGCAAACCTGCCTTTGTAGTCCTATAAAGTCAGCCATTATACACAAACTCACTTTCAGTTATTTTCTGTAACTTATAATTACCAGCAGTGCTTTAATTACTGCCTTTTGCAGATGACCCATACAACAACCATTGAAATAAGTCATTAAAGGTAATGAAAAATTCAATTCCAAAGACTTCATTGGATTGGCTTCCATCTTCAGCTTTTAGAGTCTTGGAATAAAACGATTTGACAGTTTATTTTGTTAAATAATTGAATGTCATATAAATGTCCTCTTTTAGTCATCATTCACTTAATTATCTCCACTGATGAAATAAGGCAATAAAACCATGCTGATCACTATGACTTAGCACTTAGAGCCACATACCTAAGAACACAAAACCAGTTATAGTATAAAAACTGTTAAAAAACAAACAAAAAAACCCAATCAAACTTCCTTTTTCTCTGTAACTCTACAAAGTCACCATTTTCTCTCCTCCAGTAAGTCCAGAACTCAGTCACAACTTGGTTTACCTCTTTTCTCTAAAGTGTGGTTGGGATTTCTTGTCTAACACTCCATGGTAGCAAGCTGATCAGAGCTAGCCCAGATGTGGGATTTAAGAGTAGAAACACTGCTACAATTCTTCTTGATGTGTATGTTTCAAGTAAGTTAATATTGGAGGTTTTAACAGAGTGGTAGCTGAGATATTCTTACAATAGATAACACAAGGTATGGAAAACACTATTCTACCAATTAGTAAAAATAACTAAATAAATATTTTTTAATAATTCATTGGTTTGTAATGATTTTCAAATTTAATCTAATTTTAAATAGTAGCATTAAATCCATATACCAAACCATTTAAACTACATTCACAGTTACACACAAATATGTGTGTGTGTTACTGCTACAGGTTTCTTATTGCAAAGCAGAGATCTCATCTGGGAAATAGAAGTACTGCTTCTCAAGGCCTTACAGTCACTTTTATTCACATTTAAAAATATCATGTACACTGATGCCTACCTCAATCCTCAGCTTTTTATATCCAAAAGGGATATTTCTGCTTCTGATTGGTTGTCTATATGCAACAAAAGAAAACCTAGACTTAAATTTTCACCATTGCCTTTTAAATATTTAAAATTCCAACTTTATTCACTCGAATATTCAGATTGTTTTCAGAAACTAACACAAATTAAATGCAGAGCAACAACACAGTTTTAAGGAAAGCAGGTTCAGTGGCAGCATGGAATCAATAACCAACTGAATCTGAATTCTTACAATGTTCTTCCAACATTGTACTGACTACAATGAGGCCTAAATTAAAGAAAAAAAAAAATTAAAGGAATCTTACATTCTTGTCTTTGATCACAGCAGACACGTACAGAAGGAGATCTTAATTTAAGAAGAAAATAAAATGTAATGAATAAATCCAATCAGTATTTTCAAAATGTCTTTATGTGCAAGAGGTGCAATTCTTACCATCAGTATCCACTGGCTTTTTTTTTAACTTTAATGTCCCAGACTATGGCATTAAGCTTGCATTGAGAAAAAATGCAAAATTTTTAGTATGCTTATTTTCAATCAAAGTCATGCAGTAGGATGAATCATGTGCCTGAGAGCAGAGCAGAAAAGCTTGTCACTTTGAGAAATGATTACCCATGTCTGTTGGTCACAATGATTTTGTACCAAGAATATTACTTAGTAATGAAAAGGAGAACAGGAACACAACACTTCATCCCTCTCACTGAACTTCATCTTCTCATGATGCAGGGAGGTGCTATGAGGCTGCCTATAGCACAGCAAAAAATTCCAGCATTAGTATTAGCCAAATAATTATGTTCAGATAATAATCACACCCCAGAGGAGACCTAACACCAGATCAACCAAATTCTCTCATCCACTCTCATTTCTATAGGTTGCACCATCTCTAAACACCCACATTAGCTGTAACCCAGAAGGAAAATGGGATTTCTCAGAACTTGGAGTGTGACCCATCCAACGCCTGCCACCAGATTCCTCCAAAGTATCTGCATCCACATGGGGATGACTTTGAGACAAACCCCAGTGCTGAGTGATGGTAAATCCAGTGCTTGTCATGTGAGTGCTCCTGTGGGCAGTGAGCTGTTCCCCCTGTTCAGAAGAGCTGCCCAGCTCAAGGCTGAATGTACCTGGCTTCAGTCTTCAGCAGCTCCAGCTTTTTTTGCCATCACCAGCTCTTCTCTTGCCAGGACCAGATTTTCTTGCCAGCACCAGCTTTCTTTCCTCAAAAACTTCTGCACAGACTGTAATCAACATCTCATTACCTTTTATTCTTAGAACTAAATACACTGAGCTCCCTCCCAAACCTTTTAACATGTTTTTTAGTCTGAACATTTCTGAATCTCATTCAGTTTTTCAAAGCTATAGCTATTTTTCTTTTTTCTTCTAAAGACAGAAGGAGAGCAAAGTCTGTCCTTATGCTGGGAACCTACACAGCTTTAACATAATATTTTAAAATCTTTATTATGAAAGTATTAATTTAGAAAAAAGGAAACCTAAAAATTACTTACAACTGAATATGTTCAGAAAGTATACTCTATATATATTTGAATTACCATATTCAGATTTTATCAAGATTTCCATATTGCTGTTCCATAAGGTAACTGAAAAATTACTTAATTGCTTAATTTAATGCACTGCAAATAGAATCATGAAATGACAGAATTGGTTGGAAAAGGCCCTCAAGATCATCAAGACCAACAATTAACCTAACACTAACAAGACCTTAACTTAGCCATATCCCTCAGTACTATGTCTATACTACTCTTAAGCACTTCCAGAGATGGTGACTCCATCACTGCCCTGCTCAGCCTCCTCCAATGCCTGATAACAATTCAGGGCAGAATTTCTTCCTAACATCCAATCTAAACCTCCCCTGGCACAGCTTGAGGCCATTACCTCTTGTCCTATCACTTGTAACTACTTTGAACAGATTAATCCTCACTTCTTGATGGTTTTTAATTTATGGTTTGGGTTGGAAAGGACCTTAAAAATCACCTAGTTCATAACTCTCCTGTATGGGCAAGGACACCTCCCACCAGACCAGGTTGCTCAGTTTTCCATCCAACCTGGCCTTGGACACTTCCAGGGATGGGGCATCCACAACTTCCCTGGAAAACCTGTGCCACTGTCTTGCCACCTGCACAGTAAAGAATTTCTTCTTAATGTCCAACCTAAATCTACCTTTTACCAGCTTAAAACCATGGCCCCTCATCCTATCACTCTATGCCCTTATATGAAGTCCCTCTCCAGCTTTCCTTTAGGCCCTTCAGGTATTAGAAGGATACTACAAGGTCTCTCCAGAGCCTCTTCCTCTGATGTGTCCTGCCTTTGAACAATGAAATTTTTATTGGCTAATGTTTTCCCAAAGGCTTCTTTGTAATGACCATGGCCCATCTCAGAGAAGAGGAGCTAAGAAAGACAACAGCAATTTTGGTATTTGTGCATAGAAGAACCAAAATAAAATTTAGCTAACTGTAAAATGTAATTATCTTTGAGAGTAAACCAGCATTAATTCTTCTAAGTGCTCAAATAAATATAAAGGCTTTTTTTCAGACATACTCCAAGTAGACAAGTAAAAGAGAAAACTAGAATATTAAAATGAAAGAGAGCATCACAAATCAGGCAAACAAAACCGTAAAAGTTTCTTCAGGGAAACATTAACAATCTTCAACTCATAAACTGTATTAGTGCTGTTCTTATTTTTGTGATTAATACCACCTTGCATGTTACTAGAGCTCAACTTCACTTCTACATGAAGTATATCAAGCTTAATTGGTGCATTTTATCTTCCCTGCTGCTGCTGATAAATGAGTCAGTAACTCCTTGGTTTAAGAAGTATGAACTCCTGAAGTTCACTAAGAGAGCAATGGCGCAAGTAGGCATGAAGCACGTCAAGAAGGATGGGCATAGATCACCCCAGCCTGGCAAACTGAAAACATATAGAATAGGGTAAACCTCCAGTGGCAAACCTCTTGTTCAATTCAACAAGCAATCCACAGCATATAAACATTTAAGAAAGGAAAAAAATGCCAACAGTCTACCATAACTAACATATAAATTACTCTTCTTCCAGGCTGTCAAGGGACACAGGATTAATAGGTCACATCAAACACAGGCATCTGATGTGTATGTGTGCCACGCCATTTGGATGTAGACAGCCTACAAAACCTGCACCTTTCCTTGATCTGAATTTCTTTTAAATTTAAAAAGGTTTTTGTTCTGTCATTATGGTAGTTTCCAGTGATGAACTTATTTTATGACATGGCTACAGAAATAGGGTAGGAACTAATTTGTACCTTAAAAGTTCACATTTTGTAGAAGTAAGTCAAGTAAGTCTATTTATCAGTATCATAAGTCGGTTTAAGTTTTCTGATACCAGAAAAATGCTTCAGATAATCAACAGAAGCAAAAATATTCCTGTTTTATAGAGTTACCAAGGCAATTGCTTCCAGATATGAAAATAAGCATTTGGGTGCAGTGAAATGAGATGCAACTGGAAGTCAATTAACTGAACTGAAAATTGTTTCAGCCCCAGATCTTCAATCTGCATGGAGACTTGCATGAACATTCTTATTTTACCTTATGCTTTGATATGGGCCTCACGTGATGAAGTACAAACACTCCCTGGTTTGGTAGAAATTTAATATTTCAGTACTTATCAACAACAGCAGCAACAAAAGCACCTGTGATCTTTTGACTCATTTACATTTCTAACTTTACAGACATTTGGGCAGACAGTTCACTTGTTTATTTAGAGACACAAAATTCAGACCAGGAGTTTAAGCCCCAGGCTGCTCTTCCACGCCTCTAAGTTCTGTGTGGACTGCAAAAGTTCATTCACCAGTGGGATTTATTCACCTAGACCATACAGAAATCCTTCCTTTCCTTCTAACCTCCCTGAAATGGGTATTTGGAAAGAGGATGTTTTCACAGAATCACAGAAGAAGAAAAAAACCTCTAAGATCACTGGGTCCAATTCTCAATATCCACCCCCCCCCCCCAGTAAAATACATATCTATCAATATCTTTATCACCCACTAGAGCATGTCCTGAAGAGCTTCATCAACACATTTTTTTAAAACTTCCAGGGATGGTGACTCCACCATCTCCCTGGGCAGCTCATTCCAGTGCCTGACTACTTTCAGTGAAGAAATTCTTTCCAATATCCAGTCTAAGCCTCTCCTCCTGCAACTTCAGACCATTTCCTCTAGTCCTGTCATTATTCCCTTGAGAGAAGAGGTCAGCATCCACCTCACCACAATCTCAGGGAGTTGTAGGGAGCAATAAGGTCTCCTCTCAGCCTCCTCTTCTCCAAACTAAACAATCCCAATTCCCTCAGCCTTTCCTCACAGGACTTGTTCTCCAGAACTTCGCTGCCCTTCTCTGAACTCACTCCAACACCTCAATGGGCTTCCTGCAGTGAAGGACTCTCATGGATGGGGATGGAAATGGCTCTTTCTCACATGAAATGTGTGTTATTTTGAAGTTGCAGGTGTCTGTTCCGAAGACTGTGTCAATGTGGCCAGCTTGTTCTCACTTAATGAACAAATTTTACTGAAGGAGCTCGCTATCACACCCTAAAAATAAATAGTACAGAAAGCAAACCCTTTCTGTAGCTTAACAGCATGGTGTTCAGTAGCCCCTCCTGAAAGCAGAGTAATTAGAAGCTGTCATATTCATCCCTCCGTCAATAAAATACGTGTGAGGGGACACTGACAGTGTCCTTGCTATGAACTCTGAGTTCCCATCAGCAAGTATGAAGGTAAAGAACCCTGTTATTAATATGGTGTCATAACAGCAACGTCCAATTATGAAATAATGTTAAAATTCTGGATATAATTAGGACCCTTCCAGGTCCTGACGCTGAGGGGGGGCTGAGGGGACCTCTCTGAGGAGAGGCTGGGGCTGCCCCGAGCCAGTCCCAGCCAGTTCCATCCAGGTCCAGCCAGTTCCATCTGGTTCCATATGGTTCCATACGGTTCCAGCTGGTTCCAACAACCCCACTGCAGGACACAGCTGAGCCCCTCAGACATGCTGGGGGCACTGAGGGAAGGAAGGGGAAATAGGAAATTTCCATCCAATTGGAAATAAATCAGATTAATTTTCCCCCACACTGAATCTCTTTTTGACTGTAACAGTAACTGGTAGGTGATCTCCCTGTCTTTATTTTAACCCATGGTCTTTACCTCTTATTTTCTCTCTCCCATCCTGTCGAGACTGGGGGGTAAGATAGTGATTGGGACATCAGTCAGACCACCCTTCTTCAGGATGTAATTCCTTGTGTACTACTCTGAGTAGTAAAGAGACCCAAACTTAGGAGATATTAGTTGGCTACTGGATAAATTTAATTGGCTGTGTATATCACTTCCATACACAACTGAAGTTTCAGTGCCACAGCCTATGTACTGAATACACAGAGTATTCTTCAAAGCCTACATGTGGCCATGGCCAAGACAGAAATATTCCATATGGTGTTGCTAGTGTACCTATAAAAAGGCTTTAATGAAGTCTGACTTCATCCCATCACACAAGAAGTATAGAAATGTAATGCCTGCCACATTCTGTTGCTCTCAGCCTCTCCCACAGTCTGTCCTCCTGTCTCTTTTCCTTTCTCCTTCTGCACTGGATGCCTATGCTCACCTCTAGTAGGCATTTGAGAACATCCATTGCCCATCTGTTTGATTTTAAATCAAGCTTTTTTTTCATGCTTGTTCATGCTGCTCATTGGTTCTCAGAAAAGTTACATTGCACTACTCCCTCCTTCAAGCATTTAATTGGTGGGATGCCCAAAAAGGCTTCACAAGGGTGATGCTGTTGACACGTTAGAGATCACTGCTTATCACGGTGCACCCCACCATCACCTTGTTTTCTCCAACACTCCCCAGCTCATTCAGTTATTTTTCTTTCATCTTTAACACAGATGGTTATTTCTGGACATAACCTCCTATTTTGTCCTGTTTCTTGCAATGGAAGATTCCTACTCAGTAGGAAGAGCAGGATTTATAGCTTCTGTGCTAGAAGATATAAAATAAACTGTATAATTATAATTAACTTATTAGAATTTGGGAAAATCTTAAGTAACGTTGCCATTTTCCATGAATCATGTTTTCTAATTTATTTTGCCATGCTAGCACTTATTAACTCTACTTTTTCAAAAATCAGATACTATATTTTAAGTTTCTCCTGATTTTTCTTACCCCTTTTAAAGTAAAAAAATATGAATTTCCTAATATTGTAACTAACAGTATTTCTATATATTAGACACATGGAAATACAGTCTAGCTTGAAGATACCAATAGGATTTTCATTGTCACATAGGAACAATTTATGTCCATGCCAAGCAATTGGCTTTTAAAAATCCTCACCCTGATTCACAGACATGGACAAAAAAAGCAGTGATACATTTGGATGCTTGAAGGAGGCTGATATTCACAACAAACATTATACAGTTGTACATTGCAAGGGCTGTTGACCAAATGAACTTTTACATGAGAGCAATTTTAAGCCAAATGAAACTTGGACACGGCCTAACTTCTAAGGAAATAAAATCTTAGGAATTCAGGAGAAAAAAGCTTTATTATATCACACAACTTCTCACTCTACATGTGCAAGAATCCATCCTACAGCCACAAGAATATGGAGAAACCCATGGAAGAGCAACCTGAACACTGCTGACCTGAGGTCCTCTTAGAAGCAGCTCATGAACTCAGCTCCAATTCCACAAAAAGAGTCCAAAACCAGAAACTACTTTCATATCCAAGTAACTCAACTCGGGATATACTTTCCTTCACATCTTCCTTATAATTGCAATGCTTTCCTTAGTAGGCATGCTTTACCTTCACATATGCTTTACTACTTGATGACTGCTAAATGCAGAGAATAGAGGGGATTAAGGTTTGGTTGTTGGTTTTGTTTTGTTTTTTTCATCCTGTGAGTTTTTTTAAAAAATAATTTTCTGGATCCATAATTTCATGTGCTATTTCTCTGAACTGTCTAGTGACCATATGTGTCATGTAAGATATTCTGCCCACTGGTGAAAGAATTCCAGGCTGAGCATTCAACTGGAAACAAGAGAAGGAAGTTAAGAGGCCAAGACAGTTTTAGCTAAATATTTCATTTTGGAGTAGGAAGGAGGGTGAGGAGTTCAAGCATATGAAACAGAAAAGGCTCGATCCATATTTTTCTAAATAGCAACAAAGGGTGATGGGACAACCACCACCTCTCTAGTAAGAAAAACAACCACATAGCACACTTCATTTTCCTTTTCCTTTTGCTCTTAATTACAGGTTTTGCATCACATAACAATGCATGGCACACAATGCAGAAAAGCAAAGTTGTAACATAGGAAGTAGGTACTACAAGGGAATGAAAAGCAAAACTTAGTAAATTTACAGAAATTCAGTACTATACATTACAGAGACCACTGGAAATACTCTAGAAAGAGCCCTACAGAGCTGCCAACAGAGACCTCAACTCAGGAGAGTTCTTAATTTGTTTTGGAAATTATCTTTCTCATCTAATTTCTGGGACAGAGTTTAAAATAAACTATTACAAAGAAAGTTGCACACCTTCAAACCTGCAATAATGCTGATACCTGCAAAGGTCGAACCTCAAGGGGACAACTGCACATTTTTAGCAAACAAATTAGTGTTTTAACAGTCCCTGGGCAAACTACAGCAGTTGTTCTGTCAGATTTCAAGACACACTCAGAATCTTGTCCTCCTCTCAATTCTGTATATTAAACAACCCAACAAGCTTGGGTCAGATCCAATAACATTAACCTGAACCCTTCAATTATTCTTTAAATGCACCATGCTGGAGCTTTAAGATAACTTTATGAAATCAGTGTGTGTTCTGCTTTCCCTACTCATAAAATTGTTGAGAGTTTATTCACATGTCAGTGTTTAATAGTCTGTGTGTCCCTTAAAACCTGTGCTCAGACGCATTGAGAAATATTACACAGTGTTCCAGGTCTCCTAGAAAAAATTCCATTGTGGAATTTTACATCTTACAATACATAATTTCCAACTTAAATCTAAAAAACGACTATTTAAATAGATTTCTTCAAACGTTGTTGCCTTTTTGTATTGCCCATCTTATCTCATATATAGCTTATATGTGCCGTGCTTCCACATTTCTTTTAACATTTAAATATTTATTTACTGGTATTGCTCTGGAATGGCAAACCTGCCAATGACTGTTAGCAGGATGTAAAGCAACATTTGGATTGGCAGTTAGGGCAAACCTTGCTTGGCTTCTTAATAAGTAGGAAGCTTGAATCATTATATCATAGGAAAACATACTGCATGGTTGGAGCTGCTCCAAGGATCTATTCTGTAACTCAAAAAAACTTGGTTCCTTACTACAGGATATGATTAAAGCAGAATTCAGCAGAGCAAATGCTGTTTTTACCAGTTTTACATCTTTCTGTGCTTTCCTCAAGGTCAATAGGAGGACAGAGGACTTCTTTGGTTCTGATCCCCAACAACTCTATAGGTGAAGCAACCCAAACCTTGCAAGTGCCTGTTACTGTAATTTCAGTACTAAGTCAGCCTCCTTCAGCAGGATTAGATATAAACATCTATGCAAGCACCATGAATCTTGTCCTTATTGCTTCTGTTTTATTACACCTGCCTCTCATGGAATATTACCTGAGTTAATTTTTAAAAAGTTATTCATTTT
Source organism: Calypte anna (assembly GCF_003957555.1). Taxonomy (NCBI): domain Eukaryota; kingdom Metazoa; phylum Chordata; class Aves; order Apodiformes; family Trochilidae; genus Calypte; species Calypte anna. Next base: position 146,519,018 of record NC_044245.1, read on the forward strand.
TCTTGGGTGCTTATACAAACAAAAGACAAACCTCTCAAATGGCTGAACAAAATATAATTTACTTTCTTCTTAACTTCTCAAATCACAAAGCCTGTTTTGAATAGAAGAGATTTGTCAACTTTATTATTTATTTCTATAGCCCAGAACAGTGATACGCCTTTCACCCAACAGCCCTCTTTTGGGCCTCTCTGATGCCAAATGGTGAATTGGTTTTGAGGGGTCTTTCAGGGCTTTTTTTATTGTTGTTGTGGGCAAGAATGGAACAGGGAAATAGCAGCCTTTGCAATGTATTATCAGTATCAAAGACTACAATGTGATGCTAATCTTCCATGCAAGCTCTAGAAAGGTCAGGAAGATACCATATACATGGTCTTTCTTCTTTCATGGCTTTTAATAAGCCATGCAGATCAATGGGAAGATATCAGTCAGAAACATGAATCATTTCTGCAAAGATAATCTGAGATTTCAGATTTCAATATATCAAGTGGAGAGAAGGGACTTTGCTGCTGCCTGTGATGCAGAGAGGTGACCACCAACCCATCAGTTTGGCTAAATATAAATTGAGCAGTGGAGCTAGTTCAGATTTATGGATGTTTCCTTTTGGGAGTTTGTCCTCAGTTCACAGACATTACAAGGAACAGGTAACATTAGATCTTTTTTCTTCTCTGACCTCTTGTACTCCCCAGGACATACCATTTTATTCATTTCTCCTACTGAAACTCCAGTTACTTGTCTTTGGCCACAAATCTCCCAGCCAGGCAGTCTGGAGATTTAAGTTTATGGTCTTCCCTTTCCAAGAGGTCACATATTAATCTCTTCTAGAAGCTGCTGGAGATTCAACATCCTATTCAGGAGCTCTGATGACCTCAAACACTGGATTTGTATAAACAAATAAAATTCACCAGGTAGGTAAGAGTCATGGCAAGTCTCATGTACATGGCAAGTCTCATGTAACATGGTTAAAATCTTTTTCTCCCCCAAACACTTCAGTCTCATCCATTATGTCACTACAAGAAGTTCCTAGTTCCACCCCCCATGTGCATGGTGTTTCACTGATGCTTAGAACTACTGGTGAGTTTTTTACAGATACAGGCACAGATACAGATATTCTCTTTCATATGCTCCTTATTTTCTCTTGAAAGAAAATGAAATGGAATGAAACTGGAGCAGGGGTGATTCCTTAGAAGGAGCAAACTACTCTAGTTCTCTTTTATAAGTAAAAAGCTAAAATAATCCACTCTAACAAAGAGGTAATGGGCTTCTAATGGACATAGAGACTGATGCCTTTGATTTTCTGGCTTTCTTTCCTGAAACATCTGCTGGTAAAAACACTTCCCTGAGAGAGCTCAGCAAAAGGACTGTCTTCCTCCAAAATAATTGCAATTGCAGGTGTAATTCAGAACTGGAAAAACACATTATAGAGCCAAATTGTTACCCAGAAATCATTATTCACTGGTTTCATATATAGTTAGGAATTTCCTTCTGAATCAGAAAAACTAGCAGCAGAAGTATAAGAACTAACAGGGGGATTAAATGACTCCAAGTCAAACTCTAGTGGCAACAAAACCTACTCCAGAAGGGTCCATGAAAAAGCTGATTTATCTTTTTAGGAACCTATGGACATGAGGTAGTGGGCTACACATGAAGTTATCTGCTCTGGTTAGTAGCATTAATAATTGATAATACAATAAATACTGTACTATACTAAACAAAGCACAAGCCCAAGAGGAAGAGAAGCCATTTGAAAAACTGGCAAATGTCTATTTGGGACCCTGCAGGAGAGAAACTACAATCTTTACCTCTGTATTAATTATTTCTTATTTTTCTTCCCCTTCAGCCCTAATGTTGTTTTTATGCAGCTATTTGCATTTCTTAAATTGTAATTTATTTCAGATAACTCAAAGGGAAAATAAACATCTGAATGCCTTGTACTAATGAAAATGAAAACCAATATGACAACAAAATTGCTAATGTGATAAAAAATTTATATTTAACCAAGGCAGAATATCAATCCTGCTGTTTCTAGCTCAGATTCAATCTTACGAAAAGGCAGAATGAAGATTTTTAAAAATATATTCACAAATAAAGCACTAACACAATCCAGTTAGAACAAAAGTTTCTTTTTCCAGGACCAAAACCAAACAAAAAAATAGCACTGGAACTCACACTAGGAAGAATCCCAGTGATCCTTTTAGTAATCAAGCAGAAGATACTCCCCACTGCACAGGGTCTTTTAAGGACAGATAAAGCAGTGGGCATGAACCACCCTGGCAGAGCATTTCTGACACCACAGGTGCTGCCCAAGACAGCTCTGGAAGTGCCTCCCTATGTTTTCCCACTTGCCAGCCCTGTTACAAGGAGGATGACAGGGCAAAAGGAGACTAATCAAAAACTCACTCTGAAAAATCTGTAGATACAAGAAGGCCGAGTGGAGTAAACCACATTTTTTTCCCCCATCTATTTTCACAAATAAAATTATGCATGAAGAAAGGGGAGTCAAGAATAAAAAGTGCTTGGGCATAAATTTCCTGCAATTGCAGCTAGTGACAATCAAGTGCCTTAACTTGGTCTCATCACGACTGACAAGAAAAGCAGAATGAATGAAAGGCAGAAAAAAAACTCTCACCTCCCCAGATATAAATGGTTTCAGAATCACTTCCATCACTTAACATCAGTTATTTGACTTGTTGATGTTCACAGCTATCTACCAGCACAATAGCACAGTTGCAGGCAAGAAAGGAGCAGTGCTCTTCATTCTCAGAGGCAGCTAAGCAGCATCTACAGTACTTCCAGGGCAATTATGTTACATGATGCTCTAAAATAAATTCAATTATTAAACAACACCATATGTCACTTCCCTCCAGCTGAACACACAGCATACAGTTACTTTGTTAAAAAAAATCAAAACTTGCTGGAGTAAACAGTATTTTAGATGCCCGTAAAAACCTTCCTCCTTTGCTGCAGTGTGGGGCAATTTTAAGTCTTGGTAAACTTTAACCTTTTCTCTGAGCACTCATTTCCCACCCATTAAATACCTTTGTGCTTAAGTTCTCATCTCCAAGCTTCCTCCTTTGCCTCCAAGCTCACTCATTTGGGAGCTGGCAGCAACTCCTATCTATGCAGCTGATGTGCAGATTCAACACATAGATCTCTTACTGCAGCCCCAAGAACTCAGATCTGGGAGGGCAGATCTCACACTAGAAATGGGACAATTATTTTCCCTCCCACTTTTCTTCTTTCCATGTATAGGAAAACCACTCCTAGCTTCATGCATCCTTGCAATGCCACCATCCTCTCTGTTGCTCACTTTGCCCTCGGCACAGCATCTGTATGCCCAGCAGAGCACATGCCTCTGCCATTTACTGAATAGCAAATGCTCCTCCTATCACCCCAGCTAAATCATTCATCCTTGCCATGATCACCTCCTGCCTCAGTTACTGCAACTCCTTCCTACCTGGTGTCAAATTCCTTTCTTTCCAGCCTGTTCAAATCACAACTGCTAAAATTGGCTTCCCAGTCAGATAGTCTGGAAACTTCCTTCCCTTTTGCCAAAGGTACATAAACTTTTACTATATGGAGTCCTGCCTCCCACCCAACACATCACATCTAACAGTAGCATGTGCTTGTTCTCTGCAGGGATCCTTGTATCTTGGATTTCATTTCTTATCATGACCCTTTGCTCTTTAAGCCACCAAAACCACAGCCTTCATCTTCTGCTCACTTTTGTTCTTATTGCTCCTTTGTTATCTCCCCTCAGTCTTCCACAACTGAAACTGCAGAGTATCCCTTACTCCAAGGTTTTCCATAAAGTACTTCACATGAAAAGCTCAAGAATTTTCAGTTTATTGTTTTACATTAAAAAGTGGAAACACTTAACATGCTATAATCTTAAAACCAGTGCTTTATAACAAGAACAAATTTGGGTTTCTAAAAACTCTTCCTATTTTTATCCTTTGCAAAAATCATTACCTGGATAACTTTCAACATTTCCAATGGGGTTTTACTTTTGGCATTTGGGATTGATATTAAGGAACATTGGCAACAAGGCTTGGCAATTTAAAAGTAAGTTCAGGTACTCTACAATCCATAAGATACACACTCTGGTATTCATCTTTTACAGCCTTCATAATAGCACCATCTGTTAGTAGCATCTAAGTAGTTGTTTTAATTCCTTAATTCACTTTTACACTAAAATTGTAAACATTAGAAAAAGGAAAAGAAACACTAAAAGAACAGAAGCCTACAGTGTCACTGTTTGACACGGGAGATTGAAGGAGGAGATGTTAAAGTCTTCCAAAAATACCTCTCCCTTTTCTCTCTCTACCTTTATTGCTCTGGCTGTGAAACACATTCTCTATTAAAGGCAACAATTACAAGTGCTATTTCCCCCCCAAAAAAATTCCCAGAGAGGACTAGAGCTCTGGACACCACATGGAATTTGGCAAACAAAATATCAGGAGGGAAAACATATGTAGAAAAGAGGAGCCAGGAAACAGTCTCTATGAGGAGAGAGGTCCCCCACAAGCTGAGATCAGAAATTGTACCTCCAAAACTGAATCAAAGAGACAGGAGGAATTGGAAGTCCAGTCCCTAAGCTAGAGGTACATTTGAAAAGTTAAAAATAAGATAAGACCACTAAAATAAAGATCATTGAAAAAACAAAGAAAAAATAAAGAAAATTAAAAAAAAAACCCACAGAAAAAACCCAACAAACCCAGAGGTGCCCTACAGAGAACATAGAGGATAAGCATGAAAGAATAACATCCAGTTATAAGGCTTCCAGAGGAGAGATCTTATTAAATATGGAAGCAAGCTCTTTATTCCATTCTGGCTGGTAATAAATACACTGAGTGCTGTAGATACAAGATCACCCACCAACTTAGGTGAAGTAATATCCTTAGAGATTCAACACACCTTTATTTGGTGCCCCTTAACAATTATGAAAAGGGTTTTCAGAACTAAGAGAAAAAGATAAAGAAACACATAAAAACCACAACTGGATGCCAGCATGGCTGTGCTGAAAAACACTTTTAATTTATAAAGCTTCCAATCCTAAAACCAAGAACTGAATGCTGACGAAAATCTCATTAGGTCTAGGTTTAAAGAAAGGGCAGATCTAAAACTTTTGAAAGAAAATAGAGAAGCAAGAGAGAAACCATGCTCCTTTAACAGGATTCCAAGCTTAAGGGGAAAAAAGTAACAATGAGGCCAGTCAGTTCATTAGAAATAGCAAGAAATATCTGATAACTATTTCAGAATAAACAGTAGACTTTGGACATGTTTCATAAAGGATTATGTGAACAAGATACACCTCCACACAAAAGACAATCAGCTGTCCCATGGATTGACACCAGCTTCAGTAAGATGAGAAAAAGATGAGAAAAAGGGTCTAAATAATCCAATTATATATGACTTCACATCTGAATTTTACATGCTTTAAAAGGGCTTTGAATCTTTATTAGTAGGTTTGTTCTATAACATTTGGCAAAGTAAAAATATTTCAGCCTTCCATAATGAAGAAAGGAGAGTTGTACTTAGAAACTGGAATAATGGCTTGTTATATAAACCTGTTGATGAAAATGCTGGTGAAGAGATGTTTACCACAATGTCAACAGAGAGAATAAAAGCTATACTAATTGGATTTATGCACTTAGAAAAAGATTTATGGTAGAAAAAAAAAAAAAACCAACAAAACAAACCTGTAGGTAATTGTAGAAGGTCCTTTAAACTGCTATAAAACATGCATTAAAAAATTACTCACTCTGATACAGGCACTGAAAAATACAAGCAGTTTTAAAGACTAATTAAATATATCCATCAAAGAAAGTTCAGCATGACCTAATAAACACAAAACTGTGGATACAACCTCTGGCTCAGAAAGTGCCTAGGATGTGCTTTTCCAAAACTAGAAGGGCACACATTTGGGTAAGCATTAATTTAGACTTGACATTTTATTCCTTAAAAAAAGACTGTTGCTACTGGCCACTGTCAGAAAAAAAAATTATATTGAGTTAGGGTGAAACCTCTGGGCTCAACTAAGACAGATCTTTCTATATTCACTCTTTCCAGACCCCTAAAACCTGAAGAGAACAGAAATATTTAAGTGCTTTGTGAGCACATTTCTTTTTCAGTGCAACTTTTGGGCATCTATTTCTGTTTTGTATACAGGCCCTGTGCCTGCTGAGTGGAAATACAGGAGGCTAAGGGTGACACTTTTTGAGATGTGACATCCCACCACCTAAGACACAGGGGAATGCTACTGAGAAGTTCAGCAGGAAAATGTAAATAATGGCTTGTTATTTATAGGCAGGAACCAGAGAGAGAACTGAGATGGCAGATAGGCACCTCACTTCTGAACAGTTTTGACTAGAAAACACATTGAAACCCACATTCTTTGTAATGTGCCATCACATGCCCACCTAAATGTGAAAAATTGTGATCTTCTTATATGTCCCTACTAACAATTTTAAGGGAGCCATGATCTGACTCTGTGAGCCAAACCTTGCTGGGGGGAACATGCCAATCCAAAATGGATAAAAACTTAACTTTTCCAGGATCTTCCTAGTAAAAATTAAAAATAAACATGCAGGAGGTCTCTACAGACCCCCCTATTGAGGGACTGAAACACACAGATTAGTAGGTATTTTAGTTGTTGCTTGACTAAAGACTTTCCAAACATAAATGATAAGCTCTTTCCCTTTCTGTAAAGTTTCTTTAGGCTACATTCTAAGAAATCCTCAGAGCTAAAAGCAGTAAGAGCTGACACCTCAGTGCTATCAGTCACAGCAGCCAAATTTCTGGACTATGGATTGCAAAGACTGAAATGCAGCCGAGCTCTGTGTCTTCAGGCAATTAAAAAAAGAGCCAAATGTGCTCAGGGAATAAATGTGTTTCTTACCTACCACAAAAAGTATTGACAGTAAAACAATGCATAAAAGCCAGCATTTGCCATCTTGCACAAACATTTGTCTCTAACCTTGCAATTTCCCCTGTTCAATATATAATTGTCTACACTGGAAAACATACAAGTTTTCTCTTTCTTCCCCAAAATGGAGTAAAGTACATTAAAGATATCTGCATATGAAGACTTCCTATTTTTCCTTTTTATTTTAGCTCCCACTGAACTTCCAGCTCCAGGTGACAACTTCCAACAAAGCTCTGTGATAAATAAATTCTTTGATGTGGGCAAGTTTTCTAGAAGAGTTAATCCCTTCTGTTAGACCAACTCCTGTAACTTATTGACACAGGCAACTAAAGCTTCTCCTCACATCCTAGAGTAAAACAGCAATAACAACCCACAAGCATCAAGATTTTCCTCATACTAAAACTACTGCTTAGGCAGCTTCTACCAAGGTTCCAGAAAGTGCTGAGTCCTCTGTAAGGACATTCTCACCATCTGGACTGGGATGGTCTCAATGAAGCTAATGAGGTGATCCTGTATATGTTGGCAGTCTACAGGTTCTTAAATTGATGTCTTGCCATAATGTGAGGATACAATCTGTATTTTTCACAAAAGAAACTTAAAGTTTTTTTGGTCTTAAGAAACTAGATTCATCAGATTTTCCATTTTGGCTTAAGGATCTGAAGACAGAGTCACTAACCCTGACCAAATTTCCAAGTCATTGCTGACATAAAGTTGGGAAACCATTCAAAATGGCCTGAGCAGACCCAGGACACCAAGGGGCCCTGATCCCCTGATGTAAATGATGTACATCAGAAAGAAGTGGGAATGATGACAGACAAGATAAGTAAACAACTTGCAGTACAGCTGCATCCAAAAAAAAAAAAAAAGGATCTCCATTTTGGTTTTAATTATGCTGCAGATAATCTTTATTTTATTCAAATCTACCACATGCCATCAGGCAAAAGCTTACCCAAGAAATCCAATGTAGCCATTGCTTAACATTACAGGACATTTTTATGCAAATACAATCAATGCATGAGTTGACTTATACACTCCTCTCAGATTTTCTTGGGCTCTTTCAATCTGATCTCATGGTCTTATGTTGCAAAACAACCTAAATTCAACCTAGATCTGTAGCTCTCCTGTGACAATCAAGATCTGGAAGTTTATTGCACTGCCTATAGCAAGGAACAACTCTCTGCTAATGTGTTCAAACACTAATCTTGTCCTCATAAAAAACCCACATCCCTTAGACAGAAGCATTTTGACAAGCACCATTTACACAGGAAAAAATGTGTGATTTTAAGGGCTACCTCTAGGCATTAAGATGAGTTGGCTAACATGGTTAAGAAGCCTTTTTTTTTTTTTCCTTTTTTTTTTTTTCCTGCAGGAACTTAATTGTATTCTATGGCCTCTATACCAGATATCACAGCCAATCTTCATGACCACCCATGTTGAACTCCAGGTGATGGTAACCATGCTGAACACAGCAAACGTCCAGATCTATGTATAAAATTTTGTCTGCAAACCTACTGGGGATAAAAATTGGCTGTTAATGAAGACAAGGACAATGAAGACTAATTTTGTGTGTAAATTCATTCTTGGGAAGAAATGAGAGGGAGGGATTTTCTAAGTTTTCTCCTTTTTCTGTTTATTACTGCTTGACTTCCATTCCTGGACACAGTTCAAGGAGTCAATAGCAGGGACAGTCTTGAAATGATCATTTCTCAGCCTGTAGAATAAAAGAGCCCAACTCAGATCTTCACCTTGCCCTCTCCCCATCTAGTAGTTCTGCTAATAGGTCATGTTACTAGAGATAAACTTCTACTGTCCTAGATGAAGCAGGGTCTGAATGAACTCTAGTCTGGGTTTTCCTAAGGATCTGTATGTAAACTGGTGGGATACATGAGTGGGAAAGCTGGGATAAAACCAGTAGCAATAATGAGACATCATTAAACAAGCTGTGACCTTCAAGGCATGACACTGACAAGAATGTGACTCCTAAAAAACTAATCTCATCATCCCTGCAAAAAATAGAACTTCATGTTTCAAAAAGCACTCAGTAGCTTCACTATTAAAAGGGTCCAACTGCAGCAATTGCAACTGGAAGACTGGACAAACCAACCACCTAAGAGATGACCAGAAAGAAGGCAGATTTGGAAATTTGAACCTGCTTGTCATATCTGACTGTAAGGCACTGAACCTTGGCCAATGCACACTCTTACTAGATGAATTTAGAGAATTTCTCTGTCAGACAGCTCCAGCAATGCTTTGTTTCCACATCAAATGCATAAATGGTATGAGAGTTGCAGTGCTTGTAGTTTATTTTCAGCTAATTCAAAGCAGCCAACAAAAAAGGCTGCAGAGATGAAATAACTATAATAGTTGTTTTACAGTAACAGTAGTATCAGGCAACTGATAAGAAATCTGCACCAAAGAGCAGTGACTGACGCAGGAAATATGAGGAGACATCTTTCAAAAACTGGAATTTCAGACCATATTAAAACCAAAACCATTTCTCTCCTACTTGTAAGTCAAAGACCTGGAGGTGACCCTTCAGAACATGCTGTACTCACAAAGAAATAATGTTTTGTATTTTATATGAGACTAAAGTCTAAGATAGAAACTCTACAAAGTTGAAAGGAAACATATGGCTGTTTTAAACCATTAGCCTAATTCAACTTTATCATTAGCTCAACTTAGAGGTTAACACATTTCATAATTCAAATTACCCAGTCACATCTGCAACAGGCATGCTGAACAAATACCAGATAAATCACAGGATCTGACAAGATTTAATAGCAAAAGCTGCTAAATTGACCTTTAATATAACGTATTACAATGCATCAGCTGGTGCTGCCACTTTCTTGGAAACAGTGGAAGAAATTAGGATAGCTGTTTAATACCCTCTTTAAAGTTTCTTACATGACCATGGGATGAATATTAAGAACCTGAACTCAGGGAACCAATCCCACATTCAGTGCTTTACATGACTTATATTTCAATAATAATGTGTTGAAATATAGAGCAAAACTCCAACAGCTTCCCCTGTTCTAATCATCTCAGATCTGTCTGAAGCAACAGTTCACCTCTTTGACAAGTGCACTTATGGTTATTTTTAAATCACTTTTTTGAAACCCAGCAGTTCTGCAAACCCGATTTGCTTCGAATCTCATTCCCTCTTTGCTGGGGGAGGCAGAATTTAATATTTATGATCTCAACTCCTGTAAGGGAGCATTTGCAATTCTTCTGATACATGTTACTGGGTTAATCGTCTTCTCTTTCTCAAAATGTTGCTATCTTTTGTTCCTACAAGGTAATGAGGGAGTGTTACTCATCTTCATAATCATTCTTGAATTTTAATTAAACCTATTAACTGAACATGTCAGATGTTTGTCACTTTCAAAGCAGCATAAAAATTACACTTAGTAATAACTGTTACTCACTCACCTACTGCCCTGGGTTATATTGCAGCCACAATATCTGTAACAAGATCCTTCTGCTATTTGTTTCAATATTAATGTGATTTATTATGTTACAATAAACATATTTTATTCACTCCTCTGTACCACCAGCAGCACAGGGATAAATTTCATTGCAGAACATGCTGGTGTGCTCTGAGTACACCATGAACCAAAAGAGTTTGCAATGACACATACACATGTTCCCTTCTCTTCCTTAACTTTGTGAAATAAACTTAAAATGCACTAGTTATGCATCTCTTATTCTACAACCAGAGTAGACAAATGAAAACTCCTATGAGTTAAGAAAATATAAGAAAGCATTTGAAAGACTGTAGGCTGAAGTAGCAGGGTAGGGATGTCCTTCCCCATGTTATTTGAGTACTTAATGCAAGTACATGATGTGATGGACACTGGAGATGAAAAACAGAGTCTGCTCTGAAAAGTATTCATAGAAAAACTGCCTTATGGCTTTCCATGCTAAGAATTTGTAATCCCACACTTAATGTATCAGTTCTGTTTTTCCTGAAATGTTAGTGCTTTGTGACCAGCCCAGGAACTTAAACAGATTAAAAGTCAACCTGCATTTTCTCATAAAGCATGACCAATAGTAATGATCTCACAAACCCAGTTCTAGAACAGCTGTATCACACAGCCCTACAGGTCTTAATGCCTCAAAGTGATTTCCAATCAAGATATTCAAAAGTATCACTAAATACCACCACTTTGGAGGGGAAAAAAAAAATTAATCTGTTCTTCATGTACAATAGTGCCAAAAGAAAACTGACAGAGTCAGAGGTCTGATCCGAGGCTGAATAAAATGCTAGATATCACTATGTCCTCACATTACAAATAGAGCTGAGCTCCTACAACTTTGCCTTTGCTAACAAAAATAGAGCATGTAAATGAATTATACACTTAAATAGCCCTTTTACTCCCTTACAGCATTTTTTTTTCTTGGGAACATAGCAAGAACACCACCAGTGCTTGTAACACAAGGTGCCACGATGGATACAACACAAGAAACTTCACTGAAGGGAACAGATCCTGCTCTCCAACAATCGCAGCACAGTCCTTTCAGGAAGGTTATGAAAAAAAACCTGCTGATGGTGATGGACAGGAAGGAGCCAGCTGTCTCTGGGCTTCCAGGGTGTCAAGGAATGACAGCAGAACACTGCAACTCAAGATAGATGTAACTATACAAAGAGCAGAGCTATGAGCAAGCTTTGAAAGGCATAAAGTTCCTTTGTAGGGTGAAATCAAGTATTTGCTTTTTCTTATTCAATCTGATAAGATGACTCCAGCTGACTTAAATAGCAGTCAGCTCTCTCCACACTAGCATGTAAGCACACTCATGTCAGTTTAGTTTTCATTACCATGAAACTGCAGGGCAGAAGAAGAAAGCACAGTAGTATTGGGATATTTGCCTATCAGAAATTATTGTTTTCACTTGTGTTTTGGTAACTTTTGTAGACATGTAAAAACAGAAGCTTTCAATCAATATGGGGAAAAAATATTCTCCCCCAGCTTAATAAAATCCAGATTTATTACACAGCTGGCTTAAGATATGTTACGATAAAGCACCCTGTTTTACCTTGTTTAAAAGTGGCATGAAAAGCAAACAGGTCTTTATATTTTTATCTTTTATATTTCTGACAGTCAGCATCATCCCAGCCTTCTGAAAAGCCAGAGTTTGGAAACACTCAGCATCAGAGACACTACTGTAATTCACAATCTTAACTCATACATTCTTGTTCCAATAAACAGATATTGATTTACTTTGTATTACAATGAATATTATGGAAGCTTCTTGACACTGGTCAGCTTGCAAGCTGATAATCAAAGAGAACTATTATGATCAAATCTATAAAGAATCATTTTTTTTACAATCAGATAAGTGCCAGAGCGAAGAATGACGATGCCAAGGTCACAGAGTTCAAGACAATCACAGAACAGATGGATGTTTGTGCATAAAAAAAAAAAAATAACCCAACTAGAGCCCTTTCTCTACAGATTAACAAAGTGCTAAAGCCAAGGTGGCCATATGGAAGCACTTTAAGTTGCATGCTTTGTAAATTCAGTGACATACATGACATGCAGAGTTACAATCTTATGCATAACAAGCCCTTAGAAAGCTACTGAAATAGTAGAATTTGGAAAAATAAAAATTTTAAAAATGGTCTCAAGTTATATCAGGGGAGGTTTTGATTAGATATAAGACATTCCTTAACTGAAAGGGTTATCAAACACTGGAGCAGGATGCCCAGGGAGGTGGTTGAAAAATCATCCCAAGAGACATTGGAAAGATGTGTAGATGTGGTGCTCAGGAACATGATTAAGCACTGGACTTGGTAGAGTTAGGTAATTGCTGGACTCAATGATCTTAAAGGTTTTTTCTTTTTTCCAATCATAAGGATTCTGTGATTCTATGCTTTGGGTAGGCCTTCTGACTTGCTCCAAGTGACAGGCATGTATGCTCAGTTGCACACAGAGGCACATTATACATCTGTTTGCAGATAATTCAAGCTTGCATCCCTACCTAAACACTCTGTCTCCTCCTTCTCTACCATTTCCAGAACTTCCTCAAGGATAGAGGCAAGGTAGATTTGAGGAAGTGCCTCAAATCACTTTTGCTCAGTTATTTAATGCAGCTGGCTGCAGCCTTCTGTGACCATCCCACCACATTTATATTTTATTGCTATTGATATACCTCCACTAGAAACAAAACTACTCTTCAGTATCCTAATGTAATTAAAAAAAAAGACAGTTTTACATAATCATGTCTGTGGGAAATGTCTCTTGGCCAATAATAAATGCTTTATGTACAATCTGATCACTTCTACAACAGGAAAAACCCACAAAAGTCTTTGGGACACTCTATCCAGACCATCAATAAAACCCTCTTGGGCACAACAGGACCTGCTGGGCAAAAGTGCCCCTTTCACAGAAGTCATGCCCCAACCTGGCAAATGGCAAAGAAATTCATGTAGAACAAAATGAAGCATCTTCAAAAAGGCTAAAAAATGGGTTACGTTTTTGTTACAGTTATCATACTATCATTGTGCCTAGAGGTAAAGCATGAGTTGTTTTATCTTCTTGTAACTGATAGTTTAACTTGTCATCTAGTGATAAAGAACAAGAACTACTTCAATCATCTGTCTCAAATAATTATTTTGAAAATAAATAAATAAACAATGACCATGAATAACACAGTACAGAAAGCATTTTTCCATAAAGCATCTGAGAGGGGTAAAGGCAAACCCCTTCATCTCTTGCAGGAAAAAATGATTTTTGTAGGTGGAAGACAATGCTTTAAACATGTGAATAGTTCAAAAGAACTTCTGAATACTCACCCTTTCTATCCATATAGAGACTATAGAAATTTGTCAGGATTTTTTAATGTGTTTTATAGACACAAAACTAATCTAGGAAATTCAGACCAATAATACTACGTTTGGAGAAAGGCATATACAAAGATAAAATCTACACGTACAGCCAAAAAGGAAGAAACAATTTGCTGATCACTGTGAGCAGACAGCTAGTAACTGAAATACATGAAATTACATTAAATGAATTCATATTTAAGAAAAAAAAGTATGCAAGATAAAAAGACTTCATGACTGGAGTCTAGTGCTCAAGAGCAGTAAAAAGCTTCCAGGGACTGATGCTTCCCCCCATGTCCATGGAAGTCAGTGTGGAGAAGCACTATGGATCAGCCAGCCTTAAAAAAAAATACATACCTGTATCACTCAACTTCTTCTCCTCTCCTGAGATATTAATTTAGGTTAAGCAAGCAAACACTTCTAATGCTGAAAGCAGTTTGTTTCATTTTTCTCGTACAGAAAATACTGAGCAATGGATGCTAGAAGGATGATTCACTTCAAGAGAAGCAGATGGATGTTTTTGGTCTGATTATCTGATGTTGTACTACATACCAATGCTGATTAACTATTACTGCTTAGCATATGAAAAAACAAAGTCCAGAAGCACAGCCCATTCATTACTTTGCTAGTTCACATATACTTTAAATGAATATTTTCTAAATGCTACATCCTAGAGGTGATGGATATGAAGGAGTGATCATCAATTAACAGGCCTAATTATGCTTACTCTTCTGCAAAGAAGAGGGCAGAATTAAGGAAACTATTTCCCTTCACGAACAAAACCATGCAGAGGGAATAAAACACCAAACACAAGTTTCTACTTCTTGATCAACCTTGAGAAACGTCAGGCAATACATACCTAAACACATGCACACATACCAAAAATTATCCTAAAACCTTTTTCTCCTCTCCTGTTTCTGTATCTCCCATAATGAAACTATTCTGCAGTGTAACAACATCTAAGTGGTGTGATAAAATGTCCCCAAGATCATCAGAATTACACACATAGAGTTTATGCCTCAGATCATAGAGGTTGCACACCAAAGATGTGCAAACACATGGAGCTGGTTTGCTGGCCATGGCAGCTGTTGGTATAAAGCAATATAAATGTGGTGTTGGTACCTCATGGTCATCTCCTTCTCATAATGAAGGCTTCAGTGAGAAAGAAATGTGGATTTAATTTAACACAGTCATTTAAGAATCTTTCTAGCTGAGAATATAGCCAGATGAGCAAGATATTCCTCAAGACGTTCTTACCCCTGAAGAATTAAAATATTAAAATGCATTTATTTATTTTGGTGGTAGAAAGGAGAAGAAATGTGGCTGAGTTGGAAGAAACAATACATGCTCTACTGTAGGTGTAAATTAATTTACTGCTGTACTTTCCATTCAACCTATTTCAACCAGATAAATCTACAAACATTCTGAGCTTCAGTTCATACAGGTGCAGGAACAGCCTGAAGTAAAATTATTATGATCTTTTTACAGGGACAAAGGAAAAGTGACATTTAGGAAATGTTATCCATGTAAATAGAGCACTGTGATTATGTATCACAGTCTTGCCTCCAAAGGTACTTTATTTTGGAGGTTTTATGGCATCTGCCTCATCAGCCATCTGCCATTATAAATATCTGCTGTGTGGTTCAGAAGCCTGGAACAGCACAGACCTCCTTGAAAACACTGGATCATCCCTGAAATCCTCACACCTATTGTGCTCCTTGACATCACCTGTATTTTGAATATTCAATTAAGAAAATTTTAATAAAAGCCACTTTGCCCATAGCTGCACACACCTGACATTCTTGCTTTTGTGATACAATATAAACTATTCATTGACAGGATAATCCTGCTACCAGTCATTAATATTTGGTTCGTATTTTTTAATTAATAATCCTTTAGAAGTTCCAGGACCTGCCTTGCTTGGGCTGTGTTTGAATGCACAGAGATGTTGCACTTTGATTATAAGAAGATCATGTCAAAATAAGATATCTAATCATTAAGCACACAGCAGTTACTTCTGCACATGGAACAGCATTATGGACAGTACCCCACTGCAAAATGATTTAGCACATGTATTTTACTACTTGTAGAGCCTGCAGAGTCTAAAGAAAGGACAAAATAAATGAGAAAAAAAAAATCTTTCCACCCTAACTGCCAAATTCTGCACTTCTGTTTCTGTTCCTTGGAGACAAGCAGTAGTATTTCTGGTTTTGCAGAAGCAGCTCAGAAATGTGTGAAATATAAGACATGACTGGACAACATCCATGCAGCTCCATGCTGTATTTTCATCTGCTGCTTTTTCCATACAGAGCAGAAAGGCTCTTGCAGAGCTTAAGGGCAGGTGATCAATGGCAGGCAAAGCACAAACCTTCCCGATCCGGTGACACAAGCTGAGCAAATAATTAGTAAAACTGCAACCCAAGCATTAAGTGGCAAGTGCCTCGTGAAGAAGCTTTCTCCTCCTCTTCCAGATGGATTCATTTTTCAAGATAACTTGATTTTCTTTTCCAGCGGGGAAAGAGTGGGGAGAGACTTCCAAAAATAGGCCAGCCTGTCACAACCGCTGACTGTCACGCGGTGCTGAGATTGGAGCCGATCTCTTGGGGAGGCGGCTGAGAACAGAGGGGAGAAAGGAAGTAAAGAGAAAGAGCAATTCCCCTTTCCATTGCCCAGCCAGAAAGAAAATGAATAGGCAACCTGCAATCAATAACAAATAGTACATAAGCCAAAAATCAGTCAGGCTGAGTAAAAACACATAAATTTATTGGTTTACCAGCAATTATTAGTACAATCGCTGTGTATTCTACAGCATCAAAAATGATGCCCAAACGTACTCTCTGTCCAAGGTTTCACTGAGACAAAGACAAGATTATTGCTTATTTAGACAAATAGACCCAGCAAATTAAACCAAAATGCTCTCTTTAAATTCAATTTTCAAATGCTGTCCTAAAAAGGCTCCTGTCCACGTGGGCTTTGCAGACACACTGAAGTCACAAGATGACCAGAAAAAATTATCTCTAGCCTTTTGTGAGATGAGGTAGCATTCAGGTTACATAAACTGAAAGCTTACTTAGAAAATAAAATAAAATAAAAAGTAAACCCATTTAAATCCAAGCAAAATTTGCTCAGCAATAAATATGTTAAGCTACAAGCAAAGGTAGGGAAAAAATCTAAAACTGCATCATTATTAAATGGAGAAGAGTATAATCTCATTCAGTAGTGATCTTAGCTCTGTGCATCTCATGCATTCATTTCATTAAGAGATCTGAAGCAGAATATTTGAAAACAGAAATCTTATTAAGAAAGTCTTCATCATCCTTGCTAGATTTTTTCCTTCCCACTTCATGAAGGAAAAGTACTTTGTCTGTATAATCTTTGCCAATAATGGAGAAATTTTTCTCATTGCCTGCCAAAGTCATGTGTTGTTGTGGAATATTCACTTTGTTAAGCCAGGCATTTTCTGATGTATCTGTGTAAGATATTAATAAGGCAATCTCAGCATCAGGACAGGAAAAAAGAAAAAGAAAAAAGACAACATAAAATTGGGTAGCATCATTCATTCATTAATTCGTTTTCCCTTTTTAGATCTAAACCACAGCCCACTTGTCCACAGACAATAATAGGTTATTGTTGTGTAAAATCATGAAACATTGGTTTAATAAGACTGAGATACTGACTGATAAAGACAATTTTTTTGAATGGTGATCATGTCAAGAGATCCCACTAATGACACAGCCATGAGAGTAGGTGCTGAGTATAAACAGTGACAGGGTGGGCTCTGACACCCATCTCCTTCCCCTTCTTCAGTGTGTCTGCTTCTTTATTTATACTTCTGCATAGCACTGCCATGAATTATAACAAACATGATTGCTAAATCTTATTGGTAGAATATTTCTTGAAGCCACTATAAAGCTCAGTACCTGAATATGCACTGCAGACTCTATGTACTATCAGTTCTGTGGGTAAATACTCCAGCATTACTCCAGCATTGCACACCAGGAGAAGGCAGCTCTCATGCCAAATTCAGGACAGGTCACAAGAGCAACATCTTCAATTCCTTCTTCTCAACAGCTGAGTCAAAGCAAGTTCTTTTACTAAATGTCTCTGATAACCCAACAGAATAAAGCTGATTTGATAAGGAACAGTGATGAGTAAGGACCATGTTAATGGCCACCAGTGTCATATTCTTGGTAAATAACCAAGGGCTTTAAAATGGGTGTACTGCAGTTTTTTCCTTCCCTCCAAATTTGAATTATGGAAATAAATGCCTATTTAAAGAAATAATAATCAGAGACAGGTTTTTGCTAATGTCAAATATAAAATAAAATTAATTCCCATAAAGCACTCCTGAACTGAAAAGTCTGAAAATCAGCACATGGGAAATCCTACACACCTCTTAAACAAGCCCTGGCCTGGAGCCTTTTGCTCTCACACAGTGAGTGCTCCTGAGAGCTTTTACAAGAGGTTTTACAGGGCTCCTCCATATCACAACAGATACAGAGATTACTGGTGGAGAGAATTCCCTACTAACATACGTGGAAATCTGCTGTAAGCCAAAAGACCACAGCGAAAAATCACACAGGCCACAAAAGAGCTGAGGTAGGAACAAAATCAAAGTTTCCTCTGGGTACAGCAAAAGAACTTCATCTGTGAAGATGACTGAAGTCCTAAGGCAATTATTTTGTTACCTAAAAGTAGGTTTTGAAAGTCAGACATTTCGCCTCAAAACCCAAGTAAATGCAGCATTTCAGTGTGCTGTAACAATATTAGGATCCTCTTTTCTAATACAAGTAGGGAGAAGCAACACATTTTTTGTACATCACTACTTCTTTGATGGAACCCTGATGAAAAATTAGACCTAATGTTAAAAAGATCTTCTGCTCTCATGTTAAGGATTCCATGAAATGTTGGAGGGGTAATAAATAAGAGGGAAAATAAAGAAGAAAAGCCAAGCACCCCAAGCGAAGAAATTTGGAAAAAACATATATTTAAAACAACTGATTCTGCACAACAGGGACATTTGGAAACAACTACTGCAATTTCTTCCCTGATTTGAATCTACTTAAAGGTACTTCTCTCAGGCAGATGGCAAAGAAAATATACTGAATGTACAACATGGCCACTTTCTAACTTGTCTCCTGAAACAAAAAATTTTTGCCTCAAAACCTGGCACATCTTGTGACTTCAGATCAGGGACTGAACCTCACCAAGAATGCCCATCTTACGCAGTCATCCTAATGAAAGGGACAGAGCCAACAAACAAATTCTGCACTGGTTGTGAATAACATCTTGATTACACATTTCTGGATTGAAAGGCAGGATGGGAAAGAGCTTTAGGATTTTGAACCTCAGGACACACACAAAATCCTCTTCAAGTTCTTTTCTCAGGTCAAATCTAAAGGGCTGCCAAACTGCTTGGACACCAACATGCATTTACCAGAGCAAAATACTGATTCATTCCCCTCACTGCTGGTTCATCCTATTTGCCAATTATCCACTCCCACCTTTCCACTCCTGCAATAGCAATGCGTGTATCACAAAGGAGTCTGAGTGTGTGACAAAGAGTTTTGGCTACTGGAAGACAATGATGCACAATTTACAAAACCAGAAGGTTACTTCGAGACAAAATTGCCATGAAACATCATCATTTAAATAATAGATGGTTACGCTTGCTTGCATGATTTCTTTCTCTTATAAATATTTTTTCTTGCTTTCTGTCAGTTGGCAGCAAATACATCTTAACATTTGCATTTGAAACAAGAAGAGAAATCCAGGCAGTTGCTCCAAAAGGTCTGGAAAATGTGCTGTAAAGTCTGATATGTACAAACCTACCCAGGCCATCCAAACTTAGCCAGCCAGGGAATGCATTAACAGTTTCTCAGTTCAGAAGGAACCCCAAATTTGCTTAAACTGTTTGGAAAGTTCTCTCTCATCTGAAAACACTGTTCAGCCATGTTCCAGACTGCAACATCCATTCAAACACTCAGATAAAAGAGGAGCATCTTGTTCTGCTCTCTCCCTACAATGCACAACAGGAGACACAACTTGTCCTTTGCATAATTTATGACCCAAATGGGGCCTAATTTCTCAGTTTGAGCTTTGATTTGGGTTTTTTAGCTAACACTAAATGTAAACATGATAAACAGACAACTCTGCTCAGGAATATTGTTCGGTTTTTATAATCTATGATAATGGATGGCAGTAAACATGATTGCTCCACTGATTTACTACCTCAACGCCAGAGGTAGTAAATCACCATATATAATTACATATAAAATAAGTGTAAGTTGGCACTTAGTGATGTTCAGGGTCTGGAGCACAAGCCTTATGGGAAGCAGATGAAGGAATCAGAATTATTTAGTCTATAGGAGAATGCTATGAGAAGACCTTGTTGCTCTCTACAGCTACGTGGAAGGAGGTTGTAAGGAGGTGGGAGTTGATCTCTTCTCCGTTGTAACTGGTGATAGGATAAGAAGAAAAGGACTCAAGTTGTTCCAGGGAAGGTTCAGATTGGATATGAGGAAAAAATTCTTCATGGAAAGTGTGGTTAGGCAGATGTGTGTACATTATACACAGAGACAACACAGATCTTCACATTTCCATGCTGCCATGTTTAAGAGGGATGCTTTTAAAACTTGTGTCATTTTATCTCTCTGTCTCTAAGACAAGACCTTTGTGAAAAGGGATAACATATTCAAAGGGCTTACTTTTTTTGTTCCCCCTCTTTTTTTTCTTAGCATTCAGCTGTCCCTGGGTGAATTATTGCTCACTGTTTTCAGAGCCAAAATAAATCCACCTTGGGCTAACTCCTAAGGTCCTCCCACCCACAGATAAATCCTAACTGTTGCCCACTTCCAAGCACAAAAGAATACTAAGCAGCAAATCCACAGAATTCCACGTTACACTGAAATGAACAGAGAAGTAACCTTCAAAACTACTTTAACACATAGCAAACGTTAGAACCACAGAAGGAAGCCACAAGATAGAGATACACCAAATGTGTCTCAGATGGCACCAAATGGATGATTTTAATGGTCTTTCAAGCACAACACCAGGCAGAGACAGGACTTAGATAGTTTCAAGAGAAGAAAGTGAGTTTAGAGGCAGCTACTTATTTCTCGCTTATATTCCACTTTATTCCAGAATATAACACTAATTCTAGGGGATTACAAAAAAGCAACAGTAATACCTATTTTTTGGTCTCTAATAGCAATGCCAGAAAATGGTAAAGAAATTAAACCCCCAATAGTCTGCAGCCTTGTTCAATTGCTTTTTGCATTTATGCCTGTAAAGATACACCCATTCAGAATGGCTTTGGGTACATTTTTTCTCAAAAACTTACATAAATACCAAGACAAGCTAGTAAGATTCAAAACAACCCTCCCAGAGCTGTGATCCTACCTAAAGACACAAAGATAACACTCCCAAACAAAGGTTATTAAAGGAACCAGGCAGAGCACAGTTCTACCATTAACACTCAGGGGACCAAAGCCATTATCACAGATAGCTGCAGCACCCAGGAGATGACAAAAATGTATATAAAACCTCACACAATTCTGTGAGATCTCAAACTTCCCCAAAATGAGCAGGATATAAACCAAAATTGGGTTTTAAATCCTGCCTTGTGACACAGAATGTGCTGCATATTCATGTATCTCTGTACACACCATAAATTCTAGGCAAAAAAAATCCTATCAGTTTCTGGAACGTGCTCTGCAATCCTTGCTCACTTCCACAACATTTGTTTCTCGTTGACTTGTTGCATTTTTCTGTTCCCATGAAATAAACTCAAGAACAATGACAGCTCAGATCACAGACCAGATTTTACCTGGCTAATAAGAAATAGGGGTGGGAGTTCTGCCTGAAACCAAGCTGTCCCTTTTTGAGATGTTCTGCACACAGATGCTACTCAGCTGTTTTCAGCACCTCCTGTACCAGGGTATCAGAGCCCATTTTAGGTTGCAAAATGGCTGCAGGCTCCAAACCCAAAAAAATTCCAATCCAGCCTGGCAAACCTGGCACTGAGATTTACCTGGCAGTAACCTCATTTTAAATTACTGATTACCAATGTGTTTTACTATTTAACAACACAAGTTGTCTGCTTGGTAGAGCAAACCTGATACATTCATACAGCCTCAACTAGGAGTTTATGAAGATCTTTAACCCAGTGATAGAAATTTATTCCTTGGGTTCTTGTCTCTCATGCACTTCATACCTGAGACTAAGGATGGTTTCATCTCAGCAACAGAAAGGCTCATCTCGCATGCACCACACTCCCCTGAAGAGCATCATCTCTTTTCTTTCAGGTTCATAAAAACTCTGGTCCCTCTGGCTTAGGAAGAACAACTTAAGCTCAGATATTAAACATGCCCTTCAGTGTATTGCAAGAACACAGCCAGAGATCAGCACCTTGCAGCACCGGAGCTCTTCCTGAGGCACTATTTTTTTCCCCAAATTTTGCTACCTGAATTCAGTCACTGAATTCTGTGATTTTCCTCAGGATCAGGAGTTATTTTTGAGACAGGATTAATGGGACGTAATTTAATACCAGCTCTTACACTTTACAGAAAATAAAAATTAAAGCAAACATGTTCAACTTTTTAAAATGCATCAGGATAACCAGAGGAAAAACAAAGCTGTTATGTTCTACAGTGTCAGCTCAGGTCTGCTCTGAGAAAGCATTAGCAAACTAAGATATGTTTAGTAAAAAATAAGGTGGCACTATGTGTATGATTTATTCAAAACCTCACATGAAAGATCCGGAACTGGAGGAAAACAAAACAAAACAAAAAAAAAAGACTTTTATGTCCATCTCTGCTTTTGTGCTTCCTGAACTGTTGGCAACCATGGCTACCAGACGTCAGTAGGCTCTCATTGTCATCACCAAGAAATACCAAAATGTAATATACTCCCATCAAACTTGTCCTTAGTATTTTGGGGTTTTTTAGAAAAAAAACTTCCCATACTTGGTTATCAGCTATAACAACAGAAAAGTGCTCCTGCACATCCTAACCACTTTGCATAAGTGAAATCATAATTTCTTAGCCTGCAGGGTGTATAGAAATTAGGAGATAAAAATTGGGCAGCATTTCTCTTAGATAACCTTAAGACACTGGTCTTAAGTAACATCTAGGTCAACATGACCAATGAAAAGAACGATGAAGCCCCTGTTCTTAAAGCCCACTTAGTCTGGAGACAGGAAAATTAATAAACAAACCAATGTAACTGCACTGAGATTTAAAAGAGTGGCTGTAAATGCTGGGAGGTCAACTTTGATCAACCTTCAAGCCCATCTTTTTCCCATTTCAGGCCACAGCAGTGTCTGTAGGATAACAGCCTGTCTATCTCCTCTCCTCCCTTCTCCCTAAATAAATGTCTGCAGCAGCTTAATTATCAAGTTACAAATAAACATATTCAGCTTGGTGCATACATTCAATTACAGATAATGAGCTCTAGACAAAAGCTATTGAACTATAACTGATACTCCACGAGCCGGTACACAACAAGCAATGATTAAATGCTACAGACTGAGGATGAGAAAAGAAATCTTCATTCTTGCCTTGAAAAGCTTGCAAAGCAAGGAGATTTTCTGGGGAAAAATCTGACAAGGAGGTAATTGTCAATACCTAATATTTTCTCTGGTCGCCTCCATTTTTCACAATATTCCAGTAAAAGTTCAAGTGGTACTTGAATTTCTCCCTCTTAGTGTTGTTGTTTCAGAGAGATGTTTACAAAGAAAATCTTACAGTGCTTGCTAAAAGTTGAACTTTATAGTGCCACAAGGATGCACCAGAATATGATACACGCTTGCAAATAAAAGCTCAGGCAAAGTGAAATCTGAAGGTCCATTTTAGTAATTGCAGTAACCTTAAAAGTCTGCAGTGATAAACCAAGTAAGCTCCAAATATTAGAAACTCAGGAAATTCAGAATTACAATTCTACCTTAAAGGAAACGGAAACAACAAAAGTACAGAAAGGGGGAAATTCATAGAATCATAGAATTGGCTGGGTTGGAAGGGACCTCAGAGATCATCAAGTCCAGCCCTTGATCCACTACTGCTGCAGTTCCCAGCCCATGGCACTGAGTGCCACATCCAGTCTCTTTTTAAATATCTCCAGACACGGAGAATCCACTACTTCCCTGGGCAGCCCATTCCAATGTCTGATCACCCTCTCCATAAAGAAATTCTTTCTAATATCCAACCTAAACCTCCCCTGGCACAACTTGAGACCGTGCCTTCTTGTCTTGCTGAGAGTTGCCTGGGAAAAGAGACCAACCCCCCCCTGGCTCCAGCCTCCTTTCAGGGAGTTGTAGAGAGTGATGAGGTCTCCCCTGAGCCTCCTCTTCTCCAGGCTGAACACCCCCAGCTCCTTCAGCCTCTCCTCATAGGATCTGTGCTGGAGTCCCTTCACCAGCCTAGCTGCCCTCCTTTGGACCCGTTCCAGCACCTCAATCTCCTTCCTGACCTCAATATCCTTCCTGAAATTAATCCAGTGGAAAACTCTGACATCTGTCCAAAGTGTTGGGCAGGTCAGAAACTGGACAGATTTAATCTCCTCTAGCTTCAAAACAACCTACAGGTAGCACATGTACTGCTTTGAATACATTACAGCTATCAATGGCTATGTAAATGTTTTGCTCTCTATGGTTTATGACATAAGGGAGTGTTTCCTAAATTCTTTTTTTTCATTATAAACTGGGATTTCATTTGCAACAGCGGAAGGGCTCAAGGGTTCCTCATGCAAACCTTATCAGAAATACAGTTTCCTTATCTCTTCAAAAACGACTGTTGCAATGTTCCATCTGACATGTTTGCTCTAATCCTCCATCCTGGATTTAGCTTGTTCAGATTCTAAAAATAAAATAATCTGGAAATTTTAACAATTTTTACTTCTCAGTTTCCATCCAGTAGTTGCAAGTCCATCACAGCTTTTAATTTTGGTCAAGTCAGTTCAGATTGCACTTTCCTGATAGCACAAAATTAAAAACTCAAGTGCTGTCTCCTACTTCCAGCACAGTAAACCCAGGAGCACAGACAAGCAGAATGATTACAGATCACAGAGGGCTTTTGCCAGGGGTATTTCACTTTGTTACCTATTGCTAGAGGAAAATTGATTTCTCTAACCACAACCTGCAGCTAAGCTTCCAAAAGACTGCAGCCATGACCTACAAGCAACCCCATCACTCAGTTAACCAGGGGGGAAAAAGGCAGCAGAGAGGACAGGATTCAGGATTCAGCTTTCAAAGTCAACTTTCGAAGTCAACAGGATGCTGAGGACTTGCTACAGCTAAAAGTGACAAATCTTCCTTCCATTCAGGGTAAGTGCAAATAAATGGAACCCACCAATGGCCAAGGAAAGTTCACTGAGTGCAAAATAATATTTTCCAGAAATCCGGGAGCATGTTGCCCTGACAAAAACAAGTTGCTTCCTTGTAAGTATAACCCAGCTGTCAGACAGCCACAGAGTCTTTCTAAATACTGCTTCTTGAAAATGACAGCTTTGCTCATCAGTCCTCATTACAGCCCATACACAACTTTGCTGCATCTCATGGAGCCATCACACTCTGCTCTCAGGAGGTGAAGACCAGATGATTTTCTTCCCCATGCTCACTGTTACAGCTGATGGATGGAGTTGTTTGTGGAAGTGGTCGCAGCATGAAGCCTGTCAGAGTTCAAGCAGTGTCTGGACAACGCTCTTAGTCATATGGTTTAGTTTTAGGTAGCCCTGAAAGAATCAAGGGGTTGGGCTTCATTACCCTTATAGGTCACTTCCAACTTGAGATATGATTCTACATAATTATGCTTATGTTATGGCAGACTTTAAAACTGGCAACCAATTGTCATCACACAGATCTTATTGTACAGATGAACAACTTTTTCTTGGAAGATGAAGTATGAATAATTACACATAGCAAGAAAAACTGGACTACAGAGCACAATCAGGTCCCTAGAAAATAGAGTTTTGCATGGAAAGAAGTTGAATTTGCTTCATTAGTATGTCCTAGCTCTTGATTACTGCATGGCAGTACTCAATGTATCAGACTTCCCAATGAGGTGGAAGCCAAGGAAGTATTTGCTTCCTAATTCCCTACCTATGAGGTTTTCAATAAATCCAAGAGCTTTGGATTTATTTTCTCAGATTTTATATGTAGCACAGAACCTGACTGGTTTCTTCAAATGATCTGCTTCTCCCTCAGCTGTACCAGTTCCTTGCTAGTGCTTGAGCCTTGGCAGTAGAGACATTTAATGTTTATTACCTCATGCCTGGTTCATACTGTATGGCCTTCCAAGAGCTGACATTACAGCTCCATTACACCACTGGCTGCCCTTAAACTCAGCAATCAGTGGTCAGCAGTCAGAGAACAGATAATCCAACAACTCTTGGGTTGGGTTTAGGATTGAAGGTTGGTATTTGGTAGGATAAAGATGAAGGTGTAAGAATTTCTGAGAGGCTTTTAACACCCTGCTAGACAAGTGGCATCCGATCCTTTCTCTGAACAGGAGGTGACCACCAGGGGTCTACCAAAATCTGTACAATACTATGGAAGCTTAAATCATATGAACATATAAACATTTTCCCAAATACCCAAGAACAATAAATAGTAAAAAAACAGTATCTACAAAAAATACTTCTTCCAGCCTTGCACAAAAGGCTTCTCTAAGCAGACAAACATGGGTGGTCAAGTGGACAACGCAATTGGTAAAACAGCAGAGAACCTGAACCAAGAAGGTCCTGTGGGTCTATTATTACCATTTCTCTTCTTTTCCTACATTCATGCCTAACTCTCATCTGAAAGCTTGATTTAAATTCCTTCTTTTGATCAGCCAAATTAAAATCTGTGTTACAGACTGAGGTAATTGTGACATCTCCATCTCTCTACAGTATAGTGCTGGAAACAATTTTCTGCTTATCACTCTCCCATCAGCACACTCTCAAAGGAAAAGAGAAAAAAAAAACCACCAACAACTTGCTACTCTAAATGATGTACACACACACGAAACAAAAAATCACTATCTACCATTGCCATTATAATTGACATACTATTTAAAATAAGCTATTACTATGATACAATTCTAAGAACAGTTGTGCCTTTAACAATCTCTGTTCTCCACAAGGTCAAACAGCTTTTTCCTTCCTCAATTCTTTCATGTAACCTGAATAAGTTAGAAGTGCAAAATATCTCTTAGTGAAATTACAGAGTAAATTCCATTAATTTCCCCCAAAGTAAGACACAGATGAGCTCTGAAGTATTAACGCATTTCCTGGGGCAGGCAGCAATGGGTAGAGATTGCAAAGATGCTTGCTAATTTTTTTTTTTTTTTTTTTAGTTAAAAACTAGTAGTCACCAATGAGCCAAGTCACAAGAAGGCTGAAAACTCTTCCCTCTAATTGTCTACACTTCATTCTATTAATAAGCTGCTTTTATCTGTGCATTGCTTTTGATGTATGGAAGCAGAAGAGGAGGAAATCACAGAAGATAAGAGGACCTAAGGCAAAGCCTGGGCATTTAAATTGCTGTAGTGTGGCCTCCACTGACTCAGGCAACCTTTGGAGGAGACATCAAGCTCAGCTGGGAGGAAACATGGATTTATGAGTACATCTTTACATGTTTCCTTCACTGAGAGCAAAATCCCTTCAGAAGGCAGAGAAGGAATTTTATTTCCCAGAAAGCCACAATCCTGATTTGTGTCTGAGTGAAAAGCAAGTCAGCCTTCCCAAACAGACACAGTGAGAACTGGTTCTATCTTGCTTCATCAAATTCCTTGCATACTCCCTAAAAGTGGTAGGTTGCTTCCCAGCGTGAAAATTCTTTATCAGGAACCTCACTCTTCTGTTGCACCTCTTTTGAAATTAATAAGATATCAAGTACTCAAGAAGAAAGGGGAATACAATGAAAATGGCTGTGATGCCCTGCACTGCCTTCCAGGTGAGCTCCTCAGAGCCAGGGAGCCTGAAGAATTCCTACATTGTGTGTCATAACAATTTTGCTTGAAAATGCATGGAGTCAGTCTTCCAAAAATCATGCCACAAGTGTGCTTCACTACTTCCTGTAACAAATCACTGTAAAATATTCAACAACTTTGTCCAATCCTCTCGTTATCACTTCTGCTAATAATAAGGGATTCTCTGAATATTTCACAAGTACTTCGGCCACAAAAGTATCCACTTAAATAATCAGCAGTGAGATCTCTCCCCTGGTACACATGTATTATTCATTACTACATAATCTCAGCATCTTGCTTAACATGCCAGGGGCTTCTCTAACTTCCCACAAAAAAGGCTGTCAGAGAACTTTTTTCCCAATTTTAATCACGCACCAATTAAGTTAATCCATATGCTAAAGTTTTCCTGCTTCCTCTTTCCCCAGTCCTTAAACACAAGAAAATAGGGAAAATCCATCAGGTTGTTTGACTCAATGATTCCTCATTTCATCACTGGACCATAGATTCAATCAAAATTTGGATTTTTTTTTCTGCACAGGAATTAAAAACCTTTCCTGTACAATAGCAAAACCCCTCGCTTTGCATCACAAGGCAGAAAATTAAAATGGACAAAATTGTTACACAATTTTTAGAACATAAATGCTGCAACAGAGGGAGTGAAAGGTGAGAGAAAGAGATGAGAAACTTCAGCCTGTTATTTGGGGCAATCAGCTGGGCAGAGGCATCTTTTTCAAAGGGCTGTCTTTGGTAAAAATAAGTCAGTATTAGCTGCCCTAGATCTCCCTCACCTAGCAGTCACTAGATACCTTTTCTCTGCTGAACTCTGGAGCTTTCATCTGTAGTTTCAACCACAGTGATGAGAGCTGACAGCCACAGAACTGCTAATTTCTACTTCCTGCAATTTTTTCCATCATACCTGATTAAACCAGGCTGGGAGATGCTCTTTTTGAGAATGAAAGGCAGCCATTTCTTTCCTCCTCTCCTTATTTTCATCATGTCTTTGTCATCCTCAGCTACAAGCATGTGACTGCTTATCTTCAGCTCAATGTTCTTGCAATTCCAGTATGCCATGTTATTTTCCCAGGGATAATATGGCTTCTCCTTAGACACTAGGGGATGAATGAAGGGAACTGGGTTGAGAGTTTAAAAGAAAAAAAAAAAAATCTTTTGTTTCTCATTCCTTTCATCACTGTCTAGTAATTCAAATAAAGGCTGGAACAGTGTTTCCAAATAGTTTTGCACATGCACACTCTGCTGTTATACCAATTGCACACTTATCATATCCCAGTGTGGCTGGGCTGTACTAAAGTGTGTCAGGAATCACAGAATCTTGAAATGCTTTGGTTTGGAAGGGATCTTAAAGATCACCTAATTCAAAACCCCTTACACCATGGGCAGGGCCACCTCCCAGGGGACCAGGCTGCTCCAAGGCTCATCCAACCTTGAACACTTCCAGGGATGGGGCAGTTGGACAACCTGGAATCTGTGCCAGTGTTCACAGGATAGAATTTCTTCCCAGTGTCTCACCTAAATCTCCCCTCTTCCAGTTTAAAGCCATTCCTCCTTATCCTATTACTCCATGCTCGTATAAAAAGTCCCCCCTCTGTTTCCTGGAGGCCCTTCAGGGACTGGAAGGTGTTTTAAAGACTCCTTGGAGACTTCTCCAGGCTGAACAAGCCCAACTCTCTCAGCCTGGCTCCAGAGCAGAAGTGTTTCAGCCCCTTGGTCATCTTCATGGCCTCCTGGGGACTCACCCCAGCAGGTCCATGACCTCCAAGTGCTCCAGCAAGTGCAGGAATGACCTTGTACTTCTGGGCTGCATGCAATGCTCTGCTACACCAGTAAATTAGAGATTCTCTCACAATCATATACTGAAATGGTATCAGAGAAACATGAAATTGATTCACCAGCAGCTGAAACAGCTGAACCAGAGGCAAGGTACCAGCTGTGTGCAGCCCATGACAAGAAGCATAATGCATCTTCTCAGAAGCACAAGCCTGGATCCTATAGGCAGAAGGCTTTACAGGATTTTTTTCTTAGGAAGTTTGTTTTTGATTCAAAAATAGCTATTTGTGATTAGCCATCAATAATGCAGGATGCCTCTGGAATTACAGTTACTATTTTTGTTCCACTATGAAAAGTGACAAGAACGATTCTTTACATTACATTAAACAGAGTTATGGAAAAATTCTACATACCTAGAGCACACTGCACTGTGTCTAACTAAATCACTGATTCCAGGAAAGAAGCCCCTCAATGACAGCTCAGAGTTAGCTGGCCAACCAAGCAAGAAAAATAAACTACCTTTAAAAATCAGAGCCTGGTTTTATGGACCTTCAACACCTGAACAAGTTCTTTAACAGGTATTAAGAAAATACTCTGATCTCCTGTAAAAACTAGTTCTAGTTTATAAAGATCTCTTGCTGATTATATTAATGTCCTTCCAGAACTAGATATATGGGCTGGAACTTCTTTTTATCACACACAACAGTGTGGGTCAGACCCCAAAGAAATACATTGTAAAGATCAAATCTGTAGAAAAAATTATCTGGTCTCTAACACACCTTGAGAACTGCCAAAAATGTATGATTTTTGTGAAGCAACACAATCAGTTTAAGCATGACTTATGATGTCTTACAGCACTGCCCCATATGTCCAACCAAATGCCATTTTTAAACCCTTAGGATATATTTAGCACAACATACATCACCCTACTGTCGTCATTTCATTGAACAAAGCAGAACCCAGGATCTTGCTAAATGATGTATTCTCAGCTTGTGTCAATAGCACAGCAGTGAAAGGGCTGCCATGCCAGTGAAGCTTAAAACCTGGTCAATAATTAAAGAAATAAGCAGAAGAAGGCACAACAGATACCAGTGGATTTGGATAATGAAGTCGAGAATAAAGGATGGAAATATAAAATATACTGACATACAAACTCTATCTGTTCCTGCCTAATCTCTGTTTCCCTGCCATTCACAGAAGGCACCATCTCATCTTTCAAATTTCTGCATGAGTGATGAGCTCTTGGCTACAGCCTGGGCTGGTGCAGCCAAATCTTTGTGATTCCACCTGGGCAGGACAGAATGCAGGTTATCACTTCCAACTGGCACAATTTCCTATGCCCAGAGTGACCCTGCATGACAACTATATGCCTCATTACACCAGCCAAAAAATTAATGTATATCACCAGCCCTGTACAGCTTATTGCTATCTCAGGAGAAGCTTGAACTCAGTCACCAAGATTCAAAACAACTGATGAGGCTTTTAATGTTCACTGGTTTTTTGGGGTTTGGGGGGTTTGTTCTTTTTTTTTTTAAGGGCAACATTAAAAAGAGTACAATTTAACTGTTTTGTCTAACTGCAGATATCTTTTGTTATTCTGTACTCGACAATCATCACAACCGACCATTTATTCCTCTCACCTTTCTGCAAATATACAATCTTCCTGCTGCTGTGCTCTTTGAAGCATGGTCAATCAACTTGTACTGCTTTGTACAGGATGAAGTACCCTTTCCCTGCTGAAATTTGGGTGTGCAGTTCTTTTCCTAGCACAAAGAAGCATCAAGAAGCAAAGCCAATTAATTCAGCCTGCACTGAAGGAGACCACAAGGTAAGATACCTTTTGGTATGTAACTACCCATCATTGAAACCAGGCTGTTGTGGGTTTTTTTACCCAATGTTTAAAGCAATCAGTAGAATATGGGTTTTAATCCATTCTGGAGGTACAGAAGGTACTTACAGACACATTTCTAAGAAATACTTCACAATCCAATAATGTTGATCAAGCTTAAGGCAGTAATTTCGTCCAGCACTTACCCACAACAATAACTGGATCTTTATAATGAACAACATGAGCAAAAATATCATCCAGTAAAGCATCAGCAACACAGTAAACTGTTTTTTTAAATTGAGTTTGAGTAGAAAGCAGAGGATAGGAACAGGCTTGCTCACTCTGAGATAGTCCTCAATGCACTTCAGGTGTCCACACCAGATGGCCACTACTCCCCACCCTAGTTTGTTCAAAGCTTGCTTTGAGATACCAAATAACTTGCCAAAGCAATGCCAAAAACCACCAGAGCAAACAGCCAAAGAGCCAAAGCTTGGTTTTGCAGGGACACGTGTTCTGTTTCTATGCTCCTCTCCAGCATAGGTCACTGTCACTAAGAAAAAGCAATTAAGCACCAAGGTTAATTTAGACCCATAACTTAGCTTCTGACAAGCATGACACAAAACAGGCAGATTCTCCAGCC
Organism: Calypte anna; assembly: GCF_003957555.1. NCBI lineage: Eukaryota > Metazoa > Chordata > Aves > Apodiformes > Trochilidae > Calypte > Calypte anna. The sequence continues at coordinate 146,550,965 of NC_044245.1, forward strand.
TCTTCCCAAGTTAGTTAACATTTGGTGGCTCATTCTCCTTTTTTTTGTAAAACTGATACATCTTCAAATTACATTTGAGTGCACTTTCACTCTTTTAAATTTGGTTTAGGGTGCCCAATAGGTTAAAAACATAGTAGGAGGGAACAGGGATAAGCACAAGCCTAATTCCACAGGAAATCAGTCCAAAAATACAAATAAATGTGGTGAAGAGCAACACGAACTTATAGTTACAGATATGCAAAAACTGGATACTGATTTAAGCTCAGGTAACTGCCTAGAGACTTGACATTAAATGAAATCCCTTCTCCCATAAATCTTCTTAGAAAATACATGCTCCTTTCAGAATATATTTTGGAGAGGAAATGTTTTAATTTTGTTTTATTCCTTGGATGTCCCTATTAAGACATTTCTACTAAACAAGCAAAGTATTTTCTGCATTGATTCTGGGGATTATCATTACCATTCAATTGCTGCACAGTTCATCCAGTTCTTCAAATTTGTTACTAAGGTTAGATTAAAAACCATCCAAATGTGGACTTTTTTTTGAGTTTTACTGTATTAGCTAAGGGAAAATGGTTCTCTCATTTCCCTCCATGACAGACGTTTTATTTCCCTTGTGAATTCTCAGAATAAACACATTGTGGCCTTGGTTTTCTTCTAACACTAATTAAAGCTTTAGTTTTATTTACAAAAAAAAAAAAAGGAAGAAAAATATTTTAAAAAGACCATATTCATTCCTGCCTAGCATTTTCCATCATGGCAAGGGGCACATCATGCATGCAAGCTCAGTTTTGGAGACTGTCTCTGCCCAAAGAATGAGCAAGTCTATTCACTCACCTCTCCGGGAAAATCTCTTCTCATCACCAAGAAGGTGCTGGTCCATAACAGCTTTTCTAGTACAAATTCACTAATTACTTCTTTTCTTCCCAAAAGCTTTGCTTTCATTTTGCTATTAGATCAGCCAGCAAAGGTTACTCTACACAGATTTTGCTGTGTCAATCTGGGAGATCGCTTCACCTTTTAATTAGGGTTTTTTTTAACATATCACAGTGCTTCAGATAATTCAAGGGATTTAGTAATTTGATGGGATGATTACATTTCTGCAGTGAAATATCCCCCTGTTGACTTTCCAAGCTGGTGATTTGTCTTTGCAAATGCCAGGCTTGCATTTGTTTTTAATGAAGATTTGGTAATTGCATCCAACTCCACCCCAGTTTGCTTGGAAGTTCATGAATTTGGAAACTGTTGACATGTATGGGAAATCATCACTAAGAGCCAGGTTATCCACTTCTATTTTGCTGTGCTCCCCTGCTGCTGTACTTGAAGAAAACATCAATTTCTTCTCAGCAGCATCTTGTTTTGCAGCATCTGCTGGGCAGCAGTGTTACTGTGGTCTCCAGAGCTCCCACGCCTGCTTTATTTTCTGCCTATTTGAAATATCACTGATACACCCAAGGGAACTTGGAACTCTGCACTTCTTGTAAGAAAGAGAATTAAAACCCAAACTACCAAAACAAGTTCATACAAATACAGAAGGTACAAAAAAAAAAAAAAAAAAAGGAAAAAAAAACCAAAAACCCAACCAACCCACCAAACAAAACCCCCAACATACAAAATTCATAAAGAGGGTAGAAGGAGACACAGTCCAGACAGAGAGAAGCCTGAGCATTGCTAAGTGTGTCTGTGTGCCAGCACACCTGAGGTTCAGATGAGTGTCTCCCATCTCAATACCCCAACTCTCATCATCTTGGCAATCTCCTCACAAGGCAGCAAAGGAAGAAGACGATGAAATGAAGACTTCAGGGGTGAAACAGCTGAATTTAAATTGGACGAAGAGCCATAGAGCAAACAGGGGATGGCATCAGGGTGAAGAGTAGAAAATATATATTAGAAGGGAAGTAGGAATGAGCAGATAGTCAATTTAGAGAGAGCAAATATTCTGTACCAGGTATACTGCCAGAAAAAGCAGCAGTGATAGCAGCACTTGTCATATATACTAATTATTTCTAGAAGAAAACAGTTCAAGACATGCAAGACTGAAAACTAAACTAAAAAAAAATTAGGCACAGGAATCATCATCAGGTCTTGTCTGCCAGTTCTTTCAGACAATAAGGACTCAAAATTTCAGGGCAAAAATATAATTTCTGGAGAGTCAGACTGATGCCATCAGGCTTCAGAAACAGAATATATTCATCACAGGAAGGGATTGACAGCCCAAGAAAGAATCTTTTTCCTGTGGCACAAATGCTTAGATTTGCTACCCAGAATGTCTAGATCTGCTCCTTAGGGAAAAAAAAATAATAAAGTGTTGCTTGACTTCCTCTGAATTCAAATGTGAGGGTACAAGTACTCGTGTACTGTGTGTGTCACGTAGCATCAACATATTTTTCCACCTACTTTCTGGGAAGAATTAAATATTGAAAGCATGGTCAACCCTTCTGTCCCACCTACAGCAAAGGCAGATTTCCTGTGAAAAGGAATATCCTGTAAAAATAGTCCTTTATCAGTTCTTTCATGATCCCTTCACCAAAGAAGCCTCCAAGTCATTAATAACACCCTTTCAAAAGACTCACTCCTGATCTTTGGAGAAAGGCTGGGATGCACACAGCACTTTCCAAACAGGACATCACTGCTGTGAGAGTAATGTGCTGAGATGAAACCCTTCACCTTTGCTTTGATAGCAAATAACTCCCCTTATCTCAGCCCTGTCATTCAGAGCTACACATGCCACATGCAGCATGAAATGTATTGCACCATTAATTCCTATTTTTAACTATGACAAAACATCTGGGGTTTTTGTTTCCTGTATTACATAACTACCTTGATTCCCTTAAAAGTCATTGCAGAGGTACATTTTCTGAGGTCAGCTTCTCCACAGTGCAAATAAATCACTTAGATGAGCAGCCAGCTTGGCAAGACAACACTGTACCTATACATGTCATTCTTCTTGATTCATTCTACATATATCTACAAATTCCACGTAAAAGACTTTGCTGACTCCCAGGTCTTGTTCCACACATCTCTTGCAGAACCAAGGAGGCACAACAAGCACTTCAGAAGCTTGAAAAGTATTTGATTTGTCTTGTTGGCCCTGCAGGTATAAATGCCATCAGATAAGTACTCTTCTTTACTGTCTTCTCAGTTTATGGGTTCCCCAGATGTAATGGAGAAGCTACATCTGTCCATTTGATTGCCTAGAGCAGGTACATCACTTAAAACAAGTTACAGCATCATGGTCATATTTCAAGGCAGGTTTAACTTAAAGGTTAAAATTCTCTCTTTCTAGTCAGTAGAGTGTTAGAATATGGTTCCACTAAAGCAGATCCCTCTATAAGCAGCAGCCTCAACTCCAACAAGCAGATGCCCAGTGACCACAGTAAGAATCTGTGCAATCTCAGGTGTAGAAACCTGTCCTGAAGACATCTGTAGGTTGGGAATAAGAATCTTCTTGCTTTTTAAATTCAGAGTCAGGTCTTATCTCACTCTCACAGAACAAAAACATCTCTTCTCACTCTCCCACACCCCTTCCAATTGATCTCCATCCCTGCAAGAGTTTCCCCACCCTGAAACCCTGCAGGAGCTCCCTTAGCCCCCTCCAGCCTCCATTAGCAGTGGCTGAGGAAGTGAAAATGGTGAAACTGATTCTGAGCAACAATCTTCCTTCCAAATTGGCTAAGCAGATTTTTTTTTTTCCCACAGGAAAAAAAAATTTTTTTTTTCCACAGGAAGTGGGCTAGAAACCAAGAAGACACACCAAAGACTTGCTCCAAGATCTACAGAAGACCTGCACCATTATTAGCAGCAATGCTCCACATCTTTCATCTTCCACCAGGTCTGAAACTAGAATGCAAGTTGTCAAGTGCCACAGTTTTTTATAAGACCACCCAATAACACCTTTCTACAAAACCTCCTTTTTCCCCTTCCTTTCCCTTTTCTTCCCTTCCCTTCCTTCTTCTGTGGTCCTCCCAGGCTGATCACACACCAGACACAACTGATCTTAATGAATTCAAGTAAAATGTTCTATTAGACCAGCTGAGAAAAGATGACAGGCCTAAGAACAGCATAGGCCTACTGGTGACAGGTTACCTGAGCCCCTGCAAAGGAGAGAGATGCAAGTAGAGAGAATCATAGAATCATAGAATGGGCTGGGTTGGAAGGGACCTCAGAGATCATCAAGTCCAACCCTTGATCCACTCCCGCTGCAGTTCCCAGCCCATGGCACTGAGTGCCACATCCAGTCTCTTTTGAAATATCTCCAGACACGGAGAATCCACTACTTCCCTGGGCAACCCATTCCAATGTCTGATCACCCTCTCCGTAAAGAAATTCTTTCTAATCTCCAACCTAAACCTCCCCTGGCACAACTTGAGACCATGCCCTCTTGTCTTGCTGAGAGTTGCCTGGGAAAAGAGACCAACCCCCCCTGGCTCCAACCTCCTTTCAGGGAGTTGGAGAGAGTGATGAGGTCTCCCCTGAGCCTCCTCTTCTCCAGCCTGAACACCCCCAGCTCCCTCAGCCCTTCCTCACAGGACTTGTGCTGGATCCCTTCACAGCCTGGTTGCCCTCCTTTGGACCTGCTCCAGCACCTCAATCTCCTTCCTGAACTGAGGGGCCCAGAACTGGACACAGGACTCAAGCTGTGGCCTCACCAGGGCTGAGTACAGGGGCAGAATCCCTTCCCTGGACCTGCTGGCCACACTGTTCCTGATCCAGGCCAGGATGCCATTGGCCTTCTTGGCTACCTGGGCACACTGCTGGCTCATGTTCAGCTTCCTGTCAATCCAAAGAGGAAGAAAGGAAGAGGGAGGAAGCTCTCTCTTGATGATGGAATGGGCCATAAAACCACTATCTCAGAGAAAGCTTTACATTCATCAGCTGTCAGGAACTTGAGCACTCAGGTTCATTTTCTGGAGGTATTTTGTGGAACTCTGCTGGCAATCAGGAGTGAGGAAATGTTTTGTGAACAATTATTCTCCCACATTCAGGGCTCCTGCCTGACCAAGTCCTGCTGTGCCATTTTCATCTTCCCCCAAATTCCACAAGGAATTTTGCTCACTGGTACAAATGCATGGGAGGGGATACACATTTAAAAGAGTCATTGCATGATCCCACAGATAGCACTGATGCTGCAATTATTTAATGATTTCAATATATATTCCAATATAGGGTTGGTTGTATGAAATAACCAAGTCTGATCAATGGGACCTTCCATTCTGTGCTGGGCCATATTTCTGTGTGCATTGCAGCAGCTCATTAGAAAAGCATCTGAGTCCCCACGAGGAACACTGTTGGGAGGTGAAAACTGTTCTCAGGTTTTCTTTCTAATATTTAAATATTCTATCTGTTCTTATGGAGTTGGACCCAGATGATCTTTAGGGTCCCTTCCAATCAAAACCATTTTATGATTCTGTGATTAATAAGCTAACTACTAGTAAACAGCACAGCAGTAACAGAGTTGAAAAAACAGGTTCAACTTCAAAAATCTTTAAGTCCAATTTGCTTTAGTTGCTTTTGTTCCACTTTCTAAGTAGGAAAAAAAAAAATTTATTTTTTTTTTCTAGAAACTCTGGTAGGAACTTTATTCTGTTCCCTTTTGTACTAAATACTGTAGATAAATAGCCTGAGAACAAATAAAATAAATAAATAAGAAATCATTCAGTCTGTGATCCTGGCTTCTGCTGACACCAGAATTCTTCTAAGAATATGCATTTCCTACTCACAGTTCTGTTAATTCCTGCAGCATTCTTATGTTCATTAAACCTTTTCACACCAGTGTAGATTATTTCCATGCAGTCAGAGGGAGTAAAAAAAAAAAAAAAGAGAAGAAAAGAAAAAAAAAAGGTGCAAATGGAGCAGAAAACAGAACAGGGACTACAGAATTTGTTAGTTTAACAACAAAGCTCTGGGAGCAGTAACATTTTCAAACAAATGCAACACAAAATCCTCCTACACTGCAGTGTAACAATCAATTTGTTTGCATAGCAAACTTCTAAAGCTCTTGTAAAGGAAGAAAAAATGAGACAGACAGCTCAAACAATATTGGGAGATGGAAATTCTTAGCAAAAACTCCCTACAGCAAATCGCAGGCAATAAAAAAAGCTTCCAATGAAAAGACCACATCTTCTATTAAAACAATAGCTAGCAAACCCATCCTTACTTTAGCAACATTGACCTCTTTAGTATGAATTTTCATCCTGGAAATTATCAAAAAATAGCACCTAAATTGGAGGCTTTTGCAAGAACTATATGCAAAGAGAAGAACTGGTAAAAAAGCTGGAAAGCCTTAGGAACTTGGAATGCTCCAATGGTTCCTTACTTTAGAAGCAATTGACTTAATCTCAGCCTGAATGCATTAACTCCCCAGTGAAACTATGAACAAGACAATACTGCTATGCATATGCCTATTAATTCAGCCATTTTCACAGCAAGAATAAATGAGAACATACACACATTCGAGAGAAAGAGGGAGAGACTGGCTCAGAGACATAGAGGAATATCAATAAAGGCACAGATTGTGATGGCATCATCTCTGACAGCAGAAGCTTTGCCTTTGTCTTTCTAAAATAAGGTTCCTTTCCATGATTTATTTCTTTATAAATGCTAAAAGTGTAAAATAAATAGCTTCCCTAAAAAAGAAATCTTCAGTAAAGACAGATGCTCTGCAGATGCATCAGTCTCTGTTCGTTTTACTCCTTCCTAATTAAAGAACCATTCTAACTTCTGGTTGAAACTTTCCCTGTCCAAGTGCAGCACATTCCAGAGGAATGCAAGGACATAACTTTGCCCAGGCATCAGGATGGGGCATCACGTCTGTGTAACAGTAACTTCACCTCTGATTCCAATTTACTCTCTAATGTATTACATGGCAGGGATTCACTCAGCTGATTTCCATAATGACAACAGTAGCTGAAAAAAAAGTCCTCGTCTACTAAATTGAAATGTGGCATCTATATCAAAGTAAACATCCGAGTCCTCTGAATACTTTATTGGCAGCCACACTATTTTAGCTTCAAAATAAATTTTCCCCAACAGCAGCTTTTATTTCATTTCAAATCCATCAGCTTTTCTAGCTTCTAATTCCCAGGGCTGCCCCTTTGAGTTTTTAATCTTATCTTCGGAGTGTGAAAGTGCTGTAGACCAGCACTTTTAAACACAATAATGCAACAGTTTTTGAAAGCTATATAAATCGTGTGAAAGACTATCCTATTCATTCCCTTTCTCATTACCAATTTTTCCCTTTTATTTACAGGGCTTGGGGACTTTCAAATCCTTCCAACAGAAGGAAAAACTTCAGTTTCCCTGGGCCCTCCCCTCTGGCTCTTGACATTTTCAGAAACCTGTCGGACACTTACATTTGGGTCAGCCCAGACATGGAACTTATGCTAAGCCTAATGAGATCAATTCTAGTTTGTAGCCCTCAGCTAATGACTTTGTGCTCAAGGCACTTTACAGATACACTTGCAAAAAAAGGAAATAAATTCCATCTTCAGAGTATCAGACTGGTGGTTCTAAGAAAACCCTGACTGGAAAATACAAAGGTAAACTGATTAAAGAGGACCAGAGGGTAAAGAAACTGCTGGTTATTTTATTGTACTTACAAAGACCAAGATCTTTTTGCCAAGATCTTTTTGCCAGGTAGGAGAGGAATTATCCAGTGACCTGTAAATATACAACTTTCTTGCTTTAGATACCAGCATCTATAAGTAACAGACACAAAGAAACTGAAAGCAAGTATTCATTAGAACACTGTTGCCGAAGTCAGCTCATTAACTGAGTGCAAGTCTAATGTTTTATGGGGTTTCTTGGTTTTAAGAATGAAATCTCAGGGGAGGAAAAGGATTAAGAAGATGCCATATGCCATTAATGAGCCACTGCTGAAATATTTTGTCTTTTGCTCTGAATTAGGACCGACTTAAGCCAAGTTATAAATATTAAAAGTAAACTAAAAAAACTTGTCTCTAAGGCAGCGAATTCTTGGTGATGTTATAACCTTTTGCACCACTCTGATCTGGGCTGCAAAACTCCAACCATCTGGATAAAGAATTCCCTCAACCTGTCTCCTTTTCCCACTAGTGGTGCAGTGGCAGCTGGAGAGAAGAGTTAGCATCTCTCCAAGCCCCCTTAAAAGAAATGTGACACATAAAGACCTTGTGCTTGCACCTATCCAAGATTGAAGTATCATATATTTGAGCAAAATCAGTTTTTCTAACACTAACATTGGCAAGAGTCATCAATTTATAACACCAAATGACCTCCACCAGCCCACCCAACCTCTCAGATTCCCGCATGAAGCTCTGTCCCCATCTCATGCACTTCCCCAATTTCAGGCATAATCCAGACACTTCTGAAATTTCACTGGCTCTTGCCTGCACCCCATCCAAAAATAAACCTTCAAAGGTATAAGTACCCTTGGGCTGTGCTCAATTCCTCTTTTGTCACACATTCTGCTTTGCTGATAGAATTAATTCATTTTGTGGAGCATGGAGAAACAGAAAAGGCAATATGTACCTCAATTAGACTCTATTTTTAAAGTAATTTTTTGGCTTCGTAAATTATGAGACTTTAAGGACTTAAAAACAGGTTTGCTTGATTCACTTCGATCCAGCAAGATTAGAGACTCGTTGTAATGTGCAACTGTATGCAGAGATTTAAGAATACTAAAATATGCCATCAAGTCAATCTTTCTGTAAGTGACTTCAGAGTGCAGAGTAAGCAGATCTAAAAAACCCTGTAATTTGGAACTGGCAATGCTCATTCTGGTAGCAAGGCAAGAGAATTTGTTAATTCCACTGGTGCTGAAATTCATGAGGCAAAACACATCATAAGTTGACTTTTATTGCTGCGAAGAACATTGATATAGATCTGTGACTTACTGGGATCCTCTGAGTGTCTGAGAAGGCTTTGCTTCACTGAACAATAGGTTGAGATTCTCACAGCACATAAATAACCACCTTAAAGCCTGTGGTCAGAACCCACTGGCTCTCTATAACCAAACTTACATCAGTTCTTAATTATTGGACATTTTTAGCACAGCAGTGATAGAGGGTGAATGCTCCAACTCTGAAAGAAAAGGCCACATTCTGCCAGAACACTGCCAGAAAACAGCAACTGCTTTGCCATGCTCTGCCAGAGCCTAAAGGGAGAATAGAAATGGGTTGAGAAGGAAACACTGATAATCTGCCATCACAGAAATACCAGTAGCTATAGCTCCACCAAAAGATCACTTTAGCTCCACCTAAAGATGCAGTTTCTTTAAGACATCACCACTTTCCTTCCAATGTGTGGTGACAAATGCTGTGACAGTATTTACTTCATGCCACGAGCTTCATTAAATAAATCAGACTATCCTCATCCACTCACAAAGCCAACTCCAGAAGTCTACAGAAAATATTGATCCTTCTTGACTAAGTTCAGGTCAAAGACACAATGCAATAAAATAGCTTAAGACAACCAGTCCCTTTCCAGCTTGTAATTAGAGCCTTGAAACTCTGTTTCGAGTCCCTGGTTTGGGATCTGTTGTCAATTCACTTTGACCTCAGGCAAGTAAATTTCAGCACTCAGAAACTTGCTTCTTACTGTAAAACAAGCAGAGTTAACTTCTCTCAGCAGGCTGGCAGGTTGGTTCTGAGACTTTGTGCTCTTTAAAGTTTTAATGATGGAATAAAATCCATTTCAGTTTAAGTTGGTTAGATAAAATACATCCGGAGGTAAAATCATTAGATCTGAGAGATCATACATCTGAGGATCCATGCAGGGAGCTGAGTCTCCCTGGATGTAAAGAGAGAAGGGGGTTTCCAGAGCAGGATTTGCAGAAACCATCCTGCATTAACAGCAGGAAGAGTTTTTCTTGCATTGCCTTCCCCAGGAGGACCCACATATTTTCCTGAAAACAGATAAAGCTTTGAACAGCAGAGACAGAGTTAAGTTAAACCAAGGAAACCAGAAATAGTGATTCTGATTATCAGTTGGAAGTAAGATGCAGAACTAATTCTCTGCTTTCAGAGGTACCAAAACCAGCCAGAGAAATTTAGGTAGATAAAGGGTAGTGAGCTTTAAGTCCAGAAGAGTTCCTCATGGTGTCAAACCACAGGAACAATGGTAGCCTGGTAGCCACTTCATCCCACTGTGATCCACAAAATGTGGTTTGGTATAAAGTGATACAACAGATAAGAAATAGAGTTTAAAACGAAATTTAATACTCTCAAATGATCAAATATATACAATATTTTATATATAGCAGAGATATGAAAGTTCATTGTGCCAGAGCCGATTCCAGCTTAAAATAGTCTTTATGGAATAGACACAGAACTTAATCATATTCTTTTTTCTTGCTGAATTATTTGATCCTTCTTTGATTATTTTTTTTTTCTCATTAGTAATGAGCACGGTACAAGCACCACTTTTTTCTTCACTCCAGGCTGCAACTTACAGCTGAGGTAGGTGCATCACCCAACAAGGACAAGAGAACCATTGAATCACACTCAAGACATACAAGAAGAACAAAAAAAAATTTCTGGTTCTGGAAGACATTAACATGAAGAGAGGAGCAGAAGAAAAAACAATTACTGGCCTCTTCAACAGAGTCCTATTTTATTGCTCTGCAACTTTGGAGAGTGACATGGGGAATTCTTCTGTGATTTCAAAATTTGGAGGAGAATCTTCTTCACTAAAATCATGCTCAGACCAGCCTCAACAGCAGCATCAGGTGCTCCTTTTTCCAGACTGGGTGAAACAGGTCTCTAAAATGCTGTATCAAGTCTTTCAAATTCCAACTGGCAGTCTGCATTAGGATCAACCAAATATTAGCAATCCACATTATAAATTCAGCCTGTTCCCCCTCCTTTCCTCATGTTGTCCTCTTTAATTTTTTGGACACGAACCTGAATTTTCTGGCATTTCTGCTAAAACCTTTTTCTAGCTTAGGGGTTGGTTATTGAAGTCTTAGCAGTGTGCCTTTATGAAGTGTCAAGCATCCTTAACTACCTTGCACATAAAAGATTCACAAATTCATACAAAGTCCTTGAAACATTTGGAGTTTGAGCCTCAGCTTTGAACCAAGGAGAGCTATCATCTTGTTTCCCATTTCTGAGAGTACAGCCCGTGACAGCAGCATGCTGACTGTGCTTGCCTAACTGTGATTTCAAGGTGATTTACTTTTTTTTGGGGCACTGTACATCCACCTGCTGAGAGTTAAACAAAACTTCCATCTTTCATTACCATTCTGGTAATCACATAGCTCTGGAACGAACCATGGTTCATATATACCAAAAATATCCAGCCTGTAATATGAAAGCAAAGGGTTTTTTCCCCCCTTGCTTATGGAGAAAAGAGGAATAAAGGGACAGTTCTTGAGTTCTAAAGTTGGTGCCAACTCTGTCTTTTTCAGTTTGGGGCTAATATATTCCCAGAAGTACTCTACAGAGCAGCTGCATCCCAGATACCGTGAGCATCAGCTATGCAGAGCCTCAAGTCTATTTTGAAGACAGAAATGCTATTCAAGACTGAAATATCAAAAGAATATAGGATTGTGCATCTTCAGATCTCATTTTTGCTAGGTAAGATGCACATTCAGGTCATCAGACTGTCTCTAGACTATATTTATAGGAGCCGTAGGAGCAAAGAGTCCCCACAAAGGCCGAGAGTGTAACTCCCATGGAAGAATACCTGCTCCTCCAGCCAGCAGAGCTTGCAGCTTACTTGAGCTCTTGTGAAACTGCATGGTTAACACTGGGCTGCCACTGCCTCATTTCATACTTAAGGTCAACGCCACCAGCCCAGAAGTGACAGAAAGGGGCCTCCAGGAAAGCTGGGAGGGACTTTTTACAAGGGCATGTAGAGACAGGACAAGGTGCAATGGCTTTAAAATGGAAGAGAGAAAATTTAGATGAGAGATTAGGAAGAAATTCTTCACCCTGAGTATAGTGAGACCCTGGCACAGGTTGCCCAGAGAAGCTGTGGCTGCCCCATCCCTGGAAGTGCTCAAGGTCAGGTTGGATGAAGCTTGGAGAAACCTGGTCTAGTGGAAGATATCCATGGCAGAGGGGTTAGAACTAATCTTTAAGATCCCTTCCGACCCAAACCATTCTTATATTCTGTGATTATTACGTGTGTGTGTGTATAAACACACCAAAACTAGGAGCTCCTCATCTATTTCAAAGCAGAAGTGCTGTCTGAGTATGGCCTTTTGTACCAAAAGAGCTTTGAGTCACCAACCAGAGAGAATTTTTTTTTCCAGCAGTGAGAAGACACAGCCCAGTAATGCTGAAGTTCATTGAAGCAAAGGGCTTTTTGGCTTCTCACCCAACAGACACATGATACCCACATTCTGTGCAAACTCTTCATACCTTGGTGCAAACAAGACCAATTCCATTTACAAAGAATGTAACATTTAAAATATAGGACTAATTAATTCTATTTATTATAAACATTGTACATGGGGAAGTTCTCAATACTGTTCAGAAGAGCATATTACTGATTGATAAAATTATACCTAATAAAAGAGCAACCCTGAAGTCTGTTCTCTTTTTGTTCTTAGACCATAACTTTGTCTTGAGTACTTTAAGCCCAGAACATTATTTTCACACCTATCTGGAAAAAACCCATATAAAGCACTAATCATAATGTAACAACAATTGCCTTCAGCTTATTAAAACTGTTCTTTCATTTAGCTTTATGAAACCACATGATATCAATTGATCTTAGATACAAATGCGGGTTCCAATCTACTACAATTTCCTACTACAGAAGTCTCTTTAAGCCTTCCACAGTAAAAAAAAATAAAAATCCTCCCACAGTAAAAATTTAAAAAAATGAAGTCCTTCCTGACATCTTTTTGCAACTTTAAATCTGGTCCTGGTTGCACTGAGGGAAATGTGAATAACAACTCTCTGACTTCTGGGAAAATTCAGTTTTCAGCCTAGTTTCAGATAACTTTACACAAACTACACAGCCAGGGCTCTTTGAACACAGAACAGCTTAAAAGCTCTGGTTTTTTTGTTTGTTTTTGTTAAAGAAATGAGGGATGCTTCTATTTGCTCCCTGATTCTACAACAGAAAGGGCTTTGAAGCTTTAAATCAGTAAGAGGAGAAAGCAATACTAAATGAAGCTGCCTTTTCTTGGCTGTACAAATACAAACACCCACACCCATATATTAACACAGTTTAATAGGTTGCTCCCAGTTTAAAATAACCACCCATTTGTTAGCTCAGAAGAACTGAACAAACTCATAAAGCCTGAAGAATTAATAAGTAATTTAAAAAGAAAAAAAGAAAAAAAAAAAACCAGAAATTAAACTCAAGCACCTATCTGTAATCTTCTCACAGAGCTGGGAGCTGGTAAGCCAGCCCCACTCACTGCTTCAAAAAATTGTTTTGCTGGTTCATACACACAAAGAATTAAATTGATGTTGCATTTGCAAGATGGTCAAATCCAACTAGGACACCAAGTCAAGACCATCAGCTTTGCAAGAACTACTTATAACAACATAAGAACACTGCCCCATTTTCTGGAAATTAGACCTCAGTTTTTCTGATCCATAGGCAACAGGACTGTTTGTGTTTCCAAGGCTCACAAGGCACCAACCTGGAAGGACCTGAGCTCTGCTGGAGCTGCAGACCCCTCTTCATGGCCATTTGGTGTTGGGAGCCTCCTCTCAGCCCTCTACTCCCTCTGGAATCCTCTCACTGCTGTATTTTGGACATCCATAGTTAGCTTACTTTAACTAAAAACATAAACAAGTGTTGACATGTAAACACAATTAAATACCCTTAAATGTTTAGTGACCTTCCCTGGTCATCTGTTACTGAAATCCAAGCTTCCTGAGCTGTAGGGTTCTTCTCTCAGTAAGTCCTAAACCATTACTTGAAGGAACTTCTAAAATCCTGAGCCTCTGGAAAATATTTCGAGTTGCTGAATTCCAACAGGACCAGGCTCAGGAGTTCTCTGTCTTCCTCTTCTCTCATTATCATATCTCCACAGATGCTTTCCTTTAAGAGTAGTATCTGGTTTCTGAAGAAAGGGTAAAAATAAAAACTTCCTATTGCTCCTTCCCAAGCCTTATGCAGAAACTGAAACATAACTTCACCACCTTCAAATCAGCTGTTAAATCTGCACAGTTTACTACACACCCTGCTCCCACTGTTAATTAACAGCTAAAATAAAAGATGTTCATGTTCTGCAGCTCTGCTGGACCACAATTATAAAACACGATGCTGTAGAAAAGCCAAGCTACTGAGCTACTTGCCACAAGGCACAGCCAGAATGAGAGCTGCTAAAAGACAACACCTAAATAAGCAGGAAAGCAACCAGAAGGTCCTTCTGCTAACTTGTCTATGAAGAAAATACCTACTGGGTAGCTGAACCTTAGGGACCAGTGTGAAGGCATCTATTGGAAGGAGAGTAAAAAAATAATTGGAAATTGCTAGGAAAATGAGTCTAAGCAAAGGAACAGCTCTTAACAGCATTAAACCATTTACTAAGCTTATTGTACATAGCAGCTGAAAAGGCAGACTGAATATTTGTCAGTGAACTGGAAACAGCAGCAGCTTTGCTGTGCCTCTTCCACTTAAAATCATTGTGGTTCAAGAAGTGGCTTAAGAATGGAAAGAAGTTGTATGAGACAACCTGAATGCTTGGGAGAAAAAAGAAAACAATTTGATGATTTGGACAGACAATATCAAACCCAAGCAATTTCTGGCTGATCTTATTGCCAAATATTATTTATCTGTTGAAACGTGAAAGCAATATCTCTTTCTGTATGCTGGTGGCATTTTGGTACCATCTGCTTATTATTCAAATGATTTGAAGAAGCTGGAAAAGCCAGTGATCTCCTAACAAGCTGGTATTCTCCCAGGAGTACAGCACTGAGAATTTTCATAATCATGTGACAAAATTCAAAAGTAATTTTTCTATAATTCAAAAGTAATTTTTCTATAAAAAGGTACCTTGAGCATTCTGATTTCTATCTTCGTATTTCGCTAATTCAACCAGGTACCCGTCTTAATTTCTCTTGAATGAAAAACAAATAAAGGTATGGGAAATGAAAAATATCCCATTTTTATTCCATCACCCTGAAATACATTAAATAAATTAATCGCTGTAGACTACGTTTTGCAATGATTATTTCTAATCCCAAAAGAGTGGGAGCTGACATTCAGATCACCAGGGAAATTGACAGCTAAATAGCAGCTGAGTTTCCTTGAGCTACAGCTAACCAAGATACAAACACAAACTTCAGTGTGATTTGGTGGCTCCATAATGCACAATATGCTTGTTTAAGGAAAATTCTAAATAAGCTCTCTTTCAGAAAGGTCATTTATGCTGGAAGTAGTATAAACTACTTGTTCATAATAGGCTATTTACAAGGAAGGAAGCTGGGAAGTCCTGTACCACAAATCGCCTGGTTTTGACAGTATGGGTATTTCCCCATGAATGAATTCCATCCTTCCTGTATGTTTGTGGTTTAGAATTTAATTTTCCTGCTACAGCAAGAGGCAGCATTGTCTCCTACGATGCTTTCAGACCTTCGGCTCTCCAGATTTTTAAAAAATGAATCTTCACTTTTTCTCTATCATCTACAAAGAAGCTGCCTTTTAGGCAGAGACACTAAGCACATTGGAGTTCAGCCTCCCACTGCCTGCTTTTCTCCTCCACTCCCCATTGCACTGTTCTGTCAGAGAGAAACATAGAATCATAGGGTATCTCACATTAGAAGAGACTCATAGGGATCATCAGCTCAACTGTTTCTCAAAAGGACTACCTAAACCATATGACTGAAAGCATCATCCAGATGCTTCTTGAACTCTGACAGGCTCAGTACTGTGACTGCTTCTCTGGAGAGCCTGTTCCACTGAACAACCAACCACCTCTCAGTGAAACACCTTTTCCTAAGGCATGGACTGCTTCTGATGCAGCTTAATTCCAGTTCCTCATGTCCCATCACTGGGCACCAGAAAGAGGAGATCGGCATCTCCCCCTCTGCTGTCACTCCTTGAGGAAGCCGCAGACTGTGATGTGCCTTCTCTTCTCTGAGCTGAACAAACTGAGTGACCCCAGATGCTCTTCGTAAGTTTTGGCCTTGTGACCTTTCAATATCTTGGTTCCCCTCCTCTGGGCACACTCTGATAGTCTGATGTCCTTATACTGAGCCACCCAAAACTGCACAAGGTCCTCCAGGTGGGGCCACACCAGTATAGTCTAGAGTGAGAAATTTGTGGAGTGAAACATTTCTCTAAACAAGAACCATTTGGAAAAACTTTCTCTACAGATTCTTAGTAGTCCATAGTACTGCTTCTTGCTCTTAGAAAGACATGTAGAGTGGTCCTATTTTACTAGAAGCAAACTTTGTAACATGAAATGATGGGGGACTACAAGAAAGCTGGGGAAGATCTCCCCTTGCAGTGAGAGGACAAGGGGAAATGGTTTCAAACTTGAAGAGGGGAGATCCAGGTTGGACATGAGGAAAAAACTCTTTCCTGTGAGGGTGGTGAGATGCTATCAGGTTGCCCAAGGAAGCTGTGCTCCCTAGAAGTGTTCAAGGTCAGGTTGGATGGGGCCTTGAGCAACCTGATCCAGTGGAAGGTGTCCCTGCCCAAGAAAGGAGGTTGCAACTGGATTCTCTTCAATGCATCTTCCAACCCAAACCATTCTATGATTAATTTAAATACTTCACAAGCTGTAGTTCAGACTTGACAATACATTATTATCATTGCCTGCATTTTCATTTATAGTACTTCACAGTATTATCAGAACCTGGGAACTGTAGACATACAGAAGAGGAAGTAAAAGTATGAAATAATTAAAGAAGTCAAGATGTAGCATTCATATTATGACTTCTTAGTTTTTTTATTATGTCCAGGCCTTTTATAAATCCTTTCATAGTCATCATACATTTCAAAGAGAGTCAAGTGGTTTTCAAGCCATTTATGACTAGAAAACACAGTCTAAAAAAATCAGGTTTTCTCTGTTGAGATTTCTCATCAGGGTACACCTTGATTCTTTGGCGAGCAGAAGCTAAGAGCAGAACTGTTGAGAAGGCTCTGTCTCAACAAGCTCCAGAGTGATTGTGTCCAGACAGCCTCAGACAAGTACTCAGGAAGAGAAGGCACTTGGGCAAAAAAAAAATAGGTTACTGCTTTGCAATGGGCTTGGAAGAAAACTAGCTCTACCATACAGGCATTCTTATTTTCTAGTACCTCTCACGTGGTGCCACGAATGATTTATGGTCAGGGTTATGCTTTACATGAGTTAGGATGCCACTAAATATCTGAAGAATTGGAGTAACTGCCTCTTCTTGCCTCCTCAAAGCAAATCACAGAACAAAGAGAAACAGAACAAGTTTTTTTGCTGTCCTATATCAGCAAATTGCATAGATAGTTAGGAAGACCAAAGAAGATGCAAGAGATGCTCTAACCATCCCCTGCTGCCATAGATCCTCCTGATTTCAACTTTTATCCTTCAGGAACTCCACACTTGGCAAAGTTAAACACTAAGAGGCTATCCAATGCAAAAGAGCAACAATTACTGTGTTGGAGAGTCAGGAAGAGAACCTAGAACTGGGTTTTCCATTACTGTAGCGGAGCACCAGCTCTACATTTAGGAATGAACACTTCTCAGTCAAAGATTCAACAGCTTAAATGCTCTTTTAACCACGTCTTTACCCAGATAATCTTGGTATATGCTTGCCAAGTTTAAAAAAGGCCAGTTTAAAAGTTCACATTTGAATTTATTTGAGCAAGATGCTCCTAGAATAATGTTTTCATCTAAAATATCAGAATTCATTACTCCCCATTTCTTTTAACACATGAGGAGGACAAGATTATGTTTCTTTGCTCCCAAACTCATTTTAGTTATTTCGTATGTGCCTTACAGACAAGTTGGCACAAATTGACTTTGGGACTTGTAGTGATGGTCAGGGATTTATTCAGGAATAAGTCAGTAATTCTGATCACAGAGAACACCTGACAGCCCAGGACTCTGCTGAGGTGAGAAGGCTGCCTGAGACAGGGGAACAAGCTGATTACTCCCAAACCTTAGCAGCATCCAGGCACTCAGGCCTCAAATTCTGGTTAGTCAGTAGCAGGACAACAATCAGAGGGCCAGATGGTGTGGATTCCTCTCCCTGGAAGTGTTCAAGGCCCCACTGGATGACACCCAGAGCAACCTGATCTACTGGGAGGTGTCCCTGCCCATGGCAAGGTGGTTGGAACCAGATGACCACTATGGTCCTTTCCCACCCAAACCATTCTCTGATTCTATAATGTTACCACCACAGGAATTCAAACTTTAGGAGCATGCTTTGAATCACAGAGCTATTTAAGAAGCAAATAATATGTCTGAAAAGTAATATATAACATCCAGTAAAGTTGTGAAAGCTACTCCTAGATACCCATGTTCATCTTTCCCAGATGACACATTTTTCTTTCCCCACCAAAAGCATCCTCACTCAGCCCATCTGTCCTATTATCATTTCAATCTTCAGGACCAAGTGTAACTCTGGAACCTTTTAAAGCAAATTCAGTAAAACATCTCATACAGAAGTGACCTGGAAGAAGTCTGTTCTGACTTCTAGTTCTATCTGGATGAGCACACTGTCCTTCAGAGTGCTCAAACCACAATATTACAATTACCAAAACATTACAATTAAGAGGTAGCTCCACAATTTTGTTTTGTTCCACATGTTTGAAACCCAGATAGCTCCTCAAATGAAATTATGGAGAGCATCTAAGTGCTTGTTTTCATAATTAATGCTCTATACAAGAGCTGTGCAAAAGAAACTCTTTCAGACCAAGCTTAATGGTTCAATATAATCAAACTGAAAGACAGACTGTTATATTTGATGGAAGTATTGAGGCACATACACAGACTCTAAAATAATTGGCTGTTCAGCTTCTTACATAAGTTAAATGGCAACAGCTAAATTATTTCTAATTTAAGCACTAAACCACTCCATTCTCTTTCAGGCAACTTTTGGAAAAGGATTGAGCATTAGTAAAAGTCTCAGCACCTGCTTTTTCATGTGGATTTTTAGATTTTGAAAGAAAGCTGATAGTAATGTTTTGTTGAAATGTCAAACATTCTATGCACTGCTTTATAATTAAGAAAAATTAATAGTGAGTAATTAAAATATTAGGTTGTTGAACATTAAGCTTCCCATAAACTCTTATTTTCAAATAAACTGAAATACCAAATAAATTCTAAAGTGAAAGCAAGACAATTTTCCCTATTTCTCACTTACAATTATTCTTCCAAATATATTTTCCTGATTTTTAGGCTGGTATATAACTAGTACGAATACTGCAAACTCTCTTACAGCTTTCAAGTGTAGCAATTACACCTATTCATTAAAAAAGACTGTTAAAGCTGAGGTACAACACACACCCCTGATAACTCAAAGGTTTCTGGTATTCTGTCTCCATCTTTTTTTCTAAGATCTTCTCTCAATGACATACAAAATAATTTACCTAATCCAGCAAAATGGTAGATGTATCTTTCATATTTTACCTATTTTCATTACTTTCCATCACTTTTCATTACTTTTTTCATTACTAGAAAGATAGAAAGGGAAAAAAAGAGAACATTCAGTATTCAGTGTGTTTGTTTACATGTAAAGTCATTATTTAGATTTTGTATTTGTAGATTTAGAGACTGTATTTGAGATTTTGTCTCCCAACTCAGCTGATGAAAGCAACACCAACATGTCCAAGTGGTTAATCACATTTTTGCCTCTGATTCTTCTACATTTAAAAAAGAAAATTCATGAAAAGAATACTACAATTCAATTTGAATAAACTATTATGAAAGTTACCCAAACCTTGACAGTGAGCTACTTAACATATAGGAAGCCTAGGAAGAAGCTTTAGATGCTTAAAAAAATCAATTATTTTAAGGAATCACAATGTTATTCTCTTCATCACATTGGAATAATGCTCTATCAGCAGTAAATAAAAGAGGAACTCAGAAATGTGCAGGCTTCTGCTTGCACAGCTTCAGTCGGACACAGAAATCAAGGTGTGGGCTGAATTTCACTGAATCAGTGGATTTATGCTGACATAAAAATGCAATGAAACAGAGCTGAATAGGAACAATATTCCTGCAGGCTCAGCTATT
Organism: Calypte anna; assembly: GCF_003957555.1. Lineage (NCBI taxonomy): Eukaryota > Metazoa > Chordata > Aves > Apodiformes > Trochilidae > Calypte > Calypte anna. The sequence goes on from NC_044245.1 coordinate 146,571,072, forward strand.
TCACCTCCTCTCATAATTCTTGCAGACCATTGGGTTGTTGGCATATATTTTTTCTCAGTGGAAATATTTTTTCCTAAGAAATATTGACAATACAGGTCTAGATATCTACATTTTTTGATGATAACAGTTTTAGTTTCTCTCCCCCTGTCTCACTTCCTTACATATTTCTCCAATATCATGTTTTGACACATCTGCTTTTTTAACTTTTTGAAAAGCTCATTTTTCATTCAGCTTGCACCTCTTTTTTGCAATAACTTTTTGCAATGGCAATTCTCCAATGTGAATAATATTAGAGCTTTGGTCCATTGAGTTATCTAACTTTAATGCTTAATTCTAATCACATGAATAGTCTCCCTGAAATGTAATACTTATCTGCTTAATGCTGATCACAGTTATTAATAGCTTTTGTAACAGACACTGCCTGGAAACATTAAGAGCAAAAGCTTCATTCTTCAGAGATACATATAGACTGAGAGATGATCCATACTGTACAGCACACTCATTATATCACAAACTAATTAAACAGCATCAGATGAATACCAACAACCTCATCTTTTGTTGCTCATTCTTATTCACTACATGTTCAAGGAATTCAATTGTTTCAGATTCTTCATGAATTAGACTCAATATATTGTAAAACAGTCCTGAAAAAGCCTCTAGGTGAAATGCTTAAGGTAAACAAACAAACAACAAAAAGAAACTACTTTAAATTTTCCAGCTCTACACTTCCAGCAGAAAAACAAGCTAGCAAGTCATATGCATTGCCTAGCAATTTTTCAAGGCACATTTTCATGATAATCAGTTTCACAGACATTGGAGACAAAAAAGATGAGCAGATTCTTGCACCCACTGCCTTGAAATATTAACAACTTTTGCTTAATTCTCCATTTTTTTCCACCAAGTCCCATACATTTAGGCATGGAGACTACTGATAAAGATGACTTTTCATTGACCAGCCTGTGCCCTCCTACCAACGTCTTTAATCCAAAACTCCTGAGGGCAGAATTCAACTACTCATGGTCAAGATACCTACATTCAGTCATCAACACATGGGTATGTCACAGGCACTTGGTGTTTATGGGAGATGGAGCTGTCATGGTTGATGGCAGGAGCTACATTTGATGATTAAAAACATATAAGCAAGTCCAACAGATTTTGATTCTGACATGGTTATTCCCTTGCTATTAAATCAACTTCTTTTAAAGAGATTATGTACTCCTCTTGTTTCACGTTGCACACTTGATAAAGCCATTTCACTTCTCACATTTCCACTTGTATAGAAAGCCTTAATTTAATACCATGAAAAGCAGCTGACACAGCTTGTGGAAAACTTCTCAAAAACATTCCATTTTAAACGAGTTTTCATAACGATGTAAGTTTTCTGTTGACTAACTTGTGATACAGAACACCAAATTACTTTTTAAGGCAACATCTCTTTCAAAGGCCTTGTCCCCAGAGAGAACAGAAGTCTCAACAGAAACCAGTTGTGAAATCTTAAGTCCAGGATTAGCACATAAACAAAATGTGAAGAAAAGGGCTCTTTTCTACTAAAATTCTTCTGAATCAGAGAAAAACAGCCTCAACAATTAAGTCTAATGGAAGAGCTACACACAAGTATAACACTTCAGGAAATTTATTAGTTACATCTATTTACCACAAACATCATCAAGTAGTTATACTGCATCTGAAACACAGATTAATAGAACCATTTTTTTGGAGAAGACCTTTGAGATCATCAGGTCCAACTGTTAGCCTAACACAGCCAGGTCCACCCCTAAACCATCTCCCTAAGCACAGCATCCTCATACATACCTACAGGGATAGTGACTGTGCCCCTTGCCTGAGCAGACTGTTCCAGGGCCTGACAGCCTTTTGAGGGAAGAAATTTTTCCTAAAATCCAATGTAAACCTCCCTTGGTACAACTTGAGGCCATTTCCTCTTGTCCTATCACTTGTCACTAGAGAAGGGAGAGCAAAACCCACCTCACTACAAAATCCTTTCACATAGTTGGAGAGAGCAAAAAGGTCTCCCCTCAGCTTCCTTTGCTCCAGGCTGAACACCCCCAGTTTTTCCTTGTGCCACAGACCCTTCACCAGCTTGGTTTCCCTTCTCTGGACTCACTCCAGCCCTTCAGTGTTCTTGTTGTAGTGAGGGGCCCAAAAGTGAAAAGAGGATTTGAGGTGCAGCCTCACAAGTGCTAAGTAGAAGGGGGCAATCATTGTCCCAGTCCTGCTGGCCACACGATTTCTGATACATCCTTATCACAAAAAAGCATAATTCTCTGGGTCTGTTCCTGCATCACAGTTACCTCCCAGATTTTCATTCCTCAATATTTTCATTCTTTACTTCCTCACCCTCCCCTTTTCATTTGGGCATAAACAGAACTGAACCTCTCTTACAGTTCAAGTGTCACATGGGAAAAACCACATCTGGAGGAAGAGCAGAGCTACAAAGAGCATCACTGGGCCTGTGGTGGATACAGCTTCACCAGAGGGATAAATTAAACCCCAAAAGATCCATGTGTGCCCAGACAGGGAGTTGAGCATCCAGGTATGGATGAGATGACAGCACTGAATGGTAAGAGGGAAGGGGAAGGGTGCTAGAACATTTGCAAGGCAGTCATGGGGTTATACTTTTAAGCACAGATTAAGTAGCTAATTATTTGATTAATCAAAACAATTCATTAGATGTCAAATCAGCACGGCAGCACATTTAAACAGTCAATTAATTCATATATTCAAGAGAACAGTAAATAATTAATAAGTAATTAACGAGTTTGTTTATTATGTGGCAGTAAATTACTTATGCAGAAAACTAAGTGAGAAGCAATTAATTAATTATGCAGACTCAAATGAGCCACAGAACATTTATGCAAAGAATCCCTACAAATGGGCAGTTGAAAAGCAGATGGGTGGCAAAAATGCTGAGATAAAGTGAAAAAATGTTTAATAAGGATCAATTACTAGCAATTGTACTTAGCCAAGCTATTCAAGCAAAAAGTTTTGAGTTAAAAATGAAAATAAGGTCAGAAATCAATTCAGTGAGGAAAACCAGTTTATCAAATAGATTCTGGAATAAAGATTTGTCCAGACATTGGGAGTTATTGGCAGTTCCATGGGGTAGGTCTCCTTTAGAAACTCAAGTCAGTGATATTAAAATGAACATTGGAAATAAATCTTTGCCACAGGATTTTACTACTGTACCCTTGCTGTCCACTTTGCCATCTCCCTTTGCTTACTGTTCCAGTGCTGAATCCTGCATTGTGTTCAGTTTAATTACAAAATAAATAAGATTCACATCTTACATTTGTCTGTGAATTGTGCAGCATGAGACAGAAATAGTACCCTGCATGAACATTATCCTAACTCCCCCAACAAACCTTCCTTAAAATTCTATATGAGCTGCACAGCAGACCTGAGGAAATGGCTTCATTTACATTGGTCAAAGGGATTGAGATGGACATTAAGGCATCAACATAACTAGAAGGTAAGTTACACAGATGTGCTGCTACAAACTTGTCCAAGCAGTGTTTTTGTAGTCAGCCAAAGACAGTATTAGTGCTCCATAAAAATAGTATAATGCCTATCTGCAAGAGATACTTGTCAGGAAATGCCTGTTAAATTATTCATATGATGGAGATGAATTTGTAACATCAACTAATGCTAGGCTATGCAAAAAGTTAAAACCCAGGCTATTTCTGTATTTAGTAATGCAAAGACTGGATGCAGTAGGTGCAGTTATAAATCAGCTGGAAGTATCTGTATTTAATGGTCATGGTGCCACTGGCTATCTACAGAAGGGAAACTTCCTTTATTTTCACATCTAAAAGGCAGTCTGGAAAACTAAGAGATAGTGTAGAGAATTGCAGCAAAACTGTATGTGTGTAAGGAAAAAACAAAAACAACCAAACATCAACCTCAGCAGTTGAAACAGATTAAAGTTGTGAATAGATTCAGGCACTGGTTCAAGGCTTCCCAACAATGTCTGCCTCAGAATATGCCTGGTCTAAGGATGACAGGACAAGATTAATCTTCTTGCAGGACAAAAAAGGCAGATGAAGGAGTGTGACACCAAGTGCTGGTTTTGGAAAGCCCCCAACTCTCCTCATCCTGCTCCACATCCTCTGGGCTCTCCCTAAGAGACATTAACTGGCTGGGCAAAGGATGGAGTAGAATCATGGTTGGGTTTTGCAGTGCCCTTGGCTTCACTTCCCTAAACAACTGACTGCCCATACCTACAGTCAGACACAGACAGGGCCTTTCAGAGGTGAAATGGCATCAGTCCTCTCCTGCTTCACTTTTCCAATTGTTCTTTATTATAGAAACAGGACCAGAAGCAGGAATTAGAACCACCCACAGCAACATGGGTCACCTGCACACTGCAAAAAGGTGAGAATTGCTGCTGCCAGTGATGATATCCAAAAATCATCAGTGTTAATTCCAAGGTAAAACAGCCTGGGAAAACTCTTTTCTAGACACAGTCCAAATTTCTATATGCAATGTATACACTCTTCAAGCTCTACCCAAAATATTCATCCCTCACAGCACTGCAGCCCAGGAAGCTCAGTCTCACCTTTCTTTGGGCTCCAGGAAGCTTCATTTCAGCTTCTTTAGTTTATAAGCAAGTTTCCTAATGAGCAGGTGGCTAGGTCTGTTTTGTTTTATTTATCTTTACATATTATAACCATAATTTGTATATGATACCACTAAAGAGTAATTATTCAGGGTAAAATGAAGTACTTTTGAATATGAATATTTGTCATAGTATTTAGGATTATAGCTCTCAGGAATATAAGCCTGGTATGACAGCAGAGGCCTTTGAAAGCAGGGATATGGGGTACTGTGTGGAGGACAGCAGGCATGGGAAGAAAAAGGCCACAGGCTGCCAGATCCATGAACAACTCATTAGTGTAGGTAGGTCAAAGAAATGTAGACCTGGGAGTAGGAAAAGAAGTTTTAGCAGTAAAAAAGAGATAAAAAAACATATCCATACTAGCTAACATACATAAAATATACCACTTAATACAACTGAACCATGCAGTTACACAGCAGGTTTTATTTTCCTGAGTTGGAAGGGACCCATCAGGATCATCAAGTCCAACCCCTGCCCCTGTGTAGGGCACCCTAGGACCACCCCATGTGCCTGAGAGCATCATCCAAATGCTTCTTGAACTCAGGGTGCTGGGGAGCCTGTTCCACTGCTGAACTGCCCTCTGGGTGAAAAAACTTTTCCTGCTCTCTTACCTAAACCTCCTCTGATTCAGCTTCCTACCATTTCCCTGAGTCCTGCCTTTGGTCACAGGAGTGAAGAAATCAGCACCAGCCCCATCTCTTCCCCTCATGAGGAAACCAGAGATTGCTACAAGGTGGCCCCTCAGCCTCTTTTTCTCCAGTGAGGAGGAAAAGGATGTCAAAAATCACAAAACCAGGTTCAAGCAGACTGAAGAACAGATGGGTGCTAATGACTCACTGCAACCTCTGGCTTCTTCTTCAGGAACATGGGTGTCACCAGCCTTAGGACCCAGAGGCAAGACAAGGATGAGAGTAGCAGCAAGGACAGATTTTATTTATACATATATTTGGAATATGTGGATAGCAATTCAAACTATGTTGTTATTTGTGAGACTAACATTCTTTAAATAAGCTGTTAAAATTTCAGGCATACCAGCAATAAATTTCTGACCTAATAAATAAGGGTTGTTTTATTTTGTTCACAGGGAAGATTTGTGTTGTAGCATTCTGTTGGAAATTCATGGATTCACCTAACTACAACTTCAAATTATGGAGAACTGGACCTAGGGTCAGGTTTCATCAGTCCACATGGAAGGAAAATGAAGTGAAAAATGTGAGTGCTCATAACCCCATGGAGGGGTCTCCAAGCATTCTCCAAACTCCCCTTTTCTACCTCTTCCTACTTTCCTACACAGAAAGGAAATTCATTAGAAGTTGATGAATTGCTTCTCCTTTTATCCCTTTCCATAGAGCAAGATACAAACTTTTCTAATGGAAAAAGAGAACTGATAGTATTTTTTTTTTTACTTGACTGATAATATTTTTCTGCTGATAATTTACATTCAGAATTTTTAAATACAGAAAACTTTTCAGGAAAAAACAGTTAACTTCTTTCTCTCACACACAGACAGAGCTTCAGAGAAGATGCCACAACAGCCTGACTGGAGGTCTACACTTTACTTCTATAATAAATCACTTTAACAGTTGGGCAAAACTTGGGACAGAAGCTCTGCTTATTAAAGAAATGCTTCATTGTTGGAAACCACTCAGAGCTTTGCAAATCTGAGCAGAGCAAAAGTGGAACAAATAAATGGTGACAGTAAACCACCATATTAACCTCTTGATTTAAAAACTAACCTCCCACTACTATTTCAAGAAAAGTCTCAATAGAAACAGACAATTACCATAGCTGAAAAGGCCACTGTGCTCCCTTAATAGATGCAATGTCAGAAACCACAGCTTTATTATCTCCTGCCTGTTTTCTATACCTTATTCTCCTCAGCATGGGTTACTGCTCAGCACAGATTTCCAGTTCAGGATAACACCACCAGAATGCTGTGGAAGGCTCCAAGTTGCTGTAAAAGCTTTTGTAGCATTAGGTGGATCCTGTACTTTAAAGAAAATCTTTATTTCCCCCTAGGAAGGAGTGCATTCCTGCCCTCAGTACCTTCATATGCCAAACAAAGACAATTCAGAAAAAATCACTTTAAACAGACAGACCCACGTTTTATCACGAAGATCACCTGAGTGATTAATTCTGAAAGATACCAGAACTAGACAGGTATTCTTGAATAATCTTGTTGGCCCTTGGAGGTCCAGGAAGGAAGTTTCCTGGAAGTTAATTTGTGAAAATAGGTATTTAGGGTGAGTACCTGATAGGTTACATCTAATGCAGTGACTTAGAGCACAGCTCACAAGTCTCTATTGCAACACCTAGTTAGACCTTGAGGCGCCGATCCCTAAAGAAAGGTTCGTCTCGCAGCAGCAGTGAAAATCAAATAAATTTTTATTTTCCTCAAACAGATACACAAGCTTACTATTTAATGATCTCAGAATATAATATAGAAATTTGTATTGTTGTTATCTAAAGGCAGTTAGCATCAAAACTGGAAAATACATTCTTGTGAGCACCCTTTATCTCAGAACCTCTCTCTAGGCACTGCAATAGCCCCTTGCTCTATCAGATACCAAGATGTAATAAGAAAGAAAATAAAACCAGTAAATGATACTTAAAATCATATTAGAGACAGAGTAAAACAAAATGCTTGCCAAGTGGGGAAAAAAAAAAAAAAGAAATCAATATTATTTAACACGTTTTTAGATTGCCAACCACTATAGCACATAGTTTACAACAATAAAAATACACCTTCAATACACTACCAACAGTGAGCAGCAACAAAATCGATCACACACTAAGTGAAATGCATGAAGCTCTGGTTCCAGCTGAGAAAGCTCTCCTGTCCTCCCACAACAGCCTGGAAAAAAAACCCAGAGTGAGCTCTGGCTTGAAGTCCTAAAGGTTACTGCAAAACTAAGTAAAAAAAAAAAGGTTACAGACAAGATTTTATACTCACTGTTAATACTGAGGAGGAAAATGTTACTAAGTGCAAGGAAAAAACCCATCAAATGTGCATTATTTCAAAGCAATTAAAACGTAAAGGATCTACTAAATGAAAATACTCCACAGTATTATTTTTCAAAGGTCAATCTTGTGAATTCATCACAAGAACTCCCATTAAGAGCTACAAGTATATACAAAACTTAGGGACATTCAGGAGAGATTTTATTCAAGGATTGCATACCTGAATTATACAATGGAAAAGCCCATTGCCACCAAAGGTCTTACTGTATCACCTCATTTTGCCTAAGGACTTCTTTGAATAAAATGCAAATTTCCTGTATTTACAACTGAAAGAAGCTGGCTAACTGAATTTCAAGTGATTATTTGTTCCCAAGTGTTCATTCATCAGTGAATCAGAACTAACAACCAAATCACTGGATGCTTTTCCATACAGAATGCATTACCTGACTGGGAAATCAGTTTTGTTCTCAAAAGCAAAAACAGCTTTTTACACAAACACTCAGTATCCTCCACATAAAATCCATTACTGCATTGGCATCACTTTTAGCAGCTGGGAGCATGTGAGAAAAGAGGGAGATGATCTTAACCCCCTGATGTAGGTAAGAGCTGCCTGTGTTTCCCCAGACATCTGGTAGGAAACAATGTGCAGATGAATTTTGAGGACTTGTGGTGTATTTCCAGAGTTGAGAGGCAAGGCTGAGCTCCTGGCTCCACTTGCCTGTCCATCAATTCAACCCAGAGCCTGTGTGTGCATCGACTGCACGGGCAGCAGCTCCAAAGCACCTGTCAAGCAGAGAGAGGAATAAGATCCAGAGGTGTGTGTTGAGATTCTGATGAGCCCAAGGCACATCTGAGTCAACAAACATAATGTACAACAGTGTTTCTCTCCCAAAAAATCCTGGAGAGGAATAAGTAGGCATGTGCTGTACATCTGATACATGTGTTCCAACTGTTCCCTATCATTTGCGTTGCCAGAGGCTCTGCTGCTCTCCTCTTCTCTGGCACTTCCAGAAGTGAGAGAAAATGCAGGACAAACAGATCTACCAAAGAGCACAGATCCATATGGTGCAGAGAAATATGGGTGTGCACCAGCACCACCACAAAACAACCAACTAAGGAAGACTGACACCTCCAGAAAGAGGAGGGAGAGCAGCAGGGTGGGAAGGCTCCTGGCCAGGGGAATCTGCAAGTGAAGGTCCATAGACCAGAAAACTGAAACCCAGGCAAAAAGGGGCCCTAATCCCCTTTTCCCTAATCAAAGCAGTGTTTTAATCAAATGTGAGATCCTCAGCTCAGCATCTCTTTTGCTGGATGCAACATAGTGCTTTCAGCCCTTCAGCTAAATGAATCTGTGAAAATGATGAGTTTGGATGCTGGGCCTGGCAGGATCACACATCATTCATGGCACTGTCACCTTCTCACAAACCAAAGACTGGCTTTGGAATATACAGAAGCAGAAGATCTCACTCTCCAGACCTCTGAGTGGACTCAAGACTTTCTAGCTAGGCAGTCTTTATCAATACAAAACAGCATATGAGCTAAATGCTTTTATTGGTTTACTGATCACCTTTATTGATACTTGCATGAAACCTATTTTCTCAGTCCATCTGCTCCTGCTGCTCATTTATAATGAGTTCTTAATTTTGCCTTGTCAGAACTGGCTCATCTGGAGGTAATTACGTCAGCAAAAACAAAGGATCATAATTTCTAATGGAGAATGGGAAGTAGAAGCTACTGGATTTGCTATTGATGTCACTTCTGATTATCCTTAAATGGAACTGCTTTTACATACAGACCTTTTCAGCATGTATTGACTGCATTAGAAAGTCAAACAAGTGTTATGTTAAACTAAAAAAGCTAATCTTTTAGACAAAGAGTAAAACTATTATCTCTTCTAACCTCTCTTGAATGCAACCAGAGCGATAAGTAATAATTTAAGGTGTTTAAAGACACCAAGCCAGTTTCACTACCTATGTGTGCACTCCACAGGAGCCACAGAGAAATGAGACAATTCCTCATCCATGTATTTCAGATACAAATACAGCAGCCAGAGCTTTACACAGATATTATCTGTGTACATCTACAATAGAGTTCTGCACTGATGCTATTTAAAACCTGACTGGGCACAAATGGAAGGTCTCTTTTAGCATCATAGAATCATAGAATTGGCTGGGTTGGAAGGGACCTCAGAGATCATCAAGTCCAACCCTTGATCCACTACCACTGCAGTTCCCAGCCCATGGCACTGAGTGCCACATCCAGTCTCTTTTGAAATACCTCCAGACACGGAGAATCCACTACTTCCCTGGGCAGCCCATTCCAATGTCTGAGCACCCTCTCCAGAAAGAAATTCTTTCTAATCTCCAACCTAAACCTCCCCTGGCACAACTTGAGACCCTGCCCTCTTGTCTTGCTGAGAGTTGCCTGGGAAAAGAGCCCAACCCCCCCTGGCTCCAACCTCCTTTCAGGGAGTTGAGAGTGATGAGGTCTCCCCTGAGCCTCCTCTTCTCCAGGCTGAACACCCCCAGCTCCCTCAGCCTCTCCTCAAAGGGTCTGTGCTCGAGTCCTTTCACCAGCCTGGTTGCCCTCCTTTGGACCTGCTCCAGCACCTCAATCTCCTTCCTGAACTGAGGGGCCCAGAACTGGACACAGTACTTGAGGTGGGAATTTTCTTTGGTGGGAATTTAAATAATATCAAAATGGGTGACATAAACTAAACTGTAAAACTTTTTCCAGGAAATCTTCAAAAGGTACCAATGAGTGGCATGTCCGACCCAGTGTATACTCAATCCTTGACCCGGCACAAAATCCTGCTTTAGCTGGTCAGCCCTGGTGTTAAAAAGACATCCAGAGAAGCTGTTATTAGAAATTCATTATTGTGCACTGAATTTTTTTTTATTTTTTCTGGTATTAGAGCTTAGGTGTACTCATATATTCAAATATATGCAGGAAGGCCAATAGGCATCTAATTACACATCCACAAGATAGCAAAAAAGAAGCAGTAGATTTGAATTTTCCTGAACTGGAATGATGAATGGCACATGAGAAAGGTAACCTGAAAGCCCTGACCACCTACACCCAGCCTATCTCACCCTGAGATGGTCAAACCAGCACTGGCTGAAGAAACCAGAGTATTGGTTGTCCAGGTCTCCTGTGCTTCTGTTACTCAAGTTTCTGAGCAAGGTTGGTTTTCCTCTCCCTTGAAGCTGAATGAACTGCATTATGACTCTTACCACAGGGCATCCCTTCCTCTATGTGCAGAATACACTGGGGTAAGAGGGTGCTTTTCCATACATTTTCTATTTTTTATGTCAATGTTTAATTACAACAGCCAAAAAAGGACAATGTTTGACAGGGAAAACTATAGCTCCTCAATACCACTATAGAAACAGTTAAAAAACCTTCATAATGTAGACTACTGGTAATGTGCCTCATTCTGCCATTCAAGTTTTCTTTACTATCCTAATCTATACATACAGTATTATTTTATAAATAAATATATTTGAGAATGACCTGAACATTCCCTGGGTTACATCAGGCTTTTACAGGAATCTATTAAATAAATTGTTGTTTATTTTTCACTGGGAAAAATAAAATTATATATTTGAGACACTACTTCATGGGTAACTTTTATATTTTTCTAGCATGAAAAGCATTTCAATTTGCAAAGATAAAAGCCTTGTTTTTTCCTCTTTGCTTAGTAAAAGTATGCAGGGTACTACAAGCTTAGAAAAATGGCATTTTTCTTTAAGCAAATTCTACTCAGCAGAATCCAAACCCTTAACTGGAGAAAATCAGCATGATTTCTTGAAGATCAGATACTTCAGGAACACCGGGAGTCTCACCTTTCTGAGAAGTTCCAAGAAAAAAAAAATTGCTCTTTATTATTATGTTAGTCTGAAGAAAGTTAAATTTGATTACAGCAATCAATATTGCTAGGAAATGGTGATGCACAACACCAAAGTGGCTCTTTCCTAGAAAACTGAGAATGGAATGAATGGAGGAGGCAGAGCCGCAATGCAGAGCTCCTTCCAACACCGAGACCTGAAAACTTCCCTACCAGTTCTCTAAATAGCAGCTGTGATTTCTTTTTTTTAATTACAATTCACTCTCTCTCCCCTCCTCCAACCCCAAACTAATTTTAACATAGCTTCTTGTTAATTAACTACGTTAATTGGTAATGCTTCTTGGCAAATTTAGCAGGTTTCTGCAAGGACTGGCTCTAATATCTCTGTCTCAATGCATATTCATCCTGATAAAATTCATGAAACAATCCCTCCCTTCACTCTTTGCAGATGTCTCCTAATTCAAAAATCTATCTCCTCTTCTTACCTATGAGCTGGCAGTGAGGTCCCAGAAAGTTCTGAGAAAACCACCCCTGAATATCCTGTAAGCCAGAAATTAAACAGGCACTAATTCCACACTATAAAGCTCTGTTCCTCAGGATACTTTCTCCTGAGGGTCTTTGTGTATGTTGCAGTTTCTAATTTCTGAATTTATTAGGGAAAAAAAACCCATGCAAGTACAAACGAATTTCATCCAGCCCTGCATATACATTATTAAGTGATGAATCTTCTCTGAGATTTGGAATTTAATGAATTAAGATTCCAAGTCATCTTTAATGGTATGGAGCTCTGCTGCATGCAGCTGAATTTATTCATGCCCTTTATTGAGTCAGCAGAACCCACTGGGATTTAGCTTCATTGAAGGCTGTTTGTTTATTTATTTAGGTACCCAAATATTGGTTAATCCAAGCACTAAGCTAACTATAGATTTTAAAACACTGGCTTTAATTATTTCATATTAATTTTTAAATATTTATCTGTACATTAGAGAAATGCAACAATGCTATGTCATGACAGTGATGTTTTTAACAGGATTTTAGAGAAATGAATCTTGCATCACTTCCCCTTTGTTTAGCCAGCATCTCCTATCCCAAACACCAATACCTTGGACTAAAGTGCTACAGAGCATCTTTGCAAACAAACACCAAGACTGCCTGGGAATACTTGTAGGATGCTGCTGCCCAACTCAATATTAAAGTTTTGTGATTTGAAGAAAGACAGCAGCAGCATCACCTCCACTCTTGTCTTACTTTTATTTCTCTTTCATGTTGTGTGACCTGGAGCAAGACAAAGGGGATTTAGGATGCTACTTCCTAGAAAAGTGTACACTTTCCTGGAATACTGCTCACTGCAGAAGTGATTCTGCAGTACCTAGAAAGGGGTAACCTCCCCCCCTCAAAAATCATAGAATCACAGAATCATAGAATTGGCTGGGTTGGAAGGGACCTCAGAGATCATCAAGTCCAACCCTTGATCCACTACTGCTGCAGTTCCCAGCCCATGGCACTCAGTGCCACATCCAGTCTCTTTTGAAATATCTCCAGACACGGAGAATCCACTACTTCCCTGGGCAGCCCATTCCAATGTCTGATCACCCTCTCCGTAAAGAAATTCTTTCTAATATCCAACCTAAACCTCCCCTGGCACAACTTGAGACCGTGCCCTCTTGTCTTGCTGAGAGTTGCCTGGGAAAAGAGACCAACCCCCCCCTGGCTCCAACCTCCTTTCAGGGAGTTGGAGAGAGTGATGAGGTCTCCCCTGAGCCTCCTCTTCTCCAGCCTGAACACCCCCAGCTCTCTCAGCCTCTCCTCACAGGACTTGCGCTGGATCCCTTCACAGCCTCCTTGCTCTTCTCTGGACCTGCTCCAGCACCTCAATCTCCTTCCTGAACTGAGGGGTCCAGAACTGGACACAGTACTCGAGGTGTGGCCATCACTCTGAGCTGTGATTTCACTTTGTGGATACCAGGCATACACAGTACCAGCCATTCCCCCTTTGCCTCACTGCTGCTCTTCTTGGTACAGGGCACATCTACAGTGAGATTTCTTAACTGCAGTTCTGCAACAAGACAGTGAGGGGAAAAAAAAGGACTTGAAAGCACTTGAAAGTCATTCTAGAATAAACTCTGCAACCACATAACACTGCACTGGGTCCTGGGAAAGAAGAGCTGCCAATTCAGCCAGCAGTAACTGAGTAAACAGTAGAGTGAAACTGTTGGAAAATAAATAAGTGCTAATGGGACCAGGAAGAAAAGTGCCAACTGCAACTGTAACAGGAATCACATCCACAGCAACACTTCTGCCTGACCTGCAGCATAACAAGTAGTTCGCAAGTCAGACTACAGGATAACAAATAGCTTTAAAAGCTATAAACCTTTCAGACGTTCATTACAAAGTGACAACTGTTACCAAGCCAAAAAGGTGTCATCTCTAATTTGTCTCTGCACCTCTCTAATAAGAGACAAAAAACTTTGATTTTTTTTTTTTAAACACTCCATGTTTGTACTCATTTATTCAACCTTCAAAAGGAGTTTTCATGATTTTGTGTAACCATTTAATTTTTTTAATGGGAGTTCAGAAATCCCACTGATGCTTTTTCCCCGCAAATCCAGTATGTATCCTTCTTTCTAAAGTTCCACAGAACTGAAAGATCACGATTTTCAAAAGAGAACACATCAACTTTCAGAAGAGAGGCATCAATACGAGAGGCAAAAACAGTTGGGGAATAAAACCCACTCTCATTCACGACTATGTTCTGCAAAATCCTCTTCACAGCTTATCAGTCCAAAAGCCTTGCCAAGCTTATTGAATCCGATAAAATCCTTCCCTACAGCACTGGAAAGAGTAGCCAAAGGTATTAGCAAACCAAAGTGAAGTGTAAGTGAAAGTACCAAATACACAAGAAGCAAAGAGCTCTACCTCCTCGGTGCAAACACAAATAGCAGTTGCAGTTTGCCAGAAGTGGGTCTCAAGAGTGTGTGGTTGATACCAGACTTCCCAACTAATTTCAGTGTACAGCCATTAAATACTCCATGCCATTTCACATTCCAGAAAACCTCTCCAGTTTTCCTTTATTAACTTCAAAATAGGCATTTCCACACTGGAGTTCCTCTGTGCCAAAATTCTAAGAAATGTCCCAGCCTTCAAACTTGATGTGCATGTTCCCTAATGAACACTGACACACAACAATTTTTTGTATAAACAATATTTCAAGCATTCATTTTTTGTTATTTTTTCTGATGGTTACTTCCAGTAAGATATAAATTCAACCCCCAACTCTAATAAGCAGAACCTCCATGCTTCCACTTCAATCTTCCAGTAGATAATGACAGTAAAGTCAGTGCATACAGGTAAACACATATTGGGTGAGATTCCTTGATTTTAACTACACGTAACTAAATATCTATCATATAATAGCATATTTTAGCTTGCAAAGAACATGCTGACTGCTACCCTGCACCAGATGTATTTGCAGGAACACCATAACTTGTGTTCAATGAATTTGTGCTGTGGTAAGGAAAGGTAAGGGCAGCAGCAGAGGCAGGACCAGCATAGTCTCTGCCTCCTGCCTTGTGCCAAGCCTGAGCCCTAATTCACTGGAAAACCTGTACAGAACCTGGACCTCCTTTACCTGTCAGTGTTACCCATCAAAACTTGATAGAAATAAACCTGAATAAACCTCCTGTACTACAAATCCCTCTGGCCTGGAACAGCATAGTGAACTACAGACTCATAGTCAGCCCTCCCTGATAACAGAGAAATGTTCTTCACAATTGTTTTTTTTATCTTTATTATGAGGTGCTGTAAGTGGGCAGCTTAACTAGGAAAGTCACACAGCAGTCCCACTCTCAAAGCTGGAGAGTTCAAGAGAGGGCACCCTGCCTGCTGTCATTTCCTCAGACTGACAAAATTCAGCTTTCTCTTTAAAAAAAAAATATTTAAATATCAGCAATGTAAGTATGGCAATGCATCTGGTAAACAGCTCACAAAACAGCCATTAAAATCCATTGCTGGAATACTACTAAAAATATTTGATACATTATGTTTTCTAGAGTTTTATTCTGTCACAGTTGCATACACTATCATGCTACTTAAAGAAATACAACAAAAGATATTAAATATAGCAGCACTGATCAGACAAAGTTTTGGCTTTGAAAAAAAGGATCATAAAAATGAAATGTGTCAACATTACTTCATTCTGATGGAGAGACTAAGGCCATAGAACAAACCAACAAAGGGAAATTGCACTTATGTGCATCTAAATTTGGGGAGGATCAGATGATCAATAGTTATTTGCTTGCTATTTTTCAGTCTAAAGATTCATAACAGAGTTATGGCTGCAGCAAAAAAATCATTACAGGGCTTCATAAACTTTCCTTTAAAAAAGCTGGCATTTTGCATTTATGAGCAATACCTCAAGGCTGATGGGGTTTCATCCTTAAATCCTCATTTAATCCACAAAAGAGGGGATGTATGGCTATGGAAACCCCTCACAGCCTATGGATGCTACAAGCCTCTGCCCTAACCAAGACAAACCACAGAGCAGATGCAGGGACAACACCTGCTCAGGTCCCTACTCTGGATTGTAACACAATGATGCTGAGAGCAATGTGTAGAAGACCAAAGAGAAGACCACCAAAATCTTCACAGATAACTGAAAAGCTTCTAAAAGAAAAAGATGTTTGGATATGGCAGGAAAAAAGAATCTGTGTTTGCTGAAAATACCATTCACCTACCACGTTTCCACAGCAGGGAAGCACAAAGGGGACTTGTGCAGCTGAAAGATGAACACATGATCTGGGAAATGACTGACCAACCATGGGGATGAATTTTGCTGACAACAGAAATTGTAAGAATAACCAAAATAAAAAGTTTACTGCAGAAAATTGTAACACTGCATAAGCCAACGAAGTGATGGGGTGATAAAATGGCAGCTGAAACACAAGAGGAGGCAGAGAGGTCTGAAGGAAGGCAGATTGGTCTGAATTATAATGTAAGCACTGAGTGGTTCTTAGTTAGCCATCATCACTCTGGAAAGAGATCTCTGTCATGTGGTAAACAGCTCTATGAGAACTATGAGAAATTTGTATGCTCAACAGATAACACAAAAGAAAACAGCACATAAGACGTAACCAAGAAAGGAATTGAAAGAGAGAAAAGTCATGGGGTATTAAAGATAAATCATAGAATCATAGAACTGGCTGGGTTGGAAGGGACCTCAGAGATCATCAAGTCCAACCCTTGATCCACTACTGCTGCAGTTCCCAGCCCATGGCACTGAGTGCCACATCCAGTCTCTTTGTAAATATCTCCAGACACGGAGAATCCACTACTTCCCTGGGCAGCCCAGTCCAATGTCTGATCACCCTCTCCAGAAAGAAATTCTTTCTAATATCCAACCTAAACCTCCCCTGGCACGAAGGGCAACCTTAGGGGTTCGGCGCGAAGTCAAAGATTAGTCCTCACAGAGGTATGGTCAATGCTTCAACTTTGTTGTGTACAAGCTCAGTTAATACACTGTTTCAACTGTCCACACCCCCTCCACGCACTCAAAAACAACTTTCTATTGGTCACCCAATGCTGTTCACGTGCAGCAAAAGTGAATCCTATTGGTGCAGCGGTGGGAGCCATGAGCTTAGCATAGGCTTGCACATCCCACCTTATGGTTAGCAATGTCCTGCATAACATCCACTTTTGCTTGTTTTTCACTTTGTGCCTCCTCTTAATCCAGTGTCAAGGACAGGGTGTCCTTGTCGCTCTGATTGGCCTCAAACATGGGGTTGTGCAGAGAAGCATGCTGCAACACAGCATGCCCCTGCCTTTCAAGCCATTCCTCTACACTGGCACAACTTGAGACCGTGCCCTCTTGTCTTGCTGAGAGTTGCCTGGGAAAAGAGACCAACCCCCCCCTGGCTCCAACCTCCTTTCAGGGAGTTGTAGAGAGCGATGAGGTCTCCCCTGAGCCTCCTCTTCTCCAGGCTGAACACCCCCAGCTCCCTCAGCCTCTCCTCATAGGATCTGTGCTCAAGTCCCTCCACCAGCCTGGTTGCCCTCCTTTGGACCTGCTCCAGGACCTCAATCTCCTTCCTGAACTGAGGGGCCCAGAACTGGACACAGGACTCAAGCTGTGGCCTCACCAGGGCTGAGTACAGGCGCAGAATCCCTTCCCTGGACCTGCTGGCCACACTGTTCCTGATCCAGGCCAGGATGCCATTGGCCTTCTTGGCCACCTGGGCACACTGCTGGCTCATGTTCAGCTTCCTGTTGACCCAAACTCCCAGGTCCCTTTCTGCCTGGCTGCTCTCAGCCATTCTGTCCCCAGAATACATGATGTTGCCCTGTCTCAGGAACTGCAGGCAAAGCAATCTCAAAGAAGAAGAGAATGACAAAGAAAAAATAAAAATATGGCACTTATAACATGAGAAAAAAAGAGAAATTTTGATTTTACAGGATAGGTAAAATAGGATCCGATACAGATGTATAAAATTACAAATTACCAAATAAAGATGATGAGGGAGCAATTCTTTCACAGATGCACACGACACAGCTGAGGCAGGAATGAAGTTATTGAGTGACAAAGGTAAAGCAAACCCTAGAAAATGCATTGCAGTAAGTGCAGCTGTGGGACTTCCCCACCATAGGACACTGCAGGGGCCAGGAGCAGAGATTCAAAGAGTGATCAGGCTGACTGGTGTAGCACAACCCCATTAGCTGACAGTGAAGTTGGAAAAAGTCCTGAACCTGCTTGTTCCCAGGAGCCGAGAATGTAATCCCAAGCCATTTATCTATGGGAGGGGAAGGACCCCCTTGTATTGTCCCTGCTGAATCACCAGCTGTGACCAGAAGACAACTGGGGGCCATTAGAAGACAACTTGTGGCACAGATAAATCTGTGTCCTCTGCCTGTATGGCTGCTCCCATCCATTACCTGGGCAGGTGAACAAATGCCTGCTGAAAGCTGTAACCACTCAGAAAGTGAACTGGAGTGTCCCAAGGGGAACACAATTTAAACAGAAAATTGAAAGGACACATTACACAAACCCTCCCCCTCTTCCTGCCTCTTTTAGTCTGCAAAGGAGAATCTTAACTTCTGATTCACTGAGTAGTTACCACACAGTTCCTCCTGGATTAAGCACTCGTGTGCTGTGCAATCCTTTTACTTTCCTATTCAATTTACAGAATTTCAGATATCACAGATCTATCTTCCTGCTCCCGGAGAACTTCAGACAGTCACTTCTTCTTTCCCAAAAGAATACTTGAGGACAGAAATCAAGTTTATGATACCAAATTATTTAATGCTTACAACCTGTTTCTGTGGAAACGGGATCATTTTTTCCATGCAATATTAAAGGAGAAATAAAACAAACAGCAAGGGCTGGATAAACAATCTCTTCTCCCAATTTAAAATCTACAGCATTCTACTCCAAAGTGATTTTAAGTGAAAGGAAAATCTAAGTGGTCATTCATCACAGGGAAGAAATGCTGTTATTAGTCTCCAAGTTTAACAGCTGAAGCCTGTGAGAGGCCAGCACTGTTCCCAACAAGTCAAAAATACTTCTTTTTTTAAGTGCTGAGATAAATTCTGGTGCTTGGTAGTTCCATTGTAACAACTTGCAAGAAAATTTTAAACCAGCAATACACATTTAATAATGTGGATATCTTACACATCATTAATTTCTGTTCTTTTGCCCTCTTTTCCTTTAACAAAATTTTAATTACAGAGGCTGACTTCGAAGTATCCAATATTAGAGTACCTTCAATGTCTAATAGGTCTGCAAACACTCATCTGAAGAGCATTTTAGAGGTTCTTTCTACAGCTGCAGCTGAGCTTAAACAATTTGCAGTTCATTTGTAGGTAACTACTTTGGGAAGAAGACAATTGTAAGACAGTTACTTGGAGACTGATCAAATTCCTTTTTCCTTTTTTTTTTTTTTTTTTAATCAATGTGCAAACTTAGGAATTTAAAGACAGAAGAGAACTGGAGAGAATGGTACATGTATAAATAAAACAGGCAGTGTGATTATGCTCCCGTTTTTAATAAATGCCTTGAAGTAAGTGCCTTTAAAATGCACCATTATAATTTGTCTACCATTTTGTTGGCATGGTAATGGCAATATATCTTTCGAGGGAATCTGAATGTCACAAGAAAAGAAGGCATTGGCCTGGCTAGAGAAAAAAAAAGACAAGGGCAGATTGCTAAGGAGGGAAAGAAGGCAATAACTTAATGTTACAAAGGTGATGGACAACACCTAAAAATCTAGAAACATCATAAGGGATTATGAAAAAAAAATATATGTCTAACAGTCTGTCTCAAACTAAAAGAGGATAAAGACATTATAGCCAAGAAAATATTAATTATATGCAGTAAAATGAAAAGCAGGAAACTCAGAGGCACACCTAGGACCTCTCATCTGATGATCCAAGGTGACATTGTCTTTGAAAGTCTCGTTTTACTTTGAAAGAATTAGAGCTTTTTAAAGAGTGAAATTTGAAATTTTTCCATCTAGTAACACAGCAGAAGTATTTCTATTCATAAAAATCATGCTTTCATTCAACACATGCAGTACTAGTATATTTACACAGTAAGAATAAGGTCAACCAACTTACAATTTGGAAATGACAAAGACATTTTTGGAATTCTATGTCACCCATAGCTACAACAATTCTGAGTCTAGCTTCCAGTTTGTGCTTACTTGTTAGCAACACTGCCCATCATAACAATTTCAGAGTTCATTTTATCAGCAGTCCTTAATAAATGCAAATCAATCAAGATGCAAACTTCATTGCAAGTACTGAGAATTGATAAAGGACTAGAGAAAGAGACACTGAGCTATACCAGACAAGAGAAAGGTAATGCCCCTCAGAAGACTTAAAAAACACCTAATAGTCTATAATAAAATTGATGACTACAAAAGTTTTTATAGTAGTAAAAGATTTGAAACCACAAGCCTTAAAGTTTTATGTGTTCATTTGATGACAGTAGGAGAAATGTAGTTGCAAGGCCTCATGGTTTATACTCTCTCAACTGCAAGACAATGTGTAGAGACTGCTCTGAAGGACTGCTGTGTCCTAACAAAAAAGCAGAAGGCCTTTTATACATGACTATCATCAGTAATGAGGTAAAAATATTAAAATAAAAGATACATAGGCTCTCTCAAGATGACCTCCAGCTGCAGTTTTATCACACTCCATATTCTGAGTTAGCATAACGACCAAGTCAGTCCTTAGTTAGAAGGATGAAGAAAAGCTCTGATGTAGAAGAAAATATTTGATTGATTGATTGATTGACTAATTGGAATTTATGCTATGCAAAAAAAGAGTGTTCATAAGTGCTGTTGGAAAATGGTGAAAGTGCAAATTCTCCATTTCCAAACAACTGTAAAGAGGCACATTTCAGAAGTCAGATCTTATCTTCAGTCTGCATACAAAGACATTTGTAACCTTCACACAGAGAACAGCTTTCCACAACAACAAAGCTGCCTATTAATGAAGAAATCCTCAAAATCCCAAACATTATTTGAAAAGCACTGTAGTTTTCAGAAAAATCAAGTTATAGCTTGTAGTCATTTCAAAACTGATATTTATGTCACTTCTGAATTTCATAAACCCGTTTCAGAGGAAAATATATTTTCAGTATCTTTCAGAGCAACTCCAACATTCTAAGAATAAGCAAGTTTTAGACATTTTCTGCAAAGTACATTTCAACACTATTAACACCATAAGAATTGTAAAAGTCAATTGATAAAAAATACTGCAGACATTCCCTAAATCCAAGAACCATTATTCACTACATTGAGCTGACAGCCAAGCCACCTTAACATGTGACATCAAAGGTGACATTCTTGTTGTGACTCAACCAAAAGTAAAACTTTTACCAACTAAACCCAGGATTTCATCTCTGAGAAGAGTGAACTACAACATGAGAGGGATGATATTTTCCAGTTAATGGAAACATTCAACATTTTAGAATTACACTGCCCAACATGCAGAAAGAAATTAAATTGGTTGAGAAAATATTTCTTGATTTTTATTTATGTGAAGGGTGGTGGACTGAAAGCTCAGCAGAGTGTTAGTTGCTGCATTTTTGCAAAGATAATTTAAAAAGAAGCAGCAGAGTAAAGTTCCTCTATGCCACAGCTGAAGTCGAGTGTCTCCCAGCTAATAAATGGTAAAGGGGCCTTTGTCACTTTGATTTGGAGTACAAAGGAATAAACTGCAACACAAAAGCTTTTAGAGCACTTCTACCACAACTCAGCAAGCTCTGCAAAGTTTGGAAATCTGGTAAGTACATTCTTTATTCAAAGAAGGAAATAATATTTTAAAAGATACCTATGATAGATTTCCAAAACCTCCCCAGAGTATCAGCAGTGGCATCTCTAATTCAAACCATCCTAAGAAAGATTATGAAAACTGAAATAAGATGATAACCACGGTGTTAACACTTTGTCTTTTCCAATCATCCTGGCTCCGAAAAAATAAAAAAAAACACCTGCAGCTTACTTGCTCTACTTATTGCCAAAAGTAATCTGTCTCTACACACTAGGCAATTAAATATTGAAAGTAAAAGGTACTGACACTATTAGAGCTTCACCCTCCTGGCTGAGGAGCTGTACAAGTAATGTGCAGAGCCTGCAATTTTGCTTTTACAGAAGGAAGCTGCACACCCCTCCAGGCTGCCACAGCACAGCTGCTAATTTTGCACACCTATTACAGCAGGATCAGTAAACTCCAAGTAAGGATGAATAAATAAGGTGGATTTTAAAAGGCAAGTGAAACAAAAATAGAAGGATCTTTTTATAGTAAGAAAAGCCCAGGGGAGATCTCACCACCTCTTCTCCCTGCTGCAAAATGCTATTTGCTTTTTAATTAAAGCTTCTTCAGCTTCTTTTTTTCAGCCCAATTTTCTCTGTGCACCAGTACATCTTTGGAGATGAAAAATGCACAGAGTAATGAATTTGAGATTTGGAAGAAGTCAGCTCTAGGAATAAAAAAGGCTTCCACATGTAGCCAAGACTTGAAGGTGAAGTGATTTAATGGCTGACTCGAGTCATTATAATTATCATTATTCATGTTGTGGTGCCACCCAGAGGCTCTGTGTTAGGCACTGTTCTAATAATACATTTTCAACAATAAATCTGTTTGCAAAACTATGCAAGGATTTGAGAGACCAGGCAGAATTTAAGCATGAGGAAAAGCAGACACAGGGAAAGATGGGAAATGGAGCTTCAGTAGACAACTACCAACATGGTACCTTTGCTTGTATAAACAGGAAATAAACTCTTTAGGGAAAATAATCTGGCACAGGTCACCATCCCAGGGAACAAGGGAGGGAAGGCACCAAGAAAGATACATCCCTCAAATACTGCAGCAAGGCACCCACAACAGCATGGGATAAACTTCATCTCTTACTCCTGTGTTGTGTATCTTTACATTAAAATAGGCATGGCAGAAAAAGCACAGAAAGAAGGCAATACAGTACACACCAGCAAGTTGGGGAGAGGTGGGAAGATCAAGGGTGAGTAGTTTAGGAGCAGGAGGCAAAAAATACAAAAAAAAAAAAAAAAAAAAAGAAAGTACATGGTGAAAGGCACTTGGAGCAAGTGATGTTGCCAGAAAATGTGAAAGGCTGGTATTAAACTGCCATTTAGAAACAGGGGTAGTAAAAAAACAAAAAAACAACTAGAAACCAAAAAACCCTCTATGATAATGCTGGTATAATAGAATAGCAAAGTGGTCAAAAGGCAGTTTGGTGCTTTAAATCAAAAGCTTTAGACTTTTTATTTGGTTTAGACTATTCCTTGCCCAGTGACTAGGCTAGGCTTTCTTCATAGGAAATTCAGCAAAAGTCTTTGCTGGCAGCTGCCAATAACCTTTCCTATCCAGGAAAACCCACTCTTTACATAACTCTTTAATAATCAAAAGTAATTACATATGAATTCTGATTAGAGATACCTAAATAAGATACGTGCATCAGAGTAGTAAGACAGGGCATAGTTCAAAAATCTGTAGAGAGCAGGGGCAGATGTCAAATTATTGTCATCAAGAAGTAGTTTTTATCATGTCTCAAGTTCTCCAGGTCATATCCTTCACTATGTTGATCACATGTGAGCTCTTACCACAATTTAGCTGTTATACAAATAACATGCAACTCAGTTTTGTTAAATGGAGAGAAATCTGACCTTAATTGTTGTCCAAAAAAAAGGCAGGAACTTCCTATGTTGCTGTGGCTATATACTCGGGAGCTTTACAAGTCTTATTTATGTTTAGTAGTTATGTGTCTTAAAAGAATACTCACACCTATGACCTAAAGAAGAACTGAGTTGTTTTAACTGTTGCAGCAATCAGATGCAACTGAAGGAAACAATAATTACACTAAATTTAATTCTTAAAGCAAATATTGTGCTTTTTTACCAAGTCCTCAGGATTCAGTTGTAGGACAGCAAAGCAAAATATCCTCTTTATACCATGAGAACCTAAACTCAGCAGCAGTGTTATTAATGTGTATTTTCTGCTTCATTTCCTTTTAATTTATCATTGCTCGTTATTCACAAAGCTTTTGCTGTCCCTATTTGTGCAATCAGAAGGCTATCAAATACCAAAAAAACTCTAGAAGAACATTGAGCCAGACCATTCTCTATCATTTTTAAAGACACACATCCATTTTTATCTCAATGGCACAGCACTACCAGTTAAATAAAACATAACCACAGTCAGTAATTCCCAGTCAGCCCTGTAAGGATACAAGGTCAATTATTCCATCGTTGTAAATTAAAGGCTGGAAACAGCATACCAAATAATTAAAAGCCTAACAACAGACAGGCTGTTTTCATTACACTTCATATCAATAACAGTTGTCAAAATGAAAAGAACTGAATTCAAGCTTCATTTGCTTCCTACAACCCATTAGTAAATGTGTAAGATTCTGTTTTGATAGGCAAGGGAAGCCTTATAGTCTCATAAATGTAAAAATAAAAGATCTAATTTATTCACTCATCAACAATGGAGGATACAGCTTGACAAGTTTGTATGCCTGAGCACACACCCACCAATTAAAATGGTGAGGATGAATGATCACATAAATTTCTGGTGTATCACATATGGCAACCTTGTGAGATTGTCACAAAATTGAGAAGATCTTGATCCTGAAGGAGACATCTGCTCCATCTCCTTTTCCCACATGAAGATCTTGTTACAAGCAATCATTCATGAGACACTTCTGTCTAGTCAGATCTCAGAGGTTTCCATGGTAAAGCCACCACAGCCTCACTACACAGCCTCTTCCAGAATTTTGCAGCTACTTACTTACTTACTATCTTTTACAAATGACCTGTATAAATCTCTTCCTGCAGCTTCATTCCAAGATTTGCTTTAACCAGAAACACAAACGATCTGTTATTTTTTTTTTCCCTTCCCTTCTTTTTCCCAGCAGAGCTGTTGTGGTTTATAGAATCACAGAATCATAGAATTAGCCGGGTTGGAAGGGACCTCAGAGATCATCTAGTCCAACCCTTGACCCACCGGAGCAGTTGCTAGACCATGGCACTGAGTGCCACATCCAGTCTTTTTTTAAATGTCTCCAGGGACGGAGAATCTACCACCTCACCGGGCAGCCCATTCCATAGCCTAATCACCCTCTCCGTGAAGACATTCTTTCTAATATCCAACCTAAACCTCCCCTGGCACAACTTAAGACTGTGTCCTCTTGTCTTGTTGAAGGTCGTCTGTGAAAAGAGTCCAGTTCCCACCTCGCTACAGCCTCCTTTCAGGTAGTTGTAGACAGCAATGAGGTCTCCCCTGAGCCTCCTCTTCTTCAGGCTGAACAGCCCCAGCTCTCTCAGCCTCTCCTCATAGGGTCTGTGCTCGAGTCCCTTCACCAGCCTGGTTGCCCTCCTTTGGACCTGTTCCAGGACCTCCACATCCTTCTTAAACTGAGGGGCCCAGAACTGGACACAGGACTCAAGCTGTGGCCTAACCAGCGCTGAGTACAGGGGAAGAATCACCTCCCTGGACCTGCTGGTGACACTGTTTTTGATACAGGCCAGGATGCCATTGGCCTTCTTGGCCACCTGGGCACACTGCTGGCTCATGTTCAGTTTCTTGTCGATGCAGACTCCCAGGTCCCTTTCTGCCTGGCTGCTCTCCAGCCACTCTGTCCCCAGCCTGGAGCTCCCCATGGGGTTGTTGTGGCCAAAGTGCAGGACCCGGCACTTGGCCTTGTTGAACCTCATCCCGTTGGAATCGGCCTAGCTCTCTAGTCTGTCCAGGTCCCTCTGCAGAGCCCTCCTGCCTTCGAGTTGGTCCACACTTCCTCCCGAGTTGGTCCACACAGCTGGCAGCTAAGCCCCTACACACAGTCTCCCCCACAGCAGGACTAGGGAGAGAATCAGAAGGGGAAACGGGAGAAAACTTGTGGGTTGAGATCAAGATGGTTTAATAGGTAAAGGAAGAGCTTCAGGGACAAGTGAAAAAAAAAACAAGGAATTCATTCACTACTGCCCAACATCAGGCAGATGTTGAGCCACCTCCAGGAGAGCAGAGCTCCACTGCAGTCAGCAGTTATTTGGGAAGAGAAACCCCATAACTCCAAATGTCCTTCTTCTTCCTGAGCTTTTACTGCTGTGCACAAGCTTACAGGGTATGGATGTCCCTTTGTTCAGCTCCCATCTCCTTGTGCATCCCCTCGTGTGAGGAGCAGAAAAGGTCTTGAGGCTGTGTCAGCACTGCTCAGCACTAAGGAAAATAACCCTGTGTTACCAACACTGTTTTCACCACATATTTCAAATCATACCACCATACAAGCTACTTTGAAGAAAATTAACTTTACTCCAGCCAAAATCAGCACAAGAGGCAACACATTAGAGGGATGTTACATACCTACTGGTCTCCCATTAACTTAAATAAGCTCCATTCTCTCATTTTTCCCTCAGGCCATGCTGTGCAGGTGTCTAACCATAACTTAGACAGGATGCTGAATTCTCTACAAATAGCATGTACCCTACTGGAAAGGCACACCAGAGAATAAGCAAAGTTCTTTCATCTAAACTTAGTGGTTTCTCTTGGTTCCTGTAAGAATTCTAACATTCCTCACTCCAGTTCTTCAAGTAATTTTGAATTTTAATTCTATGGCTTGACACACTTGCAATCTCCCCAAACTCCCCAGCATCTGCAAATTTAATAAGAATGCCATCAAGCTCACCTGGGCTGGTGATGGAAACAGTCTTTGAAGAGCTCCACTCAACTCATCTTTCCAATCTTGACAATAAACCACTCATAACTCTTCTGCAGCTGCTTTTTAAATCAGTTCTACATTTGCCATCCAGCAGAGAAATCTACACCATGTTTCTTGATGTGTCAATGTCAAAAACCTTACTGAGCCCCCCAAAATAATTATCTACTGATTCCTCTCTCTGTAGGGCTTGCCACTTCCTCCTGAAAGTTGGCATTTCTTTCAACTATTTCCTGCAAAGTGATCTAATCAATGTGTTTGAGAGTATTCATGCCTTTGATTTTTCTTTTTTAATTAAACATAATTTTTAATTTTAATTTTTTTTTTAATTTTTTAAAAGCAACATTTTTAATTAAACTCTGTATAATAGTCCCAAATGATGCAGTGGACTTACCAATACATCAGAACCTGTATTACTATCAGTTTGATGAGCAGCACACATGCAAAATTCACTAAAAGTGCAGAAAAAGCACTGGAAAATGTAGCTCTTCTAAAGAGCAGAAAGATGACAGACATTATATTCTTTATAACCCAATCATGGGAAATATGTTGTTGACCAATTTAAGCTATGAGTGAAGAGCTCATTCTTGAGGACTTCAGATTTCTGTCTCCTTTTCTGCAGTGCATTATACCCCTGCCATATAAGAACCTTCTGAAAAGCCAGTAATAAATGGCTTTATAGGAACATTGATATTTTTGAGAGTCAAGGTTCCCTGTCTGCCAATAACTGTGTTTCAAACCTGCTGAGTGTACAATTAACAACCTACTTCTCCAATTATGTAGCCTCAGAAAAAATCAAGCTGATATGGTTGTCGTAAAGAATGAGCAAGATGAACCATACCTGAACAAAGTACCACATCAAAAATACAGATTTACATTTTCTAAGCAAACAACAGCAAAATACAGCTACTTTATCTGAAAAGAAATATGTACCAGAGCAACTGCTACGTGTTCTTGAAACATTATTTCCTTCTAATTCCATATCTTAACCAGATCCTTAGTAAAGAGTACAAAAGGTGTTTTAGGTGTTAGGTTTGAAACAGAAAATAGAAGAAGTATAGCAAACAGGTAGCAATATCCTAGTTAAAAAAAAAAAAAAAAAAAAAAAAAAAAAAAAAGATGGTATTCCTTAGGGCTTTTTATAGGAAAAATGGAAGTGCAGCTCTACATTCACTGTACAGGAAAATCTGTATGAGAATATTAAGGAGAAATTGGGAACACGACTGCAAAACTTTTGAAGAACTTCCTTTTTCTGCCTTTACACAGATCAACGTTAAGAGCAGAGCTTTATGGAAAAAGAAAAAGCAGAAAATCAATGTTTCCTTGGATTAAGTAAGAAATAAAGATAATTTTTATCACTAAATACTTGCTTAGGAAGAACTGAAACAGTGATCTGATTCTTATATGTGAGGCATGGGTGGGAAGAAAAATCATTGATAACAGTTGTCTTTTTCATTAACTGTTTTGTGATGAAGAAAAAAAGGCCCAAAGAAAATTAATGATATCCCATCTGTTTAAAAGCATATGGTTATTATCTTACTGCAACAAATCCTGTTCAGATTTTAAAAAAAATTATACATTTTAGAACTACTCCCTGTGATATAAAAATTAGTTCCAGGGGAAAAACTACTGACACAAAGTGATTTTATAACAGTGTGACATTTATAAAAACTAATTTTTCTGCTAATTGATTGGCTGGGAAAAAAACGTGGAGGCAATCCAGTTAAGTTTGAGTTTGATGGCAATGCTTGCAGAGAAACAATGCTCAGAAGTGCCAGGTTTCCTAATACAACAATTTCATAATATAACAAAATTCAATCACACAGTCTCTATATTAATTTTTGCCCTTACAGTCCTTTTTTAAGGATATTTTTTAGCATTTCAACCAAAACTGAAAAATAGGAGTAGAGGTCTTAAAAGTACAGTACTTCTTGAACAGCATTCTTGAAAAGAAATGGTAAAGAGCAGAGGAACTCACCTAATCTCACAATAAGCTAAAAGCAAGAAGAAAGCAGCCATCTTCCAGCTACTAAATCCAACACTCTTTATACTGTTAGAAAGACAAAATTTGCATTAGTTTTCAGCTCTCCCTTTCCATGCCTGCCAATCAAAAACAAATAAAAAAAGAAACCTGCAGCTCCGAACAACTCTGAAATGTCACTTGCCATCCTTGGTCAAATCTGGTTAACATGTTTCCAAAAAAACAGGTAACCCTGTTAATATATTGAGTTAAAAATCTCTTTGCTCGATTTTCCCCCAATTTTTTTTTCTTTTTCTTGTTCTTAATTTAACCACATTTCCTTTCTTGTCATGACAATAATAGCTGTGAATGAATGAAAAAAATGTGCATAATGAAAATGTGTTCTTAGAGTCTAGAGCAGACAGGAAGGATCACATTCAGGAAGAGATTCAACAAGGCTGAAAGAGACTATAGGCAGGGGAAAATGCATCACCTGCTCTTCTCTTTCTGCTCTTCTCCCCTTCATGATTAAGGAAAAAATGTGAAGTCTGTCTCACATCCCTACCCAAAGAATCAGCCTGAGTGAACAGCAGCAAGTCATGAATTTGAGAGGGATAAACTGGCCAAAAAAAGTTGGCTTTTGTGTGTGTCTACAGAATTTAAAGAATATATATACTGCACTGTTGGAATGCTAAGCATATTTTAATTAAAAAATGCTTTCAATATTATACTTTAAATACAACTTTCAATATGGTTCACCACAGCTGTATGTCATGGTGACAGAAGTTTGCTCTTCACAGCATCCAAGAGATTTGAACCTCTTACTGCCCAGCTGCTGCTTCACCCCACCACACATCTGAATTCTTCCAAAAAACACTTCCCCCCCCCCCCCAGTTTTGCACCCAAATGATGTTATGAATAGCCCAGAGGATACACCTCAGCATCATCTGTACAGAGCACCCCGGCATACTGCAAGATAAAGCAAAGATAACGTTACATAGATGTAAATAAAAGCTTTTAGGGGCTTTTTGGTCTTTTTTCTGACACGTCTGAAAATGAAATGGGAGATATCAGACCTGAAAGACTGTCTTAAAGTCCAGCCTACAGGCCACAGCAGCTCGTGTGGTTTTATTCTTTCACTCAGGGCTCAAGTGAAAATTAGTATTTTGAAAATGTAAAACAAAAGAACCCCAGTTTCTATGTAGTTTTAAAAAATCGAGATATCAACATCATAAAAATAATTTTCTAAATCTATTTAGAAGCCTCTACTTCATAAGCAATGGGAAAACTAAAGACAAGGCATGGGACATGAACCTGGCTCTTTGCTTGCTGCTTCCTCCTGTGCAGAAATTAGCACTAACAAGATTCCTTTGTTAGTTATCAATGACACATCTTGCATATTCATTTGGGGGTTCTCTTTAAAGTATTCTTAATCAGTGTATTTTAATGCAATTATACCTCACTCTCATGCTCTAATTTTTTAAAAAGATCTAATCTGCATTTCATTTCTCATTTCATTGTGACAAAACTCCATTTATTTAGACCCAAATTGCTATGAACCATGATAAACAGTTGAAAACAAATTCATTTAGCTTAGCTATTTTACTAAATCAATCCAATTCGGACATGCTTTTTTTAAAGCAGTCTTAAATAAAATGCTACAACTTCTCATTACATTGTCAGCCTACAGGTGATTTGTTTCTAAAAGCAGAGCTTCACACTTGAGGTCACATTTGCCAGTATTTCTGCTTGAATCTGGGAGAGAAATCTTACAGAACTTTCTATTCATAATTGCCTTTCCACAGTGATTGATGGTGACCTTTTTGCCAATGACTGAGATATCATTTGCAGACTGAAGACTTCTTCCCTCAAGATCCCTCAGTGGGTTAAGAATAATATTTTTATCTGCACTAAACACAAAATACCCATATACAGCATGCCACTAAACTTCACATTTCCAGCTCCAAACTGTTTCTCCACCCTGTGACATTCTCAATTCAACATTTACTGTTATCCCAATTTTTTTTTTCCTATGGGGAATTGATGATTCTAATGAACACTTCCCAAGTATAAATCAGAGATTTAGTGTTCTTTTATCCTATCAGTTAATGACAGCTTCCAGGCATTGGTTCAGTGCCCTGCAAATCACTAAGGGATTATTCCAACTGAGACTACGTGGGTTTGTTGCAAACTATTAGACTTCATACCATACACATAATGGACCAGAATATTTAAACATCACAGGACATCATCTTTAACCTTTGCTTTGTCTACACAAGCCAGTTGACTTAGGGTCACTAAGGACATGCAAACCTGAAGAGCAGAGAAGTGTAATTTCTGGAGCTGAGATAATCAAATGAACTGAAAAATCTGCCAAACTCTGTGTTTCCCTAGAAAAAACTCTATCCCCAGGGGAAGCATCCACCAGCACTGTCAGCCTGCCACAGTCTGATGGTTATTTAAGATTTGTCATAATGAAAAGCATTGTTACAAATTCATACTTCAGAAAACAGGTTAAAATGATACTCTTTTCTTCCAAGATTTACAGAAATTGATTTTTAAACAAGAAAGTAAATATAGTTTCCTCTAGATTGTCTCCCCCTTCACACAAATGACACCATTTAGGTTGGATATTAGAAAGAATTTCTTTATGGAGAGGGTGATCAGACATTGGAATGGGCTGCCCAGGGAAGTAGTGGATTCTCCGTGTCTGGAGATATTTAAAAAGAGACTGGATGTGGCACTCAGTGCCATGGTCTAGCAACCTCAACGGTGGTTCAAGGGTTGGACTTGATGATCTCTGAGATCCCTTCCAACCCAGCCAATTCTATGATTCTATGATTTGCAACACGACCTAATTTGCAAGATGTCTGCATGGCTGGAGCAATGTAATAAAATTCTTCTGAACTTTTTCTGGTTATTTGGGTTTTACGAGAAGTGTTAAGAACTGGACTGCTTCCTAATGGAAACAAGATTCCTTTATCTTGTCCCTTTCTGACAATTTAGGATGAAAAGAAAAGAATGCATTTTTCAATAATCCTTTTTTCTGCACCATGCAAACTTCCCAGTGCATATGCAGATTCACTGCTCTCCATTTGATGTCCCATAGTGACAAATGGATATGATTTTTTTTTTTTTTTTTTTTTTTTGATAAATAGTATCTTTACAACTGTGGTTGTATTTGACTTTTACTTCAAAGCCAGGGGCACTCAGAGCCACCCTCTTCAATATTCTCTAGTCACAAAGCCCTGAGCTGAAGGAATTGACATGTAGCTTAGGGAAGACTGAACTGATGTATACACCAACCACCTACTTTCTGTCTGCAGAGCTCTCTACTTACATCAGAGCCCCTGGCAATTGTTCAACTTCAAAACTATCAATTCCCTCTGCTACCAAAGCCTTGGTAAAATACATCAGTGGTCTGAAACCAATGAATAAAACCTATTTCAATTATTAATGTATAGCTCACACATTCCTTCTGCCATCAACATTTGAAAACTTCTTTCTTTTTTTCTTTACTTTTCCCCTTTGCAAGAGCATTGAGTTCCTAGGAAGGCAAACACTGACAAATTCAAGGCAAAGTATATAAAAAATGGATGAATACATAATATAATGGAACATTCACAAGGATAAGTACAAAAATATATTTCTAATTTATTTATATTTTCTGAGCTGGGATAGTTTGTTATTTGCTTTGGGAACCAGGACAAAGCATTTTCCTTGGTGTCTGTTAAAGCCAACTTAATGCATGCACTGAACAGAAAGAGCCTGAGCCAGCTGAATTAAACCAGGACTGAACTAAACAACTAACATTTCCCTTAATGGTGATGATTTCCTGGAATTCAGATGCACAGAGTTCTCAGTTTAGGTTTTGTGTATGGCAATCCTGCAGGAAAGGTTTGCTCAGATGCCACAAACAATAATGGCTTTTTTTTCAGAAGTCCCATTTCATGGTGAAAATTCTATCACTGTGGCTTCGCTCCATTAAAATACATGTGGGGGGGGAAAAAAAAGAGTAATTAGAAAACAAATAATTACTATTTCCTTCTTTATTTATTTTTCTTTTGCTTTCCTTCTTTGTAGGGCTGCAGCTGCAGTGTAAGAACTCTCAGATATGAGATTCAGATATCTGTGCAGGTAAAATTCTCCTGCACTGAAAAAAGTGTCAGGACATAATTGAAAGCAGAAGACCTGTCACTGAAGCCAAAATTCAAGTATATAAATTCAGCATAGAAAAATCTATTATTCTGAAAATAAATTCAGAAAAAGTACAGGATAGTAATCTAAAAGCAGCATTCTCCAAAATTTGTGAAATGTCTGATTAAAAAAAAATAAATAAATCATCAAACTATTTTTGCAGACATTGCCCAAGACCTTTTTACATGTGTTGCATTCTCATCTTCCTGACTAGTAATGCCATGGGAATGAATTTAGGATTGGTGCTGCATCCTCTGACAGTTGCACAGTTTTAAAACTACAAAGAAGGAAAACACTTTTTTTTGTTGTTGTTTTTAAGGTCTGAAGGATCCCCCTTTTTTTCACACTGCTTGTCATGGAAGGGGCAGACTTTGTGCCAAGCTTCCCAAGTAAGGTGTACAAGTAAAACACAGGTGGACAGGAATAATCACCCCTCCAGAGATCAATCTCACAGCTGAGAAACACTGATGGGAAACTACTGGTTGAGTTTGAACCCCTTAACAGATACCAAGGGCAAGAAGGAATTTCAAAGCACATGTTCAGGTCACAGCTGTACACAGTGGCTCTTAACCCTCAATTCTGAAGGAAACTCTGCCAAGATATCCATCCTACTTATCTACACTGTCAAGCAACCACAAAGACTGCACGTATGCTGTTTAAAATCCTGCCAGCTTTAGAAAGGCTTCCTGTAGTTTAAGATTTTTTGTCTGGGCACAGAATCACTAATAACAAACCAAAATAGGATGGCTACTTGACACCAGAATGAAATTATCTCTGTGGTCCTTCACATGTTGCACTTCCCATCATCCCAAGCAACACCATCTAATGACTACCTAAAAAACTCAGCATTATGCACTAAACATTTTGACCAAAAAAAACCAAAAAAATTCAGCCACTATCAAAGATAACTGTGAAAGAGGTTAAAAAGTAACTAAAAATCAATTTATCTAAGAAAAATCTCACTTGAATTGTTCTATAAAGAAAGGGTTATGTGGGAATGGACTGAATGAATACTGCCACACAAGGGTATGAGAGAAGAATCCCTTTTTCCTGAAAGCCTCTTCAGTCTAAATTCCTTGTCTTGGATGAAATATTACTACACTAAATTGTAAACTTGCAAGAATATGTTGTAGTAATAAAAGACCAATTTGTTGTAAAAGCTTGCAGGGAAGCCAAGGACAAATACAATTGAAAATGCAAATGTGAAATGAGATAAGGCACAATCCTCAGAATTTCTGGTGGAATTATCACCAACACTACATTTTCCTGCATTATGAAGTAGAAGCTTATTGCAGAGTTTGCTCAGATGAGAAAGAATGAAAACAGAGGTTGAAACAAGTCTTGCTACCTTCTCCAACTGCTCTTCTGAACAAATTTCTCCTTTCTGAGTGGCAACAGACTGGCCTCATTCCCATCTAAGATGGATAATTTTCTTCTTTTTGCTGCAACATCTGCTTTAGCAGGGTGACCCTATGCCTACCCCCCTTCTGCAGGAGGAGTCTCCAAACTGAACCCTTTCTTGTTCAGAGAGGAGTGAATAAATTTTCTCTGCCCCTTGTAGGACAAAACATTGCTGTCCAGCCAAATCTCTTTAACCACTACTGAATAAATAAATTCACAACAGAGCTGCCAAAGAAGAATCCTTGTTCTGGTTTGGGCCAGGATAAAGGTGATTTTCTGTCTTGGACTTTTGCTTTCAGCCAAGTCTCTTGTAAGGAGCTGCACTTGCTGAAATGAACAGCAAGTTTCTCAGGCAGTGTCTGCTGCTGGGACTGATCCCACTCGATGTTTAGAGTTCCAGCTGGAGAATGGGGTGCAGAACCAAGGCCACTGCTCAGCTCTGAGGAACATTTTGCCCTCCAGAAGGAACAAACAAGTCCCACCTGCAGCCCTCCTTTGGGGAGGAATGGACAAGAGATATGGCCAGAATTGACCAAACAGAGGATTCCATCCCATACACCTCATCCTCAGGATAAATTGGAGGGATCACAAGGGTCAAAGCCCTTCCTGCTTCCCCTTCTTCCCCTGTCCCTGTTTGCTTTCAGCATCCTGGGGGGATTCCATCCCTTCCTCTGCCTGTGCTCCTGATCCATGCCAGCCTGAATCTGTGTGTTCCTGCCTCCAGCTCCCCACTGCTGCTGACCCCAGGAGTCCAGCCTGGACTTTCCCAGGGCTGCCCTGCAGCCTCGGTGGGGATGGGAGAGTTATTGGGGGAAAGAACATGGCATCAATTTTCCTGTATATTTGTATATATTTAGTAATTTTTCCTATTTCTCATTCCTGTTTCATTAAAGCTGTGTAGTTTAGTTCCCAACCCATCAGTCTCTCCCTTATTCTCTCTCCTTTCTTTATCATGGAGGGGAGGGACATTAATAGAGAGCATCTGTTACTTGGTTTAATTGCCAGGCCAGTGTTAAACGGTGACACTCTTGAACCTGTAAGAAAACCAGATATTCTCAACCACCTCTCAAGTAAGAGTTAATTCATTGTAGAATAAGCATCTTTGCTAATAGTGCTCCTGTTTTTAAAACTGCAAACTACTTAATGGAATCTTTCATTTGGTAAACCCCAGGTTCTGAGAACTGCCCATAGAAGTCTGTGATATTAATATAGTCATCCTTTATTTTATTTACATTTTTTAATTTGCAGATGTCTAAATATCTGTGAGTCCTTCCCATTTCCTTAATTTCTTTTAAAATCTGCAATAACCACACTTAATTTTCCCTCTTACTATCACCCTAGTGACTGAATATTGGACTTGGCTGCAGATGCAGGTGACCTGGAAAAGAAGCAGAGGACACACAGTAATTCTTTAAGGTACTGAAAGAAAACAAGAAACTTCCAAACAATTTTATTTGAGAGCAAGATCTAGTAGGCTGCTAGTTAACACCAGCATGTTCTGACTGTGAAAGAGCTGCCTTTCATTACCTCATAGGAAAAAAAAATGAAGAAAAGCAACCTATCACTAGTGATCATTTATAAAGTATCGTTTTTGTTCTCCTTTATTTCCTCAAATTAGGCAGATCCTTAGATTTAAGCCTTGCATTAAAACACCAGACTGAACTGCATCTGATAAAATCATCAATTTTTTAAAGTTTGATGGCAAAATTTAAAGCAGAATAAATGCCAAAGCAGGCAAGGGTGAGCTTAGAGCTAAGGCTTGGACATAGGTCCCTGCTGTTTCACTCCTGTGGGCAGAACAAAGTCTGGCCCAGCATTATCACTTTATTCCCTTTTCCCCTAACCAGCCCTTCTATTTGAGCAGTCAGCCATCTGCAGTTTCTTACATGTTTCAGGAAGAACTGATTCTTGATATTATCCATATTTCCCCTTTCAACTTCTGTTCTGTCAATTCTCTTCCTACGAGAGGAAGGATATGCCAAAATGTAGAGAAATAACTTATTTTTGCTCTGAACACAGGAAGCAACAGTTCATAGGAGATAAACTCTCCCAGTACATCCCAAAAGACTTCGCTGTAGACAGAAACAGTAAAATAAAGAGCTTAAAGTAATACTTTTTTGTGATAGTTTTGCTGCAGAGTTACAGGCTGCACAGAGCCAACAAAAAACCTCAAGATAACCCAAGTCCCAGTGCAGCTCAGTGTGCACCAGGGTAAGAGGCCTGAATGAGCATCACTAAGAAAGAAGAATTAGCTCAAGTAGGAGACTGCTTCTGGTTTTAATCCTGACTTCATTACATGTCTCCTTCAGGATCTGTCTCTTTCCCATTTATGTACAGGTACCAAGAACTGCACTGTCAAACAGTGACTTATAAATTGGAAAAGCAGTGGGAGACTTCCTAAAGGTCAATTTTCTTGCAAGGAATATAAAGCAAAAGTAATTTTTTCCAATAAAACAAGAGGAGGACTGGTCTTGAAAGAATAGGTAGAATTGTAGGAATGCATAGAACTGTACAGAATGAGAAGCTGGCAGATAAGGACTTTATTGCTGTGCTTCTGGTTCCTTGGAGCAGAATTTAGGAAGTTTTTGACAAAAAGTGTCAGAATTTTCTCTTACAAATAGCAGCACAACCTCACAAGGACTCAAGGTCTGAACACGCTTATTTTATTTAGAAGGCCTATCAAGACACTGTGTAACCCAAAGATGCCCTGATAAGATTAAACTGATGCTACACAATTATTAAATAGTTCTTACTATGAAAATTGCTGCATCATTAAGACCTCACTGACAAAGTGCAATCACCTTTACTCCACTGTGTCCCTCCCAGATCAGAGACTAAAGTCACTTTTATTTCTTAACAGGCAGTCAGAAGTCAAAAGAGCTCTGCAAGGTCTGAGGGAATAAAAAAATCCCTGGAAATTTATCATTATGGTTTGAAGGGGCACAGGCTGGTTTTATGGTATCATTACAAGGCCCTGAAGAGAGGGTGTTTAGGACCCCGAGGGATCCAGAAGCAGAACAGAGAGGGGTCAGTATTCTCTACCATTTCCTTTTATTTCTACCATAAAGGCCAGGAGGGGAGAAAAGTCTGTCCCTTCCTCCCCTCTTCTTCCATAATGCTTTGCTGTGCTTAAAGGTCTTGGAGAGAGGCTCCTGTTCTTTTCCATCAGCTTGCCATGTGCTCTGTAGGATCTGAATCCTTGGGGTGTTTGGCAAGAGACTTGGGAAAGACTTTCAGACACCTGGATCAGGAATCATCAAAATCATGGTTTGTATATGTTTGTATATTTGTTCCTTAGCCCACATTGCCAATGGCATCCTGGCCTGGATCAGGAACAGTGTGGCCAGAAGGTCCAGGGAAGGGATTCTGCCCCTGTACTCAGCCCTGGTGAGGCCACAGCTTGAGTCCTGTGTCCAGTTCTGGGCCCCTCAGCTCAGGAAGGAGATTGAGGTGCTGGAGCAGGTCCAAAGGAGGGCACGGTCTCAAGTTGTGCCAGGGGAAGTTTAGGTTGGATATTAGAAAGAATTTCTTTAGGGAGAGGGTGATCAGACATTGGAATGGGCTGCCCAGGGAAGTAGTGGATTCTCCGTGTCTGGAGATATTTACAAAGAGACTGGATGTGGCACTCAGTGCCATGGGCTGGGAACCACAGTGGCAGTGGATCAAGGGTTGGACTTCATGATCTCTGAGGTCCCTTCCAACCCAGCCAATTCTATGATTCTATGATTTTTCTATTAAACCTACTCTGGTTTTAACTTCCATTCCTGCAAGTCTCTCTTCCCTGTTCTCCCTTTATCTTCCCCTGGGAGGCTGGAGGGGAATAGAAAGAAATTCTGTTCTCTGGATTTTTGGTTCATCCTGTCCACTCAACTGCAATATATATGGAGGTAGAAAGAAAAATGCAAGAATTTGAAATCTTACTCCAACTAAGGTGGCAGCAAAGCAAACACGAGTGCTCAAAAGTCCCAGATCTGTGTAAAGCATGGCAAAGCCCCAAACCTGGAAGCTACAGATGGGAAAAATGTGAACAAGAAGTATCTTACAAATCAGCATCATACCTTCTGAATCTGCAAGTTCCCATGGATCTGCTACTGGTAAACTGTGGCTCAAAAGGAGCACCATGAACTAAACTGTGTTAAGAAGGCAACATTTGGGGCTTCCAAACTTAATTTGCTCTGAATTTCCAAAGTGAAAAACAGAATCAGCTGCTCTAAATGCTGCACTGAGCACTGTGCAAGGAGAGCTGTGATTCATTTTGACAAGGAAAAGCAAATAGCCTTTCCCTTTCCTTTCCTTTCCTTTCCTTTCCTTTCCTTTCCTTTCCTTTCCTTTCCTTTCCTTTCCTTTCCTTTCCTTTCCTTTCCTTTCCTTTCCTTTCCTTTCCTTTCCTTTCCTTTCCTTTCCTTTCCTTTCCTTTCCTTTCCTTTCCTTTCCTTTCCCATCCCCTTCTCCTTCTCCTTCCCCTTTCCCCTCCCCTTCCCCTTCCCCTTCCCCTTCCCCTTCCCCTTCCCCTTCACCTTTTTTTGCCACTTTGAAGCAGATCTTTCAGGCCACAAGCATACCAACATTTGGGAATCCAAAACTCATTTTCAAACTCTTTAACACATGTGAATATTTTACTATAATAAAAGTAGAGAATGAAATTGCTAAGTGGTCAGAATTAAGTAAATTTGTAGAAACATCTAGAAGTTTAATTTATTTCAAGTTCTATATCTTTAAGTGTTTGCTTCCTGAATTTAATCTAAACTGTAAGCAGATTGATTTTTATTTTATTTGCTAATTTTTCAGGGATGTTAAATTTATATAAATTAATCATCTTTATTCCTATAATTTACAGGATCAACCCTCATTGCAAAGCAGAATTACCATTAGTGGTTGTTTTGCAACTGAGATTTCAGGTATCACAACACATTAAAACATCCAACTGATTTTTCTTTCCCTCTAACTGAACATTATAAATTGTTTTTCATGGGACTTTTTTTCTGTTCAGTATTTCTTCTTCTCGAAGCTTCTGGAAGTGAATTTTGAGATGAAGGCTGGACTACCACTACCTGGTCTTTCTAACACCCTTTGTCATTGAAGAGAACAGCAAAAAATTTTTACCTCAGGGTAATCTGGAAAACGGAATTAAAAGCCTACAAAATAATTTTAAGGAACAAAGGTCATCATAAATGTTGGTATTATGAATGGCCAAGTAAATAGGTTGGGGAGAGGGAGATTAGGAAAGAGCGAGTACTTAATTATGGATTGTAATGAAACATTAAAATTCTCCCTGACATGAAGAGTGATCCTGTTTGTTCCCTGTGCCTGATGAATGCCACCAATTTTGGTTTCACTTTGCTCAAGGGCTTTGAGAAAATTTCAGCAACAAAAAACACAGCACTAATGTCATTATGGCCCTTTTCTATTTCTGAGTTGGAAAATCACCAGGGTATGTAATAAATTCATCAAAGAGAGGTAAGAAGGGTACTTCAGGTGACCTAGAGACAATCAGGCAAGAAACAGGTTATTGAAAAGTATCGTATTAGCAGCATTTGCAGCACATACATAATTTAGATAAACTCCCTTTATTTAAGACTTGATTATAAGCTCTAATTATTATGCAATTCATGTATTCAGCAGAAGAATTTAAACTTTAATTTGCTGACTTATTTGTGTTTGTACCAAGAGGATCACATTAGTTTGTTCACCCACAGGTTCACAACTAGAAAAGAAAAACTTTATTTTTATGGTAAGCCTACTAAAGATTTTCAGAAAAAGAAAGTAAAAATCACCCTAACTCTTCTATTTTTAAAATATTAAAATAAAACAAAC
This sequence comes from Calypte anna, assembly GCF_003957555.1. Lineage (NCBI taxonomy): Eukaryota > Metazoa > Chordata > Aves > Apodiformes > Trochilidae > Calypte > Calypte anna. The sequence continues at coordinate 146,611,108 of NC_044245.1, forward strand.
AGAAATTCCTTTAACAATCTGTTTCCAGTTTAGAACTGTTTCTACCATATTTTCTGCATTGTTTTACTATTCAGTCTTTATCATGTATCTCCAGCACACTTAAGAATATTTGAAATATCACATACAGAAGGCAGTTCTAGGCAAAAATATCAAGCTCAAGCACTGCCCAAGGTCTCAATAATACAAGAAAACTTTTTTTCTTTGCAATATTTCTAACTTTCTGTTGATTTTTGAAAACATTTTTTTTAATACTCAGCAGGCATCAGATTTTGACAGCATCCCTTACAGGATTTATGAACTCCTCTTTATGAAATGTGTAGAGAATTCAGTGCAAAGTTGAAGTAGCTTTATATATACAATATATAGAATACTCTAGGTTGTTGTATTTAATGAAAAGCCAAACCCCAACACCAACATGCTTTCTTTGCAATAAGTATAGATCCTATTTTCAGCTTTGGAAGGAACAGAGGTGGGAATCAGGTCATAGAAAAGAGGGAAAACAGCTGCAGACTGTGTTTAAAGCATTATTAGGCAATGCTCTCTATACTCCATGTGAACTCTAACATATACTTTATGTAGGTGCAGTTACACTCATACAGACAAGACCTGAGCTAAGAGAGATGGTGCCTCCTTACAGACAACTCAGAATCCTTGGTGTCCACCCAAGCCTCAGAAGGTTCTGGGGACACGAGGTTGTTGGTACCATCAGAGAACTGGGGTTGCTTCAGAAACTCAAAACCAGCAAATTTTAACTATAATATTATTATTATTATTATGTCTTTATTTATGTCTTTCATATAATGACACTAAAACTTTAATTTTGTTTCCCTGTGGCAGTATTAACTACTCAACATCTACACACTTGCTGGTCTAAGGAAAGAAAATAATTTGTTGAAACTCATAGCTTTTGTCTTCAGAAAGAAAAGTAACACTACCCAGCTAAGTTCTACTGATCAATTTTTATGCCACTATTAATGTATGAAATCTCTAGGGTCTGCAGCTATCCAGTTTCTCTCTGAACTTCAGTTCTTGACAGACAAATGAATAACAGAGAACTGGTTGCAACACGACACTGGATTTGGTGTCTGAACAGAAGCAACAGAGGAATATGGTGTGCTGAATCCAAAGCCTGTTAATCAGGCTGTCAGATTATTTTTAAAATATTATTTACTTGTCAGCACCAAATTCTTTCAAAACTTCATTGCAATAATTATTTTTTTTCTCTTGAACTCTGTAGGATGCATCTTCAAGCAATAAAATCATGTCGCCTGCTGGAAAGGGAAAAAAAAAATTAAAAGTAAACTATTACACTGCTCACAGTGCTGCAATATTTATGAACCACTGTGCTTTAGTTAAAGCTGTGGCATTCAGCTTTTCCATGAAACTCAGGAAGTTTTCCATAAATTGCAGCCACGTCTGTCCTAGAGGGATATGAATAAAACCTATTTGTGGAATATTTAGCAAGTAGATACAGGGTGGAAATCTCACATGTGTCTTCAAAGACTAAACTAGCAAGTTTCTGGATTCCATAATCTTGTCCATGGGCTTTTTTTTCTTCAGATTTTTTTTTTTCAGAATCACACACTAATTGTGTAAAATAAACTGACCTGCATCCAGCCCCAGTAAATTTTTAATGCATGTACATAAACACATGTATGACAGGAGTGCTATAAATACAAACACATAAAACTGTGGCTAGAAATAGGAACAGGAACAACTACATTTTATAGAAAAATGTGAAAGCAGAGGCAAAAATGTGAAATTCCTCAAACACCAGGATTATTTGGGTAAGGAACAAAGACAACTAAATCTTGCAAATATGCAATTTAATCCTCTTCCTCTTGGTCACTTTGATTTAGGTAACAGAAATAGAAAATCCCTGGTAATGCTAATAGCAGGAACAGTTCAACTGGGATCCATTATGTAGTAAAATACTATCAGAAATCAAATATACTTTTTTTACTTAGCATACACAAAAGAAATGCATCACTGGACATCAAAACAAGGCAGGCATAAACGATTCCAAAATCATTTTTTCAGGAAAATATAAATGAATGTCTGTACTTGGGAGCCAAAATCCCTCTTCCTGCAACTTCATGCTGTTGAGTCCAGCTAACAGCAGTAAAGCTGACTGTACTTTGGTTCAGAGTAGTAGTGAGCAGTGTTTTTGAGTCAGTGACCCAAACACTGCTAATCCTGAGGCAAACGAAGCACTGTCTTCAACAGAAAATTAAATTTTTTTAAACAGACTCTTTCACCAAGGCTTGAGGCTTTTAAAATTCCATGTGCGTTTTCTCTCGAAACGATACATGAAATCTCCAGTTGATAGGATGCTCTAGAATTGAGCCTATTATTAAGCCATGCAAAGAGGCATTGGAAATTATGAACAATTTTATTTTAGGTGTATTTTAGTACAGGAAAGCCACTAGAAAAAGTTATTTTCAAGCAGTTCTCTCAGTCTTTCTTTGCTGATATCCTATAGATGAAATATAGCCACACTTCTCAAGTGTGTGAGTTTTCAATCTAACAAAAGGTCAATCACTCTCAGAAAATTAAGTTCTTAGAATTTCTGGTGTTTTTTGTGGGGGAAAAAAAAAATCACTAAAATATAATAGCATAATTAAGTTAGCCTGGCAACAAGCTTTCAGCAAAGAACTGACACTCTAAAAGAAAACGCTGGAGAAAAATCATTAAAATCTCCAAGATGGAGATTCTGATAGGAGACATTCTGACCAAGAAAAATGTGACTCAAAATACACAAAAATAATAATTTTGTAATAGCTTGGATGAATGTTAGGAATCCTAGGAGTTAGTATTACCAAAACCTGAGCAGAGCATAATAGTGCACATAACTTTATTCATTAATAACAAATAATTTCAGACATTTTGACCCCAACAGTATCAGATTCTTGGCTGAACAGAAGAACTGAATGGAAAGAATCTTTATTGCAGCATTCTTTTAGGCCAACTGTTGTGTTTTTCCTACTCCCATGGGAGAAAGAGCTCTGGGATATTGGTCTCTGTGTTCAGTAACACCAGGCAGAAGCCCCATCAAAAAAAATAGAAAACATAACTCCAAACTTCTGTCTGCAGAAGCCTTGCTTGCACAGAGTCCAAAACAGGCAAACAGTAGCACTTTTTTGTACAGTTGCCTGCACATCCCTAAGTGCCTGTTGCAAGTCCGTGCACCACCAGGATAAGATGAAGAGAAAATTTTTTGAGAGAGCAGAGCTGGGTTGGCTCCTTTCTTCTGTTGCAGTGCATGATTTATTTATATGTATTAACAAATTCTATTTGTAATACTGCACATCCCAAAATTCAGGAAGATGAAAAATGCAACCACATAACAGGTAAACACCACAACTTTTCCCAGTGTGCTCAAGAAAATCTGAATTATTTCACATCAGTATGTTTTCAGTAGAATAAGCACTGAATACACATACAGGCTGATTAGGTATTTTTTGTAGAAAAAACAAGATCATGTTACATGCCAAACTTAGTTGATAGCAAATATTTTCACCAGATAAGCAGAACTACTGAGAAGCTAAACCACTGGTCATAATTTTAAATACATAATGTTTTAAAAGCAAAGATAATGTGAATATAGCCTTTCTGTGTTAATTTTCTATCGTGTTGACATCTTAACTAAGACAACAGATTCAGGACATCCCCTCTGGGAAAGCTATTTAACTTTCTTAACTTTCTCCCTTTCCTCATCATAACCCTCTGTCCTTCATCTTACCTTAAATTCTAAATATAAGAAATGTTACTACTGAGGAGAAATTACAGAATCACAGAATGTTTAGGTTGGAAGAGACCTCCAAGATCATCCAGTCCAACCTTTGACTAACACCACACTCAGCTACTAAACCCTGTCCTTAAGGACCAGGTCCAAATGCCTTTTAAATGCCTCCAGGGATGGTGACTCCATGGTGACTGTCCTGGGCCATTCCAGTGTCTGACAACCTTCTCAGGGAAAAAATATTTCCTAACATCCAGCCTAAACCTCCCCTGAGGAGGAGGAGTGCATTTACAATGCACATTAAGAGGCGTTTGCAGCTATTTATAAGCAATTTATTCAGAATCACAAAACCATTCTGGTTGGAAAAGACTTTGAACATTGAGTCCTACCCATTAATCTAGTCCAGTGCTAAGTCATGTCCTAACCACATCTACTTGTCTTTTAAACACCTCCAGGGATGGTGACTCAACCCACTCCCTGGGAAACCTGTTCCAGTGTTTGAAAGCCCTTTCAGAGAAGAAATGTCTCTAATATCCAGTCTAGTCCTCCCCTAGCACAACTTGAGGTTATTTCTTCTTGCTCTATCACTTGTTACTAGGGAGAAGAGCCCAACCCTGACCTTGCTACAACCTCCTTTGAGATAGAGAGCAAGGTCTCCCCTCAGCCTCCTCTTCTCCAGGCTAAAAAGCCCCACTTCCCTCAGACACTCCCCATAAGACTTGTTCTATAGATCCTCCACCAGATTTGTTGCCCTTCTCTGGACTGTCTCCAGCATCTCAATGTCCTCTTTGGAGTGAACTCAGGGTTTGAGGTGCAGCCTCACCACTACCAAGCACACAGGAACAATCCCTTTACCTGCTGGCCATGCTATTGCTGATATAAGCCAGGATGCTGTTGGCCTTCTTGGCCACCTTGGCACACTATGGATTTTATACATCCAGCTGTCAGTCAACCCCTCCCTCAGGTCTTTCTCCACTGAGCAGCTTTCCAGCCCCTCTTTCCCAAGCCTTTAGCATCCCATGGGGTTGCTGTGACCTGGTAAGACGGAGCTGCAGTGGAAATACACATTCAAACCTGCCTGTACCTCTTGGGTACTGACCCTGGGAAGCTGCAAAACACTGACAATACCCCTCACACCTGGCCTGACTTGGCATTTCTTTTTACTATTAAGATTGCCCCTCCTCTAAGTGGGATCTGGACCAGGTCAAGTCCAGCTTCACTGTATTGGTTCCATCCTGTTCTCCTTTTTTGGCTTCTTTAACACTTTCAGAGCTCACTCAGAGGGTTCCTTTCAACAAAAACAAAACAAAATCAGCTTATCCAAAGTACCACAATAAATTTTCAATAAAGGTCAAAGGAAAAAATAGATGTTTTGAGACCTTGAACTTCCAGTTTTGCCAAAAATTTCTTTCTCCCTTTTCATTCTGCTTTGCTTCAGTGCTTCTGTCTTCCAGCTGGATATTTTATTTTGAAGCTATGGGTTTGTGGTATCTAAGTGCTTCCAAAGCACTTTAAAAGTGACATGTAACTACTAGAAATGTTTTCATGATTTTAAAATATCTGTTAAAATTTTAATACCTGCCATTTTTAATCTTTCTTCCTGTAAATATTTGTTCCAAAATTTGCAGCATATGCTAAATGAAAGATGTTACAGTGCAGTTTCTACACAACATATAGAAGAAACTAGAAACAGTACAAGTAGTGAAAAAAGCGTTTCCATCTGTCCTTCAAAACACACTTCACACACAAATAACAACTATTCAGAACTCCACATCCTCCCTGTTTCACTGTGAGCATATCAAATTTGACTCTAATTCTGTATTTCTAGCTCTCTGGGACAAAGCAGAAATACCTGCCTTTATTTCAGATGCCAGCCTAAAATAGTAAGTTTTAAGATTAATCATGGTCTAAAAATAATTAATACATTTTTTCAGTTAGATTTATTATCATTGTCATTATGTGTTTCTTTTCTCTGATGATAACTCTGTTTTTTCTTGTTTATTCATGGAACTCTGGAGAAGAATCAAAATTCATCAAATAATTTGCAAATTTTGGTAAGATCTGAGCAATCAAATTTTGATTTTGGTTTGGTTTGGTTTTATAATGAGGATCAAGAAGGGTTGGGATAGGGATGAAGCAGATTCCACTTCCTTAGCAACTATTTCCTCTCTGTTCTGGAACAGACAATCTGAGTTTGCAGATCTCAAAGCAAGCATCCTTCTCCCCAGCCATTCAAACCACTATAAAAAAACTTCTGAAAACAACCAGTATTTCTCACTGGGTTTGTCTTCTGTTTGACTGGTGTGTTCAATCAGCATAGGGAAGTCTGGCAGGAGGGAAACTGGAACTAAACATGTAGTAAGAGTGCACAAAGGGAGGGAATAAACTAGAGGAAGACTTCACAGTGAGGGAAGAAAATTTTTTTCAGAAAGACCAATTCCTTATTTTGACTTATCCAGCATCTGTATCAGCCAAAACTCAAGAGTACACAACCAAGAAGAGGGGAATGTACATTTGCTACCTGTAGCAGTCCTCAAACTACACTGGGAGAAGGAGAAGGAAAGCAATGGGCTGCAGGATGAGGAGTAACTAGGAATTTGACTGCTCATCTGAAGTTTCTCTGAATCTTGACACTGAGCTAGACTTGGAATAGATTTGTGGATGTTCCACCTACAATCAAAATTAAAGCTCTTCCTAGAGGTCGTTTCTTACAGTTCAAGACTAAGGAAGGTCTTTGGACAGAGATCTTCCTGTTATGCTGAGGAGGATACTGGGGAGTCTTCAGCTTCAGAAGGATGTAATTCTAATGCCACCTCATTGCCAAGCCAGGGGCAGTTAAAGAGAGGAACCAAAACAAATTTACTAAACAGCCAAACTACAAGTGGAAGGACTGCTCTTGACACCCTGATGTGTAAAGAAAGATACTGAAAGCAATGCAGTGTAGAAAAACATTTCCTTTGCTCATTCATCAGGGATATTGCCAGAAGCAAAATATAGTTTTAGTTTAATTTCAAAACTGGTGGGAAGTCAAATGTTATTAAACCCTGAACAGGAGATATTGTTCTGACCAATCATTTTCTAAGCCTTATTCACCATCATTCACTCCTGGTGCACTTTTATGCCAGGATCATGAGTCATTCACTGGTTAAACCAGGAGACTGTGAGACTGAGCATCCCACTATATTGCTGTCTTTTTTGTAGCCTGAGGCAAAGCACTGATCTTTTCTGAGCCAGTCCATATGTAATATGCACATTATGCTTCTCACAGGGATAGGATTTGCTCACTGATGACAAGAAACATTTCCATGTTCTCAAAAAAATTTACAAGAGGTAAGCAAAAGAGGGAAACCAACTGTGTCTCATGCCACTGCTTAGTTACAACTAACTTTTTACCTAGAGAAACACCATTCCTTGGTACCAATCTTGCCAACGTTTGTGAGTTGTTTTTTGTTATTTGTTAAAAAAAAAAAAAATCAGATTCCCAAGTCATCTAGACTTTTAAATATAATATTGGCCAGAAAAGTTAGGAGTTCATCATGCCCTCAAAGACACCTATTTGACTGTTTCAAGAGTTCTACAATGGAGACAGAAGGGATGAGATATTCCACGTCGTCCTATGAACCCTGAGAGAGAATGGGAAGAGCAAGACTTGAGCTCTAGCAGCTCAGGAGGACAACAGAAGCCAAGAAAAATTAAGGAGATGCTGGAGAGTGTACGACCACTAGGAGTTCAAGGGCAGAACCAGATAAAATGGTGAAGACAAGATTTGCTTCTGCAGTTAAACAGACTTGCTCTCATTTATTTATTAAAATTTATTTATTAAAATGCCACTGGAGCCATAGTCAGTGATGCAGTTGCAGAAACTGATAATGACAGATTTCTTTCACACTCTGAAACAGGACCTCTAGCAGCTCTGCAGAAGAATTTTGTAACATTTTCTTCCAGGAACTAGCTAGAAACTTAAGCTATCAAAGAGGCTACTGGCTTATGCAGTCATGTTTCTAGCTCATATTTCACTTTGTTCTTAGATGTTCAGATTAGGTAGCCTCACAGGCTTTGGCTCCCCAACATCACACCTACATTCTCCTTCCATGTTTTAAAGAATCATTTGGATTATTCATTCTAAAGTTCTTAGACACAGAATTATTGGGTGAAAAGGCAAAATTCTTCTTACCTCTTCAACTTTTACTCCCTGGAAACAGATTGGATATTTTTAATAGTTGCATGCACTGGTTGAGCTGTTCCCTTCAGAAGTGTCAAGGAATGTTTTGGAAGCAATTTTTTTTGGCCTACTGTAATGTAATTTGGCAGAAATGTGGTTTTCCCTGATGAATTCTTGACTTATTTATCTGTGTTTATGTTAAACATGTCACAGAAAAATACTGTGAATTAACAAAGCAAATACATGTTCCTAAGTTTTTACTTAGTTCTCTGTGTGGAACAAGCCTGTAGGTGTATTTATGCAGCAAAAAAAAATACTTATGTGGGCAGGCAAAAATAACAGTACTTTTTATCATATCTATAGTGCTGGCACATCAACAGCACACAGGTCAGAATCTTGAATAAAGAGGAGGACTTGACACTGAGACCTGCTCATTTAATTGACAGTAAGATCAACAAGGTTCATTTCCAGAAATGTTTTACCCTTAAATATTGTAATTCAGATTTTGTTAACATAAATTGAACAGGATCCCTAATACTGAAATGCTTTATAGGAAGTGAATAAAGCCAGATAAGGTTACCTACAGCTCCGAATTCCTTATAAATCTTGAATGGCAGCAAACCACAAGCAGGAAACCATAGCAAAAATGCCTTAAGACTCTTTCAGAGATTCATGAGAGATTCCAATAGTGGATACAAGAAGTCAAGATGATACCCTCAGCATCAACCAGCAGCAAGTCACAAGTTCAACATAAAATACACCCACCTAGCAAATAGAAGTGGAAACAGAAGTCATCCAACTTTGCATTATGGTGGCAGCATTAGCATTGACAAGACTCCCAAAAGGAGCAAATTTAAAGGACAAGCCAATTAAAATGTTACCAATGCCTTCAGCTTTATTTGCAAAAGCATTCTTGGCATCAAAAAATTACTGCTTCAGACAGAGTAGAACACTAAGACACAGTGCTTCGTTTTAATTTGAACTGGATCTACAGCATAGGCTCTGTATATACAATACAGTGATGGGATGGATTAGCCCAAGTAAATAAACTCAACCCTCCAGATACTGCTCTGTACCAGCCAGAAAAGCTGCAGTTGAAACACTGAGATCCTCTGATGGACAAACAATCTTGCAAAGGTCTCCACACATCTGACACAGCAACTTGTTTTTTCCCTAATAACAACCCTTGATATTTCAGTGGTTGCAAAGAAATTTTAATTGAGATTCCTAATCCAAAACTTCAGCTGGGTAAGGAATCATCCATCCTTTCACATTATATCAGGAGCCAAATAGATTCTGTGATGACAGCTGAAAAGAAAAGGACTTCCAGGGCCATCAAACATGCTGGGAACATCACTACAAAATGCAGCATTGGTATAGGAGGTCAGAACTAGGTCATATTTTCATATTTCATAAAAATTCAGCAAGTTTCAAATTAGAGACAATCACCCAATAAATCTCAAAACACAAGAGAGTAAGAAGATAAAAATTCCCCTTGGTTAACAAACAACCAAGCAAAGAATATGTTAAGCTCAGGTACAGCAAAAAGGAGAAAATGACCTTAATTACAGGCAAGTATTTTTGTCTTCACTACAGACACAGCTTTGACATTTCCACTCTCACACAGAAAGGATCTATTTAATGTGAAAGTATGAAACTAAGAAAAATTGCAGTATGGTTGTTGAAACAAATGTCAATAAAGGGCAGTATGACAACTTTGCAGTTATTTTTGTACCTATCTCTGAGCATGTACAAGATATGGGGGAGACCCTGATGGATCTCCAAAGGGTTTAAGTGACTGATTTGCCTTGACCTGGGAGTCTGGATTGACAGGAAGCTGAACATGAGCCAGCAGTGTGCCCAGGTGGCCAAGAAGGCCAATGGCATCCTGGCCTGGATCAGGAACAGTGTGGCCAGCAGGTCCAGAGAGGGATTCTGTCCCTGTACTCAGCCCTGGTGAGGCCACAGCTTGAGTCCTGTGTCCAGTTCTGGGCCCCTCAGCTCAGGAAGGAGATTGAGGTGCTGGAGCAGGTCCAAAGGAGGGCAACTGGGCTGGTGAAGGGACTCGAGAACAGACCCTATGAGGAGAGGCTGAGGGAGCTGGGGCTGTTCAGGCTGGAGAAGAGGAGGCTCAGGGGAGACCTCATCACTCTCTACAACTCCCTGAAAGGAGGTTGGAGCCGGGGGGGGTTGGTCTCTTTTCCCAGGCAACTCTCAGCAAGACAAGAGGGCATGGTCTCAAGTTGTGCCAGGGGAGGTTTAGGTTGGATATTAGAAAGAATTTCTTTCTGGAGAGGGTGATCAGACATTGAAATGGGCTGCCCAGGGAAGTAGTGGATTCTCCGTGTCTGGAGATATTTCAAAAGAGACTGGATGTGGCACTCAGTGCCATGGGCTGGGAACTGCAGTGGTAGTGGATCAAGGGTTGGACTTGATGATATCTGAGGTCCCTTCCAACCCAGCCAATTCTATGATTCTATGAATTTTACAAATTTACTGCAAAGTTGTATGGCAATGGATAACAAATTTGCCAGTCAACTTCATGCCAATCCATGATTAAGTGGGAGCATTAGCTCACTAGACTCCAAAAGAGCTGCTTTTGTTTTTACTAACTAAAGCCGGGGACAGCACAAAAAAGAAAAAACTCCTTTGTTTCTTCCAAGAACACTTAGCTAATAAAGCAAATTAGGTAGCATGTGAGGAGCTAACTGTAAAAAAAAGCAACCACCAAACGAGAAAATGTCAGTGATTGCAAAATTGCAACAAAGACACCACCATTAATGTAATTGAATCTAGTCTAAGACCAAATAAGAATTAAATAGTCTAAGAAAGCAGGAGAGATTGCAGCACAGACAGAAACCTACACAGATTTTCCCAGGATTAGGGAGTTCAAAAAGAGAATCAACATTACCTAGGGAAGCTGAGGAAAACTAGAGAATACATCAGGATTCCTACAATACTCTAGTAGCTAGAATAGAAAAATCATAGGCATGTTCACACAAAATCTCAACAATTCATTTAAACCCTATTTTATCAGCTAGGGCATTGTCTTCAATATGAAGATTGGTTGTTCACAGACTTCCTCCTGTGTAACTGAGCCTCTCTCCACTCATCATCCCTCTCCCTCCTGGATTTCTTCAGACTTGTTCCCGTGTTTCCTCACAGCTAAATTAAGAATTCAAGAATGCCTTAAGAGAGAAGTTGGGCTCCCTCCTGCCCTTCTCTGCTGCCCACCCCAGGCTCCTCACCACAGCTGCTCCTTTGCCCCAGCACAAGGCACATGAATTTACTGTTTTATTTTGCTTTGGGTTTGGATTTTTGCTGCTATTTTAGTGAGTTGAGTGCCATAAAGTGGTACAGCCTGAGCCATGAGTTTTCTTACACAGAATAGTGAGAGATGAGATCCAAAGGGACTAAGCAGCATCTGTCAGTTTTGATAGGAACAAGCCATTAATGTCTTTTCATAAAGCCATACCCTCCCTTTCCCTGTCATTCCCTTCAGCCAATGTCCATTTACCTAAATCTCATTCATTTACAAAAGAAAACAGTTGTAGAATTAGGCCTCACCAGTTTCTCCAATTCTTGTTTGACAATCCTTCAATTTTTAGCTTATTTCTGTACAAGATCCAAAGGACAAGAGCTGCCTATGAATTGGAGCTCACTCTGCTGCTCCCTGGCAGACAGAACAATGCAACAGTTCTAACAACACAGACCAAGTCAAATACTGCTTTTAGCAAAAGGTTGGAATAAATCTAGTTTAAAAATGGTTTGGGTATGCAGAAAGCGTAGAATTAAAATAATTTTCTGATATAAAGGAACCTATTTCAAAAGGTACATGATAATGAACTCCCTGTTTCAGAAGGGAAGAACAACTTCTTAGAGAAGTCCAATTAATTTCATTATACCTGAGAAAAAAAGTGTACCTATCAATGTATTACTTTAGTCATACTTCTTCTATGCTACATAATTTTTAGTGAATAAAAAAGGGCTACAGAGCAGCTTATTATTATTCAAGTATGATGGCAGTGCCTATATCTCCCCTAGCAGCACAAAACCCCAAACTCATATCCCCTGAAAAATCATTTCATTTTTATAAGCCATCTGCCAACTGGCCAGTTCTTCTCTGCCTTTCCTTTGATCATGCAGCCCTAATTTTCTCAATGTGGTAATTAATCTCCCCTCCTGATTTTTATACAAAGATATTAGAAAACCCTCTAAAGCCTCCACATTGTACAATCAGCTAATATATGCAGCCTTGTATTCCTGTAATTATGCCTTTTTTCCCCCTCCTTTCTCCCTTCTCCATTTTGTAAACCATCTATCACATCCTGTTTCAATAGGGCCACATGATCTTTTTGTGCTTGCTGAGTACCTACCCAGCCAGCTACGAGCTGTCCCCTCGCAGATATAATCACCACCACCACCCACAATTCTGTTCCTCAAATTACCAATAGAAATCTCCAGGTTGCTTTTTCTCTGCCAAGCCACACATTGGTTACCATGTCTTCTGCTCATGCAGTCTGCAGCTACAGAACTGAACGAAGGAGATGTCAGGCACAATAGTTTGGACTTTAAATTCTTTGCTATTTCAGCATATTGCCTTTTGCTTGCATGAGGTCTGAGCCCCTTTCATAAAAAACCTTTCCTAGAATGAATCTTTCGATGAATAGGCATTGAGGTAGTCTTTGGGCAAATAAAATCATTCACTGAAGGAGAAGCAGAACATTTCATGTGATTGGATACATCATCCTTCCTCCTTTCATGCACAAAATCCTTTTGATGCTTTATACCTTTAGTGTCACAATAAAGAAATCTTATTACTGAAGAGGGATAAGAGAGTAAACAGCAACTGTGTGATAGTACTGATGTAGCAGAACATATCCCCATGAGGATTCTTGACCTTTCAGCCTCAGTTTTCAGTGCTGAAGCTAAAAATATCTTTTCTCCACTAACAAACATTGCAGCTACGTGCTGCAGAATAGCAATGAGGAGTGTTATGCTCTAATGGCTCTGCTAAAAATAGAATCTCTTCAGTGCTAAAAGCTCTTCATTAAAAGTATTAGTGACTGCAACACACAACAGAAACAACTGATACCAACCTTTGTAGCACGAACAGATTTTAAATATATTAAATTTAGGATTTTCGAAGTAACTGCATGATTTAGTCACTAAAGCAGAAGGAAAAAGATCTCCGTCCTCCCCGTGCAACATTTTGAGAGCTGTCTTTGATATAAAATTAATAGTTTGAGGAATCAGCTTCCTAGTATTCTCATTTTCTCCAGTTCAGTGCCAAATTGACTGTATAATGCAATGTCAAAATGAAGTACAAAGTCACAACAAAACTGATGTCAGGACTTGAGCATAATAAATGACCAGTTATCTACTAGAGCAGAAAATTTTCTCTTTCCTGCCCGATTTAAGATGGGGACACAAATTCTCTCAAGGCAAGGCTGCAGCTCTGCAGTGCTCGGTGATTCTGCAGGAAGAGTCACTCCTGGAGACTGAAGAAGGAGAGGGAAAAAGGCAGGGACAATGAGAAGACAGGCAGGATGAGAACCTGACTTACCATTTCAGGATCAACACACAATAAAGCCTCCATTAGGAGGGTACTGTGAGACAAATTGGCATCTACACCATTAGACTGTTGTCACAGAAATACTATGTCACGGGAAAAACATTGGAGATAAGATGAAAACTAAAGCATAAAATGAGGCACATTTTTTTAAGTGATGAGTTATCCTAATATACCAATAGTGAAAGACTGAGAAGTCAGAAACCTTGAGGAAGAAGATACATATGCTGGGTCCTGCACTTTGGCCACAACAACCAAGTTCCAAGGTCCAAGGAAGGGATTCTGCCCCTGTACTCAGCCCTGGGGAGGCCACACCTCGAGTCCTGTGTCCAGTTCTGGGCCCCTCAGTTCAGGAAGGAGATTGAGGTCCTGGAGCAGGTCCAAAGGAGGGCAACCAGGCTGGTGAAGGGACTCGAGAACAGACCCTATGAGGAGAGGCTGAGGGAGCTGGGGGTGTTCAGCCTGGAGAAGAGGAGGCTCAGGGGAGACCTCATCACTCTCTACAACTCCCTGAAAGGAGGTTGGAGCCAGGGGGGGGTTGGTCTCTTTTCCCAGGCAACTCTCAGCAAGACAAGAGGGCACGGTCTCAAGTTGTGCCAGGGGAGGTTTAGATTGGAGATTAGAAAGAATTTCTTTATGAAGAGGGTGATCAGACATTGGAATGGGCTGCCCAGGGAAGTAGTGGATTCTCCGTGTCTGGTGATATTTAAAAAGAGACTGGATGTGGCACTCAGTGCCATGGGCTGGGAACTGCAATGGTAGTGGATCAAGGGTTGGACTTGATGATCTCTGAGGTCCCTTCCAACCCAGCCAATTCTATGATTCTATGATATTACCTATCAAACATGAGATAAATTGACCATCTACAAATATTCATAATAACAACCTTGTCAAGTACCCTGTTAACAAAACTGTGTCTGGAGCATGAAAAGATTTTTAAACTTCACTAATAAAAACTGCTGTGTATATGCAAGTCCACCAATGAAAGGCAATCCCCCAAAACTAAATGTATTTGAAGATACACAGTAACCCCCTCCACATCCACAGTAAAAGGAAATTATTTCATTCTCAGATGGAGTTTACTCTCTCCCATCTTACTCTGGACCTTCCAAGGTATCTTTCAATGAACTGCAAGCAATTAGCAGTGCTTGCAATCAGCCTTACAAATGGGCTAGTGTGTCTTCTAAGTGCTAGTCATCCAACTGAGACTTCAGCCTTTAACAGAAAGGTATTTCTTGCAGCACTTGGATATATACATGAAAACGTTATTCCAAAACACCCCAAAACACACCAAAAAAAAAAACAAACAAAAACCACAGGGATCAGAGAATATGTACTGAAAGACTAGAAGTTATATCAAGCCTTCAAAGAAAGGATCATCTGGATCTACTCTATGTTTTCAATTGGCAAAACAGTGCACCATCTGATTGCCCACCAATGAATCTGCTCATAACCCTTTGACTTTTTTGTGTGTGTGGTTTTGCAATCTTCTGCATTTTTAACATGTTCAAATCAAAGCAGATGTGGTAAGGCAATTAAGCTTTCTTTTTTTTTTTTTTTTTTTTTTGATAAAAGGCATAGTTTTGCCTTAGAGCCCATTGAACTACATTATGGGGTTTCCTCTTTTATATTTGTTTATGGTTACAGAACAGAAATTTTATCAAAATAAGCCAAATTCAGATTAGAAAAATAACTAAGGATTGCTTTTTTGCCTCTGACATTTGGACAAAAGGCAAATTTTGATTCCAAAATTTTGATTCCAAATTGCTAATGTGCAGAACTACAGAGTTTTCTTTCATTTTAAATGAGAGGATTTGCTACTAACACGCCATATGCTGTGTGATATGTTTAACAGAATGTTACACTTCTAATTGCATACCAATCAAGGGCTCATATTTCCCAACAATTAGCAGGGTAAAATATAAATTTCCTGGTGTTGTTTGTGCTTTCAGGCATCCAACAGAGTCTACAGTATTTTAATCCACACATCTTCAAGATCACAAACATGATTTGACTTCATTAAGAGACCTCCATGCTCAGGAGACTGAAAAGGATGGGGAAAGAGGAGACTGGAAAATACAATTCTCCTGACCCCACCATCCTTTTCAGTTCCCAGGACTTCCCATAAAAGTTCTAAGATATTCAACCACAGAAATGGGGTAAAGATCTCAGGTGTTTTCTGGGTGGGCTTAGAGTTAGGGTTTTTGCAGGGTGGTGGTGGCAGTCAGTGTGTATTTATAGGACCTTGACCTTCCCTAATGAGGTTTCTCTGCAAACAGGCACTGAGAGGAAGAAATATGTAGCTATTTCTGACATCTTAAGGATCTTATAGTCTGAGCTTTTCTGAACATTTGAGAATTGCTCTACAAATAGATCTCAGCAAATTCCATTTTCTGAGGTAATAGAAGGTACCCAATCCTGATCTTCACCATACAGCTTTAGGAAGTTTCACAAGATATTTTATGCTGACATTAGCTTGCTTTTATTTGTACCTGCTAACTTACTTGCCAATATTCAAATTCCACTAACAAGGGATAAGTCTTCCCATCATATAATTTATTAATTATGGTGGAGCAGGAGTGAGAAATTTAATGAACAGCAAGATGACTCGGATTAATTTTTATCCCTGTTTCAAAATAGAAAGAATCCCAAAAGACTTTTCACCTAGACACTACATATGAGTAAAATTTTACTGAGAAAAATATTTATTTGTGTTTATTTCAGTGTTTGCAGACTTTAATATAAATTCACTTTGTCATCAGAATATGGTAATGACAGTTAAAGACTGTCTAATCACTGCATATTAAAATAGTTGTAATTTGCTATTAATTGCCAGATACTCTTACTCAAATTTAATTTCTAATGAAATGCTCAGGGCAATCCCACTTCAGCAGTGCAAATATTTGAACCTGTATTTAGATCTCCAGTTTCTTCAGTGTTGTCTCAGAGCTCAGAAAAGTCCTTCACACAGCCTTCTCTCTAGATTTTAGCACATCAGGAAAAGCAATGGGATCATCACTACAATATTCCAGTTTAGTGCTTCTTCCCAAAGGTGGTTCAAAGACTTTCTTACTGCAAGTTTGGGTGTAAAGAGTACTATCCAGCAGAAGAACTTAACAATATCCAAAAGACTGACCTGTTGTTAGCATGAACTTTCATGAAAAATAGAAATGACCAAACAATCAAGTGTCACATTTGGAATCTGTGCAACTGAGAAGCATCCACTATCCCACAGAGAATGTGATTTTCTAATTAGAAGAGTAAACTATAATGTGATATAACCAAAGGCACAGACAAATTGCTTCAAAAATCTTATGCAGCAATGTTTAGTCACGATCTGAATAAAAAGTAGTTCCTGAGCTAAATGGAATCTCTGGTTTTCTGTAATGCTTTGGTCCCTTCATCTTTAAATTTAGATGTGTAAAAATTCTGTTGAGTTCACACCATCCAACTATCCAGCTTGATTTGACTCAAGGTTTGCTGATTATTATGGCATGCTGCATGGCAAATGAACAGCTCCACAGACTGAAACTCCAGATGAAATATAGAGGTAAACACAATCTGTAGTATTTTACATAAATTAGGCAACACTACTGGATTACTACCAGCAATAGAATATAAAAGACACTTTAAAATTAGAGAACAAGCAGGATTAAGAATGATGCTATTACAGTATGTAAGAGTTACTCTTCCTCTCATGCCTAACAATTTATTACAAGAACAGAAGCAAACCTGTGCAGGTCAGCTCTGCATGATGATCAAGTAGTTGGATTTTTTCACTCAAAAAACCAGAAGTTGATTGCTTGCCACTGTGCCTTCTGAAGAACAGCTTCCAGATTATCATCACCAACCTCTACTACAAGCTGTGTCCCCTACCAGGTACGTGTCACTACATCTCACAGCCCTGGTTTGCCTCTGGTCATTTTCACTCAGCTGAATTATGCACAGCTTAATGGACCTCCTGAACCAAACCTCTGTATTGTGACAGAAAGCCAAAACACTTTTTTAACAAGCAAACCTATGCTGTCTCATTTTCAGTCCTTGCTTTGTGTCATTCTAGCATAGCTTCAACCCTTGAGTAGTATCTGAGTAGTATCTTTTGATACTACTTTGAGTAACCTTTGAGTAGTACCTCCATGGACTGCAAACTCCCCAAAAGACAGTAATTGAATGGGAATATCCAGATATTCCCATCTGGAATCAATCTGTAGTGGGCTGACCTTGGTCAGCTTCCAGGATTTCATCATCTGCTCACTCAATCCCCTCCTCAACAGTGGAAGATAAAATGGGTCTCTGCTCCAGGGGGGTCTCTCCAGGGCTGCAGGGGATTTTTGTGTCACATATGTGTGGCAAACCCAGGAATTACTGTGTGATGAAAACTAACTGAAAGTTGGTACTCATCTGTACCCCTGGCATTCCATACAGTTGCTGGATTTCCAGCTAGCATCCCCAATGGATACTACAAGAAAGATGCCTTTGGTTCTACATTCATAAGGACAATACAAGTCACTTGGATAGACAGAAGCCACTTTGTCACACAAATTAGATTAGATTACAGGGAAAAAAGCTACTCTATATCTGACCACTTAGTGAGCAAGCTCCAGACATCAATCCAGGCCTTAGTAGACAGCTACACAGATGCAGGGTTCACAGCCACAAACAGATGGTTTTCTCAGCATCAGGGCAAATGACAGCAGGAAGGAGGCTTTTCTTCAGAAAATATCTTCAAAAGCAACATGACCAGCACAGCCAGGGGAATTTCACAGAGCTGGCAAATATGAAATCATTCCAGCTGTTTGGAGAAATTACTGTCGAAGTCATGTGGAACCTGTTTCTTTACTGTTTGCTAAGACTCTAAGTGATGAAAAAACCCTAGCAAGACAGGAATTTCACACCAACACATAAAATGCACTCCATTTGAAAAATTATACATGCTTCTTCCCTATATCACATTAATCTCTGTCAAAAAATAAGGCCCAATACTGCTTTACTTCACTACTGGTCATGGTGATAGCTGAAGCTTGGAATGTAATCAAAATTAAATTCTGAAAGTTTGGTTGCTTAATTATTTTGTATTTACTCAGAGTGCTTCCATTATTATCCACCTTAAGCATTCAAGATTCTGCTATGCTAGAAGAGACAGCAGCAATTTGGTAACCACTGTGTTATAGCCAGTTAACAACAAAATTCACATTGGTCTTAATACATAAACTTTAAAATGAGCCAGAAAGTTTAATAAGTTGGATTTACTCCTTCATTGCCAGTCTCAAACTACTGCCTGTGAGAAAGGTGAAGTTCATTTCAATAGTCTACATCATCTTTTGTGTAATACTAAATATTCACTAAAAGTCTGGTGACTGATAAGCAGCAATAGATTGTTTTGAAAACAAAAGCACAGATTTATTTTATCAGGGTTCAGAACATTAAGGATCCATCTCAGGAATGACCCTACTGAAGATCTAATCTAATCAGTAACCTAGATCTAATGCAAAACAACTTTGCAACACACACAGACAGAGGTTACTGTGGGGTGAGCAATAAAAAAATAAAATAAACCCGTGTACTCCTGACTGCTGTCTTGAAATGCACAATAGAAAGAGAGGAAAAAAAGGCAAATATCAGGGACTAAGAAAAGCTATTTAAACTAAAGAACAATATTGACATGAGAACAAAAGGGCTGGAAATGAGTCACAAATAAATTTAATATTGAATTTCCTATTCACAGCAAGGTTCTCAGACAGAGCTCAATAAGTTTACAAAAGGCTGTCCAAACAAAATTATATTGAGACACCTTCTGCAATCTACTTCTGAATTAAATAACATAAAGAAGTATATTTCATGTTACGAGTTTAATTTAACACAAATGTGGACAATAGAAATCACTACCTGTTAAGCACCCATAAACAGAAATACTTTCCCTCACATACAGCCTAAGCATTTAACAAAAGTAGTTCATAAATAGCAAATAGTGAGCACATTGTTAATTAATAACTTCATTAGCAACAGATGTTCAGAAACTCACTGATTGCCCTAGCAAGTTTATATAAAAATGTAGTCACTAGGAAACCAGAAGAGGTAATTTTGTCTCTTTCCCAGGCAAAGTTAGGGATGTTCACTCCATCTAACAGCTGTTTATCCATTTCCATCCGAATCTCAAAACTTAAGTTACATTTCTCACAAATTTTTTGTTTTCTTTGCTTCAGTACCACTATTTGACAGTTTCATTAGTAAGACAAACTGGCATGTTTTCTTTCTGGAAGTAAAATATTTATGGAGAAAACTGTGACAGTAAAGCAAGAAGTGTTGTAGTTACTGGGAATGAAGGAAGCCACTGGACAGGGCCACGGTGACACTTGTCAGCTCCTATTTTGGGGTCTTATGCATGGGCCTACATTTCTGGATAGAATGAAGGACCTACAAATATATCTGGTTTCAAACAAGGGCCAGGTCTGTAATGTTTAGGTGTAAAGTTATGTTTTACTCAGTCTCCTGGTCTGAGGGGTGAGCAAGGCAAAGCCCAGCAGCCAGCTCTGAGTTGCTGATCCTCTCCCATAGCTGTGCTCCAGCTGGAGTCTGGATGCAGCACCAGGTCTGGGTGCAGCACCAAACCAACTCTGAGCCTTTATGGCCCACAAAAAGAAACTTACTGGGAGCTGGGAGCACTGCTGGAACATTTCCAATCTGAAAAATTCAGGGCTAGTGGCCCCCAGTTCTGCTCTGCAGTTTCTGATCTGTGGTGTTCAACACTTTCAGTACCCAGGGTTTTCCCTTACCTCCAATAACCCAACCCTGTCATTCACTCCAATAACTGACCACTGGGTGTTTATCAAAGCACAGAAATATAATTATTCCTTAACACTTCTTTTAATTACTGAGGATTGCTGATGCTTTTTTGTTTTGTTTTCTGAACTTTTCACAGGAGGCAACCAATTATTTCTCTGAGTAATCCCAGACACTGCCAAGACATTCTACCCTTTCTCTATTCTACTAACATTTGTAATTAAGATTTTTCCTTACTTCACCTCTTGTATCTGGCCTTGATATAAAACTTCACTAATATGTCTATACACATCTGATATTATTCAGCCACAACTCTGCAAGATTCTATGTAAATGTAACAGAAAACAACCCAAATACCTTTTGACAAAAATCCTTTTGCACAACCCCATCCTGCAAAACAGATACAATTAGCTCCTCTTTTATAAGCTAAGATAAAAAAATAAAAAAAAATTTTAAAAAGCCCTTCTTCTTTTGTAACTTTTTATAAAGTATCCATAAGTGATCAGAAACATTATAAAAGCAAACCTGAATTACTGCATATTAAGGGAATAGATATTAAAATACAAAGTCTAAAAGTCTAAATTCTTTACTGAGCATACAGTGTCAATAAGCACACCCACAGCTCAGGAAAGTTTCTCTGTTAGACTGAAAAATCTAATTAATTAATGATTCAGGTAAATTAAAGAAATTAGCTTCTTTCTGGCCTAAAACTGTTCAGACTTTCTTTTCAAAAACTATTTTGGTGTTGCTCAATACACAGGTCTGGGATACAAAGAAAAACAAAAGTAAAATAAAAATCAAGTTCTAACATGGTTTTACCAAAGAAATAACAGGGAGCAGAAGCAGGCTCTGAAAAATAACAAAATGGAGAAAAATAAGATGGGGGAAAAAATCTCTTATGCTAAAAAAATAGGTATTAGCTGCCAATTTTGAAAGAGACAGGCTAAAAAGGAGAAAAGGAGTGAACATGAAAGAGAAGACTTCTGTCAAAGCTTGCATTTCCTCTTACAAATCTGTTCTGGTCTGTGCTTGTACTGCTGAAGTTCTGACAGTTGGAAGCTATTAATTTCAGTATTACAAGGCTTATTGGGGTGGATTTATGTTCTTTACAGTCTTTAATTCACTTCAGCTTCCTTGATGAAATAAAGGGCTACTTCAGAATGAACACTGAAAACTAAGCCAACTTCTCCCCTCTCCGAAGGTCTGTTTGCTGGAGAACTTCTCCTGATGAGAGATCCTGCTGGCCTCAACTGATGGGAGAAATCACATGGGAGTGGGAAGAGGATAGATGCAAATACTCAGGAAATTTTGCTTTTAGTAAAATAGACAAAAGGAACACCTTCCATTTAACTCACAAACTTTAAACTACAAAAGAGTGAGTTTGCAATTCTACCCAGAAGAGGCAATAGTCCTCTGTGAAGTGGAATGACACACTTCAGCAGTAAAAAAGAGTGAGCTAAAGTATAATGGAATTGGTGATAGAACTGTTCTCATTTACAACATTCATGGCATTCTGTTCCTAACAAATGCATTATTTTTTCAAGTGAAATGAAACAAAAGCTGACAAATGTCAGAAGCCAGCTAAGGAAAGCTCAGCATGTACATTCCAGAATAATGCCTCCCTTCTTCCTTACTGCCTGAAACCAATTACATATTGAACCTGTCCTGCAGAGACTTTACAGAATAATCTTCCACTACTATTAGCATATTTTCCATTTCTCATTTTCTACACACTTAACTGTACAATCCATTTAATTGCTGTGTAATTAAAATCCTCCCTGATCAAAGCATCTTTTTTGCCTCTCTTGTTAATACATACATCTTCTGATCTTCTTTCCTTTTTTCTTTTTATAATTGTCCACAAGATGAAACATATTTTTCTACATTTTATTCAAATGGTATCTTCTATGTCCAACAAAATAACATACATCTACTTCTCTGCAGATTTGGTGATACTTTTCCCCAACTGCTTTACAAGACACCTTTCTTGTCTTTTCAATCTTCCTACTTATCTTTGCACCTCTTTTTGAAAGTGCAACCCACTTCCATAATCATTCCAATAGCTTTTAATTTTTCATTTGGATGTTCAATTAATCTATTATTCAATTTACTTCTAACAATATCTTAAAAATTAAGTACCACGTGAAACAGTGTAATGATTTATCATCATTACAGTGCTCCTCAACCACCCATTAGGGTTTAATGGGAAGGCCAGAAGCAGTATACCTGTATAAAAGCAATCTACATATACCTGCTTGGTTTTTGTTTTTTTTTCTTTTGCTTTAAAATTATAATGGTTTCTAAATGAAATAAAAGTCCCTCACTCATTCAGCATAGCAAAATGTATTAGGCACAGATACCTGAATCAAGCTTGAATTAGTTCATTTTCCTGCCACCCTAATGTCTTGGTTTTTTTCTCCTTTTTGTATTAATTTGTATTATCTGATACTTTACACTCTGCTGTAACATTATGTTGAAAACCTTAATGGCCTTTAAAAATTTAGAGTGCACTTATTAAGAGACAGCTTCTATTCAGTATGCTCTTCTGCCAAAAGTCACCCTACTCTACTTCAGCAATTGGTTTTTTTTTTTTCCTTCCCGAGACCAAGACCTCTGATGGATTCCTGGAGATCACTTGACTGTTGATTTTGCTGAATTAATGTGTCTCAGAGATAGTGCAACTCAGAGCAAGAAAGACTGGTTTAGACAGTAGTGAACATAAAACTCACTGGTCAGATACCCTCAAATTTTGAGAACTGCACTATCTTTATTAAGTGTAGTATCTTTACAGCATAAATTTTAAAATAGGTCATAATTCCTAGATGACTTCCAAAGCTTCTTTTTCCTATCCTGGTTTTATCTGAGCTCTTGTTATAAAAAGTTTTCCATGGGAGGTTTCATCATAGACTTGGAAACACATCACATTCACTTTTCTTCATAGCTGAATCAAACTGGTGGCTCAGAGTAACACCTAACCAGATCCTTTCCAATCACTTCAGATGGCTGAACATCTGATTTCTGTACTACTAGTCTCAGAACCAGATAACCTTTCTGGTCTACATTTCTTTCATTTCTTTGATGGTACTTTTGGTTTTGAGATCAGTGAAAGATAGTAAGGAAGACAGAGAAAGGCTTTTGGTCAAGACCTGTAGTGACAGGACAAGGGGCAAGAGTTTTAAGCTGAAAGAGCATAAGTTTGGATTGGACATAAGAAAGAAATTCTTCACAGTTAGGGTGATGAGACAGTGGAATGGGATGCAAAGAGAAGCTGTGGATGTGTTGAAAGTGTTGAAGGTCAGGTTGGATGGTGCTTTGAGCAACCTAATCTAGTGTCCTAGATATTCCTGCCCATGCCAGGGGTTGGACTGGATGATCTTTGAGGGTCCCTTCTGACCTAAACCATTCTAGGATTCTGTACAGTAGCCTGATCTCTTCTGGGAGAGGTGGCAGTGCTTAACCTTGAGCCATCAGCAAATTTCATCAGTTTATTCCTCTTCATATCTGCTCTCCTTTTATCATTTGGTGGGGTTTTTTTAAGTGAATTCATATTTAGTGAATATATGTTTATTTCATATTTAGTGAATTCATTTTTAGTGAATTCATTTTTAGTGATTCCTATTGATGAAACTGGTCCTAGACCAATACTTGGACAGATCCATTAGTATTTATTACTCCTTTTTTCCCTCCCATCTCCTCACACTGCTGTTAGAAATGCTGGACCTGCAGCTTCAGCTACCAGCTCTGTCAGTCATCTGAAATGAAGTAACCACTGGCACTCAACCCAACCTGTCACAAGGAATCTGACTTTAAATAAAAGGTTTTGTTAATTTGTTTTCCCTTTAGGGTGCTCTCTGAGCATCCTCTCTTTGAAATAGTAGTTGTGTCTGAAACTCATCTATTCAGGTTTTTGCTTTTAGTTTAGAGTACTCAAGGTTTGGGTAGGAATTAGAAACAACAGCTGATTCAAACATATCACACAATAGCATGTTTTGACATGTGAGAACTTTATTCATGTGCCAGATGCCCCACTTTTATCAAGTTAGTCCATTTTTCCAATAAACTACCCCAAGTCCTTTAACACTTCCCAGCATCTAAGGCATGCTGCTTGTTTGACATTGCCAAAATATCCTCCAAAACAGCCTGCACACAAGCTGTTAAGATATGTACGTGTTCCCACCTCTCCTGCATCTTAAAAATAAAAATGAAAAACCTGAAGATTTTCCTAAATAGATGAGAAAGGTTGGTGTCAGAATGCTGGGCCAGAACAGTTGGTTACCTAGTAAAATCCATTTGCCACCAGATTGTTTCTCACTTTCTGTCTTCCTATGAATCAGACTGTGATTTTCTACCTTACAGAGAGTTTACTCTTGAGATTTTTCTGGTTAACACCCTTGGTTTCATCTTTCTAGTGATGCTAATGGCCAATTGTCATTCTAAAAGAAGTCATTATGACTGAACAGAATAACACATAATTTTTTGAAGGGCAGAGCTTCATGTACCCAGCTGATCTCTGCACTTCACAGCTTTTATCTTTATATGCTACAAGCTTCTGTGGAGGGCCTACAAGGGGTTAGCTTATTGAAGATAAAGTAAAGCTACCTTCTTTCCATTCTTCACTAAAATTAGTCTTGGAACAGACACCCAAGACAGCCTTGGAATTTCAAATATGGGAGAAGACTGTCCTGGCCACAGCAAAACTCTTAACAGTGATCATGTCTGCAGAGATCTGGCTCTTTTTAGTTAGGTCCTTGAGGACAACAAGCTGTCAGTGTGTCAAGACAACATCCAAAACACAGGCTTGGAGATGTTTCATTTCCTCATATATTCACTGACAGATAATTTAAAATATTTTCCTCTGTATTCAGGATGCAGTGATTTGACTCTGCTGCAAACCCTAAGAATTAATCACATAAATGGTGGAAAGAAAGATTTCATTATGGTCTAAGGTCAGACTGGGAAATGCAAAATAAAACGGGTGAGTAGTTTCAGTAATTAATTTTAAGATCCATGAAATATATAACCTGTGAAAATTGATTCTGATTTGGTGCTCTCTAAAACGCACAATAAATTATGAAGGTAATTTATTTTAAAAGTAATGCTTCCATAAGATTTTGTGTGAAATCTAACCAGACAGAGCTTCCAACCAAGCTGTCAAGAACCACATGCTCATAAAACACTTCAAAATACTTTTATATCTTCCTCTTGTATTGATACCAACTACCTGTGAGATACAATTTAAAAGCACCCTTCAGTTCTGATTTTTTTCCAAGTATAATATGCCTAACATGATACAAGTACACACAGCTTATTGTGAACCTACCAAAAATATGTAGCACTCTCTACCTTTAAGTAAACAATTAAGACTGGTTATTAACCACCACTTCTCTTAATTATGATGTGGAGAGCATTCAGCAACACTATTCTTAGTTTTCCCTTCAACCATATACTAGTAAATGAAATATCCTGCATCCTGAGAAAGTAACCACAGTTAATTTAAGTGTTATAAACCATCTTGAAATTGATGTATATTAAACAGGAAAAAGGGAAGGATGAAGGGCTCTTTTGCCAGACGACTTTCAACAAGACAAGAGGGCACGGTCTTAAGTTGTGCCAGGGGAAGTTTAGGTTAGATATTAGAAAGAATTTCTTTCTGGAGAGGGTGATCAGACATTGGACTGGGCTGCCCAGGGAAGTAGTGGATTCTCCGTCCCTGGAGATATTTAAAAACAGACTGGATGTGGCACTCAGTGCCATGGTCTAGCAACCTCAACGGTGGCTCAAGGGTTGGACTTGATGATGTCTGAGGTCCCTTCCAACCCAGCCAATTCTATGATTCTATGAATGAAATCAAAGAATGGATGGAAAAAAAAGCTACTTCTGGACATTGCCTATGCTGAAGCTTCACCAGTGTGTGCTGCTGAGAATCTTTCTGGGAACGATGTCTTTAGAGTTCACCTTTACCCACTGGCTTTCAGTTATTTTCTATAAAAAGAAAAGCTAAGCATTTGCCTGATACAGTAAAACATTGAGCACATTTAGATTTGTCTATAGTTCTAAATTCCTAATTCAGATCAGGATATCTTATCTTGTGGTTGTGGGCAGTGAAGGAAGTTAAATTTATATTGCTGTATGTAGGAGAATTTTCAATAGGTTTCTGTTGTGAAATTTGTGCACAGCATGCAATGCTCCTGCTTAAAACATAATTCTCATCTGAATGTAGGAAAAGCCTGAGTCCAGCCTTTCCCAGGTTCACTCAACAGCCTGTTTCAATCTCAGCCAATTTCAAGTTCAGTAACAAGTAACATTTTCTGTCTAGCACTTGTACCTATGTTAATCCTGCTATGAAATGCAGAACAACACCATCAAACTGGTAAGTGCTCCATCTCATAATTTTACTTGCTTGCAACATAAATCAAATAAAGATTGAAAAAATATCACAGAGCCAGCAACTACAAAATGCCTCCATATGATCATTTTCAAATCTAACCACAGAACCTGCTTGACATATGCTTTTGAAGTCTTGCTTCTCCTCATTAAACTTTGCAGGCTCTGTTTCCTTGATTTGATGATATTAATATATTCACCTTAAAACCACATCTATTCCTACGTTTGGTTTGTTGCCCAGCAGTAAAAAGAAAATACATCATAAATTTTAAAGAATGCTGAACCCGCTGGTGCTGAGCAAGATTATGTTTTTCAATTACGTGTGATTTACTAACCTCCCTAATAGACAACTTCATTTTACAGGGATGTCTTAAATCTTAAAATCAATTTTAACAACGTATTAAGAACTCTCAGTCCAGCCTTGGACATACTTTCTTTTTTATTATTCCTTGTATTTTAAATACTCTTACCTTGCCCAGTCATTTAATAATAGGAAATCACAACCAACACTGTTCACCAAGAGCCACATTTTTCCTCTGACAACCTTCAGAGCTGACTTCTAACACTCAGACCAAAACTTCAATGCCACTAACTTTTAATTCTATTCTTTGCCTTGCATTTAATTTAGAAAAGATGGGACTGTCAAATTTACAAGAAAAATTAATTCAATATGCTTTTATAATTTTAGAAATTTCATATTAAATCGAAAATGAATTAAATATGACAAATTTAAAAGGAATTTTGAAGTCCAGCTTTTATAAATTTGAACAAGAGCCAATCATTTTTTAATCAAAACCATGTTAAATATTCATTCACGTGTCAATTCACGTGTCAATGTAGGCACTTATAATTTAAGTAAACCTTTCAGTGCAACCATCAATATAGCAAAAGTCTTGGAATAATCATAGAATCAATTTTAGCATGTAATACTAAGGCAAAATTTTCAGCCAGTATATGCAAAAATTATATGACAATGAAAGCTGGTATTATAACATCCTCGGGAAACCCAAAGTTATTCTAACACATAGAAAAGCAAAACTAAAAGCAAAGCAAGGCTGTGTCTACAATGCTGTTAATAAGGGGAAAAAATAATCTGACATAGATTACATTATTTTTAAAGTAATTTTTTATCAATTACATCAAAACACTTAATGAGGCAGGATGAGAAAAGCAGATCTGTACACTATTGCCCTGTTAATGATATAAAGTAAAATTATAGTTCTCTTATAGGAGAAAGGCAAATGGTCAAAGAGGTTTTAGGGCACTTTGAATAAATTTTATCTCATTATTGATACTCAGTACAGACCACTACCTCTAGAAGAGCTGAATCTTACAAGACAGGTAAGGTCAGTCACTCCAAAATTCCAAGAAAAAAACCCAGAAAAAGCAGAATTTAATTCCATCTTAGATGACTTGAAATACAGAACTTTACCATGCCTACAAGTGCTGAAAAGGAAATACATTCTGGCACTAAAAAAAAGACAATTTTGACCTGGAAAGACAAAATGTCACATTGTCTGAATAAGTGTGAGAACATACACACACACACACACACATACACACACTCACACACATACACACACTCACACACACACACACACACACTCTCACACACTCTCACACACTCTCACACACACTATCACACACACTCTCACACACACTCTCACACACATACACTTGACTTTCCACGTGTGTCAACAATTCCTTATCACTCACACCTACCATACTTTTAAATCCTTCTCCATTCCACACATTTATAAATTATCTTCTCTTGCCAGGATACACTTTCTAGAGGGATCACCTGGGAGACATATCATGACATCAAGTAGCAAAGATTTAAATGCTGAATATTTGATGTCATGGTTAATTAAAAGAAACTAAAATATCTCTGTTGGTTTTTTTTTGTTTGTTTGTTTAGTTGGTTGAGGGTTTGGTTTTTTGGGTTTTTTTGCTGTTGTTTTCAAGTAAAATCAAGCATTTATAAAAATATTATTTTCAATAGCCTCAGCAGTGAGCTTCTAATGCACATATTTTACAAATTACACAAAATAGGTAATATTCACAATAGTAAGTTCAGATTGAGACATAGACTTGTGCTAAACCACTATTTTCTGCCACCAGAACTTCTGAAAAGGACATATCTTATGTATATTATGGCTAAGCAAGTATTGGATCCCATAGGATCTCTCTTTCCCTTCTTTATTTAATGCAAAAAATTAACATGTAGTCCATAATCAGCCCAGAGATTGTGCTTCAAAAGATCTTGCATTTATGAGGCAGAGAATATCATCAAATGTTTTCATGGTGCTCATACATTCTGAAAACTAAAGTAACCAGGACTCTCTAACTGAATAAAGGAACGACCTGAGAAATTATGAACTTCACAGATAATGAGATTTTATGGTCAATCAGTGCTAAATTCATGTTTTCTGTCTTGTGCATCAGAATACCTATGAATATCACCATTTAGGCAGGAATACCAGAGACAATCCTGTGACTCAAAAAGCCTCTTTTAGTAAGAAAATAGTGGAATTTAGTATGAAAATAAAAGAAAAACAAGAAAACACACAAAAAAAGAAAAAAACCTACAGTTTTCATCCTTCAAATCATCCTCCTATTTGTCCAAGCAAAAATGCCAAGTGAAAACTTCCAAGCAGAGAGCCCAGGGAACAAAGGTGACAAAGATCAATGGCACTGCCCAGGACAAAGATGCCTCTCAGGTGGCTGGGGGGGAGCTCACAACCCACACCTGACCCAGAGCCACTGATTTTACAAGAATCCTCTGAAGAAGAGTGGCCAGATAAGCATAATTTCAGAGACAGATGATTATGGTTGAAGCTCAACATGTTTCCAACAACAAAAACTTTAAACCATTACCAGTTTTTGCCTTCTTATTTATAAAGTGCTTACAATTTTTAATATACAAGCTAAGGCTGGTTTATACGCTTGGAAAAAAACAAACCAAACCAAACAAACAAAAAAACAGAAAAAACCCACAGAAAAAACCAAAACCAAAACCAAAACCAAAAAAACCACAAAAAATACCCAAACACAAAAAAACCCAAACCAAAACAAGTATTTAATACAGAACACAAATGCTATAGTCCCTGTAGGTTGGAGTTGTTTCAGTTTAAACAGTTAATGCAGAAAATGGTCATGGATCATCCTGATCCTTAAAATTAGTTCTCTCTAGGTCCTCAATTTAATTAAAATAAGTTGCATGGAGTTTAATTTGATTTAAAAGCAAAAGCTCTGAGAAGGATTTTCTGATGAACTGCAGACTTTTTCTGATACTTGCAACTGAAAGAGAAGTGTTGGGGATAAACCTGATGTGTTCCAAAGCCTCTGAACAAGCTTTGTTAGGAATCTGAGACAGAAGTCATATTGTCACAACCGTTCAAAATTAAATTAAATTTCATTGCTGGAATTTCATTCTAAATGCAAAATTAAGAGAAACTGCTCCTCCTCACTACACAGAGTAAATTTTTCCTGTATCTATAAAGTTAGTAACACAAATGTCTAGACCGTGGTAAGAGATAGACCACAAAGTAAATTACAATTCTGTATGAAATATTGTTGAGAAATTACTTTTAAAACACACACTGTCAGGCAAAGGAAAAATTTGAGTAGCAGCCACTTCTCTTACAACACAATTAGGACCTCAAATGACAGGGGAAAATGCATACCCAGGTTTTATATTTACTCTCACTGAACAGTGACACTTAAAACAAAACACATTTCAATTTTACCTTTATCTGAAGCTAGGAAAAATATCCAACGAGAAAGAAAAACCTAGCATATTCTTTTGTAACACAGATTTTCAGTAAATGAAAATATTATCATCCTCATGATGATAAAAAGTAGAAGCCAGTTTATCATCTGAAAAAGATCAATAAATTTTGACATTACTCACCCCACTGGAGAGGAGCCAACTGTAGATGCTCCAGGACCAGCTGATTAAGAACTCCTTCCACACTTGCTTCCCCTTCACGCTTCAAGGAAGGGTAAATTTGAATTAAGGAATATTTTGTTTCAGAGAGAAAAAGAGCATTTAACACATACAACTTTCCTTATTGCAAATCAAAACTGAAAGCTAGAGACTCATTAAAGCTAATGTCACATACTTGGTCTTATTAATGCATTAGGTGGCTAACAATAATAATGACAGCAATAGATATGTAAATTATAGCTATGTAAAAAATAGATATGTAAATAAAAAATTAATTCCACTGAAAAGTTTTAAATACAAAGTTGCAAAAGTAGAATGTACCTGAACCACAGTAAAACACAAGGGGACAAAAAGTCTGGAAGTTGTAATAAAGCAGAAATCTGTGGTGCAGGATAAGAATTCAAAATGACAATTTAAGAGCAACCTGAAAACAAAGAGGATAACATTTAATAAGGCAATGAAAAATAGATTAAAAGTGGGCTAGGGTAGATTTAAATGCTGGCTTGTTGCCTGTTCTGGGAGGTGCAGGGACATTAAACAATGCAGTGACAGTGTCACCAAGGGCACACATCACACAAGAATCATACAGACACATAGCCTGCAAGTTTCTAATCCATCCTGTATGAGCTCAGAAGCAAGCTCAGAGTGAAATGAGAAAAATTAGAACATTTTTCTTACTCTACGGACAGTGAAGTTCTGAAACAAACTGCTGGGAAAAGCAGAATCTTTGTTTTTAAAGGGCTTCAAAACAGGCTCCACAAGCGCTAAGATAAAAGCATAGGCAATATCCAATGCAACACAAAGACAGCATTATCCACTGAAACAAATTAATAATAATTTCATGTGATGTATCAATCAAGATATCATGTATTTGTAAGAAGAAGAGCACTGGCTTTCTGGTTTTCTACCTCCCTGAGTCCAGAAAGGCACTGAAAATAAAGGGCTTGGAAGCACATGCAGACTTCAGCACTATCTCCTATTTGGCCAAAGCTACATTTGTTGGCTTTTCATACACTTTTGTACCCCAAGAAACCCCTACAAGAGGGTGAGGAGAAGCACTGGAACCACTTTGGCAAAACTTCTACTGTCTTTCCAGCTTGGCTGATGCTTTACCAGGATGGGAGCATCACACAGAAACCAAGCTCAAGAGGGAAGCAGGATTCTCTCCAAGACTTGAAAACTCTCCTTATCCAACTTCTTTTTTGACATCATGAATTATTGCTTTATTTGGAGATGGAAATGCTGTCCCACCACGATGAAGGGCTGAACTCCAAGCAAGTTTGATCAAGGTTTCAAGAGATGACTCTAAAAGGATTCTTCATCAAAGATATATTTAAAAGAACAGAAGAACATCTGTGGTTTTGCAACAGCTCCTAAACGTGATCAGTTCTTTTTCTGCAAAATTCTGGAAAAGGGGCACATCACCTGGCTGATAAAGTATATTCTCATTTGTGTCAATTAAGAGAAAATTAACAAATACTACAAAAAACTACTTTCTACTAGAGGACATTATTTAAAGGCTCTCCAGGAGCTTTGAAAGAAAAGTCTTGAAACCTTAGATCAAAATGAGATCTAACTATTAGTGATTGAGACTCAAGAGCTGAAGGAGATGATAGAAGAGGAAAATCAGTATTTTGTATAGCATTCTCGTTTTTGTAATAATCCCCATTATACCCTAAAAAATATCTTAAACAAATTTTTTTTTCCCCTAAAAGGACTGGAAAATGAATAATTCACAAACCCCAGAGAATCTGAAAGCTGTAAACACCATTAACAAAACCCATCTATTTGAAAAATTGAAGGCAGGAGAATACCACCTCAGAAAAACATTTCTGCTGAAAAGACCCGGGACAGCAGCACAACAGAATAATTTCCATAAACCAAACTATAGGACAGAGAATACATAATTTGAATTACTTTATAGATACAGCAGACAAATAATTCTGTTATCACATTTCTAATGAAAGGAATATAAGTGAGAGAAAACGTTAATAAAAAGGAAGTGCTTAAAAGAAGTTTTAAAACAGAGTGGTTGCCATTAACTGTAACATTAAACTAAGTTAACTGTAATTTACTCACATATGGCTCACAGAAGTGCCTGGAATATTACAAAATTTTACAGCCTAAATCTCCACAGAAAGCTTAATGTCTCGGATACCATTATAGAATAACTATAAAATAGGTGATTCTCCATACTTTATCATTAGTAAATGCTATCAAAGCAGATAAAGAAGCAAAAGACATGGTGCAATTTCACATTAAGCACAGACAGAGATTATTTCTGAAACCAAGTGCTTCTTAGACTGCATGAAAGGAGTATGCACAGCTAGACATCAACTCATAAAAAAGAGACATACCTACACTTCTTAAATCCTGTGTCCAGTTCTAGCTCCCCAGCTCAAGACAATGAAAGACAGGATAAAATTCCCTTTATCTTGGAGGGTTCCCAAGATGATCAGAGCTGGAGCACAACACATTTGTGATGTTTCACAGATTTGTAGAATGGCCAAGTTTGGGAAGGGACCTTAAAGATCATTCAATAAAGTCTAGTTTATTCTTGAGAAAGAAGCTGTCTATTACTGTCTATTATAGTGGAAAAGTACAGAGAAGATGGAGCCAGACTTTTCATGCAGAAGTACAGTAACACCAAGAGGGGTAATGGACACAATTTGCAGCACAGGGTGCTATACCAGCCCTGAACAGGTTCTTTCCAACCTAAATTGT
This sequence comes from Calypte anna, assembly GCF_003957555.1. Lineage (NCBI taxonomy): Eukaryota > Metazoa > Chordata > Aves > Apodiformes > Trochilidae > Calypte > Calypte anna. The sequence continues at coordinate 146,644,421 of NC_044245.1, forward strand.
ACAGACAAATGGAAGTACAGCCTAACAAAGCCCAGTCTGACTGCAGTAGCTACTCAACCAAAGCTCCAAATCATTTGCTGAAATCTCACTATGATTCCATAGGAGTCAGATTCTTGAATATCTTTGTTGACTCAGGCCTCACTTCCAAGAGTCAAATCTCTGCTATTAACATCAAACACAGCAGTTTGTGTTTGACTTCCAGGTCCCAGAGCAACTGGGACATTTGTCAGTTCAAGACACGTTCATTTGGACAAGATGCCCCACCAGCCACAATGGGGCCCTCAGAGCCAATAAGTACATCTGTGTAAAAAACAATTTAAAAAAAAATACTTTTTCACAGCTGGCACCTTTATTCTGCATTTCTTCAGCAACAGATTGTGATATAAACTGCTTCATACCAAAAACCTGAATGACAGTCAAATGAACTAGTTATTTCCCTAAGGAAAACTCTGATATTTTATATTATTTTGACTGTCTAATGTGTAGTTGGCTACCCACAGCTCTAACACAGCCTGTTATCTAAAACCTACTGCTTAAAAATACAATAGATTTTTTAAAATGGTGGTTACCCAGGTTTTTCTTCTGTCTGCTGTGCTGCATTCCACATCTTGCATCCCTCTAAAAAGATTAATTTCCAATAACATGTTTCTTGGTTCCTTTGCAAATAAGTACAGGTGGAAGCATGCACACAACATAAACAAATTAGTGAATGTTCATAAATAGAAATTATATTAATGAAAAACAGATTTAAATTATTAATGATCACAGTTCACTTACAGCAGTAGCCTTAGTCATATTTTAAGCTTTCTGCTTTATTATTATTGTGATATTTTATTATAAAAACTGATTACATTAAGTTATGGAGGTTATTAACTATCAGTTACTTTTGCAAGTAAGTGTTGATGCTAGGAAGCTGCATGAAAATGTAAAGCTCCATCCAACTAAAGCATTCCTAAGGGAACATCACATTTATTGATGTACAGAAATTCTGTAACATGCAATATTCTCATAACTGAAGATTCATAATTATGATCAAGATGAAATCATCAAAAGCTGAACAGACAAACAGAAAAGTAAATTTCAATAGCAGTTATCAGTGGTTTGCTGTCAAGCTCAGACAGCATGTCAGGTGAGATGAGTCAAGGCTTTGCCCAATACATAATCATTTCAAAATTCTGATTGGCTACTTAGAAAATTAAATACAAATATACAAATTAGATACAAAACCAGTCATAAAAGTATTTGGAAAGATGTCAGTGTTCACAAATCTAAGAAATAAGTGGAACTTAGGAAGAGCACTTAGATGAAAATCGATGAAGAAAAGTTCCAACTATCACCCTGTAAGGAACTGACAAATCTATAAATGGAAGATGGTAATAATTACTCAGACAACATGCAAAAAAATCAATCAGACAGGGGACACTTGCAAAAGAAGTTAGGAATAGTTCTCAGAGCAAGCATAAGATAAATAGAGAAGATACAGCTTTTATTCTATGAGGAACCTCACCTGGAGTACTGCTTCCAGCTTTGGATCCCACTTATCAAGAAAAATATAGCTATACTGCAGAGCAACATCAGCAATATGCCTGAAAGAAAATGCCCTTTGAAAGCTGGCTATTAGGTTTAAATATAGAGAAGAAAAAAAAAAAAAGAGGAAGGGACACAGAATACAATTTCCAAAATGTAAGAAAACACTGTAAATGGGACAAACTTCACATAAATCACAGAAACTAAGGTTAAAGTAAGAAAAAATATATAACTATTAGGAAAGTTATAAACAAAACAGGATATTTAAGGTGGTACTGGAAGTCTCATTTTTTAAAGACTGTTAGAGCCAGGTTTAGAGTATTTTCAAGAAAATTATTCCAAAAAGTTATAGTGCTGCCATTTCACTGAAATAGCAATTCTTCCAGTGTAGATCAGAAGATTTCTCTGGCTGCAAACAACCCTAGGAAGAGCAGGAAATGGGGAGGAAAAGAGTTTTCAATGGTCATTCCCTGCCCCACCACACAGTGTGGCTGCAAAATAACAGAATAACTTCTACTGAAAGGCAATTCTGGAGTCACTGTCATGCCCTATGCTCAAGGCATACAAAATATTAAAATTTTATCAGGTTACTCAAGGTCTCATGAGGAATTTTTCCATGCCTTCCAGGACATCAAATTTACAGCACCTTTGGACAATCTGTTCCAGGGTTTGAGCACCCTTGTTGTGAAAAGGATTTTTCTTAGTACCTAACTAGAATTTACCTTGCTGCAACTTGCTTAATTGAACTTGCTGCAAGTCACCTTGTGATACGTCTTGCTTGAAGAGTCAGATGAAACTTGTTGACTGCTGCAACTCCCAGGCTTTGAGAAGGTTGCCCTTAGAGGTCATAGAATCATAGAATTGGCTGGGTTGGAAGGGACCTCAGAGATCATCAAGTCCAGCCCTTGATCCACTACTGCTGCAGTTCCCAGCCCATGGCACTGAGTGCCACATCCAGTCTCTTTTTAAATATCTCCAGGGACAGAGAATCCACTGCTTCCCTGGGCAGCCCATTCCAATGTCTGGTCACCCTCTCCATAAAGAAATTCTTTCTAATATCCAACCTAAACCTCCCCTGGCACAACTTGAGACCGTGCCCTCTTGTCTTGCTGAGAGTTGCCTGGGAAAAGAGACCAAACACCCCCCTGGCTCCAAACTCCTTTCAGGGAGTTGTAGAGAGTGATGAGGTTTCCCCTGAGCCTCCTCTTCTCCAGCCTGAACACCCCCAGCTCCCTCAGCCTCTCCTCATAGGGTCTGTGCTCGAGTCCCTTCACCAGCCTAGTTGCCCTCCTTTGGACCTGCTCCAGGACCTCGATCTCCTTCCTGAACTGAGGGGTTAGTGTAACAAGGCAACCAGGTGCCCCTAATTGCCAGGGGAGTGGGCATGAGCTCTGTGTTAAGCCCACCTGTGCCTAATTAGGGGCACCTGGTTGCCTTGTTACACTACAGAGGGGCCCAGAACTGGACACAGGACTCAAGCTGTGGCTCACCAGGGCTGAGTACAGGGCAGAATCCCTTCCCTGGACCTGCTAGGCCCACGCTGTTCCTGATCCAGGCCAGGCATGCCATTGGCCTTCTTGGCCACCTGGGCACACTGCTGGCTCATGTTCAGGCTTCCTGTCAATCCAGACTCCCAGGTCCCTTTCGTACCTGGCTGCTCTCCAACCACGCTGTGCCTAGCCTGGAAGCTCCCCATGGGGTTGTTGTGGCCAAAGTGCAGGACCCGGCACTTGGCCTTGTTGAACCTCATCCCATTGGAATCAGCCCAACTCTCCAGTCTATCCAGGTCCCTCTTGCAGAGCCCTCCTGCCTTCCAGCTGATCCACCATTCCCCCCCAGCTTAGTGTCATCTGGCAAATTTGCTGATGATGGACTCAATCCCCTCATCTAAATCATCAATAAAGATATTAAACAGAACTGGCCCAACACTGATTCCTGGGGAGCACCACTAGTGACTGGTCCATCATATCTTTCTGGAACCCTCCCAAAGAGTCACTTCTGCCTGTCAGGTCTGCACAGTCTCCTCTCCTAAAACAACCCACGCACAGTATCATATAGACATAGCATCAGATCACAGAACCAATAGAATGGTTTGGGTTGGAAGGGACCTTAAAGATCACCTGCCATAATCAGAGAGACCTCCAGCATTCACTATCCAATCCTGGCCCTGAACCCTCCCAGGGATGGAGCATCCACAAACCTCTCAGGGCAACCTGTGCCAGTGTCTCACCACCCTCACAGTTAAGACTTTTCTTCCTTGTGTCCAACCTAAATCTACCCTCCTTTAGTTTGAAACTGCCCCCCCTCATCCTATTGCTCCATGAGGCACCCAGAGCTAAAGGATAATGAAAGATTGTTCATTAAGCAGCAGCAAGAGTTATGATGAAATAAAATACATACAAAACTGAAGCATAAATAACTTCTTATGCTACCCCTAGCAAAAATTTTCTATGAAAAATTCCTTCCATCATCTGACCATTGAAAAATCCTTGTTTATTCTTCTAAAAATAAAGATCACCTACATGTGATCAAATTCTCTGAAATAATTCTGAACACATTTGAATTTCTGAACTAAAATTGTATGATGGCACTAATCAATATTCAAATAAACTGAAGGGCATGTGAAGAACACAAGAGAAGTTAACCTGCCCTTCATCTTTTACATGAGGAGCCTGATGTTTCTTAACTCAAGGTTTTGAAGAAGTCAGGTACAAATATCAGTAAAAAGATTGTAATCTTCAAGCATTGGGCACCAGACCTCAGCATTTGAGAAACTTTAAAAACAGTTTGTACAGATGCCTGGATTACACATCAGGATGGATGAAGAAAATCTAAATTTGTTTTTCAATATTTACAAATTGTGATGAGAAGCATAATTGAAAACATCAGCCACTGTAATACTACATGTACTCTGCCTGTTCAAATCCTCTTTAAAACCAACCCCAGTTGATAAAGCTGATACCAGATGTTGTCTAAGAGATCAAAAAAAAAGTTCAGCATATTCTTAATTTAAATTATCTCAATACCTTGATACACCTATAATCTCAAAGACACAGTAAATTACATTACTCCAATATTTTCTTAGTTGAAATAGTTTCTTAGTTGAAATGGCATGGCAGGAAGCTTTCTCATAAGGTACTTTCTCATAATTTTGTTTCTGTCAAACATGTAAAAAAGGTTGAACTGAATACCATGCTGTGCTGCCTTTATCTCCTGCCTTCAGCCCTCCAACAGTAAATGAAAAACAATCAAGTTTTGCAATACTTCAACAAGTGAAGCACTGAAAATCTCATCACTGGAAACCCTGAATATTCCCTGGATTAAAGCCATGGAAAATGGACTTTCCATACTGGGAAAATACTTCCTGGTGCCCATCAAGACATACAGATACAACCTGAAATCCTCACTTATTTTTTTTTAACTATTTTTGACCCTCACAGGAGTTTCATAAAACTAACATTCGTAAAATTAAGTTTCATAAAATTAATTGCTTCATAAAATTAATTTCATAAAATTAAGTTTCATAAAATTAACTGTTCACTGCAGTCAGTGCAACCCAGAGTTTGCAGCATTTGTTTATGTGCTGGTTTCATTTGTTATCATCCAAGGAAGTACAAATGTAAGAAATTGTAAGCCAAAATTGTAAGCAAATATACCCCCTTATATTCAGACAATATAAGATTTGTCTGAAATGTATTCTCTAAAATACACATTTCTCTTTCCCATAAATACACTTAGCAAAGAAAGGTCAGCTGAAATAACCAAAGTGGTGCCAAGCTGGTAGAAACCAACAAGATCACTCGGTCTTGCCATTCAAAAGGCTTTTGCAAAAACACCTCTCTAGTGATAAACATCAACAACTCTATCCCTTAGTATTTCTGCAAATAGTTTTTCTCTCTTGGCTGCATTAAAGGATGCCTTCTTAAGGAAAAAAGACTTAGGCATTTAAGCCATTTCTCTGTGTTTCTGTCCATCAGTACAAAAAATAACTCTGCTGGCAGTGTCGAAGTACTGTGACAGGAGGACAGATGTCTCAGAAAGGAAGGTTTCTCAACTTAGCAGAATAAGAGGAAAAATGTTGCAATAAGAAATAAAAGGATAAAGACGGACTCTTAGGACACAAATCTGTACAAATTTACATGTTTCTTCAGGATCTTTAAACAAATGAGCAATTTTTTGCCTTGCATGAGAATAGTCTCATCCAGGAACAGAGAGAACATTTGTGCTGCATCTGAAAAACAGAGAAACTAAGGCTTGCACTAATTAACACACACCCAATTCAATACATTGTTCTATTGGTTTTCTGAGAGGTACTGACTTATATGTTCACTGTCAGAGTTTTGGTATTGAAATTGGGTTTTATACAAAGCACAGAACGGATCTAAAAACAGTGTGCTCAGCAACAGAATAAATGAGGATATATTTTTGCACCCTGACAAAATTATTCAGCTATGCATTCAATTCCAGCATAAGATTCCACTGTGATATCAACATTTTAATATCTTTCCATAACACAGGAAATTTATAAGTGAGTTTGGTTAAATATTGACATTTTTGCATTTTATGCATTTCTGATAACTCTTTCTGAAATGTAGCTTAGGGAGCATGGACAGAACCAGGCACAGGAGCCTCATTTATGTCCCAAGTCTTACCTTTGACTAATCCTGTGCAGCTAATTTAATAATTAATACTAAAAATCATTTCAGAACACTAGATAAAGGTGTAATTAAAAGTACAAAGACGCAACTCTAAATATAACCACCATTTGTAGCCACTCTTGTATCATTTTCTGGCATGGACTATCACAGGAATTTGAGAATGATCTGAGTGAAAATATAAATCTTCTGGAACATGCTGAGTACCAGCTCATGGGCTGGGGGGCTGCTGGTGGCCCAGAACCTTCCCTGGATGAAAATCATGAAAAACTGTATTTTAACATGGCAAGCACAAGTTTTTTCATGGAAATTACAAATTAACAACATCACCACTGGTTTTTTTAAATCTAAATTAAATGCAATTTCTATTAATAACCACTAAGCAATACTTTACTGCATTTATTATTGTGGGGAATTTTATGTTTAGGATGACTAAGGAATCACGCAAGTCCTTTTTGAGCTTTAAAAACACTACCCAAGATTAGATATATTACTGAATGTATAAAGAGGACTTGGAAATATATTATTCAAATATGTTCTGATTTGCTTAATTAAATATATGGAAAGTCTCAAAATGCAGCTTCATGTTATTTCTTCAGGATCTTGTTACGCAGGATGATGGTGGGGGGGGGAGAACAGGAAAATTTGAGGCTGTGAAACTACTCCTCATCAATCCTACCTATACTTTCCCAGTTGCCAAAACGTTGAGAAAAACACACTGGGTTTGTGGCATGCTCAATGACTCAGAAAAAATTATTAGAGTAAGGCCCCAGCTTCATCTAAATAACATAAAGCACGATTAACCTTAACCAGTGTATAATTATGATACGCTTCGTAGTTCTAATTACTTTTCTTTTCAGTAACACTGCTCTAAAGTGAGCTGAATTATATAATAAGATGTGTCATAGGGCATCTATTTATATATTTTTAAAGCAACTGTTTATGAAAGGATATAATTTTCCAGCAAATATCCAGCTTGCTGTTAATCTCCAGACCTTTTGCTTGTTGCCTTTCTTCTTCCAGCTGCTTTGCGTTTGCAAACTGTGTCCCCTCAACAGGGGATTCTGGGAAGCTCTCAAAACTGAACTTGTCAACTTGGATTGCCATTCTGTAAAAAAGGGAAAAGAAAGAGAAATTTTTAGTATAACAGTTTTCAAGATATTACTTCCAGATAACATGGAGACCACTGGGAAACCAAGCATGACAATATCAGTCTCTTTGTCTCAGTTGGCATCTGTACACCCAGTGATACATAAGCTGTATGCTACTGAAATCAAGCCCAAGTTTACTGAAGATGAGAAGATTTTTTACAAATCATGTGTTTCCATCTTATGCCCTTCCTCTTGGTATGTAAAAGCCTTGGATGTTCTTGACTCACTGGAAAAAAGCAACGAGACTGGGTCACAATGCTATGAACTATTTCAAGCAGTTTTTTTATCCCAACCTAAACATCAGTGGAAGCAAAATATTATGGACAAAAAAGTCTCCTGAAGAAAAAGGAACACACTTCAAAAGCCATGTGCCCTTCATTTATTTTACAAACAACTTCTTAATTAATCCTTTAAAATTTCCTTACAAAACTCAGGAAAGAAAGAACAAAATAACACAGTACTAGTGCTTAAATGTGGTCCTTGGCCCTTTCCTGGAAGATACTTCCATCTGTGTAATCTATCTTCATGAATTGACAGGCAATATTAATTTCAATAATCACGGAATGATTCATAGGTAGTAAATGGTTAAAATAATTGATTTATTAAATGTACGGTAAGGCATAAAAGCAAATTAAATTAAATATATAAAATAAATTAAATTAAATATATTACGCTATAACGCGTACTAAACATTTATAACATTAAACCAGAATTACTAATCTAATATAACAGGGACTTTGACCAGCTCACATCACACAAAATGTGGTTATAGAAGATCTAATATACTGTGCTGCCAAAACAGCTTTAATTTCCTGAATTGTCTGAATAGAAAAAATAATTAGGGAAGAATAAATATATTGCTCTTCAGATGACTTTGCACGTAAGGAAAAAAGAGATGAAGCAACATCTTTGAAAACCATTTGATGAAAGGCATAAGATGAAATGGAAATAAAGTCTAAGAAACAGTATGAGAAGGGCATTTCACAACACACAGAATTACTACTATTGCTTTATCTTTTTTCTACATATAAAGAAGGAAATATATTCCATGAATTGTTGCCAAAAGGAAAGCACTAGTAACAAAAGTCAACAAGAAAAGGGCTCTGAAATCCCCCCAGGCCAGAAGAGATTTTCTAATAGTCAGCATTAATTCAGAGAATCCTGACCTTAAAGAAACTGAGACAAAATACACAGCAATTAAAGAACAAGGAACAACCTAGAGCTCATGAAGTTTATTGTGGAAGATGGATTCAAGTCCACAAACCCATCATGCTCCATCCTGAGCAAAACTGACATCTCAGGAGAAGTTCCTAATGTTCCAAAACTACCTTCACATTCAAAAGTACATACAGCACTGAGAAAAATGTGGCACAACTACTGCTTCAGGCATCTTTGCTGAACTTCCCATTTAAAACTTAAAACAGGCAAAGGAATTAATCTATCTTTCTCTAAGAGGTGTTTTCGTTAGCCTATTTTTACTTACAGCAAGAGATCAAAAGGAGTTCTTTATATGCATGCAAAGACCAACAAGTGCTGGGCATACAAAAAAGCAAACGTGACTGCAAGTACCACTGTAAGTGCAGGAAGCCAGAAGTAAAGAAAGTCATGAAAAAACACGTAGACACAATCTGTAGAGTGGATTTAAGAAAAAAAAAAATACCAGGCCTGAACTGTGACTAATAATAACAGTCCTTACTGGCATGGAATATGATTTCACTCTGCAAACGCCAGGTGATTTTCCTGAATTTTGCATGGGTGATGCATGAGGGGGATAGACACACAACTGGGACATAAAAACATTTTTTCTTTGTTTCTACAATTATTTTCATTGCTCTGTGGTACATGAGCGGATGCAAACTCAGCACTTTGTTCATATTATCACACAAAGTGCTGCTTAAAATCTCAAACAAATACTCAGTTAGTCATCCTATAGTATATTCAAATTGTCTTAGGCACAGTCAAGGGACCCAATAAACCCAGAAAAACATCTCTCATAATTATTGTGACACTCTTCTCTAAATGGATGATATATTAGCATTCCTTTCCTGATAATACTTAATATTTAATTGAGGGCATTCAGAATGTGTTTCTTCTGTTAAGGAATCATAATTGACATTTTTTTTCTGAAAATTAAATATGCATATAAGTACTTTTTCTCTCCAGCAGTCTACAATAAATCCACATTGGCTTCAGGAACACAGCCCACATTACTGTTTAAAAACAGTTCATTGTACAGCTGTGTCTGAAATAACTTTTATTAAGCTCTAAGGTGTAGCGGGAGGAGCCATTCTTGCTCCTGAAGCTCGACGAGCTGCTGGTCTCTTCCAGGACTCCAACCACCACACAGCACTTCCAGGGTAGAAGTGTAGCGAGAAGAGCCTTTCTGCTCCAGAGGCTCGACGAGCTGCTGGCTCTCCATGCCTCACACCAGAGTGAGCTGAGGTGCCTTCTGTGGGTGTGTGTCCCACCTTTATTGGCCCCCTGGTCTGCCCATGCCCATAGGGGCCTGTCCTAATCAGGCACAGGTGGACTCACACCCACTCACTGGCAATTCAAGGCACCTGGTTGACAATGTCTCTCTACACTAAAGGTATGGAAAACTTTGGCAACTAGGGCTCCTGGTACTCAGAACATCTATGAATCTTACAAAACATTTTAAAATGTGGCTCTTAAACATCTATACATTTCATCGCCAGTATCTACTTCCTTTTGTGTGAAAAACATTCATATCAAGTTTTGCCCCTGCATTTTCTGGTCAATGTTACCCTCAGCATTTATTCCTCATAGTAAATTGGGAAGACTGTCTACAAAAATTAAAACAAAATATAAATACCATAACATCAGCTCAGAATCATGATTGTCATGTTAAAAAAGACCACTAAGATCAACACATCTAACACCAAAATCAACCCCCCTCCAAATAAAATAAATAATATATATATATTCCATATCACAATGCCAACTAGAGTGTAAGACATTTTTCCAGACATTTGCTACAGTTGCACACTTCCTCAACATTGATCCATCCCTTCTCTGTTCTCTTCTGCCATGTCTTAGGTGAGAAAAGGTAAGATTCAGAGTGGGGTGAACAACCTGAATTACAGAATTGTCATGGCTGGAAATCACCACATCCAACCATCAACCCATCCCCCTCAAAAACAAAACAAAACAAAACCCCATGCCCATCAGAGTCTGTCCTGAAGTGCCTCATCTACAAAGTTTATAAATACCTCCAGAGATGGTGACTCCACCACCTCCCTGGGAAGCTCATTCCAGCACCTGACTACTCTCTTAGTAAATAAACCATTCCTACTATTAGTCGTAATTAGTCCTAAAATCAGTCAAAACCTACCCTGGTGCAACTTCAGCCCATTTCCTTCAGTCCTATTTTTATTCACTTGAGAGAAGAGGTGTAGAGAGCAATTCCTCTCATCCTCCTCTTCTCCAAACTAAATAATTCCCAATTCCCTCAGCCTCTCCTCACAGGACTTTTTCTCCAGACCCTTCCCCAGCTTGGTTGCCATTCTCTGAACTCACTCCAGCCCCTCAATGTCTTTCTTGTAGTGAGGGACCCAGAGCTGAACCCAGCACTCGAGCTGTGGTCTCACCAGTGCAGGGTTCAGGGCTACAATCACTTCCCTGCTCCTGCTGGCCACACTATTCCTGATACAAGCCAGGATTCTGGTGGCCTTCTTGGCCACCTGGACACACTGCTGGCTGATGACCAACATCCCCAGGACCTTTTCCTCTGGGCGCTTTCCAGCCACCCCTCCTCAAGCCTGTAGAATTGCCTCGGGTCGTGGTGAACAAAACGGAGGACCCAGCACTTGGCCTCATTAAACCTCCTATTATTGGTCTCATCCCAGTGATACTGATCCCCCTGCAGAGCTTTCCTACCCTCAAGCAGATCATCATGCCCACAGAAGTTGGTGTCATCTGCAAACTTGCTGAGGAAGCACTCAAACCCCCTCATCTACATCATTGATGAAATTATTGAACAAGGCTGGCCCTAAAACTGAGCCCTGGAGAACACCACTGGTGCCCTGGATTTAACTCCATTGACTATGACTCTCTGGGCCCAGCCATGCTCATATCCTTAAAAATCAGCTCCTAGACAAACACAGCTTCTTTGTTTTACTTTTAATACATTGATTTCTCCCAAATCAAAAGATGCATTTCACCAGTGAGGTATGAATGAGTGGATGATCAGTTCTTGAAGTCAGTTGATTGAGGGAGCAAATAGGTAAAATGGACATTGGGTTACAATCACCAACTGGAAAAAAGAAAAAAGGAATTTTTCAATTTTTAAATGATTTGTTGAAGTCACAAGGGCTTTATCCTACAATAAGTAGAAGGCAGTGAAAGGCAAACCCTTGACTATCACCCAACTTTGTCATTATGTTGTACATCAAACTAATGGAACTGAAGATGTAAAAAAGTCTTTGTCCATTTCACTCTACAGTTACAACCTAAGTTTCTTAATGAAAGTTCTCTATACTACTTTCCTCTCCAGATTTGTTCTTCTCTGTTATGATATACAAGAATCTATAGAATCTATAAAGAAAGAAGTTTAAAAAAAAATACAATTCAGATTGAAATGGGCATTGTATTTCTTACAAACAGCTTGGATAATCATGGTTATTGGATCAGGAACTGGTTGAAAGGAAGGAGTCAGAGAGTTGTAGTCAATGGGGCAGAATCTGGTTGGAGGTGTGTGACTAGTGGAGTCCCTCAGGGGTCGGTACTGGGACCGGTGCTGTTCAATATCTTCATCAATGACTTGGATGAGGGTATAGAGTGTACCCTCAGCAAGTTTGCTGATGACACTAAGCTGGGAGGAGTGGCTGACACACCGAAGGCTGTGCTGCCATTCAGAGAGACTTAGACAGGCTGGAGAGTTGGGCAGAGAGAAACATGATGAAATTCAACAAGGGGAAGTGTAGAGTTTTGCATTTGGGGAAGAACAACACAATGTCCCAGTATAGGTTGGGGGCTGACCTGCTGGAGAGCAGTGTTGAAAGAGACCTGGGGTCCTGGTAGACAAGAGGATGACCATGAGCCAGCAATGTGCCCTTGTGGCCAAGAAGGCCAATGGCATCCTGGGGTGCATTAGAAAGGGTGTGGTTAGTAGGTCAAGAGAGGTTCTCCTCCCCCTCTATTCTGCATTGGTGAGGCCGCACCTGGAGTATTGTGTCCAGTTCTGGGCCCCTCAGTTCAAGAAGGACAGGGAAGTGCTTGAAAGAGTCCAGCGCAGAGCTACTAAGATGATTAAGGGAGTGGAACATCTCCCTTATGAGGAAAGGCTGAGGGAGCTGGGTCTCTTTAGTTTGGAGAAAAGGAGACTGAGGGGTGACCTCATCAATGTTTTCAAATATGTAAGGGGTGAGTGTCAGGGAGATGGAGTTAGGCTCTTCTCAGTAGTGACCAGTGATAGGACAAGGGGTAATGGGTGTAAATTGGAGCACAGGAGGTTCAAGTTGAATATTCGAAAAAATTTTTTTACTGTAAGGGTGACAGAGCCCTGGAACAGGCTGCCCAGGGGGGTCGTGGAGTCTCCTTCACTGGAGACATTCAAAACCCACCTGGACACGTTCCTGCACGATGTACTCTAGGTGGCCCTGCTCTGGCAGGGGGGGTTGGACTAGATGATCTTTCGAGGTCCCTTCTAACCCCTAGGATTCTATGATTCTATGATTGTGCACAGGTAACTGCAATCAGAGAATCTTTCCCTTCACAGTAATTACTTATCAGGGAAAATAAAAGATTTTAAAACACAGAAGTTTAAACACATACTTGCTCCAGGGAAAGGGGCTAGAATTTCATTTTAACCTGTTTTGCCTCATGGGTAGCTAACTAAATTTCCTACAAGAAGAGGTTTCAATATATCATGAGCCATTTGTATGAAAACACTGCATTATGCAAAAATATTTAATAGCCAATCCTGCAAATGTAAAACAGGTTTTGTTTCTCTCTGGCTAACATTGCTTGTATGGGAGGAGGGATAAAGTAACAACAGTTTCCATGAATAATGAAAATCATGTTTTGAAACCACTGGGTTTTGTCATGAAAGGAGCCCAAGCCGTTGTGACAGCTACTCAAGCAAGCATCATTACAGGGATGCAAATTATTCAAATACAAATTAAATGAATGAAGAGGAAAAGGTCAGCTCCTTGGCAATGCTGATGATGTGTCTGCACGCTATCATTGCACTTCACCTGTCAGTATGACTTACAGGGAAAAAAAAATTACAAAGCTTCTCGTGGTGCTGCAGACATTTCAATGACAGTTCTCTCAAGTCCTATTAAAGGAACAGTACATAATTATTAAAGATACCAGACAGTTCATTTCACCACCTCTCATGAGTTTCAACTTTACTGGAAATATTCCATGGTATTAACAACAAAACACACAACAGAAAAGGCTTTGTAGCAAGAAAAAAAAAACTTCCTTTAAGTGGTGTGATGATTACTCCTGACCCAGCACCTTGCACATCCCTCTTTACACTGCCAGGTAAGATTAAGCAACACCAATGGTTTCATGAAAGTGGCAAGGAGCAGAAAATCTAAGAATTCACTCAGGAGTATTGCCTGTAGTGCTACAAACCCCCACCCCTACTCCTGGCAGGAGAATGGGCAAGTCCCAGGAATACTCTATTCCTAAGGGTGCATCTTGGTTCTTTTTAGATCCTCATCTTATCTAAGAGGATGAATCTATACAGTGAAATTAAATATGTCACACTCTCCAAACAAAACAGGGTTAAAACCAGGCATGGTATTAAAAGAGAAGCAGCAATCTGGTTAACATAACTAGATTTTATCTTTCATTAAGTAAATAAAATACTGCTGTTCTTATTTGGAAGAATAAAATCTAGAGACAGTCCTTATTTAATTATCTTTAGGAAAAAAGGATGTAACAGGAACCTAAAACCTCTTCCTCATGGCTAACTACCTATTTAAATACTATCATCCACAGATGATTTTGCAAGCCATTTCAATAATGAAGCTGAAAAGGGGCAGCTGGAGACTGTTCAATATTGTGCTTCCTGCCCATCCTTCTTTTTTATATGAAGCAGAGAGCAGGGACACAGAGCCAGACAATATTATTACTACTTATGCAAAATCCTCATGTATATGAATAGTTTCTCTATAGTCAATGACTTTAAATTTCAGGAGAAGGCAGGAGTGAGGATGATACTCTTGTTCTCACTTGCACGAGGGAAAAAAGACAAAGCCTACTTTAAAAAAAAAGGAAGAAAAAGAAAAAAAAGAAACTTCACTTGATTCCTCCACTGTTCACTCTCAGTAATACTTGTCTATACTATTATGCTTCAGGCAAACGTAACTCCACCCCAAGTATAAGTTCTGGAGTTGAGATAAAACTGGTCGTGACAGCCTAATATACAGTAATTTATAGGCAAAGAGGGGCCTCAAGAATCAAATTTCTTGTGAAATGAATATGTATGTATGTATGTATATGTATGTATGTATCCCTAGTTGAAAATGAAACAGTAAAGCAACTCAAATGAACATATACCTTGTGTTTACTTCTGGTTATTTCACTGCTTTACAAGTGCAATCTATATTTCATTAACTACGATAAAATACAACTGTAAACATAAGTAGCTCAAGAAACTCCTAACTAATGATCCCTCCTCCTGGCCTAAAATTGACTTCATGAAGAAAAAGGATTGCTTCATATCTGAACCAAACAGAGCCAAAGATAAATTTTTCCATTAGTCTCAGAAAGGTCAATTAAATTAAAAAAATCTTCATTTAGGACTTAATTATTTTAAAAAATAATTGAAGAGGAGATAAAAGCCAAACCACAGTGCTGATGTCTGTAAAATTCAACAGCTTATACTTATCTGATCCACAACATTTCAGATGATGAAAAGTTAAATCAGGAAAGAACAGTTCCACTGTATGTAATGTAATACTTGAACATGGAACAGTGTTAAGAGACAGTCAGCTACAGAAGTCTTTGGGGTTTAAGCTGATAATCTGATTTTCCAATTAATAACTCCAAATCTGGACAGTTGGACTTGATCATCCTAGAGGTCTATTTCCAACTTCGATGATTCTATGATCTGAAAATGGTAAAATGGAAATCAAGAGCAATAATAATTAGCTTCAATTTCCATCTTTTTCCACTTAGCCAAATCAATGATTTGGATTTCCATGGCAATGACCATGCAGCAAAACTGTTAGCTATTTCATGAAATTTCATAATTATGATAATGATAATAATAGCCTAATATATAAATATACCAGTTTCTATAGGAGGTATAAGAGAATAATGACCAATAGTAATTCACTCCATTAGGAACTTTGGAAAAGCCTAAGTATGATAATACTTGAAGACTGAGTTGACTATCCCTCCTTTATTCACAGCAGCTGAACTATGCAAGGATTATAATCCTGTCATTATCCAGAGTAACACCATGATGTACCACCTACCCCTCTTTCAGTGGAATATAATAAACAGAGAAATAAATTTCAGAAGGTCTATGTACATATCCAGTTGCTCATTTGAATAATTCTGTACTGGCTCTATATGTGAAAAAGCTCAAACAAAAATAGGTATAAATTAAAAAACTGGATTTCTATTCCAGGTACAGCAAAGACCAAAACCTCTCCTACAGTCATGTGTAGTCATTATAGGGAAAAACTTAAAAATTTGCCCATCCCCCCAAAATAAAGAGAAAAACACAGCAGAATATGGCAAGCATCTCTTATATTCAGAGCATCTTTTCCAAGGAGCCTCAAGAGAAAGAACCAGGTACTCACCTGGCTCCAGCCCTTATGTTCCTTCTGACTCCACACACCTTGCATTAAGGAATGTGGGACAAAACCACCAAGTGCCTCTGCTTTTTGCAACATTCCAAAGAAAGCAGGAACACAGGTAAGGAGCACTGTTGTCAGGAATCACCTTCACAGATCACAGCATGGTCTGTGTCCTGTCCCAGCCCTGATGGTTGTTGCTGGCCCCAGGGCACACTGGTACCATATGCATGGAGTTGGTTCTGTGTAAAACCTATGTAGGCCACCAAGACCTTCAGACAGGTCTCACAGTTTCTTCCACAGGATAAAACTGGAGCAACAACTCACTTTCTGGTCAGAGAAAAGACTTAAAAACCCCCAATAAATCATACAACTGATGGCAATGTTCCTCTTTTCAAGGCGCACACACCTGAAACGTTATCAGCAGAGAAACTACTGAGATCCCAGCCAAACCAAACTCAAAGGGCTTGAAACCAAACATTTCTCAAAACACCAGAAGAGTTTACACAACTGAGGAACCTTTCCCCATGAAGCAGTCCATCTCAGTCTTTACACAAGAAGAAATGAAGTGATACAGAGCTTTACTGGCAACCATTTCATAAAGGAAGCGACTCGAAGATTTTCGGGGTAAAATGTTAGGATGCATGAATGCTCAGTGTGCAAGTATACAAATTTTGCCCAGGACTGTCACTTCAAGATACTTTAAAAAAGTAAAAAAAAGCTAAACTTTACAATCATAGTGAATTATTAATTTACAATCCACTTGCTTTTCTTCTTTGCTACACACAAAGGTAACATTTGCTCTTTTCCCAGAGCACTGCAGTAGAAGTTCACCTTGAGATGATTCATTGTGATCACCAAATTTTTTTCCAATTCACTGTTTTCCCAAACAATTTCCCTTCCTAGATGTGCATCCTGGATATCTTCACATTTTAAAATGTGATTTCTTAAAAATAATAACAGCTGTTCACAATGCTCCTTGGTTACTTCCTTGAACAGTCCCTGTGCCAGTTAGTCCAGTCCATGGACTTGAAAATGTTTTGCAGAGCTTCATCAATTCTTTAGGTATATAAAAGAATTGCACAGATTTTAGTACAGATTCTCAAGCCCCAGAAGCAAGTTTGTGAGTTACACCATATTTAAATTAGTCTGCCAAGGAGTAAAGTTGGGGAACCATCAGGACATAATCAGTTTAAGAAACCAAAACACCAGCACAACAGCAAATGTCTCCCATCATAGCAATGTGGTCCATGTGTTTTGACCTACAGACCTGATTTTGTAACTTTTACCCAGAATAATGTTCACAAATATGAGTATGGGCACAAGAAGGTTTCATTATGCTCCTTAAATCTTAGTTCCCATTGAATAAGCTTCTCCTGAGCAGGAGGTACAGGTTCCATAATAATCAACTTCTCAGTAGTTAAATTATTACAATTATGCACATCTCACTCATGCAGAATTTTCACCTAAACAGTATTTTTCCCCACAAAACACTGTATGCATGAGATTTATTTACTTCTTCCTCCACCAATAACACCTAAACATTAGAAGCATACCCAGAAATAAGCTATTTGCAGAAAATGGACTCTCCCACTGAGCAGTGCTGCAGCCTGAAAAGACCACATTGGTCTTAACAATTCCTGCCAACAGTTGGCTCCCTAATGAACATTAATGTGAAAGCCTGGAAATACTTGCTCAGGAAAAAAAACCAAAAAAAACCTGTTAGTAACTCAAGGTGTTGCTTCTATTCCTAATTAAACTCAGCTTTTAGTAGTCCTGGATCCAACTCCAGCAATACACAGGGCTAGGATTGACTCATATCTCATCGTGTTTATATTGATTTACTTTGCATATTGTCCCACATATTTTGGTGTTGCACCAGTTGTCTGATTTGCCTCATAAGTATATCAGAGAATGAGCAGAGTTCTAACTGTTCCCTGTTATTTTAGCCAAAACTTAACTGATTCAACTTCCTATTTGGAAATTGCCACATCTTTCCAAATAGCTGCCCTGTCAGTTGCCCTCTTATGCAGAAAGCTTGAACTCTCATGGGAAAGAGAAGTGAAGCTGAAGAGGCATCAGCCTCAAATGAACACTACAGCTAGAAATTTAGTGGAATATGTCCCAAAAAGGGTAATGAATCCTGGTGAGGAGTCGAGAGCACAAGTCTTGCCCAGAGATGCTGTGGATGCTCTGTCAAGGCCAGGTTGGATGGGGCTTTAAGCAACCTTGTCCAGTGGAAGGTGCCTTGCCCAGGCAGAGGAGTTGGAACTGGACAATCTTTAAGGACCCTTCCAACCCAAACCATTCTGTGTGTCTGAGAGTTATAAGTGGAGTTCCAGTGAGGGAACTGGGGTTGTTTAGCCTGGAGAAAAGGAGGAGGAAAGGACATTATTGCTCTCTACAAGTACCTGAAAGGAGGTTGCAGAAAGGTGGGGACTGGACTCTTCTCTCAAGTGACAGGATGACTGGAAATAGCTTCAAGTGATGCCAGGTAAAGTTTAGATTGGATATTAGGAAAAATTCCTTCACTGAAAGGGTTGTTTGTATGTCTACCTCATGTCCAGGCAGTGACTCAAGTATCTTCAAAAAACTAAAGCAAATTTAAAAAAATCAAACAGTAAAATCTATCTAGAGCAAAGGGCTTTTTACTCTTTTTTTCCTGTGTTTCAGAAACAGTTTGAACATGGTGATTTGAATTTCAGATAGAAAAATTTCATCTGTGAGTTTGGGAGGCTTTCACAGAATATGGAGCAAGTGCAAAGGAATATAAAACCAGAATTTTTTGCAGAAAATAATTCTTGTATTTTTCATATGCATAAATTACTTTAAAAAGACTGCATTTCTTAACTACATTTGGAGGAAGTGGAGGGACAGGGATCACAAATACTACAAGTTAGTAGCAGTCAACTAATCTAAGATAAAGATATTCTGATAGACATCCAGAGAACCCTCTGTTATCAAGCACAAAGACCAGGCTGAGGAAATATTTTAAAGAAAACTCCCACATTGTGATCTTTCAATTAAAAATTCACTAGCGAGATATAACTTTAAGTATGTTACTAAACTTTTTCAAAATATTTATTATTTTTAAGAGAAAGTATTCACATAAATGAGAAGTATCTTAGCAGGACTCAAAATTTGTGTTATTTTTCATCTAAGTACTTTAAAAATTTCTAGCTTTAAAAAGAATTTTTTTACATCGATCTTTTCAGTGCTTCATAAACTGAGAAACAGTTGGTTTAAGTACAAAATGAACCTGGTATTATTTATAGGTTTTGGGAGGGTTTTAAAATATGTAAATAGAATCATAGAATCATAGAATTGGCTGGGTTGGAAGGGACCTCAGAGATCATCAAGTCCAACCCTTGAACCACCGTTGCGGTTGCTAGACCATGGCACTGAGTGCCACATCCAGTCTCTTCTTAAAAACCTCCAGGGACAGAGAATCCACCACCTCTCTGGGCAGCCCATTCCAATGTCTGATCACCCTCTCTAGAAAGAATTTCTTCCTCATATCCAACCTAAACCTCCCCTGGCACAACTTAAGACCGTGCCCTCTTGTCTTGCTGAGAGTTGCCTGGCAAAAGAGACCAACCTGCTCCAGGACCTTGATATCCTTCCTGAACTGAGGGGCCCAGAACTGGACACAGGACTCAAGCTGTGGCCTCACCAGGGCTGAGTACAGGGGCAGAATCCCTTCCCTGGGCCTGCTGGCCACACTGTTCCTGATCCAGGCCAGGATGCCATTGGCCTTCTTGGCTACCTGGGCACACTGCTGGCTCATGTTCAGCTTCCTGTCAATCCAGACTCCCAGGTCCCTCTCTGCCTGGCTGCTCTCAGCCACTCTGTGCCCAGCCTGTAGCACTGCATGTTGAAGGTTGGGGGGTTTCAGCATTTCATTTTAACCCAGAAATTTGAAAATTTTTATTCACACAGATTTTATAAGCTAAGAAAAATATTTAATAAAAATTCAGTGAATCTCTGTTTTTTTATTTATTCCTCTCTGAATAATAGAAGCTCAAAAGATTATGCTATCTAAATTTCTGCAAGACAATTTTCCTTTAACAAAAATCACAAACTTCCAGGTGAAATTCAAGGTACCAAAATAGAAAACAACTATTTGAGATCTCTTTTATGAAAATTACATATGCTCTCCACTCATTGACTAGAGTTTGCTGAATATAATAAGTAATTGTTTACATGCACATAGATCACCAACATTTTTTTTTAAAACCAGTCTATCCCATCTGGTTCCCAGTTCCTGCAAAGAAGCCAAAATCCCCAAGTACATGGAAGGGCACACATACAGACTGTCAGGCCATTCTGACAGTTTGAAAAAAAAAAAAATTCTTTCCCATCAAGAAAGAAAAAATTCCCATAGCAAATCCCAGAGGCAGATTATCCCAAAATACACCTCAGAATTTTTAGTAGTTTTAGAAACCTTCCCATTCACAGCTAAGAAGTCCCCAGTGCTTCTGATGTGCTAATTTGCTCCCATTTGTTCCATGTACAGGCATAAATGGATTACAGGGTTAATATTAAACTGGAAGCATATGTTACTGAAACTGGGGTATTGTATCTTATAGTAAGCAAATAATACTGTAAATATACCAAGCAAAGATTAACAATCTGCTTTGTTCTGCATCTAAGCCTTTTATACAGAAGCTTTCCCTTTGTATTGCTTACTCTTCTGTATTGCTTTTCTTCCATACAACTAAAAGAGACACCATCAAGCAGTAAATCAAAGAATAAAGCTGCAGCAATATTTATTTTTTTTTACTCCTATTCATTCCCATTGAGCCTCCCTCAGGATACACAAATCAGAAATGCTGAATTATCATCTAATAGGCAGAAACAACATAGGCGAACCAATGAAATAAAAGGCAGAAAGTTGCATTACATATGTAATTAAATGAAATTCTTTGACTAGGACTATATGAGAATACTTTCCCAAAAGGACAAAACTTGATTTTAATTAGCACATGACACATTATAAGGCACATCACTAAAACAGCACATTAAGAGTTTTTGGTGTTACTAAAAAGAGCAGTTTTATTAACTGTGAATCAAGTTATTTCCAGGTGGTAGGAAATGGGGCTATATAGCAGGATTCCTTCCTAAGTATACAGGACCTAATGATGCATAATTGATTACAAAGTCAATTAAAACAGTATTTTTTTCTTTTTCTTTTATTATTTTAGCTGTAACATCCTTCAAATAAGCACCTACACACAGTTTGTCAGCTGGGCTGTTCTCTTACAGAAATACATAGGCTGCTATCACAGCTCACAGGAAATCACTAAATCAAATCTCTGCTTTCACTACCAAACGTAACACGAGTGACAATAAGTAGGGATAATTATGGCTTATAAACATCACCAAAAAGAATAATGCAGTGCTAACAATTCCCATTTTCAAGCTTTTGGGCTCTTCCTCTCCAGCCACTGTCAGCACTGATTGCTCACTGGAGGCACCAGCTCAACAGTGCCTGGAGCCTGGTCCCAGTGCCACTGGATGGGTGTTTTGGTCCAGCCCTTGGCAGCTGCATCAGGAGCTGGAATGTGGGCTGAGATGGAATTGTACTCCAGAGACAGATGAGAGTGACTCTCCAAGGCTGCAAAGTCCAAAGGAGAAGGAAAAGAAAAACTTACTTCTCTCCATGATATTTTTTTACACTTTTCCTTTGTAAAAATTGTCTTAGCTAGTCAAGAAGTAAGGCTTCTTCACCTCATTTTGAGAAGAATCCATTAGGATTTAGTTCAATCAATAATCATTCATCTAGCTGAAAATAAGAATATCAGATATGAATTAACAGCTCTCAGCACATATTGCCTTTTGGAACTGAATTAATTCTACAGTTGTTCAGTTTCACAAAGCTGGAACAACCTGTGTATCATCAACCAGATCAGTATTTACCTTCATGCAATTCCCAAAACCTAGGTTTTTTTTTATCTAGCCCTTTTTATAGAATAGTAGAATCATTATTGTTTGGAAATAACTTTAGGATCATCAAGTCCAGCCATTAACCCAGCAGCACCACATTCCCTACTAAACCATGTCCCCAAGCACCACATTTACATGTCTTTTAAATCCCTCCACGGATGGTGACTCCACCACTTCCCTGGGCTTAGATTTCTGTAAATAATGGCATTTCAATAGTAATTCTGTGACCATCCTAAGAAAGTTCCTTGCCTATTGGAATAAATTTGCCAAGCAGACTTAGTAATCCTGCTTAAATCATTAATACTATTTGATTATTGGAAATATCAGCTTATTGTTTATTTCATACATGTATACAAGCAAAAATGAAGACTTGGAAAGAAATAAAAGGATTTGCTTTCTCAGTTGAACATTATGGGAATGCAGAAAATGAAAAAGCCACGTGGTTTAAACTATCTTAGAGAAAAAAGTAACCTGTTTGTCTCATGAGAACAAAAAGCTTACTTTAAAATATATTAGATTCCTTTTCAATGTTAATTATATGGACAAAGCAGTTCCTGCTTTGGGATAAAAGGGATATAAGGGATAAAAAATAAGTGAGTCTCTGTAGCCGAGAGCAGCACTGAGAAGAGGAAGAGTCAATGCTAAAGACAAAAAGCAGGGCTTGTTTTGGTGAGTATGTTTTCAGGACAAGTCGTACAGACTCAACCAACTGCCTAATGTCACTATGTGCTTGAAAATATCACGGTACAGGAGTCCAGCCTGCACAGCCTCTCAGATAAGGCCAGATAAAAGAAAAGAAGCTCTACTTCAAAACCACAGCTGGCCAGCTCTTTCCAGAAAACAGGATACCTGGCGTCAAAATACAAGAGAAAACACAAAGACAGAACTTGACTTGATCAGCCTGGGAAAACAAACAACTGTCCTGGTTTGGGCCAGGATAAAGGTGATTTTCTGTCTTTTGCTTTCAGCTGAGTCTCTTGTAAGGAGCTGCACTTGCTGAAATGAACAGCAAGTTTCTCAGTCAGTGTCTGCTTCTGGGACTGATCCCACTCGATGTTTAGAGTTACAGCTGGAGAATGGGGTGCAGAACCAAGGCCACTGCTCAGCTCTGAGGAACATTTTACCCTCCAGAAGGAATAAAGAGGTCACACCTGCAGCCCTGCTTTGGGGAGGAACAGACAAGATAGATGCTAGAATTGACCAAACAGAGTATTCCATCCCATACACCTCATACTCAATATGAATTTGGGGCATCACAAGGGCCAAGCCATGATTTCCTGCTTCCAGTTTCCAGCTGCCTGCCCTTCCTGCCTTTCCTGTTTCCCTTCCTTCACCTGGCATCCTGGGAGGATTCCATCCATTCCTCTGCCTGTGCTCCTGATCCATGCCAGCCTGAATCTGTGTCTTCCTGCCTCCAGCTCCCCACTGCTGCTGACCCCAGGAGTCCAGCCTGGACTTTCCCAGGGCTGCCCTGCAGCCTTGGTGGGGATGGGAGAGTTACTGGGGGACAGGGGGAGGAACCTGGGATCAATTTTCCTGTATATTTGTATATATTTAGTAATTTTTCCTATTTATCATTCCTGTTTCATTAAAGCTGTGTAGTTTAGTTTCCAACCCATAAGTCTCTCTCCCTTATTCTCCCTCCTTTCTTTATCAAGGAGGAGAGAGAGATTAATAGAGAGCGTCTGTTACTCGGTTTAATTGCCGGGCCAGTGTTAAACCGTGACAACAACACAGAGTACTGACCTAAGAATACTCCTCATTTAGATTTAAATGCCACAATTACAACCTGAGTATATGCTCCTATTGCCTGTTCTCCACATTTTATCATCACTCACCAGTCACCCCATAATAATCTTTCAGGTAATTCTATTTCTTATTACAGAAGTCATGACTGAATATTCTAAATTAAGCCCTGCCCTACCCAAATCACTGTGCAGACAGAAAGAAAATAAATAAAAGCCAAAGTAAAATCTCAATGTTGCCCATCTTTGGATATATTTCCACCAATATATCAAAGGGGAAAAAAGGAAGTACTGGTGAATTTGTTGTGCCTGGTGCTGTTGAACATGGAAGTGCAGCTTTAGGATGAGATGGGGTAAAGGCTGCTCACAGATTACAAATCAGTTAAAAAGAAACAGTTTAGAACATTACTTACAGAACACAGCACTGCCTATTATTTAAGACCACGGATATTTTTAAAAACATCTCAGTGACTTAAGACAAACTTCACCTGCTAAAATTACTTTGGTGCTTACAAGTCTAAATTAAAAAGAAAAACTGAACCACAGCTCCCACCTTCAAGCATGATGAATTTGCTCTCCTGTTGTAAAACTGATGTTTCTGAACTTCTTTACTTTCACCTTTCACTTCATTTTACATACATACTTTGCCTTTCCCTCAAATGAATAATGAATATACAGTATAGTGCCTAGGAATTAATCAAAACTGGATTTAGGGAGCAAGGGGGAGCCTACAGGAAAGCTGGAGAGGGCATGCAAGTGGTAATGAGTTTATGCAGAAACTGGAAGAGGGGAGGATTTAGGTTAGATATTAGGAAGAAATTTTTTCCTGTGAGGGTGGTGAGACACAGGAACAGGTTGTCCAGAGAAGTTCTGGATGTCCCATCCCTGGAAGTGTTCAAGGCCAGGTTGGATGAGGCTTGGAGCAACCTGGTCTGGTGGGAGGTGTCCCTGCCCATGGCAGGGGACTTGGGACTAGATGATCTTTATGATCCCTTCCAACACAAACCAGTATATAATTCTATGAAAATGCAACGAAATTGTGATATTCATGTCAGGATTCAAAGTAGTTAGGATCTGATCACACAGCCAAAAAGACAACACTTGTAAAATAATGGATACCAGACACATACAAAAAAAAAACAGCCCTAAACATTCATAGTGAATGGAATTTATAATTATAAAATAGTTACTTAATATACAAATTTCATCACATTCTTTCACTCCAATTTCTTTCAAAGTTCAGATTTAATAACACAGTTTCCTTTATAGGGGTGAAAATTTTTATTGTTACATGATTTTGTTGTCATAAGCCTTTCCAGGAAAACAAAATTACTATTTTGCATGACATCTTCACAAGATGTAGCTGTACTGATCTCAAGGTATAAAAGCATTTTGTGTTTTGATGTGGTCTGTTTTCCTCAGTGAATAAATCATCTATTCTCAATCTAAGTTCTACTAACAATTGACATTATTTTTTATAACAACACAAAACTTTTCTAAAAAATTAAGACAAATTTATAGAAAAAACTTTAGCCCTATCCATTAATCCTCATTGCTTAAACTAAGCTAACATGGGGTATAATAATTGTTTATTTAATGTGCACTTACATTCTAAAAAAACTGTCCTATGGTTTCTCAGGTCAGTGACTCCAAATCAAATTTCTTTCATTTATCGTTTAATTCCTCCCTTCCAGTCTTCTAATCCCCACACTCAGATTATTAATGTTCATAATATTTTTCCTATTAACCATTATCAATAAAATGCTTTTCCTGCATCTTTGCTGTGCCCAGAAGAAGAGGAAGTGCAAAGCAAGGTCATAATATCACCAAGTAATTAGAATTCTGTTAACATTTCTGTAGATGGTCCAAGCTATAATGAAATCCTTTATGTGGTCTTCTACTCCAGTAGCTTAACAGGTTTAATGTTTATAAATACAGAAAACAAAAGTTACTCACCAAAAATTGGAAGTTCTTTTAAGATGCTTTGTTCACTTGAGTGTTCATGTATCGGTTACAATCACCTATGAGACCTAAGCTACATTTTTCCACCTTTCACATCCTCACTCAAACTGGGACCCATTGGCAAGTGGCTGGATAATGACCAAAAAATGGGCAGAGTGCTTCCCTCACCCCCTTCAGCTTCTCTCATTGTCTAAACTAAATTTAAAAATGGAAAATGAGGCTGATAAAAGGAAAATGTCAGCTGACTTATTAAACTGCAGGTCCTGAAGAGCTGGTAAGCAACTCCATCAATCTCTGTGTTAAATTAGTCTCTTGGCTTCACCACCACTGTTGGGAAGAGACAAATTGAATATTTTCCTGCTATCAACAAAAACACATCTAGCTGATTTTGGGGTAAATTTGCTGCAGCTTTGGAAGCCACTCAATGAAGTGTAGAGATGTCCTCCAGATGAAAAACATATGATCTGAACTTTGAGACAATTTTAGAACTCAAAAGACCAAGCAACTGTTGGAGACTCTCTCATGATAATATGAATTTAATTACTGTAGCAGCTTCAAGTCATTCTTTCTTGGGTATTTTCAATAATAGCTGAATATGAGGAAAAGCATCAATGAATAGTTACAATCAGTGAATCAGGAACACAGGTGAATAAGAACACACCTGATTTGGGCCAACACAGCACCCACAGCAGAAGCAAATCTCCTGTTCAGATCCACCACAAATAAAAATCCAGGCAAATCCACTGCTGGAAATTTAGGAAAGGAGATTATCTTGGATGCTAGTTCTTTATTCAGAAACCAGAAATCACCAATCAAAATGCTTCGTGCTTCATTTTACACTACATCACACAGTCCCATTAGCTTCCATCAGGACCTGCAACATGGTCCTACAGAAGCCCAGAGCTCTACTGCACTCAGTATGCATCAGTGATTTTGTTTCCCAATCAGGGGAAAACCAAACAAGGTAAGGGCTGAAGATGAAAGGCTCCTTGCAGATGCTGGCCATGTCTCATCATTAAAAAGAAAGCATGGCTCAAATTAACTCTAAGTGAAACAGCTGCACAATGATCTGCAGAAATCTTTGTACCTGTTTGAAGTAATGATAAAAAAAATAACTCCACTTAAATTGAAGTTTACATTATCTAAAGGTGCAGAGACCTCCATGAACAGCCTTAGAGCTACAGAGAATCCGAAGTGCGCATCCTTGACCATAGGTCAAGTGGTCTTGACCTATGAAAAGCTGGATCTATTTATACAGGAATATGCAAAATATGAAAAGCACACACCCCAGAAGTTGTGTAGAAAGAAACCAGCTTTCCTTATGAAGCTACAGAATCTTTCAGTTAATATTAAACTTGAACCACAAAGTGTTTCCCATTTCTGAAATTCAGAATAAGTCTCTGTCCTTTTTTTTGCTCTTTGTTACCAGTAGCTTTACCAGCTTCTGTAAAGCTCCATTCTTCTCAATGAGAGGAAACCTAGTGGAGAAGAAATTTAGTGGTGCTTCTAAGCAGGCTTCCATGAGGAATGTTACTGAAAAGGATACAGACAGATGCCAAGTAGGCAGTAGTCATTCTTACTGGAAAGGGATCAAACAGTGGGATTTATTCAAAATAAAATAACCAAAAAAATCTTATCCTGTTGTTCACAGGTGCCTAAATAAGTCAAGGGGGGAGATAGAGAGGGTGGTCCCATAACAAAGATCTGGGATGATGTGAGGATGGTTGTAACTGCTTTGTATCAACAAGAGAAGACAAAGCAGATAAGGGAGATTGACAATCCCTTTGTAAAGATAAAGATCCTTGCTGGAAACCCATTAGGTTTCCCATTAGGGGCAGAGAACAAATGACACTTCTGTACAGGTAGTTCAAACCTCAGAGGCACTCATTAAGCACAAGGAACTTCATCTGCCTGTCCTCCAGTTCTTCCACAGTGGGTCTTCTTGCTGAAAAAGTACCTCCTACCTCTTAGAATTCTGAGAAAACAAAATCTAATCTGTGGGATGTGCCCATTGCATCAACCTGTCACACAGGAATGACACAAGTTTCCTTTAACTCACTATACTGACTGTAAGAGCATGTATGCTGTAAACAACAAGCATGGGAATAACTCCAGGTATCTCAAGGATGCAGCTAGATGACAAACTTCTATGAAGTTAATTTCCAGGTTTCTTCCAAGAAGAAGTTTCCAAGATGTTCTTGGGAAGTCCTGGAAGTTTTAATGCTATGGAAGCTCCAGGGGAAGACTAAGATGTTGGAGCTCATTGAAGACCATGACCTGACAGAGGGTTGCAGGAAGGTATCAATGGCAGAAACACTCACTCAGAAGCATTGCCAGAGCAGGCAAAGACTATTTTTTTGATGTCTGCTCCAGACCACCCCATAAGTACCAGGGGGGGCAATAAGGTAACAGAATCACAGAATTGTTTGGGTTGGAAGGGACTTTAAAGATTTAGCTCCAAGCCTTCTGCATGGGCAGGGACACCTCCCACCAGACCAGGCTGCTCCAAGCCCCATCCAACCTGGCCTTGAACACTTCCAGGGAGGGAGAATCCACAACCTCCTTGGACAACCTGTTCCAGTGCCTCACCATAAGGGTAATTCTGCTATTCATGACAGCATTTACAAAAAAACCTTCCTCAAGAGGGGTTATTCCAAAACTTCTTGTCTTTTTCATTTGCAAAGAGAAAATAAAGAAAAGAAAATCTATGTGCTTTGAGATCAAACATGAAAATTTGAGATTTACTCAAGAGGTAGAAACAGCCTGAAACAAATGAGACCCTCGAAGCCCAGTTCCTTCAAAGCTGACACCCAAAACTTCAAACCACCCATAAATGTTTTTGTCTAAGCACTGAGAACACAGGCAAACCAATATTCTAAAAGGAACAGCAAGGAAACCAGAAAAATGGAGCTGCAATGTTATGCAAAGAGTAACACAGGTAGACAAACTTTTCTTCAGGAGGTACTTGAATATTTTAAGAGCATTAATTCATTCAGTAGAGGAGACAATAAAGTGTTGGTGTCAAGTAATTAGAATGCACACATCACTCTTAAAAGGTGTACATGGAACAATTACTCAAATAAAGAAACCCAGTATTTATATTTAACAACAGTGACAAAAATTATCAAAAAGTATAAAAAGAGAACAGATGTAGTTGCTATAAAGCATTATTTCCACAGCCAGTTGTCATTAACAGAAAAATACCTGAAGATCCTAGACTTTTGATCAAATAACGTGTGCAAGGCTGCAAGCTATTTTTATGATATTCCAAGAGAAGCTTCTCTCAATTGCATTGAGGGAAAAACAAGGACAAAATGCAAGTCATTGTGTCTTGAAACTTGCCCCATTCCAGTATCTTACATTTCAGTCGTTCTCTGGGGCTAAGTTTTACTTGTGATTTATGAAAAAGTGTAGTGATTAACGTGTGGATAATTATGTGTTTGGGTTTTTTTTCTGGTTAAATTGCTGAGGTACAGTCAAACTTAGGTTGCTTTACATATAGCTGAGGGTTTAGTATATCCTGAAATTGCATTGTTTTCAACAATATCTACAATGTCAGAAAAGAATATTCATTAAAACAGGAAAGAGAGCATAAAGATGATGCACAGCACAAAAATATACCTGTTCTGGGAGAAATTCACACAGCCAGAGTGAAAACCACTTCCCAGCAAACACACAGTGGTGATTGAGTCATTAAGTCAGCATAGGCTTAAAAGGATAAATCTCAGTTTCTAAGTGAAAAAAGAATTCAATTTTAACTACTGAGCCATGACCACTGCCTCTTTAACAACGTTATAAAAAGCTACTTGGCTTTGAAAATTTAAAGAAGCCAGTGTCACATAAATATGTGCTCACAAAAGGGTCCAAAAATAACTATACCCACAAGGTATACTGCCTACCCACAAGGTCAGAAAAAAGCAGATGCAAAGAACTGAAGCTCAACAAACAGCTACCACTAAGGAAGCTATTGACAGAAGTGAAGGTGTTGCCACCAGCTGACAACTATTTCTATTACATTTTGTCAGTGTCAACTTGCACTGAGTTATACCCAAGCTACAATGGTTTGAGATGTAGAGTGTTTCCCTAACATTCAAGTCTCATCAGTGAAGCACTTTAGGGATGTGCAAAGGATACTTATTTGAATTTATTAGCTAAATTAAACTTTGTGCATGGCCTTCCTGTCCTTTACTAATGATGTACTAAAGAAGAATAAAGATAAATATATTTCATAGAATCATAGAATCATAGAATTGGCTGGGTTGGAAGGGACCTCAGAGATCATCAAGTCCAACCTTAAACCACCGTTGCGGTTCCCAGCCCATGGCACTGAGTGCCACATCCAGTCTCTTTTTAATATCTCCAGGGATGGAGAATCCACTACTTCCCTGGGCAGCCCATTCCAATGCCTGATCACCCTCTCCATAAAGAAATTCTTTCTAATCTCCAACCTAAACCTCCCCTGGCACAACTTGAGGACCGTTGCCCTCTTGTCTTGCTGAGAGTTGCCTGGGAAAAGAGACCAACCCCCCCCTGGCTCCAACCTCCTTCAGGGAGTTGTAGAGAGTGATGAGGGTCTCCCCTGAGCCTCCTCTTCTCCAGCCTTCTTCATCCCCAGCTCCCTCAGCCTCTCCTCATAGGATCTGTTCTCAAGTCCTTTCACCAGCCTGGTTGCCTCCTTTGGACCTGCTCCAGGACCTCAATATCCTTCCTAAACTGAGGGGCCCAGACTAACTGAGGGGCCCAGAACTTTTGATGCCATTTGAGATGCATTAAGGCAGAAAGCAGTAATTTTCAACAATTCAGTGCAATCCAGCATGCCCAGTTAGTGAGAATGCAGAGACCATGTACAAGGTTGATACCACCCTGCATCAGAAACCTTGTCCATGTAGATCTTCTAGTGAATTACTTTTCTATATCCTGGTGAAAACTAAATCATTTATCAGAGCACAACTGTTACTTTATCACCACTTCCTGCTTCTGAGTTGAAAAATACTGAGGGAATAGTGATGATGACTGGGGCTCAGGCTTCTTGAGAATTTTTTTTTTATTACTTGGCTGTGGTAGGTCTACCCTTGGTAGATGATCGTATCACAAGACAGAGAGATTGCCTTTGTAGACTCTGAAAAACAATCTAACAAGACCATAATTAAGTGTGGTCTCAGCAGCAGGGAAGGGATGCACTCCTACAACAGCACAGGGACTCCAATCAGTCTGCATCAAGTTGAGTTTACCAAGCTTGCAATAGATGAAGGACTAAGCCAATCCTCCTGGGATCTGAACCTTGGATTTAAGGAGTCTAAATATTTCAGGTATCATGTTCAAGCATTCTCCCACTCCCTCCAGCTATACTTTTTCTT
The DNA here is from genome assembly GCF_003957555.1 of Calypte anna. Classification (NCBI taxonomy): domain Eukaryota; kingdom Metazoa; phylum Chordata; class Aves; order Apodiformes; family Trochilidae; genus Calypte; species Calypte anna. The sequence continues at coordinate 146,675,544 of NC_044245.1, forward strand.
CTTTCTGTGCTTTTTTTAAAACTTTAAGGTTTTCCCTAGAAATGCCCACAGAAACTGCTTGATTACCAAAGAACTCATAGGCTGAAACAAAGCCATAAGAAATACTGCAGCCTGTCAAAGGTGATAAGTGCCTCTGATTATCCCTGACTGCTTTCCCAGGGCTCAGCATTTCATTAAATAGCAATGCTCCTCTTTTAAAAATAGATTTACCACCTAAGGTTCTTTCATTTTTAGCTAAAGCTATGCAGAGAAGCACTACTTTCCTCAGTAATTATATTTGATTTTCAGTTTCAGTGTTACTGATAAGATTTGTTAAGTTTGGCTAATGGGACCTTAAACCAAGTCACGAACGTTAAAACAGCTTTTACTTGCTGTTTTAAGAATCTCTCCTCAGCTGGATGAATGAATAACTTCCTGGGCAAAATTACAAAATGGCTTAAGAATTAAATTAAGCAACATGAATTTGGCTGTGACATCCTTGAAGGACAATACAGTCAAACATCGATGCATATAAAAATAAATTAGGATTTTTCTCTGTGTTAACAAAATTCTTCTAGCACATTTTAGGATAGGAAGTGTCTGCAGCACCCACTTAATAATGCCTGATAAACATCTGTAGTTTTTTTATTGATTATTTTGTTTCAACTAAAATGACTGACTGCGTTTTAAAAACATGAAATATCATATTTTTGTGGGAGGCATGCTTGGCAAAACATTGAAAAGACCAAATATATTTTCAAATAAATCTTTTTTCTTGATGTAACAAGACATAAATGGCTCTCCTCTGTAAAATAACTATCTATAACTGGGGACAATGAATTTCCATTTCCTTTCTTCATTGGCAGAAGACACATCAAACTTAAAATGAGTTTCATGCAACACTACCAGAAGTCACTGAAAATAAACCTAAGGCAAAAAATAGAAGGAAGGTACATGGCAAAAATGTGCAGTGCTTTGTGTTCTTTTTAAAAGACATAAAGCAGCATCTTGAAATAAAGACCTTCTGCATCACAGTTTTTTAAGATGCAACCATGCATACTTCTAGGGTTCCTCTGCATCCTGTATCCTCTGCAACTTAAGCTACAGGTTGAATTTAAACTCCTCAAGAAAAAAAAATTAATAGATCAGGTATGACCATTCTTCTTCTCTTTAGTCTAATCAAAACCTATAGCTGGAAACACTCTCCAGAGTCACAGGGTCCAGCTTCAGGCTGCAATAAGCAATGTATCCTGTTATTTCCATGTCCTTCCTCAGGAATGGAACAACCTCAGGCATCAGTAGAGGCTGAGGCTGAGTGGCTGGGAAGCTGCTTTGCAGAAAAGACCCTGGGGACAACTTGCACGTGTGCCATCAGTGTGTCCTTGTAGGGCCAACCAACAGCATCCAGGGCTCCATTCAGTCAAGCATCACCAAAAGGTCAAGAGAGGTGATGCTTCCTCCCTGCTTGGCAGTGCTGAGACACATCAGATGCCCAATGTTGGGCTCTCTGACACAAGTGAGACATGAATGTACATGCAAGAGGACGATTTGGAGGTAAGAGTAAAATTATCTGTTACTTGAGGGGAGGCTGAGAGACCTGGGATGATTCAACCCCTGTAAGGCTCAGGAGGCCTTACATATGTTACACGTTATAAACACACTATGAGGTATAGAAGATGGGTCCAGGCTCTTCTCAGTGGTATTCAAATACAGGAAATTCCACTTAGACATAGTGGAAACCTTTTTTTACTCTAGGGGTGGTCAAATGCTGGAATCAGTTCCTTGGAGGTTCCATGCAGTCTGTGATTGAGTATTTGATGTTGTAACATTCATCATAATATTACCAATTCTGCCTTCAAACTACTTAGGAAGACTGGAAGAGCAAAAAGCCAGACTGAAAACTATTCCAGAATGTCCAACCTCTCGTAGTACCTGATTCCAGATGATGTTTCCTAATAAATAATTAGAAAGCACTGGGGAGAAATCTTCAATTGATAAGAAATAAAAGATTCCCAAACACTACAGAAAAACACAGAATAAAACATTCAAAAGACTGTTCTACAGGACTAAATATTTAATAATTTAATAAATTTATGTCATCTGTTAAAAAAAAAAAAAAAACAAATAACTTTTTTATTTATCAGGTGAAGTTATGCAGAGGTAGGTAGGTTGGTTGGTTGGTTGCTTGCTTTTTTTTAAAATTCAAGTACTTGAAAGACTGCTTGCACAGCTAGCTCAGAAAACATGGTAATGCAGTGGAAGAGAAATGTACACAGGAACCTTCAGGATCATCTCCTGCTCATTATCTCTGCCCTCAGAAAACACTGGAAGTTTTCTTGTACATTCATTTCATACTGGTGCTTCAACTAATTGCACAAAAATGAATTCTCTGTAAGGAAATCTCCATCCTTCAGTTATTCACAACACTTACACAAAATATTACCTGAAGGGGGGGAGAAAACAAAAAAGTTAAACCTTCTTTTGACTCAGAAATCTGCTCATATGAGGTGGGGAGGGGCTGAAGGAGAAGAGGTAAAGGAAAACAGAAGTTAGCTAGGGGAAAAGTGAGCCATAGAAGGGCAGCAAGACACAAAAAGAAACCCCTAAGGAATTTTATATATATATATATATATATATATATATATTTATATTTTATATGTGTGTGTATATATATATATATTTATATATATATATATATATAATGCTGGTTTTTATACATGGCTATCCAATGCACTGAGAATGGAAACAAGGCAGATGTAATACATATTTCAAATCAACACCTGAGTACAGTCCAATCCATACACCTGATGAACACAGCCTGTGAATTTAGCACTTTAGTAGGGACAAATCAGCAGATATCATGAAGATAACTCATACAGGTAACACTGTTCCTAATCACCAGGCAGCTTTCACAATCCCAGTTACCTGGGATTGTGGAACAGCATTTTACTATTGCTTTTAATTACTACAGTGTTTAAGGTGGCAAATTTACTCCACAACAGTTTATATGAATAAAGCACATTATTTGCAGCATACTTAATAAATAGGAAACTGGGTTCTAATGGGAATCTCCTGAAGTACTAAGTTCTGTCATGCAAGGAGGAGGCTGATGGTTCAGAGACTCATAAGGACCTAAACATAATTCACCAGGATAGCCAAGATGAAACATGCATCATTAAGCTTCAGACGGATGAAGAATTTGCTCTAACAGTAAAAGTTCTATTCTCTTTTTATTTGAGAAGATTATAGAAGATAGCACAGCTAAGCTCAGTATCATTTATCTTCTGGAAGCATCCTGAATTACTGAGACATGGGATGCAACACAGACCTTCCCAAACTGGGGTTCAGGGATGACTTTCTGCTGGATTCAGTAAATAGAAGACCCTCCTGATTATTCTCTTAGATTGCTGATTATCATGCAACAGATCCCATGCTGTATCCGGAACAGCGTGGCCAGCAGGTCCAGGGAAGGGATTCTGCCCCTGTACTCAGCCCTGGGGAGGCCACAGCTTGAGTCCTGTGTCCAGTTCTGGGCCCCTCAGTTTAGGAAGGAGATTGAGGTGCTGGAGCAGGTCCAGAGAAGAGCAAGGAGGCTGTGAAGGAATCCAGCACAAGTCCTGTGAGGAAGGGCTGAGGGAGCTGGGGGTGTTGAGGCTGGAGAAGAGGAGGCTCAGGGGAGACCTCATCACTCTCTACAACTCCCTGAAAGGAGGTTGGAGCCAGGGGGGGGTTGGTCTCTTTTCCCAGGCAACTCTCAGCAAGACAAGAGGGCACGGTCTCAAGTTGTGCCAGGGGAGGTTTAGGTTGGAGATTAGAAAGAATTTCTTTCTGGAGAGGGTGATCAGGCATTGGAATGGGCTGCCCAGGGAAGCAGTGGATTCTCCATCCCTGGAGATATTTAAAAAGAGACTGGATGTCGCACTCAGTGCCATGGTCTAGCAACCGCAACGGTGGTTCAAGGGTTGGACTTGATGATCTCTGAGGTCCCTTCCAACCCAGCCAATTCTATGATTCTATGATTCTATGCAGTCCTTATAAACAGCTACATGAATTCAAAATAGTTTGTTCAGTATGTGGTACTCATTCACTCTTCATGTCTGGCGAGTTCTTCACCAGAACTGTAAAGCTTCTTACTTCTCTTTTTGAGACCTAGAGGCATCTGATTCCAGTATCACAAAAACATTGAAAAGAACCACTTCAGTAACAGAGACTACTAAAAGCTCAGTGAACCTGTACCTTCCCTCTACTATGGTTTCACAGAGATATTTAAAAAGAGACTGGATGTCGCACTCAGTGCCATGGTCTAGCAACCACAACGGTGGTTCAAGGGTTGGACTTGATGATCTCTGAGGTCCCTTCTGTACCTTCCCTCTACTATGGTTTCACAGAGAATTCTTGGTGAAATTCATGGTCTCGAGGTTTATTCCTCAAGGGGCTCCATGTTATTGCAGCATCCATCTACAGATGGATTAATTACACAAATGAAGGTGATTCAGGATGATGTTAAATGGCTGTAAACACTTTTCTCTAAAAATTTAAAGCATGTTTTAGTTTTTACACTTGTTTTCATTATTTTTTTCCATGCAAATGGCCACAAACAATTTGCAACATTTCAAAAGATCAGTCACAAAAGCAGATTTTTCTTTAGTATCCCCTTTTGTTTGTTTCTTCCCTCAGCACTTCTATCAGAGCTTGAAATGTGTTCTTCTTGTTCATCTCCTTCTACACCCAAGCTTATCAAAGAGTTCCTGCTGTTTTTTCAACAACAGCAGCAGCTCCTGTTGGATTAAGAGGCCAAAGCCCTGGCTGCCTGCCTCAGAACCAACACACTTCTAACAAACAAGAAGAGACTTCACAACAACAAGCCTGAAAGAGCCACTCTTGGGTTGAAAAGCCTTGAAGAGTATAAATAATGGCACAGTAATTCATTAGTGGACTGTCTCCACCATTAGCTACCAACCCATTGACCACCCTCATTATTACTTTTATCTAGGAGCCACTAAATCATGTAAGAAGTGCTCTCCAATGGAAAAGGCTAAACTAACAGAAATAAAAGAGCAAATTAGCAAAATAACTATAACAATTTTCTGAGGTTATGCCAGTATGTTCAAAACAAGTTATTTTAGATTAATTACTACTTATTAGTGCAGGCAGAAAAGACACAACTAATGGCAGGCCATGTAGCCCAAATATTAAATTGCAGTAATTCAGTTAATTTGGGTATTAGTTTCAATTTACTTTCTGTGACTTTTACTTCTAATTCTTGCACTTTCAATACATTATCTAGCAAAAAAGCTAGAAAACTGTCATAATCAGGCCTTATCTGATTTATGACAATTAAATTTTTTACTGATCCTTTCTTTTGCTCATCACATCAAAACCAAAACTGATTCTTTCCTCTCAGAAGACAAAGACACAAATTTTCTGAGCACATACAGGTTATCAGGTCTTCAAGACAAAACTCTCTGTAGGAGCAAATCATTCCTTTACCTTGGGCAGTTCAAAATAGAGCAGGATGCAAAATCAGAATATTGAAACTGGTAGATATATCTACTCTTGTGGCACACTGTGAGAAGCTGAGACTTTATTTCATGCACAAGAAAGATGTTTTATTGCTTTGACAGACCAAGGTCTCAAAGATGACTCAGACTTACCCTGAGGAACACAGAGTTGAAGCTGACACATGAACACAAACCCCACAAAGCCCAATCTTGATGTCAGAGGGGAATCTGCAGCTGAGAGATGGTAACTTCTGGAGAGAACCTGAGAGCTTACAAGGATAATTTTCCTATTGGTTCTCTTCCTTCCTAACAAGCACTATGAAAAAAAGGGTGTTGTGTTATTAAGCACACAGTAAGATTATCTCTTCTTTCCTGAACCCTCTCCTCCTATGATTTTATTTTATTTTTGCTGTTTCAGCAACACTAACCCTCCTGTTGCATAGAAATGTAAGTTCCTCCATTCTCACACCTTTCATTAATTTTTTTTCTACCTTCCATTTAATTTAATAGTTTCCTTATAATGCAGGTTTCTTTTCAACCTAAGAAATCCCAGCTCTTCCTATTCTCCATCCCCATACACAAGCACTGTGCCTAAATCTGAAATAACAAACGTGTTTCCCAAACTTACTAGATCATTTTTTATGCTCTTCAACCTAATGCTTGCTTTTTCTATTTCAGTCTTAACAAGGATTACAAACATCTCATCAAGAACAAATCTGAGTGATTACATCATGATTGTTTACAATGTTTTTGCTGTCTTTGACACAGATGACCCTTACTGGTTTTTATTTAACATTGCAATCAAGAGCACACTTAACACCTAATAGAAAATAGCTGATTTCAGGCATATTTTAAAAAACATCTGATTTTTGCCATACTTTTTGCTATACTCCTAATAGAAAATATCTGATTTTCAGGCATATTTTCAAAAATATCTGATTTTTGCCATAGTTTTATGCCCGGCTTGTTGGGCCATAAATTCAGTTTCCACTTCTTACTCAGACATTTAACCCAGCCAAAACTCTGCCCTTGCTCTTGTCATACAACTGCAGTTTTCATGCCCTGGTCTCCTGCTCCACTTCTGGCCATATACAAACTCTAATCCCAAACTCAGGGACCATTCAGGTTCTCTGATTTTCTAAGCTTCAGGCCAGGTCAGTCCTGAACATCTTTTTTTTTGATCAAGCAATTGCTTAATTACAACTTTTTGCTGTCTGAAAAACTGGCTTTAAACAAACTTTAATCCATTACCCAAACACTTGAAAATTCTTAAAATGTGACAAACTTGCTTACTGACAGTAGCTCTGCACCTTCTTTGATTACCTGGGTGTTACAAAAGCAGTTTAATGACAGCAGGGTCTCCAGTATTGATTGTCAGAGAACTCTGGCTGAGCACATTACTGCTTTTTTTTTATCTTGTGCACGTCGCTACCATTTTCTAAAACTGTTCTGAAAAGTGAAGTATTGCTTCTTATAGATTATAAAACTGTTTTTTTATCAGCATATTCTGCACATTATTCAAGACCTCTGACAGTAATAAGTTTTTGCATTAAACACTAAGAGAGAAAGACAGAGTTTGGAAATTTGTCAGACATTTTTGAAATGAAACGAGGAAAAATATTTAAATGTGCAACCATAAATTATTTTTCAAACAGCAAACAACAACAACAAAAAAAACCCCACAGCAAACTGAGACCAGCAAAAATATATTGTCATAATATGTATTATTTAATTTAAATGCTGTTAAAACCTTGCAGATGATCATTACTTCTGTGTAATCATCACTTCTTTGCTAATGTACTAGATAGAATCATAGAATCATAGAATTGGCTGGGTTGGAAGGGACCTCAGAGATCATCAAGTCCAACCCTTGAACCACCGTTGCGGTTGCTAGACCATGGCACTGAGTGCCACATCCAGTCTTTTTTTAAATATCTCCAGGGACGGAGAATCCACCACTTCCCTGGGCAGCCCATTCCAATGACGGATCACTCTTTCCGTAAAGAAATTCTTTCTAATATCTAACCTAAACTTCCCCTGGCACAACTTAAGTCCATGCCCTCTTGTTTTGTTGAAAGTCTTCTGTCAAAAGAGCCCAACCCCCCCCTGGCTACACCCTCCTTTCAGGTAGTTGTAGAGAGCGATGAGGTCTCCCCTGAGCCGCCTCTTCTTTAGGCTGAACAACCCCAGTTCTCTCAGCCTCTCCTCGTAGGGTCTATGCTCGAGTCCCTTCACCAGCCTGGTTGCCCTCCTTTGGACCTGCTCCAGAACCTCGATATCCTTCCTGAACTGGGGGGCCCAGAACTGGACACAGTACTCAAGGTGTGGCCTCACGAGGGCTGAGTACAGGGGCAGAATCACTTCCTTGGACCTGCTGGCAATGCTGTTCCTGATACAGGCCAGGATGCCATTGGCTTTCTTGGCCACCTGGGCACACTGCTGGCTCATGTTCAGCTTCTTGTCGATCCAGACTCCCAGGTCCTTTTCTGCCTGGCTGCTCTCCAGCCACTCTGTCCCCAGCCTGTAGCGCTGCATGGGGTTGTTGTGGCCAAAGTGCAGGACCCGGCACTTGGCCGTGTTAAACTTCATCCCGTTGGAATCAGCCCAACTCTCCAGTCTGTCCAGGTCCCTCTGCAGAGCCCTCCTGCCTTCTAGTTGATCAACACTCCCCCCCAGCTTAGTGTCGTCTGCGAATTTGCTGATGATGGACTCAATCCCCTCATCTAAATCATCAATGAAGATGTTGAACAGAACTGGGCCCAACACTGATCCCTGGGGGACACCACTAGTGATCGGCCGCCAACTGGATGCAGCCCCGTTCAGCACCACTCTCTGGGCCCGGCCCTCCAGCCAGTTCCTAACCCAGCACAGGGTGCTCCTGTCCAAGCTGCGGGCTGACAGTTTTTTCAGGAGGATGCTGTGGGAGACGGTGTCTACACTACGGATGCTACACTAGGATGTGAACAGGTTTGCATCATCTGAATCAGACTTGACAAATTAAGAATTTCCAACTGATTAACTCACAGCATGTTTGTTTGTTCTTCAGTAGATTCAGAAAAGCTCATTCTAGTTATAGTTCATTTTTAATGTAATGTATTTTCAACACAAAAGTGTAATTATGTAGTTTTTCACACCATTGGCATCACTGATGGCAGATACAGAGCTGAGCTACAAGCAACACAGCAGAGGTGCCTGCAAGGCATCCCTGATGACTTGGTCAGCTTGGTCAGAGAGAACTTTTGGGAGTCCAAATGAAAGCTACACATGCTTCACTCTAGCAGCACAATTCACACATGAGATTAAAATATGTTACTAGACAATTATGCTTTTTTTCAGATTGTGTACATGCACTCTGTTCTTACAAACTCTGTGGGAACAATTTCCAACTGGCTTCAGGTACCCACAGGATTATGGTTAAATCAGTAGCCTGGCATGGACCTGACTGGGTCATTTCTGTGGGACATGCAGTGGAGGTACCAAGGTTCCATCTGTCACTAAAAGATGGAACAGAGATTGGACTGCAGAACCTCTTCCAAACACAAACTGAGACCCTAAAATGCACTGAATTTCTGAGAGTGCCCAAGTGGACTGGCACTGGGGGAACTTCCACACCTATTGCATCCTGACTTCATATGTTTTGCTTTTTGTTGTAAATTAAATAATTTTAACTTAAGTACAAAAAAGAGTTCACTGCTAAGTTTTCTAATGTAAGGAATAGTATCCCATGTCCCTGTGATAATTCCTGCAACTTTTACCATTTCAGTTTAAACATTTTCACAGTACTCCACACCCAAATAAGGACAAAGTATTAAAAAATATATTATTTTTTATACTACATCTTATGAATGCAATTCCTTTATATGATGCTGTATCCATTGTGCAGTTTCTACCTCTCCATCTGAATGGTCTTAAAATAATCAGAAGGTTCCAAAGGCAGCAATGCAAATAGTACCTCTAAAATTTTTTTAAATAATATTAAAATACTAACCATTATATCTTGTTTCCCCAAATCATGTATATTTTACACATTTAGTACACATATTATATAAGCTGTAACCTGACACAACTTGTGGAAGTTTAAATTCAATGACTTAATGTAAGCTGGTTTGATAACACTCTAGTAACTCTGCTGTAACTACTCAGGTATTAAAAGCAAACAGTTTCCAATCCTGTACTTTATCCTGTACTTATTCTTTTAATGAACATCTGTTGCACAGAAACTTACAGAACTATAGCATCTATATCTATATCATCTTCTCATTAGGGAAGAAGAAATCACTCTAACTAGAGCCTGCCTCACAACAGATACTGCCCATGCACAGATGGATATAAGTTACTTCTATATAGTTACTTCTATAGTTGGATATAGTTGGATAGTTGGATAGATGGATAGATGGATAGAGTTACTTCTAATTTTTCTCCAATAAAACACAGGAAAATATCTTACCTGGCAAAAAATTGCAAACCAAACCCATATTTTATTTTAACAGTACTGAGGCAGTAAAGAAGTTTCTTAGAATTTAAAAAGAGTTAAAGCTCTAATAATCTGGTCTCAGAGCTAGAACGGGTGTGACATATTCCTTTTGGTACCCAAAATTTTATTTCCCCAGCTTCATCAGAGCAGATATGACTCAGAGGGACACAGGGGGCTGGGACATTATGGGGGAGGGCTGGGACATTGACACTGATGCCTGTGACCCAAAGATCTCCCCCCTAACACAGAGGCAGCACCCTGCAAGATCAGACATCAGACACCAACTGCAAGCACAGATGTTCTTTAAAAATTATATACAAACTTAATATTATTAAAATATTATATACAAACTTAAATTAAGCTTTTAGTTATGAAGCTGTGATTAGTTTCTCATCATCACATGCCACTAAAAACTCTGAACTGAACAAGTAACTTCTGATTTTGCAGTGTGCTTCCAGTGTTTCTCAAATAAAAGCTAGGAAAGGGGATACCCGAGATAAAAACCTCCAGCACAAAAAATACAACTGTGAAAATATATAAATATATAAAGAGAGACAGGTATATAATCTACAGAAGAGTGAGGCATGAATCCCTGATAAAGGTGAGAGCTGAACAGACTGGATTAAAGGGATTTGCAGAAAGCACACCAGTACAAATGGAGATGCCAATACAGATTTTGAGAAGGTCTCATCATGATCAGAATTTCCCATGAGATACTTAAAATCAGTAAGATATCTCTGTTAGTATAAAGAAAAGTCATGGAAGAGATTGGAAAAATGACACTAAAAAATCAAGGGAAAGAATCTCCAGCTTTCTTGCATCTAGGCAAAAGGACAAGGATGGGTTTCATGTCCAGTCAGCAATGCTAACAAAACCATCTTCAGAAGTGGCAAAAAAAAAATTAAAATAAAAAAAATTCAAAAAGAATAAAAAAAACCAAACAAACAAAACAAAAAAACCCACAAAAAACCAAACAAACAAGAAGAATAACCAATACTTTAAAAAATGTTTTAGAACATAGAGATAAGAAAAAAAGGAGCAAAAAGTCATTAGGCTGGACCCCAGAAGGACTGACTTTTAATGGGTACCATATTGCCTGGATCACTGCCAGTTAAGGGTGGACTTTCAGCATCCTCAGCTTACAGAAATCACTGATCCATTAGGGAACCTTCCTACTCCTTCCATCATTCAGGATCAAGTCCCATCATAAGTAGAGATAAACACTTGAACTTCTAAATCTGCTCTTCAAAGACGTGGGAGCAGGAGGCACACAGCAATTTAAAAGAAACATGTCTTAGAAAACTCAGTCCTTAACAGAAAGTGTACACTTAATACTAGGATTCTGGTTTTTGTCAAGTTATTATATCCCTTAAAGTCAATATAACAAGTTCTCTCGGGTGGAGATAAAAAACTCAGAATCTTTTTTAACAAAGGTAAAACAGAAGCACAAGAAGTACTTGGTCAAAATCCTTCCCTCTGAGAAATGTTAAGAGAATGCTGCTTTTAGAAGTTATTTTATAAGCAGAAAGTATACCAAGGTCTGTTTCACCAGGATCTGGGTTGTTTGACTCTTCCTTATGCTCTAACATCACATTTGGTTTCTTCATGTTCCCTTTCAAGCAACCAAAAAGTTCCAGGTGTCAAATCAAACACACATTCAGTAAATTCTGCCTGTCCACCTTAGAATAGGGGGAGTGATTTTCTCTTTCCTCTCTATCCATCAATGATTTTGACAGAACTTTTATGAATTAAATCTCTTTTGAGGCCCTTATCTTTCAATTTACTGGAGAATTCAAAACTTAGCAGTGAGGGAATAGAAAAAACAATTGCATCAAACTTGTTTTGTTAGAAAAACAGATTGAAAAGAGGACCTTAAAAAGGTCAGACACCTCACTAACCTCCAGATTAGACAAATGAAAACAAAATCACAGATTTTAAGTTGTATGCATGTCTTGGAAGCATATAGTTAACTACCTTTTCCAGGATCTAAGCCATTTTTTGGTAAAATTATCAGATTTCATCAAAGTTAAGTCGTGAGCCTCAGCTGTCAGTTTGTAATGTATTTTGGAAGTATTTAAGAGTCATGAATTGTTTTGCCACCACTGAGGTCACTTGGAGAAGCAATATTTTACTGTCCATTAACAGAGATCTCACTCTCGTGGTTTGGTACTTTTACTAGCTCTGGTGTCCTCAAACCAACTTGTGTAGCTCAAAGACCCACTTAAGAATCTTAAGTCATCTACAGCACATCTTGATATCATAAAGCAATGTTTGTACAAAGACAAAAATGCATGGGATGGAGAACACTGGGACAGAGTATATTATAAATACCTGGTTATATTTTTGACTAAAGGCCAATCAGCCTCACTTGAGTCCCTGGGAAGGTGACAGAAAAGATCCAGCAAGGAAACAACTTTCAAACACTTGAAGGATATCAGGATTAGGAGCAGCTTGAATGAATTTATGAAGGGGAAATAAAGCTTTAACAAACCCATTGCCTTCTAGAAAGAGGTGAGTAGCTGTCCCAGTTTGGGCCAGGATAAAGGTGATTTTCTGTCTTGGACTTTTGCTTTCAGCTGAGTCTCTTGGAAGGAGCTGCACTTGCTGAAATGAACAGCAAGTTTCTCAGGCAGTGTCTGCTGCTGGGACTGATCCCACTCGATGTTTAGAGTTACAGCTGGAGAATGGGGTGCAGAACCAAGGCCACTGCTCAGCTCTGAGGAACATTTTGCCCTCCAGAAGGAGAAAAGGAATAAAGAGGTCCCACCTGCAGCCCTCCTTTGGGGAGGAACAGACAAGATAGATGCCAGAATTGACCAAACAGAGGATTCCATCCATACACCTCATCCTCAGTATAAACTGGAGGGATCATGAGAGCCAAGCCAGATTCCTGCCCTTCCTGCCTTTCCTGCTTCCCTTTCTTCACCCATTCCCTGTTTGCTTCAGCATCCTGGGTGGATTCCATCCCTTCCTCTGCCTGTGCTCCTGATCCATGCCACCCTGAATCTGTGTGTTCCTGCCTCCAGCTCCCAACTGCTGCTGACCCCAGGAGTCCAGCCTGGACTTTCCCAGGGCTGCCCTGCAGCCTCGGTGGGGATGGGAGAGTTATTGGGGGAAAGGGGGAGGAATGTGGTTCCCATTTTCCTGGATATTTGTATATATTTAGTAATTTTTCCTATTTATCATTCCTGTTTCATTAAAGCTGTGTAGTTTAGTTTCCAACCCATCAGTCTCTCTCCTTATTCTCTCTCCTTTCTTTATCAGGGAGGGGAGGGACATTAATAGAGAGCATCTGTTATTTGGTTTAATTGCCAGGGCAGTGTTAAACCCTGACAGTAGCTTTGCTGGCAAGGGGGGGAGCAATGGATGCTGTTTCTATCTTGATTTTATTAAAGTCTTTGATGCTGTTTCCCATAACATCATCACAGATAAGGTGACAAAGTATGGCTCAGGTAATTGGGCAGGGAGGTGGATAAGAACTGGCTGAACTATTGACCAAACAGGTTTGTCTGTGATCAGCAGTACAAGGATCAGCTGGAAATCAAGCACCAGCAGTGTAACCCAGGGTTTAATCCAGGATCTGGCAATGTTTAACATCTTCATTAATAACCTAGTTATGGGGCAGACAACATTCATAGCCATTCCACAGAGAACACAAAACTGCAGGGAGTGGCTGACCCATTCGAGAATTGTGCTGCCATCCAAAGAGACCTCAACAGCCAAGAGAAAATGGGCTGAAGTTGAACAAAGTTCTGAGCCAAGGAAGAGATCCATTCCAACCAAAACCATTCTGTGAATTACTGTTTGAAAATGTATTTCATTAATATTTCTGATGAAGCATTCCTGCCCAAACCAAAATGATCTTCAGTAAATTTCCTGAGTCTTTAAACCCTATCTATCATCATCAATAGTACAAAGAAAAACTCTGGGTGTCTCAAACTGTCAGGAGCTTCTGATTTAAATTTCCATGCATGATGATATACTTTCATGTCACCTTAAACAAATTATTTTTTTGTTACAGGTTTTATTATTCCATTACTCTCCATGAGCTTTCACAAACCTCTTCTGGTGAGTCATTAATAAACTGGATTTGTATGGCAAGAGAACACAGAAATCACAGGATGGTTTGGATTGGGAAGGACCTTAAAGATGAGCCAGTTCCAACCCCTCTGCATTGGCAGGGACAGAGCAGCTCAGTGTGTGACTGCAAGTATGACTGCAGGAGCCAGTTTTTAATCTGGAATTTTAATTAATTATCTGGAATAATCCTGACCTTGGATTTAATACAAGATGCAGAGCAGGTCCTGAAACATGATACTAAACATTTACTGCACACTAACTGGAACTCTTTTAGATGCAGGTTTATGACTTGTGCTGAAACTCATTGATACCTTGGGCTTCTCATCAGCACCTTCTGCTTCTAGGATTTGGTCAGTGCTCCAGAAATAGCTTCTCTCTGGTGGTTCCCACTTCAGACCAGGCTTCAGCTGAGTTAGCATGAATAGCTCTTCCTGAAAAGCTCTCTCCCTGCAGCCAGGCTCTAAGACTGATTTGTTATGTACATTGATTGAGATACTCCAATACTTATCTAGTGAAGAAAATGCAGCATATCCAAAACTCTGACAGCTGTTTGGAATCAGTAAGGGTTTTACAGTATTACTGCAGACAGGTTATGTTTCTCTTTTCTCTGTTTTTTAGGGCTTTTCACAAGCTGCTGACTAGACTTGTCTTAGAATATGACAGTGCTTTACAAAGACTAAAATATGCTCATCATTCAATATAATGTAATATATTCCATCAAAAATAACTGGAATAGTTCCCCCCAAAAGACACAATTTGTATCTATCATGCATTAGATACATTCCTTAAGCCACAGTGAAAGATCTGAGAAGACATTTACTGCTGCAACTTAAATTAATGTTTTCCTTTTTTTTCCCATATTTTAATTATGTTTTGATCTTCTGTGAATCCTGCAGCACCAAGTATAATTCATAACTACTGATCAGAAAAATTCCGTGTCAGGGAGAACACACACACATGAAAAAGACATTCCATTGCCCATGGATTTAGAAACAAAACAAAGATACAAAAATGCCAAGGAGAACTGAGGAGAGATGGAACAAAAATTATAGTTATTGTTCCACACAACAGAAAAGTCAATACAAGAAAAACTCTTCAGGAGTTGAGCTAGAAATTCTTTTATGCAGCAAATGAGTGTAATTTGCTATATGAAATTTAAGTTTAAATGCCTCAAAAGTTTGAGCAAATTCTATCAGCAGGTGAATGCTCTTTTCTTCAATCCATACATAATTCTAGATTTCCAACAGAGAACTTTCAGGACTGACCACAGGAAGAAACAATTTGTCTTTATGCTGTGATCTTCCACGCGACTGTAAATCATCATTTACATCTCAGACCAATAATGTGGATGTGTTTTAAATAAAAACTGGAAATCTTCAAGCTGCTCTTCAGGTTCTTGGCACCACTAGATCTGCCTTCAGGTACCCAGCAGCAAACCCAGACAGACAGATTGTGTTTCTGCTGAGTGACAAACAGAAAATCTCTTCCATTCTGTCTCTCAATCCCCAAATCACAAAATGCAACTCTGCTATAACATATTAAGCATATGGATAAAAAAGCACCCAAGACAGATATTTTTTTTTCCTTGTCGTTCACTGCCTGTTCCATTAAATGTCTGAAGTTTCCAGGAAAAGCAAGTATTAGTTCTGAATTCTGCTCCTGTTCAGAGGTACCAAGTGAAGAATAAAGGAAAACGCTGCAAGTTCAACAGTGTGTTGGGAAATGTAGCACCAAATACTGAAGAAAGACAAGGAGGTTTCCACAGAAGCAGACAGATGAGGCTTCACAACAAAAAACCCCACCTATTTTATACCCCACAAGGCTTTGTTACCTTCATTTTAAATGATATGAAAGGCACTTACAGCAAAATAATATAAATCCTCCCCACCTATGTAGCAGAGTTGTCCTACATCTTATTCTTGAAGCTGAACAAGGAAAATTAAAAATGTTGAAAGCCAATTACAATCTTCCAGAGATTTCCACTGCATTTTTATATTGAAAAAAAGAGGCTTCTGGTCAAAGAATAATCAATGCTGAATCATACCCCTGCATAGCCCTTGTGGAGGTAGAGATTTCCCAAATCTCTCTCTTTTTTTTTTAAATTTCCATTGGGAACTTTCTAGTCCTTGTAGCAAACTTCTATTTCCAGACATGAATTCGCAGTCCTTGTAAATTAATTCTGACAGCATGGAAAGAAAATTAAATTGTTCTAAGAAATTCTAGTGGCCATACTCCTGGGCTTCAAAGGAACAATGTATTACCCTGCACATTTCAAAAATGAGTAAGTTCAATGTATAAAGGCTGTGAAGTTTTAAGAGTTTTTCTCTTATGATTGAGAAGAAAAAAGGGAGTCAAATAACTGCTGGCTGCACCTTTGGGAGAGTTCAGTCATGCAGAAACTGGCTGAGTGTAAAACAGGAGGTTCAATGTGTATTTATATCCTCCACATTACTGAAAAGTTGAGAATCCTCTGCTCCTTCCTTTCCTCTAATAGCAAGGTTTGATTTGCTCCTATCATGTCTTCTTCCTGGCTACATTTTCTACCTTATCATAGCTGCAATCACATTTCTTGCTGTTCAGCAGAACTGACCTTTTCCTTCTGCACTATCAAAAGTTCCAGTGCTTGACAGCCACCTATTCTACCTGTAACTTTTCTGCTTCTCTCTACCCATTAAATGAATGCTCTGGGACTGCTCATCAAGTCACCTCTTTGCTGTCTCAGTCCTGTGCGTGAAAAATTTAAGTAAATCAAGCAGTTAAATATGAGAATTCTCAGCCACTGAAAATGCTGTAGGAGTAATCCTCTAAAACACCTCCAGGAAATTAAAAGATTATATCATCAGCCTGTGTATAACTTTTTTAATTCAACTTGCTGTACCAGCATGTGCCACGTAACTGCATTTGTACCAACCCAGCACCTGTCCCAGGTACCAATATAGCACAAGGATAACTCACTCTTCTTATTGTGTAATCTTCTGTTTATTAGAGATTTACTTTAAATTAGCTTTTCAGGTCTTCAGGATATGGCTTATTACCTTATATCTCTGCAGGTAGTAATATCTGCTAATAAACAGCATGACTAATATTTGGCAATAAACCACAGTAGCAGCCTGCATCATCCAGACCCATGATTCAAGAGCATCTATATTATTTCCTATCATAACATTTGAAGGACAAAAAAAGATAACATTTTAGTTACCAGTGAAGGTTATGATAGATTTTTCCAACCAAGTACTAAAGAACAACAGGTAGAGTTCAGCTGCCCATCAGTATTGCTTTGTAAAGCATTTTCTCACCCACAGCAGTTCTGCCAATTCATCCCATTTAGGATCTCTAACTTAAATAGAGGAGGAGGGGATGAGTTAAAAATAGCAGCAGCAAAAAAAGCCAATTAGTAGGAATTGCCACAATAACCTTTGTCAGGATAAATTTAAGGTATAAGGCTCAGAGATAGTTACTATGGCAACCACAGGCACTTGCAAGGTACCATTAATGGGAAATACAGGATCTGTCACACAAGGCAGTAGATGCAGCAGCAGCCTGACAGACTATTCAAAGACACTTTTGTCCTCCCTGCCCCCTTTTCCAAAGGGCAATAGGGAACTAAACTACTACAGAAGTAGCTTTAATATGTGCATTTTTCTAATTGTGTATTCTCGTTCCACTTCTTCAGTCACTGAACTGCTAGGACCTCAACATCAGCTTTATTCCAACAGAGCAGGTCAGATTTACAGCCCTTACCCATGGTTAGGCTACTCTTTGCCTAACAAATTTAGCTCACAATTTGTACATAATCCCCAAGTAGCAAAAGGTGAAATGTTTCACCTAGGTACCCAAAAAGATACAGCCACAGCACTTACAGTAAAATAGTAGTTTTGCTGTATAGTGAAAAAAGACATTTTGAAACAAGGACAAATATTTGTAAAAAAAATTAAAAAAACAATACAAAAAAATAATTGTATGAATTCCCATATTTGCAAATACAATGGGCCATTCTTATCTTCCCAAAATATATTTTACCTGTTGGATATTATCTCAGATGTACTCCTGATATGTTTTCCAAAAGCATATAACCGAGGATTCAGTGTGAATTGCTTTTTCTCCTTTTTCTACACTAAGTTGATTTCTCTTCCACTTCCAGTCTTTACCAAAAAGAGTAATTTCCCTACCTGGGCTGTCACTGCCATCACATGCAACTTCATTACAGATAAATCATTACTGTACACACAAAATTACAGCTAACATTACGACCCTAAAGAACATATTTTTCAGGACTACAAACAAAAAAAATAATAAAAAATGTGCTGCAACTCCTTTATGCCCTACTTGGAGCTCTGCATCCAGCTTTGAGGTTCCTCAGCACCAGAAAGACACATGGACCCATTGGAGCTCTTCTAGAAGATGCCACAAGGACAATCAGAGGTCACCTGTGCTATGAAGAGAGGCTGAAAGAGATGGGGGTGCTCAGCCTGGAGAAGGCTCCAGGGAGACTTCACTGTGGCCTTTCAGTATTTAAAGGGAGCTTAAAAGAAAGACAGAGTTTTAACAAGGTCATGTAATGGCAGGAAGAGGGGCAAGGGTTTTAAATGGCAAAGAGGGTAGGTTTAGATTGGACATGATAATAAAATTTATTAAGATAAATGTGGTGAGACAGCAGAACAGGTGCCCAAAGAAATTGTGGTTGCCCCCTCCCTGGAATTGTTCAAGAGCAGGTTGGATGGGGATTTAAGCAATCTGGTCAAGTTGTCAGCCCACTCAACCAACTAGATGACCTTTAAAGGTCCTCTCCAACCTAAACCATTTCATTGTCCTATGATTTCAAGCTACACGTGTAAATAAAACATTCTGTTCAGTACTACCAGCATTCTCAGAACCAGAACCACTCAAGGTGATAATTCAAGTACAGCCAGCAGGTCCAGGGAAGGGATTCTGCCCCTATACTGTGGCCTGGTGAGGCCACAGCTTGAGTCCTGTGTCCAGTTCTGGGCCCCCCAGTTCAGGAAGGATATCGAGGTCCTGGAGCAGGTCCAAAGGAGGGCAACCAGGCTGGTGAAGGGACTCGAGCACAGACCCTATGAGGAGAGGCTGAGAGAGCTGGGGGTGTTCAGCCTGGAGAAGAGGAGGCTCAGGGGAGACCTCATCGCTGTCTACAACTACCTGAAAGGAGGTTGGAACCGGGTGGACGTTGGTCTCTTTTGCCAGACGACTTTCAACAAGACAAGAGGGCACGGTCTCAAGTTGTGCCAGGGGAGGTTTAGGTTGGATATTAGAAAGAATTTCTTTATGGAGAGGGTGATCAGACATTGGAATGGACTGCCCAGGGAAGTAGTGGATTCTCCGTCCCTGGAGATATTTCAAAAGAGACTGGATGTGGCACTCAGTGCCATGGTCTAGCAACCGCAACAGTGGATCAAGGGTTGGACTCGATGATCTCTGAGGTCCCTTCCAACCCAGCCAATTCTATGATTCTATGATTCTATGATACACTGGAACCACCTGGTTTATGAAAGTTGTCAGTCACTGCTCCAACCCTCACTGTCAGTGTGGGCACAGGTCACTAAAACTTTCTCTTCATACCATGTGAAGTTTCTTTTTGATCAAGTCTGGTTTTATTCACAGTAAACTGAATCTTCATGTACCAGAAGAATCCTACTTAAAGGATCTTCTTCATGACCCCAGAAATTTTTATCAATAAATTATTACTAAACTGTATCAATTCCAACGAGGCAGCTTCTCTCCTGTGAAATACTGCAAATTAAATACTAAAATTTTTGAGTAACACATCTCCTAAAACCAAAGCCCTCAAGAGAAAACATTGTAAAAAGCAGATGAATGGTAGTTTGAATTTTAGATCATTTAAATGTGGTCTCCAAACTTAGTTTTCACACTGGAATTAGCAGGTGTTAAATCTCCTCTGCAAAAGCTCTGTCAGCTCCTGAAGATTCCCTGATAAAAGTAAACCTGGAAATAAACTTTGGTGCTCAGTATGTATAATTTATGTGTTAGAACCTCATTTGTCAAAGGGAAAGGTTTTAGCTGAGATGCATCCATGGCTGTGATTTTACCACACAGGTTTCACAGCAACCATTAACTGAAGTCATTTTCTGCCCTGTGTTCTGTGGATTTGACATAAACTTCAGTTTGCTGAAAAAAAAAAAAAAACTAAGAAATAAACACTTCAGGAAAAATACGGATGACTGAGTAAACTGTTATAACAGGAGTGATTTGGAGAGCAAGATTTCCTCACACAAGCAATGACTCAGTAGATGCTTTCCAAAATATGGTAATTTCTAGATACTAATAAAGCAAAGAAGAAAATTATTTTCATTATATTAAAGGCATGCAGCCACACAAAACATTCTATTCTGTTATTATTTGTGCAGCTAGTTTCAATATGTACCTTAATTTATTCAGACTATAATTTTTAATTTTGTGATATAATTTCTAAGGCTTTGAGCTAGTTTTTAATATATTAAAGCACAGACTGCTGCTTCTGCTTCTCCACTGCTTTCCCCTTTCAGTTAAAGGAATGACCTGCAATGAGGTGATTGGTACCAGCACCAAGAAGACTCTGAGAGGAAGAGTAAGCAACTGGGGAACACAGAAGTAGCACAGAGTATTTAAAGAATTCAGCAGAGCATCTGTCATTGGTGGGGAAAAATCTTTCATCCCCAAATAATCTGATGTAAACAGGCTCCAAACAATTACCAGCACTTCAGTAAATCCTGCAACTGCATGTGTGGGAGTAACCCAGAAACCTTCAGGTCAGAATTCAGGAACAGATTTGCAGACAATAACCTTCACTAAAAAATAAATAATTTTGTTTGTGAGGGTAGGAATCCACAAACTGGTTTCCATTTAGCCACCTTACCAAAAGGTACAGCAGACAGCAAAATTTTAATCCCATAGCTGAAAAAAAGAATAAAAATAATACCAATAATGTCAGGCTATTAAACCTAGAATAGCTTTATAATTGATTCTTCAATTTACAATGTCTATTTATTTTTATGATTTTTTTCCCATGTGCAACAGCATCTACATTCTTCTCTCATATCAGGAACCTTATTGCAGATATTTTCTTTCTAGCTCTTCCTTTCACCTTAAATAGTTTTTAATATTACTTTCCTATTCCATAAGATCATATTAAGAAAATGAAAACATCCTACCCTGTTCTCATACCTCTGCTCAAACAGTTGTTCTGCACACAACTACTATTGAACCCTGGGCAGTATTTTCACAAATGTATGTACTAAAACCTGTAGAAAACAGCTCTGAGCTCATCGTTCACTATCCACAATCTGGATTATTTTTCCACTCTGTTCATCACTTCGGATTTCTTAAGACTGAAATTCAACTCTCAATTTATATTCTCATCCTTCTGTAATTTCTCTGTCATTTTCCCCCACTGCAGCACAGAGTTCACCATTGTCTTGGTTTGGGCCAGGATAAAGGTGATTTTCTGTCTTGGACTTTTGCTTTTAGCTGAGTCTCTTGTAAGGAGCTGCACTTGCTGAAATGAACAGCAAGTTTCTCAGGCAGTGTCTGCTTCTAAGACTGACAGCACTTGATGTTTAGAGTTACTGCTAGAGACTGGTATGCAGAGCCAAGGACACTGCTCAGCTCTGAGGAAAACATTTTACCGTCCAGGAGGATAAAGAGGTCACACCTGCAGCCCTCCTTTGGGGAGGAACGGAGAAGATAGAAGCCAGAATTGACCAAACAGAGGATTCCATCCCATATACGTCACACTCAGTATAAATTTGAGGCATCATGAGGGCCAAGCCATTGATTTCCTGCTTCCCTTCCTTCACCCGGCATCCTGGGAGGATTCCATCCATTCCTCTGCCTGTACTCCTGATCCATGCCAGCCTGAATCTGTCTGTTCCTGACTCCAGCTCCCCACTGCTGCTGACCCCAGGAGTCCAGCCTGGACTTTCCCAGGGCTGCCCTGCAGCCTTGGTGGGGATGGGAGAGTTATTGGGGGAAAGGGGGGAGGAATGTGGTTTCCATTTTCCTGGATATTTGTATATATTTAGTAATTTTTCCTATTTATCATTCCTGTTTCATTAAAGCTGTGTAGTTTAGTTTCCAACCCGTAAGTCTCTCTCCCTTATTCTCTCTCCTTTCTTTATCAAGGAGGAGAGAGAGATTAATAGAGAGCATCTGGTATTCAGTTTAATTGCCGGGCCAGTGTTAAACTCTGACAACCATCAGGCACCTTCCAAGTCCTCAGCTCCCTCCTCTTCCCACACAATTTCCAAAGAGGCTGAGCAGCTCAGAGCCAAACCCAGATCCCTGAAGGGTTCCACTGATGATGATCTCCACCAGTGATTATTCACTCCTCTGTCACCTTACTCTTTATCAGTTAATAAATTTCCCTTCTTATTCCCCAACACCTTTGATTCTTGAACATCTTTTGGCAAGGAACTCTGCCACATGTCAATAATTATACTAATTACATCTTCCTTACCCAGAATATTGTTAGCTCCTTAAAAGAACATCATTGGATTTATGAGCTACTACTTCCCTGAATAAAACCGTATTTACTTTTTCCCAAGTCAGCACACTCATTCAATGTGGATCTACACCCAAAAGAATGAAAGAAACCTGGAATTTACCTCCTTTATTGCAAGCTACCCTCTTTCCTGAAGGTACTCACTTAAAATTTAAGATATCTGGAATGTTTCTATAACATCAGTGTCTTTTATAACCAGAAAGCAGTAGATATGACAAGGAGTATGTCCTGGTTTGGGCCAGGATAAAGGTGGTTTTCTGTTTCTGTACTTTTGCTTTTAGCTAAGTCCCTTGTAAGTAGTCTCTCTGAAATTAACAGCAAGTTTCTCATGCAGTGTGTGTGCTTTTAGGATTGATAACACTTGATGTTTATAGTTACTGCTAGAGACTGGTATGCAGGCCAAGGACACTGCTCAGCTCTGCATGAAAACATTTTACCGTCCAGGAGGACACAGAGGCCCCACCAGAGCTCTCCTTTAGGGAGGATCAGACAAGATAGATGCCAGAATTGACCAAACAGAGTATTCCATCCCATATACGTCACACTCAGTATAATTTGAGGCATCACGAGGGCCGAGCCAGATCTTTTCCTGATTTCCTGCTTCCCTTCCTTCACCCGGCATCCTGGAAGGATCCCGTCCGTTCATCTGCCTGTGGTCCTGATCCGTGCCAGCCCATATCTGTGTGTTCCTGCCTCCAGTTCCCGACTGCTGCCGACTCCACGAGTCCAGCCTGGACTTTCCCAGGGCTGCCCTGCAGCCTCGGTGGTGACGTGAGAGTTATTGGGGAAAAGGGGGGAGGAATGTGGTTTCCATTTTCCTGTATATTTATATATATTTAGTAATTTTTCCCTATTTACCATTACTGTTTCATTAAAGTTGTGTAGTTTAGTTTCCAACTCATAAGTCTCTCTCCCTTATTCTCTCTCCTTTCTTCATCGAGGGGAGAGAGAGATTAAAGAGAGCGTCTGTTATTCGGTTTAATTGCCGGGCCAGTGTTAAACCGTGACAGAGTAATTTTTAAAAAATGTAGATCTGGTGGCTTTAAACTCTCGTATCACAATAAACAGAAACCAAAGTACAACAGGATTGAGATTTAGAGTTCCTCTCCCTCAAATAGCAGTCCTTCTGAGGGACAGAAAATTAAACAACTACAATGATCTTGTTTGAGAGCTGTCTGTCATTCTTTAAGAAAAAAAAAAAAAAAAAAAAAAAAAGAATTATTCATTTTTACTACAGCTTTCACTTGTAAGCAAACAAACCAGAAGCACTACATGTTTTCCAAAACTGAGCCATTGTGCACCCCATTCCCTGCCTAGATTATAAACTTCTATAGGGCAAACTGCATTCCAATTTTTCAGCATATAATTCTGGGGCTTTTTTAATTCAGAACCTGTAATTTGCTGCACTATTCCAAAGAGGGCTTCAACTTGTTGCCTATGACCCCACTTCGTATAGTAGGATCAGGAGAAAAACAGAAAACAAAGATTCTACTTCAAACCAACTTATAGATGCACCTTTATAAATGCAAAATGTAAATGTCACAAAGGGCTGGCTTTATATATCATAGCATGGAAATAAAATCTTTCAGTGATCTTTTGAGATCTTCTTGATGCTTAGCTTTTGTTTCCACTTAAAAAAGGAAAAAGTAAATGCATGTCCAGACTGAAGATTTTAAATGTACTGATTTTAAATGGCTGTTGTCTTGGAAGGAAAGACTCCTAAAACAGCTATTTTAATTATACTTGTGGTCATCTAAAATACATAAATAAGAATTAAGTATTTTCATTTCCAACTTCAGGAAATCCATGCTGTACCATCATGATCTTTCACAGAACACTGGAGAGCAGGCAGAAAGCCACATCAGAGTGGAACTTCAATAAATCCTTTGGCCATTAAAGCAAATGTAATTGGCAGCCACTCAAGACAATCTTTGTTCATACCATTAATGCAGTCCCCATGTCACCAAAGCTGCAGAACACAGCAAATGCTCCCAAATGCAGATGTAGTATAGGCTCAATAAACCTGTTTATCTACAGATATCAATCTAAGCAGGTATGACAGGAGCTGTACCTACACCCAAATGCTCAAGTCTTTTAGTGGCAGCATGAACCAAAATATCCTGAAATGTGTTGGGTAGCTTTTTCCCTGAAAATACAGATGATGGTTAACTGGGAAATAAGAAAACTATTCAGTTATCTTCACCATTTCAATCTACCTGCCCTAAAAGAGAAGAGGGCATGGTCTTAAGTTGTGCCAGGGGAAGTTTAGGTTAGCTATTAGAAAGAATTTCTTTACGGAGAGGGTGATCAGACATTGGAATGGGCTGCCCAGGGAAGTAGTGGATTCTCCGTGTCTGGAGATATTTAAAAAGAGCCTGGATGTGGCACTCAGTGCCATGGTCTAGCAACCACAACGGTGGTTCAAGGGTTGGACTTGATGATCTCTGAGGTCCCTTCCAACCCAGCCAATTCTATGATTCTATGATTCTATGATTCTATGAAAAGTTGTACACATTCAGGTACGCTTCACTCCCTATTTCCAGGTCTCCAAATTTATCAGGAAAATAAATTCCATGGCAATTTGTCATCTGCTGGAGGCACCAGGTTTTAGGTGTGTGAATGATCAGAGAAAGTAATGCAAATAATAGGAGCTATGAAAGAGGATTGTGCAAATGCATCCTTCCCCCAGTAACACACCACTTTAATTTATAAGTCCAGAGGCCAAGAGCCATTCCCATATGCTGGCACTGTGTCATCTGTAACAGCAGAAAAATAAGGAAGAAAGAAAAATCATTATTCTTCTGGCAGGGGTAGGTGGGTGGGGATGACAGAATAGGACAAATGTGGGCAAGACAAAGTCTTGAAGGACAAAAGAAAGTAACAGAGGAATGAATTCGCTCAGGTACATTCCTGTAACACCACTGGCTTTGAGAAGAATGAGTTTATCAATGAGTAAGTAGACCTTGAAATAAAATAATTTAGGTTGGAAGAGATCTCTGGAGGTCATTCAGTTCAGTATCCTCACTCAGACCAGAGTGAACCTGGAACTTTGCCACGAAGATCCGAAGATCCACATCTGCAGCACAGCTGCATGCAAGTGTAGGGTTTTGGTTTGGTTTGGTTTGGTTTTGGTTTGGTTTTTTGGTTTTTTTGGGGTTTTTTGCAACCCTGATACTATCCAGGGGCAGAGCAGAGCTCCCTCCACCCATCACACCTTAGGCAGGGCCACATTCAACTAGATAGCAAAGAACTACAAAAATAACCTCTGCAATAGCAATTTTTATAGTCCACACTGAATTTACAATTCAAAGCAAACCTTACTGACATTTGGGCCATGCCAACTGCATTACCAGAGCTGCAGATATGCAACTCCCTACTTGTCTGTGCTCATTTCTATGCCATCTCTTTTTATCTTGTGCATGTCAATCATCATTCCTAGGTTTCTAAGTTGGACTTCACAAAAACAAGAGAGATAGCAATAGTCTGTCTCAGGTGTGCTGACCTCTGAGTAGGTTCAGACAACGCAGAACCTCACAGAAATATTGAAAAGCTTCAGTAGGGAAAAAAAAAATATTGATTAATACTACTTACCTCTCCCCTTCAATGTTCAGCAGGTCCACTAGAAAAAGAATAGACAAACCACAAATTTTCCATGGAATAATTTCTTCCTGTGAATACTGATACTCTTTACTTAATTCTAATAAGAGGACTAACACCCAGAAAAGGTTGTTCACCTTTTTCCATCATGCACCCGTGCTGAAACTTGATTTTTGTAGAACCAGTATGAATCTACTGGCTTGAAAATGTGTGAACTATGAGCAAACACAAGACATTTCAACTATGACTTCTTTCAAGAATCACAGAATCATAGAACTGGCTGGGTTGGAAGGGACCTCAGAGATCATCAAGTCCAACCCTTGATCCACTACCACTGCAGTTCCCAGCCCATGGCACTGAGTGCCACATCCAGTCTCTTTTGAAATATCTCCAGACACGGAGAATCCACTGCTTCCCTGGGCAGCCCATTCCAATGGCTGATCACCCTCTCCGTAAAGAAATTCCTTCTAATATCCAACCTAAACCTCCCCTGGCACAACTTGAGACCAATTTAAGATTAAGATTAAGATTAACAATTTAAGATTAAGAAGGATGCTTCCTAAGAAGGAAGCAAAAGGACAGGCTAAGAAACCTGTCACTCAATTTCTGAAATTTTTTACATTCTTACTTTTTCTTCCATGCATCTTGAACAAAAATGAAAACCCAGTAATAAGCCATTAGCACTCAAGTCAGTATTTAAATGGGCCTGCACTTTCCCAAATGCTTTCACAAATGTGCCTAACACCCAAATATTTAATTAAATATTTTTTCCAAGTATTGAAAGAAGGATGAGGTTTGTCTTATTCTATGAGGAAAGTTGCTTTTCTTTTAAAAAGTCTTTCAAAAATAATTTCTGATTGTGAAATAATTACTCTGATTTTTTTCAATAGAGAGGCTTCAAACCCTGCACTTCCAGCAACCTGTGATCTACTTAAGATTTAAGAGGAAAATGAAGATGACAACCTTGGATTTCATTTTATAAATCATATCTGAAATTCACACCATAACTGTGTGATCTATTGTATAGGGGCCAACCTATCAAGCTGTGTTTAAGCTATTAAACTTAATAAATCCTGTCAGAGATAAACTTGGCCTGCACTCACAAGCCTCCCATTTCCCTAGCTGCACACACAAAATATCAGAAATAGTGCAAATCAGGTACTCAAAGATGTCAGAAAAATTCTCAGTTTAGAAAAAGAATGAAATTGCTTAGTCCTACTTTTTGAGGAAACAGGAAGAGGAGAAGAACCTTCTGAGAAGTCATAATATCCAACCTGTTGCCTGCCCCATGTAGCATCCTCCAATTCATACAGTCAATACACAGAGTCTTTCAAATGAAGATTGGAGAGGGAAAAGGACAAATCTTATACAGGAAAATCCAAGATTCTCTTAGACATTGTCTAAAGAATACACTAAACTATGTATATATATATATATATATATATACACATAATTATGTGTGTATATATACATATATATGGAAAAAAAGGGTGATACTGCACTGGGGGAGAATGGAAGGAACAACAGGCAACTATTCACACATTTAACATAACATAAAACATAAAAGGCCATTTATTTCCCCATCACCAATTACAGGGACAGAAGGCTATAACAAGCTCTTCCTCCTGGAAGTGTGGAAATTGTAGGCAGGTCTTTAGCCATTCATCTGAGGACACCTTAGAAGCAGCTCCATTATTTTTCTCCACTTTGTGAGGGAGGCTGCTGGACAACCTGATGCTGGGGCTTGGGAATTTCTTCCTTTCTTGCTGTATTTATAGACAGCTGAAAGACTAATTTTTCCTGGAGTCCTTGCCTGCCTTAAGATACAAAAGTGAGCTCTTCTCTGGTGCCTCCTTCACAGAATACATTAATTTTTACTTCTCACATACATTCTAATTTTTACTGTGCTTATCCAAAGTCAAGGCCTAGGCTATTTTCATCAGTTATTTGTATTTTCTACCATTTGATCTTTATCTTTTTCATTTATAACTATGACCAGAACTGAATGTTGTACTTCTCACCTACCATTCCTTATTTCTATTTGCCTGTTCTATTCTCAGACCATTTTTTTTTTTTTTGCACCCTGCCTCATACCTTTGCACCTTACCAAAGAATCACAGAACAGTCCAGGATGGAAGGGACCTTGAAGGATCATCTGGTAGAAACTTTGATGAGCAGCATGTCCCTTGCAAGAAATTTTTGATCATTCTAACTACAAGCAGTCCAAAACAAAGAATTATCTTTACTATCCTTTCTATTGCTCTTTATTATTCTGTTCATTATTTTTCCAGCCCATCATTTTTGCAAGTTATTCCCATAACATCTCCCATTTTTGAAATATACATGGACATTAGAACTGGACCATCCTATAGAGCTGACCAGAGCTAGATACATCATCCTTCCCTCCTCAAACATACATTTCCTTTCCAACTTATTTGGAAATAACTAATTATTCATCCAAAACTATGTAGTATAAGTAAATACAATAATATTTGGCTATTAGCATAGCAAAGAAAGCTTTAAAAACTCTAAATATGTATTTCCCAAATGTCAGCTAAAAGAGAAGAAAAATTACCCCTTGAAAACAGCAGGTGATTTTCATGTTTGAGCTAATACAATCTAATATTTTTTAAATTTACTTGAGGCTATCACAGAAATTTCCAGCTTGCTATGGATTTATGAAGACCCAGGGAAACTGCTGTGAAATTTCATTTTCTTTCTATGACAGCATGCTAAGCCTTAGTCATAGCAGTTTTGTTTTTAAAACCCAAACTATAACAGCAATGTAAGCCTGTTATTAAAAAAAGCACAAATTAAACATTGGCTTGGCAGGTATGAGAAACAGCAATCATGATTTACTTACACATGGGCAATAAATTTGTTAAGGGAACTCATGGTTTACAAAAGGGCAGAATTTTTAATCCTGATCCCCTTTGGAAGAGACCTTATTTCAAAATGCTTTTTAATATGTATGCACATTCTTAACTAATAGTGCAGAATTTGCTGTATACCACACCACAGATTTCATGGTTCAATTAATCAACGCATTTAAATAAAATAATCAAGCAATAGTCAATGGTTCTCCTCGATAGTATAAACATAGGGGACTTCTAAAAACTTTGTTACTTTCATGAAAGAAACATCATACCATCTGATGAGAGGTATAAAAACAAAAATAATAATTTCTTTCTTTAATTAATCTTGATTCATTCAAATTTAACAAGTATTTCGGTATTTAAATTTAAGTATTTAAGAATAGCTGAAGTCATTTCATGCAAAAATCCACTTATCAAGACTGAGAAAAACACCCATACTTCTGCTGTCACAAAAACAAAAGAACAAAACTTACTATAGTGGCTATAAGTAAACTCACTCATTTCATTTAACCCTATAACCCTGCTAGAAGGCAAGAACTACCAACTCAGCAATAAGCTTGGCAGTTTTTAAATTCTGGGTGTTGATTTTACTCCTGTAGCATTTCTTCATCCTATTTTTCCTTATGGAACTCTCAAATGAAAAAAAAAAAAAATAAAATGCCAAAATTCCACCATGCTATTTGACATCAGCACTCCTATGGGTCACCAGGATTTGTCAGAATTTGTTAACATTCACAAAAGCCTCTGCCATTTGAATTATTAATAAAAATATTCCTTCACTCATGGTGGGCTCTATCAGTAATAAACCTATAGAGGAGCTTCAGGTCTCCATTTAAATTTGCTCAAGCAAATACAAGTCCCAAAAAATGTTCTATTTCACTCCAGCATCCTGTGGAGAAAAATGTTCTCTCTGGTGGGGGGATACCTAAATAATCAGTAATCCTTCACAGCTCCTCCCTGTCTGACACTGTTTGACCCTTTTTCCCAGCCTGTTACAGGTCCTGTTTGCTCTTCATTTCCTAACCCTTCATTCCAGCCCAATTCCTGGGCAGTTCCAATCTTTAGATCCCTCCGGTCCTCATCCAGGGTAAAACAGTTGGAAAACTCTATTGTCTGCAAGTCCTACATCTACCATGAAGAGTCATATTCAGGGAAGACTTTCACAACCCAGTTGTATTGTGCTACAAGGACAGATGAGAGGATTGATCTCCTCAGCCCATCCCCATGATAAATCTTCCAGAGATGACGTTTGCTGTTCCCAGACACCCCGTGCACGGAATAGAAATGTAAAGGCAGAGCAGGGTGTGTTGTACAAAATCAGATATCCTGGGGCACATAATGAGATAACATCTATTACCCTAATTTATGAAGTGATTTACACATAAATGAGGGTTGTCATGAAATTTATCTTAATGGCTTGATAATCAAGTAAGAAACACAATAATTACCATACCTAAGTTTCCCAATAAATTGAAATCACTGCTCGTGGCAACACTTTTGTTAACATACATAATATGATTCCCCTCCAAGAGCTGCCTGCTATATTCCCCCATGTCAGAGCAACCTGTTGAATGCCACATCACTGTGATAAACAAGTTCAGTTCTACTGCTGATTACATTAAAAGCATTCCTATTCTCATAGCAGAGCCTCTTCAACAGTGTGCAGCTGACTACTTCAAGAACCAGCTTTGCAGACAGGCACTGGTCTAGAAAAGTATCTGAAGGCTGAAGTTTCCAACAGCAGAGATCTAAGAGCTTGTTTCCCTCATCATCATATGAAGTATATTCAACTGGATAGATACAGAAAACATGCTGACAGCACAGTGTGGTGTATCAAACATTTTAAATTAACTGAAGATGTTGCCAACATCTCACTGCAGCCAGAATTTCAGTAACTCCACTGATAGCTTTGTGCTAGGACTCGAGTTGT
The DNA here is from genome assembly GCF_003957555.1 of Calypte anna. Lineage (NCBI taxonomy): Eukaryota > Metazoa > Chordata > Aves > Apodiformes > Trochilidae > Calypte > Calypte anna. The sequence goes on from NC_044245.1 coordinate 146,706,496, forward strand.
CCAATGTACTTCCCTGTGTGTACAAAAGCTTAGAAATACTCCTGCTGAGGTAAAGCAGAAATAAATAATCTTATTTTGAATCTAGCTTCATAATGAACCCTAAATTTGTTTTCAGAAGTTCAACAAAGCAGACTCCAAAACCCTTGCTCCTCTCTTTTTTTCAGTGTATCATCTCACAGGAGATGAAGGGCAAATTTCCTTTCTTTTCCTTCTTTCCCCCAAATGAGTCTTAGTTCTCTCTCCTCCCGACCAAAACCATTTGAGAACAAAAAACCTCAAAATAAAAGATACCACTAATCATCCCACAGTGGAACAGTTCAAGTCACAGGAAAATTAAAAGGGAGAGTATAAAGAACACTATGGCTGAGCCTTTCCATTTGCATGTCTGCTGAACATATAACGATAAAAGACAGAAAGATAAGTATACAAAATAATCACTTTTATCATTTCTTACTGTAAAACAATAGGGAGCAAGCATGTGTGGTGCTTCTAGCCTAAAAAAGAGGCAAAACAGAGTCACCTCTCAGAATCACTGCTTAAATACCTAGAAAAAGCAGCTACAATGCACACACTAAATATTCCAAATCAATGGCTTAAAAATTACAGTAAATTGCAAACTTAGGTTTTCTGACAGCTAAAATTATAACCTTCACTAACCAGTAGAACAATTTTATTGTACAAAAAGGTATATATTTTCCAGATAGTACTTTAATGGCCTAAAGGATCTCACTTTTCATTAACAGCATAATACCATTTTTTCATACTGCACACAGTGTTATTGTCACAGTTGTTATTTCCCAATCTCTAGGTTAATTAAAGCAAAATTCACTTCAGACCTTATAGTAAAAAGAGTGTGTAGAATTCTATGCCTTTGATATATTTTACATCAACAAAAAAAAACAGAACAGGAGGAGGGTGGAATGCACCAAACAATATGGACATTGTAAGATGGATACCAGGGACTGCTCTGCATGGACTCAGCAAGATTTGGCAGTACTGAAGTGATGGTGATCCTAAACTTTTTTTTTTTTTTTTTTTTTGTCATTTCTACTTCTATTTTCTATATCCTCCCCATTTCCAGCATCATAGTCAATTGTGGACCTTGCTAATAAATCAAATATGACATAGAGAGCGGTTTAGTAAGTGTAGAGTCCAGAGCCTCCCATTGTCATTCTTCATTTTTCATAACAAAAATGGCAGAATCCCCCTGGAAATTCCCTCTACCCAGGCACAAGAGGGCAAAACACATTTTCTACAGTGATGGCCCAGAAAAAAAGAAGCAACACGTCAGGGGCTTCCAAGTTATTTTATTTTCTAAACCTACAAAGTGGGAAGCAAAGAGGTGAGCAGTAAGCAGGGGATGCAGCATTAAGCTTTGCTGGTCAGGAGGCAGAGTATGAAAAAAGAGTCTTCAGCAATGAGAACAGAAGCAGAGAAAACAATTTCCTGCTACCTACACTGTGTCAGGACAGATTTCAAAATGATGGTGATGAATGGAGAGAGAGCAAATTACAAAAGGAAGCATGAAGGACCAAAGCTGGTGAAAAAGTTACAATTTAAATACAAGTGGAATAAAGAAAACATTAAGAATGAGGATGGAACCAAGAAAGAACAGGAAAGGGGAAAAAAAATCTGAACTTGACTGAAGAGATGTTCCTTAAATATTAATCAGATATCCAAAAAAAATTGATGTCCAAAGAAAAAATTATAGAAGGAAAATCTAAGAGTAGGCCTTGTTGCAAAGTATTGTATATTTGGACTGAAGATACTGGGTTCAAATGCAAACTCCTGAAAATTATTATGTTAAAAAAGAAAGATCTAGGGAAAGATTTCTGGTTTTCTTTTTGTTCTGCTTTTTAAGATTTAAAAAAAAGCCCTTTGCAAAGACTGAGCCAATTTCAAGGCCCAGTGTATTCCACCTAATTTTCTGCAGCTGTTCCATCAAAATAAAAACTAAAACTCTATGCAACACAGGGGCTATATACTCCTTGTTACAATTAAAAGCACTTTGCATTCATGAAAGTGAACGAATGAGTTTAGAATGGATAGAAAACTCAGTGGAACTTCTAATGAAGGGTAAAAAAAATATTTTGCAGTAGGAATAAAAATCACTACCTTGGAAGGTTTAAATACTTGAAAAAATACACAATCCACCTGATAAATTAGTATTTAAAAAAAACTAATTGAAAGGTTTTATATTCACAACAATATAATGATTTAAGGATACTTAAATTACTAAATCCAGAGGAAAATAAAAGTAATTCAATCAAGAGGAGGAAAAAATAATTTTAGAACCTTATTTGTAGCATTCTTTCAATTTGTCACTTATTGTACAAAAGAAATTGGGAGTGGAAAATTTCAAGGAGGTTGCCAACTACTGGGAAATAGCAAGGAGCATAAAGAAAATTACAAAACAATACCAATAAAAACATTAAAAACATGAACATTTTGGTGAGTATTTACAGTGCTTTTAAAACAAAAAATCCAAGCCTTTCTAAACTAAAGAAAGAAGCACTGTATGTTACTGATATTTTTGTTCATTCCTTGGTAAAGTAAAATTAAGAAACTTCAGGCTTGGTTGAGTCAATGCATCTTCTCATGGGTGTGTTCTCAGCCACAGAATCACAGGATCCAGTGTCAGGCATTGCAAGGGATGTCTGGAGATCACCTACCCCACCTCCCTGCCAGAGCAATTCACAGTGGTGTCCAGGCAGGTTCTGAATCTCTCCAAAGACAAAGACTCCAACACCTCTCTGGGCACCCCGCCTGCCCCAGTGCTGTTAATCTTACAGTAAAGATGGTTTTTTTTATGTTTCAGTTGAACCTCTTGTGTTCCTGTTTGTCACCACTGCCCCTTCTTCTGTCACTCAACACATCTGAAAAGAGTCAGGTCCCATCTTCCTGACACCTGCCCTTTAGATTTTTATCTAAAAAAAAAGGTGTCAGGCTGAACAGACTCACCTCTCTCAGCCTTATGGTAGATGCTCCAGTCCCTGATTTATCTTAGTGGCTCTGTGCTGGACTCTCTCCAGTAGTTTCTTGTCCTTCATGAACTGGGAAGCTCAGAACTGGATACAATATTCCACTGGGGCTTCACCAAGACAGAGCAGAGGGGAAGGATAACCTCTCCTCCACCTGCTTTCCACACTCTTCTAGATGCAGCCCAGGATGCTTTCTTGGCCACAAGGGCACATCACTGCATGGCAACCAATGTCTTTTTCCACAGAATTTCTGGTGCCCACAGGAGCATGGGGTTATTCATAGAATCACAGAATTGGCTGGGTTGGAAGGGACCTCAGAGATCATCAAGTCCAATCCTTGATCCACTACTGCTGCAGTTCCCAGCCCATGGCACTGAGTGCCACATCCAGTCTCTTCTTAAAAACCTCCAGGGATGGAGAATCCACCAACTCCCTGGACAGCACATTCCAATATCTGATTACCCTCTCTGGAAAGAATTTTTTCCTAATATCCAATCTAACCCTCCCCTGGCAGAGCTTAAGTCCATGCCCTCTTGTCTTGCTGAGAGCTGCCTGGGAGCAGAGCTCGACCCCCCCCCTGGCTCCAACCTCCTTTCAGGGAGTTGTAGAGAGCGATGAGGTCTCCCCTGAGCCTTCTCTTCTCCAGCCTGAACACCCCCAGCTCCCTCAGCCTCTCCTCATAGGATCTGTGCTTGAGTCCCTTCACCAGCCCAGTTGCCTCCTTTGGACCTGCTCCAGCACCTCAATCTCCTTCCTGAACTGAGGGGCCCAGAACTGGACACAGGACTCAAGCTGTGGCCTCACCAGGGCTGAGTACAGGGGCAGAATCCCTTCCCTGGACCTGCTGGCCACACTGTTCCTGATCCAGGCCAGGATGCCATTGGCCTTCTTGGCCACCTGGGCACACTGCTGGCTCATGTTCAGCTTCCTGTCAATCCAAACTCCCAGATCCCTTCCTGCCTGGCTGCTCTCCAACCACTCTGTGCCCAGCCTGGAGCTCCCCATGGATTTGTTGTGGCCAAAGTGCAGGACCTGGCACTTGGCCGTGTTGAACCTCATCAGGTTGGAATCACCCCAACTCTCCAGTCTGTCCAGGTCCCTCTGCAGAGCCCTCCTGCCTTCCAGCTGATCCACACTCCCCCCCAGCTTAGTGTCATCTGCGAATTTGCTGATGATGGACTCAATCCCCTCATCTAAATCATCTATAAAGATATTAAACAGAACTGGGCCCAACACTGATTCCTGGGGGACACCACTAGTGATCAGCCGCCAATTGGATCAGCACCGTTCAGCACCACTCTCTGGGCTCAGCCCTCCAGCCAGTTCCTAACCCAGCACAGGGTGCTCCTGTCCAAGCTGTGGGCTGACAGCTTTTTCAGGAGACAGGAGGATGCTGTGGGAGACGGTGTCAAAGGCCTTGCTGAAGTCCAGGTGGAGTACCCTACACTTGCCCTTGTTGAACCTTATGTGGTTCCTCTTTGCCCAATTCTCCAGCCTCTCCAGGCCATGCTGGGTGGCAGCACAGCTCTCTGGTGTGTCAGCCACCCATCATTTTTGTATCATCAGCAAACTTGCTGAGAGTAAACTCCATCCCTTCATCCAGGTCATTGATGAACATATTGAACAGGACTGGGCTCTAAGTCACTAAGGCAAATATCTTTCTGTATTTACTGCTGTTGCTACACACTCTGTACTTCTGACAACTGCATGCCTCGTAGTTGATGTGGTTTTACTTTGAACTTCATATTCAAACAGATTTGAAGACAAGAAGTGCATCTCCATGACTAAGTTTATCAATTGCATGATTTAAGACTGCAGCACAGCTCTCCCAGAGAACAGAACTGTGTAGACAGCCCATAACTGAGCAGAAACAGAACCTTTTTCAAAGTTTCATCTTTTTAAGCTGCAAATGTTGTCATCTAGATGTGAGGATCTAAAGGAGATAAACTAAGCAACCTAGAGTAGAGCCAGCAGTAGGAATTCTAGGTAGGTGTACTGGGGCAAATGATGGTTACACAGTTAGCTACAAAATGACTTTGACATCACCACAGTGAGGTTGTTAGAACCAATATACATAAGAGCCCACTTAATCCAGAATAGTTTTGCACAGATTCAATTCATTGCGATTCATTTTTTATTCAATTCTACTTTTCTTTCCCACAGTTTTCTTTTTAGGAAAACTGACAAAATGTCTGGGGAACTACATAAAGAAAAGGTTGGTTAGAACTGTGAGGATCACAAACTACCCAGATCAGGTTTTAGTATCACAACTAGATTCAGAACGCATGAAAATTATATTGAAAAATTCTGCAAAAATGAGTTAATCTGTACACCTCAGAACCAACTATTTTGTATCTTCTTCTTTTCAGTACTAATGAATTCATAGCCAAAATAGATTCACTTGAGATACTCAGTGACCCACCTTAAAGACAGTAAAATTCTTATATTCTTTGACATGTGCAGCATGTTTAGAAAGAAAATTAGCCCTCAAGTATTATCAATTGTGTACAAATAAATAATAAAGTTAAAACCAGGGCCCTTTTCCCACTGGAATCACTTACCGCTGACATTCCCCAGCATGCAGAATTAAATCTTCATTATTCCTAGCACTGATGGTCAACTCATGTTCTGTAGAATTGAAGACATCTAGAAGTAGGTGGCACTGCCGGGTGCTGTTTCAGAAAAAAGAATAGCACAATTTCAGTAACACATGACAGAACCATTAGACATATATTAGAATTTATATTTAGACATAAATATATATATGCATAAGTATAAAAATACATTCACATGCATATGTTTTATACACAACTCCACTTACAAAGATATTTACTCCTTTACTAGAAATAACTTTTCTTACTAATTGGAATTTTTTTTTCACTAAAGCAACACAGAAAGAGAAGAAGTTCCATAACAATTACAACTTGCACAATATTTAGCCCCATAGCATTTGTTTACCTGTACAAATTCTTACCCTGCAGCTTTCTGACTCACTTCTATGGCAAAAGCCATAGATTTTGTTTTCCAGATCTTTGAGCATTCACATGAAACAGTTTTATTATTTCCAATTATCTTGGCATTATCTTTTTAAGAAACAAATTTATGAGCAAAAAATTAAATCCCTGCCTAGTATTAGGGAGCAACTCAACTCAACCTGCAAACATCTGGTTTGTCTACAGACCAAAGCAAGGTGGTTCTAAAGTACAACCAGAGTACTTCTCCATTGTATCAGCTACTCTGAGAGAGATAACTCTCCCTTTTGTAAGAAAGGGAAATATAGGCAGAAAACTGTATTTGTCAGCTACTGTCTTTCAAATCCAAACGTCCCCAGAAGCATTCAGTATAAATATACCCACCACGTTTCCTGTAACCTTAGGAAATAACACTGACAAAGCCACGAACAGACTTTCTTGTACATTTTTATTCCTATTTATAAACTTTTTTCCTCGTGAAACTAAGCATAAATAGTGGTGGTGAGGAAAGGCTTTAATATAGTACAAATGGAAAAATGTCAGAATCAGCTACCAAACTGCCAAATACAGACATAGAGCTGCAATAATTCCTCAGCCTACTCTGAAATTCAAACCCTCCTAAGAAGCCACTTAACAACAGAGAAATATCCTAGTCTTAAGTCTCAGGCTACAGTCTAGCTTTAGCTGTTAATGACTTTAAAATTTAAATGTGCATAAAATAAGTTTAGGTGACTTGTCATTGTGAATGACAGTGTAAAGTAGCGCATCCATCACACGGAGATTATGGATCATCCTATTCCATATAATTGCTATCAGACACAGTAAAAAGGGAAAGGAAACCTATATTCAATATAAGAAGTAGATCACAGCAGCAGCATTCATTAGAGCACTCAGATGCAATCACATTCCTCAAGAAGGAAGAGAGAGGAACACGCTGGTGAGAGCCAGCAGAGAACAAAATGCATATTCAAACTAAGATACAGTTGTGGATCATGCAGCCAAGGTTTTTTTCTCCTATTGCATCATAATTTGCAACTAAATTGAAATGCCAGCCATTTCAAAGGCAACTAAACCTGAGGTGCAAAAATTTAACAACTGCTCTTCTTTGGAAACAAACAGGTTCCCTGGTTTGTAATACAGCTCTCTTCTCAAAATCAAGAGAGAACTTTTGCAGAGCATATACAGGAGGAACTGTATTGCTACTTTGGCAAAGCCTTGAGATGGTTACACTCCTAGGACAGGCCCAGAAGGTTAAGGTTCAGGTCACAAAACTGACAGCAATGTCACATGCAATCAGCACTGCTTGGGGACAATGTGTCTCTTAGCAAAACTGAAAAGCAAAAGGGGGAGTAGAAGCTTTAGATATAATCATAGAATGCTTTGATTTGGAAAAGACCTTCAAGATCCAGTTCCAACCCCAGAAACACCTCCCACTAGACCAGGCTGCTCCAACACCCATCCAACCTGGATGGGATTGTTTATTTGTTTGCTTGTTTTAAGGGATTTCACTCTCTTAGGGTAAAAACAAATTCTGAATACAGACAAAAATGCATGGAGGTAGCTGAGTGCCTGAAGCTACCACATCAAAACTCAAGGATTTAGAAGAAATATGGAATCATAACTCTTAGTAGCAACACACTTCCTTAAGAGCTCACAAGGAAGAAAGAACTGGAAGGGCAGTGTTTGAGTCAGTCAGTGTTCTGTTACCTGTAAGGAATCTAAAAGAGAGAATATAAAAAAAGATCCTGGCTTCCATCTCACTCTTGGGAGCCTCTCCAGCAAGAGAGCCTTCTCGTGTAGACAATGTTTACAAAATTCACCATGGAAGGAATTTTTTATTTATCCCCCAGAAAAACCAAACAAGTGTCCGAAAGAACACTCAAGCCTTCTGCAATATCTTTTGGCAGCAGAACTGAAGTTTTGTAAATAACACAATTCATGATGTAAATATAAAGGACCTATACAAGCAGCAGGACTAAACACCACCACTAATACTAAAAGAACCCAAACATGAACTCTCAGTCTATGCAGTGAAAATTATTCATCATAATGACATTTATTTTTTCCTCTTCATCCAGTACACATGTAGGGGAAAGAATTATTTTCTTTTCAATTTTAAGTTAATTCTCCAAGGAAATTTTTAATTCATAAAAATCAAAGTTACAGAATTATTACAGTACTTTGCAAATATAGAAGAATAAGATATAGGTATAAAAAGATTAATGGTAACACTTAGACTGCAGAAGAAGACAGCATTAGGTTGTGAAGTAAATACAGGACAGGACCAAAGAGACTACTACAGCAATGAAAACCAAAACCAAGTAGTTTACAAAAATATTTTAATTAAAACAGCAAGCTTCAAATTCTGAAAGCTCCATCCAAGTAAGGAACTTATTATCTGGAGGAAAATGTGAGTTCCAGGAAAACAAAGAATTAACAAGAAAGCAAAATTAACAATTTCTATCCATTTTCACTACAGGTGGATGTACAGAAGCCCATCATTTGCAAGAAACAAATTACAGCAGCTATCTCAAAGTGTCAGGAAATGACATTTGAGAGGCAAATCATAATCATGCAAGTGTGATAAAGGAACTTGATCAAATATGACTTTGCTGAACATGTAAATCCAGTCAGCAATCTGTTTCTTAAACTAACCTCTGGATCAGAGAAATATCTGACATCATATTGTTCTAAGGATTTTAAGATAGCAGAGCAAATCTTAGACCTTTAACCCTGGCCTCCATACTAGATAAATTATTATGTTTTTAAAGAATATAAGCTTTTAAAAATTTAAAACACTCAAAATAATGAATGGATCTAAAGATGATTAAATTAGATAACACAATGGCCTACTAAAATTTTTGGATGAAAAATCCCAGTCATAAGCCACTGATTCCTGAACAGGGAAAGATTATCCCACATTTACCCAATTTCTTCTTATTTTTCCAAACTATCTTCCACCATAAAATAGTGTAACCCAAATGTTTAGTGAAATTGGGAGGGAGATACAGGTAGAGTCACTGGGGAACTACTCCACTTTGAGTGGATTCTGAGTAGCACCCATCCCAGAGAAAACAGAGAACTCCAACAAAACATGCAGGTTCATCAGTGGCCACCCAGTCCCCTTTTCAGAGATTTTGGGTCATTTTTTATGACTACCTCCTTTTTAAATTTTGGGTCAAATACACCTAAAGTCAGTCAGTTTGTATTTGGGGGTTTTGGTTTTGGTTTTTTTTTTTCTGCTCCAGAACATCTACAGAGGTAGCAGGGTATCATCACAGATTAGCACACAGAAAATATAAACTGTCATCTTGTTTTACACCATATGGACAGGGACACACAATATATAGGAATTCAGGAAAGCCACATTATTTAGTACAGAACTTGTAATTTCTGCAAAACCCAGATTACCAACTCTTCCTGCATTATTCTAGAAGGCACAGGACAGAAACCCTACTGCTACTCAAAAATCTCAACTCCCATGTATCACAGAATCATAGAATAGTTTTGAGTTGGAAGGGAACTTCACAGATCATCTAATCCAGTACCTTCAACTAGACCAGTTCACATTCTGGTCTCCCCCATCATACTCTTATCACATCTCTCATCACTGATCTCCCACCCTGCTCCTCCCACAGCTTCTTCACTCATCCCTCAACCACCCTGGGCAGTGCCCTGAGCTGATCCATGCCGGCTGTCACAGGGATTGGAGCAGGTAACTCCTCATACTTCTGCCTTTCCTCACTGGGACATAAATTATTCTCTGTCCAGTTAGCAATTTGCAGGAATATATTTAATTTTCCCCTATACAGCTGTCTGAAATTAGCCATAGTTTACCCAGGGGAGCAGGGGAAACAGTTAAGGTGATTTAAAGTGATATCAATTTCATCCTCCTATGAAACAAAATTAAAAAATTCTAAATAAAAAAAAACCCAAACAAGCAGCAGACACCACAAACACTACAGCTGTCTTTTCTAAATGTAATGATACATAAACAGAAGTTCAACTTAAATGAAGAGGAATTAAAGCTGGACTGGACTGTAAATAGATGTTAGGATAAAGAACATTTTCTCATCAGTCATTTCAATTGTTAATGGAAAAGAAATAAGCCTGGGTCAAACAGTTTTGGAGTCTAAGTGGAAGAACAGTAAAAATCACAACATGGAAAATTTTTCCATTTTATTTCTCTTCCTTATTTGTCTATGGTGTTCCTCTTGCAACAATCTACCATAAATTTCAAGTTCAAGGTTTTCTTCCACAAGTAACATAAAAATCTGTCTATGAGAAGGCTGCACATGCAAAAAATAGAATTACAAAGAATGTTATTTTCAGTTGAGTGAAATAATCTGAAGGTCTCAGAATAACAAGCAAAGCTAAGTAGTAGTCACTTGGAACACAGAAGAAAAAAAAATTTTTAGTCTTTCCTTGAAAACTGAGTTAATTCATCAGCATTTTGAAGATTTGTTACATAAATTAATTTCTGTTATCCCCTGTTGCAGAATTCAGGATATAAAACAAGAGAAGCTTGTGACTTGATGAATCATGATTGATTTTAAAAATCTTACCATGACAGTTCTGATTCCACAAACAGTCACAAAACTGGGGCCACAGGAACTTAGAATCATAGAATCATAGAATTGGCTGGGTTGGAAGGGACCTCAGAGATCATCAACTCCAACCCTTTTACCACCGTTGCGGTTCCCAGCCCATGGCACTGAGTGCCACATCCAGTCTCTTTTTAAATATCTCCAGACACGGAGAATCCACTACTTCCCTGGGCAGCCCATTCCAATGCCTGATCACCCTCTTGGTAAAGAAATTCTTTCTAATGTCCAAGCTAAACCTCCCCTGGCACAACTTGAGACCCTGCCCTCTTGTCTTGCTGAGAGTTGCCTGGGAAAAGAGCCCAACCCCCCCTGGCTCCAACCTCCTTTCAGGGAGATGTGGAGAGCGATGAGGTCTCCCCTGAGCCTCCTCTTCTCCAGCCTCAACACCCCCAGCTCCCTCAGCCTCTCCTCATAGGGTCTGTGCTCGAGAACTTAAGGCAAGAGATAATGACACTGTAATCTACAAGTTTCTTTCAGGGGTATTGCAATTACCATCCCAATCCTCTCTGGAATGACAGCAGAGGACATCCTTCAGGAACATTCAACACAGTATTAAAAACCAGACCCAGCTGCCATGCTGGAATGACAGCTCACTTCAGTGAGTAATCTTATTGCAGTCCTGCTCCTAGCTCAGTTTTAAAGCCAATTTAAACAAGCAACATCAGGGGGATTTGGCAAGTTATCTCCATCCTGACTCAGCTCAGCCTCCCCACCAACTGAAATCATGGAGTGTTTGCACATCCACACGTTTGTTTGCCTCTTTTCTGTTCTTTTTCAGCAGGCATAGACAGCATCCCCACTGAAAACCAGACATCAGAAAGTGAGGAGAAGCACTGGCTGTGACAACAGGCAATGATGTGGCAAGTGACAACCCTGTTCTCCAGCCCTGTTCTCCAAAAACACAAAGAACAGCACAGCAAAACAACAAACTAGAGCATCTTTGTGGGTGCTCCTGTGTGTTCAATATGCTTTCTTTAATGCAATAATTTTTATTAAATTCTCTAAAAATGAAGTTTTTGAGACTAACATTAAATTAAGTCAGCTGAGCCATCATACTGCTAAAAGATCCTTTTCCATATTCCAAGAACTATCCTCATCTGACTTCTCCTAGTTTTAAACCTTTTCAATTATGTTAAATATTCCCAGCACATCTATAAATATTTGCAGATTTATGTTCTCACGTCTTCATGTGCCAAACTCTACTTATTTAACATTTTGATCTCAAAAATCAATGCTCTCAATCTGCAAGCTACTTTTTGCTGCTCTTCCCTGAACCCACTGCCACATCTTGCCAGTAGCAGAGTTTAAGGTTAGCAAGATGATTTAACTATGGAATAAAACTTCCTGTGTGTCAAAGGTTCCCACTCAGTTAGAATCAATGTTGAGCTGAGTGGGGTGTGTATAAATAAAGGATAAATTCTAGAAAGACATCCAGTCTTGAGAACATAAATAAATGGTTATTAAATCCATTCCTTGGCAGATTTTGCTACCAGTTAATCAGTCTAATTGATCAATATGAAACCTTTATTTGTAGATGAAGTTGCCTGGCTTCCATTCTGACTGGCTTTTGTTATTTCTATTTTCCATTAATAAAAAAGTGAATTTGAAACTAATTATTTTCTCCATGTAGGAACATCTGTAATTTTAAACAGGTCACATCTTAGCCACCCTCTAAACTCAACAGATTGGTCTTCTAGCACCCAACTAAAAGATCTTTTCTCGAGCCTTCAGAGCTCTGTGACATTTGAACACTGAAATATTGAGAAAGACATGACTAGAAATAGCTGCCTGGTGATTTGCACGCTGAATATAGCCAATGTGAATATTTAATTTAAAAATTCAGCTATATAAAGCCAAGAAGTTTTTTCAGAAAACTCTATGGAACTTCTTTATTGCCTTAAAAAAATGTCCTTTAAAGTATGGCCAAAGTAACATGCTGCTTACTCCTTCTTTTGTATGAGTTGTAACTATTTAAAGATCAGGATTTGTAACTGAAACCTGACTGCTGAAGAGGTTATGTTGCAATTTATTGTAATGAAAATGTGGGCAACACTGGAAACAGGAATGGAAATTCTGAAAACTATGTCTGATTTTGTTAAGACAAAAAGTTCCTACCCAACACACTGAGGATCTCAATATAGACAAGATAATTCTTTTTCAGTCTGCAAACACTTTGATGAAACAAAGTTGGGAAAACTGAATCCTAACTTTGAATACAAAATAATGAAAGGTCTTAGACTAGGGAACATGCTGCAGGTTTTTTATGAACTGTTCTTCAGAAAACCAAAACATTTCATTAAAAGATACACATAAATGGTACAGTGGAAAATTAACTCAAACCTAGAGTAAGAGGAACTGACACTTTGAATTTAACAGTGTCAGACCTGCTGCAGTTCCTCTTTTCTCTGACTCAGTTGCAAGAACAGAGGTGATGCCTCTGCACTTGCCCAAAGAGAGCTGCAGATGATGTTTCATCAGCTGTACAGTGGTTTTAAGATAGGAAGAAAAGTTCATTGCCTCAAAATAAAAAAAAAATTAAAACATTTACCTTGTTTGTCATTTTGTATTTGTAGCATTTACAAGTAAGAATATTCTTGAATTATCTGACTTGTCTGCCCAAACTTGGAGGCAGCATCTCTGTCACTGTGGATGCACTTTGTCTACAAATTCAGAGCATCTCACCACTTTTGTAATAAGCAAGACCAAGATTTTCCAGCCATTGTAGATGACTCTTAATTGAGACACTTTTGTACTGATGGATCAACAGCAAAAGACACGAGGAAACCAGCAGGCACCTCACAGCATGCAGAGCTTGCCTTACTTAAATCCTTACCAAACCTGCAGAGTGAAGCTGGATTTTCCTGCCAGTGTTTCATGCTCTCTGCTCTTTGACAGAGGCAATAAAGACATTCAGCACCTGCCAACATTGGCAGATAATGCCTTTGAGAAACCCACATGTATAAAGGACATAGTTGAAGACAACCTAGCCACCACAAGCTCCAATGGCAGACTTTCTGGAAATTAAATAAAGGGATGTATCACATAAACCATCAGCAGAACCCTGCCACTGCACTGCTGGAACCAGATATCGCCAAGCAGCAGAGGATCAGCTCATCAGATCTCCACCAGCAGTCTGTCATCTGCTGGTAACTGAGCTGTTCTGAGGCCTGGAATCACACCAGGAGTTTTGGGGCTAAGACCTGAGAAGCCATCAGTTAGCATGGGGTGCCTGACTCCAGAAATCAATAAATACAATTTTGCTCTATAGATTTATGCACATTTTATAGTGAATAAATGGCTAAGCAAGTTAATCCCTGAAGCTCTTTAAGGCTTCTATGAGGTGTGGGACAGTCTGGGAGAACTTTCAACATTAACTCATTATCTCTTATCCCCTATTTCAGGCCTGCTCCAAACACTGATGCTCTTGATTATGCATCTTCCTGCAAACAAACCCATGCAGAATACAGGTATAGCTTGATCAGAGGCAAATAATTTCCTAGCAGTTTGTTCTGCCTGCCCTTTCAGATGCAGTCAGCTGAGTGAGCCCAGGTTGATATTCCCAGGGACAGAGAAGGAATGAGAATTACAGCTGTTTGCCAATGGAACATCATCTCTTCTGACAGGAGGAGCAGACATCTGAATCAGAATTAGGCAACAGATTAGGCCCTACATTACATTAAGGGCTACATCAAGCAACCACAGTTGCCTCTACAGATCAGCCCAGATAAAGATTAAAAGGAGGGTGAGGAGAATCTATTTCATTTACATGTTTCCTGGTTTTTTTGTCAGTACAGGCCTAAAGAAAGAATTGATGTTTTTTATTTTGTCTTGACTATTTAAGCCCAGCAGGTTGTAGGCTGGTGTTCATACTTGTGATGAGGTAAAACATAAAATAAAACCTTCATGAAACATAAAGAGAAAAAAAAAATGAAGCCTGAAAATGAAAACAATGATAACTTTCTGTCTGAAATTACATCTGAGAAGGTAAATTGTGAAACACAGTTCCTCATAATGACTAAATAAAAATAACTCAGAGCCTCAGGTAGAATTTAAGCAACAAAATCTCAGCTGTAAATCAAAAGGAAATAAACTTCAAGATTTTAACACAGCAAATACACCCAAAAAAGTACAAAATGTAACTTATAATTTGCTGTCATTGAATCTTAGTTATTGGCAAAGATCATCAACAGTCAAAACTAAACTTTCATTTAGCTGTCCTAAGCAGACTGGAAGATGCTGTAGCACTGTTACTTTTCACTCTTAAACATAATACTGAATTACACACAACTTTTGATGGAGAATCTACACAGGGAAGCACAGAAGTAAAGGAATGGTGTTACTGACCACTGAAGCTAACAGTATGGCATAAAGCAAATGCATTCATGACTTAGCAGCTAACATTTACCAAATGGAAAAAAACAAAGCAAAAAAAATTCAAATAAACTTTTAACAGGTCTTACAATGAAACACTTTTGAATAATTTAAACATTACACTGGTTTCCTCCCACTCAGTAAAGCTTTTAGGCACCCTAATTAAAAGCAGTCACATCTTTAACTACACCTCCAATCAAATCATTTTTTTAAAGTTTCCACTGACTTAAATGCTGCTCAGGATGATGAACAGAAAAAGAGAAGCAAGTGAGGCAGCCTTAGGTGAGGCACTTGGCTGAACTGGAGCCACTAAATAAATACAGCACCTGCTGCTGCAAGATTTCTGAACTGTACACAGCTGAGAAAAACAGAAACTCTGCCTTGGAATTAGCACCTCAAGCTATTTTTAAAGGCTTCAGGATGTGACACTTTCCTCACACAGTAAATTCCTGAAAATAGATTGACACGGCAGGGGCAGGGTAACCTTGTACACAAAACACAGCTGGGGAAACCTGGCAGAAACCACCAGCTTCTCAACAAGAGTTTCAAATAAAAGCATCACGTTGTATTTGAAGCTCTGAGAGGAGGTTTGCAGCCTTACACCCAAACTGCTCTATGGATACAGGAGAGTAATTGCAGGGAACCAAAGAGCAGTCATGGCACCCATTTTCAAGTGTTCATGGGCAGAGTACAAAGGCCATTTTAGACACTGAATAAAGAGAACTCTGCATGCAAATAAAAAATGCAAACTGAGTTTAATTTAATCTTCTTAAAACTATTTAAGTAGATATTGTGGTAATTCCAGGTTGATATAGAGAGATCACTTATTAAACTTGAAAACCCTACAAAGGCCTCAGAAAGTGCCATTGCAGGAATGAAACTCAGTAGGTTCCTGGAATTCTGCAGTTGTTCTCAATGCTGTGTTCTGACTTTGCAAGTAGTATTAGATTTATTTTACTAGAGCAGTTCCTAAATAAAATTATGCCTAGTATAGTACACTTTCAAGAAGCTAAATGCTTGATAAAGCTGCTAACCCATAAAGCCATAGAGTTGTGGTTTTTTCATAAGTGCTGGATACACTCCACTCATTAAAAAAAAATTGTCTCATTTTCAAACATTTTTTCTAAAAACTATTTCAGTGCTTTATTATCTTTTCCTAACCTAAAAATCCCTTGCTATATGCAATATTATTTATAGATATTATATATTATACCATATATTATAAATATATAATATTATATATTATTTATCATGTTACCTGCTGTGAAAAACAGAACCCTATCCTCTTGGCAGTGCCATTTATGTAAGTAAAACTTAAGTCCCCTCCCAGGCTTCTGGCTTCAGCAGGACCAAGAGTTACTATAACTTAGGCTTTAGCATGTCACATTTTATCACTTTTCTTGTTCTAGACTTTCCCCAACTGTCCACTTCTGTTCACCTTCAAGCCTTAAACTAGATAGAGTCACTTTTCTTGAAACTGTACTTCTTTTGTTCCCAGGAACAAAAGAAACCCTTCATGCTTTTTTGCAAGTTATGTTGCCTCCATCTATCTTTTGACATTTTTGCAGTGGTCTGATACTGGTGACTCATTTCTCTCCTTTGATGATGAAATATGGCCCCAATATCTCCTATATTTATATTCCCTTCTTTAGGAGTTTTTTCTGAAGTTTGTCATGGAAAAGGTCCTAAGACCAGTAGGGATCTCCTGGGCTCACCCTCCACTATCATTATTATTATTATTACATAATTGCACTGAAAGAATTTCCAAATATAAATCAAGCAAACTTCTCACTCCTGCTATGCCCACTGGCTTCCTTTTCAACAGTCCTGTTGCTGGATAGCTGATTACTTCAAGGGGATTTTTAATAAAAGAATATACCTGTCTAATTTTTAAACATTTTTTTCTTGCAGTATCTGCATCTTTCGTATAGGATTATTTCCTCCTCTTTCATATTTGTAACTCAGAAGTACTTAAGTGCTAGAAAATCATCCGTTCTCAGTCTTCTTTCTAGCAAGCCCCAGCTCATTTATGCAATTTTTGAATGGAAGTTATTCAAAGGCATCTTTGAACTTTCAGAGTATTAGTAAATCCCAAATAATTAATGTTTGTAAAATATAAGGGAACTGACATTAAAAAAAAAAAAATGTTGATTAAGGATTGGTAAAATCATTACCTTAAAGAATTAATTTTTGCAAAAGCTTTTTTGCTTAAGCATTAGGTAAAGTGATATAAAATTAATAAAAATACAAAGAATAGCAAGTGTGTGTGTAGCAGCAAACTAATGCAATTTTAGCAAAAAAAAAAAAAAATTAAAAATTATCACGCTCAGTGGCTGATGCATTTCAGGTAATCAAGATTTTTGTGACTCTGGCTTTTGCCCATGGTCATGTGCAGCTGTGATTCACAAACCTCACTGTGATCTGTGAAACTCCTGTGTGACTTACAAGAGAAAGCAAGCATCAAAAGAGAGAATAATTACAATTTGTTCTTGACATCAAAAGACAAATCAGTTACACATCTATTTCGGATAAGATTCTGTCAGAGAAACACAGAACAAATTAATCCACAACACACTACAGCAGCCAAGAGACACAGAAAGAAGTCATGACACATTACAGTAAATATGAGATATCCTGCCCCTGGTAAAGCAAACCACCAGGAAAAATGTCTGAACCCCAGAAATGGTCCAGTGCTCATGGATTGCTGTCATCATAGTCTGCAATTAACAAAGGCTAAAGTCCAAAATGAAGAACTTTGTAAATTTGTTAACATAATTATTTACCTACAGGATGATACTGAAGGCTTCCAGCATGGTCTTTGAGTTATAGCCAATATAAGAGAGACAGTGAATCAAACATACAAGAGTCAAAACAGGGCTTACCTTGTTGCTGGAAGGGTGCTGACACGTGTAAAGAAAACAGATGGCTCAACTTCTACATGAAGACCTAGTGAAAGGTTCCTGTAATATCCTTCAACATGTCCTGGTCCACCAGAGTACTTAAAATTCAAGATGGCTTCCAGTGTCTAGAGAAATAAAAGTAAATTACTTATTAGCTATATTTCCTTACTGTGCATTTCACAAATTCAGTTCATTTAGACCACAGATGGGATTTACCAGCAAAGTTCCTATGCCCTCAAGAATTTACCTTCCTAACCCATCCATTCCATTATCTAAAAAAAAAAAAGGGGGGGGGGGGGGCAAACAACCAAATAACTGCATTTTAGGTTAACAGTTGTTTTTTTTCCTAATTCTTTCAAAAACTAAGGAGTTCAGAACAAAGTCAGCTGGACTTCCCTTTACAGAATTCCATTTACCATATGTAATTTAAATTTAATTTCAAGAGCTTATTTTTGCTTCAGAACAGTTTAGGGTTTATTAAATGATTTACTCTTCCACACTCAAAAAAATATTCAGCATTTCATCACCTTCATAATCAAATGGAAAACTCAAACTTGTGTGCAGACAGATAAAGATCATACAAAACTAAAAGCATCTGGTATCTGAACAAGTCAGTCTGAACTTAGGTACAGATCTCCATTAGCAGATCAAAACATTTCTCTAGATCTGCAGCATGAACCTTTTCCTTCTTTGATTTTCACAGAACATTACTGGTCACCAAATACCAAAAATGAGGATTATGCTCTTAAGCCTTTACTTCTGTGATGAAACTCTGGGTCCCCAGCACATGGGAAGCTTCCCAGTACACCAGTCCCCATGTTACCAACAGTGTTCAGTCTCAGAAAAACCATTAATTCACTCAAATGAGACTATTTGCTGGAAGCAAGGTAAGAATTTGGGAAGCACCACTGGATTCTTTCCCAGCTCTTATTCTGGCCCCCAGGCAGCTGATATTATCAAGCAATAAAAATAAATAAAATAAATAAGTAAAAATAAATAAATATTTTTTAAATTAAATTAAAAAAAAATAGGTACAGACAGATGTCCACCCTAACATGGACACTGAGCAACCTGATCTAGTGGGAGGTGTCCCTGTCCATGCAGAGGGGGTTGGAACTGGGTGATCTTCAAGGTCTCTTCCAACCCAAACCATTCTATGAATTCTACCATATTATGCAAAGGCTAAGTCTAGAAGGACAGAGTGTTTTCTTAAAAAGGTTTAGGAACACTACTTAACTTTGGTTAGTTTTTAGCTATTTCTTTAGTCAAGCAAACAAAAAACACTACATACCTCAGTTCAACAAGTTATCTAGGAAACAAATTATATTTAGCAGATGCCATCAATCCATAGATTGCTAAAAATACTCTCCCTTTCAGTTGAAGATTTACCAACATTTTATGAAACCTGTTTATTTTTTTCCATAAGCTCTAAGGAACAATCAACAGATTTTCTAACTCACAAAGAACAGCTATGTTTGATACCATTCTGTTTCTGGCTGAAAGAGCAGAAACACAGGTAGAATCAATCTGTTAAAATAATCACAAACCAGTGATTTAAAGAACACCAAAATCAAGAGTTTAATAATTTACTGCATGTGCATACTTAAATGTTTTGCCTATTTCCAGCTTGCTTTTAAGCAAAGTGGGCTAACTCCAAATCCTAATTTAGTTTCATTAAAATTCATGAGTCACCTCATAATACAAATACAAACCTTCACTGTGCACTCTGGACATAGCCATCTACTCTGTTTATTCCCATTCCTAATTTTTAATTAATGAACTCAAGTTTGTGCCATGTCAGGACTGCTAATCAATATTAAATTTAAAAAAAAAAACAAAACCACCCAAATGCAAACCCATTCAAAACATCACCCATTCTAATTAACCAGTTGGACCACTCCATAAATATCAGACCTAGAGCCCACAAGTAGAGGGATCTGGCACTGCTTCCATCATGATGTGAGAATGGACTTTTATTTCAATTAGGAAAGCTGTGAAAACTCCAATTATGTATGTTCTGTGTTATTGCTGCAATACTGACAGCATCCTGCTTGGGAAAGCTGCTGTGGTACAGACCCATGGCTCATTCCACAGAGGACCATGGCAAAAAGGCAGCTTTATTAAGCCCAGTCCCATATAATTATAGGTAAGACCTGTAATGACCTTGACTTTCTGACCTTGAAAGAGAAGAGTTAGTTACTGAACATTAATGAATTAATGTCATTAATGAGTAGAAGAGTTTAAGGGCATCCCCATAACCATCTATCCTGGCTTGGGCCAGGATAAAGGTGATTTTCTGTCTTGGACTTTTGCTTTCAGCTGAGTCTCTTGGAAGGAGCTGCACTTGCTGAAATGAACAGCAAGTTTCTCAGGCAGTGTCTGCTGCTGGGACTGATCCCACTCGAGGTTTAGAGTTCCAGCTGGAGAATGGGGTGCAGAACCAAGGCCACTGCTCAGCTCTGAGGAACATTTTGCCCTCCAGAAGGAGTAAAGAGGTCACACCTGCAGCCCTCCTTTGGGGAGGAACAGACAAGATAGATGACAGAATTGACCAAACAGAGGATTCCATCCCATACACCTCATATTCAGTATAAATTGGAGGGATCATGAGAGCCAAGCCAGCTTCTGGCTTCCTGGCCTTCCTGCCTTTCCTGCTTCCCTTTCTTCACCCGTTCCCTGTTTCCTTCAGCATCCTGGGAGGATTCCATCCATTCCTCTGCCTGTGCTCCTGATCCATGCCAGCCTGAATCTGTCTGTTCCTGCCTCCAGCTCTCCACTGCTGCTGACCCCAGGAGTCCAGCCTGGACTTTCCCAGGGCTGCCCTGCAGCCTCGGTGGGGATGGGAGAGTTATTGGGGGAAAGGGGGGAGGAACCTGGGATCAATTTTCCTGTAGATTTGTATATATTTAGTAATTTTTCCTATTTATCATTACTGTTTTACTAAAGCTGTGTAGTTTAGTTCCCAACCCATCAGTCTCTCTCCCTTATTCTCTCTCCTTTCTTTATCAAGGAGGAGAGAGAGATTAACAGAGAGCGTCTGTTACTCGGTTTAATTGCCAGGCCAGTGTTAAACCCTGACATCATGGTCCCTGCTAAAGGAAAGAATTTGTCAAAGAAAACTCAGTGATGAACCTGTGTGTGTCCCACACCCCCCCTTCCCCCCAAGGAACAGAGAAAAGGAAGCACAGTGGCCTTACATTTATCTGGACATCAGTAGGACATCTCACCCAAAATGCAGGATCTAATTAGGGACATTTAACATTAAGGACACCAGAGATTTTGAGTATCTCTGAGAGCCCCAGAACACCCAAAGCTAAACACCTCCTCTGGCCATGAGGATTTGCAGGGTTCCTAGGAATGTGCACACAAGTACAAAGATAAAACATCAGACTTCACACCAGGAGTTTAGGTGTATCTGTAGAGGGAGAGAATGACTGAAGGAAGTAATTTTTTTTCAGGAGCTTTCAGGTAATAGGAGACAGTTTTATTGCTTAGGACCCATGTAATATGAACAGAATATATATAAAAAAACCCAAACATAAAAACAAACAACAAATTCAATCTCCTTTAAGCCCCTCTACACACATATCCCTTGGAAAGGACTCCACATACACTATGAAAGATTGATTTTCTACCTCTAGGACAGAAAAAAACCAAAAGAAATTCCACACTTTATGAACTTACAAAGCTCCAATTTAAAACAATTTACCACTCTCTCCCATAGCACCTGTACAGGAGAATGATCCAAATCCTACAGCCCCCAACTTAAATAATGTTGTATCCTCACTCCAGCAGCCTTGTCAAACCTACACAGATAACAAACTGAGCTGCACATTTTACTCATCTTTACAGATTCCAATAGAATTTATTAGATTTCTCCAATCTGCATCACTGCAGACCAAGACCAAGCAGCAGGGTGTCCTTAGGAATTTTGCCTGCGGATGATCCATAAAAAGAAAAGGAAGGAAGGAAGGATGGAGTACACCAACTCTGAGGGCAGGCAGCCAAGGGAAGAAGCCAGTTGTTAGCTGAACATATCTGGAATTCAGAATATCTATGGGCTAGAGTCAGGACTGCTGATTTTTATTTAGCAGAGTTGCATCCTGGAAACTCAGAAGTTTGAATAGTTTAACCTGCATGATGATTTCATCTTGATACTTTGGATTTTTATTGCTTCATCAGTGCTTCCTTCTGTTGTAAAAGAAAAGGAATCCAAAGTCTTTCTGAGTTCAGGTTACTGATGACAAGACTCAATCAACAGTGTTAGATATTAATACATCCCTGCTACACTGACAAAAAATATTTTACAGATAAACTATCCAAAAATTACCATTTTGGTTTCTCTCATGCATTTTGCCCACAAGCATATTTTTTGCATGGAGCAGGTATGAGTTTTTTAATTAAAAAAAAAAAAAAATCAGTCTCTCCAGTTTATTCATGGAATCCTTCCCATATTCACTTTCAGATTAAATTCATATAATGTGTTGGGCTGGAAGGGACATTTAAAGGTCACCCTGCAGTGAGCAGGGACATCTTTAACTAGATCTGGTTGCTCAGAGCCCCATCAAACCTAACCTTGAATGTCTCAAGGCATGGATGGGGCCTCCTCTCTGGGCAACCTGTGCCAGTGTCTCCACCACCCTCACAGGAAAGAACTAATATAATGTCTCATCTAAATCTGCCCTGCTCCAGTTTAAGACCATGACCCCTCATCTATCCCTACAAATCTTTTTAAACAGACTCTCCCCAGCTTTCTTCCAGGCTCTCTTCAGGCTCTGGAAGATGCTCTTAGGTCTCCCTGGATCCTTCTCTTTTCCAGGCTGAACAACCCCAACTCTCTCAGCTTGGCTCCACAGCTCCATCCCTTTGATAATTTCTGTGGCCCTCCTCTGGATCCAATCCAACACATCCATGAATTGGAATAAAAACCCCAAAATTTAGAGAAGAACTGCTATTTGAATACCACTATGGCACTAATGAAATGCAAAACATTGGGTACTAAAGTTTCCTAACTAAATGGCCATGATTTCCCTCAACAGTGACTCTGAACAGCAACTTTCCATATACTGATTTTAACTGCTGATTCAAAGAATTACAATCCATAACAGAAATAAATTCTTTCTACTTTACTACTATAGTACTGACAACCCAAAAATGGACAGTAAAATATAAAGAGAAATTGCCATACAAGACTACAGAATATTTCTGTTATACAGAAGCCAGAACATCACTGATTGAAAACAGATCTTCCAAAACAGCTAAAGACACAAAAAACATAAATGAAGAGGAAAAGAGCAGGGATGAAGGGGATTTCTTGTGCTGAGAAGTTAAATATGGTGCTCAATCCTTTCTGAATGCTTGCTCACATGTAAAGGATTCACTGACTATAGAGAGAGAAAGAAGCTTTACACTGAGAAAGTGCTCAAAGGTATGTGTAGCAGATAATCACTATTTGAGCTTAAAAAATTGATTTATGCCAAGAGGATGTGAGGGTAGCTGTAACTCAAGGATACATGAATGTAGAGAAATAAGATAAATCAGGTGCCTCGAATTGCCAGTGAGTGGGTGTGAGTCCACCTGTGCCTGATTAGGACAGGCCCCTATTGGGCATGAGCAAGATCAGAGGGCCAATAAAGGTGGAACACACACCCACAGAGGAAAGCTCAGCTCACTCTGGTGCGAGGCATGGAGAGGCCAGCAGCTCCTTGAGCCTCTGGAGCAAGAAAGGATCTTCCCGCTGCACTTCTACCC
This sequence comes from Calypte anna, assembly GCF_003957555.1. NCBI lineage: Eukaryota > Metazoa > Chordata > Aves > Apodiformes > Trochilidae > Calypte > Calypte anna. The sequence continues at coordinate 146,730,078 of NC_044245.1, forward strand.
TGGAAGCGCTGTGTGGTGGCTGGAGTCCTGGAAGAGACCAGCAGCTCGTCGAGCTTCAGGAGCAAGAATGGCTCCTCCCGCTACATTTGGTGGAGAATGCGGGCAACATAAAGAAGCAGCAGTGTGAGAAGCTGGCAACAGGAACATTATCCCCGATTTGAAAAAATGCCTGGGCTAACACTCTCCCTGAAAGGTATGACCAGCAAGCTCTTTGGTTTGGAAACCCCTGAACAGAGGGAAGCCAAGATAAGGATTCTCTCTTTGGAAACCCCTGAGCGGAGGGAAGCTAGGAGGATGGAATCTCATGGTATGGAATCCCACGGAGGAAAAAGAAAAAAAATATATAAAAAAGTAAAAGTAAATAAAAGTAAAAGTATGGAATCCCACGAAGGAACCAGAAACCCATGAGGAACCAGAAATCTCTTTGGAAACCCCTGAGCAAAGGAAAGCCAAGAGAAGGATTCTCTCTTTGGAAGCCCCTGAGCAGAGGGAAACCAAGAGAAGAGCAGAAACAGGAGGGAGAAGAACAAAAGGTAGAGACTTTGTGAAAAAGTACCTGGGCTGACATTTGGTTGCCTAAGCTAGGGTTAAAATCCTGTAAGTTATAAGTGTATTTTTGTAAAAAATCCTGTATGTATGTGAAAAAGTCCTGTACTCGGGGCCCCCTCGATGCTCTTAGCTGAGTGTCCTGCGGGGCCTGAAGAAAAATCCTGTATGTCTGTATTCTGTGCGCCCCCTCGATGCTCTTAGCTGAGTGTCCCACGAGGCCCGAAGAAAAAATGTGTATTTTTGTGTAAAAAATCCTGTGTGTCAGTAGGTATTTTTGTGTAAAAAATCCTGTGTGTCAGTGTATTTTTGTAAATGTGTATTTTTGTGTAAAAAAATCCTGTGTCAGTAGAAAAAAAAAATGTGTATGTTTAAAAATCCTGTATGTTTGTTAAAATGTCTGTAAGCTAGGGCAAACCGGGAAAGCTTTACGAAGAAAAAAAAAAAAAAAAGGGGGAAATGTAGAGAAATAAGATAAATCAGGTGCCTTGAATTGCCAGTGAGTGGGTGTGAGTCCACCTGTGCCTGATTAGGACAGGCCCCTACTGGGCATGAGCAAGGCCAGGGGGCCAATAAAGGTGGGACACACACCCACAGAGGAAAGCTCAGCTCACTCTGGTGCGAGGCATGGAGAGGCCAGCAGCTCGTCGAGCCCCTGGAGCAAGAAAGGCTCTTCCCACTACACTTCTACCCTGGAAGTGCTGTGTGGTGGCTGGAGTCCTGGAAGAGACCAGCAGCTCATCGAGCTTCAGGAGCAAGAATGGCTCCTCCTGCTACACATGAATCCACCTGCAGAGATGCCATCATTGTATGCTGTATGGGCAGGAAAATAAACATTCCATAGAAGAACACAAGTATCAGCTTAGTTTAATCTTCGCAACTCTCATAATTAGGCTGGGTTTAAGAAAAACTCTTCAAGATAATGAGAAGAACTAAAAGAGACTTTGTTTACAAAAGTAGGAAGAATTATTAAACAACAACATTAGATACAATCAACAAATTAACTAGCGATTATTAACCAACAACATTATATAATATCAACAAATTAACTACCAATATGAGAATAATACACATCATAGGTGAATTAGGAGTCAGGAAGTGATATTAATTTTAATGAGTAAACAATTAATAAAAGGCTTATGCACCTTCCTCACTGATGAAAAATACTTTTATGCATCCACATTTCCAGTTCTGTAAAGTTCACAGAGTTGGAAACAGCTCAGGTCAGGAGACTCTAGGTCTAATTCTCACATCATCCAGTTTGCCTACTGGATTTCTATTACCTTCATTTCTACAGAACTTTACTAGCAATGACTCTGATTTTACCATTGTATACATCTTGCAACTAGAAGAACCAGAAGATTCTGGTTTATAATATTTCTTCTTACAGTGCTATATCCCCACACAGACTGAATTTTGTATTTCAGATAAGAAATCAAGGTTTTGGCCTCTTTTTTTCTTTTTCCAGACTGGAATATTAATTTGGGAAATATTTATTTTAATACATTTCACAATTAAATTGATAATTCATATTATGTATATGTATTTGTTAACAAAAGCTCACATATATTGCACTTTCAGGTCTTTTCTAAATTCCCTGAGTACAGTAAAAATGATACTAAGTAGATCTCAACATTAAATGCCAGAGGAAACATCAGTACTTAGCTACAGGCATTTTGCTCCTGAGACTCTGCACACTGATTGGAATATCTATGAAGAAATACCAGAAGGTACCACTGCAGGCTCCCTGTTAAGATATTAAACAACAACAAAAACAAAAAACTACCATGCAGAACAGACTAAAAATACATAAATTCATAAATATTTCCTTTTTGGTTTCTGAACTGAGTGTTATTTCCCATAGGATTAGGACTTGAAATTCGAAAAAGAACTTTTCCTAGGTAATCTTCAAGTAGGTTTTCTTTCAAAAACACACAAACAAAAACTGCTTCCTAACTGTAAACATCTTTTCTTCCCATCATGATTTTTAATCCCATCATGATCTTCTTGTTTCTCATGCAAAGGAGCACTGGCAAGAGATGCTCCATGTATTCATGAGTCTTGAGCCATTCTTTCTGACTTTTAGCCTGTTGCCTCATTGGATATCTTTTGTTTGCTTGTTTGTTGGCTTGGTTCTCTTTTCCTTAAAGAGACTATAAATCCTAATTTTGATAAATTCTCTCCTTCTCTGACCACTCCACTACAATATTCAGCTCTAATGGGCCAATAGGTGATATTCATCAGTTAAAGAGAAACAAAAATGTACTCGTTCCACCAGCTCCATCTCACAAAGGGCACCAGGAGATCTCTCTACTAAATCAATTTCTTCTCTTAGATGCCATGCTTAAATCCTTTCCAGAGCTCTGGGGGCTGTGCAAATAATCAAGGATCAGGAATTTCAGCTGCCTAACTGTAACTAATTAAATCATCTGGCAGAAGCAAAGAGAAAATTAGTTTCTCACATTAACCACACTCTGTTCAACAGCAGCAGGTAACTTGGGCAATAAATATGCCAGGCACAGGTCAGCAGCCCAGCTGAAGTTGTGCTCTGAGTACCAACACTGCTGGCCCAGACAGCAACTCACAGCCCTGGTGTCCTGGTTTGGGCCAGGATAAAGGTGATTTTCTGTCTTGGACTTTTACTTTCAGCTGAGTCTCTTGGAAGGAGCTGCACTTGCTGAAATGAACAGCAAGTTTCTCAGGCAGTGTCTGCTGCTGGGACTGATCCCACTCGAGGTTTAGAGTTCCAGCTGGAGAATGGGGTGCAGAACCAAGGCCACTGCTCAGCTCTGAGGAACATTTTGCCCTCCAGAAGGAGTAAAGAGGTCACACCTGCAGCCCTCCTTTGGGGAGGAACAGACAAGATAGATGCCAGAACTGACCAAACAGAGGATTCCATCCCATACACCTCATACTCAGGTTAAATAGGAGGGATCACAAGGGTCAAAGCCCTTCCTGCTTCCCCTTCTTCCCCTCTCCCTGTTTGCTTCAGCATCCTGGGAGGATTCCATCCCTTCCTCTGCCTGTGCTCCTGATCCATGCCAGCCTGAATCTGTGTGTTCCTGCCTCCAGCTCCCCACTGCTGCTGACCCCAGGAGTCCAGCCTGGACTTTCCCAGGGCTGCCCTGCAGCACGTGAGGTGCTGACATGAGAGTTATTTGGGGAAAGGGGGGAGGAGTTTGGTATCAATTTTCCTGTATATTTGTATATATTTAGTCATTTTTCCTATTTATCATTACTGTTTCATTAAAGCTGTGTAGTTTCCAACCCATCAGTCTCTCTCCCTTATTCTCTCTCCTTTCTTTTTCAGGGAGGGGCATTAATAGAGAGCATCTGTTATTTGGTTTAATTGCCAGGGCAGTGTTAAACCCTGACACTTGGGTACAGCCACGCAGAGCTGATGCCATCTCCTGCCCTTTGCCATTCCATAGTTTCCTCCCTGCTCTCCCCAGGGCTGTCATCCTCACCCAGTCCTGGCAGGGCCCCTGTGGTGCTTCAGACTGCAAACCAACTTTACAAGCAGGTCACTCAAGATCTCCTCTGCTCCTTGCTGCCTCAGCCCACTCCTATTTCTTCCCTCTCATTCACCCTGAGAATCTGTGTAGTTTATCCTCAGCTGCACAGCACTCAGTTCCCACAGAGTGGAAGAGAGTTTTTTTGCTCTAACCACATGAAACTTTTGGTCCTATGTAGCTCCACAGCTCAATTTGCCATCCCTAAAGTCAAAATTCCCTGGCCTGAGCATTACCAAACAAAACCCTCCCAAAAGGTCTGATCTTGGAGACTGCAAGCTTTCAAATCCAAGCACATGGGATATGCAGCTCCAGCACCACAGCTCATGAAGATGGGCAGTAGAATGGACACAGTTGAATCTTTTTTTCAGGGAAAGACCAGAATGTGAGCACTGGGAGAGAAACAGAGATGCCTTTGTAGCTGAAGACAAAGATGAGACTCAAGCATGAGAAGCTTCCAGCCCTTGGACCCAATCTGTGTATGCAAAGGCTGTGTCTATGTTTAGAGCTGTTCCCATGAAAACATTCAGCCCTAGCATTTAGAAATTCTACTCATTTGGCTACCAAAATAAAATCAGTAGTCCCTGGGCTGCAGCAAAAGAAGCAGCCTGGCCATGGAGATAGGCTGAGAGAGTTGGGGTTGTTCAGCCTGGAGAAGAAAAAGCTTTGGGGAGGTCATATAGTGGCACTCCAGCTCTTGAAGGGGCCATGGAAAGCTGGGGAGGAACTTTGGACATGGAATGAAAGGAAAAGGGGTAATGGCATTTAGGACATTTAGATTAAACATTAGAAAGAAATTTTTCACTATAAGGGTGGTGAGACACTGGCACAGGTTGCCCAGAGAAGCTGTGGATGCTCCATACCAGGAAATGTTCAAGGCCAGGTTGGATGGGGCTTGGAGCAACCTGGTCTGGTGGGAGGTGTCCCTGCCCATGACAGGGAAGTTGGGACTGGATGATCTTTAAGGTCCCTTCCAACTCAAACCATTTTATCATTCTATGAAAAACAAATACTCGTGATTTTTGCCTCCTTTATCCATCGCTGAATCTGCAGTCTATGATTCCACAAGGCAATCAGACAAAGGATAAAATCTGTATAAAAATCAGGCTTAAAGGATAAAGCCTTTATTAAAAAATGAGGTTTAAAAGCAGTGTTGAGAGAATTAACATGTGCCCTTATGTATACAAGCTAAATATCCTCCTGCCCACTTGTTCCCAGGAGGATAGGAAAAAAAAAACCACACACACCCACATCAATAAGTAGGAAAAGCAGAGTAATTGCTGACTAGCTAGTTAACTAGCTACTAACTGCTGACTCCCATCTAATAGCAAAAAACCCCAAAAAACAAAAAACTAAGTGTAGTAGCATCAGATTACTACTATACCATGCTGTTGCTGAGAGCTAAGCAAAGCACAGCATGGCTGAAAGCTGAATGCTGTCAAGACAGACTTTCTGGTTTCTGAGCTACACACACTTCTTATCATTGACAAAACTCAGACCAGAATGATCTGGATGGTATTTTCAAAGCTGCTCCTGTTCAGGAATTCATATCATTCCCTCAAACACTTAGACCTTCCTTTTCTCCAGGTACTGGTATTGAAAGAGGAGAGAAGTAGAATATGTTGTGGTAAGAAGAGCTCCAAGCTTTTACCTCCCAAGGTTTATTTCAAGCTGAGTACCATTCCAAAAGTGAAAATAAATTAGTCCTCCCTGATGCCTTTAGTATCTGGCACCAGTCTTTGGCTGACAAGAAATGTACACAGTAAGGACTGAAGAGCAATAGGGCAACAACAATAATGCAGTACATGAAGTTTTTATACCCATGGAAAACACAAATTCCTAAAAAATAAATTACACCATAAATTGAATTTTTAAATGCAAATAACTTGGGAATGCAAATAAGTGAGGGAATGAATGTGCAGTGCTATTCCTCAGTGGAGAATACTAGTCTCTCCCTTTACAGCTAACCTGCCTGATTTTCTGATACATAAAATATACTTCAGGTTTTCTGACACAACCCTCTTCTTTAGCTAAAAAAAAAAATTCTGTATTTTTGAGAAAGTAAACAGGCAAAAAAGGAGAGAAAGTACCTATACATTATTCTGAATGCAAATTATGAAGCAAATCTAAATCCACATAGAATTCCTCATTGTCCCCATATAGGACAAGGAGACATTCCCACTAGATATTGTTCCTTAGAGCACCAAATACTGAAGCAATTGATAGCAAGAGTCCTGATACATGTATTATAAAAAGGATATGCATATGTAATCATCTTGTAGTGCATATGTAATCATCCTCCAGGACTAAACTGCAGCAAGCATCCTCCATACTAATTTTTCTCCTCTGTATTCCACTAAAGATGTACATGGCAGCTACAAAAGCTGGGGTAAAATTGTTAATAACTGATAAAGCAAGGAAATAAATTTTGCCACTGCACTAAGTCCCACCTTTTTATACACAGGTACAAACAAAGTCTGCATTATTATTCCTGTTAAGCTACTTTATCAGTCTAAAGCAAAATTAAACATAATTTTTAGGACATGTGTTAATCAGGTGAATTTACACAACCTGCCTATTGAACAAGCTGCCTGTTGTGTTCACGCTCCGGTGCAGTTTTACTGGAGGACACCTTCTGCATACACACTGACTTCCAGCAGCAATTTCTGCAGCACACCAATGTTTATCCAGCTCATCCATCTACCCTCACGTCTAGTTAAGCCCTTGAACACTGAAACTGCTGCATCCCTTTGTAAAAATAGCACAATGGCAATGACAAGAAGCTGATGCTAAATATAGCTCCTGCCAACCTATGCCGGGAATTAAATGCTACATTTTTCCCCCTCCCCAGTCCTAAAATCACTAAGCTTCAACAAAGAATATCTAGTGCATACACACAGGAGCTCAATAAATCCCCCTTAAGCTTACAAGGCATATTCTGAATCTGTGCTAGCTAAAAATAGCTGTGTTTATAATGAGAATGGAGATGTGAGCAGAATAATACTAAGGTTTAAAGGCAGGCAAGCTATAGTCATTCAGCATTAATGAATAGGGTGAATCAAAGGTCATTCTAGCAAGCAGACAGACAGATTGACAGATAAAATACATCACACAGCTCTCTTTTATTGGAGAGCATTAAACTGGGTACTTTTTAAAGGGTTTTGCAGCCAAACATTTTCAAGTTATTCTGTGTGCATTTTTTTTTTTTAGCTAGAACTCAAGTTGTTACTTCCAAAAGATGGGAGTATACAGCATTATTCCTCTGGATAATATTCCCTTCTAGAGTTCAGTTTCCCTTGGGAAATAAAATACATACTTCTTGTTGTAAAATTAATCACAGAACTCTGTTTTCTTTAATCAAAGGCAAATTGCATTCAGACCTCCAGGGCAGTAATGCTGCAGCCAAAACCTCCAATGGCTGATCCATAGCAACTGCCTGGAGGTTTTCCCTCTGTTGCCTTCAACACAAGCACTACTACTGCAGCCATCACTGAATGTCATTCTTGGCTGAGATACAGATGAGAGATTAAAAATAATTTAAACAGCATTAATTTTTACATGGAATATCCCCATCAAGGTTTTTCTTTCTACTGACACTAAACTGCAGGACCTCTTAGGAAAATGGGTGCTAGGAAACATGGCAGTCTTGCTTTCTGCTCTTGGAAGACCTGAAGGAATGGAGGGGGAAGTCATCAAGAATGTTCTTCAACTTCCCCCAATTATGAAATCTCGCCCTGCTTTTCAAGTAGGAAGATACAAAAGGAAAGTAAATTCAATGAAAAAGGCAAGTAAATTCAGTACAAAAGGAAAATAAATTCAATGCAAAAGGAAAGTAAATTCAGCGATAGATTTTGATGGTCACACACAAACCCCTTTCAAAAGGGAAATTCCTGTATGTAGAGACCAACAACTCAGCCTGGTTCTCCCAGCACCAGCAGTGTAACACATTGATGGCTGCAAAGAATCATAGAATCATAGAATTGGCTGGGTTGGAAGGGACCTCAGAGATCATCAAGTCCAACCTTTGGTCCACTACTGCTGCAGTTCCCAGCCCATGGCACTGAGTGCCACATCCAGTCTCTTTTGAAATATCTCCAGACACAGAGAATCCACTACTTCCCTGGGCAGCCCATTCCAATGTCTGATCACCCTCTTCCTAAAGAAATTCTTTCTAATATCCAACCTAAACCTCCCCTGGCACAACTTGAGACCGTGCCCTCTTGTCTTGCTGAGAGTTGCCTGGGAAAAGAGACCAACCCCCCCCGGCTCCAACCTCCTTTCAGGGAGTTGTAGAGAGTGATGAGGTCTCCCCTGAGCCTCCTCTTCTCCAGCCTGAACACCCCCAGCTCCCTCAGCCTCTCCTCATAGGATCTGTGCTTGAGTCCCTTTACCAGCCCAGTTGCCCTCCTTTGGACCCGCTCCAGGACCTCGATATCCTTCCTAAACTGAGGGGCCCAGAACTGGACACAGGACTCAAGCTGTGGCCTCCCCAGCACTGAGTACAGGGGCAGAATCCCTTCCCTGGACCTGCTGGCCACACTGTTCCTGATCCAGGCCAGGATGCCATTGGCCTTCTTGGCCACCTGGGCACACTGCTGGCTCATGTTCAGCTTCCTGTCGATCCAGACTTCCAGGTCCCTTTCTGCCTGGCTGCTCTCCAACCACTCTGTCCCCAGCCTGTAGCAAAGAAGCACCATGGGATGTATTTCCTCACTGAAACCTGTTCATTACAGCCTGTAATCCCCAAGAGTAAAGGCACAGGATGCTGGCAGGTATCTTTTCACTAAAAGTAGACCCACCTCACAAGCTGGGTAAAACCAACTCTTGGGCATAACAGTGCAAAAAACATCCATTCATAACAGCAGGAAAAAAAAAAATAAAACAAGTGCTGCCCAAGGGACTTCCCAGTTAAGAATGACACATCAAATCAATGTGGCTTCTCATTCACAGGTCACACTTCTGACAGACTGAGCACACTGCTTTTTTTAATCACCATCCACCACCTCTTGCTATTGCAGACCCAAGAATCATTACTATTTATTCAGTGTGTATTGAGTGAAGCAAGTGAGAATTTTAGAAAGCTGTATGACACCAGTAGTGTTTGCAAGTGTGAGTACAAGCTTAATTCTCTTTCCCCTCAAAGACAGGAATAAAAGTAACATCACTAAGACTGAATGAGCTCATATGCAACAACACAAAGTCTTTGGGTAACACAATGAAATCATTCGGTATTACTTTTTCATGCCAGACATTTTGACACTGTTCCACACTTCCTCAACATTGATCCATCCCTTCTCTGTTCTCTTCTACCATGTCCTTGGTGAGAAAAGGGGATGAGACTCCACATAAAGTGGGGTGAACACAGAATCACAGAATTGTGATGGCTGGTAAGCACCACATCCAACCATCAACCCCTCCCCCTCAAAAAGCAAAACAAAACAAAATAAAACCCCATGTCCACTAAAGCCTGATCTACATATCATCTACAAAGTTTATAAATACCTTCAGAGATGGTGACTCTACCACCTCCCTGGGCAGCCCATTCCAGCACCTGACTACTCTCTTAGTAAATAAATCATTCCTAAAATCAGTCTAAACTTACCCTGATGCAACTTGAGCCCATTTCCTTCAGTTCTATTGTTATTCACTTGAGAGAAGAGGCCATCACCCATGTCCCTACAGCCTCCTTTCAGGTAGAGAACAATTTTCAGGTAGAGAGCAATTCCCCTCAGCCTCCTCCAAACTAAATAATTCCCAATTCCATCAGCCTCTCCTCACAGGACTTGTTCTCCAGACTCTTCCCCAGCTTGGCTGCCATTCTCTGAACTCACTCCAGCCCCTCAATGGCTTTCTTGTAGCGAGGGGCCCAGTACTGAACCCAGCACTCGAGCTGTGGTCCTCACTAGTGCAGGGTTCAGGGCTACAATCACTTCCCTGCTCCTGCTGGCCATGCTATCCCTGATACAAGCCAGGATTCTGGTGGCCTTCTTGGCCACATGGGCACACTGCTGGCTCATTATTTGAGTGGGTGTCGATAAACAACCCCTGGTCCTGTTCTGCATGGCAGCTTTCCAGTCAAGGTCCAAGCCTGTAGTGTTGTGTGGGGTTCTTGTGACCAAAATGCAGGACCCAGCACTTGGCTTTGTTAAACCTCCTGCAACTGTCCCCACTCCAGGGGCACTCTGTGCTGGGTTAGGAACTGGCTGGAGGGCCGGGTCCAGAGTGTGGTGCTGAACGGTGCTGATCCAGTTGGCAGCCGGTCACTAGTGGTGTCCCCCAGGGATCAGTGTTGGGCCCAGTTCTCTTTAATATCTTTATTGATGATTTAGATGAGGGGATTGAGTCCATCATCAGCAAATTTGCAGATGACACTAAGCTGGGGGGGAGTGTGGATCAGCTGGAAGGCAGGAGGGCTCTGCAGAGGGACCTGGACAGACTGGAGAGTTGGGCTGATTCCAATGGGATGAGGTTCAACACAGCCAAGTGCTGGGTCCTGCGCTTTGGCCACAACAACCCCATGGGGAGCTCCAGGCTGGGCACAGAGTGGCTGAGAGCAGCCAGGCAGAAAGGGACCTGGGAGTCTGGATTGACAGGAAGCTGAACATGAGCCAGCAGTGTGCCCAGGTGGCCAAGAAGGCCAATGGCATCCTGGCCTGGATCAGGAACAGCGTGGCCAGCAGGTCCAGGGAAGGGATTCTGCCCCTGTACTCAGTGCTGGGGAGGCCACAGCTTGAGTCCTGTGTCCAGTTCTGGGCCCTTCAGTTCAGGAAGGAGATTGAGGTCCTGGAGCAGGTTGGCAACTGGGCTGGTGAAGGGACTCAAGCACAGACCCTATGAGGAGAGGCTGAGGGAGCTGGGGGTGTTCAGGCTGGAGAAGAGGCAGCTCAGGGGAGACCTCATCACTCTCTACAACTCCCTGAAAGGAGGTTGGAGCCAGGGGGGGGTCGGGCTCTTCTCCCAAGTAACTACCAGCAAGACAAGAGGGCACGGTCTCAAGTTGTGCCAGGGGAGGTTTAGGTTGGACATTAGAAAGAATTTCTTTAGGAAGAGGGTGATCAGACATTGGAATGGGCTGCCCAGGGAAGTAGTGGATTCTCCATCCCTGGAGATATCTAAAAAGAGACTGGATGTGGCACTCAGTGCCATAGTCTGGTAACTGCAGCAGTAGTGGACCAAGGGCTGGACCTGATGATCTCTGAGGTCCCTTCTAACCCAGCCAATTCTATGATTCTATGAACTGGCATCAGTTCAACCTGCCCAGATCCCTCTGCAGAGCCTTCCTACCTTCCGGCAGATCAACACTCCCACCCCACATACCATCACCTATAAACTTGTTGAGGAAGCATTTTATATAGATCAGTGAAAAAGATATTGAACAAGACCAGCCCCAAAATTGAGCACTGGAGACCACTGGTGACCAGCCAACTATTGGATTTAATTCCACTGACTACAACCTCCTGGGCCAGGGACTAGTTTTTAACTGGGTACAGATGTCTATGCCATGAGCTTCTCTAGGAAAATGCTGTGGGAGAAGGTGTAAAAGGCTTTATTAAAATCCCAGTTGCCCTCTATTCCTTTATTTCTGTTATTCCTAATACTCTGTTTGCCTTTTCTATTACTACTACAAATCAACGTCTTTGTAGAGTGTCTCAAACCTGGCAGATCTCTGGCCTTGATGGCAACAGCTAATTCAGAGCCCATCACTATGCATTTGGATCAATGATGACTTTAGTCTCAAATTTTAACAACACACTTCTATCACAAGATAGTCCTTAAAGTCCGGTTTTCATATATGCTACCCTTGATAAATACAATCCTAATCACCTCAAAATCCAGATTTATGAGTGTGCTGAACAGGACAGGTACAGGAAATTGTGCTGAAGACCTCCCTTCAGAGAGTAAGTGGGCTGCTTATCCTCCTTTAAGCAGCTCTTGACTCTTAATTCACTCTCCACCTTTATCTCACAGCAGATTTATTTCTCTCAAAAAGCCTTTTGTCTTTTTGGAAGTGTTTTAGGAATCAAGTAAGCAATATTGACAAATTTACCTTTGTTCACAAGCTTAGTGTATGCTGCAAAGAATTGTGACCCATTTCCATAGAAAACAAAACAAAAAAACATTTCAACAGTACATTTCTTATTATTCCAGCATACATTCTTTCTTATGAAATCTGCTGTTATATTTCTTGTTTTACTATATGTACCAGCAGTAAGAGTAATTGTATTAATTACTCTGCTTCCCCAATGGCAATAAAAACCTTAACTTTTCAAAGTTCAATAGCTTTTAAAACACCAGAGAATATGAAGATTATATCCCATACAAAGCAGGAGCAGTCACATGCATTCCCCTATGGGCACACAGTCTGACACAGATCCAACACCACCACCATTACCCAAGCAAACAATTTTTTTTTTTTTACAATCCACTAATCCATTCTTTGCAAAGGGCACAAAAGGAGTAAAAATGTTTTCCTAAAGATCTCAAATCCATTCACTGTTCAGAACATCTTCCCGAAGATTCCCAGCTCTATTCACTAATCATATACTTTTTATTCATGTTATTGCTGTATTGTACTCTAAACAAAAATGACACCTACAGCCTCAAAAGTTAAAACAAATCTTCCTCCACAACAGCTGAAGGGTCTTAAAAAGAAATAATGCATCCAGCAAATCAGAAGAAAATCACTTGTAACACATAAAAGATCTTGAAACAGAGTGATTATATTTTCACATGAGAGCTTGGTGCTATTCTAGTGTTAAACAATCCTCATTATTTTCAGAAATTCCTGTGAGGGATAAACCCAATTTAGTGATTGCCAAAAAGCAGGAGCAAGTGAAAAAGGAGGTTTTAAAACAGGGATGCTTGAACAACTTAATCAATAGACCTGTTTATCCAGCACAGCCATTAATATATAAATATGGAAGCCTGTGTAGTTCCTATTTTTCAGCTGCTACTTGGGTTGGAAATAGAGACTCTAGAAGCACATTCATTTTCAAAATTAGTGAAGGCTGGATTTCTTATTGATTTAATGAGCTATATATGGAAAGAATATTTTAAATTGCTACTCCTTAGCACGAGAAAAACTACCATAATAAAATAAAAAAAAAAATTCAGTCCTATAGCTTTATAGCTTTCCTAGAATCCTAGAAATCAGATCCTAGAGTAGCACAACAGTGACACTTGTCATTCTAATGTATTTTCTTCCTTTCACAGGGCATGCTATCCAAAAGCTAATAAGCCAAGCAACCAAGCATTCACTCACATTATTAAACCATGCAGTTCTCTTAATAAACTCAGCATATGTGATTTCCTCAAATGTTTCTCCTCAATATCTGGCATTTGGATTTAGCTCTTCAGTACACACAAGATGATAAATGCAGATATAAATCAGAAGTAGAGGTGATGCTAAAATTCATTTCCTCTCTTCACGGATCCTATTTTGCCATAATTCAGCCAGGTAAACACAGTCCGTGCCATTGAGCTCCAGCATCATAGCCCACCCCTGCACCAGAGATTCCTGAAGACTGAGAGTACACTTTAATTTCTGTAATGTTACAATGAAAACTTCACAAAGGAAAAGGTCTTGGAGCAGACGAAAGGCATACAAAACACCTCAGAAAAATAGATTTATAAAGGGCTATTCACTGACAATTTGAACAGCACACACTGGACTGGGCTGCAATCTGTGGTTATTGATTTCTGATCTCACAAGTCCAACAATACTCAGACCACAATTGTTTTCAGGCTGCCATCTGTATTCTTCACAGAGATCAATTATGCTCTAGAAGGAGCAGAACATCCCATAAAAATAACATTTTGAAGAAGGCCTAACGCGTGCTGTTGCTTTGGGGTCTTCCCCCTCCAACAAAATACATTCTAAAGAGTCAACTGGATGACTTTACCATCAGGTCCATTTCCTCACTATTAATATGATAATTAATCAGTGGATTCAGAGATCTTTTTCCTGAAGAAAACATGGCAAATCTAATTCCAGAATCTAAGTTGTAAAACCATCATATTAATATACCTGAACTCTCCACTTTCTAAATAAGTAACATAAAATTTCCTTTCTGTGTGAATAGGAAACTGTCTCTAATTCCTTCCTTTTTTTCTCCAAGACACTCAAGACCATTAAACGTATTTCCACATCTTTCAACAACTGCTTACACATAAATAACATTTCAGCAAATTCATTCTCATGTGCTCGCCTTAGTCTGCAGGGATCCCCACTGATGAACTGATCTAAACAAAGACTTAAATTTAAAAGATTTTTGCAAAATATATGGATACACTTGTTATATATAAATACAAATATATGAAGATAGACAGTCAGATAAGAGGTACTGATGCCTGACATTTAAATCACTATTTTGATTCTATTAGGGATTCTAACTTGATTTCCACTGAGTACACATTTAAAAGGATTACAAATGCTTATTTAAAAAACACACTGAGTCAGCTTACACAGAGAACTTCATAAATATGCAGCAGGAATCTCCCAAACAGTGACTCATCTCTTCAGAGGTTTAAAACAGAGAAATAATCATGAATTTTCCAAATGTTACTCATACTCAATTAGACCCTAAGCCAAAACCATCCTGCTTCTGTGAATTCCACTCGACCATCAGTAAGTTCTACAGAAATAAATAGAGCTATGAGAAAAAAGAAGCAAAATCTGATAACTGGGAGGAGTGATAATTTTTAACTGCTGTTATGAAGACCTATTTCATATAAACACAAATTGAACAATAATTCTTTCCCCTATGCACAGGTGGATTATGTCTTCACCTTACTTTTGAATATGTTACATTAAAAAAAAATGCCAAAAAACCCAACAACAAAAAAAATAGCAGCAAACAGCTAAAAACTTTGTCAACTTTTTTCCTAAAGAAAATAAAATAAAAATTAAATGTGACCTGAGAACATGCAACAATCCAGAAGTTTGTTTTTTCTCCACAGAACTCCCTTTGTCTGTACCTACTGGAAGTTGCAATTCAACATTGCTGTTAAGATCCTGGTTAGAAAAGGCACTGACATTCTCTAGCTTGCCAAATTATCAACCTTAAAATAGAAGTTCAATGGCTTATTACTAAGCATCACCATAAAGCTCCTATTTTACCTTTTTTTTTTTAAGTATTTTGGTCTTTTTCAAGATAAACAGCATTTATATGCAATTATTGTGAAGGTAGTGAGCTCTGTAAAATGAGCAAGAAGTCAAAATACATTTCCATCCTGTTTGTTACTCAAATGACAAACACAATGCAGGTGACATGATGAAATGGGAATAAAAATTTTTGAGAATAAAATTGAGAATAAAATTATTGAGAATAAAATTTTTTTGAGAATAAAAAAACCAAACCAACACAAACATACAAACAAACTGCAATTAAAATAATAATGATGGAATTGTGATTTTTTTTTTTTAATTGAAGCTGATTCAGCCTAAATGATTACTTCATTCAAAACTGAATCAAATTTCTTCTCTTTAGTTTGTTGAGATTTATTTTGGTTTGTTGTTTTTTAATACAGGAGTAATTACATGAAAACTAGATTTGGTTATTTCAGAATCAAAATACATCATTTCAGCCATTCAGAAGTCTTCCTATGCCCTCTCCTCCTCCCTTTTTCTATTGATGAATGATTAAAATAAGGTGATGGTTCAATGTAATCCTGATTTACAATGTGCTCCCTCCCAATTCACAAATGCATTCCCTTTGGTTGCTTCCTGGGAGAAATCAGGAACACAGAATCTTACACCCTCCTGTTCTGTTACACACAGGTTTTTACTGAGTAGATTTAGGAACTGCAAGGTTTAAAATTCTTCTACCATTTACCAATAAATTTCTATTGTACTTTCCCTAGAAGAAGGTAAATATTTGCCAAAACTTGATTTCAAAGTCAAGCAACAATGAAGCATGAACAGCTGACAACATATTCTTCCATTTAGATGACATGTCAAATCCTGCTTAAAATAAATAAATAAATAAATAAATAATCAACTTGTTCTTGTCCATCTCTAAAATGTTAATTTTATCACACCAAATGGTAAACAATCTGTTTCATACCTTATGATCTATTTTTACCAGGTAACACGAGGGTAACTTTTTCCTACTCAAATAAAGGCACATAAGAAATCAGTTTCAATATATAAATCTCACAGCACTAATACAAAAAAAATTGTAAACTGTTCCTAATAACTGTGCTTGATGCTTGATTTGTAATTGTTTGCTTAAGGCAACTTATCAGCACCCAACACATATCAGAGAAAAAAATTAAGCTTTATGGATTTGAAAAAGGAAATTAACTTCCCCAAAGCAGATGAGAAATCCAAATGAGTTGTGAAAAATGTGAGTTATTAGAGTTACATGCAACATCTCAAAGATTTGGTACTAAAATTGTGCCAAGGGAACTACAGTAGAAACAAAGTGTTTAAAAAGAAAATATCCAGGTTTAAATTAACAAAGAACTAAAACACAAAATTATGATGAGACCTCATATCAGTCAGGATTTATCTAGACTTCTCTCTCCTAAAACCCTCCCTCTCCAACCCCTAGAAGTTATAATTTTTTGAGAACAGGTAGCACTTGAAAAAAAAGAAATTTAAAAGCTTTGTAAATAAGTTTCCTCTGCCTCCTTCATTCCTTCACGTTTTGTCTTCTTCACTGAGAAGGTGGTCACTCACTTCAACAGGATCCCCAAGGCAATGCTCATGGCACCAAGCCTGTCAAGGAGCATCTGGATGATGCTCTTAGTAATGTGGTTTAGGTTTAGTTTTAGTTTTAGTCCTGCTGGGAGCTGGACTCAGTGATTCTTAGGAGTCTTTCCAATTTGAGATCTTCTCTGATTCTATCAAATCTGCCTTGGTGACTTTGTGTGAGCTCTGCACAATCCATCACTGGTCTTTATGGGTCAGTGTTCAGGAGTCTGGAACAAAGATGATTCTTTTGTGGTCAGCCTCCTTCTTGTTCTTATTTACTGAGTCTTCATTCATATTCTGGAGTGGTCTTGAAGCATGCAAACTTGATTTCAGGGTGAATTATGAAGGGATGCATTAGGAAGTGTCACCAGCAGGTCAAGTGAGCTGATCCTTCCCCTGCTGAGACCCATCATGAGTGCAGGGCTCCCCAGAACAGAAGAGATACAGACACACTGAAAAAAGACCAACCCAGAGCCACAAAGATGACTGAGAACTTTGAGCATGTCATATAAGGAGAGGTTGAGGGCTTGGAGGGTTCTGCCTGGACAAGGGAAGGCTCAGGGAGATTTTACCCATGTGTATAAATACCCCATGGGATGGAGCAAATAGGGAGCCAGACTCTTAGTCAGTTCCCATGGAAGAATGAGAGGCAGTGGGAACAAAAGAAATATAAAAAATTCTTTAATTGTAAGGGAGAGCTTTATAACTGCTAGCACAGTCAAATGCTAGAACAGGCAGCAGAGAGCTTTTGAAGAGTTCCTGCTTGGGCACATTCATCTGACTGCACATGGCCCTGAGTAACTTGCTCTAAGCTGACCCTCATTTGACCAAGAGGGTTGGACTCAAACATCTTCAGAGACTTCTTCCAACAGAAATTATTCCCTGATACTACATTAGAAGGTGTTCTCCATCCATTACTAGGCATTCCTGTCCATAATACAAGATTAGAGACAGTCTAAAATAAAAACCACCCATCCATCCTCAAAAGCCTTGGTAGCACTATTCTTAGTGCTTCATCATCCTTGTCTTAGCAGCACTGGCTTCACTCTAAAAAACTTTGCCATGTTACTTAAAAATGTAGAACCAGTTCATTTTGTCCCCAGAGTAAGGTGACAATCCAGTTCTTGCTATTGCCACGAGTCTCATGGGCTGATGAGGCAGGAGAGACCCCATCCATTCAGCCATTCCTTTTTCTCCTTTCTCACCTCTCACTTGCAAAACTTGTATCCCTCTCAGGTCTTCCAACCTGCTCCCTCAGAAGGAAAAACTTCTCCATCTCTAGGAGGTTCAGAACCACTCCACAGGCAGCAGCCAGAACACAGCAAGCAGGGACCTTCTAGACTTATTCTCTGCTACTCAGCCAAACCTCCTGCAAACCCACAAACCTACAGCTACTCTTAAAAATCTGAATAGAATTGTGTTGGGTTGTCTAACCAGGTGGATGACTCCATTTTTAAGTATTCTAATCAACACACACCAGCACTTCACTGCTTTAAGAAAGCTCCTAGGACACAGGGCTATGGTCTACACCACTCTAAATAAATCCTCAATTAATAAAAATAAATCATTCATGACCTCAGGAACTGAAATATAGCACTTATGCTCTATCTGTGCACTCCATGTCCACCACTGCTTTTTGCTTCTCTCCACTGTTTTAGTTGGGTTTAGTAGAGCCCCTGTCCAAGTTGAGTCCCAAGCATTTGCCAGTGCAGAGCAGCCTGCAGGTCAGGCTTCAGCCATCTGTTCCACTAAACCCCTCATGCTTTGAGAAGAAAATACCAGAAAAAGGTTTTTAAAGTTTATTTCTTAATTTTGCTCTAGTTTAATTCTTTTCAACAGGACGACATTAAAAAAAAAAAAAAAAAAGACCCATGGATAAGACAAGTCTTCAAGAAAGACTATAAAAGCACAGTACAGCTAGAGAGCATTTTAGTGTGTTTCTCATTTTAATATTTCAAATCCTATTAATAGGAACATGAGAAGGAAAAATAGTAAGACAACTCTTCAAAATTTAAACAAAAATGGCTTTGCTTTTGACACATATAAAATCCACCTTTTCCATGTATAGGAAAGCCACTTGTCCCAGTTTTTGTCATAGAAGACTCCCAGTTTTGATAGACCTGTCACACCTGCCAAACAAGCTTGCAAGATATTGTAAAATTTTTAGAGGGAAGTCTCTTTTGATTGTGATGTGGGTATGACAGCTTTATGAATGACATCAAGAAAAATGTTGTTCTGCTGAGCAAATATCTGGCAAGTTACACATTACTCACCCTCTGCCCCTTTTCTCAGGTATTTCCTTGCTCTCCTCTATTTCCTGCTTCATACAATTTATTTTACTCTTTTATATGCTAGTTTAAAAATATAAAGAAAGGCCAACAGAAGATATAACTTAATCTTAGTAATGGAGAGAGAATACTGAGGGGGTTTAGCCATATTCCATATAATGAAGATAATTATACAAACTAAGGCAAGCAAATGTGCTAGAATGGGTTGCACATTTTCACTGATACTCAAATCTATGACACCCCATTATATGCACTCTCACACTTTGAAGGGCTGCTTTGAAATGTTTGATGAAAGAATCAATGCACGAACATAAAACTATAAGGCAAAAATAAATCCTGGCTTGAACTAGCAGTTCTAATACAAACCTAAATCTTTAAAGTTAATGATCAGTACAATAATGTGAAAAAATAGATGTTTTTCACTTCAGATCTCTTACATCAGAAGAACCAGGTTCTAGCTACCTCTGAGAACTTGCTAGGATGCATCTCCTTCAAAATTATTTAAGACAGCACATTTTTACTGCTCATTTACTCTTCTACTTTGCAGCTAAACAAGACAAAAGCACATCCAGTGCCTTTCCTAGGTGGACACCTGCTCACCTGAATGTACCAACATTCACTAATACAACCAAAAAGTAAAGACTCTTATAAGTAAGAAAATTTAACTGATGGTGCAGTCTGCAGACAGAAGTTGTTAGGAGCTGATATTTGTAAGAGTGGCCACATCCAGTAACTACAACAAGATATTGAACAGAGCAAGCACACATAAAACTTTCCCACCCATTCCCCCAGGTAAGCATCCTATGAGATTCCTTGAAACAAAGGTGAATTCTACATATTTACTGACCTCCACTGAGCCCATCTTCTCTAATCCTGTTCAACGTTTCTCTGAATTCAAGAAAACTTCCACCATCTCTCTCCTTTCAGTGATTCTTCACATCTTTGAAGAACTCAAGTATGTGAAGCATATGGACCGTGAAGCATTGCTGTTTTTTTTTTTAAACCCTTGTCCCCAGTACATCACACATACTCATGTGTCCACTAATTCTGTATTAAAAATTCTGTATTACAGACTCTATTGAAGTGTCCAAGAGAGACATCAGGCTTAGCAGGATGCAGTATTCCAGATCTGTAATTCTCAGAAAGTACTGGCATCATCTTTGCCATCTGTCAAACAATCCTCAAGCACAAAGATGGTTGGAAGCAGGAGGTGACAAATTGCAGTTGTCAGCTTCAACATTACAATGTTTTAGTGCACAGAGGTGCTCTTGTTGCAGCCATACTACCATTTTTTTTATTCACACATTATTTCCCATGAAAATTTGGATCCTAACAAAAAAGTTTTCAGTTGTCATCTCGCTTTTGTTGTGCTCTTCTGCTTTACTCTCTAGACATGCTGATTTCTTCTGTCCTCTTCCCAAATCAGTCTTGACAGGTAAAAAAGGCTCCTCCTGAGGGCATCTTTTTGTTCTTTTCCTCTGATAGGGTGCCCTCAAAAAGTTTCCATGCTGCCTGCCAAAATCTATGTCTCAGCTGCTCTTCTTTGGTAAATGGAGAGAAAATGCTGAGAGGGTTTAGCCATATTCCATATAATGGAGATAATAATACAAACAGGCAAGTAAATGTGCTAGAAGGGGCTGTGTATGTTTTCACTGATGCTCTCAACAACTTTTCTTGTTTTTATGAGTATTTGCTTTATAGAATCATAGAATCATAGAATTGGCTGGGTTGGAAGGGACCTCAGAGATCATCAAGTCCAACCCTTGAACCACCGTTGCGGTTGCTAGACCATGGCACTGAGTGCCACATCCAGTCTCTTTTTAAATATCTCCAGACACGGAGAATCCACTACTTCCCTGGGCAGCCCATTCCAATGTCTGATCACCCTCTCCGTAAAGAAATTCTTTCTAATGTCCAAGCTAAACCTCCCCTGGCACAACTTGAGACCGTGTCCTCTTGTCTTGCTGAGAGTTGCCTGGGAAAAGAGACCAACCCCCCCTGGCTCCAACCTCCTTTCAGGGAGTTGTAGAGAGTGATGAGGTCTCCCCTGAGCCTCCTCTTCTCCAGCCTGAACACCCCCAGCTCCCTCAGCCTCTCCTCATAGGATCTGTGCTCGAGTCCCTTCACCAGCCTGGTTGCCCTCCTTTGGACCCGCTCCAGGATCTCGATATCCTTCCTGAACTGGAGGGCCCAGAACTGGACACAGGACTCAAGGTGTGGCCTCACCAGCACTGTAGCTTTAAGAAGGTATGAACTACTTGGATGACTGGTGCTGCTGTATCCAAGCACACCAAAATCACTATTACGAGGTGGAACTTTAGCCTCACATTTTGAACCAGGTCCTACATGTCCCCCAGAATAATGTCAGAAATTTACTTTCTTTCATTGACTTTTTAATCAACTGGCTCCACAAAACAGATAGAATATGCTCTTACTACAGTATCTGAAATTCACCGCCTATTTCCTCTAAGATGCTAAACCAGTACCATTATGCAAACAGGCTACAGACCTGATTCACTACCAGCTTCTTCCTACTTAGGACTGAAATTTCAAGCTTTTAATCCTATACTATTTCTTGTAGTTATTAAGGAATAAATTCAGTGCTACTCAGTGATACAGTTGATTCATTAAACTGAACTGCCCAAAATTTTCTTGAATTCATAGCATGATACCAACATCAAAAAAACTACTGTGCACTCATTAAAATGCCCACCACTGGAATAAAGAGGAAATATTCAGAAACTTTAAGTAACATAAGTTTGTACACCAATGCGTTGAAATTTATAGTTAAGCTAAAAGGAATGGTTTGCTACAGCACAACAGTGGACTTTAAAGCTGAAGTATCTGCAGACTTGTCTAAAAGACCTCCTTATCCCAAAAGATGGGAATGTTCCTCACTTCTGGAAAACATCCCCTGCACTCACCTCTAAGCCTGGAACTATTTTTGATGGATAATAAATTCAGGATTAACCTAATATATTTTAACACATCATTAATGTAACTCACTGATCTCCCTATGCTCCAAAGTGCTATTTTATAAGGCACAACATAACAAATGCAACAGAAAATTCATGCACGGAAAGTCACAAGTTGCTGATTTATCTATAGATGCAGAATATTTCCTTCTGCTTCAATCAAGCTAAGAAGTTGGTGTCTAATGTTTTAACCTATAGAAAAACTACTCAGAAAGATTCAGCTTTTTGCTGCTGTAGATGCACAGCACCACACGGAGGAGAGCACTGGAAACAGGAGAAAGACCTGTAGGATATTCTGTGTGAAAATCCTTAAAAATCCTATCTTTGAAGGATAAAACCCCTCTCTTGTAAAAAGCCCAGCATTCAAATTATGGCCTGCAAATGTTCTCCTCTCAAAGTTTCCAAAGACTTTATCAACAAACTGCTCATTAAATTCCCAGCTAAAGAAAGTAAAATGTGGTTCTGCTATTACAACAGCGGCTCCTTCGAACGATCGCAATGGGCGCTGGAAGAAGGGGTTTGCATGGCAGTATTTTCATGTTTTAATTACACACGTATTCAGCAGAGCTATCAAGATGCTTTTCACAGGAAGATCTGACAAAAAAAAAACCCACATCAAACAGTGGGGGAAAGGAGCATCTAAGTTGGGAGTTGAGGTTACTTCTTGACTGAAGGTTGTTTGCTGGATGTAAGTGGTACCTGTGCCCAGATGAGGTGCTGCAGATCTGGAGCAGGGATCCCTGCATCCCTGGAGAGACCCCTCTGGAGCAGAGACCCACCCTGGAGCCCAGGGATAGCCACAGCAGGGGGATTTTTCCTGCAAGATATCTCCTACCCTGGAGAGCCCTGGCAGGAGGAAGTTGCTCCTGAAGGACTGGAGGCGGGGAAAGGCTGGCGCTGGACCAAAATCAAAGCAACATCATAGCAACACCAACAAAGGTGGACAGTCTGTATACACACAGAGTAAAATGCAAACTCTTGTCCTTCCAAGGCTTTACAGTAACAAAAAGTTCCCCATCCAGCCTGAGTTTTGCCTGTTACCTCTCTTCATCCTCTCAGAAGGTGGGGTGGAAGGTAGCTGGGGTGGCATTTGGCAGCTGAGGTCCACTCACTACACTGGAATTGTCTATAAAAAGATAATTTTAATTATTTTTTTTTCTTCTTACTAGACCCCAAGTAAGTAATTTGTTTTTCTCTTAAAGTGGCCTTGAAAAAAAAATGCATTCATACAATCAGCAGGACTCCAGCATTACTTCCCCTCTCCTGTATTTTATGAATTATATAATTCTGTGTCACATTTTTAAACAATTTTTGACAGACTCTTGGGTATTTGTTAATAATAAAGCAAATATTGGAAATAACCAGAAAAACAAGCACGTAATCATAGAATCATAGAATCATAGAATCATAGAATCCTTGGGGTTGGAAGGGACCTCGAAAGATCATCTAGTCCAACCCCCCCTGCCAGAGCAGGGCCACCTAGAGTACATCACATAGGAACGTGTCCAGACGGGTTTTGAATGTCTCCAGTGAAGGAGACTCCACAACCTCCCTGGGCAGCCTGTTCCAGGGCTCTGTCACCCTTACAGTAAAAAAAATTTTCCAGATATTCAACTTGAACCTCCTATGCTCCAATTTACACCCATTACCCCTTGTCCTATCACTGGTCACTACTGAGAAGAGCCTAACTCCATCTCCCTGACACTCACCCCTTACATATTTGAAAACATTGATGAGGTCACCCCTCAGTCTCCTTTTCTCCAAACTAAAGAGACCCAGCTCCCTCAGCCTTTCCTCATAAGGGAGATGTTCCACTCCCTTAATCATCTTAGTAGCTCTGCGCTGGACTCTTTCAAGCACTTCCCTGTCCTTCTTGAACTGAGGGGCCCAGAACTGGACACAATACTCCAGGTGCGGCCTCACCAATGCAGAATAGAGGGGGAGGAGAACCTCTCTTGACCTACTAACCACACCCTTTCTAATGCACCCCAGGATGCCATTGGCCTTCTTGGCCACAAGGGCACATTGCTGGCTCATGGTCATCCTCTTGTCTACCAGGACCCCCAGGTCTCTTTCACCTACACTGCTCTCCAGCAGGTCAGCCCCCAACCTATACTGGGACATTGTGTTGTTCTTCCCCAAATGCAAAACTCTACACTTCCCCTTGTTGAATTTCATCAGGAACTCAAAAAAGCTAGTGGATAAAATGCATGTAAAATCTTAACTCTTCATTACAACATTTTTGTGACTGTAATGACTGTAGAGAACTAAATCTTTCTATACCTTCAACACTGCTCCTTATTCCCATTATTATATCTCTGCAAGGAAAAGCATCCAGCATTTCATGGATGTCAGACTGACAGGTTAAAATTAATAATAATATTGCTTTCAAAATTTACTCTAAATTATCTTCCCTACCATCTTGCCATCGAATCCTCTCTGTCCTTTTCAGATGATTTGTTCTCCTGTCCCAGCCCACATGTCATCATTGAGAAGTGCTGACTGGTTTAAATGCAAACAGCCTGTCAGAAACATCATCAAATCTGAGTTAAATATAGGTGGTGAACCATAATAAATGTGCTACTTGCATTGTACACAACCTTACCAGTTCCAAAAATTAAAGGCACTATTCAGATTCTCTATTTTTATTGAGAACAGAGGCCTTGCACGTTGCAAGTAGTAGAAGTCTGTGGGAAGCAGAGAACAAAAAGTAAAAGGGGGCCAAGATGCAGAAAGATTTTAGAATTGCATTTGAGTTGTGGAAAAAAATTAACAAGTTGTTTAAAACTCTGTAATGCAGAAAGGAAAGAATGGTTCAACTTGATGGTTTTAAAGGTCTTTTCCAACCAAACTGAATCTGTGATTCTATTAAATCTTTCTCTAGGACAGGGCACTCATTTTCTATCCTAGTGTAGTCTTCCAATAAATTGTTGAATTGTATTTCTGATGAGACATCAAACCAGAACTCTGGACTCCATCCTTAAAACCTGACAGTTTCCAGAAGCAGAGAAGTGTTAACCTTCATGTTTTGGCCAAGTTTCAATTGAATAACTATATTTCAAATAACTACTCTGGTAATTTCAAATGTCTAAGAGTCACCAAAAAAAAAATTACACTCCAGCTTAGTTCTCAGATCAGAATTTAAGGGACTGGAGGGTCACTGAGATAAACAGTAATAGATTGGTAGACAAGAGTCAGCAAAGCAATTTTGTGTAGGATGTAAAATGTAATGGAGAGCCAAGGGAAAATTTTTTAAAATATGCTGGAAAGTACATTTGATTTTGGTGACAGAGACATGCACAGGCTGTTCACTGCGTTCAATAACCCATGAAACCTGAGTTTTAGTTTAAACAGGGCCTCCTTTCACAGCCTTTTTTACTAAGAAAAGCTTTCCTCCTGCTACGTGTAGTCACTCTCTGCACTTTGGCCAAAGCAAGGCCCACTACATGTACATAAACTCTGTAGACAGTGGAATTAAGGATAATTCTCCCATATTTGTTATAATACAAGGAATACCACAACCACAGGGGAGATACTACATCAATTAGGAACAAAGAAACAAGATAAGGAGTTAAAAGAAAATAATAGGAAATATGCTTTAATCACCCTCCAGGTGCAAGAATGTAAAAACTACATCCTGGAAAATAGGATCTGCTTATGACTCAGGCAAAATTAAAAAAAAATAGTTATAGATTTGTTTAATTTGTTGGAGGAGATAAGTAGATGATACCAAATGTAAAATTCCATACATCAGATAAGCTTGAGAAGGGAAAAAATTGAAAATATTTTTGTATCAGTGATACTTGTGATATAAGGAAATCAATAGGTTCAAGCTAAGTGCAGGCATCAAGATATTGGAATATGTTTCATTGTTTGAAAAAGTGAGCAAGCCAAGGATTTTAGAATAGGGAAAGAAAAAAGCAAGAATAAAAAGACATTTTTAAAAATTCTCTTTTTTAAATACTTTAGGGACGTTTAGCCCTTAAACTACAAATCTTAAGATATCAGCCATCTGATATGCTATATCTGAAAAATAAGTACAAGAAGTAGAGCAGGAAAATAAGAAAATATTTTCTTAGCAAATGTGTTTACTTGAGCTCAGTTTAAGACACATCCTGCATTGCCAGTGGTGATATAAAATTTCCTACTGAAATAACCTATCAGTCATCTGAAAAATAAATATAACCACTGAAAAAGTGCTATAATTCTTGACATCCAACTACATCCATTATTCAAACTATAATGATTTTGCTGAAAAAGCTTCTAAAGCCCTCTCTGAGAAGTGTATATATGTCTCCCAGAATACGTTATATATAATCTATATAAATATTTAATATATAGTATATTATATGTTATATAATGTAGATATATTGTACACTTTGAAGTGCTAAAAGTGTATCACATTTACCTTCTGGAATAAATTAAAACCTAATATATTAACCCAAAAGTTTGGTTTCCTTTAGTACAGATAATGATTCTGCTTTGTCACTGAGGTTCTCTTCTCGATGCACTCAGATTTACCCTCTGCCACTTCCATTTGATGCCATATCCATAAAAGTCACCCTTTCAAAGGACTTCACTAATATTCCTCTACTTTTCAACCACTGCTGATAAGTTTGCTTTTCAACAATCAGATTTCCCTTTACCCTTGGTCAACTTACCTATATTTTCCTTAAGTAACACTTTCTCCTGTCAAACACTTCTATAATACCTAAATAAATAAACAAATAACACATTGAAATCCTAGCATACAAATCTGACTCATAAAAGGAGCTAAATAAAAAGACCATAAAGAAACTTTGAATGTCTGTGTAATCTCCCTCTTAACTTCTAACAAGTTATAATAAACATTTGCAGCATGGAACTGATTGCTCTGCAAGCTGATAATTCTTTATTTGTTGTGAATGGAGTTAATTCACCTGAGACTCCTCAAACACACCTAAGCCACAAGAGCAAGTAGGAATCTCAGTGATTTCTTCAAGTCCTTGAAGATTTCTGTCATTCTGAAAGGGAATTTGCAAGAAAGCAAAATGATTGTGTTTGAGGCACTCAACTTGATACCAAAGCATGACTCCAAACAGATATTCAGCCTCTCAGAACTTCAGACTCTGTGGAACAGCTCTGCATTTGTCATTTAGCAAAGCTAAAGGCATGAGAGGATTCAAGAAACCCCTTTTCTTTTGTCCACGTGCACTTTCCTAAGGTCTTAATGACTGATTCCTCTTGTCTCCCATGATTTAGGGAATATTTAAAATTCAGGTAATTAAAATAATGCCTGAAATAAAATTAATTTAATAATCAGTTAATCACTGGGCAGGCTACTGAAAAAATACCTAATTACATCTCTCAATTTAATGTCCTCATGCTGTCATGCTATTTAAAAAGCACTTGTCCTCAAAGCCACTGTCAGGTTACTGTTTTCCACAGTCAGTGCTGAGCTTTAGACCTGATGTTTGCTTGACCTTTTACATGTACAAAAAATACAAAATCTTGGATTAAACTGAGTCCCAAACCTGCCTGAGTTGTGGCTTGGAATGTTACCCTCAGGAAGTGCAGCCAAAGGCAACACAGCACAGGTCAAACCCAAGCAGGACCCTTGCATCTTGCACTGGAAGCTCTGTGTTAAACCAAAACCCAGCAGAAAAGAAAGAAGGCTGAAGGAAGTGGCCAAAATATGAGTTTTGAAGCATCACACCTGTTTCCCATTCTCTGGAGAGAAGTTGTATTATTATGTATGACTAAGTCAATGTGCATTTTAAAAGATTAAGAGACATAATGTAGTGTTGAGACGAAATAAGGATCTGGAAACTGTGGTTTTGATGCTTTTGTTAAGCAAGCTGATAGTTAATCAATGTTATTAACAAAAACTGTAGTGACTGCCATGTATTTAATGTCCTCTGTCAGAAAAAAAAACACTAACAGAAACTATCATAAGGACAACAAAACCGAAAGAAAAATTAACTAAAAGTCCTTTAAAATAGCAACAGAAAGGACTATTACTACTCTGCTTTGTGCAGAGGATCAGCTGTAAGGTCCACCCCAAGTCAATGGCATTCAAGAAGTCCAAGGCAGAACATTTCTGCACATTTACAGCACATTGAAGCAGAAAGAAAATGGGGTTTGTGTTTTCTGTGCACGCTGCCTACTCTGAAAAAAGGCTCCAGACTTGAGCACTTGAAGGCACACAGTTAAATATTGTGTATAAATGAAGCAAACACTGCTTCTTCACATATTTTCTTTATACACTACTGACCTGGATTTGATCAAAGTATCAATAGTTGAAAATAAATATATAGGCAACCAACATATTCATGCTGGTCATCTTCATCTCTGCAAGGAGACACTGTATGTAATAATCACTGCATTCAACATTTCATTTAAATACAATCTATGTTTTCAGAAAGGGAAAAGAAAGAAAGGGAAAGAAAAGTGAGAAAACAGATTGTCCAACTTCATCTCCCTAGTTAGTTGTAAAGCTTTTCAAAAGTAATCAATTAATGCACCTGAAACTGATCATGGAACACTAAAAAAAGGCTGAAACAGAATTTTTGAATAATTAATCCATACAATAAAGGCCAAACTATTTATTTAAAGAATTCCATGTTGAACTGAGTTTCTGTAATCAATAGGTATTGATCTTCTTTGTTACAACAAACCGTTCCCTGTCAAGTGCTGCATATGTCAGCATTAGGTACTACTCTGCCACACAGTCACATTTTTTTATGCAGAGTACTGCAGGTTTCCTACCTCTTGCACTTTTAAAAATGTATTTTCTCAGCTCTTTTTCTGATTTGTGATCCCTCTGCTATAATGTACTTCAATCTATGAAAACCTAATGAAAAAAAAAAACAGTGCCCTTTGGAATAAAGCCTTAAAATACATTATATCTACACAGCATCCAGCAAAGTGTTCTATACTCTGCATCCCAGATGAGCACAGAGATTGCCCATACTTTCTCAAACTGTGTATTAATAGTGCTCATTAACCTTTTTGCTTACTCTACCACTTAAAGATCCTTTTAAAAGAAACACTAGCAATAAAAAAAATTAATTCTAACATCTTTTAAATCAATTTGTCCTAGTTTCACAAACTTGTACATTACACCTAAGGGCAAAGAAGGACAAAATTATATTATTCAACTTATAATCATAGTCATTCTGACATGAAAAATCTGCTAAATCAACACATAAATCAATCAGCTACAAAATGCCAGAAGCAGGTTTAAAGTTTTTTAATCTGTGGAAGTATTCTTATGTGTCTGCCTCTTTCACAGACCACAGATTTAAGTTGCAGCATTGTAGTTTGTTGGGTTTGGGTTTTTTTTATTCCACTTTGTTTTCCATTTGGAAAAACCTTGGTAACTCTATCTGAAACATTCTCCACTCCAGAAAATTAATATAGCTGTGATCACCAAGATACAGCAGATCATCTTCACAAAGAACTGGATTTTCCCTGAAATGATAGTTAGACCTCTCTGCCAAAGTCAACAAATGAAATGGTAATTGTTTTTAATTAAAAATTAAACCCTATTTTAAAATTAATAGATAAACCCTATCTATTTCCTATTTTGAATCCATTCTCCTAAGTAGTAAGACTCAAAGAGTTTTGATAGATAAAAGTTTTAATTAAAAGTTTGATGCACACATAATGGGTACAGTTTTCACTGGGGACAAGGAAACCCTGAAAAAAACAGAGTTAGCAGAGAAAAAAGGAAAAGCTTTCTCCACTTTAAATATGGATTATGGGATTTCCATCACCAGATCTTCCTAAATAGCCCAGGTATTGTTTCTCTGTAACCTGACTTTTGAGGCAGTAAAATAGAGACCTGATATTCTTTCAAACTCCCTTCCAGCTCCACTTTCTGGGATTTGTTTGGTAAAAATATGGACAGCAAAATTTATATAGCTGCAGCTAGAGTATTTGTTTAAGAAGTCAGCAATGAAACTGAGCACAAGCTAAACTGAAATCCTAATTTCTCCTAGAATCTACTTTCTCCTCAGGCAGAATAGGGAGCTTTTTTCACAGGTTTTGATAAAAAAACCTTATCATGAAGCAGTATTATTAACTGAATCTATTTTATACTAATGGGACACACATAAAAGAACAGCACATTCACTTTTTGTTAACCAGGAATTTAAAATAATTTAGGTTCTACTGTCTTTCAGATACCAGCTGCAAAAAGAACATTAGTGTGTTCAGCAGCTACAGAGCAGATAACCTTGCCTCCTTAATGAGAAGAAAGAAGACAGTGAGAGTAAAGTAGAATGAGAAACATTTTGTATTAATGCTGTCTCCATATCACTACTCTACTGCTGAGAGGAAATGTGCAACTTTTCAAGTTCAAACCTTTGAATACATTCATAGAATCATAGAATAGAATCATAGAATTGGCTGGGTTGGAAGGGACCTCAGAGATCATCGAGTCCAACCCTTTTACCACCGTTGTGGTTGCTAAACTATGCCACTGAGTGCCACATCCAGTCTCTTTTGAAATATCTCCAGGGATGGAGAATCCACTACTTCCCTGGGCAGCCCATTCCAATGCCGGATCACTCTCTCCGTAAAGAAATTCTTTCTAATATCCAACCTAAACTTCCCCTGGCACAACTTGAGACCCTGCCCTCTTGTCTTGTTGAAAGTCGTCTGGCAAAAGAGACCAACGTCCACCCGGTTACACCCTCCTTTCAGGGAGTTGTAGAGAGTGATGAGGTCTCCCCTGAGCCTCCTCTTCTCCAGGCTGAAAACCCCCAGCTCTCTCAGCCTCTCCTCATAGGGTCTGTGCTCGAGTCCCTTCACCAGCCTGGTTGCCCTCCTTTGGACCTGCTCCAGGACCTCAATCGCCTTCCTGAACTGGGGGGCCCAGAACTGGACACAGGACTCGAGGTGTGGCCTCACCAGGGCTGAGCTTATTACTGCATTCATAAAATCAAGGAAAAATAAAGTACAAGGAAGCATCTCATGAATCTTAAAATTTAAACAGAAAATTTTCCTCCTATTGATAAGGGTAACTACCAAACCTGCAGCTTGCAGTCAGTGCATGGCTAATACAACCACCATAACCAGCATGCACATTTTTACAAAAAAAAAAATACAATGGAAAAAAATTACAGAATTTTTAAGATGACAGTGTATTAATGCTGTTTATAAAAGCATTAAGAGAGGTAACTGATTATCTATCAAATTTTCCTACAGAAAAGGTTCTCAGATACAAGACAAAGGTATTACTGGGTATATAAATGATACCAAAGCTTATCAAATACAGCACATTACTACTGCCCTGCTACCTTATTAATTCTTAGCCTAAAAAACTGCAATTCTACCATTTCTTCCAGCACCTAAGGTCAGCTCTGATCTTACTTTAAAGTCAGTCTCTGTGGTGCATTCAGCTGTGCCATCAGCTATTTTGTGAATCAGAAAGTAATTAACCTTTATTTAATACATTTATCATTCAGTGACAAGTGTGGCATTTCTCCCTCAAGCTTTCCCTGGGGAAAAAAAAAAATCAAGCAATATTATAGCTGTTACCAACAACATATACAAACAAATACTGATACCAGGTACAGCAACACACACAAATGTAACAGTCTGAAATTAGGTCAGAAAATAGTCTACTTTACAGACAACTCTGAGCACCAAAAAACTTTAGAGATCTGTAGGTGAGGTTAAGAATATTTTTCTTCATCCTTTTTTCACCTCCTAAGCAGAGTGCAATCAGTGGATGGACATTTTTTTTTTCTTTTTATAGGTTTTAGACTACATATTACTTCCTCTATATAGAATCATAGAATCATAGAATTGGCTGGGTTGGAAGGGACCTCAGAGATCATCAAGTCCAACCCTTGATCCACTACTGCTGCAGTTCCCAGCCCATGGCACTGAGTGCCACATCCAGGCTCTTTTGAAATATCTCCAGACACGGAGAATCCACTACTTCCCTGGGCAGCCCATTCCAATGTCTGATCACCCTCTCCCTAAAGAAATTCTTTCTAATGTCCAACCTAAACCTCCCCTGGCACAACTTGAGACCCTGCCCTCTTGTCTTGCTGAGAGTTGCCTGGGAAAAGAGTCCAACCCCTCCCTGGCTCCAACCTCCTTTCAGGGAGTTGTAGAGAGTGATGAGGTCTCCCCTGAGCCTCCTCTTCTTCAGGCTGAACACCCCCAGCTCCCTCAGCCTCTCCTCATAGGATCTGTGCTCGAGTCCTTTCACCAGCCCAGTTGCCCTATATAGGATGAGTCTTTAGAATTACTTTTAAACTGGAAGGTGAGTAAATTTTACAAGACGTGAGGACAAGACTACCAAATGGAGGCGACAAAATAATCTGAGGGCTGGAACAGCTCTTCTGTGGGGAAAGGTTAAGAGAGTTGGGGTTGTTGAGACTGGAGAAGAGAAGGCTCCAAGGAGACCTTTCAGTACTTAAAGGGGGCTTATAAGAAAGACAAAGAAAAGTACCAGTGGTATCATGGAGAGCACAGGGGGAACAGTTTCAAACAGATCAAGTAATAGGTAATAGCACATTCTGTGATTATGTATAATAAAAACTCTTTCCTCTGAGGATGGTGGGATGCTGCAACAGGTTGTCCAGAGAAGTTGTGGATGCTCCATCCCTCAAAGTGATCCTGGATGTGGCTTGGAGCAGCCTGGTCTGGTTGAAGCAACTCCATGATCTTTAAAGGTCCCTCCCAACCCAGACTGCTCTGTGATTCTCTGATACTGGTTTGCTATAGTGCTACTCACATTAGATACCTGTGCAAGCTCATGCACCAAACTGGTGAGCTGCTACTTGTATAAATTATCCCCAGTACAAGATGTCCAACATGCCTTTATTTTTAATGGAAGGACTTTCTCAGAAAATTGTAATGGAAATCATAGATCTCTAAATGATTTCTATTCTGGGCAAATGGGCAGGAGCTTTAATAGAAAAGTGGACAAAGGGATTGAGGTAATACATCAGAAGTGCTCAAATGTTTTTCCAGGTCAGAAAAAACATCTGCCAAATCTCTTCTCCAAGGAAGTTAATGTCAACATGAATAAGGATTAGTACGTTCAAATTTTGCAAAAGCTTCCTAAAAAGCACTCAAGGAACTAAAGTGCTAGGATAAGAGGAAAGATTGAATAGACAGTAAACAGGCACTTTCAGAGCAGTGTAGGAAAATACTGCCAAGAGGGTCAAGATGGTCCTACCTCCTCAGGTTCTGTGCAAGTCACAGGATGGGATCATGAGATTACTGATAAGTGCTAAGCTTTACTAATAATATGTTGATTTAATGGGAAGTATTACACAATGACCAGCTCCAAATTACTGTAAGTAATAACTGCTAAGTAGCTAGCAAGTTTCAAAAGGAGAGATTCAATAGACTGAGACTCTTCAGGTAGACAGAGATTACTGAAAGGCAATCTGAATGCAGGCTGGCAAATAATAAACTCTGGGCAGAAGATGAATGCAGAATGATTAAGCTACCACTTGGGGGAAGAGAGGCTAAGTGATATATTTAGCAGATGAAAAATTCTACATACAACACCAAAACAGAACAATTTCAGTAGGATTCTATGGAGGCCATGAACTCAGGAAGGGATTTGAAAAATTCATGAAGATGATGCCCAAGTGGTTGGTTTTAAATAATACTGATCAGCTATACCCTCTGCTTAATGAAGCCAGCAACTAATTAAATCCTGACATTCGGAAAAAAATGGAGCAGAAAACAATCTTTTTTATTCTTATTGTGCCATCTTTTCTCCTTATTTCCTTGAATAATCTAAATTACTACTAACCCATATTAGAGATGCCAAACCAGACTAAATGGAGTTGTTGTAAGCACAGGTGTTCTTTCTCACACCTTACTCAGAGCCTTACTTTCAGCAACCTTCTTTTAAAGTATGCCTGACATGAGAAAGTCAAACCATCAATAAAAGAATACACACAGGGGCAAGGAAAGAAGTTCTTTATATATAGTACTCCAACAATGATGTCATCACAAAATTAGGAGGTAACAACCAAAAAGACTGTTAAAACAATAAATACAAGTAGAATTTCAATCTCCAGGGTTGAATGTCTGCTCTTTTGAAAATCTGATCTTCAGCAAATCAAGGATGTTTCCTAGGAGAATGCAGTACATGACAGCTCAAAACTCCTGTCAGCTTCAGCTTAGCTTTATATGTGATTTAAGAACAAATTAATTTTACTGATCCCCAAAACTTAGCATGAAAATAGAGTGATGATACCAGCCAGCAAACAATGCACAGTGTGCACCCTGAGTTTTGCCTTCATTAACTGAGAAAATGGATACTTCTTTTTTCAGGTTTACTGCTTTTTGTTACTGCAATGGCAAGCTGAAGTTTTATTTGAAAAAAATTAACTGGTAGATAGCATTTAAATAGAATTTTCCTATTATTACTACTGATTACATAAACCAAGTCACAAATAAGACTATTTAAAGTTTGCAGACATATGTGTATACATAGATATGTGGAGGGATACATATTTATAAGAACCCTTTGTCAGTCTAGAAAAACAAACAGCAAGGGAAGACCATTGAAAAGTTCATCTATACAATGGCTGCTACAAATTATTTTCAACACTAAATTAGAATCCTTAAACTGGAAATCTTCACTTGCTATGTGGAGACATCTCAGTTTCTTCTATTTTTTTCTATAAACATATACTACAGGCAGTGTTTAGACATCTGGTCATTTAATAAGTAGATATTTTAAAACTAAATAGATATCAACTGTTTGTTTACTGTTCTGAATGGGAATGTCAAAAAGATTGCTAAGGCTCATGTACTGCCCTCCTTTGCTCACTCCTGGAGGCACACATGATGTTATAAAGGATTGACATGAAGCTGAACATGAGCCAGCAGTGTGCCCAGGTGGCCAAGAAGGCCAATGGCATCCTGGCCTGGATCAGGAACAGCGTGGCCAGCAGGTCCAGGGAAGGGATTCTGCCCCTGTGCTCAGCCCTGGTGAGGCCACAGCTTGAGTCCTGTGTCCAGTTCTGGGCCCCTCAGCTCAGGAAGGAGATTGAGGTGCTGGAGCAGGTCCAGAGAAGAGCAAGGAGGCTGTGAAGGGATCCAGTACAAGTCCTGTGAGGAAGGGCTGAGGGAGCTGGGGGTGTTCAGGCTGGAGAAGAGGAGGCTCAGGGGAGACCTCATCACTCTCTACAACTCCCTGAAAGGAGGTTGGAGCCAGGGGGGGTTGGGCTCTTTTCCCAGGCAACTCTCAGCAAGACAAGAGGGCACGGTCTCAAGTTGTGCCAGGGGAGGTTTAGGTTGGATATTAGAAAGAATTTCTTTACAGAGAGGGTGATCAGACATTGGAATGGGCTGCCCAGGGAAGTGGTGGATTCTCCGTGTCTGGAGATATTTCAAAAGAGACTGGATGTGGCACTCAGTGCCATGGGCTGGGAACTGCAGCGGTAGTGGATCAAGGGTTGGACTCGATGATCTCTGAGGTCCCTTCCAACCCAGCCCATCCTATGATTCTATGATTCTATGAAAGGGAAACACTGAGCACAGGTCACTGGCAACTGTGGAACTTCCCTCCCCCTGGATCCAACCACTCAGAAGGATGGACACACTGTCAAAAAGTGAATATATCCAGTAGATCACCACCTGGCAGCATGGCTGGCTTCAGCAGCTGGATTTCTGACCATAGGACATCTTAGAGGAACAAGAACAATTTCACAGACACAGGGTCTGCCTGATGAAGCAAGGCAAACACATCTTTGCCCACAAATTCTCAACTCCTCTATGGAATTCATCTAAGCCAGGTTCACTGAGGCCTGGAGACCAAAGCTTGAAGGGGATGACTGGATAGAATATGGAAAAGAAGCATGGAATAGGGTACCAAATTTGCTTCTGCATTGCCCTTGAGAAAGCCATGTAACCAGAGGCCCCTGACAAGTGCCTGTAAAAAAACGTCCACATCTTGGAAACAAGCAGAAGGACTCAGAAATCTGTGCCTAGCAATAAGCAGACCCACAAAATATTTGGGATTCCAAAGACTTCATGAGATAGCTCACAAAACCAGTGTTACAATAAATGGGTGCAGGGAATTTGAGAAAGAAATGCAGAATAGGCCAAATGGAGAGAAAAAACTTGAATCCAAAGACTCAAATACATGGAGCTTTGCTATAGAATGGATGATCAGCCAAGATCAAAGAGAACAGCAAAAGAATGTTACATTGGACATTTTAATACAGGCTGCCTGACCAGGAAGAGGAAAAAAGCCCTAAATAAATCAAAGAAATCTCCCAATTGTAGTCCTTCTAATAGAGGATAAAAAAAAACCCTTCAGCATGGGGTAGGAAAGCAACATAAGAGGACACATGAAATCACAGAGATTTCTGGAGTGTGAAATGGATAAATTTTTGTCACAGACAGACCTTTTTTCTATAAGCTTGCAGAAAGTTCTGTCCACTTAAAAAAAGTACTACTGCTGTATGTCAAATAAATTACTTTTACCTTGGAAAACAAATACTTTTTTTTGCACTGATCTGCTAACACAGTGCTTTTGAATAGATATTCTTGGCTGCTCTTTTATCAAGAGAAAAGATGGATGTTCTTACTTTAAGTCCATAAAAATTAGTTCTTTATACTTATGACTCACAGCCTCCTGAAGAAGCTTACTCCTTCTTTTGATAGGGGACCATTCAGCTTCCATCAGCAGTGCTACCACTACTGATCCCAAAACTGACAGGCTAAAACATGATGAGTCCTTACAGAGAATCCAGGAGCAATTATCTTCTCTTAAATTATCTATGGAGCAGAGAGATGCTGAGCTGGCTACAAAGTTTCAAACCAGAACTTGCTAATGATAGATTCTTGAAAATGAGGAATGGGACAGTGAGAGAAGTGATTATTTGCAGCATATCTCTTGCAATATGAAACTGAGAGGTTCTGCTAAAAAAAATTAATTAACAGGGAATTAAAGCTTTCTAGAAGACAGAATGGGGATGTCAGAATTTAAATGTCACTGTCAGAGGAGATACAGACAAAAGTTTTGAGAAAGCCACTAACTGGTGAGCTCAAAGAAATCTGTCCTAATAGCCCAGCAGTGAAGTCTGGAGTCTGCATTAGGAAACCAGATGAAGAGAAAAGCAAAGCATCCAGGACTCCTCCTTACTCTTTCCCAAAGACTTCTTACTAGAGGTTTTAACTTGCTCCTTGCACTTGGGAACTACAGGGCCTGATAAATACAAATACTAGTCTATGATTCTTCAGATTACGGAATAATAATTTGTTAAAAATGAAATCTTTAGAGATTTTCTGAAAGAGAGAGGCTGCTGATATTTTCTTTAGAGGAAAGAAAGACAAGAAAGAAGAAAAGCAGCACATCAGACTACCAAAACTATTTTTCACAAAGGGATTTTTCCAAATTTGTGTATGTCACATGTTTGCTGCCAGTTATCAACACAAATTATAATTAGAACAACAACAAAAAAATCAAATTGCTTTTAATCTCATGCACAGCCCCTAAAACAGTAGTAGCCCCTACAGCTGTAGTAACAGAATTAAAGAAAAAAAATATTATTTTTTTAAAAAGGAGATAATATAGTTGAAGCCACTTGACACTTTCACAGTTCACATCCTTCTCTCATCCAAATGACATCTACTGTACACTTTCTACTTTCATACATCATCTTTTTCACATCTACTTTCATACTCTCTTAGAATGGTTTGGGTTGGAAGGGACCTTAAAGACCAACTAGTACCAAGCCCTCTGGATGGGCAGGGACACCTCCCACCAGCCCAGGTTGCTCCAAGCCTCATCCATCCTGGTCTTGAACACTCCAAGGATTGGGACATCCACAGCTTCTCTGAATAATCTGTGCCAGTGTCTCACCACCCTCATAATGAAGAATTTCTCCTAATATCTAACCTAAATCTACCCTCTTCCACTGCAAAGCCATTGCTCCTTATCCAAGCTCTATGTGCCCCTTGTGGAAGATTGAAATTGAAGCTCTAAAACACACAACATTCCTCATTGGTGCATTTTTGAGGTATGGGACATCTCTCTAAAGGAACAAGATCAGAAAACCATCCTTTTAAACTGAAAAGTTTTCTTTAAAGTTAGAATCAACTTCATAATTTCGTATGCTATACACCAGTTTTTAAACAGATCACACAAAAATCACCAGAGAAACCAGTCAATGCCTGCCAAGG
The DNA here is from genome assembly GCF_003957555.1 of Calypte anna. Lineage (NCBI taxonomy): Eukaryota > Metazoa > Chordata > Aves > Apodiformes > Trochilidae > Calypte > Calypte anna. The sequence continues at coordinate 146,768,257 of NC_044245.1, forward strand.
ACTGATTTGCAAATTAAACTTCTCCTTTTTCTTAAGTACATATAAAATAAATTTAAGTGAGAGTTGCATAAAACCTTACGATTTCTATGCACACATGGGTGGAATTCTTGATGAGCAGCTCCAATAAATGGAACTGGATTTCTCTTTGAAAACATTACTAACTTCATAATGGCTGAACAATATTTTGTTCAGAGATTTTTATATAACCTAATTCTCTTCTACATTCTAACCGAAATACAGGGGTTTCTCCCAGGTATTTACTTGAAACTTGTACAGTAGAATAGGGATATAAACACTATTGTTTGCCATGCACGTTTGTTGCCAACTGAGCTATGGAAATTATTACTTCTTAAATGGAATCAACAAATAGGAAAATCAGAAGACAAATGACACCAGCACCATCTACAAACCAGACCTTAAGAAGTCTGTTCTCAGTCAAGAGAACAGGAAACTGGGACACACAGATACGAAGTTGGTTTTAGGAGTCCAAACAGAAATAAAAACCATTCTGAAAAGTGATGCTCTTTCCAAAAGGCTCTGTGTAGTGTGTTCGATGCAAAACACTAAACAGAGGAAGGTTTTACATCATTTCACAGACACGCTCTTGGTAACGAATTCAATACTTCTGAAGAAAAAAGAAAGCCATGAAAAATGAGAAATCAGCCAAAGGCAGCATCTGGTGAGTAAAATAAAAGCAGAAAATCACACCTTAAATGAAGGTTAGCAAATACGACTGGATGCCTCTTCTTTCTTCATATCAAAAAAGCAAATGAAACAAGCCAAGCCAAGCCAAACACACCTTGACAACTAAATGCAGCAAGAACTTCCTGAAGAAACAAAATTCCTCCTTTCTGATCTTTCTCTCTTAGTTAACCTATGTCATCTGCTTCAGCTGGGATGAGTTTCAGCCAACAAGCTCTTAGCCAAAGCTCAATTTCAGTCACACACTAATCATCTAAAAAACCTGACCATCTGTGTTTCATGAAAGGGAGATGTAAAAATTAATATTAGCAGCATATTGATGAAACTGTGAACCAATCTGTCAGGACCACCTTTGCAGTCTCACATAAAAGGCAATCTTGGCAGGAACAGAAAAAAAAATGGATAGGAAAACTTCTGGAAGAGAAGAAACAACTGCTTTAAACAACTCAGTTGTCTGGGAGGGAATAAAAAGCAAATAATTAAAGCATGGTTCTGCCAAACACTAAGATAACGTGGAGGTCTGGCAACCATCTCTTAGAGCCACTGAAACTGAATACTGTTCTCATGCTTGATATCTTTCATTATTATTACACTTTTATTGAGTAATAAAACCAGTGTGATTTCTGCATGTTAGGAGGAAATAGATTAACTGTGTCTGAGAACAACGATCAAACTTGCTTTACCTCCACAAAGGACTCCATCATACATGAAAGCAAGAACAGCTGTGCCTTTTTATCAGTGAGGACACACCCTTGACTCATCTTAAATGTTGCATCTTCTGGCTACATACAGAGATTATTTCATCACAACTCTGAATTCTCCTCTCTGAACTTCTGACATTCCTGTTGCACCAACTTCAAGTACCCCCAGAGACTCCTGGACTCAGTCTTGATCACTACCAATGTTCTACCCATCACTCAGCATCACCCACAAACTTCCTGAGCACACATTCTGTTTCACCCCCTGGATTGTTGATAATCTCAGCATCATCACAGAACTGGCCTTTCCCTCCAAGACAGGCATCAGGTTGGTCAAGCTCCAGCTGAGGTTGGTGAGTCCACACTGACTGTGCTCAACTACATCCTTGTCTTCTCCATGTGTGGAAAAAGCTTTATTATTTTTTCAGAAACTGAAATGGGGCTGAGCAGCCTCTGCAACCCTGCATCTGCTTTCCTCTCTTTCCTTTAGATTGGCACAACAATAAGTGTGTTTTCCACTCATCTGGAAACTTCCTGAATCACCAATCTCAAATGTGCTCTTGACCCTCCAATATGACAAGCACTAACTACATCCTTCATCAGACTTCAAAAAAGAACTTGCATCATTTAAAATATCACATCTAGATGTCACCTCTGGAATGCTGTTCAACAGTAAAGTGTTTCTTTCCTTTGAAGCTATCCTCTTCCCCAACACATTTTTCTCATGTTCCCCAGCATCATCTTTACAAATTTTTATTTATTTTATGGTGACTTCATCTTCAGATATTTTTTTCTCTTTGTCTGATGCCCAAGACCAAACATCAAGCTTTCCCACTTGTTTCTAGGTGCATACCTATACAAATACACACACATACACACAAAGATACATATGTATATGTACATAGACATATATGTCCAGAATTTGGGCCATGGCACACCAACAAATAATGCAGTAAAGTGCTTCATGGTGCAATAAAGTTTCTTTGGATCATTACATTGTGCACATTTTCCTGTTAATCTACTAAATCAATCTAACGTGAAGATATAATATTCCTATTATATCTTTAAAAAGCTCTGTAGGTCAGATATTTCTGCCCCTGTACTCAGCCCTGGTGAGGCCACACCTTGAGTATTGTGCCCAGTTCTGGGCCCCTCAGTTCAGGAAGGAGATTGAGGTGCTAGAGCAGGTCCAAAGGAGGCAACTGGGCTGGTGAAGGGACACGAGCACAGATCCTATGAGGAGAGGCTGAGGGAGCTGGGGGTGTTCAGGCTGGAGAAGAGGAGGCTCAGGGGAGACCTCATCACTCTCTACAACTCCCTGAAAGGAGGTTGGAGCCAGGGGGGGGTTGGGCTCTTTTCCCAGGCAACTCTCAGCAAGATAAGAGGGCACGGTCTCAAGTTGTGCCAGGGGAGGTTTAGGTTGGATATTAGAAAGAATTTCTTTAGGGAGAGGGTGATCAGACATTGGAATGGGCTGCCCAGGGAAGTAGTGGATTCTCCGTGTCTGGGGATATTTAAAAAGAGACTGGATGTGGCACTCAGTGCCATGGGCTGGGAACTGCAGCAGTAGTGGATCAAGGATTGGACTCGATGATCTCTGAGGTCCCTTCCAACCCAGCCAATTCTATGATTCTATGATATTACAACCCTATAGACCCTTCACTTTGCAGCATATTCTTATACTTTTATTCCAAGCACTTTTGGAACACGGGAGGCTTTAATCACAGTCACTTTCACTGTAATGCATAATATGGCTGTGACAGCATTCCACTATCAAGAGCAGTAAATCTCACAGATGCAATGTGTTTTAAGGTATACATCATGTAAAAAATCTTCTCTCCTGCCAATCAATTATTTTTTAAAATTTTCCTAGAAGTAGAATCTCTATTAATCATTTCCATGGCATTTTTCCTGGTTCTTTTTTCCCCACTTGAAGCCACATGCAAAACCAGGATGTAAGAGTCTTATCCGCCTTTGTAATCTTGACTCAACATCTCACACAACACCTGAGCCTCTTGTACATTCTAGAAAGTCCACACAAATCCCAAGCAGTGAGTATTCTGAGCATATTCTGAGCATCCAAGCCATATTCAGTCTATCTCAAATAGGATTTTAGTCTATGAACACAATTTTGCCTGAACTATTTTATATTCACATTAAAAGCTGGATGCCCTCTTCATTTGTGGACACCATCAGGCATGTAACAATTCAAAAAATAAACTATAAATTCCAGTATGATTCACATTTCTGGTGCAAAATTTGAGCAAGCCTGTGAAAATAATCTGGATTTGTATTTGTTCATTCCTCATCAGAATGAGAAGACACAGACCACAAGCCTGCATTGAGTACAAGAAAAATTGTCCCAAGTAATAAAACTAGGAGTTGCTCTACTATCTACATAAAAACCTTCCAAGTTACTTCAACATTTTTTTAAAGCTTTACTGAAAATTATGCAAAAAGCAACGTAATTAAGAAATGGGACAGTAAATTATTTTGTAAGTTGTACAGCAAATTCATCAGATCTGACAAAATCCACTCAATAGACCAGTAAATAGTATGGAAAACCTTGAAAATAGAAAGTTTCCTCCGAACACTCAAAGGAAATTTACTTTAGTATTTTAGGTACATCAATAAGATTATTTCTGACATACTGGATGACTTGTGAAGATTTCTTTTTATTTTGTAAGGAAATCCTTTGACTGAGCCCTGCTGCTCTTTTCTTAATACAGAGCTTATCTGCCTGGAACAAACCAGACCTTCATGTAGCTTTGCATCCCACACCAGACCATAGCATCTGTTTAATGAGGAATGTGACAAAGCAAGTCAAAAAAATTATCATCACTCTCATTTATTCCCAAGTACCTAGCAACAAAAGTTTTTAGCACAGACATTGCATTTAAATCACCCAGACAATAGCTACCTATCAAATCCAGTTTTCTACTTCTCTTGTTCTGTGTTGAACATATCTATTCTTCTGGTCTCCCTAACATTTAGTGGCAATAAATTCTACAATTTAAATTATGCACATTACTAAAAAAACACATCCTTTTGTTTATTTGAGATCTGTTATTTGAGCTGTAATTCCTACAGGTGAAAAATAAAAACCAACAGTAATAACTTGTGCCATCTTTTTCAAAACATTAATCATTCTCCAAATCTTTCTACAAAAACAAGGTTCATTTTATTTTCAATTTTTCAGGCAGGCATGATCTGTAATTCATGTTTTCATCTAACAGAAAACTGATACAACAGCAGTGTGCCCAGGTGGCCAAGAAGGCCAATGGCATCCTGGCCTGTATCAAAAACAGCGTCACCAGCAGGTCCAGGGAGGTGATTCTTCCCCTGTACTCAGCCCTGGTGAGGCCACACCTCGAGTACTGTGTCCAGTTCTGGGCCCCTCAGTTTAAGAAGGATGTAGAGGTCCTGGAACAGGTCCAAAGGAGGGCAACCAGGCTGGTGAAGGGACTCGAGCACAGACCCTATGAGGAGAGGCTGAGGGAGCTGGGGCTGTTCAGCCTGAAGAAGAGGAGGCTCAGGGGAGACCTCATTGCTGTCTACAACTCCCTGAAAGGAGGCTGTAGCGAGGTGGGAACTGGACTCTTTTCACAGACGACCTTCAACAAGACAAGAGGACACAGTCTTAAGTTGTGCCAGGGGAGGTTTAGGTTAGATATTAGAAAGAATTTCTTCACGGAGAGGGTGATTAGGCTATGGAATGGACTGCCCGGTGAGGTGGTAGATTCTCCGTCCCTGGAGACATTTAAAAAAAGACTGGATGTGGCACTCAGTGCCATGGTCTAGCAACTGCTCCAGTGGGTCAAGGGTTGGACTAGATGATCTCTGAGGTCCCTTCCAACCCGGCTAATTCTATGATTCTATGATTCATTCAATGACAACAACAACGTACCAGAAGAACATATTGATATTTTAATAATTCTAATAGTTTTATAAAAGTCAAGCTAGTTGTTGGGTTTTTTTTTTTTAATCTGTACCTAATGAATTTAAAGACAAACTAACTGCTGCTATCCATGATTCACAGAAGCTCTTCCCCAACTCCACAGTAGCAATAGTGTGATGCTAAGCTAGAAAATAACACAGAATTCTCACAGCTGGACCAAGTCATCTCTTTTTTTACTAGGTCATCTCTTTCTTTACTAGGTCATCTCTTTCTTTACTAGGTCATCTCTTCACCAGCATGGAGGATCCCTCAACCTCCATCATCAAAATAATTTAGACCCTTTTACCACTACTTGTCCACATCCCAATTCCCTGGAAAGCTAATGGCAAAAATTAAAAAATAAACCAAAATCTCCCAAGCCATGAGAGGTCCCCTCCCATGCAGCTCTGGACTCCCTGTTCTCAGTCTGCCAGCATGCAGGTACCTCCCAGTGCTGTCACTAAAAACTTTGGTTATTTAAATGCAGGACCTCATGTCCTCATTCCAGTCCCAGTTACTTAAAAGCCTCCTGGGTACTTAAAGAAATAAAGCAGTTGAGTTCCAGACACTGTATTATCACTAAATAAACTTTTACTCAAAAGAATCAGAGACTCAGAAGGCTGCAGGACCTTGGATCTGGACTCAAAATCTGAGCCTTGTCTGTGGTATCCAACCTCAGAGAAGCCCCAGGTGCTTGCTGTGATGCCAGGCAGCCACCCAGAGCCACAGCTGGAGGCTTCCATATGGGATGAACCCATCCTTGGAGCACAGCACACAAAGGAAAAGCCCTGGGAAATGTCACCTTTAAGCAGATGAATCTCTAATTCAGTAAAATCCTGGATTTCTTAAAAGGCATAACACCACCCTCCTCAGCAAGATGACTTCTTATAGCACAAAAAGGATGTGTAGACACACTCATACTGTACTTAACTGCCTGTACATCAGCAATCTGACATGAAGTATAAACCAGCAAAGTCAGTCTGCTCACATGAAAAAATAAATGCCAGGAAAATGCAGTTACAAACCCTCATTCAGTTTCTTTCACACACAGACTTCAGAATAGGTGATATTAGATACCTAATACTAAAGAACTCAACGTATTCTCTGAAACAAGCTAATTCTTTCACGTGCTTTTTTTGCATGTATTATTTCTTCTAATATCAAATCCAGCTTTGTTCCTCCTTGCAGTGTAAAAACGAGTTAGTATATTAAAATGTTGCTAAGTGTATACAGATGTATAGCTTCTATTTGAGCAGCCAGGGGAATGGTAACCATGGCACTGCTTCCAAGAATAGAATTATCATCTGTAACAGCACTCACGCTGCGGCAGTTGACAGAATGGTTATAAATATATCTATTAGCAGCTTGAGCTGAATCTTTAAACAGCACTATAGGGACAGCAGCTGGCTAAAAATAGCTTGACAATATTGCATTTGAACACTTGTCCTCAAAAACACTTTGTCACATACACGCAGTGAATTTCAATTCTTTTTTTTTTCTGCACGAGGCTGAAAATGAACATCTGTGGCACCCAGGAGACAGACAGAATGACATTTTTTGACCTCCTCCTCCTCCTCCATGTAACACTAAAAATAAAAGCACAACTGTAAAAATCTTGAAAAGGTAGCAATAAAACACGAAGCAATGCCTAGAAATCAAACTACACGAAGCAGAATCAAAAATCATCTCACAAGGAAAAAAAAAAAAGAACACGTGGCAATCGACAGCTCACAAATCATCTGTCTGAGCTGCTGGAGCTCAGCTTCATTCTAATACACTTCTATACAAGTGAATGAGATATTATTCAAAGGAAAACTGTCTGAAAACAGATTTCTTAATTCGTTACTCATTAATTCATACACACATTCTCAAAAAAAAAAAAAAAAAAAAGGAGGGAAAAAAAAAAGCCATCTTTCACTTGCTGGTTTCAGTATTGATTTTAAGTGAAAATCTTTGCAATCACAGTTGATAGTGTAGAAATACCACTGTGGCCAGTTAGGTTATCTGATGAAACACAAGCAAGCTTCCTGTTATCCAGGGAAATGTTTACATTGCTTTAAATTATCAAATAAAAACGCAGACTGCTAATTTCCTAATCAGCAACTTACACTGGAAAACGTGGCCATTCAAAAAGAATTTGTACCAATTATGAAGGTCTTCACTCACACAGATGTGCTTGCAAGGTAAATCATGTCTTATCTCTGAATATTTCAGCTGAGAAGTCTCTGGAGTCTACCTGGTAGAACCTTCTGCTGAAATCAGGGCTAAGTTGCATTAAATTGTTTAGGGGCTCAAGTCAAATTCTGGCCGTACCTCTGAAGATGGAGATTCTGCAATGTCACTCAGCACCCATTTTATGTTTCAGGGCCCTTGCTGTGAACAAGTAACTTCCAAATATTTGACTGCAATTTGTTATGTTCCATCTCATCTGCTGCTTATTACTTGGGTGGTACCCAGTGAATGGCAGTGGGCACACACTCAGAGATGGGAGGTTTCATCTGAACATCAGAAAGGTTTTTTTGTGCTGTGAAGGTGACTGAGGATTGGAAGAGGTTGTTAGGAGAGGCTGGAGTCTCCCTCCTCAAAAATACTTAAAAATTGGCTCAGCATGGCCCTGGGCAACTCAATATAAGTGGCCCTGCTTCAACGGGAGATAGGTTTGTATGACCTCCTTTAAAACTCAGCCATTCTGTTATTTTTTTACTTTTCACTTCTCAGATAATTCTGTCTCCATCCTCTCTACATCTTCACATCCTGTAACTCCCTTACCCACCTCCATTTCAGGCTGCAAAATCCCAGCTCTCCCATAACTCTCCAGATATGTCATGGGCTCCAATGGTGGTCCTGCACATGGTATTTATTTCAGAAGTGTGTATGTATGTATTAGATTTCAGTAATAGGGTTTTCACAGGTATTGCCTAGATTACAAATAAGGTATTATTAAGTTTAAAATTACTTGTGTTCCTCAGCAGTAAAGGAAGAACTTTGATGTGTACTTCCAAATGCCTGCAAAAACAAGGCACTGGGAAAGAACAGCTACCTCCTGGTCACAGTGAAAACAGATTTTAGAACAGGTTTGTATCACACTTTCCATCCTTCTAAAGATCATTTAAGGATGAACAACATTTGAAACAGAAAAACTCCTTCCACTCATGTCGCTCTTAAACCCTATTTTCAGTAAGAGAATGAAATCTGCCACATAAAATGTAAATATTGGAAAAGTAAACTATAGGAGGAGACTTTAATATTCAGGCAAAGAAATAAAGCTCATGGGATAACCAGAACTGCTGTTCTCATAACACAAGGATAACTTGATCATGGCAGTGAACTTAGGTTGCAAGGCAAAAAGAACACTTGTACTCTGATTTTTTCCATGATCAGTTACATTGGTCCTTTCCTTAAACAATTCCAAACTTTTTTTTAGATTTATCAGACAGGAATTAGAACATAGAGGTTACATTCCAGCTCTGAATTTCAGAAAATGTATATAAATATTGACTCTATATATGCTGACTCTCTCTAAGATGGGCTAAAAGATGTTACTGCCACTTTGCTCAGCCACTCAATGTGTGATGCTTAAGACTACAGGAAAGTGATGTCAGATCTGGCTATATATTTATTAAAACAGAAAAATTCATGACAAAATAAGCCATTAAAATGAGTAAGTCCTTTTAACACATCATCTAGGCAAATGACTCTTACAAATAAAATAAAGATTAGACTGGACCTCTGAGGAAAAGAAAGGAATTTTTGTTATAATAACTTCAATGTCTATGACAAAATTGCTTTTATTCCAGGGTGTTAAATGGTTTGATAGGAGTTCCAGTTAAACTTGTGCCACCAATTTAAACGGAATACTATGATTATTGCTTTATGACTTTCTTTTGCTATACATCCTTGGCCATGTAGCATTTGACTCTGATCAGAATGATTTTTTTCCTCAAATAATTTGCTGCATGTTTTCCCTTAGAAGTAAAAAAGCAGGATATCAAAAGTTGTCTGAATTTATTGTAATTTAATCAGACAGTCTAAAATTGTTAGCAAGTATAAGTTGGATGACTCAATTTAAATATTTTTCTTGGATAAGCCAGCAGTTCCTAAGCACCAGCTACTGAAGCTAAGAAAAGGTACAGTGAAAATTAAACATAGAGAGAAGAAAAAAAAAAAAAAAAGAAAAAAAAACCAATAAACCCACCATTTGATATAACAACTTCAGAGAAAACTAACATTTATTCCAAGATCTAGCTGACTACATTTACAGTTCCCTTGTTTAAATCTCAGTCACAGTGCCATCTGGTGACTATTTATACATTTTAAATAGATGGTACATTTTGGGCTCATCCAACCACTTCATGTCACCCATTACATGTCACCTGACATCAATCCCCTCCTCTTGTTTCAACTTTTATCTGAAGGTGAAGACAGACACCCCACTCAATGAACTGCAATAGTTCTAAATTTCCAGTTTGTATCCTCTTCTTGCAAACGTAAAAACTGCACCAGGAACATAATGGATTTCCACCACTAAATCATGTGAATATTGCTGTAAAATAACAAAGTTTCTATCAATGGAAATGAACCCACTATCTCATAAGTGAGATAAATAAATGGGTATGCTTTTTGTTTGCTTTTCCCTGAAATTTGGCCTCTAAATGGCTAATGCAGGACAAAGATTTTGCTTTTCAAACTTTGCTTTTCAAGCTCTGCTGCTAAAATTTTACCATTAATTTACAAAGTGGTGGTAGAAATAAACTTAGTGAAGATAAATAATATCCACTATAAAATTTATTGATCAGCTTACTGGTTCACAGATGAAAAATTCAAACACACTTGCCAGGCTCATTATACATTTTATCTCTTAACAGCTTATAGAAGTGATGAGCCAAGTTCTGACACTGATAAAGGCAGTAAAAAATGGAAGAAATACTTCTCATATTGGTGCTGACCTTCGTTTTTTCCACTTCTCCAAACTTACAACAAATATTCGCATGGTTATTCACCCTTCACCCCTTTACACAACAAAGTAAGTCACAAAACTGTTATTTTGTGGTATCTATATCACAATATATATATTATATAGTATTATATAGTGTATATTATATATTATATTATATAGTGATATCTATATACACTATATCTATATCTAGATATTGTGTATCTATACACAATACCAGGAAACTACAGGCCCGTCAGCCTGACCTCAGTGCCTGGCAGGGTCATGGAACAGATCATCCTCAGTGCAATCACACAGCACCTGCAGGATGGGCAAGGGATCAGACCCAGCCAGCACAGGTTTAGGAAGGGCAGGTCATGCCTGACCAACCTGATCTCCTTTTATGATCAGGTGACCCGACTGGTGGATGAGGGGAAGGCTGTGGATGTGGTCTACCTGGACTTCAGCAAAGCCTTTGACACCGTCTCCCACAGCATCCTCCTGAAAAAACTGTCAGCCCACAGCTTGGACAGGAGCATCCTGTGCTGGGTTAGGAACTGGCTGGAGGGCCGGGCCCAGAGAGTGGTGCTGAATGAGGCTGCATCCAGTTGGCAGCCGGTCACTAGTGGTGTCCCCCAGGGATCAGTGTTGGGCCCAGTTCTGTTTAATATCTTTATAGATGATTTAGATGAGGGGATTGAGTCCACCATCAGCAAATTCGCAGATGACACTAAGCTGGGGGGGAGTGTGGATCAGCTGGAAGGCAGGAGGGCTCTGCAGAGGGACCTGGACAGACTGGAGAGATGGGCTGATTCCAATGGGATGAGGTTCAACAAGGCCAAGTGCCGGGTCCTGCACTTTGGCCACAACAACCCCATGGGGAGCTCCAGGATGGAGACAGAGTGGCTGAGAGCAGCCAGGCAGAAAGGGACCTGGGAGTCTGGATTGACAGGAAGCTGAACATGAGCCAGCAGTGTGCCCAGGTGGCCAAGAAGGCCAATGGCATCCTGGCCTGGATCAGGAACAGCGTGGCCAGCAGGTCCAGGGAAGGGATTCTGCCCCTGTACTCAGCCCTGGTGAGGCCACAGCTTGAGTCCTGTGTCCAGTTCTGGGCCCCTCAGCTCAGGAAGGAGATTGAGGTCCTGGAGCAGGTCCAAAGGAGGGCAACCAGGCTGGTGAAGGGACTCGAGCACAGACCCTATGAGGAGAGGCTGAGGGAGCTGGGGGTGTTCAGGCTGGAGAAGAGGAGGCTCAGGGGAGACCTCATCACTCTCTACAACTCCCTGAAAGGAGGTTGGAGCCAGGGGGGGGTTGGGCTCTTTTCCCAGGCAACTCTCAGCAAGACAAGAGGGCAGGGTCTCAAGTTGTGCCAGGGGAAGTTTAGGTTGGATATTAGAAAGAATTTCTTTACGGAGAGGGTGATCAGACATTGGAATGGGCTGCCCAGGGAAGTAGTGGATTCTCCGTGTCTGGAGATATTTAAAAAGAGACTGGATGTGGCACTCAGTGCCATGGTCTAGAAACCGCAACGGTGGTTCAAGGGTTGGACTCGATGATCTCTGAGGTCCCTTCCAACCCAGCCAGTTCTCTGAATCTATGATTCTATAAAAGAGGACCAAAAAGGGAAATGCAGTGTTATACTTGGTAACATTTTTGCTCCATACAGAGGTGCTATAAGAATAACACTTGACTGGGAGTTAAGGCAGTAAAATTAGTTCAGCCAGAAGCTTTCTTTCACTACTTCCTTCTTGAATCAAAAGATGCCATGTAATACTCCATTTCTTTAGGTTTTTCAGTAGGAAAATCTCAGCTACATATGAAACAAACAGTGTGTACCTGATGAGTTTGAAAGTGAATAATCTGATCAATAATACCACCTCAATTTGCAGTGCAGTATCTTTCTATTATTAAATATATCCACAAGGAATCATGTGTAAAACAAGAAAAATAACTTCAGGTGCTAGCATTTTCCTTCAAAGCAGTAACAAAATCCTTCACCTATCCCATAAGAACAGCTCAAAGAGGATAACTATTTCCTAGTCTCAATAACAAAAATCCATTGCAAGAAAAAGCCTGATTTAGTAAATAGAATCATTCTGAACATACTATGCAGGTAAGTAATTTCTGATGTTCTCTTTCCACATATCAGCTGATGAATAATTCTGCCATTGCTCATCATTTAGAAAGCAATTCATACCCAAAGATTTGTTTTGCAAGGGTAATATAACCTGGTATTGACAAACAAGACCATACACACCTATGAGATAAAATGGAGGGGAAAAGAACAAATCTTTCTGAAAGAACAGTAAATTCACCTCATCTATTCTCTTAATATTCTGGAGTGCCACAGGTTCCTTTTCTATTTTTTTTTTTTAATCAACATTCATTACAGAAGTGACTGGAACTCATGTCCACCTCTTCTGTGTACTAATCATCTATCTAAAGCTTTTTTCTCATTGAAGCTGGGTAATCCTGTAACACCAAAACCCATTTTGCCTGTTAGTACCAGGCCACAACCTGTATTTCTGTTGCATTGTACTGAGCTTGCTTGTCACTCAGGGGTGACATTTCTTCAGCTTGCTCTAAAATTTGCTGATTCTGATTGCAACTTTATTAGCTGTAGCTGCTACAATTCACCCAATCGATCAGGATCATATAAATTTGTTTCACTCCTGTTTGTATAACCAGTTTTATTAAGACAGTAAGAAGCAACTGCTCTATGCAGAATGAGATATTTATGAGTATGATGATGTAAAGAGATGGAGGCCTGGCCTGGTGACAGAGGCTGTGAGAGGTAGATGGAGCACAGAGAACTACAGGCATGGTATGGTAAGAGATGGGTATGGTAAGAATGGTTGACACCATTAACCCCCAAAGGCTGTACAGAATCCAATAAAGAAATACAGACACAGAACTGGACAAAACCACTATTTAGAGGGCAGCAAAGAGAATGAATAATATCTAATGTACATAAAATATACCATATATAGTGAATTTGGACATAACACAGAGCTGCAGACCAAGGAAAAAAGAACAGGGTGTAAAAACATTTTAGAAAGGACATATAGAAAAAACATCTAAGAAAGGACATACAGAAACAAACATATAGAAGGGACAAGAGAAGAAACCATATCAACCATATTCCTCCTGAAGGATACCAGGAGCTTATAATTCACCAACCTTATACTCAGAGGAGCAGTGGGATGATAAGCACCTTTTTTACCCCCTTTCCTGATGCTGAGTGTATAGCAATTCAAACTATATTATTATTTCTGTCATGATTATATCTGGACTAACAAGGACTGAATTATTCAGATTTTAGCTGTTCTAATCATAAATTATTGGCCTAGATATGCAAGTTGTGCCTTCTCTTTGGCCAAAAAAACCAAGACTTTGAGCCCAATAAAGGACAGTTCTAACAATTTGACAGCTGTGGACTGTACCTTTTGTGACTTTCAGTAGTTACTAGACAATTTTGTTAACAAACCTGAAGCCACAGGTACCAGAGGTTTTTATTCTTGTACTCCATCCACTCTTCTCTCTTGCCACACCATTGTCAGGTCTGCCCCTAAGTTGTGGCTTCACACAAGACATGTGAGGGCACCTTATCGATGTATATAAAGCCCTAAAGGCAGGGTGCAAAACCAGTGGTGCCAAGGGCCTGAACCAGAGGCAATGGGCATAAAGTGAAACACAGGAGGTTCCTCCAGAGCATCAGGAAACATTTTTCTGCACTGAGAGTGAGCAAGTACTGGCACAAGTTGAGCAGAGAGGTTGTGAGTGACCATCCCTGGAGATATTCAGAAGACACAGCCCTGGGCAATCAGCTCTAGGTAACCCTACTTGAGCAAGAAGTTGGACCAGAGGACTTCCAGTGGTGCCTGACAACCTCAACCATTCTGTTTGATTCTGCAAATGATGCCTTCTAAAAACTTAGCTAAATAAAGATGCCACCAACATGTTTTCTTGTACACCCTCAGTTATGTTCTTCTGCCTTGTCTTAGACCTACATTACTCTATTTTAGGAAGAAACTGTTCTCATCTGTGCTGTGCACAGCTCCCAGTCAGTGAATATGACTCACCAGTGAAACTACAGATTTTCTTTAGTGAATTAGAAACTGAAAGTCCAAGTAATTTCATATTTTTACTTGTTTTCTACTCCAATAGCAATGGCTGTGATGTAGAATACATGTAGCATCACACACCCTTCAAGACTTTTTCACGCACTGATGAAAAATGACACAGTAAAGCTGCAGATCACTCAAGAGAAACGCAGAAAGATGATAACAAAACCACAGCATCACCATTTTTTCACTCTGAAAAATGCCTTTCATTTTTTTTCCTATTCAGCACTTTAACCTTGAAGTTCTTGGATGAAAAATGGCATGGAGCAGCCCAGACTAAAATGGAAGAGTGGCCTCCTAAAAGAGTACACTGCCCCTTATCAGGATCTTGAAAATGAGACTCATCATCCAAAATCACTGTGTTAAGCCAAGGGGTCTCCTACCATCCCCAGATTTATGTAAGGAAAGCAAATTTAATGGAAGATGCTGGCCAAGTGAACCATCAAGAAATGCACTTTTACAATAAGGGAAAAGCTATTAAAAATCCCTCTCCTGCTTGACTCAAGCTGCACCACTCAAAGGATCTGCCCTTACTACCAGCCCATTCTCATGCCAGGCATTGGTAACTTCTGTAAGAAGAAATTTTCTACAAAGCTTCATTCAAACTGTCACATCCCAACCACTATGTAACATGTGAGCTTTCCTAATTAGAACACAGAACAAGATATCACAGGGTAAGAATTCAGTTCTCAGAGCTCTCATCGTGTCAGGATCCATCATAGAGCTCCTCAGGACTTCCCAGTAGGACATGAGAATAATATTTCTGTAAATACATAAAACTATATGTATAAAACTTCATGTAACCTATTAGTGGAAACAAACTAGTCTCCAAATTCATATTAAACAAAAAATAATGGTTGTATTTCTATGTCATCCTCAAGTTAAAAGCAGAAGCACTGGAAGACCTAGTTAGGCAGACAATTGGAACAGATTCCTGAAAGTAAACACTTTCACATGCTTGACTTAAGCTTTCACCTAAATAAGCATCTTCAAAAGTAGCACATTTTCAAGGATGTGCTAAACAGAATCAGCAGCAGCCAAGTTTTAATTTTAAATGAACAATGTTGTAAACTTCTTTAGAAAGAAGTAAATTAAGAACTGACAAAAATGACAGTTGGAAGTAGCAGAACAGTCACAGTTTGGTTTTTTTTTCCTAAATATAAATAAAAATTGAAATATCTTCAGTTTAATTTGTAAAAGCAAGTTAGTTGTTTCTTTTATAAACCTACCAACTCACATATAATCTTAGCTGACATTAATCAGTTTAAAATTGTTTTACTGCTGCATAAATTTTATCCTGCCATTTCCAAGTTGTTTGTATCTTATGTTGTTCAGTACCTCAGCCACAGATTAGAACTCTGAAAGCATTGATACATATGTTAAGTAGTACAATTTTCCAGGGAATATACCATTTAATTATATGAAAAAAAGGGAAAGACTCAACAACAGAAACATGAAGGCTACAACAAGCAACAGCCTCAGCTTACTAACCAGAAAGCCTTCATTAATATCCCTCATAAAGTCAACAGGTCCAGCTCCTTACTTACATTGTACTTACCCAAATATATCTACTTTGTGCTCACAAACCCTGCCTTGATTACCTGATTGTTTGGGGTTTTTCCTGCAGATTGTGTTGTTGCATTCTTATATGATTGATCTTACAAACACTTGAATCACTAAGGGGAAGTGTAAGTGCAGATTAGGGGTTCTAAATAGTTCTTACTTACTTACTGGGGCTTACTGGGTTCCAAATAAATTGTAGTATTTCACTTCTGTTCTGTAACAGAATTGAAGAAAAATAATCTTTCTGAACATGTTTCCATATTATAGAATCTGCCTAGTGTCAAACTGGTTTTGTGCATTATTTTCTTCAGGGTTTGGGGCTGGGGTTTTTTTGTGTACTCTGTTGAAGTCCTAGGAGTACAGAAACTTGTAAAGAGTTTAAAACTGGTATTTTCCTTCCTTTTCATTGCAATTATTTAACACCTGATAGATCAGTTTCCTCCAGTAGTAGCATAAATGTGTCTGCTAAAGATGATCTCTCTTCTCTATATTATTTCTGGAGTCTTCCCCACCATTTCATGGTTCAGACCTCCTATACACACAGCATATTATTTCTGTGAAGTACTCTCATATACAACATATGAAAAATAAAATATTTTCAACAAAATATAAGACAATCATCCAGATGAAATAGTTGCATGCATTTATGACAGAAGTTTGCAATTCACAATTCAATTCACTTTTCAGTACTAAATTTAAATTAAGGATTCATCTTTCAATCATATCTATATTCCTTCCTTGCAACATTGAATTAGTATTAAGAATTCCTGCCTTGATTATACACAAATTTCTCAATTTAAATGAAATCATAGGGTGTAATTCCATGGACATGACAAATCTTCTTAATTCCCAGCAGCCATTTTTTCTAGAGTCATCTCTTTTAAATCTCAAGCTGTGTCCTGTACTGACGACCCACATTTCATATTCTCTGAAACTACAGCCAGTCACTCCAGATCTAAACCTACACCCCAAGTACAAATGCTGAAGAAACCTTGAGAGTAACTCTAAAACTCCAATGTCTATTTTCCATTTCATTGCTTTCAAGTCAAATTTATTGGACTAGATGATCTCCTGAGGTCCCTTCCAAACTTTGTGATTTCTGTGAAGTCAAAGGAGCCCTGAGCAAAACCCACCAAAATTTCCACAAGGAAATGCATTTCCAGTCACAAAGAGGAAAATATGCAAATCCCTTTATAAAATCTATTACTACTATCACAGAACCATAAAGCAGTTTGGGTTGGAAGGGATCTTTAAAGGGCATTTACTCCAACCCACCCTGCAGTGAGCAGGGACATCTTTACCTACATTGGGTTGCTCAAAGCCCTGTCCAAGCTGAGCCTGAACATTTCCAGGGATGGGACATTTACCACCTCTCTAGACAACCTGTGCCTGTGTTGCACCACCCTCACTACACCCTCATTACAAAGAGTTTCTGCCTTGTATCTAGTCCAAATCTCCCCTATTTTACTTTAAAACCATTCCCACTTGTCCTATTACAACAAGCCTTGCTCTCCCTATCTCTCTTATGAGTCCCCTTCAAGGCTGCAATAAGTTCTCCCTTGGAGCCTTCTCTTCTCCAAGATGAACAATCCCAACTCTCTCAACCTGTCTTCATAGGAGATGTGTTCCAGCCCTCTGACCATTTTTCTTGCCTTCCTCTAGACTCCCTCCAACAGGTCCATGTCCTTCTGTGCTGAGGATTCCAGACCTGGATGCAGTGCTCCTGGTGCGGCCTCAACAAAGCAGAGTCTTCATAATTCACAGAATAACAAAAAAACCATAAGCCAGCAACCTAGTCACACAAATAGAGAAGTATGAAAGATTTCAATTTGTGCTGTATGATAAGCTGTAATTCAGGGCTTATCTGAGTACAGGGCTTACCCTGTACTCAGCCCTGGTGAGGCCACAGCTTGAGTCCTGTGTCCAGTTCTGGGCCCCTCAGCTCAGGAAGGAGATTGAGGTCCTGGAGCAGGTCCAGAGAAGAGCAAGGAGGCTGTGAAGGGATCCAGCACAAGTCCTGTGAGGAAGGGCTGAGGGAGCTGGGGGTGTTCAGCCTGGAGAAGAGGAGGCTCAGGGGAGACCTCATCACTCTCTACTACTCCCTGAAAGGAGGCTGGAGCCAGGGGGGGGTTGGTCTCTTTTCCCAGGCAACTCTCAGCAAGACAAGAGGGCACGGTCTCAAGTTGTGCCAGGGGAGGTTTAGGTTGGAGATTAGAAAGAATTTCTTTATGGAGAGGGTGATCAGACATTGGAATGGGCTGCCCAGGGAAGTAGTGGATTCTCCATCCCTGGAGATATTTAAAAAGAGACTGGATGTGGCACTCAGTGCCATGGGCTGGAAACTGCAGCGGTAGTGGATCAAGGGTTGGACTTGATGATCTCTAAGGTCCCTTCCAACCCAGACAATTCTATGATTCTAATGGTCAGAAAAATAAAACACCCAACATAACTTCAAACAGGTAGCCATGAAACTGTGAAGGAGTAAACTTCTAAAACATATGAATTAAATGATCTAAATAAAATGTATTTCTTTTAAAGGAGGATATACAGCACAGGGGGAGAGGAAAAAAATCATGTTAGAGAAACTGCAAAATTATTTTGGGATCTATGACTACAAGATAGTCAGGCACCAATCCTTAACATTTGTTTAGGTTAGACCAAGGCTAACACTTCAGTGTGGCTGACAAAATTTTAATGAAGTGTTTCACTCTAGTGGAGACTTTAACCATTTCAGCAAATAGTTAGGACCATTCCTCATTCTGCAGCATTCTCAGATTTTCTTTTCAACTTCTTCAAAAAAGCTTTTCTTGTCTCAAGGAGCAAAGTTTCAAAGGGCATTTTCCATTGCTTTCCCTAATCCTTTGACCTGATGGTTTCAGCCTCCAAAAGTTCCACTTTTATAGATTTTCAGATTGTTTGCAGTGAAAGCAGACTGGACAGTAACCAAGCAGTTTCCTTTCTTGAAATATGCACCAAGACTTTTATAACTCTTTTGACAGCAATTAAATCTTCATTCACTGAGAAGACTGCAGTAAATTTTTACTTTTTGGTCTTTTTTTTTTTGCAGAGACATGAGCCTGAGAGGAAAACACTACATTCACAACATTAGATAATATACTACTGGTGTTAAACTAACTCAGGGGGAAAAGAACTTTCAATAAAGAAAATTAAGCTCCTTTACGTCTATTTGAAGACTTTCAAGAACCATCTGGATTCATTTCTGAGTGACCTGCCCTAGTTTTGGTCCTGTTCTGGCAGGGGTTTGGACTCAATGATCTTTAGATGTACCCTCCAACCCCTGTGATTCCATGATAATTTTTAATTTTTTTTAATAAGGTCAAAAACATTTAAGGGCACCCACTATTTGTGATTCTAGACCAAGTCACATTTGAGAATATTCAAATGAATGAGAAAAACTGAATTATGAACCCCTAACTTTATGGCTTAGTTATGTTGTAGTCTAGAACATACACAACGTGAGTACTTTGAAACAGGGAGATTTTGTTGAACCAAAACAGGAAGGTAAAAATTAAGATGCAAAATGAAAATGCACCAGAGTCACAATTATAGACTGCCTTCTATTCCCATTTTATATATTTCTACATATCCTTAGAAAGCCCAGAGTTCATACAGTTTTATTTTCTTTCTGGGTAAAATGGCAAGCCTGCAAGGAATGAGGAAAAGAGACCATGAGGTCTCTTACTAACTTTCACACATTGGGCTAGTACAAGGTACTAAACAGATGGAAAGATTCCTGAAAAAGAAAACCAGGGTTCTGTTCCTGGCAAAGCAATTCAGTGAGTAAAAAGCACTACGAGAGATGAGAAAAGATGAATAACAAAAGGCAGAAAAGATTTAAGCAGCACAAATATAAAAATATTAACCTACCCAGCAAAGGCAGTTCTATAAACAGATTTGCACAGGGTAGTGCTATGGAGGAGGAAAACAGAAAGTAAAAGGACAAGGCAGTGCTATACATGTCTGAAATTACAAACAGAAACATATAAGTATAGCAGAGGAAAACACTCCAACATCAGTGACACAGCCCTTGCTCCTCCATCTGTTCCTTGTGCATAGGAAAGACTTTTCCAGGTCTCAGAACTGATCTGGGCCATTTCCTTTGTGACTGGACAGCAGCAATTACTGACAGCTCTTCCCTGTCAGGAAGGACAAATGGAGTTACTGCAGGTTACTTCTGTCAAGTTGTCCTTCTGGGATCATTTCCTATACATCCCTCCTGGGAGTGAGCTTGGTATCACAGTACCAGAGGATGCAGAGGATGCTTTCTTCACAAAGCAAAATCATCAAATTGCTGTCTGCATTGCCTCCCACTTTCTCTTTCAGCCACTGTCCCCTAGAATTTTTTTTTTCTTTGAACCTAAATCCCCTACCTTACGCCTTACTGTTCCAGGAGAGATTCAACACACAAGTAGAGTGATGGCCACACAGCCCTCCAGGACTCAGCCTGGCACAGCACACTTCAGAGAGACACTGTGCTGTGTTTTGCAGAGCTGTTTTCAAGGGGAATGAAGGTCCCCTGGCTAGATATCCTGTTTAGAGAGAACTTCCACATACTCATTGCCATGCCCTTAAATTCAAATGCCAAGTGTCACAACGACATATGCACTGAAAAAAGGCACTAGTTGCTGCTTCCACTGTTATCTGTGACTCACATAGCCACAGGAGTTACCTTTTACAACAGTGTCCTGGTTTGGGCCAGGATAAAGGTGATTTTCTGTCTTGGACTTTTGCTTTCAGCTGAGTCTCTTGGAAGGAGCTGCACTTGCTGAAATGAACAGCAAGTTTCTCAGGCAGTGTATGCTTCTGGGACTGATCCCACTCGATGTTTAGAGTTACAGCTGGAGAATGGGGTGCAGAACCAAGGCCACTGCTCAGCTCTGAGGAACATTTTGCCCTCCAGAAGGAGTAAAGAGGTCCCACCTGCAGCCCTGCTTTGGGGAGGAACAGACAAGATAGATGCCAGAACTGACCAAAGAGAAGATTCCATCCCATACACCTCATCCTCAGGATAAATTGGAGGGATCACAAGGGTCAAAGCCCTTCCTGCTTCCCCTTCTTCCCCTCTCCCTGTTTGCTTCAGCATCCTGGGAGGATTCCATCCCTTCTTCTGCCTGTGCTCCTGATCCATGTCAGCCTGAATCTGTGTGTTCCTGCCTCCAGCTCCCCACTGCTTCTGACCCCAGGAGTCCAGCCTGGACTTTCCCAGGGCTGCCCTGCAGCCTCGGTGGGGATGGGAGAGTTATTGGGGGAAAGGGGGAGGAACCTGGGATCCATTTTCCTGTCTATTTGTATATTTGTATATATTCAGTAATTTTTCCTATTTCTCATTCCTGTTTCATTAAAGCTGTGTAGTTTAGTTTCCAACCCATCAGTCTCTCTGCCTTATTCTCTCTCCTTTCTTTATGAGGGAGGGGAGGGGCATTAATAGAGAGCATCTGGTATTTGGTTTAATGGCTGGGCAGTGTCAAACCCTGACAAACAGGAACTTTTCAAAGTGAGTGACTTGCACAAAAGAGGTAAGGTAGGCAGAGCTGCCACTTCACTAATGTCTGAGGATCAGGCTTTTCAGTTTGTATGGTTTTTGCTTTTTCCCTCCACCTAAATCATGGTCAACGTTATTATTCAGTGAAACAGAGGGTCTTAACTGCTCAAATTTGGGCACAGCGTTTTCTTTTCCCGAAATGACTTCCCTGAAATTGAACAACAAGCACTCAGAGCAACACTCACTGAATTAAGGGGCCCAGAACACAATAATAGAATTATTATTATTTTATTAATTTTTCAGTTAGAAGTCTAATGAATGCCTAACATTGCAATTCCATTCCATCTAGACTGGGAAATCATAACTCACACTTGGATATCAAGCACACAGAACAGCTACAAACTAATTTAACTCTTTTACTCCATTTGTAGCAGAAAAATTATGTGGGTGAGGTTATGCACTATAGTTGCATGACAGAACCACCACAAAGCTAATCCAAAAAATTATTTCCAAAACTACAACGTTAAAAAAAATGTACCTTAGATTTTTTAAAACTTTACAGAGGTACAGACTGAACAGCAAAACCAGTCCTTTTCGGGAAATCACAGAGTTGCATAGAAACATAGCATCACTTTGGTTGGAAAAGACCTTTAAGATCATCAAGCCCAACTGCTATTCCAGCACCACCAAGTCCCCAGACCTGTGTCTTGGCACCATAGCTACTCAACTTTTAAATGCCTCCAGAGATGAGGACACCACCACTTCCCTGGGCAGGCTGCTTCTGTGCCTGACAACCTTTTTGGGGAAGAAACTTTTCAAGTTGGCACAACTTGAAGCCATTTCCTCTTGCCTCTGGGAAGCTGTAAGAAAGCTCTGGTTTACCTACTGAACAGCTCTTTGCAGCAGGAAAGCAGTGTAGGGTTTCCTTGCTGCCCATAGGATTTGCAGCAGAGCCTGCAGGGACAGCACCATGTACACCCCTAGTGACTTCAGTGCTCATCTGCACAAACCCAAGACTTTAAACCCAAAATGCTTAAAGAAAAGCTACAGGGAAAGTGGTTCTGATCAAGCAGCAACCTGAAAAACTCTCAGCAAGGAATCTGTGTGCAGAGAAGCTGTGATGGGTCAATGAGAGCTGGCTTGGATTAGACAGCTCATGGCTCTCACGTTTTATCTGGTTTTATGGAGAGTTCTCTGCACTTGGCACTGGCCCCCCTGGGCCCATCAGAACTAGAAAAGCTGCTCAAATGTTTATTAAGCATCTGATGTTCTTAGAAGACTCACTAATATCCTGAATACTTTTCTGTCTGGTCCTGCTCAAGAATTAACATCTTCAAGGAGCTTCTTGGAGAACCTACAAGGAGCTCTACAAGGAGTTGGATGCCATCTACATCTACCAAGCTGAGAGAAAAAATAATCTGGTACTTCATGTCACACCAGAGCTGTGTAACTCCCTGAAGGTGTCACAGAGCTTGGTACACTTCTGTAGGGCTCAGGCTTCCTGTCCTAATATATTTTTTGCAGCTATTAAAGAGCTTGCTGCAATAAAACCCATGAATGAGTTGAAGTCATTCATGTACAGAAATAGATTGCAGGATTTTTAGCACTCTGGGAATTGGGAGCAACACTGCTTTGTACATTAGATCTGTTAATACTTAGTAGTATCAAAATTTCATGCAGTACTTTCCTTCAAAGAAGTCTGAGGTGGTTCTATTCATTAATTAGTTTTCCCTTAGACCAACCTGGCCTTTCAGAATCACCTGGCAGGTCATGTTTGATTCCCAGTTAATTCCTAGTGAGTTTTTCTACTTCCCCAAAGCTTTCTACTGACATTTATGCAAAGACAAAGCAGAGCCTTTTATGCAGACATTTTTCAGCTTTGAAGCAGTTTCTGCAATACCAACCATTGCCAATCGCTTGCCTTTTTCTGACAGGTCAGAGCAGAATCTGAGAGATGATCTCAGATCTGAGAGAGATGGTTCAGTCCTGCAGGGGGTTCCTTCCCCACTCCTGCAAGTATTTTATTGAGGAGAAGGCTGGGATGGACTTGCTGAGTTTTGGCTTTGTGCAGTGCTTGGTGATCACTGCTGTGCCTGGCAGGCCCTGGGATTTCTAAATAAGAGTGTGAAAAGGTAACCTTGGAAAGGGCAAGAAATGAGCCAATGATCCTGATTGGGAGTGCTTTGGGTGGTGCCAGTGGTGTTTGCTGGCACTAAGGGTTCATCCCAGGATGACTTAAGAACATCCTTAGCTGCATCTAAAGGGTGGGTGGCAAGAAGACAGAGCCAGACTCTTCTCAGTAGTTCCCAGTGACAGGCCAAGGGGCAACAGGCACAAGCTGGAATATTGGAAGTTCCATTTAAAAATAAGAAATAAATTTACTGTGAGGCTGACAAGGCACTGGCACAGGCTGCCCATGAAGGTTGGGAAGTCTCTTCCCTGCAGATACTCAAAACCCACCTGGATTCAGTCTTGTCTCTAGTTGAGACCCAGTGCTCCAGGTGATCCTGCCTTAGTAGGAGAGTTGGACTGGAAGATCTCTAGAGGTCCCTTCCAACTCTGAGAATTCTGTGATCTCATGCAGTATGGCACACAGATCACCCCAGCCCCAGTAAAACACCTACTGTGAGAGATGGACCTTTAGGAAGCATTTAGCAATGCAAAACAAATAAATGAAACAGGCAGCCCAGATGCTGGAGTGCTGGAGATTCTGTTTCAGAATTTCTCCAAACTGGAGAAGGGTCTGGTGGAGAAGAGAACCTTCCCACCTGAAGCTTGTCTGACACACATCAAGTGTGAGGGTTCTGGACACTCTACCCACTAAAATACCCGACAACAGAGCTCTCAAAGGTCTCATAGTGCTGGAAGGTGGTGCTCTCTCGCCTTCTGAGTTTGACATCTCTGTCATACACTGAAATTCAAAATAAAACTTTAAAAATAATTCATGATATTCATTAGTCTCACAGGAGCCAACAATAAGAAAAAAATATATAGGACAGGAGGAGCTTTATTTGCTTCAAAAAGCAGTAGTGGCAACTGAAGGTGGATAAATTAAGGCTGGTGGTAAAAAGCACTCTTGAATGGCATGGTTTACCACTATTAAAGTAACTGTCAAGGATTTACAGTTTTCTGTCACTGAAATATTTTCATAAAATTGGCTGACTTCCAGAAGTAC
This sequence comes from Calypte anna, assembly GCF_003957555.1. Taxonomy (NCBI): domain Eukaryota; kingdom Metazoa; phylum Chordata; class Aves; order Apodiformes; family Trochilidae; genus Calypte; species Calypte anna. Next base: position 146,792,892 of record NC_044245.1, read on the forward strand.
ATGTTTCAGCTGAGAATTCATGGCTTGATCCTGTAACCACTTTAGTGAATCTATCAGGATCAGATGAGGTGTAACATCAGTAGGAAGTTTTCTACCAAGGCTACAAGAACAGATTGCCATCCTTTGGACAAGATTCCAGCCTTTTGTCTTTCAACTGATTTGCTCTCAATTTGTACTTCTTCCCTCCCTATTCTGGACTAGAGCAATACTTTAAAAATCTGTATGTGGCTACCAAGCAAACAGACAAACTCAGGGAAAGGTTTTGGACCCACCACAGAACTGCACTGACCAATGAAGAGGTAGAAAGATATATTAAGAGGCAACAGAAGTCAGCATGGAAGAATTAAATCAAATAGATATAGATAACCAGCCACAGGAAACAAGGATTGGGCAAGGGGCAAAAGCTAGAAATAGCCTTTGGAAAAAAAGGACCAAGGTGCTGAGTTGAGAAAATCTGCTGAATTTCTCCAGCAGTGGAGAATCTGGGATTTTAGATTAATTTTTTGTGTGGTTAAAATATGGGATTACATCAACTGTTTCTCACCCTTGTCATGATAAGGATTCAGTGGTTATATCGAAATACTCCAAACTATCCATCTTGTGTGATCTTAGACAAGTCATTTACACAGTGATCTGGGCTGTCAACCACTGATCCAAAATGGCAGCAACAGAACTAAAGCTTTCTATTACTTGTATTTGCATAGTGCCTGACAAAAAATGGAGTTCTGCATAGTGCTCTAATCCTAGTAAAGTCACTGATACAGTATATGAAATGCACTGCTCAGTTTGCTAGATATTTTATACAAAAATATAACATAAATGAAAGTAAATTTAATAAATCATAGAATAAAATGCATATAAACTAACTACTGCCACAAAGTAATCTAGAAGCTTCCTGGCTTCTGAGAATCACTTTATTAAAAAACATGCTTCTTGTCATTTGTCTTTTGCTCTTGTTCAAACATATTTCAGCTAAATCAATAATATATTTTAAGAGTCCCAGGCTTATCATTGGCTGAGTTCTGCACTTTTAAAAAATATAACTGCAGAGAATTATATACATTATGTTCAATGCACTTAATGGCTACAGACACTTGATGCACATACACTTAACAGTAATATTTATCCTAATACTCATTAAACTACACATCTCTAAGTCAAGGGGCATGGAAAGTATTCTAGGCACAAACCACATGTACCAGTGCAGAGGATTCATTTTTCCAAAACAGTCCAAGTACTTTTCCCTACAACTTCTACCACCAGAGAACAAGATTTTTATTCCCTTTAAACACAGTAACATTAGAAATTTAATTTACTGCAAGTTTACACGTACAGAAAATTAGGTCTGAACCAACCACAAAGAAAAATCTAACCAACTGCACTCCATTTGATCAGCATCTCCAAATTCCTGCACCTGCCTTTCTCTATGTAAGAATTCTGTTCATCAATTCATTTTGGTCTCTCCTAACCCCAGCAACATACAGGAAGATCAGCAAATGATAGTATAGAAAAACCAGTTTCATAAAAAGGCCAACAAAATATAACTTGGAACTATATCAGGTAAAACAACATAAAATTACACTTAAGTGCAATTATGTGTTTATTAAGCCTTGTACTAGGACTTTCCTCTGCCCTACATTCAACAATTACCATAATTTTTAATTTTCCTGGAAATTTACAACTTTTAAAGCCAAACTTTTCCCCCTCACCCTGACAAAATGTCAGCCTTTGACACTGATAAATGTTAAAGTTAGCAGAGTATGATTGTAGTACTACACTAAGATACAAACCTGTATTAAATCCTGGGATTTTATGCCTGTTTTCACTGATAGCAGTAGAGAGCCTTCAAAACAATAACAAAAAAAATTGAATTATCTTAAATAATCCCTCGGTGAGAATAGTAACACAAACCATTTAACAAAAAATTTGCAAGTGATGACCTTTAAAACCTGTTTTACCCCATAAACAGAAAATGTGGAGCTTGCTGTGATGCGCATCCAGACATCCCCCTCAGTGAAATGAAGTTGGTAAAGCAGATTCTGATGTGCCCTTTCAAAATGGCTTGGCATCAATTACAGCCATCACAGTCTGTGTTTCCAATTTCTTCCACGGAAAATTACAACACTTGACCTACTCTTTTGAAGTCCCCACAGTGACAAATTACTAAACTTCATCCTCTGTCTCACACTCCTGGTTAAGGCACTTATCAAGAATGCCACTTTTAGCTAAAGAGAAGATCTGCAGTCTAAAGAATCTACCTTTTTATGAAGATGCACCTTAACTCCTTTGGCAACCTGCCCAAAAAGCAGAAAAAACCTCTGGGCATATTTGAACACTTAAGAAACTGATTTATTTATTCTCAAACTGAGAGAAAAAAAAAAAATAACCCTGTTCTTGGAGTTTGGATTGACAGGAAGCTGAACATGAGCCAGCAGTGTGCCCAGGTGGCCAAGAAGGCCAATGGCATCCTGGCCTGGATCAGGAACAGTGTGGCCAGCAGGTCCAGGGAAGGGATTCTGCCCCTGTACTCAGCACTGGTGAGGCCATAGCTTGAGTCCTGTGTCCAGTTCTGGGCCCCTCAGTTCAGGAAGGAGATTGAGGTGCTGGAGCATGTCCAGAGAAGAGTAAGGAGGCTGTGAAGGGATCCAGCACAAGTCCTGTGAGGAAGGGCTGAGGGAGCTGGGGGTTTGAGGCTGGAGAAGAGGAGGCTCAGGGGAGACCTCATCACTCTCTACAGCTCCCTGAAAGGAGGTTGGAGCCAGGGGGAGGTTGGTCTCTTTTCCCAGGCAACTCTCAGCAAGACAAGAGGGCACGGTCTCAAGTTGTGCCAGGGGAGGTTTAGGTTGGATATTAGAAAGAATTTCTTTATGGAGAGGGTGATCAGACATTGGAATGGGCTGCCCAGGGAAGTAGTGGATTCTCCGTCCCTGGAGATATTTCAAAAGAGACTGGATGTGGCACTCAGTGCCATGGGCTGGGAACTGCAGCGGTAGTGGATCAAGGGTTGGACTCGATGATCTCTGAGGTCCTTTCCAACCCAGCCAATTCTATGATTCTATGATTCTATATTTTTTAAAACAACAGAGTAAAAATTGAGCAATTTCAAACTAAAGGGATGCTGTTAACAAAGTCCTGCATGTGGTACACAACATTTACCTCAGCTTTCAAAAAACGAATTCCCCATTATTTTTCAGTGCCCTGGGTCCTTGTGATTAAAAGAGCACAGAAAAACAGAATTAATAAAACTTATGAATCTCAAAAAAAGCTCCATCAAACACTTGGCAAGAATTTATTATGACATGCAGGATCAGAAGTGAATATGAGCAAAAATGTAATATGAAGGTGAAACCACCTAGCAGATTTCTACAACACTACATTTTGAACTTGACTATTTCATAATGCAAGGCCTAGATCTTAATGATCAGAATAAAATGCTCTTAAGAGAAGAAAAAGAACCTAAATTCCACTTTCTTATCCATGTCTTTTTCCATGTATTACAGGAGCTTATTAGTTCTTGGCTCTAGACGAGAGGTGTAAATAAAGTGCAACTAGGATGGAGACATTATTTACTACCACTAGAAATAACACTAAAGCCCAAGCAGGGATTTTTTTGATGCAAAGGAAGATGATGAGGATGTAATTTCTGCACAGCATCAAAAGTAATTATTATATTTATAAAGTAATTATTCCAGTAACCATATTTGAAGAGCATGCCTCCTCTCACACAAACTACTCTTCTGAAGAACACATTTTTATCCTCAATGACTGCTCAAAAGCTCATGTGGTGAGGTCTACCACTTCAGTGTGCCATTTTACTCAGACTTATATTGAGATAAGCTAATTCTTGCTGTATCAGGGAAAGATTTTTAACAGTAATACATTATTAGTAATATCTAAGTCAAAGGAAATATAACTTACATTCATGATGCTGCACCTAAACTTACATTCCTGACTAGATCACTCAGAAGTCAGAAAAACTATTTTCTCCAGGTAACAGGTTTCCAGAGCTGTAACAAAGAAGCCTTCCTCATTTTTAGGAGCAAAACAAGAAGCAAAGAGATACAAAATGTAAAGCCATGAGTAGTATTTATTTGATATGCAACTTACCTACCTTGTTAGCTACTAGGCTCTGGAATTATAAACTAATAGCTGTGAGGATAAGGGTGAAGAGATCTTAATATGGAATTATAAATTAAAATCTACAAGGGGAAAAGAGAAGCAATGGAGGAATAGGAAGGTGAATTAAGATGCAGGTGAAAAGCAAACTCCAGATCTGCAGATGGAATGCCCTTGATGTTGCTAAGGTACCTGTGGAACTGCTGGAGTTCAATTATGGTAAAACAAAAATTGTTCAAGAAAGTTCTCATGTTAGTGATTGTACTACAGCATGTTTAAAATTAATAAGACTTTAATATTTAGCTAAAATTAATAAGACAGCAAGGAATTTTACTGAACCTACGTGGAACAACTCACAAAATGTAAAGCTACTGAACAGAAGGTAGAGACTCCCAGTTGAGGAAAATGTTGTTATACTGAGTAGCAACAGGACTTCAGAACAGATGAAATAATAATCATTTCAAAATCAAATAAAAATCATGATTCCATCTAGTCCTCGTATTCATTACTGTGCTTTACAGAAAAGAATAACTCAAATCAATAAAAGTACTTTCAATATACTTCCAGCTTTGATGCAAGGCATACATTACACTGAAACTCTTATATTGTGCAATGTTTTCTTCTAATGCATAGATCTAAAGGTCTGAATAAAGTTCTTTCTGACACTGGTCAGTAAATGGCATTGGTTTGTCATGTCAGGAAAAAAGAACATCCTTAAGGTAGGTTGTTACACTTAACTATGGTAAGACAGCACCTGTATGACACCCTCTGCATTCAATTTCATGATTACTAATACAGTTAATTAAAATCTATATTCTTTCAAAAGCACATGAACAACTTCACTGGATCCATTTATGGAGGCACTGAAGAACATTCCAGCTGATCAGAGCTGCCCTATCATTTGGTCTCCAAAGTTCTGTTTTCTGGTGTATTTTACTTTCTGCCACATTTTCCCACCAAAGCAGATGCCATCCTCCTGGCCACTTCCCACATTTCTGGTCAAAACATCAGCAGTAATCATCACAAGTCTAGTAAAAATGAGCTTAGCAAAATTCTATGTTTATCAATACTCATAAATTAAATGGATGGAAATACTGCACAAATCTTTGTAAGGATGAAGTAGAGAAATACATTTGTATTATAAATACAAATATATTATAAAGTTAACACAATGTCTAGCATATCACAAATTCTTATTAAATTGAAATCTAATTATCAAATGCTTGAAAGAAACTCTACTAAAAACAGAACACTTCCTCATTTTCAGATAAGTCATTCTGTAAGAATTCTTGTGTTGCAGAATAAGTTTTTTCTGTACTTTGGGGTAAAAGAGATCTTTTACCTACAGCTTGTTTCTTTGATCAATTGAGCTGACTCTGTTCAGAAGCTGATACACTGAACATGAATCAGTCAGAAGTGAAGACATGTAGACAAAGAAATGTAGCACTATAAATAAAATAGACACTGTTGAAATAAAGGGTTTATTAGCTGAAGCATAGCATGATACCCACTGTGCTACTGGGCTTCTCATTCAGACCTGGACTAAATCCTCTCATTTTAGGAGTACATACAATCAATCAAAATCCACCTGCAGAGATGAAAAAACAGTTTCAATTGGACATTCAGAAGAAATTCAGGGAGCAGGGAGGATGAGTACTTTTAAAGGCAGTTCATTGATATGAACTCTCTCTACTAGAGCAAGTCTTCAGAGGACTGATAAACCACAGTCTTTTAATTCTTAGTAAAAAATTCATTAATTCTTGGTGCCAAAATGTTCCCCATTCAGCAGAAGCAAACATGAGGACAACTGTGGCAACTCTTGATGCCAGAGGATTAATAGCAAGAGTAGTAAAAAAAAAGAAAAAAAAAAAAAAGATAGAAACAAACAAACAAGGCACCTGAAATAAAAGGTCATCTTTAGTCTAAACCTCATGTCTGACCTGTTCTCTTTAAGGAGAAGAACTAAACATGCAAGAAGGTATCCTGAATTTACAGTGCTTGATGTGGCAGGTAGCAATTTACATTCTGGGAGCTGTAGGCTACAGGAGATCCAGAGAAATATCTCAACTTCTCGTTATTCCTGAATTTTCTTACAGAGTTGACTTAGAAGCATCACCATGATAAGCCAAAGTAATTTTTGGACTTCATAGTGACTTCAGGGTCACCCCAAAGTGTTCATCTGTATTACCTTCTGACTTACAAAAGCTGCTCAGAGGAAACTTCCTTAGTCTGAAATATTTCCAATGTGACAGCACTCAGAATGCAGGAAACAGATACACAGGAATGATGTCTGCTGTTGGTGCTCACTATATTAATGACTCAACTATAGGATGGTAAGGTGATGAAAAACTACCAGAAGTGGTTCATCTTAAGAGATAGTGACATGACCTCAGTATAGCAACAGGGTTTTACTGCAGTTGAGTAACAAGGTCAGCAATGGCCATGCCTGATTCCTTGAAGAAATAAACTCTGGTGACTGCTGAGTTTGTTACTGTTCACATAAGCTCTGTTTATTGTGTTGATGTCAACTTTATTTTTCCTTCCTTGAACTTCAGACAAGAGAGAAAGATGGATGAAATGTGCTTTATACAGTAGATTGTACCTGCTGCAGCTACCCTTGATGAGCCATTTGTCTGGGTATAAGCAGACAATCAGCTCTTGTTTACTGAATGACAATGAAGAAGGTCTGGAGAAAACAGTGCTTTTGACATGAAGTGAATCTATCCAAAATCTTTCTATCAATACTATAAAAATTGGATAGGCCTCTTTCATGTCAAGCAAAAATAGGCAAAAAATAGGAAGTACTTCAAGTTGTAAAACATGTTGAATTGAAATTGCAGCTTCTACAGTGATAATACTGAATATAAAATACCAGATGAGATGAATAAATTAAATTTATTCAAATACAGGGGGAAATAGATTCATTTTTTCACATGGCTCTAGAGAACAGCTTCAGGAAAATATTTCCTTTGTGTCCTGAAGTACAATCCTCTCTAGGGCACAAGAAAGCATTCATTTCTTGCTGGAACAATTCACAGAATAGGAAGAGGGTTGGCAAGTAGAAAGAGACCTGAAAACTCAACTATTTATAGAACCCAAAAGTACCTAAAGGAGTATTAGCAATTAGTATTAGTGGGCAGGGAAAAAAACTTAAGAGCTTTTAGACACAAACTACTGGAAAACTGCAGGGTTTCATCCAAATTCAGTCCACGATGAAACTTTGCCAGCTGTGTACCAACTAGCAAGAACTGAGGTATCTCTTATTTTTGCAGAAAACTCTGCTTTTGTTATCCTCTTTATCTCAAGGGAAACTGCAAGTCTTGGCCAGAAAGGCTACAAAAAAATACCTTGCTGACCCAGCATGGGGTTAGTTTGCTCACAGCTCTTAATCTGAGCAGACTTCAGGAAACGACTGGCTTTCTGGTAAAAATCTCACAAATGTCAATTTTATTTTTTTTTTCCCCATAAAAATCATCTTAGGAAGAGAAGAAGCTTAGTTTGAGGTATACTTTTACAGGCTGGAAACTTCTTACAGAAAGAGAGACTTGTGTATTCTCTTTTTTTTTCCTTCGTAAGACTCAGTATCTTTAACACTGAAGAACTCAGAGCCACAGACTTTACAAGCACAGCACTGAATTCCAAAATAGGACAGTGAGAAAGCTGAACATCTAACTTGGACTACATGCTCCTGCCTAAAATCTCATTCCTAAATTCACACTTATCCAAGCAAAAAGAAGGAATCCACATTTCAGCTGTGCTCCATAAATTCAACATACCCACTAACTTCATCAGGATCCAGGATTATTTACAAGTTACAAATAAATAAATAAAGAAAAATGCAACTTATTCTGCTTAAGGGTTTAAATTTAGGATTAAGTTTAGAATTAGAAAAGATTTAAAGCATAGAGGAAAATGGACTTCGAGCTTAAAGCATCAGCAATATAAAGTAAATCTCCATTAACAGAATACTTCCCTACTAGAAGAGCAGAGCCTGAGAAGTGCATGGAAAAAAGGACTGATTGAGAACTGCATCTGGTTTTAATACACTGCTGACTAAATCAGAAAAGAGACACTAAAGACAGTGTACTACATTAGATTAGCTCTACATATCATATTCTAACACTTCATACCATTTTCTGACAGTGCAGGAACCAAGAGGTTCCATGGGATTACTTAAACCTCTCCAGTTTCTGCAGCTGAATCTCTAAAATTAGAGTTCACTTCCAGGATGCAGAGTAAATTTTCCTAAGCATACAAGTTTCAAAGTAAATGAATAAATCAGCTGAAGCCATTTTTAATTACAACCCACCCTGCAGTCTGCCATACAACTGTCCAGTAATCAATCTGTGGCTAAGCTTAAACCAAGATTTTAATAAAAAAAAAATATGCTTTCAAAGTTTTCCTCACCTAACTGAAAACCTCTAGATTTGGCTGTTAGGTTTATGTAACATTTCTTAATACCAGATTTATTCCCATGAAACCATGGGCATTATGTTGAACCAAGGTACTCTGATAAGTAATTTCCTTTCTCACCTTGTGAGAAAAAGGAACACCCAATGAATTACCATTACATTATGGTAATCACTGTGACTTCAGGGATCAGATTTCCAGAGATCACACAGATCACTCTATCTTTGGGGACAGAGTGGCTAGAGAGCAGCCAGGCAGAAAGGGACCTGGGAGTCTGGATTGACAGGAAGCTGAACATGAGCCAGCAGTGTGCCCAGGTAGCCAAGAAGGCCAATGGCATCCTGGCCTGGATCAGGAACAGTGTGGCCAGCAGGTCCAAGGAAGGGATTTTGCCCCTGTACTCAGCCCTGGGGAGGCCACAGCTTGAGTCCTGTGTCCAGTTCTGGGCCCCTCAGCTCAGGAAGGAGATTGAGGTCCTGGAGCAGGTCCAAAGGAGGGCAACTGGGCTGGTGAAGGGACTTGAGCACAGATCCTATGAGGAGAGGCTGAGGGAGCTGGGGGTGTTGAGGCTGGAGAAGAGAAGGCTCAGGGGAGACCTCATCACTCTCTACAACTCCCTGAAAGGAGGTTGGAGCCAGGGGGGGGTTGGTCTCTTTTCCCAGGCAACTCTCAGCAAGACAAGAGGGCACAGTCTCAAGTTGTGCCAGGGGAGGTTTAGGTTGGATATTAGAAAGAATTTCTTTCCAGAGAGGGTGATCAGCCATTGGAATGGGCTGCCCAGGGAAGTAGTGGATTCTCCGTGTCTGGAGATATTTCAAAAGAGACTGGATGTGGCACTCAGTGCCATGGTCTAGCAACCGCAACAGTGGTTCAAGGGTTGGACTCGATGATCTCTGAGGTCCCTTCCAACCCAGCCAATTCTATGATTCTATGATTCTAAGCCTCAAATCCATAATATGTGGATGGAGTAGGAGTCCCTTTCTTCCTTCACTGAGAACTACACCAAGTCAAATAATCTCAGTTTCCAAGCATGAAAGCCAGTACAGAATTGCCTGGGTTAAACACAACATGCTGTTTGCTAAGAGATGATATTTGTTTAAATTTCTCACTGCAGCTTTTGTATTAAGACACAGAAGAGCTGAATATCTAAACACTGCAGTGTTACTCCAAAAGCAACAGATTCAGCCTTAAAATAGACTATTTCACCTAGCAGTATAACCACAGCAATGCAGAGCTAACCAGGGGCTAACTCACTCTGCTGTAGAGATGCACCCCAGACCCAACATCTTTTTAAACAAAGCTTACAACTACTTAGTAGTGAACAGCAGAAAAGACTACACCTTAACATATTATCATACTGTGATCTGATATTCTATTCAGCTTGAGGGTACAAGGAGCTTTATGATGAGATCATAAAGCAATGTTTACACTGGATTTATGAGATCATTATAACAGTCATTTCCAGAAGCCTGTGACTGGTTTACCAGAAGACAGCCCATAGCAAAATTGAAGCCATAGATTGCAGAGTTCTTCTGCAATAATGGCAATATCCAAGGCTTTATCCAAAAACTGTGAGGCAAACAAGTGGAGAGGGAAGGTTTGGGAATTAAGACATATAAATATCCAGACTACACCATTTGAGAAGGAGCCACAAGAATAACTTTTCATGAATTTGCACTGGCAAAAATTCACCTGTATTTGAAGACTGGGCTAGTGCACAGTATACAGGATTGAAAATTAACTGCTATTCCTGCATATTCACCACAGACTCCTATTGCTAAGTCATTAATACATCAGAGATGTGCATTTCCACCACACACTCAAATTAAGATCAATCTTGTTTCTTAACTTAAAAACTCCCATTTGCTTCTTACACTACTCCTTGACACACCACTTAAATTGGCTTGACTATTACAAGACAAAACTTAAGCCACAACCAAGCAATCGCACCAAATCACACAGTGCAGGACACAGGCAACAGCCCTCAAGCCCTTGATTGTTCTACAGCAACAGAAAGAAACTTAATTCTTTAAGGAAATTCTAGGGAACTAAAAAAGATTCATATATATTTTGAGACTCAGGTTCAAAGGGAATCTTGGATCATCTCTCTTATATACCCCATCCTGCTACATGTTAGACACCCATGTTCTTACTCAGCAAAAGCATCTGTGTTTGACAAGGAACATATATCCATGTACAGCAAATTCCTCAGAACCCAACCAGGAAAACTGGACCAGAACATATTCAAATTACACCTTTAAATGCCTAACTGCCTCAATTATTTACAACAAGTGCATGATAGTTCATTTGGAATTTTTATTGTAAAGCTAATGGTGGTTCTTAATTTCTTCCTGTTCAACAGCACTGTCAAAGCTGAGCGAAGTCCCACACAAAAATAAAGACAGTAATAAACAGGAGTAGACAGCAGATATAAAACCTTATCACAGAATGACTAGCAGTGAGATGTAATGTCATCATTTAAACAGACAAATGCAACCTCTTCAGTTGTGACAGGTAATTTTTTCTGGTCATTTGCCCAGTCCCAGCTATTCGTGTCTGTATGCAGAGACTTAAATTATGTGGATAGTCTGGTGAATTGAAAATACCTTGAAGATCCTGTTAAGTTCTGAACTTCATAAGCATTTTTAATCCAGAAAAAACAAATAACTGTTTTATAGAAGATTGTTATTTATTGGTACGTTAACGTGAAAAACAGAGAAATGGGCATTTGTCAAAATGGAATGAGTGATGACAGCTGATACCTTACTGTGGTTTTCTTTCCTCATGCACAACAGAGTAATCTTACAAATACTGGGAAAATATAAGTCATATTTTTCTTATCATGGATGTTTTCTGACAATACAGTATCAGAAAAACAATAATTTCAGTAATTAGAAATATAATTTTGCATATTCCTTCAGAATTTTATCATGTTGGCTATCCTAACACCCTGGATGTTACTCTGCTCCCTGTATAAATCATCTCTTCTGAATACTACAAAAAGTGAAAGCTCAGTGATAAAGCCTCTTAGAATTAACAGTACACTGTTAATTTGGGGCATACTACAGGAGTTGAACACCAGTTGTAAAAGGCTCAATTCAGAGACAAATCTGAGCAAGGTACCTCTTGATGCTACAGCAATGTGTATTCCCTATTGAAAATTATTTTGATCATCTGCAAGGTACTTCCACCACCAAACAGCAATGAATTAAGTCAAAATTAATTCATAAACATAACAACAGAGTCAACCATGTGCATTCCTACCAGACTGCTTCCCTATACACTGTTAAAACCAAGTTCTTCCTTTATGGTTCTCCAACATCCCTGTTATACCATCACATCACAGATCACTGTGAATCTGAAACTTCTTGGTTGCCAGGACAACTGGCTGGAAAGCAAAAAGTGCCCCACAAGGGTTTTTTCATGTATTTGGTGCAAGTAAATTCTGTATATCTGGATTTTTAGTCCAAATTCGAAATAACATTCCCTTTGTTTATATAAGTCAGAAGTGAATATAGGTCAGATATTCTACACACATTTCTAAACTTAATCATAGAATAACAGAATCACAGTTAAAAATTAATGCTGGACATTTTACCAACCTAAATATCAAACAGTTTCTTCAATCTTGTTCATTTGTATTTATGAGCAATCAGGAAACACTTTGCTTTGTCATAAAATAAAGCCTTTACTAATTTATATCATCTTTCATATGTTGTCATCATCCTTTTTATGAATATGATCAGAGGGATGGAGCCCCTTAGACCTTAGAGCAGCCTTCCAGTACCTGAAGAAGGGGCTACAGAAAAGCTGGGGAGGGACTTTTTATGAGGGCATGAAGTGACAGGACAAAGCTTAATGACTTTAGATGGAAGAAGGGAGATTTAGGTTACACATTAGGAAGAAATTCTTTAGAGTGAAAGTGGTGAGACACTGGGACAGGTTGCCCAGAGACACTGCAGCTGCCCCATCCCTGGAAGTGCTCAAGGCCAGGTTGGATGGGGCTTGGAGCAACCTGGTTTGGTGGGAGGTGTCCCTGCCCATGGCAGAGGTCTGGCATAAAATGACCATCAAGATCCCTTCCAATCCAAAACCATTAGATGATTCCATGAATCAGCAACTTCCAATCCAAAACCATTAGATGATTCCATGAATCAGCAATACTAATGGTCGAAAAGAAATGTACTGAAAAATGAACAGCTTCACCACTTTATTGATCAAAAGAATTGTAAATAACCCCGCTGGGAAGAAAGGAAATTCATAAACAAAGTGAGTTACTTGGGAAAAGTAAAGCAAAAAAATGTTTGCTTCTCAGCTAGATGCTGAGGCAAATACTGCACTGTACAACACCTGATCTAAATTCTAAATTAATGAAGAACACAGAACCAAGTAGGAAATATATGAAATACTACAAAGCATGCACAACATTCACTGCAGTTAAGGATGAGACCTAGAACAGTACATTTTTTACAATCTATGTTATTTGAATCTTAAATCATGTCTTCTGCAAATCTGGCCAGCATGAAGCTGCTTCTTATTTCACTGCTCAAAACAAGTTTACATTATCAACAGGTCTGATGTTCACCAGAGAAACAAGCAGCAGCTTACTCCAGGAAAGGCTCCCTCAGTAAGCACAGTGCAGTTCCTCCTAATACAAGTTGTTCCTTAATCTTGCTACTTCTATTTTCTTTTGGCTCTCTCAATTTTTCTGCTTTATTACTTCTACAAACACCTCTAACAGGCCTGGTACTGGTGTGAACATAGGACTTGGATCAGAACATGTTTAGGAGGCAGAAATCCTCCTGCAGATTTTCACTTAAGAACATCAAGAATTTATACAGAAACAGTTTCCTGCAGAATATTCAGCACAAGCAAGCAAAAGAGGGGAAAACCTTCCTTGAGTGCACTGAGCTGACAAGCAGCTGATTACAATTTCTAGTGTTAGTCTGATCTTGTTTTGCTTTTGTGTTTGTTTGTTCTAACATAGCAACCCAAACACAGATCAAGCTGTTCTAAAAAAAAAAAAATAAAAGAACAAAGGGAAATATTTACGAGACAAATAAACCTTTATTTTTTAATCACAACAAACCATAGCAGAGTACTATCAAAATAAAATGTTTTACTGATTTTGATGTCACTTACTTACCTTTACATGACTGAAGTCACCAACTTTGCTGCTTTCTTGTGGATTAGTAGGTTTAGTTTCTACTCTTGGTTTGACAACCTGTCGGAAAGGGCTGGAGAGTGGAAGTCCACTAACACTGATTCCATCTAGAAAAAGAAGAAATAAAATTTTTGTTGTTTGTTATGCTTTTTCTCCAGCAAATCTGTACCTGTATTATCAACAGGAGACAAAATACACATTAAAAAATATTAACATTTTCTACTAAAAGGGCTAAATGGATAAAGATTATTTTGCCATATTTTCCTCTAGAAGCCATAAATTTCCAAAGTGGAACACACCTAGACCTTAGATAAGATCACAGGAAAGGAAAATAACTTTGGGAAGTAATTTGAAATAGCCCAACTGAGATAGATGTCAGAGTTAAGAATACTAAATTAATATTTGCAATATCAGAAAAGGACAAAGATAAAAATTTGTGCTTTTCCATGATAATGACCCTATCAACTTCTTAATATTGTTAAACTTCCAGTATGAGGCCTCAGGATTCCTTTTCAAATGTACAATGTGGGAAAGAACAGAAAATAGAAGGTCATTTTGTACCATCTGCTGATGTGAAAATATATAAAATATTTGTCATGTACAAAAAAGAACAGAAACTACAGTTCACGTTTTTAATAGTCACCAAAAAGTTTAACAGAAATAGGTATCTTCAGAGGAATGTACTCAGTTTGGTGTTTACTAGCAGTCTGTGTACTGGCATATAGTACAGCAATAAAATACAGTATGACATCTTAGTAGTATTTTTATGACTGACAAGGTTGTATGGCTTGAAGGTAAATAAATACAGTGCAGCACATTTGGATTTCTCAACCTACCAAAGCCACATTCTAAGCACAGACCACTAAAATCTGTGAAATTTTACTGTTGAATCAAAAAAGTCAGAGCAACAAGAAAAGTAAAATGCTGGAGATGTTACATGTATTAAGTCTAGAGTCACAATATGTTAGTAACAATTTGTTATTATTTGGATTTGCATCTTAAGTCCAAAGAAGAAAAGAATTTTGTTCCTTTATGCTGTACAGAGCAACTGCAATGCACAAACACCAATTAAATACAAGCAAAATCTCATGTATTGCAGCCTAGAATACGGATGGAAAAAAACCAAAACACAAAAGACAAAAATGTTACACAAAATCCAAACACATTTCCTCTTTGGAAACTGTTCCTCTCAAATTATATTTGCTAATATCCCTATTTAATTTGATGACCTTGAATCTGGACCTGTTGAGGACACAGCCCTCAATAGAAGAAACCAGAAGAACAAGACAGAGCATGAAATAATTTTGCTTCATTAAAATCCAACTTCACAGGTACCCAATAAGAAAACCAAGCTGAATTTCCCATATTCTTTCCATCCAGTTTCCTTTATTAACAAGTTTTAAATATTAAAAAAAAAAAAAAAAAAGTGAAAAAAAAGTGAAAAGAAGATTACAATTTCTCAGGGGATTAATATTTCCATCACAAACCATCATCAGCATCATCTACTCAAACCACTGCACTGAAGTCTTCCTCAGGGATCCATATCCCTCACACCTTACAGCACATACACTGATGTATTCATGTGGGCAAAGCCTGACTTGATGCTGTGTACTGGAGCTGGGTTTGGCTGGGATAGATAAATTTCTTTATAATAGCCTCTAGGTTGACTGTTTTTTACATTTTTTCTGGAAAACAGTGTTGATAACACAGAAATCTCTCAGCTATTGCTGAGCAGTGCTTACACAGCCTCAATGATTTTCTTCTCACCCCACCCCAGGTAGGGTCAGTGAGTAGGTTGGGGGCTCACAAGAAGCAGAGGGGGACACAGGTGGGACTGTTGACCCCAAGTGACCAAAGGGACATTTCATCCCAGATGATGTCACACTCAGCAATAAAACTTGTTGGGGGAAGGTTGTCAGGGGAGCCACTGTTGAGTGATGGGCTGTGCAGCAGTCAGTTGGTGTTAATCAACTGGTTTTATTTCCATGATTTGTCTGTCTTGGGGTTTACCTTTCTCTCTGTTATTTTATTTTTCTCATTCCCTCCTTTTTCTTTATTTTTTAAAAATTACTATTATTTATTGAATTGTTAAATTCTCTTTGTATCCAACCTACTCGTTTCTTTCTCACTTTTACCCATCCAATTCTTGCCCCATCCCCCCAGAGGAAGGGGGGTGAGTGAGCAGCTGTGTGGTGCTTATTTCCTGTCCAGAGTTAAACCATGACATTATCCAGGCTTTTTCTGAATTCCACAAAGGATGTGAGAAGCAGAATGAAGATGTCCAAACTGTCTACCTTGCCATGCTGTACTCCCTGGCTCCCCAGGGCTCAAGGCACTTCCCTTCAAAGGATTGTATGAAATCCTACCAGTCAAAACTCAGTGTGCATAAGTTTGTTTATCCAAGTGCAAACACAGTTTTGGACATGTGTCCAAATTTTTTAGCATCTTCCTGTGAAGAGACAAACACTGGAGTGACTCACAGAGATTTACCAAAATAGGAGAAGTACATGATGTACCTGTTCCATCTTTTAGATAGCATCATAGACCAGAAGAACAAGGAAAAGGGATCACAATGTCTCAAATTCAAGCAATAGAATTTCAAGTTGCACATCCCAAAGGTTTGAATTTTGATTATTAGATTGCATGATAATCCAGGCATTTTCATAGCATGGTTTGAGTTGGAAGGGCCCTTTAAAAATCACCTAGGCCAAACCTCAATTCACTTTCTTTTTTACCTTCAGTGTTGTTCTTTTAAAGGTTAAATAGTTAATGAATTACACAATTAATCAAAACAAGAATTCAAACAAACAAAAAAGCCCCAAAACAAACAAACAAAAAAGCCAGTAACAACAAAAAGAAACAAAACAAACCTGAGAGCAAGGAGAGCATAAAGAGAACATGCCCACAATGTAATAATATCAAACACATGCAGCATTAGTCTGGTTTTAATCCTTGTTAGAATTCTTATTTTAATCTCTATGAATGTTGAAATTAAAAGTATTTATTAATATTAAATATAAATCTATCTGTTCCACATGGGTCTGCTGCAGAAAAAATCAACTACTACTCAATTAAAATGAAGACAGCCTCTTCTCTTATGATGCAGCTACATTAAATGATGGAGTAACCTTGGCCATGAAGAGCAGGGACAAGGCAGGAAGAGGAGCAGAAAAGAATTTTACAAGGGATAATAAGAATTTTAATTCTGACTTGCACAGGGAATAACAAGATTACCAAACCACTTCTAGGCCCTCATTCCACCTTTTAAAAGCCAACATACTAACTAGCCTAAAATTTGAGGCAATACTGCACTAAAAAGCTAAAGACAGCTTGCCAACAAAATAGATCATAAATCTATTTGATAGTAGGCTTTGAAATCCATTCTTCTAAAATGAAGGTAAGTTTTACTTGAGGAAAAATAATTCTTTGCAAATTGATGCTTTTACCAGCTTTTAGTTAGGACAAAAGTTGACACTGACTAGTGTATAAAATTGCAAATAAAAGCATGAAAAGAACCAAGTACAAAAAACTGCATGGCATTAGTCAGATTTTCCATTTTGTATAAGGCACAAGTTTTTCTTTCTTTGAGAAAGGAACAGATAATACCTAAAACAGCATCATGGACATCACAGCTGTTCTTAACTGCTTTAAATTTTAAAAATCATGTAAGAAAAAAAGAAAAGGACAAAGGCTGGTTTATGGTCCAAACCTTTTCTTTAGGAAAGAGATTTTTTTTTTTTTAATCTCCACATTGCAACTGCAAAAGGAGGCATGACAGCAAAATAAACACTGATCCTGCTTCAGGCTAAGAAGAAAGTCTAAGGTAGCCAGTGAGGAGCCGAAGCCCTGGCAGATGCAGAACCTAATGTTGGTAGAGGAAAATGCAAAATTGAAAACTTTAGAGCATCAGTGAAGCAGCTCACCAGAGGCTTAAAATGCCTCACACATTTTTCAAGACTTCATAAGGCCTACCATCTCTCATGAAGTTTAGAAAGATGCTAAACCCTCCACAATTTTCTTTCATCAGACCATACTGTAAAACAGCTTGAGTAGCTTTTCACTACAAAAATAACAATTGTCTTTCTACTCTGTCCAGAATCTTCCTAATTTCTGGAATCCACACCAAGTATTCCCATGGTAACAGCACATGACCAATACTTTTTTTACAGTAACTGCAGAAACACAGCTTGCCTTTCCAACACCTCAGAGCAAAATCTCTTACCAGCACTTGCTTCTTTCTCTCAAAAGTTAAGCAAATTAACTTCATTAGCCAGCTCCACAACACGCTGCACAGAATAACACACAATTTTTTTATTTGAATGAGGTGCAGCTAACTAAGGGAGCTAAACCTGTAGATTTCCCACCCAGTGGTAAGCACTGAAGGAAGAGTTGGGCTGTAATGCTGTTGTACAACAATCACTGGCCTGAAGTACAGTGGTTTCCAGCTGTGTGACAAAAGGACACCCCAGACTTGTGTTCAAATCCCAAGGCAACCTACAGCTCACTGACTGTGTGATGCCACAAGAAATGCACAACAGTGTGAGGGTTACAGGTTAAACTCTTCCTTCTCTGCAGAGGAAATGCTTGTAATCCAGTAGCAATACAGAACTGCTTACTGCTGCTTTATAAAGACCCATGAAAATGTCCTTAATATTATATATGGGGTCTCCAAGTCTGGGTGCTGGCTTCACGGGGTCTGTGTGAGGAGAGGGCAGTTCCAGGAGGGAAGGGGTGAGGGTGGGAATGAGGAAAAAGGGGCAGAGAGATGCCTTAAGGTTTGTCTTTTGTCAGCATTACCACACAGCTCTGTTTTATTTGGTAGTATGCAATTTACTAAATTATGTAATTGAATTTCTCAAGAGTAAAGTCTGTTTTGCCAGTGACAGTAACTGTGAGAGGGACCTTGGAGTCTGGATTGACAGGAAGCTGAACATGAGCCAGCACTGTGCCCAGGTGGCCAAGAAGGCCAAAGGCATCCTGGCCTGGATCAGGAACAGTGTGGCCAGCAGGTCCAGGGAAGGGATTCTGCCCCTGTACTCAGCCCTGGTGAGGCCACAGCTTGAGTCCTGTGTCCAGTTCTGGGCCCCTCAGTTCAGGAAGGAGATTGAGGTGCTGGAGCAGGTCCAAAGGAGGGCAACTGGGCTGGTGAAGGTACTCGAGCACAGATCCTGTGAGGAAGGGCTGAGGGAGCTGGGGGTGTTCAGCCTGGAGGAGGCTCAGGGGAGACCTCATCACTCTCTACAGAAAGGAGGTTGGAGCCAGGGGGGGGTTGGTCTCTTTTCCCAGGCAACTCTCAGCAAGACAAGAGGGCACGGTCTCAAGTTGTGCCAGGGGAGGTTTAGGTTGGATATTAGAAAGAATTTCTTTCTGGAAAGGGTGATCAGACATTGGAATGGGCTGCCCAGGGAAGTAGTGGATTCTCCATCCCTGGAGATATTTCAAAAGAGACTGGATGTGGCACTCAGTGCCATGGGCTGGGAACTGCAGCAGTAGTGGATCAAGGGTTGGACTTGATGATCTCTGAGGTCCCTTCCAACCCAGCCAATTCTATGATTCTATGATCTCTCTGCCTTTACTTCAACTTATGAACTTTCTCATCCTTTTTTCTCCCCGTCTTGTTTAAGATGAGGTGTAGTGGGACAGGACCAGGTGCCCTGAGTTATTGATGAGTGGGTGTGGGTTCACCTGTGTCTGGCCTCCCTCCTGCACATGCTGTCTCACTACAATGAGGAATGGTTACAACTGGCTTGGGGGGTAGGAAGGGGCTTGGCCCTAAATCAGGATTAATCACCATATATTAAAAAATATAAAAACATTTTATCACCTTCTTTTTTACCTGAGTGTTTTAACAGTATGGAATAATAGCCCCAGAGATGTCATAAAATCATAGAATCATAGAATTGGCTGGGTTGGAAGGGACCTCATAGATCATCGATTCCAACCCTGTCAGAGCAAAGCTTTCTGAGAATGAAAGATTTTTGACCATTAAATACAACCACTAAATGCCCTCTCAAGGCCTTTTTTATTTTATATTTAATTTTATATTTTTTATATTTGTTTTCATTTTTTTATTTTATATTTTTTAATAGAAATTTCAAAGCAAAATGGATCCTGGTAGGCAGCCTGTCCTACAAATATTGTAACAGTTTTGAAGGACTTTCAGCTTGCAGAAAAAAGGAAAAACTAAACCAAAGGAAACAAACCGCGTCCAAAAAACAAAATAACCCCCACCCAAAAAAACCAACAAAAAAACCCCAAGAAACACCATTTAAAGACAGTAGAGACTTGCCAAAACAGAATATGGCTTTTTCCTGGAAGAAAAAATTAAAAAATAAAAAAAACCCAACCTGTATCAATCAAATTATAAACCAACACCTAAATTAAAAGGCAGGTGGAAGATAAAAAGACACCGTCTGTATATACTGAAGCTGAAATTCAAGAACTCTGTAAGAAAAGTTTCTTAAAATTAGTATTTTTTAAGAAATAGAGTGATGAATGTTTGCAGGACATAGAAGCATTTGTACTTTTAAAAAATGAACAACTCATTTACTCAGACTGACAGCAGAAAAAATGAAAACTGACATTTTCAAACTAAAGAGGCAAAAATTCCCGGAAATGAAGTACTTTGAAAAAGTATTCTAAATGATTAAATGTAATAAAGGGAACCAAATAACATGTAAATTATCACACTGAAATATCTCTGAGGACTTCCATCATCATCATCACCAGTACAATTATCCTACCAGAGTCCTCTAAGCTAGTTAGTTTTTCAGAAGACATGTCACGACTACATTTAATATCAAAACCATGTATCTTGCTCACAAAAAATACATTGTCTATACAGTAGGTAAGTGTAGGACTATTTTATGTAGAAAAAAAATATATCCATTTAAGCAGA
The DNA here is from genome assembly GCF_003957555.1 of Calypte anna. Lineage (NCBI taxonomy): Eukaryota > Metazoa > Chordata > Aves > Apodiformes > Trochilidae > Calypte > Calypte anna. The sequence continues at coordinate 146,813,480 of NC_044245.1, forward strand.
AAAGCAACAACTTGAGTACAAAAAAGAAAATGGTCTTCTATAAAAATATTAAAAATATTTAAAATAACTGCTTTTAGAAATATGCTATTATTTATTTGCAACATTTTCTCTCCCAGAGAAGGAGAGATTTAAGGCACAGATTTGCTTCCTGCTTAGCATGTAATTAATTAGTTCCTTTGATGAGTTCATGAATTAAAATATTCTCACACTTGTCTTTAGGTTCCCTGGACACAGAGTGAATGAACACTAACATTTTACATAATGAAGTACTCATTGTAGATTAATTAATTAACTTTGCAAAACATTATGCCTACATAACAGAAGCTTTTATAGAAGACTGCTTCTGACTAAGAGCATAAAGAGTATAATGCAATCCAGAAAGAGCAGCTATTGTTCTTGTCCTGCCTGGTGTCAGAGAAATGCTGCATTTCAGAAATTAAAACACAATGACCAGGAAGGAGAATTCATTATCCTCATATTGTGAGTATCCCTTTAGCTTCTTTAGGTCACCTTAACAGGTGACAGAGATATTCCTGTTTAAACACCTTAAGCCTGGCTCTACCAGAGTCCTTACTCCTGTCCTATCTAGTGTAGCAACAGAGAACCAGTTCCGAGGAAGTGATTCTGCCCCTGTACTCAGCCCTGGTGAGGCCACAGCTTGAGTCCTGTGTCCAGTTCTGGGCCCCTCATTTCAGGAAGGATATCGAGGTCCTGGAGCAGGTCCAAAGGAGGGCAACCAGGCTGGTGAAGGGACTCAAGCACAGATCCTATGAGGAGAGGCTGAGGGAGCTGGGGGTGTTCAGCCTAGAGAAGAGGCGGCTCAGGGGAGACCTCATCACTCTCTACAACTCCCTGAAAGGAGGTTGGAGACAGGGGGGGGTTGGGCTCTTTTCCCAGGCAGCTCTCAGCAAGACAAGAGGGCACGGTCTCAAGTTGTGCCAGGGGAGGTTTAGGTTGGACATTAGAAAGAATTTATTTACGGAGAGGGTGATCAGACATTGGAATGGGCTGCCCAGGGAAGTAGTGGATTCTCTGTGTCTGGGGATATTTCAAAAGAGACTGGATGTGGCACTCAGTGCCATGGGCTGGGAACTGCAGCAGTAGTGAATCAAGGGTTGGACTTGATGATCTCTGAGGTCCCTTCCAACCCAGTCAATTCTATGATTCTATGTTCAGAGAAGGAAACCCTGAGCCACTGAGCCAAGGGACAGGAGATCCAAAACTTCACTAAGCATTTGCTGCAAACAGCTTTCCTCCAGGGAACCCCTAAATCTTGGTCAACTGCTTTCAATACACAAGCCTGATCTTCTTAATCCTAATTAACCAAGTGTCTCTAGAACACCTGCCCTGTTGTTCAAAGTGTCTGGGAAGCAATTAATTCCAAAGATAATAAACCAAGGTAATCCAGATTGTGAGAAGAAAGCTAAATGACATGCTTCAAGGTATGTTCTGCAATGTTACCTATACACTAACAGGCTGTACTGGTATAAACCCAATGCTCAGCATGGGAGCCCATGCAGCACAGACAGAATGGCATATTTCTGACATTATAGCTAGGACCTTACCAACCATGTAATGACCTTGACATCTGTCAAAGGACATTCAGTATAAATAAATTGGGGGGAGGGGGGAGAAATCCTTATTTTGTAAGTAAAGAAGAGGCTCAGTGTATCATTATTGTTCAGGAGCAAGATCCTGGAGCGAGGGTTCACAGATTCATGAATCTACCAAGTCAGTGTTCAGTGGTAGTCAAAACAAAAAACAAATGACAAGTTGTGCTCTGAGCAAAGTAATATAAAATAAAACAGAAAGCACTGCTAGGTCACTACATAGATTACCTCTCAAACAGTGTGTACAGGCTACCTCAGACATACAGCACTGAAACAGTTCAAGAGGAACAACACAACAGCTGATTAATGCATGGAACTGTTCCCATAAGAGGGACAGCTAAGCCAGTCTGTAAAACAGCCACTCTGACAATAACAAGAGGAAATGTGTACAATTAGGACTGTAGGTACAATGTTGAGAAGATGTACTGATATAAGAAAGGCAACAGTAAGTGCAAAGCTGCCAAAAATAATTTAGCTGTGATTCTTCATGTCATGAACAGCACTGACCAAGCGAGGAACTTTATGAAAGAGAAACCCACTAAGGATGACAGACAATGCCTAAAAGGAGAAAAAACATATCAGGCTCTGGAAGTTCCTGAGCTAACAACAGCTGGAGCCCAAAAGCCTAAAGGAAAGCAGCAGGCACATTCATGATTTTCCCTATATTCCCCCACAGGCATCTGCCCTTGGCTACTACCACAGGCAGGATATTGGACTAGACGGTCATTGATCTGATCCTGTACAGCCACTCGTGGTTTTGCTTCCTTTAATCTAGAAGAACATCTAGCATTTTTCTTTACCAGACAGTATACCATCAACACACAAGAATTAGATCAGCAATTTTGAGTGATAACTTAGTTTGCTTTCCAATTGGATAAGTGCATCATCAGAAACATCAGTAATTTATCCTTTCTGTACTATGTCACACAGCATAAAAGGAAACAATTTCAGCAGATCAAAGTAACAGATGCCCTGCTAAGGACATTACTATTGAAACACAAAAGTATTTTGATCATTATTGTAAATCTGGTCTTCAAAAGAAAAAAAGTACCCCAGCTGATTAAAAGTCACGTCAGTTCCCATTGATTTTTCTACCTCTTTACAACAGGATTTTAACTGCCTCTTTACAAAGCACAATATTTGTAAAGTTAAAAGCCATATAGAAAAATTAAAGTAGCAAGTAAAAAACTCAATATACTTAGCATCTCTAACAGCATTTCAAAGTACATACAGTACCCAAAGATAGCACAGTTCTGAAGAATCACTGGCTTCCTATTTCTTTATCATTACTGATCAGAAAAGGTTTAATTGCTTCCAGGTTTCAGTTACACAACCTTTCAAAGGAGGCAGAAATGTTCAATGATTTTGTTTGTATGTGGTCCCTTTAAAGTTAAATACAGGTGAAAAAGCAGAGGCTCAAGTCTGAATCCCACAACTGTTCAATCTCAATACCAAGAAAGAAGTATATTATCCTCTTCTTCTATAGAATAATTTGTTTGTACGTTTGGATTGGAATCAGTTGGCCTATATCCCATACAATGTAACAGATAATGAGTTGAATTACAATTTAATAAAATTCTTACAAAATAAGCAAGCAAAAAGCCATTAGAATGGCTTTTAAGGTACGTGAGGACCAAGAGTTCAAGGATCTGTAAGTAATGCAATATCTGCTCCTGAAACAGTAAAATAATCCTACAGGTAGTTTTGGATCTGTCCCCCCAGTGCTGTGAATCTGTAGCACAAATCTTTGCTGGACAGAATTACAGCTCCTACCAAGGGCATTTCTCAAAGGCTCAATACCTTGGCAGCTGTGTTTTCAAAATAATATCAGAGTGTGGTCCTCCTCCACTAGCAGCTTTTTCAAAAAGTTCTAAAGTAAAAATATGTAGACCAACACTATGGATTCTATGCAGCTGAATTCTGAAATATTTTAATAATTTCTGTATTTTACACCAGAGAGATTTAAAAAGAATCTTTTAATCTAAAGTAATTACTAAGATAATTTCTAAGTGCATTTGCAAGATAATTCACAGAAATCAGTCCTATTCAGCTTGAATAAGGTAAGCACGTTATTTTGTTGTATTTTATCTCTGCTGAAAATACTGGTTTTTTAAAAATTAATTATACTGATCGTGCATACCTGCAACTGGATGCTGGGCAAGAATCCAAATAATGTTTTTCATTTTTGTTGGGTTTTTTTAATACAGGAATATCTTGTTTTGTCAAGTTAATTCCATCAGTGTAAATTATCAAACAATTGAACAAATCCAGAGTACAGCAATTACTCTAGAGAGACTGTGTTTATTATAAAAAGGAAATCCTTATTACAACTATCTGGTACTTGTAATTCCAGATAATTCTAATACAAGCAAACAGTGGGGGTTTTTTATTCAGAAGAAACTATGAGTTTAAGCCCTTGGAATGTTCTCTACAGTACAAATATTAGGGAGATTACACCCTACTTTTCAATACCACACTTCTGACAAAATTGCAGTCAGCCATAATTAAGAATTCTACAGTCTTGGATAACTAAATGATCAACATTGCTTTTCTTTAAAACCCACTGATGTTTCCAAACTATTATATTTTATCTTCAGAAGATAACAATCAAAAACAATTTCAAATAAGATGTAAAAAAACAGCCAGGCAAGATCATAATGAGAAAGTTTGGTCAGGTTATCATATGCCCATTGCTGTCCCAAAAACTAAATCCATGCTGCTCCCTGACCAAGACACAAAGATGAAAACACAGCCACGAGGCACACATGGTGCCACAAGTGGGTAAGTGTTTGTAGCAAGTACATAAAACCCTCCTAAGCAAGGAGAAATTAAAAACTCACCATCACTGAGATCTTGCAGAAGGTTTTCCTGACATGAAAAGTCCAGCTTCACTTTGATGTTCACAGTAAACGTTGCAATTTTTCCAGGTTTCAGAGGAAACTGGGAGAGGGTATCTTCTAGATTCCAACTCAAGAAGTCCCCATAAAGCTTCTCTGTAGTAAAACAAGTAAATATTTCATGAGTATAAACCCTGTGTTAAGGCAGTTAAAGTTTACAGCTGTTGTAGAGAATATTAACAACGTTATCATTTTCTATTTGTATTCTAAAATGTTCAGGATCAAGGCATTAAAAATGAATATAAGACTAGAGAGGTTACTGACATTGAGCTTGAAACACAAAGCTCAAAATACAACTCTTAAGTGAAGAGCAACACTACCAGAAGAAAATTATTAAACAATAGGCAGCATTAAATAAACACTTTTCATACATGTGGATTAAAAAAGTGAATTAAAAAATAAAATCTCATATAGTTTTGAATTATACAAATTCAGGAAATGGCACGTGAATGCAAAAAATATTCCTTCAAAACATGACACTAAAATAAATCACTTGAAATTCTAAACAAAATGGGGAAGGCTGGAAGACTATTGGCTTTATTTTTTTAATAAAATAAAATCCTTTCTCAAAACTGAGAAAACTTCTCATCATGAGAAGCATGATGTATACACGACCCAAATATTAAGGATGCAGCCACACAGGACAGTTTGTGTTACAAGAGACTCGTTGAAGAAATTCTCTGTTACTGGCATACATGAGATACAGCATCTGCAATTATTAGCTCCTCTACCCTAAACCTAAACTGCCAGAAGGTAATATGAGAAAAAAAAACCAACAATATTTACTGTTCATCAATACATGGAGATACTTTATCCAGTTACTAAGCCTCCTCATTACTGTAGTAACATTAAAAAAATCCATCTTGAAATAATGAGGACCAAAGGATGAAGTCCCTCATGGTGTGTGATGTGTGATGTGTTATTTCAAACTTTGAAGTATGCCAAAAACTAAATTCATTTAAGGACAGTATCGTCAGGGGAGGAGGAACAGGGTGTGGAAATCAATCTCCCAGTTCTTCAGTTCTAACCCACTGTACAGGAAAGAGCTAATTGTGTTTATGGCAACCTAAGTGATGCTCTTTTGGGTTTATAACTACAGAAGTGCTGATAAGGCACCAGCATTCTGCCTGTTGCATGACAGAAAGGCTCTTTTCCCACTCTGCCCTGGCAGGGAGTAGCCCAGCAGTGACAAGGAGCTAGGAAAGGCAACACAACCAGCACTGCTGAGCAAGACTGACCAGAGGGATATTCCATGCTATAAAATGCCATTAAAATTTTGGTTTGGTTTTCTCTTCCTTTTTTCTTTGCTTATTAAACCATCACTATCTTTACCTAGGCTACTTTTGGCCTTTTGATTCTCCTCTGTACCCTGCTGGGGGAATGAGCTGGGTGGGAGCTTCAGTCCTGGCTGGGATCATCCCACCAGATCCATAATATCACTGATATTTGCAAAAAATATACAATGGTAAACACTGCAGAAAAATCTATTGATACATAAAATAAACATAATGGTTTCATGGGCAGAACCTTGAAAACATATTTATTTATTATAGCAATGCATACCATCTGTTAAGTATACTGAAGAACTTCTGAAGGCTCATTTAAACACTGTTTCAGCACTGCTTTGCATAACATGGGGACCACTGCAAGTCACACAGTTCATCTCTACTTCATACCAGCCTACTCTACTTAAGAGCAAGTTAGTTCTATAGCTGGTCCAGAGCTCTTCCCAAACCATCATCTAAGACCTATGTGTGAGAAAACAGGGTGGGAAGACTGCCTCAACAGCTACTATCTAGAATTAAGAAAATTTCTTTTAATGTAACTAAAATTCCAGTCCAAACTGAAACAACAGCATCTAGGAAAAGAAATAAAGTGAGTATTTTTCCATTAGCTTCCACATAAATAATAACTGGTTTGCTTGAGATAGTTTTCTCACAGAAAGTGTTGTCTTGTGTCTTTCCACATCAAGTCAATATTATAGACTTGTTTATAAGTACAAAGTTGAGGTAAGAATAAAAACTTCCTCCTAATAATTGCTTCCTTAAAGTCACCTCATCTAATGATTTAGCTGTAACCATACCACTCTTCTGTCTTCCACTTTCAACAAAAGAAGTAGCTTAAGGTCTACAGTAATCTCCACAACCTTTACCAGGTAAGTAAAACATAACAAAAAGGGATGTTTTTTCCTCAGTGAAGCAAAGAATGATGACACATCCCAAGCACTTGAAATCGTCTTCAGCTTAATGAAGAAATTCCAAAATGTATTTTCATTAAGTAGGAGTAATCTGTTGCAGTAGGAGGCTCCAAGTCCTACCTTCACGAGGACATTTGAACTATCAGGAGAAAAGCCTTCCTGCCTTCACAACTCCTTATGAAACATAACCTAACTCCAGCCTGAAAGACTTTATGGTTTTGGTTGGAAAAAAAGGTAAATAGATCTACTCCAGGATATCCACCCATTGTTACCTAGACTTCAGACTAGATTATTCCTCTATGGTCTGGCACAGATAAACAGCTGAGATGATATGGAGATGTCTTCAAATACCATGAGAAGACTACTGCTAGACAGCTGAATTTGTTTCTCTGTTCTTCTCTAAATTCTAGAGGTCAGTCACTTCTAAGAAAGATCAGTGAGGTTGTCCATCCAAATCCATCTGTGCATGCAGCTGGTGCTCACTACAACAGCCTAAAAACCTGTGAGCCTGGTGAGGACACCTGGTATGCTCTCCTCAGTTCTTCAGGTGACATCAGTGTCACATTTGCCCCTGAGTGAATCAAAAAGCTGAGTTCTCACTCAAAGCTTTTACAACAGTGCACCCACTAACTCAGACATAACAAGCCTCTAACAAGAGCTGACTGGAGACAAAGCACGGAAGGGCTTCCCCTTTTCACATGTCATAGTTCTAAAAAAAAAGAATTAAACCATCTGAGGTGGTGAGGGACAATATGAAGTGACATAGAGTTGACCTTGACAGTATGCATGTGATGTCCAACCTAGAGATGCCACAGCCTGGTAGAAAGAGTGGTGCAATGAGACATTAAAAGCCATGACAGACACATTTACTGGGGCAGCATGACAAGTCCCTTTGTCTCGTTTGCCTCAGGATCTGTCCCATAATGCTGCTAAAGGGCTCAGAAACTCTCCTGTCCTTAACCAAGTGCACAGGGTGAGCCACAGTTCCTGCTCATTTATCTGAGAGCCAGAGTGGAAAAGCTAAAAATGCTGCACCTGAAAGAAAGAGAAGTGAGGAGGCAAGGGAAGGTTAGTTTGAAAGCCTGATCTCCAGAGGTTCTCATTAATAAGGCACCATTGAAAACAATGCCAAAACTTTTTCCTCAAGAAAAGGAACTAAGGCTAAAATAAAGGAGAGGTCAGGTCATTGCACTGCAACAGCTAATTCCATGCACTAAATTGAACAAAACAAAATGAGAATGGTTGCCATTTACAGCATTCATCTTTGTGCTAAAAGCTGTGGCCTTAGAAACAGAAGGCAAGGAAATAGAGGTCAGACAGGCACTGACTGTATGCAGCAGCTGCAAAAGATTTATGAGCAACAGCCAAGACTAAAAGAACCAAAGCAAATCAGGTGAAACCAAGGATGATTGAAAGCTCTTTGAATTTGGCTAAAATTAGAGAACAACTTCTCACAGGTTTCCAAGTTGACAGGCAAGCTGTGGTCATGGCAGATGAAGAGGCCAAACAGCCTTCAAGGAGACCTTGAGCAGTTCAAATCACAGGTACATTTCAGCTGAGGAATACTCAAGAACATCTGAGAGATAACTTTATAATGCACTACAGATAGTTCATAAGTGTCTGTATATGCTCTCAAGTTGCTATGTGATACCAAGTTAAAAGTCTAGGTTGCTGTTAGAGATGGTTTGGTGCTGTATCCAAATTATTTCCATGCAGATAGTATCAATGACCAAACTCAGCTGCTGGTGTTACAAAGCTTTAGTTCTGCATTGGCCACCAGAATCCCATACTGCATGTTGCACTATACTGTGAGTCCACTAAATGGACTAAAGTAGAAGAGAATCCATCCAAGAGGGAAAGGCCCCACCCTTGCAACACCTACATGCAATCCCATTTGAAATAACATAATTACTACCTGCTTAATGTGAACCATTAGTTCTTTTGCTAGTGCTCTGCATTGTACTCATAACACATGGTCATGTAAAAAGTCCTACTTTTGTATATTTAAGCATTTATTTTACTCCAATGACATGGTTCAACTCAAGCAAGCAGTACTACAGACAGGACTGTATTTGAGACAATGTAAGAAACTGAAGACTGCGCTTGACAGGGCTCTGGATAACCCAATCAACAAGCTTTCAAAAGACTGGATGAGACAATTCTCAGGAACAGTGTGGCCAGCAAGACTAGGGATGTAATTCTCCCCTTGTATTAAGAACTGGTGAGGCCTCACCTTGAGTACACAGAATCACACAGAATCAGCCAGGTTGGAAGGGACCTCAGAGATCATCAAGTCCAACCCTTGATCCACTGCCACCGTGGTTCCCAGACCATGGCACTGAGTGCCACATCCAGTCTCTTTTGAAATATCTCCAGACACGGAGAATCCACTACTTCCCTGGGCAGCCCATTCCAATGGCTGATCACCCTCTCGATAAAGAAATTCTTTCTAATATCCAACCTAAATCTCCCCTGGCACAACTTGAGACTGTGCCCTCTTGTCTTGCTGAGAGTTGCCTGGGAAAAGAGACCAACCCCCCCCTGGCTCCAACCTCCTTTCAGGGAGTTGTAGAGAGTGATGAGGTCTCCCCTGAGCCTCCTCTTCTCCAGCCTCAACACCCCCAGCTCCCTCAGCCTCTCCTCACAGGACTTGTGCTGGATCCCTTCACAGCCTCCTTGCTCTTCTCTGGACCTGCTCCAGGACCTCAATCTCCTTCCTGAACTGAGGGGCCCAGAACTGGACACAGGACTCAAGCTGTGGCCTCACCAGGGCTGAGCACAGGGACAGAATCCCTTCCCTGGACCTGCTGGCCACACTGTTCCTGATCCAGGCCAGGATGCCATTGGCCTTCTTGGCCACCTGGGCACACTGCTGGCTCATGTTCAGCTTCCTGTCAATCCAGACTCCCAGATCCCTCTCTGCCTGGCTGCTCTCAGCCACTCTGTGCCCAGCCTGGAGCTCCCCATGGGGTTGTTGTGGCCAAAGTGCAGGACCCGGCACTTGGCCTTGTTGAACCTCATCCCATTGGAATCAGCCCAACTCTCCAGTCTGTCCAGGTCCCTTTGCAGAGCCCTCCTGCCTTCCAGTTCATCCACACTACCCACCAACTTGGTGTCATCTGTGAATTTGCTAATTGTGGACTCATCCCCTTATCTAAATCATCAAGTACTGTGTCCAGTTCTGGGACCATCACTTCAAGAAGGACACTGAGGTGCTGGAATGGGTCCAGAGGAAAGCAATGAGGCTGGGGAAGGGAGTAGGGGGAAAGTCTTACAAGGAGAAGCTGAGGGAGCTTTGCTTGTTTAACCTGGAGAAGAGGAGACTCAGGGGGGACCTTATCACTCTCTACAGCTCCCTGATGTTGTAGTCAGATGAGAACTGTACTTTTCTCCCAGGCAGCAAGAGACAGGAGAAGAGGGAATGGCCTGAAGCTGTGCCAGGGGAGGTTTGGGTTGGATATCAGGAAGCAATTCCCCATGGAGAGAGTGCTCAGGGCATTGGAATGGACTGCCCAGGGACATGGTGGAGTCACCATCCCTGAAGGTGTTGAAGGAAAGGTTGGATGTGGCACTTAGTGCCATGGTGTAGCCAGTGTGGTAGTGTTGGGTCACAGGCTGGACTTGATGAGCTCAGAGGTCTTTCCCAGCCTCAATAATTCTGTGATTTCCAGGAGTCCCTGCCCAAGCATACTCCTACTTATCCCGACTGCATGGTTCTCATACTCTCGAAACAAATATAATTCATAGCCTCTCCAAACTCAAATCTCATTTCTGTTTTTCCAAAATGCTGATTTAATAGTCACATTTTTGGGGGTATGTATATTTGCAAATTATTCATCAGATATTTTCCTTTCTGGAATAAAAACAATTATTACCATGCTTAACATACAAAAGACTGTAAAATACACAACCAGACTTCACTATAGATATTTTCCATAGAGATAGAAAATGAAAGATGAAGTAAAATTCAAGGTTTAGTGAACTGACAGCTGAGTGTTTTAATTTTCCTCCTTTTTCCCCATTGTTTTTAACCAAAGTTGTAACTGAGACAATTGTTTCAGAATTGACAGGTCTCTTTTTCAAAAATGCTAAGCCAGTTAACTGGGTAATGTTATTTGCTAAGAGTCTAATTAACATCTGATTCAGAGGCCCATATTTCCACCATTTAATATATTTCAGTGTATAAATTTCACCATTTAATAAACATGCTGTATTTGTTCTTTCCATCACATACACACAGCAGTATGGTACAGTAGGACCATACAGGAATTACTGAACTAACAGAAAGTCATCATAGGTTTCAGCTTCTAAAATTGTTCTTGGTTACAAGTCTCAGACAGAAAATCTGTTCTTAGATGACTGGCAACTCCTGTTCTCTCAGGCTGCAGAGAGAAGGATACTCCTGAAAAAAAAACCAACCTCACAAGCTCAAAAACTGAAATCAACAAAAATCAGGAGCTATCATATTGCATTTTAATATTCTGGCACTGACAAAATAAAACCTGCAATAAAATAAACTATTTTATTGTAAGTGTATCTTACTTGCCACCTGTAGTTCTTTTGTTAATATAATTTTCATAACGATGCCTCAAAGGACAAATAAAAAAATGAGAAAACACAGCACAAAACAGAAGCAAAATTCACCTATCAGGATACTTGTTAATAGTACAGAGTATTTTTAGAGAAATAACTGGAAGCAAGAGATGCATTGTCTTTCTTCCATACTTTCAATTATTCTTTTAACTCACAATAGCTTATTTTATTTATTGTTTTGGTTTTTAGAGGTTTTATCCCATTTTTTTCTTATTGCTCCCTGAGTGAGTTGTAAATAGGCTTATTCAGTTTCACTCCCTCAAGTAGGACAAAATTACTGCTGATGGTAATTTATTTAATTAACTAATCAGTTTATTTAGACATAAGGAGAAAATAATTTAGACCCAAGATTCTTGCTTTTTCCTAGTTATTGCCTCAGGATTTTTTTTCCTGGTAACTAAGATGACATCCAGATGAAATCCAAAACACAGTTGATTCTTTCAACATGCCAATGGTTCTAAAATTTCTTTCGTTTTCTTTCTACGTAAGAATAACAAAACTAGCTCCTCTTTTAACAGGAAAAAAAGTGATCATTACTATTTCTAAATATAAATCAGCATACATACCCTTAGTGTTGACTGTTTTTGCTGTGACCTCCAGTTTCTCCAATGGTTCTGTTCCAATATTTTCTAACTTAATGATAAGCTGTTGGGTCTCTCCATTATAAAGCTGAACAGATACACTAGTGGAGATTTCATCTCCTGAGGAAGGCTGAAGTGTATGAGCAGACCTACAAAACGTGACAAACAACCAAAGTATTACGATAATGATCTTAAAATCCTATCCGAGTCACTATATACTCTTAACTACTCTTTGAAGACTCAGAAATTACTGATCTGCAAACCTGAAGATATTAGACACCATTTTCCATTCCCATTTTAGCCAGGGTAATATTTAATCACCATTGAGGGCATATATTAGTATTTTATGCACAAGACAAGTAGGAGTTTAAACAATATAAAACGTAAAAAACTGTGAAAGCTGGTAAAAAATTGTAAATAAACTAAGGAGGTGAAAAGAGAACAAAAGCAAGAGGAGGTCATTAGAATGAGGAAAATAGAAAAAAGTAGTATCTGATCTACCAAGGAGTTGAACACTAAGGTTGGGTACCCATGATTACCAAGAACTGAATATAAAAAAAAAAAAAAAATAAAAAATATAATTAAGGGAAATAAGGGGAGTGAGTGGTGCGTAGGAGAAACCAGGGTGAGAGTCCTCTGCAATATCCTCAAGCCCATTCTGCACTCTGATCAATCCAATAAAAATTAAAAATGAGCAAGAAGTTAACTGGTAAATGAAACCTCAGAAGAACTGAAATCTTTGTACTCAGAAGAAATGATACATTACCTTACACTTTGAGGCATTCCCAAACTCCACCAATATACAATATATGCAGATGAAGAAAGAAACACCTTTAATGACAGCTAAGCAGCACTGTTCACCCAGAAACAGTTTTCTCAAGGGATCATAAACAGTAATTTAAAGTTAAGGCATACTTTGCAAAGCAATACATTGTAAAAATAACTTAGAGATGAAATAAAAATTGTTACAGGTGCTTGAGAAAATGCATGGATATCTAAAGTTTCACAAATATGAGAATTTATGTAAATGACTACCAAGTGCTTCATTTGAAAGTAAGAAATATGTCACACCAGTCAGTTCCTGTAGTGGCAGATATGCCCAGACCTATGACAAAACATCATGGATAAAGGAGAACTGAGCACTAACCTTGACCTTTACTAGGAAGAAGTAACACAGGACCTGAGACAATGCAGTTTTAGTGGACAGCATAAACCTCATGGGAAGGGATCCTGAAAAAAATTCACTACATGAAAGGTGAAATATTGAATATAAATGAACTCTTTAGAACAGAAAGGAGGGAAGGAGGATTGCAGAACACACCAGATGGGCAGAGGTTTGATTTCTGACTGTATTTTTCATGGTGATGCTATGTGTTCAGAAGGGATCAAGGATGCAAGGGCAAAAGCTACTGAGATTAATTACCAAGAAACATGTTGCTAAACCCAGATTCAGTAACTTCTTTTGGCAGTATTACTGCTACCCCTCCTTTCTATCACCTTTCCTTAGTACAAGATAAGAAGCTCTCCACAAAACAGGAGCAGATTTTAGTCACTCAGAATTCATCAGAATGCAACAAGTACTTAAAACACAGATTTATTTTTTTTTATAATTTAAAATTAATGTCAGGCCTCATTACAATTGCAGCACTCTGAATTTCAGGCATTTGGAGTGACAGGAAAAGAAGGGATAGTACTGTAAAAATGTAGATCTGAAACATGAGCTGAAGCTGATTCAGCCTTCATATTCTTGACTGCAATACAGCTTCTTAAATTAAAAAAACACCTCAATTCTTGTGTCAGTACTGTAGAGTCACCAGCTTTGCTCTGAACTTGAAAGACCTAAGGACTGAAGCTTGTCATGGGGATATGGTAGATGAAAAATCATACATGAGGCAGCAATGTGCATTTGCAGCAAGAAAGCCAACTAGATCCTGGACTACAAAAAAAAGCATGGCCGTGAGGTCAAGGGAGGGGATTCTTTCTCTGTTGAGACCCCACACCTGGAGAACTGCATCCAGCTCTGGAGTCCTCAGCATAAGAAGGACACGGACCTGTTAGAGCAGGTCCAGAGGAAGGCCATGTAAATGATCAGAGAGCTGGAACACCTCTCCTATAAAAAAAGCTGGAGAAAGCTCTATGGAGACTTTATGCAGCCTTTTGATATTTAAAGTGAGCTTATAAGAAAGAGGAAGACTGTTTTTAACAAGGCCTGTAGTGACAGGACAGGGGGTAACAGTTATAAACTGAAAAAGGGTTGGTTTAGATTGGATAAAAGGAAGAATTTTTTTTTATGATGCGGGGGGTGAGATAATGGAGCACGTTTTCCAAAGAGCTGTGGATGCCCCAGCACTGGAAGTCTTCAAGGCCAGATTGGATGGGGCTTTGAGCAAGCTGATCTGGTGAAAGATGCTTCTGCCTATGGCAATAGGGTTAGAGTAGGTGATCTTTAAGGTCACTGGCAGCAGAAACCAATCTCTGATTCAGTGCATGCTCTGAATTTGTCCTGACTTGCCTGCAACTTCAGTTTGACTTACTGTAGCAGTAATTCTTCTGACCTGTCTGCTACACATAATTTCTTTCTGTTATTTATTTGTTACCTTGGCATATAGTCTCATATAGATAGTAGTAAGGAGTGACTGTTCCAGGTAGAAGGAGAAACTTATGACTAGCACAGTGACAGTGTAGAGAAACAAAGGTCTGGTATAACAGCAGAGGCACTGTGAACTGGAGATAAAGGATGCAGCAAAGAATAGTACTGGGCTGGGCTGGTAAGAGATGGGGCACACACTGAGCACTGGAGACCTCACAGTTCAGTAACAGCCTCAGAAATGCAGGTATGAAGCTAAGACAAAAGCTTTCAGGGGTAACAAAACAAGGATCCAACACACACAAAAAACATGAAATTTGGATGCAAGGTTTATTGAAGAAAAAACAAGCTGTAAAAATGTATCAGCAAACAAAAATGGCTTTGAATGTTTTCTAGAGTGAAAAAACCCCCCAGTCCATCAACATCGTATTCCTCTCGGTGAATGCCTCCAGATGCTGAGAATTTGCTGTACCACCAGCCTGAAAAGGCCAATCACAGGACCCAGGAGGAGAAGTGGGAGGGTGAGAAGAACATCAGGAGAACAGGTAGGAAATCTGAAGTGTGTGTATTAGCAATTTTAAGTGTATTACAAAGAGCAATTCTTCTGCACAGAGCATTTTCTGCTCTTTTTTCTTTCTTCGGTAATAATTGCATCTGGACTAATAACAGTCTAATACAGGAATCATTTAGACACAAGTAGGAAATTCTTGGTTTTCTGCATAAAGTGTGTTTCCTCTTTGCCTATAAACATGATTTTAAGCATAACAGTATTTCGGGATATTAGGAATACTCATCAAGAAAGCAACCTGCAGCATCTGACACACTGGCATGCAACCTCAAGTGTCCTGTGGAAGTGACTGATATTTTTCCAGTCATCTGGAGATGACTGGAGAAGTCTGGAGAAGTCATCTCCAATTTTATTTATAAATTTGTCCTTTTCTTCCCTCAATTTTCCTACTTTATCAGGTTTTCCATTAGGATTGTTTTACTCAGTAGTATATTTTTATATACTATACAAGAGAAATTTAGTCACAAACATATATATATAAATACATGTCATGACAAACACAATGACAAACACCAATAAAGTCATTCTCAACTCACAGCAAGTTTTATGGCTGCACCCTCAGCAAGTTTGCAGATGACACCAAGCTGAGTAGGAGTGCTGATCTGATGAGGGTAGGAAAGCTCAAGCAGATCTGGAGCTTTCCAGAGGGATCTGGAGAGCCTGGATCAATGGGTCGAGACCAATTGTTTGAGGTCTGACAACCTCAGTGCTCAGGTTCTCCAACTGGGTCCTTTTCCTCTCTACAACTACCTGAAAGGAGGTTGAGTTTCTTCTCCCACATAACAAGTCACAGGATAAGAGGAAATGGCCTCAAGTTGTGCCAAGGGAGGTTTAGAATGGATATTAGGAAAAAATTCTTTACTGAAAGGCTTTTCAGGCACTGGAACAGGCTGCCCAGGGAAGTGGTGGAGTCACCATCTCTAGAGGTGCTTAGGTACATGATTTAGTGGTCAACTTGGCAGTGTTAGGTTCATGGTTGGACTCTACCTTATGGGTTTCTTCCAACCTAAGTGATCCTCTGATTCTCTAACTAGCTTCTGCTTAATCAAACTTATTAAATTGACCTTCTGCAACACAGATATATTTTAAAAATTTTCACAGTTCTAATAAGATACTATGGCATGCCTAGAAAGGCACAGAATTATTCTTGCTTACATGACTATCACACCAAAATTACTATTAGCTCAATAAACTGTTGGAGAAATTAAAACCAGCTATGTATTAGTTAACCTTTCACACAAACCTTTTCCTACATACCAGCAGTTTCCCCTGTAAAGAAATAAGGAAAGTCATATGGTATCAAGATTATCAAGAATGCTTAAAAAAAATAAATAAATTTGGTGAAAAATTATTAAAAGTCAGCTCAGCTCCAGTAGAAGGTTCCAAAGACAATCAGCAATAAAAACTAATGTGCTTTGTCAGGAAAAGACTCTCTCATGAACAGAGCCCAACATTAAATGCTGGTAAGATTTCTATGAAATTCCAGGGTTTCAAGCAGTAGAACAAAAAAACTCAGATTTCTGAAATAAATAGCACAGATGTAGTTTGTCTTGTTTTACTGAACACTGATTATATACTCACAGGAAGGAGTTTTTATTCCACATGTGACTAACATTTAAATATGACCAAATAAAACCAGAATTTAATTTTGTTTCTCACCTTGGAAGGGAGGTACTGATCTGCACCCTTGGCAAAGCTGGAATGACTTCAACAGTACAGCCATTGGTCTTCACTCCTGGCAGGTTGTCCAGAAGGCAATCACTGAAGACTCCAAAAACTGATGTATGGTAACCTGATTTGCAGGAAAAAAACCTCATTATGTTGTGCATCTTTCATCTTTCTGAGAGTTATTAAAGTACTATGATTGCTATTCAGATCTTTCCAATATTTCTGCTATAGAAGCCACCACCTTCTTCACAGGGCAATCTTCTTAGAACACAACATACATAAAAGGTTTTCAAATTCCCTAAATATTAAAATTAATAGCTACATGACAACAAGCAAACAATACACATGTACATCTCTTTATCTGTGGCACATAAAATAAATAGATAAAAAAGACTGTGAATTTACCATGTATTATGGTAAGTTCTCTAGAATCTTTTACATGATCAGTATCAGTCAAAATATAGAAACTACCATTTTATACATCACCCAATCCACTGGTGCATAAAAAAATTGTTACCCTTCAAAATATGTCAACAGTTCCCTTTTTCCTCAAAAAATTCTTAAGAAAGAATCCCAACTGTATGCAAAAGATAAGGAAAAAGAATCCTAAAGGAAATAAATTAGAAAAATTATATAAGCTTGCACACACAGACACGTGCTGTAAAAGACCACAGCTTATTCTCCAAAAGTTCATTTTAGAACAAAAATATCTCCACAGCATTCCTCATCAGGCAGTATATACATGCTATATCTGAAGTAAAATGTGATACATTTACACAAAGATTCCAAATATATAAATCTACTCCTCTGCTTCCAGTATATTTTTAGCATGTGAAACTAAAAGTGGACAACTTCAGCACAAATGTTCTGAATGCTTTGATGCTTTTCTGCATTTACTGAAATGCTTTCTGGAAAATTTAAAAAAAAAAAAAATAAATTAAATTAGGAATTATGAGCAGCCAGAAAAGCACTTTTTTGAACAGCTTCTTCCAACTCAAGGCCTTTCTTCTTTTGGTGTTACCTTTATTAAAATGTTTTTTTTCCTCTAATTCAGTATTCCAGGAACATGTACCTGAAACTGTGTGTAGTGAAACTATCCAGTTCTTCCATTTGTTGAATCTATCATCTTCACATACATTTCCTTTTCTAGGAGACTGATCTGCTTGTCTTCTACACAAACCCTTTAAATCTCTGTACTTACTACAAACACAGTTCTATTTAGGCTCATTAATGAAATGTTATCTTGACTGCAACAGACTACACAGTTGGCCAAATTGTTTCTACACAAACAATCTGCAGAAGTTTCTGTAATCTTACATTAATGCTATTAATTAAGAAAACCAAACCACAAGATTATCTTCTACATTCTCATGAAAAACTTAAGTAATCCTCAAAAGCTTTCCAAATGATAGGGTTAATAAGGGGGAGCTTGAGATCATTATCCTTTTGCTCTCAAAAGTGAAATATTGTAAATATGTGTCCATTAACAGTTAAAATTGAGACATTTTTCAGGCTCTGTTTCTTCTGCAGTCTTACAGCAAAGAGATTCCTTTTTTCATTTTCCTTTTCCTTTTCCATACCGAGGAAAATTCAGACGGGCAAATATATAAAGTACATCAACATAAAATGTGTCATAAACTCTTCAGAGAGATGTAAAACACAGAGTTGTTTTGCTAGGAAGAGAATGACCAAAGAGATCCCTTACCATTGACTGTGATCTGCCCAGTGGTTTGAGGAACACCAACAAGAGTTACTGGGTAGAGACCAGATTCTGCAGGTAGAGAGAGAGCTGCAGGAAGAGATTCGAATTCTACTCCTGTTGTCAAAAGACCCTGAAAAAGCAATTATATATAAATCTATTTATTACATACTTTTACATTTTTATAATAGATACTTAAGTTTTAATCCCTTGTAGTGCATCACCCCAAGTCTTATGAATTATTTCAATTTGCTCATACTATGGCAAGGTTTGTAGTCAAGAGTGGAATCTGTTTCAGGATCTGAGGTGGGAAATATATATGAAAAATAATAAACACTGAAACCCAAGCAGAGTAAAAACATTGAGTGATATGATGGGCATGATGCCATTTTGTACCTACACTTCTTGTACCTCTGACCTTCCTTATGGTGTTTGCTTATATTTTTGACAGTGGAACTTAAACATTAATAATGGTTCTTGCTTAGCTTTAATTGCAGTTCTGGACAGAAAATGCAGTTTTGGGAGAATTTAGTTTTTTTTTTTAAAGATATTAATGCAAGCCTAGCTTTGCTATCCAACCCAAACACCTCAGTGGACTGGAATAAGGCATTCACTTTGCCAAGCTGATCCTCTATAGCAAGCCAAGTACTTTATTATATGGTTTTCTTCCTTAGTGTATGTCAGATAAATCTCTTAGCATCCTAAACTTAAAGCAGGGGACAAAATAAGAAATAAAGCATAACAAATACTTAAGGTTTTAAACACAGCATTACTGTCTTTAGTAGAGTAGGCTGGTTG
Organism: Calypte anna; assembly: GCF_003957555.1. Lineage (NCBI taxonomy): Eukaryota > Metazoa > Chordata > Aves > Apodiformes > Trochilidae > Calypte > Calypte anna. The sequence goes on from NC_044245.1 coordinate 146,832,678, forward strand.
TTTTTTTAAAAACTTGGTTAATGAATTAAGATGCTTACACACAATGTACTGGTACAAGTAAGAAGTGTAAGGTTGTAAAGAACATAAGTCTAAGTTACCAGCAGCTTTTTTTTTTATAATGATGTCATACAAATATCTCCATTAATTAATGCAAGCAAGTAAAACTACATTAAACTTCAGCTCCATGAGGAGGTTTCACAGGAACTCAAAACTCTAGGAAGGAGGTAGATACTTTTTTTTTTTTTTAAGACAGATGCTCATGCGTGGAGCCACAGAAAATGAAAAAGAGATTGAAGGCTGAACAAGCAGTTTAAGAAACAACAACGTTATATGCACAAGGTCAGAACACCAGCACTGCTTTCCTTTGGAAACATCTGTGTTTGCTTAGTTTTTAATTCAACTGGTGTTTGAGTGGTACACCTTTAATGCTCATGTCAGCCATAAAAGGCAGTCTAGCCCTCTTCTATTTCTCATTCTCAATTAGAAATTAAAGAAAATTGATATTCCTGTAACAAGTACTTAAAAAAATGCAAATGGCACCAGCAGATTACCCAGGCAATGACAGAAACTTGACCTGTCATGCATATTAGGTTTTAATGGCTTGATTTGCTTTGCACGTAAGACTTTTAACAACAAACTCCTAAAAATACCAGAAGCTTAAGAAAGCAAACTGAACAGGTTTGTCAGGTTTCTGATATCTTTTCTCCTAAGTCATCAAGACAACTATAATGCATCCAAGAGCTGAAAAAAATCCTTTGTTCCAGCAGTTGCTTCTTTGTAGACTTGACACTGTAGAGGCAGCAGCTAATTCAATCAAAGCTTCTCCTGCTTTATGAAATGATACGTTAGAAAACTCTGATATTGCACAAAATTCAATTTCATCATTTCACTTGAGTTATAAGAAAATACTGTGTCAAACCCTCATTTCTATTGGATTCTTGTTTTCCCCCAGTTTCATATGGAAACTTCAGCTGTCAGAAGCAATCAACAACAACAAAAAAAGTAAAAACTAATTCTGTCTTCCCATACATTCATCACCCAGTCTAAAAGAACACTGGCACTTTTTTTATTTCCACTGCATAAATGCAAGCTTGGTCACTGCTTTTCAAATAGGTTAAGTTTATGGAGGTGGAGCTTAAGCAGCTCTTGTTTGCTCTCTTGGTGATATTTCCTTGCAGTATTTTTTAACACAGAGATCAAAATCATTATTGCAGTAAGGAGACAATGCAAAACAATTTTAGCTCTGATGCAACACCATGGATTTCATGTGACTTAGAATGAATCCTTCCAGTAGGATTCACCCTCCAGAAATGGAATGGGCATTCACACTTTAATACTGGTTTAGTCTCAAGTCTTCTTCACACTCTGCAAGAGACCAGACAGGGGGAACCACTCTAATTCCCCTCACTGACCCATTTAGCACTCCAGTAGAATTCTCTTATTAAATATCAATTAGTCCCCCATCTCAGCCATCAGACATACTCCCCATCCAGCTGGATTGAGGGGATGAATGGGAAGATATTCTCTGAAAGACTTTCAGGGTCCTGTAAAGTCAAAAAATAACCTCAAGAGGGAGTGAAAAGCCAGCACAATGCAGAAAAATGCATCTAAAGGAGCCACGAGTGCACATATAGAGGAGGCTGCCATTCACCTGAGAAGTGCCAAATGACACCAATGAGTTCCCTCATTGCAGGTAATTAAGGCTTGGAATGAATCAAAGCCAAACAATCCTGAAAAAACTAAAGATCACAGTTGTGGGGGGGAAAATAGGAAAAATGAACTGAGAAAAATTAAACAAACCAGTGGTAATATTATAAAGACTAATGGTCAAGAATCAGGAAGGGCAAAGACCACAACCCAGCTGTCAGAAAAAGAATCTTCCTCACTAAAGGATTTAAACTGAGCAAGAACCATTATTACAACAAACAAAATCCAGACTAAACTCAAGGTAAATGGACAGTAATAGAAAAAAAGGCACACAAATGCATCCAGAGGACAATCACCAAAGCACATGCTTTTGGAAAAGAGGGAAGACTTACCAGTAAAAGCAATCACTACTAGTAAAACTATTTAATGACAGTAGAAAGGGAAAAAAAATGCTTACACTGCTCCCTAATCCCTAAAGTTAATTATATCAAAATTACACCCTTGGGTCATGCTGATATCAAACCTGGCATATGGATCACAGATAACTGCTAAAGCAAACCAGGTACTCAGCACAAGGTATTTCTCTTATAATCCCTTAAGAATAAATTCTCAGTCTCTTCTTTAACAACAAAACCCATGAAAACCAGGAGCTTTTATACAGAAAAAATGCAATGGAAATGCCAAAACACCTGCACTAAGCACATACTATGCCTGGACTAGAAATAAAAGAGACTCAAGAGTATTATCACAGGAAAGAGAATACAGCATTCATTTCTCTGACTATGACAGTTTTACTATTCAGTAAAACTTTGAGTTTTTTAAAAGTAAAGATATTAAGAAAATGTAAAAAACTCATTGAAACAGAAAAAATAACAAAACCAACAAACCACAGAACAACACAACAACATAAAGCTCAGCTTGCTTCCAGAGTTCCAGACATAAACTGAACTCAAGATACTTATCCTTCAGACTTAACCCACACAAAGAAGTTTTAAAAGACAACAACAAACCTAGAATATCTGAACATTTTCAGTATTGCTCTTTGCTGGATAGCAGAATTCAGCAATATTTGCCCAACATTGCCCTCTGGTGCCTAAAAATTTTATATTAACAGTGACAATCAAATCAAGGCTGAAGTACTGTCATACCCTTTATCAACTCATAACTCACAACAAAAAATAAAAGGAAATAACTGATAGATTCCTTCTCTTTTGAGTCTTATACCTTCTTTCAAGTGATACTACTTAGTAATCATTGCTCTTTCTGACCTTATAGGAGAAGTTAACCTGTGTCCAAAGTGCCCTCAAGGGAACTGAGTAACAATCACATACACAAAAAAATCAATTTTACATTTCCTTGTATTCTTATAAAACAATTTAAATTGGGAGTGAATATACGCATGTTATTATCATAGCATATTTATCAGTCATGTCAAACATCAATTTAGTTTTAGAGAAACAAAAGCAGTTGTATGTAAGTGGCAACATTTGGGGATGGAGTTAACACGAAGTATGTAACTGGGTTTTTTAAGCTTTACTTACAAACCCTAAAATGCAATTACTCTTCTTTTAAAGTAACACTGCCATTAAAGTTAGTCTTCATGCTGCACAAACTTTATACAATGTTATCAAATACTCTCCACAAAAACTGTCAAATATTTATTTAAAAGGAAATTTTCCTTACTATTTGTAGTAAGATTCTAGACAGATCTAGAAAACACCAAACATGAGCCCTTTTATCCTTCTTCCCCTTCACCTTTTTTGTGTACATTCTTCCCCAAAACAGCTTCAATTAAATGTCATCTATCAATAAGTAAATATTCTCTCAGGATGGCAGAAGCAGTGCTAAGATACTAAGTCACTAAAGAGCAACACAGGGAAACAATTTGAAAGATCTTAAGTTATGGATTTATCAAAATTATACTTTTAAACATCAAGGTTGGGTAAGAGTAAAGTTGTTTGGTTTTTTCTCTTGGCTAAGAGACAAGTTTTAAAGTTTACCAAAACACCTATTTTTATACCATCATTAATCAAAATACCATACTCCAATTGTCTTCAAATAAATACAAACTTCAAACAGAGTTTGTATAGAGGACCTATACAATAAAGACTTTTTTTTTTTTTTAATAATGAGCTTTTAATACTATAAACTACATTACCTCATGTTTTGGGGAAGTATTTTTTAGTTTCTCAATGGTATCCAATGCAATTTACCCTACTGTGTAAATACTGCACAGTATTCTTCTTCTTAGAACTTCTTAGAACCACAGTTACATTTTCCACAGTAAGTGCAGAAGAAATGCTTTTACTCAAGAAATAACATTGTCTCCAAATTTCTCAGCTGGTTTTTGGCCATTTTTTGGCCTTTAAAATGGAACTTGTGAAACAAAGAGAAAGAAGTAGGTAACATCTATGGGGACGTCACACTGCATCTTCACATGCATTTCATTTTAATAGTAGCTCTCACTCAAGTGTACAATGATTTATTGCTTTAAACATTTGGCCCAAAGTACAAAATAAATCTGTCAGAGATTTCCCAGAATTCCTGTGGCTTTCTGAATGCCTGAAATCTGAAGACCATTTTTTTCCTGGAGAGAAAAACAGCTTTGTAACAGCAAGAGATGCAAGGTATCATCCACATAACTGAACAAGCCTGTACAGAAATCAGTATTCCTGGGAGAAAAAGTGGTCTATTCCCTTATTTACAGCAGAACATCACATCTCCTGCAGATCTGGGCTTCACCACCAGGATAAGAAAAATATTTTGTCTGATCCATTGCAGTCGAAGCTCCTTTTTGTGTCTCAGCTTGTTGATTTAAGGTACCTCTTAAGTGTTATTAAAGCACTGCATCTGATCACCCCTATGATCTCTCTTACCTGACTTTATTGACTGAAATACACAGTTGTTGGACTTAATCATTCCATATACCATCATTAAACATTGTTATTTTACAAACACTATTGCACCTGTCAATAGAGGTGCCTTCTAGTGAAATGGACAAAATAAAAACTTGAAAAAGACAGAATAGTATCTAGAGAGAATGGTATCTAGAGTCTCAAATCATAACTACACATTCCAGGGAATTAACAGTAAAAACGACAAAGATGGGCAAAGAACTTTTGAGAACAATAAAACAAAACAGCCAGAATATCAACTTTTCAGACAGCACAGGGCTTATCTGAGCAACACTGATCCAAGTCTTGTCTTCATAGTCTCAAGTGTAGAAATTCAATTTCTTTTACTTAAAAAGAAACACTTCAGTGAAGCCACATGTACTTAGCATGAATACTTCAAATAGTGAAGAAAGCCAGAGAAGCCTTTCAATGCTGAATCATTCCCCTCAACAACTGGTGCTCAACACATTGCAACCATCATCACCAGCACAACTTGCAGCCAGAACAACCAGGAAGACACATTAGGAAAAGTCTCACCATAAAAGTTGGGAATGATGCTTCCAGCACTCACTTAGCATGAAAGAGTAAACTAACAGAACAACAGATCATAAAACTAAAAGATGAGGAAAAAGGAAAACTATAAAAAAAAAAAAGAATAACACTCTAGCTTTCAGGACAGTTACACTTTGATGAATGGTGAACCATGAAAAGGGTAAAGAACAAAGGGAATAAAGCAATGAAAAACTCAAAGAAGGAGTGACAGTCATTGGAAACAAGCTTGAACCAGAAGTCATATTGCAAAGGTAAGACACTGACTCAGAAGGAAAAAAGTTGTGGGACAAACAAGATCAAACTGCCACTAAATGACAGAAAAGGGTACTCTTGCTATGAAAATGATTCCATGAGACTAAAAAGTATGACTGAATGTGATACACTATGAGAAATGAGACATCAAGGGGGCATGGAGACTGCAGACATTGAGTGCATGTTAATAATAAACCAAAACATTTTAAAATATTAAACAATACTTTGAATTATTAAAATAAAAACATTCCTGTGATAAAGTTGTAATTACTCCCACATTCTAGAAAGCTGACAGAGGAGACTGGAAAATCAGAACAATTTAGGCTGAAATGAAATGCAGGAGATCCTTTTTCCCAGCCCATTGCTTATAACAGGACCAACTTTGATGGTAGTTTAGGTTTTTTCCCTACTCTACACACTCAAGTTCTGAAGATTTCTAAAGAGGGAGAAGCCATGGGAAGGCAATTCCAGTGTTATCACCATCACAACTGGAAAAAGGGACTTTTTTATTAGGAGAGTTTTCCATTAGTGCAACATGTTCACTGACCCTCACCCTTATGCTGGGCACCTCCCAGAAGAGTTTGGCTCCATTTTCACTGCACATTCCCACACTGGGATTGAGCACAGGAATGGAAATGATGCCACTGTTGTTCTTCTCTGTGAACTGAAGAGATGCAGCTCTTTGAAGCCATCCTCATCTGTCACATGGTCCAGCCTGCATGTCATCTTGGTAATAATGCTGGACTGATAGTAGTATGTCAATATTTCTGTTGTAAGAGGAGCTCAGAACCAGCCTGGGTTCCCATGACATTGTCTATCAGATGCCAAGTCAAGGGGAAAAAAAATCACTTGACTCAACTTGGTGGCTACAGACTTGATACCACAGACAAACCAAGCAAAATCAACTCATTTCTGCCACTGAGGTGACATCAACACACAGCAGGATTTCTCAAAACACTCTATTTAGGGACCACTGACCAAAGAATTATGTTAATCACTTCAATTATTTGTATTCAGTTTGCATCCCTGCAAACTCAATACAAACAATACAAACTCAAAGCCTCCTATGCTTCCCAGTGAAACTGAAATTCAGTATTAATGATAACTTTATCACAGTAACAGTAAAAGGAAGTACTCACACTACTACAACTAATTTGCTCAGGGAATGAAGTGCACATATTTTCAAATATTTATATTCTGTGTTCTTAAGTGTATGAATGCACTCACAAGAAATTTCCTCATTGAGGAATTAACCAAATTCAGTTTAATTACATTGTTACTTACACAAAACAAAATAGACTATTCTTAAATTCAAAATATTCTTAAATAATTCCTGTATAGAGTTCTTTCTCATCAACAGCTTTACAATTCCTTTCTCTATTCACTCACAAAAATTTGGAATATTTCTGTGAGGGCTGGATAAAATGCTGCTGAAGAAACCAGTGTGTTACCTTCCATGAGTAAATTTAATACACTAAAAGCACAATCTTTGAGTATGTTCATTCCCCATGGAAAAACACTATACTGTACTTGGTCTGTTATCACCAATTCAGGTCAAATTGTTTTAGTAGCCACTGCAGTAGATCAATTAAAAAAAAAAAAATCCTATGCAAACAAATACACAGTGATTCACTTAGCCAAGAAGAACAATGGGCTCTACAAGGACAGGATTTATTCCTTAAAGAATATTAAAGGTAAAGATATTTAACATAAAGGAAAACACTGGATTAGGACTAAGTGGAGATTAAATTGGATTGTAGTTCAAGGACTTCTAACTTTTTAAATGGAGATAATTTTTTTTTTTTTTTAAATCCTCTTAGTTGGCACAGAGGAACAAAACCAAAACCCAATAATTTACTTTGTTTCAGGACTTCAAGCAGTCCACAAAACTAATGTCATAGAGTTGAGTGAAACAGTACATGGCTTCAGCTTGATCCTTCTAACCTTAAATGATTCTCTAGTAGTTAAGCCTTTTATTTGGTCCCTCTTGATCATTTTAGCTTATCATGTTTCCACATAAAATCTGTCCTTGGGAACAGGAGATATAAGCTAAAGCTTCTATTAAAAGCCAAAGCTTCTCAGAAATATTTTAATTCCTCAGATGTTTGTAATGTAGTCAAAATAGGAACTTGAAAAGCTAGGATAAATGCAAATTTTTAAATTACAGTAGTAAGTATAAACTAATTATTAGGTTTTGAGATAAAAATACTACATGAAAACTAGAATGTGTAAATTATGTAGCATGAGTTCTGCTCAATGCACAGAGGTATGGATTTGATTTATGGGTCAGTAACAGTAAAGCATTTTATCACCCTGAATGGCAGAGATTTCCATTTCAGTCCCTCACTACCAACAAATATGAGAATACTGATAGCACTGTACTCTTAAACAGTTTATAATATCTTCAGTGTGTTTCTTTTTAAAGCATTTGATTTAGACAATAATGTTATCTGAAATTTCAACTGGGAAATTTTTCAGAAAAAAAATGAAAAGGGAAGCTGTAGGGAGATACATACCATGTTTTCCACTCGGAGTTCAAAAGGCATAGGGTTGTACACCATCAACTGAACCTCACACACATCTCCCTGGACCCACTGGAAATCTACATGAAATGATTACAGAATTAATGCAAGAGTTACCTGATCATAGTGTAACAAACATTAGCATCAGCTGAGCTGTCAGACTGCTGTATTTAAGTTCTAAATTTAGATCTCTATAAACTTCAAAGCTCAAATCCCATTCAAGTGCATGGTGGGACACAAGATATTAACCACAGGCAAAACAATGGATAATGGACCAGAAGTGTTCATTAACACAGCAATAGTGCTCCAGAGACCCAGTGTGCCAACATTACATTGGTAAAATTAACTCAGACATCAAGTCAAGACATACTTAAACACATCCTTAATGCCAAACACTTAAATGCTTACATACTTGGAGCCAGGTGCAGAGTATACATTGCCTTGAATAATTAAAACTCAGATAAAATGCAACCAGATAACAAAAGAACACAAAGAGAAGGCAATTAGGTAATGGAAACAAAACTTCACAGAGCTGATGATACACAGAAAATAAAACATTGCTGTAAATTAAGAAGGAAACAACTGCTCACCAGCAAGATGCTGGAAACCTTAGTTTTCTCCCACTAATTTTTTGGGGGAACATTAAGCAGTTTGGGAGATGCTGTGGGAGGAGGGGATGAAACTAGGATCTACAGATACAGATTTTTCTGAGGTTCACAAAATGGAGGTTTAAGCAATAGTGCAAATCATTTAGTAACTTGTGAAAATAATTAGGAGAGAAAATGAAGAAAAATAGGTCAGGTAATAAACTGTACTTTCAGTTTATAGCTCACAAAAAGAGACAAAGGTTCAAATTTAGAGATACTCCACCCTACCAAGGTTAAATTATTTATTTTTTTTTTTAATTTAAGGAGGCAAGAACTTTATGGAAGTGAGTTCAACAGCAGATTAAGTTCTGAAGCACTGTTCAATGCAGAAAGATTATTTCACATCAGCACTCCATTATCTTTTCAGCCCACAAGATTGTCTCTACCTTCCAAACTCCTCAAAGGTAACCATGTGTACCTGACGTTCACATTTAAAACTGAAGGTGACAAGATACTCCCTACAAGCTGAGCACTTGCAGTCCAAATAAACAAAAGGTGGTTTAACTGTATTTCTTAAATAAATCATGACCATAAGATGATCTATAACTTACATGGATTAACTTTTACTAGCTTAGTCAATAATTTTAATATACATTATTACCACTTTTTTACTAGGATATTAAAAACTGTCTGTAGGGAAAAAGCAAACAAACAAACAAACAAACAAATATTATTATTCCTCTTTTGAATCTGAAACTCTCCCACAGGGAACAAAGCTCCTTCAGGATAAAAATCTGATTATTTCAAATGCAAGAGTATAAGGTTCAGGATTGTTTTCCTTGACCAGGAAAGATTTTCTAATTTAACAAAACAACAGAAAATACTTCAAGATACTCTTACCTATCTTCTTATTCCGTTCTTCCCCACGACTGTGTGCAATAATTGGAGAATATATGAAGGGACTTTTCGTTGACATGTTCTGACCAAGCAGACTTTTCATCTTGTGAGGTCGGAGACTCGTCGGGAGGTTCAAGAGCTTCACAGATCTGTTGAATAAAAAAAAAAGTTTTTAGATGGTCATGTTAAAAAGTGAACTGATAAATGGCAGTGATGATGGGAAGTAAGAACTGAACAGTGGTCATAAGTACAAGCAATAAATTAGTGGATATTTGGTGAAAGTGGATATTTAACATTTTAAGAGCCTGTAAGACTCCTAGTTCTGGATTGACAGGAAGCTGAACATGAGCCAGCAGTGTGCCCAGGTGGCCAAGAAGGCCAATGGCATCCTGGCCTGGATCAGGAACAGTGTGGCCAGCAGGTCCAAGGAAGGGATTCTGCCCCTGTACGGGGGGGGCTGGTCTCTTTCACCAGACAACTTTCAACAAGACAAGAGGGCATGGTCTTAAGTTGTGCCAGGGGTTAGATATTAGAAATATCTAGTTTAGATATTAGAAAGAATTTCTTTACAGAGAAGGTGATCAGACATTGGAATGGGCTGCCAGGGAAGTAGTGGATTCTCCGTGTCTGGAGATATTTAAAAAGAGACTGGATGTGGCACTCAGTGCCATGGGCTGGGAACTGCAGCAGTAGTGGATCAAGGGTTGGACTTGATGATCTCTGAGGTCCCTTCCAACCCAGCCAATTCTATGATTCTATGATTCTACTTGTGAAGTACCTGGCTAACAGGGGGCTGAAGCAGAGCAAGGATGGCATCAGGAAGAAGATAAGAACTGATGACTGGGTGGAGATTACTCCCCTTTCCTGAGGGCGAACCTTCAATGCTGAGATACCCCTGGAGGCATGATTATGTACCTGGCTAAAGTGGCTGGAAGAGAGGAGGAGTGGCATCTGGAAGAATCTCAGAATCTCTCTCTCTTCCCATTTTTTTATCCTTTATTTCTCCACTTCTCTCTCTCATTCTTTGTTACAATTTTCTTACCACTTTTTCTCATAGAATCATAGAACTGGCTGGGTTGGAAGGGACCTCAGAGATCATCAAGTCCAACCCTTGATCCACTACCACTGCAGTTCCCAGCCCATGGCACTGAGTGCCACATCCAGTCTCTTTTGAAATATCCCCAGACACGGAGAATCCACTACTTCCCTGGGCAGCCCATTCCAATGTCTGATCACCCTCTCCCTAAAGAAATTCTTTCTAATATCCAACCTAAACCTCCCCTGGCACAACTTGAGACCCTGCCCTCTTGTCTTGCTGAGAGTTGCCTGGGAAAAGAGACCAACCACCCCCCGGCTCCAACCTCCTTTCAGGGAGTTGTAGAGAGTGATGAGGTCTCCCCTGAGCCGCCTCTTCTCCAGCCTGAACACCCCCAGCTCCCTCAGCCCTTCCTCACAGGACTTGTGCTCGAGTCCCTTCACCAGCCTGGTTGCCCTCCTTTGGACCTGCTCCAGGACCTCAATCTCCTTCATGCACTGAAGGGCCCAGAACTGGACACAGGACTCAAGCTGTGGCCTCACCAGGGCTGAGTACTCTCTCTCTTTCTCTGATATCTTCTTTTCCTCTCTCCCTCTTTTGCTGGCTCTATATTTTGCCTGTGTCAGTTGTCAAATAAAATGTGCTTGCACCCAACCTTTTCTATGGTTGGACTTTGTTTCGCGTATCCAAAACAAAAATAAATTTTAATGTTACTTCAGACCGTAACATTTGGTGCAGTCAGCAGGATTGTAACACCAGAGTAGTGGTGGAGTCCCCATCCCTGGAGGTATTTCAAAGAGGTGTAGATGTTGGACTTAGGGACATGGTTTAGTGGTAGAATTGTCAGTGTTATGTGTATGTTTGCACTCCATGATCTTAGCAACCTTTTCCAACACCTAAATGATTCTATGGTTCTGAATCCTCAGCCAGAAAGGTCACTGAAACAACTTTAAATCAAAGCGTTTTCTCTTTGGAAAGCAAGTATTATTTTACATGCTGAAACATTTCTGCATCATTTACAAGATGTAACTAAAATCATTCACTTGCTAAAGTTACAGGAAAAAAAGCTTTTTGTGTGAAAAGCATCAGTGATGTACATTTCCTAGCCCCTGGCCCAGCCTGACTGAATTCAAGTAAGTGACAATTAAGAATCACAAAATAATTTCACCAGCTACCCAGAAGATCAAATCCTTGTATTTGGGAAGTGTTGTGTTAATTAAAAACCTTCTAATTAAAACTTGCTTAGAGGGAAAATGAAAGTAATTATTAAAAAAAAAACAAGTAAATTTTATGTATCAAAAAAGTATAAGGACAATTGAAAGACATCAGTGAAGAAAAATCTTCTTTTAAACATATTAATAAGAAAATGAATTTTATCACAGGTAAGCTATGAAAAGGGGAATAGTCCATCTATTGAAATAAAAAGATATTAAATTATTTTATTTTGTATTTGAGAAAATACTAGATGATTCATTCATAGTATGCTATAATAAAATGCTTTCCAATCCAACATGGTTTTAATTTCTGAAGCTTCATCAAAAGAAACAGAAATTCAAAGTGATTTCCAGAGTGCACTACAGTATTTGAAATGTCCAAATCCCCAACATTTCAAAGGCTAAAAAAAAATACATTAAAATATGGTAATATTTAAAGCACATCAATAACAGACCAAGCATCTACTCAAAACATGATACACACACAAAAAAAGGAGAAGTATAAAAAAGTAACTTACTGAAAGGACAACCAGGTATTAAATACTAGTTAACACAAGTAATGGAACATAAAAAATTTGCCAAAAGTCTTCTATTGCTTTACAGGTATGGGGGAGAAAAAGGTAGCAGTGCAACTGTGTCCCAGTTTCACTGTGGCATTTCAAAGTTCAGCAGTATTCTCATTAAGAAGTCTGCATCCAAAATAAGCACGGCCCATTAAATGGATTAAAAATTAGCAGACCATGAAATACCAGCAGTAAATAGAAGTCTTCATCATCAGCAGTAAATAAGTATGTTTCTAGAGGGCTCTAACATGGATCATAAGCTGAGGTTATTCGACATTGATCAAAACCTTATCTCCACACATCTATAATTTATGTCTCAAAAATTAACATGATCAACATGAGCTCAAAGAGCTCTACAGGCCTGCAGCATGGCTATTTTCCAACCAGCTGAACAGGTTTTATATTTAGACACAACTAATATTATGTTGGATTATGGATTTTTACCATTATGGCTTTTATAAAACTTTCAAAAGACAAGAGGGAGGAAAGAAGAGAACAAACAGCAATTCTCAACTGTTAGAAAATGTTGATGTTGGCTTCCTCACTCATGGCAAAACATCAGCCCCTGTTTTCAACAATTGCTTAAAGCTAGGCCTAGAAATAACAAGTAAATATAATCTGCTTGTCCCCTTCTCCCAGCATAAAAAACCCAGTGTTTTTTAAGTGTTAAGCAGAGCCTTTGCCAAGAAATAATGGGAAATATTGGCAACCTGTTGCCAACGTTTTGACTGGCCCCTACATGCATGAGTTCTATAAAATAGGATTCAATCAGCACTGCCCTGATCTTCCAGAGCTGAATTCTACTCAATATTCAGCATGAAGAACAAGAGTCCATGCAGTATGATACATCTCTTCCATGGTAAAACTTAAAACGCAAAAACATGAGATTAATTCAGATTTAACACTTCCCAGCTAAACACAATGATGCTTTTTTTAGCACAAGTTAAGGGTTAGACTCCTAAGGGAACTTCAGCATCACATTTCTGCACCAATTTGACAGCCAAACCAGAGAGATACTATCCACAGATTAAGGAAGGTAGTTTGGGGTTTCTATTGTAAAATATTAAAGTTATTCCTAGAATAGAGACCCACAAGAGGCACAGTGGCTGACAGCATTTGTGCTCTCAGAACAAATTATTTTTCATGGAAACTTTTGCTCTAACATCTCCCCTCAGTCATGTTATCAAAGTACTAGAAAAGTCTACAGAAGTTTGCTTAATAAAATTCCAGTTTTTAAAAACTACCTCATTTTATTTTCTAAAAATAAAATAATAAATAAATAAATAAATAAAAATAATGTTGAAAGTAGTATTAAGTTTGTTGTCTAAAAACTTCTGGAAGAAGAAGTATGTGCCTCCTTCATGTATGTAGGTGGGAACCTGCCTGCAGAATGTACTGACCAGGGAACTCAAGTAACACAGTCACCTGCACTTGATACTGAACATCTTTGAGGTCCACGGAAAATGAATCAATGCAGTCCCCATACTTCAGTAATTCAGTTAGGTTATAAAGCATATATGTCTTGGCTGCCAATATGATCCAAGATCATAGAATCATAGAATCATAGAATTGGCTGGGTTGGAAGGGACCTCAGAGATCATCAAGTCCAACCCTTGATCCACTGCCGCTGTGGTTCCCAGCCCATGGCACTGAGTGCCACATCCAGTCTCTTTTGAAATATCTCCAGGGATGGAGAATCCACTACTTCCCTGGGCAGCCCATTCCAATGCTTGATCACTCTCTCTGTAAAGAAATTCTTTGTAATATCCAACCTAAACCTCCCCTGGCACAACTTGAGACCGTGCCCTCTTGTCTTGTTGAAAGTCGTCTAGGAAAAGAGCCCAACCCCCCCCTGGCTCCAACCTCCTTTCAGGGAGTTGTAGAGAGCGATGAGGTCTCCCCTGAGCCTCCTCTTCTCCAGGCTGAACACCCCCAGCTCCCTCAGCCTCTCCTCATAGGGTCTGTGCTCGAGTCCCTTCACCAGCCCAGTTGCCCTCCTTTGGACCTGCTCCAGGACCTCAATCTCCTTCATGCACTGAGGGGCCCAGAACTGGACACAGGACTCGAGGTGTGGCCTCACCAGGGCTGAGTACAAACTAAAGCAACCCCAATACATTAGTCAACTTACTTTCCCACTGTAATATACAGCTTTTGTTCCAACACATTTTGGCATTATACATCCACACTCCATGTTTTCCAGCAAAGCTGCTACCAGCTGCAACTCCAGCGTATGCACAGCACCACAAAACAGGTACCTGCATCCCAGGTACCTTGTCAGAGCTCACTGAATCCACTCTCCAATGCTGGAAAAGCTCAGGGGAAATGTATTTTTTCCCCTGTGAGTACAGATTAAAAGTGGGGTGACCCAGGTGGAGAGTAAATGTACAGCTCTGTACTTGGTTTAACCAGAACTCAAAACACTATTTTCCTAGGACACCACTAGAAGCTGTGTGACCATGCTGGTTCTGTAACAATTCCATCTGATCACATACAACCATCTACTCCTGTCTAACCCACACCTTAAGCAAGCACCTCCCAGACAATAAATTGTCAGTGTGAAGAGAGCAATCATCTTGCATGCTCCACAAATAGTTAGATGAGGTGTCTTTCTTCAGTAAATGTGAAAAAAAAAATATTGAAGATGTTAGACAGAACATAATAAAGCTGGTTAAATAATGAAAAAGGTCACAGAGTAAAACATTAATTTTCATTATAGAGACTATAATCTGAAAATAAATATAATGTTCACTCTTTGGTTATACACTTCATTTTCTCTGTGATACTACATCCTGAGTTTCATGAAATGTTTGATGACATCCAACTGAGAACTCAAATCTCTTACCATATTTTTTCTGAATACCAATTATCTTCAAAAATCCAATCCTTGACAAAGATATCCTATTAGCCTTTCATTATTGATGCCTAGTGGCTGTTTTTTCTCTCTCTCAAACTCTCTCTACACTTCATGCTAGGCCTTAATCTAAACAAGGTGTTGCTCATAGGGCTGATTTTATGATGTGCCTTGGAAACACAAGCACAAAAAGGAACATAAGACTTAGAATAGGACAGTGAAGATGCCAGCTTGAAAATGCAGCAGCTGGGAAGGAACAGCTAAAAAAGGCATCAGTTCCAGTTGAGTTCCACACTCCATGGACAGAGATAGCATCCAACTCATGGAGCTTCAGTATGATCAGGCATCTAACTTAAATCTCAGCTGCAACTACACAAGTAAAAAATACTTTTCTTTGACTGTACCAAAAACTCTTGAATTATACTTAACCTCACCCCCCCCCAGTGAAAAAACCACACCCAAAACCATCTCTCCTTCTGAAATTAAAGAACATATATATATATAAAATATATATATACACTGTGAAAGTGTTGGTGATCAAAGGTTCCATTTTTGCCCTAAAAACTTCTCAAAACAATGACATTTTGATATTTTTCCACAATAGTGTGAGCAACTTCTGTAAACAGAGGAGACTTCATCCTTTCAGTATCCTTCAAATTTGGACAGGTACTGTGGAAAAAAGACTATTTTGGATTCTTACCTCACAATGGGCAATTTGGTGAATGGAACAGGAGGTAACTTCAAACCATCTGGAAGAGTGATGAATTCCATCGTACCAGGGCATTTTGCTGTGTAGCTTTCCAAGCTCTGTGTTACATCTTTCTTTTCTAGAAAATAATTTTGTTTAAAGTAAAATTAGAACAACAGCTTCCTACTTCCATGTAACAAAAGTTTAAGATAAAGTCACAAGCTAAAGTTTTACTTGGTTTTTTGTATTTATATAAAATAATACTAATGGAATGCCAACTGTTTGCATATAGGGCTTAGAGGTATGTTTCAGAACCCTTAATAGACAAATCAAATAAAATTAAGTGGCACTTTTCTGGACTTCTCACAATTTTTGAAGTGTCAGCCTATACCTACTTTTTGTTAATTTTTTCATTGTCAAGATAAAAATTTCTACAATTTACCAAGGAAATCAACATATCCAACACAACAGGCCTCAAGCATGTTAAGGTTATTAATAATAGAATTTGGGGGGGAACAAGCCGAGTTCTGAAATATTAGCTGAAACAATACCAAAGGCAAAGAGAAACAAATGACTTGTGGTGTTACCTTGTGTTAAAACTAAAAAATTCTTAAAATAAATGTACTGTATTATGCTACTAAATCGTAACAACCTGTAAGAAAATGTTTATTTGTTTTTGCTTAAAAATACAAGAGCATTCAATAAATGTGTTATTTGGGTTGTGTTCAATAACCTTTAATAAATTCTATTTTCAACAATGTATACAACTGCATCTCCAGGAAAAAAATGTCCATTTGGAAAGATGTGTGCTGAACAGAAAATAATTTTTCTCTGATGAAAAGGGAGCCTGCAAACAGAAATAAGCCTGAGTGTGTGTTCAGGGAGGAGAACAGGACAGCTAAAAAGTCTTTGCTTATGTTGCTTTAAAGCACAGTGAACATTCCTCCACATCCATGCTACCATAAAAATAACTTCAGTAATTAAACTGCTTCTAGAAAACACTTCTGATAGCAAAATACTCAATGATAAAATTGAAAAGGGGAGAATAATAGGAAATACTGCTTTCAAAAATAACCTTCTTGGACAAATGGATTTGACTTAGCAATGTTTTAGAAGTGAGGGTACTTTGGGGTGGCTTTTATGACAAGAGACTCAGAGTAACCCCCATGTCAGGTCTCACCAACTCCAAAATGGACCCAACTGCTGATCAAAGATGGGCCCACCAGCTGTGCATTCAAGAAAGGGTAAAAATTCTGTGTAGCAGCTGTGAGAGGGAGAAGTGAGAAAAACTGGAGAGAAAATATCCTATAAACTGAAACACTGTCTTGGGCCCTGAAAAACAAACATTAGTGAATGTCTGTGTGCTATGAGGTTACTATCAATCAAGTTTGTAAACTTCTAAGGCCCTGAGTAAGCAGTCTTTCGAAGTAAATCAACATTCTCAAGGTCTTCTCCATTAAATTTCACCATATTAACAACAAATTGCTTTCTTTGTGCCTATGTTTCACTGAGCCACTCACCACATTTTACTTGGGTGGAGAAAATGTTCCAAAAAATACACTCTTAGAATTACACATACACTCAGAACAGTGCAGCCCAGCCAGGAGGAGTAGAGGTTCAAGACTGAGTATTTTCATCAAAATTTCAGGCTACAGCATTGGGCTTATTTCAAAAAATCATCAAATAGTTTGGGTTGGAAGCACCCTTTAAGATCATCAAGTACAACTGTTAAGCTAGACCACTGACAAGTCCACCACTAAACCATGTCCCTTAGCACCACATCTAAACATCTTTTTAACACCTGCAGGGACAGTGACTGCACTGCTTCCTTGGACAGCCTGGTCCACTACCTGACAACCTTGCCAGGAAATAATTTTTCCTTAATATCCAATCTAAACTTCTTCTGGCAAAAATTGCCAGGCTATGTGAGCAAGTGCACATAGTACAAGTCAAAACAAAAAACTTGTAAGTAGAATTTACTGAGATGGTAAACCACAGAGAATGATGAAGTCAACAGTCCAGCATGCATTTAATTCTGCTTGAAACCAGAGTTCTGTCATTCTAAAGAATCAGTTTCCATTTCCTAGTGTGAAACACTGGCAGTTGTTGTCTTCAAAGTAAACGTGCTGCCACTTCTTGTATAGATTTGAGAGCTGCATTCTGATTTCCCAGTAGAAGCCCAGCATCCCTTCTGCAAAGACAAGGCTGAAACAAAGTATTTTTCCTGTGCTGGTGCTGTAGTTCTTGGCACTGCATCTCAGGTGAGATGCTAAAGGAATCTCCAACAGTAGAGAATATCAAGAAGAATCCATGACTCAAAAGAGCAAGAGCAGCAGGATCTTTCCCAAAACCCACTTCTGAAAGCAAATGTTGGAGCCTTTCTCCCTTGACTGAGCACCTTTTCTATCCGGCCTCCGTGTTATGAATGAATGATACAAATTTCTCTGTTTAGTCAAATCTGCAAAGTCTAACAGTTGTCAAAAGCCTGCTACAGACTGCTAGTTTCAAACAGCTCTAGAAGAATTTTCCCAGCATCTGTCTGGCTGTCATCATATTTTGACAAAATCAGAAGCTGCACAGACCTCCCGAGAGCATCTCTTTAACTACTAAGTCTCCTGACCCATAGTTTAGAAAACTGTGACTGAAACAGTTATCACCAGTACTTATCTTTCTCTTTGCAAAGATGAGATAAAAACCAGCTACTCTTTGATGTCTTTACCCACCTGGTGTCTTCATGCTTGTACACATGTCAGCAGGAAAGCAATCACCACTTGATCCTCTGACCTCTGAATTCACCTCAACAGCTTTAAAAGCCTGCACTGCAGCTGGAAACACTACTGGATGCTCTTGTGTAGGTACAGACACTCCATTATTGAGTGAGAAGTGATGGGTTATTTTCTTGTCTAGAATAGCTACATTCAGGGGTTTTTTTACCCCCAGTTTTTCTCCAGACTCATGGAAAGATCAGGAGCAGAGAAAGGTTGCAACCAAATAAAGCTG
Source organism: Calypte anna (assembly GCF_003957555.1). Classification (NCBI taxonomy): domain Eukaryota; kingdom Metazoa; phylum Chordata; class Aves; order Apodiformes; family Trochilidae; genus Calypte; species Calypte anna. The sequence goes on from NC_044245.1 coordinate 146,851,381, forward strand.
AACAAAGCCAGAATCAGTATTACCACTCAACCACATACTTCTCAGTTTGTTTAGTATAACCTCAAATTACAATTTCCCCATTTCATACCAAATTGTTCTCTTTACCTTTTTTGGCTGCTTCAGACAACTTAAAAATTGGTGAGTATACCACTATTCTTGGGATTTTATTGCCTAATTATTTCATGTCAACACAATAAGCACTGAGTTTGTCACAAAGCTGCTTCAAACCTTTTTCTCATAGGAGAACACAAAAAACCTGAAAGCTCCAGTTGCATAGTTAGAAACCATTTCTGACTGAAAGCTATGTGTGAAATAAAGAAAAAAAAAAAGTCTTTCTGCTAGTTTCACTATAATGTGAAATCATATTTCACAACATTGGACCCATTGAAAAATCAGACTAGGGTAGGAAAGAAGGTCAGTTATAGAGTAACAATTTTAAGCACTTCAGTAAACATGATTTCAGTGTCACACAAATAGCACTTGATGCCTAGGCAGATAACAGAGAAAATTGGAACACAACTGCTAAAACTGAATGGCTTGGCTTTTTACTTTAATGTTTGAAAAATATTTAAATGCCTGCATTCAGTCTCAGTCACTACCCATTGAGAACAAAATAAAATATTAAAAATATTTGTTCTCCAGTAAACAACTGGTTGATCTTGTTTTGGTCATTGTGTCCCTTGCAGAAAAACCTCCAGCAAATTAAAATGAAGAAAGGGAACAGTTTATGGGAACAGTTTATGTCTGATCTGTCACTTTCACTGGAAGAGAAACAACTTTCTGTTTCCTTATGCAACTTGCTAAAATACTGAAAAAGGAAGCTGGGAAAAAAATAGCCAAAAGCTTTCTGACTTCAATTGTCCTGTGGTGATAAGTCCAGAATCAGAGTTTTAACAGAAAACACTACTGCCCAGGGTTCTTTTTAATGGTGGCTGAGCTTTTCCTTCCCCCTTGAAAACAAATATTCTGAGTGACCTGCCCTGGCCTTGGTCCTGCTCTGGCAGGGGGATTGGCCTCTATGAATCTTCAAAGGTCCCTTTCAGCCCCTGACATTCTGTGATTCTGTTATGATCAAAAAGGAGAAGTCAGAAGAGACCTGGAGCCCCTGAGAAGTGGTAACCAGCTGGTCTAATCCAGTTCTCAGGAACAAAGAGTCAAACATCCTGATAACTTACTGCCAGAACTTAACAAGACAGAGAAGTCAGCCTGAGAGCAGGAAAACCATGAGAAACAGTAGTTGCTGTGCCCAGAAACATAGGTCTGTCCTTCACAAAAAGACAGAAAATTGCTTCATGAGCCTTCTGGCAACTAGAGAAAAAAAATAAGTCAATGTCTGCTGCCATCAAGGCAGTGTATTCTTTCAACTAAAGGAAGAATTTTTTAAAGGCCACAAAATACATTAAGACCCTCACAAAAGCTGAGGTAGAAATTGAGTATTCATGGACAGGAACCACTACAAACTTCTGTCCTGGTTTGGGCCAGGATAAAGGTGATTTTCTGTTTTGTACTTTTACTTTTAGCTAAGTCTCCTTAAGTAGCTGCACTTGCTGAAATTAACAGCAAGTTTCTCAGACAGTGTGTGCTTCTTGGATTGATAACACTTGATGTTTATAGTTACTGCTAGAGACTGGTGTGCAGAGCCAAGGACACTGCTCAGCTCTGAGGAAAACATTTTACCGTCCAGGAGGATAAAGAGGTCCCACCTGCAGCCCTCCTTTGGGGAGGAACAGACAAGATAGATGCCAGAACTGACCAAACAGAGGATTCTATCCCATATATGTCACACTCAGTATAAATTTGAGGGATCACGAGGGCCAAGCCAGATTTCTGGATTTCCGGATTTCCTGATTTTCCTGCTTCCCTTCCTTCACCCAGCATCCTGGAAGGATCCCGTCCGTTCGTCTGCCTGTGGTCCTGATCCATGCCAGCCTGAATCTGTCTGTTCCTGCCTCCAGCTCCCCACTGCTGCTGACCCCAGGAGTCCAGCCTGGACTTTCCCAGGGCTGCCCTGCAGCCTCGGTGGTGACGTGAGAGTTATTGGGGGAAAGGAGGGGGGAATGTGGTTTCCATTTTCCTGTATATTTGTATATTTCCTGTATATTTAGTAATTTTTCCTATTTATCATTACTGTTTCATTAAAGCTGTGTGGTTTAGTTTCCAACCCATCAGTCTCTCTCCCTTATTCTCTCTCCTTTCTTTATCAAGGAGGAGAGAGAGACTAATAGAGAGCGTCGGGTATTCGGTTTAATCGCCGGGTCAGTGTTAAACCCTGACAACTTCTTGCCTTGAAGTTAATCCCTGGAGTACAGCACATATGCAAAGGTCTTTCAGGTAGTCCCTCCACTCTAATTTAGGAGAGATGCAGATGGAACACTGTCTTGTTGCATACTCAGCCTATTTGTACACTGAGTACATCACTCTTTACTACCACAAACAAGGCAGTAATTTCAGTGAGGTACCTCAGCAGGACTTGCATGATTAATCCACTAATTCAGTACTTCAGTTGGTTAATTCAGCAGAACTGAGCAGGTCTCCTTTAATGTGCAGGCAAGTGTCACCTGTTTTTCCATGATATTAGGTCTGATAGGTATTAGATGACAGCATTTTCTAGAGTTTTAGTAAACCAACATCATCTCTAATATTGTTCTGAAAAATAGATGGAGCGAGTAAACATAACTTCAAACTGCTCAGAGATCTGATACTTGTAGAAGCTGCTTTGAAAGCAATGCAAGGAAGGCTGGGTTTTCATTTTAATGTTCTTTACTGCAATAAACCTCAGCACTCACCAATGGTTTTATATTGCCCTGAGCAGCTACATTTCAGACTCCTACCTGTATTCATGAGGTTAGTTGGACAGGAGGGACACAGAAGCTGACTGACCAACTGGATGCCAAAAGGACCAAGCTCAATGAGAATTTATGGTCTCTTTTCTTCTTTGCCTCCTTGAGGAATTGTTAGCACCTACTTTTCCTATGTATAAACAAGTGTCATGAAACTGGAACAAAATTAACATTTCTGATTTGTTCTCCACACCACGTTTTGTCAATGGACTCCAAAGCAATTCTTAGGGGGAACCCAGAAAGGCACTAGCAGACAGCATATTTTATGAATCCTGCTTCTCTGAGAAATCAAGGAAAATAAATGTCTAAATAAATACATTGGAGACTAAAACTAATAAAATTCAGTTCGACATGGAATAGAGCAGGAAGAACAGGAAAATAATTAAACTATACAAGACACAGTTTCTTGAACAGATCATCATGAACAATATCAAGGAAAGTGACTTCATCCACACAAAGAAGCCAGTGAAGGCAAAGGGATTGTTATTTGCTATGTAATCCTCATCTCTGAAAAAGAAATTATCAGCTTTTCTCCTAGTTCTGCAGGAAAGGGGATGCAGGCAGGGAGGAAGATAATCTTTTAAACATTAAAAAAATATAGAAGAGAAGGCTTTTTTGCTTCTAAGATGGCCAAAACAGAGAGACAGAATGGCAAGAGACTGACTAGATAGTCAAGCCTTCTACTACAAGATTTTTAACAATTATTTTTAAATTTCCACACATTAAGTCTCATCCAGTTTAAAATTCACAGCCAGCACAAAAATACTTTTAGATAAAAACTCATGAAAAATTGACACAGCTGAGGTCAAAAAGTTCAGAAACATGCCATTAAAATTTCAGTATCTGGCTCTCCACCGTATCTGAAAACTTCAGATGTCTGCATAATGTGAATAGTACAAAAACATATTTTGTACATAAAAAATCACTATGTAAACCTCAGAACAGTATTAATGATTTTTTTCACATTAAGAAATACCAGAAGACCTACCTTAGCATAAAGTAGATTAAGCATAGATAACTTCATAGAATAGAATAGAATAGAATAGAATAGAATAGAATAGAATAGAATAGAATAGAATAGAATAGGCTGGGTTGGAAGGGACCTCAAAGATCATCGAGTCCAACCCATGAACCACCGTTGCGGTTGCTAGACCATGGCACTGAGTGCCACATCCAGTCTCTTTTTAAATATCTCCAGGGACGGAGAATCCACTACTTCCCTGGGCAGCCCATTCCAATGTCTGATCACCCTCTCCATAAAGAAATTCTTTCTAATATCCAACCTAAACCTCCCCTGGCACAACCTGAGACCGTGCCCTCTTGTCTTGTTGAAAGTCTTCTGGCAAAAGAGTCCAACCCCCACCTGGCTCCAACCTCCTTTCAGGGAGTTGTAGAGAGCAATGAGGTCTCCCCTGAGCCTTCTCTTCTCCAGGCTGAACAACCCCAGCTCTCTCAGCCTCTCCTCATAGGGTCTGTGCTCACGTCCCTTCACCAGCCTGGTTGCCCTCCTTTGGACCTGCTCCAGCACCTCAATCTCCTTCCTGAACTGAGGGGCCCAGAACTGGACACAGTACTCGAGGTGTGGCCTCACCAGAGCTGAGAGTTCAAAGCAGGCCGGCCGCCGGCATACTGCAGCTAGGAATAATGGAATAGGACTCCGGTTCTATTTTGTTGCTTTTCGGAAATGGGGCCATGATTAAGAGGGACGACTGAATCACAGAATCACAGAATCCTAGGGGTTGGAAGGGACCTCGAAAGATCATCTAGTCCAACCCCCCCTGCCAGAGCAGGGCCACCTAGAGTACATCACATAGGAACGTGTCCAGACGGGTTTTGAATGTCTCCAGTGAAGGAGACTCCACAACCTCCCTGGGCAGCCTGTTCCAGGGCTCTGTCACCCTTACAGGAAAAAAAATTTTCCAGATATTCAACTTGAACCTCCTATGCTCCAACTTACACCCATTACCCCTTGTCCTATCACTGGTCACCACTGAGAAGAGCCTAACTCCTTCTCCTTGACACTCACCCCTTACATATTTGAAAACATTGATGAGGTCACCCCTCAGTCTCCTTTTCTCCAAACTAAAGAGACCCAGCTCCCTCAGCCTTTCCTCATAAGGGAGATGTTCCACTCCCTTAATCATCTTAGTAGCTCTGCGCTGGTGCTGCTAGAGGTGAAATTCTTGGACCGGCGCAAGACGGCCTAGAGCGAAAGCATTTCCCAAGAATGTTTTCATTAATCAAGAACGAAAGTCGGAGGTTCGAAGACGATCAGATACCGTCGTAGTTCCGACCATAAACGATGCCGACTGGCGATCCGGTGGCGCGTTTACTTTGAGAAACTTCTAAAATAATAAAAGAAGTTAAGCACTGCTGCCAAGATGCTTCTGAGCAAAGGAGGCTTGATAAAAATTTACAGTGGCACAACTGCTAAACACATCCAATTTTATATTTTGGGTGGAAGAAGCACAGAGACATAAGATGGCAAGAACTACATACTAATTTCTGCAGGACATTTTTCTCAATACAATGTTATGCCAAGTCACAGGAATCTGGCCAGAGCATATTGTCATGAATCAAGGTTTAAATGCCTCCTCTAATGATACACAGAGAAAAGACCTGTGCTTTGAGACAAGAACATTTAAATTGCTATAAAAACTAAACTGCTGTTTGAAAAGTTACAACAAAAACCTGTCTGCTCTCTCAGAATGTATGTTTATAGTTGAGTTTTCCCAGCCTTTTGAAAAAACATTTCTTCACTATCACTCCTAGGTCATCATCATCATTTTTAAGGCATTGAATATTAATCAATGGACACCATATGGGGAGCTCACCAAGGGACACAGATGATCCTCCTGTAAAAACACAAATATTTCTTTTTACATATAAAATGCTGGTTTCAGTAGCAACCTTGATTCCACTTGGATTTAGAGAATAGCAGAAAGTCTGTTAAGTGCCATTATAAAAGTTGTTTGAATTTCAGTAACATAACTACTCCTAAAATAGCTTCCTTTACTATAAAAATATTAGCTCTTAAAAATGTAGCACCAATTCTTCATGTCTACATGTTGCCAGTTAAAGAATGCCTTCACCAAATCCATATTTTTTTCTGGAAAAAAAACTTGGCAACTTGTATTCATTTGAACAGTTTTGTCTTTTTCCTCAATTAATCAAACCAAGCTTGGTCACAAAGCAGAGTAAACCACATGGAGGTAGGAATTACAAGCTAAAGCTCAGCAAATTCATTCTGTTCATGAATGAATTTAAAACAAATTAACAGGAAAGTTTTGTCATTAAAAAATGGAGAAAATGTAACATAACAATATGATCAATCTTCTGTTTTACCTAAGAATTTTGATGTAGTTTTGGCTGGAGTTTTCTCTGTACTTCAACACACACATCTAAACAACAGTAACTCATATGTGAAAGACTTCCAGGTTTGTTTATAATGCTCTATCATTTGGAACAGTCAGCATTTAATTCACAGTACAATGATTTTTCTTTCATTCAACACATGACTTAAGAAACTATTGATCTTCATATTTTGTGGTATACAAACTTATTATTTTTAATCACTTTTGCTTGTTTACTCAGTCTCATCTCTTCGTTCCACTTCAAATTTAAGAAATTTACTGATTTTGGATGAGAACCAGTTACTGAAGGAGCACAAGGACCTCAAGGAGACCATCATTTGAAATAGATAAACACAAATAGATAGGCATTGTGGTTTTTTCCTCTTGCAGATCTTCACTTTCTACATAGTCTGAAAGACACATCTTTCAGGAAAATAAATTACACTTTTTTAATAAACAGTTTGAGTGAAGTTATTTAATAAGCCAGTTGTCTCTAGAAAACATTAATTACAGAGAGAGATTTTGAAAAAATAAACAGCCCATCGAGTTTTCTCCTGCTGCTACTAATTTAAATTTAAAACCACTTTTTTTTTTTTTTTTTTCAAAAAAGGAGGGGAGAGTGTTGCAGATAAACACCTCCCAGCAAGAAGAGCACGTAACAGTGCTGACATTCTATAGCACACAACTGAAAAAAACACAGAACTGGATGAAAATGGATGGGACTTTGATCAACCTGGTCATAGAATCATAGAATTGGCTGGGTTAGAAGGAACCTCAGAGATCATCAAGTCCAACCCTTGATCCACTACCACTGCAGTTCCCAGCCCATGGCACTGAGTGCCACATCCAGTCTCTTTTGAAATATCTCCAGACACGGAGAATCCACTACTTCCCTGGGCAGCCCATTCCAATGGCTGAGCACCCTCTCCATAAAGAAATTCTTCCTAATATCCAACCTAAACCTCCCTTGGCACAACTTGAGACCCTGCCCTCTTGTCTTGTTGAAAGTCGTCTGGGAAAAGAGACCAACCCCCCCCTGGCTCCAACCTCCTTTCAGGGAGTTGTAGAGAGTGATGAGGAATTCTGCTGCATCCCTTCACAGCCTCCTTGCTCTTCTCTGGACCTGCTTCAACACCTCAATCTCCTTCCTGAACTGACGGGCCCAGAACTGGACACAGGACTCAAGCTGTGGCCTCACCAGGGCTGAGTACAGGGGCAGAATCCCTTCCCTGGACCTGCTGGCCACGCTGTTCCTGATCCAGGCCAGGATGCCATTGGCCTTCTTGGCCACCTGGGCACACTGCTGGTTCATGTTCAGCTTCCTGTCAATCCAGACTCCCAGGTCCCTTTCTGCCTGGCTGCTCTCCAGCCACTCTGTCCCCAGGTCTTTGAGTAACCCTCCCATGCAGGGGGGTTGGAACTAGATAATCTTTAAGGTCTCTTCCAACCCAAACCGTTCTATAATTCTATAAAAACTCATGGTACCATGATGCAAAAGAATGAAGCATTAAGTGGCTTCTGAGCAACTTCCTTTTCCTTCATGTGCAGTCTCAGAAGACTTTTCTTACAAACTGTCAGGACACATTTCCAGTGAAGCTTTTTTAATATATTCATTCTCACACAATGTTGTCTCATTGCTATACATCAAACATAGAAGGGGTGATGAGACTGTCTGATTACATTTTTTTTCTAAATACACACTCACATACAATTCAAAATATACATACAGAGATTAGTTATGGCACAGTGCTGAAGCTGTAGAAGGATTTCCTATTAATGGCTAAGAAACCTACCATGCTGCTATAAATATTCCCTGGTAATTACATGGAAGATTTCAGTCTCCATCCTGAAATAATTTTATTTTAATATCAGAAGATCAAACAATCTCCCTTTTGAAAGATCTACTGGTTAGGCAAAAAACCTGAAGGCACTTTGCCAGCTAAAAGACAATGCATTGTACTGACACCAGTTCATTAGTGTCAGTTAAGTAAACCTTACTTCAAATCAGTTTACATCAGGTTTTAATTTGCATTATATTCTCTCTCTAGTCTGATTGCAGCTTCATTCTCTACAGCCCTTGAAATCAGTAACTTTAACCTTTCTAAAAATTAATTTATACACTACAGAGAATCCTAAGGGAAAAAGTAATATTTTTATAAAAGCAAAAGCCACAATTAATATTCTCCTCACTCAACATCATAATCTCATTCATTTATTGCTTCTTGCTATCTCTTCTAATAAGTGATTCATCAATGTACCAACAAAAGGGGGATTTTTTTGGAATTGGGGAACAATGAATTAACTAAACCACACATTTAAATGTTCCATCATTACTTGGAAAGAACATCTATAGAAAGAAGTCACACAGGAAGTATTGAAAGGAAGCTGAACATGAGCCAGCAGTGTGCCCAGGTGGCCAAGAAGGCCAATGGCATCCTGGCCTGGATCAGGAACAGCGTGGCCAGCAGGTCCAGGGAAGGGATTCTGCCCCTGTACTCAGCCCTGGTGAGGCCACAGCTTGAGTCCTGTGTCCAGTTCTGGGCCCTCCAGTTCAGGAAGGATATCGAGATCCTGGAGCGGGTCCAAAGGAGGGCAACCAGGCTGGTGAAGGGACTCGAGCACAGATCCTTTGAGGAGAGGCTGAGGGAGCTGGGGGTGTCCTCCTAAAGAAGAGGAGGCTCAGGGGAGACCTCATCACTCTCTACAACTCCCTGAAAGGAGGTTGGAGCCAGGGGGGGTTGGTCTCTTTTCCCAGGCAACTCTCAGCAAGACAAGAGGACACGGTCTCAAGTTGTGCAAGGGGAAGTTTAGGTTGGATATTAGAAAGAATTTCTTTAGGGAGAGAGTGATCAGACATTGGAATGGGCTGCCCAGGGAAGTAGTGGATTCTCCATCCCTGGAGATATTTAAAAAGAGACTGGATGTGGCACTCAGTGCCATGGTCTAGCAACTGCAACGGTGGTTCAAGGGTTGGACTTGATGATCTCTGAGGTCCCTTCCAACCCAGCCAATTCTATGATTCTATGATTCAAAGAGATTGTAAATCCTTCCTATGAGACCAAAACCAATAATCAGAGTCAGGTGCAGACTCCTTGTCAGTGCTGATACAGCCAGAGATGAACAAAGGGAGGGATGAACCTTTGCAGAAGAAACACTGGGATGGCCAGGATCATCAGGATGAGAAGGATACAGGTGGTGAAGACAAACCCACCTCATTTAATTACAGCTGCTCAACTCAAAAAAATGCAGAGACACACTTGCCATTTATGATTTCAAAATGAGAACGAAGGCAATTGAAGAAATCCATTAATGGCAACTATTAGTAGTTCAACTACTTAATTTTAAAATTCTTTTAGCATCTTTGAGCCTTACCTAGTACCCGAAATTTATTACTACTCATTTTTACAGTTCAGATCACAAATCAATCTTCCCCAAGTGTCTCTTTTTATACCCAAATTATGGTTTCATTTTGGCAGGCTTCCTGCTTCTAATACATCCAAAGAAGTTATTAACTTTCATGAGTCCAGCAAGTTACTCCTCAAAATCTTTCCTGAGCTTCCTCTTTCCCCCTCACTTCATTTACTGGGGATGACATTCCCTTCCACTTTCTGTGTTTATACATCACGTCCACTTTTACAAAGTACATTTTTTTGTACTCCCTCAATTCAATTTATATTTGTCTTGCTATTTTCTTTTTTTTAATTTATTTTCATGAAGAAGAAGAATACACTTCATGAGGAACTAATATGAAATCTTTATGCAGTCTCCATGCTAACAACCAACACACCACTTCTTCTAATTAACTTTTTATTCTTATGTATCTCTTCCTTTCAAAGTTGAATACCACTGTTGTGGAGGTTTCTTTGTTTTAAAATCAGGCATTCATATTTGTTTAGCATAAGTTTTATTTCTAAGACTTATAATCTTGTTTGTTGTGACCTAAATAGGAAGAAAAGGAGAAAAAAAAAAAAAGAGGAGCATGATGGGAATAGGCAGGAGGAACAGCAAACAGAAGGGTGCAATGGCAAGCAACAGCTCAAACTTGAAAAATGTTCTCAAGAACTCTTGCTACAGCAGTCCAAAGTGGGAAAAAATGAGAAAATCATAGCAAGACATAAACAAAAGAACAGGATACGGTAACAAGTGGCTCCAGCAGTCCCTCAAAACAAGAGGTGCTTTTAGATTATTCCATCCTTTATAGTAGCACCTATTTATAGTTTGTTCTTATCCCTTTCATCAGTGAAATGACATTTAGTCACATCTGTGTGGGGAAGTATAACTCCCCACCAAGTGCCCATGACGCTTGATTTTGTTTTCCAGGGTGTTTGGGTGGAAGTTCAAGATAAAATTTTAATTAAAGATGCTCAGAAATTGAGGGTAGGGCAGTCTTTACTGCTGCCAATGTAGGTTTTGCAAAAGGGTTACTCATCAGGGCACCTACACCTTTGCATCTGGTCTAGCTGACAATTTTTACAAGCAGGGTTTAATCTTCATGTTTCCTGAATATCCACATAGCAATTTGAAATTCAAATAGCACCAAGTAAATGCATATGCAATCTGTTCTATTTTTTAAAAAAATGTATGTGAAATATTGCATAGTTCCTTCTTTCAAGCTTTGGGTTAGAAAGGCACATCCTAAGTGTAGTCAGACAACACGTCTGGCATCACCAATTTATGATCAGTCCAGGCTTAACTATAGTTTCTAAAGATAAACAAGGTTTGGAAAATTATTTTTTTTCTTAGCTCAAGCTCATCACTCTTTGCCAAAGAGCTGGCAGGCTCAGCCATCACCTGAGCACAGCAATATTGAGAGGGGGATGAAAAGGTTCTGAAAGCAATCTCAGATTATTGGCATGCAGGCTCTGGTCCTCCAACTACCAACAATTCCAAAGCTGTCAAGGCATCAAAGAGATCTGCCCAGCCAACACTGACACGTCCATCACAACTGATCTGAAGGATGAGGGGAACTGAAATAGCATTCAGCATAAATTCTGGCAGAAATTTTTCAGCTGGGATGATCTCAGCACAGGCTGAGAATAACAAACTTCTGGAAGGTGAAGGATTTGTTTCATGAGAAAACAGCCTGGAGCCAAACTCACTGACCTCTAAGGTCTGCATGGCATGGATCAATGTGTCTGACATTTTCAAATTTTTAATTAATAGCCAGTTCTACAATAGGGAGAGTATCTTGCCACTCTAGAGTTGAGCATCACATCAGTGAAATTCAACCAAGGATATTTCTGAAAATTCAACGTGGGACATTTGAAAAGAACAAAATCCTTTTTCTTCAGTAGAGCCAAGTTTTTGGCCAAGTGCAACCACACCATGCAGTCACTATCTGAGATAAATCATCAGAACAACTCCTGACCAAGTAATGGTCTCATAATATTAATGGTCTCCATATTATTTCCTGTGCAATGCCTGTATGGAGACAGATAAAGCAGGCACACTGAAAATTAAAATCCATACATATAATTCCCTCCTAATGGAGGCTGATGAACTTTGTTGATAAGGTTTGCTTCTAAACATAAAATATCCAGCTACAGCAAGGAAATCCTCTAAGTCCTTCAGCATGGACCTTACCTGTCCTCTGAGTGAAGAGAATTGACATAACAAGTTGAGTCTTCCACTAAAGATTTCATGTCTTTCAGCAGAATTAATGACTGTGGCCAGGGTGATGAGCATGCACTCTGGAGAAGGTGTGGAATAATTATTGGATGTGACTTCCAAATTAAACACACAGTCACATTTTAAGGAAAGGTACAGCAATGAAGCAGGGTGGAATGCACCTCATATGCAATGAGTTTGTTCCATGGTAATTCCCTAGACAACCCCAGATGTTGGCAACATCAGGAAAACTTGTGCTAACTCTAAGAAACTGAATTGAGGGTGGAACAGAGGGGACACACCACGGCCAGACTGTGTGGCAACTATGGGATCTGAAGGAACTATGGAACTGGTAATCTGCATATTTGATTCCCTGGGCCAAGAGTGTCATCTTTTGACAAAACACTATCCCTTAGGTGAGCTTCACTCATTAGAATCTCATTATAATACCAAAACACACCTCCGTCCCAAAAGCTACCCACATCTAAGTGGTGAGCACCCCTCACTGAGCTGGTGCTCTGAATATTCTCTAGTCTACACCTTTAAAAGTGAAACATGAGAACTTTGCCCCAACCACAATAAAGGTCTGTAAGGCTACAGTCAGTCAAGCTCCACCTGTCAGGTAAAATAGTATAAAATGGTTTCAGAGAGGAAAGTTGCCAGGGAAAGATACCATTGCAGGGACAACCTCATAGCTCTGACCTCCAAGATCAGTCAGTGGGCTGAGCTTCTCTTCCACCCCTTTGGGCAAGATTTAAACACATGACAATACCAAGTGCCTCCCTCAGAATCTTAGAAAACTCTAAAGAGCTGCTTTATAATTCAACATGTTTGTATCCAGGCTGTGTTACTCATAACTTAAGTACATGCACGTGCTTTGCAGACAGTGAATTTATCCCTGGCAATCCAAAAGAACCTGTGCATTTGTTGCTTTAATAAATTAAATTATTCATTAATCTAGCTGTGAGAGTTGTCATTGAACACTGAACTCCTTGAGTGTGGCTGTGATGGTTCATGTTAGGAGTGTCCCACAACTGTGTCTTCAATACATGTACTGAACACAACCAGACTATAAACACCAACTGGGTATCACTCAGAACCTCAGTCCAGATACCCCCAGCTCCTCTAACACCTGAGGATCAGCTGGAACACAAGGGGGTTTTATGTTCTGCCAAATTTCTTTGTCCTTTAACCCAACAGAGTGTGTTTATCTATCAAAGGGATATTTGTAATAAAGCCCAGGATCTCATTTTTACTTCGCCAGGTCCAGAATTTCTTCATGACAAAGGCAAAAAGATAAATAAGTGAAAATGTTCAAAATCTTATATTGAGCATGCAAAAAAGGCCATATAACTAGATCAACAAAACTGGAACAAAAAGTGTGACTAATTTTTGCCAAGTTGTCAGACATCTGTGGTCATGGCTGTAGAACTCAGCCTTGTTATTTTTAGTCACTGCTGCTGCTGAAAAGACTCAAGGCAAATGTCACCACAGAAAGACTCTGACTTACATCATACCAACTATTCTGTATTTCTGGTGATGAAAAATAAAAGTATACACACATGTGGGTTGTCCTTCAGACTGGCAGACAACATGGCTCTGTTTCTAAAGAATTTGTGCTAATCTAAGGAATGATAAGAACACCAGACCAGATGTTTTAAGACACCAAAGGTAATCACAGAATCATAGAATCATAGAATTGTCTGGGTTGGAAGGGACCTCAGAGATCATCAAGTCTAACCCTTGATCCACTACTGCTGCAGTTCCCAGCCCATGGCACTGAGTGCCACATCCAGTCTCTTTTTAAATATCTCCAGGGATGGAGAATCCACCACTTCCCTGGGCAGCCCATTCCAATGGCTGATCACCCTCTCCAGAAAGAAATTCTTTCTAATATCCAACCTAAACCTCCCCTGGCACAACTTGAGACCGTGCCCTCTTGTCTTGCTGAGAGTTGCCTGGGAAAAGAGACCAACCCCTCCCTGGCTCCAACCTCCTTTCAGGGAGTTGTAGAGAGTGATGAGGTCTCCCCTGAGCCTCCTCTTCTCCAGCCTCAACACCCCCAGCTCCCTCAGCCTCTCCTCATAGGATCTGTGCTCGAGTCCCTTCACCAGCCCAGTTGACTCCTCTGTACCTGCTCCAGGACCTCAATCTCCTTCCTGAACTGAGGGGCCCAGAACTGGACACAGGACTCAAGCTGTAGCCTCCCCAGGGCTGAGTACAGGGGCAGAATCCCTTCCCTGGGCCTGCTGGCCACGCTGTTCCTGATCCAGGCCAGGATGCCATTGGCCTTCTTGGCTACCTGGGCACACTGCTGGCTCATGTTCAGCTTCCTGTCAATGCAGACTCCCAGGTCCCTTTCTGCCTGGCTGCTCTCAGCCACTCTGTGCTTAGCCTGGAGCTCCCCATGGGGTTGTTGTGGCCGAAGTGCAGGACCCGGCACTTGGCTGTGTTGAACCTCATCCCACTGGGATCTGCCCAACTCTCCAGTCTGTCCAGGTCCCTCTGCAATACCTGTATTACTACCTGTGCAGGTAATCCAGTTGGCTAGAGAAGCGTCTAAAGTTACAAGAGAGCTTAGACAATCATGTAGCCTGTATCCAAAACCAATAACCAGGATGTACAGAAGAAAACCATGGAATATTGTCATTTGTCTCATTATCTTTGGCCTTCTGACTATCCAGGACCAAGAGGTAGAACTGGTGTCAAAAAGACCAACATTTACCTTCATCAATAAAGATCCACAATAAAACACTATTGGTTTGGGTTTTTTTCCAAGCATCTGATTTTACCCAAATCAAATGCAGCAGCATCATCTGTACACACAATGTTTCAAAAAGCATTAAACAAAAGAACAGATTTAATTCAAATCAACTTTGCAATTGCACATTTTAATTGCTATTTAAAGAGAAAGTGATTCTCAAGGGACTGTTAACATTATGTTTTAATGTCTTGAGATTAGAGAGCTTTTATGTCAAATTTGGTATGTGTTTGCTAAGCAGAAGACTGCATTTTACATATTTATGTAACTTAATAGCTGAATTTAGTTCCCATGTGGCTGAAATAGTGACTGACATCTCCCATTGAAGGAAGGGGCAGGCCACTCACAACACCTACAAAAAGGTTGTGAGGATGTACAGGGAGGGAACTAGAACAACTAGTGCCCAGCTAGAAATTCATGTGTCTTCAATGATCAAGGACATCAAGAAAAATGTCTATAAATGTAATAACAACAAAAGAATGACCAAGGAGACCCTCAAGCCCTTTCTGGATGCAGAAGGAAACACAGTGACAAGGAATATGCACAAATCTATGGGATGTGATGCACCCAAGAGTTCTGAAGGAACTGGTGAGGGTTCTCACCAAGACACTTTCCATCATTTATCAGCAGTCCTGAGAGATACCAGCAGACTGGAAATCAGCCAGTGTAACCACATATAAGAAGGGACAGATGGATTGCATGGGAAATTACAGGCCTGTGGGTACCAGGGAAGCTGATGGAACAAATCACCCTGAATACCATTGTGGGGTCCATGCAGGACAAGAAGGTGATCAGGCCCAGTCAGCATGGGCTCATGGAGAGCATGAGAGATTGACAAATCTCATCTTCTGAGACAGGGTGACCTCCTTACTGGTGAGGGAAAGGCTGTGGATATTGTCTGCCTTGACTTTAGCAAGGCCTTTGAGACAGTTTCCCACAGGATTGTCCTGGAGAAGGAGCTCATGGCTCACTTCACTGGATTAAAAAAATGGTTGGATGGCTGAATCCAAAGAATTGTGGTCATGGAGTTAAATCCAGCTGGTGGCTGATCATAAGTGGTGTCCCCCAGGGCTCAGTGCTGGGACCACTCCTGTGGAACATCTTTATCTGTGGAGTGGATAAGGGAGTGGAGTGCACCCTTAAGTTTGCAGACAACACTATGATGGGTGGAAGTGCTGAGGGCAGAGAGGCTCTGCAGAGGGATCTAGACAGGCTTGACAAGATCAAGATCAACTGTATGAGTTTCAGCACAGCCAAAGGTCCTGAATTTCAGCCACAACAACCCCCAGCAGCACTACAGGCTTGGGGAGGAGTGAATGGAGAGCTGCTCAGCAGAAAGGGAGTGAGCCAAGAGTGTGTCCAGGCAGCCAAGAAGGGCAACTCCATTGTAGCTCATAAAAGGAACAGTGTGATTAGGATGGCCAGGGAGGAGATCACATCCCTGTACTCAGTCCTGGTGAGGATGCACTTTGAGTACTGTGTGCAGTTTTAGGCACCAGAGTATAGGAAGGACATCAAGGTGCTGGAGAGGGTGCAGAGAAGGGCAACCTGGCTGATTAGGGGTCTGGAGAACAGGTTTTATGAGCTGGGGCTGTTCAGCCTGGAGAAGAAGAGGCTGAGAGGAGACCTTATTGCTCTCTACAGCTACCTAAAGGTTGTAGTGAGACAAGAGTTGGCCTCTCTCCCTAGTGACAAGCAATAGGACAAGAGGAAACGGGTTCAACTTGCACCAAGGTAACATCAGATTGGATATTAGGAAAAATTTCTTCAGTGAAAGAGTGCTGAAGCATTGGAACTGTTTGCCCAGGAAGGTGGTGGAGCTGCTGTGCCTGGGGTTATTAAAAAAACAAGCAGATATGGTGTTCTGAGAGATGAATTAGTGGTTACAGAGGTGTAGGACTGATGGCTGGACTTGATGAACTGTAAGGTCCTTCCTGACTTTGATATTCTGTGATTTACTTGATGATAGTTTCTGTTCAGATTTGCCATATTGCATGGTTGGAAACTTTAATTCAAGTACAGACAAAAGTTGTGTTTTAAAAGAATTATCAAGTATGATTAAATTAAAATACAAGAAAACTTTGTTTTAAAAAGAAACCAGATGGTAGCCTCTTGGTAGCCTCAGCATAAAATGCCTGTATTGGTTTGGGCCAGGATAAAGGTGATTTTCTGTCTTGGACTTTTTGCTTTCAGCTGAGTCACCTGTAAGGAGCTGCACTTGCTGAAATGAACAGCAAGTTTCTCAGTCAGTGTCTGCTTCTGGGACTGATCCCACTCGATGTTTAGAGTTACAGCTGGAGAATGGGGTGCAGAACCAAGGCCACTGCTCAGCTCTGAGGAACATTTTGCCCTCCAGAAGGAATAAAGAGGTCCCACCTGCAGCCCTGCTTTGGGGAGGAACAGACAAGATAGATGCCAGAATTGACCAAACAGAGGATTCCATCCCATACACCTCATACTCAATATAAACTGAGGGATCACAAGAGCTTCCAGCTTCCTGCCCTTCCTGCCTTTCCTGCTTCCCTTTCTTCACCCGTTCCCTGTTTCCTTTGGCATCCTGGGGGGATTCCATCCATTCCTCTGCCTGTGCTCCTGATCCATGCCAGCCTGAATCTGTCTGTTCCTGCCTCCAGCTCCCCACTGCTGCTGACCCCAGGAGTCCAGCCTGGACTTTCCCAGGGCTGCCCTGCAGCCTCGGTGGGGATGGGAGAGTTATTGGGGGAAAGGGGAGAAGGAACGTGGTGTCAATTTTCCTGTCTATTTGTATATATTTACTTATTTTTCCTGTTTATCTTTACTGTTTTACTAAAGCTGTGTAGTTTAGTTTCCAACCCATCAGTCTCTCTCCCTTATTCTCTCTCCTTTCTTTATCAGGAAGGGGAAGGGGATTAATAGAGAACATCTGGTATTTGCTTTAATTGCCAATGTTAAACCATGACAATACCATACACTCTTCTTTTCTGAATTTACTTTTCAACTAGTATCTTCTCAGTCTCTTCATTACTGCACTTATGAAGGCTGCTAGTATTTTAAAATAACACTTTTTTATTCTAAGCCATGTGCATCATATTCTAAGCATTTACAGAGGAACTACAGCATTAGGCTTGAGGCAGTCAATCCACAGATGGAAATCATTATAGGAAGTTTTATTTTAGGTACTACACATTGAGGCCAAGAAACTAATACTTAAAACTAATTATACTGCATACATGATTGATTACTATTAACAACCTACCTCATGCATACACATAGTTCCATGACTTCTGTGCTTTCCATTGCTTCTCAAATTAAGTATATTTCAAAACAAAGTCACATTATTTGGCTGTAGGATGGAAGAAAGTGCAAGTATCTTTTTTTTAAAAAATCATACCTTGATCAGAAAGAAAATCCAGCATGGTCTGCAGAAGGAAAGAGAGATGCCTGACACATAAAGCAGGATTGCCCATTCTTCTGGAAGCATACACTAGTTCATGAAGCAAACGCATCTGTACTGCAGCCCATCCTCTGTGAGTTCCTGTAAAGTAAGCAAACATTTAATACTTTTTAAAGTGAGGAGTCACCATAAATCAAGAGGTTTTAGGGTTTTTTTTTTAATATATTAATAAGTAATTTAATGACACATATAAACATCACTCAGTTTGTACTGTACATCATCTGCATCTTGTACTCTAAAGAAAAATTGGGGTCTTTAAGTTTACTTGAATATTTTAATCTGAAAGCTATTTTTGTTGTATATGCTTGTATATCAACTATTAAATTCATCACTAGAATTCAGAAACCAAAACTCTACACAAAAGCTTTAAGGTTTTGTATTTTCTTAATTCCCTGAACAGGAAATTCACATTAGATTTCATACAGAAACTTCATTTTTAATCCAAATCAACTACTTCTTAAAGACCAAGCAAAAGATTCTTAGCTTGCCTAAAGAAGGGCAGCAAGCAGCACAGAACTTGCAGAAAGTGAACACAGTATTTACCAGCTACAAGAATTGCCATGCATTCCAAGAGACTATTTTTCCTTTGTTTATAATAGATACACTAAAATAGTAATTCAAATTACACACAGCACCTAAAAACTGCAACACTAAGAAAAACTGAAGGTACAGTGTTAAAAGAACTTCTCTGTTTGCCACAATTACTTTCTGATAGGTAACTTATTCTGGCTTCATTTGAAATCAGCCAAAGAATCACAGAAAGCCAGCTGAGTGGCTCACTGTGCTAATCCTTACTTTCCCAGAGACAATTTACCTTTGCTGAAATCTTTGGGGTCCAGGGATAAGCTATAGCCAGGGAGGGTTTCCAAAAGCAATTTGTAGCAGGCTCTCCAGCCAGGCTCTGGGATGCTGGGTGCTGCACACTGCATGGCTGCTATACGCTTGAAAAATGCAGACTTGCGGTGGAAACCAATCCGTTCATAGAGCTCAGAAAGGATGCTGTAACGTTGGATTTTTTCTTCTTCTGAAAGCTGAAATTTAAAGGGGAAAGGGAATAGGGTTGGTTCTTAATTTTAAAAAGCCAAGCAAGCAAGAAAAAAAAATAAACAAATGAAAAAAACCACACAGACATCACCCGCCATCCCCATCCCACCACCCAAAAAAACCAAACCAAAAATACAACCAAAATAACCCCAAAAAAACCTACAAAAAAAAAATTAACAAACCAACCCATGAGTTAAAAATACATAGTAGACGTATTTCCAGCACCACAGAAGTCAGTGACTTTGCATATACCCAGTCATGACAGCTTCTGCTGCCAGGAAAACCTTACCTTCCTTCAACTTTAACAACTAACAAAAGCAACAAAGATTAAGTTCTTTACAACTTTATTTGTCAGAAGTACTGACAAGTAAGTAGTCAGAACAGTCAATAACAGCAAAACAACTCCACGTTTCATGGCAGATATTTACCAGGATATTCATGTGTACAGTAAGAACACAAAACTATACCACTACCAAAATGTATTGTTTACCAAGTGAAATATTTTTATCATTTTAAGATTAAATCTGAGTATTAATCTTGACATCTCAGGCTGTGAAACCAAATAAACTGCTGTCTCAATTTTCATATGTCTCTGATCTTGCAAACCACACAATTTTCATTCCATGACACCATCATGCACAAGCTGACAAGTAGCAAGGAAAGATTTAGTGGAAGGTTAAATCCTGTTAGACTTCAAGTTGAGACAAACTTGATGAGTAACCACCACCAGGTGCTTTTTTAGCTTATCAATACATTGGCACAAGTCCCAAGTAACCATTCCTTCCCCCTCTGCTTTGAATGAGTATGACAGCCAAGAAGAAACAGCAGCAGAAACTCTGGAAGCTACCAGATATTCCAAGTTTTCATCCCAGTGTGGACAAATGTTGAGTTCTGAAGGTGGAGGACTGCTGACACCTAGTGCACAAGATCTGGAATGAACAACCTAAAGCAATATAAAATATTTTAAATCATTCTGAAACTGCTAAGAAGTTCAGCCAAGGTGTTTAAAATGGCAAACTTCATACAAAAATAGTGCTGAAGGACAGAAACAGTGTTCATGGAGCTCATTCTTCTAAACTCAAAGTATCAGTCTGCATTCTGAGCACTCAAATTCAGATACTTAAAAGCCTTGGAAAGTCAAAAGATGCTGGTCACAGAGTTTAGCTTTTACAGAAATAATTAGGTCTTATCAATGAAGCTTCAAAATACCTTTTATTGCTTACATCTCAATGCTACTAACAAAATAGTCTTTCAAAAGTAATTTCTAATTC
This sequence comes from Calypte anna, assembly GCF_003957555.1. Taxonomy (NCBI): domain Eukaryota; kingdom Metazoa; phylum Chordata; class Aves; order Apodiformes; family Trochilidae; genus Calypte; species Calypte anna. The sequence continues at coordinate 146,871,690 of NC_044245.1, forward strand.
TGGGTATAGGTATATGGCACAACCTAAAGAAGCCTGAAGTCTTTAGGAGGCACCATGATGTTGTCTGATAGCTCTAATCTTTGTGCTTCAGGAGATGGAGAGACACAGACTACCAAATAATTCACCCATGGAGGCGTTTGCTTTATCCTGTGAGGTATTTTTTCTGCTGTTGAAAACTGGTTATGCTGATGTTCTACCTGCAAAAGGCAAACACTGTCCTGCAGTGTGTTCCCCTAAATTATCACACCCTGCTTTGTGTTAGGCCAAGTTATAACTATTACCTGTTTCCATGCTCTATACAGTAAATCTTCAAGAGCTGTAAATATCATTCCCAGTCATACCCATCTTTATGGAAAACAAACTCTCCAACACTGGAAATATTATCTTACTCATTTTTCTCATAATAATGTTTTATAGAAACACTTCCACCCAAGATAATGGCAAAATAATAGACATATGCAGTTAGAAGCTAGATGAATATTATCCTTGATTGAAATTAATAAGGGTACAGAATGGTTCACAGCTCAGCAGTGAGCCTCAATACCCAAACTATCAATATTGCCAAGGTGTCTATTTGTTGGGCTTTTTTTTAAAGACAACTACATCCTGAACTTCTACAGAGGTGCAACAACAGCATATACAGCTGGCAACACAAAATTAACAAGCGGTCATTAGGTACACATTAGATACACAAGATACAGCAGAAGATTCACTCTTAATAAAGGTATTTTTAAGAATCAGGTAATGTCAACATCACTCTTGAGAAGACAAATGATCATGCTCTTCAGTATGCAGCTGAACATAGATTTTTTTCCAGAACACATTTACTGATCACCTTGGGCCCAGGTGGCCAAGAAGGCCAATGGCATCCTGGCCTGGATCAGGAACAGCGTCGCCAGCAGGTCCAAGGGAGTGATTCTGCCCCTGTGCTCAGCCCTGGTGAGGCCACAGCTTGAGTCCTGTGTCCAGTTCTGGGCCCCTCAGCTCAGGAAGGAGATTGAGGTCCTAGAGTGGGTCCAAAGGAGGGCAACTGGGCTGGTGAAGGGACTTGAGCACAGACCCTATGAGGAGAGGCTGTGGGAGCTTGAGCTGTTCAGGCTGGAGAAGAGGAGGCTCAGGGGAGACCTCATCATTCTCTACAACTCCCTGAAAGGAGGTTGGAGCCAGGGGGGGGTTGGTCTCTTTTCCCAGGCAACTCTCAGCAAGACAAGAGGGCACGGTCTCAAGTTGTGCCAGGGGAGGTTTAGGTTGGATATTAGAAAGAATTTCTTTCTGGAGAGGGTGATCAGACATTGGAATGGGCTGCCCAGGGAAGTAGTGGATTCTCCATCCCTGGAGATATTTCAAAAGAGACTGGATGTGGCACTCAGTGCCATGGGCTGGGAACTGCAGCGGTGGTTCAAGGGTTGGACTTGATGATCTCTGAGGTCCCTTCCAACCCAGCCAATTCTATGATTCTATGATTTAGTTTGATCTCTCCTGTTGTGCAAGCAGTAGAATAAGAGGCAGTGAAGAAGAATCATCATATAACAGCCAGGGTTCGATGAGACCTCAGAAGATCCCCTGGTGCAACCTTTTGAGAGAAATGGAGTCCAGGTGAGTTCATTTTGCTCCCTGCCCAGTAGCATCTTGCCAGCCTGAGGAAAAACCTTGGATCACCACACCCTGAGTGCAGCCCCTTAACCAACTCCTTACCACCTCACAAACCACCCAGCCTGCACCTTGCCCCTTTTTCAGGAGAAGGCTGTGGTGACAGTGACAAACACTGAAGGCTGGGAGATGGTTCTGCCAGATTCTAACTGCCAGATTCTAACTTCCCACACCCACCTGACGAAGGTTGATATAAACTGCATTCTGAAGAAACTCAGAGGCTTCCATGCTCCTTTTCTGTATTGCAAGGACTCTCACTGCCTTCACACAGGCTTCCAGTTCAATCACACCAGCATTCTTGTACTTGAAGAGGGAGAAAATGAAAATAATACTGAAGTATTGCACCTGTTTCTGCATAACACAAAAGTGTCACATCTTCCAAACCCAGCAGCTCCTCAAAGCCAGTGACTGTACAGTTAAATTATCAACATAAATTATCAATCATAAGCAAGGAATTCAGTTTTACAGTAATTCTTCAGCACCTAAAACTGTTCCATAGTGACAAATCAAGAAATAATTTTCATTTTTGCACTTACTACAAAATATGCTATAGCACAGGAAGCTGTAGCAACAGAACTTCAGTTTTACTACATTAATTTTTTCTTTTGTTAAAAGAGTATCATGGATGACAAGTGAATTACAAACGACTCTGAGTTTTCTAGTATCTATTTACAAAACATGTTCTGTAAATTACTATTTCAGTTGTTTAGGTTGCTTTAAAAAGGCAGGAGACAATGTAGACATGCATTGATCTGGGTGAGCTCAGACACACAAGTATTTTTCAGACAAACAATTTAATCCAGTTGTTTGCTCAAACAATACTGATATTGGATATTTGAGTCAGCATATCTCCTGCTGAAGTTAAACTCTGTACAGGTATTTATCATGTCTGAAATCCAATGGGGGAAATAAAACTCAGATCAAAATGCAAAACTTACTCCACCAAAGCAGTTCTAAGTTCCTCTTTTGTGCATTTATATCAGCAAAGACAAATCACTGGAGACTGAAACCATTTTAGGAGATGTTACAAAAGTTTCTTAAGCTCAGTGATAGCACTAAAAAAAAATACATACGAGATGCTGCTTCCTCAGCATTAGAACTAGGGAGTTACACTATCTGAACATTCTAAGCAGCTAAAAGTAACTGTGCTTGTTTTGGAACAGCTACAGATCACTCCCAAGACAAACCTTTTTGTTATTTTGCAAGTGAAGCTGCAGTGAAGCATTCTTGATATTTATTAAGTGCAGAATGTGTATTATTATAATCAAAATATAAATACCCCTCTTTAAGTCCAAAATCCAGTAATTTTATACTTCTAAAGAAATCACACCCTTTTTAGATGAGCAACTTACCATTAAGGTAACATAAAAAGCTGAATGCACACTTGAGAAATATTCTTATATTAGTGGATTCAAATTTATCTGAAACAACCCCCAAAACCACCACTTTTCATTGCTCCTGATCATAAATTAAGTCATGCACACAATTTCTCTCATTTCATTTGGAGAGTCCCCCCTTCAATACAGACATGAAAATGCCACATCATAACTACATAGCTTAGTCTACAGATACTTTTTAGTGTCAGACAAAAAAGATACCTGAAATTAAATTGATTAAAGCATAGATAATTACTATTATCTTTAATGCTGATATGGATACTGAGCTTGTATTACCACATTATGAAATATTTCTTTTTGTATTAGGAATGCAAGCATTAAGCCACCATAATATCCTATGCTCTGAACACTTGCATAAAAACCTTTAAAAATGCTCCAGTAGAGCTGAAAACTGGGTCATTTCTTAAATCCTCTTTTATGAATGTTTGTCCATCACATTTCCACCATGACCTCCTACCCCTCCACATGCTCTGAACTCCAGCCTTCCTAACAATCCATATCAAGGATTGATACCAGCATCCTCTTCAGAAACTCCTGAATTCCCCAGAGATTATTCCAGCAGACACAGTGAAGAAACATTCATCTTACACGATGTAAAAAAGCATCATTGGAATTGATCAGGTATTAAGGACTATTTCTAATAGTTAACAAACCTTCAGATATCTGAGACTTCTACTCAGAGTGCTTTAAAAATGTAATACAATTATTCCAAAACCTCCAGGTCCTAGCAGACACTGTAAATAGTTTTACTCAGCAGATTGCTGGTTTAGGTGTTGTCTTTAACCAAAGTTCTGAGGTACTCAGACTCTAAACCAAGAACTCAGTTCAGCAGTATGAATTATTCCTATTTCCTCCACTATCTTATGTTTTCCAGACTTCATTCCATATTCTTTAGAAGATCCCCTGAAACCAAAAGCACAGAAGTTCATTGCTCACCAGAATTTCAGTGAAGTTACTTAAAAATCAGTAGGATTACCTTGCCATAGTAGGAAATGGCTTCTTTGTATTTGTCTATGATGTCTTCAGGACTAAGGCAGTTCTTGGCACGCCCTATCTCAGCACTGGTATCTGCATTTATACCATTGGAAGTCAAGGCACCTAAAATACAACAGGGTAAGAAATCAGCATTAAGACTTTTAGCAAATACCAAATATCTAAGAAGAAAACTAGGATATGCTGTAGGTTTGACCAAGGCATACACAAAGAATATTTGCCCCATCTAGAAGGCAATCATGCCCTACCTAGAAAACACTAGTCCTGGTTTATTATGCTATTTTAAAAAGTGACTCAGTCATAAACCAGCAGACAGGAAATAATCTTTTACTTAGAGAAAAACTAAATGTATTAATAATCTTTTACATTTCTCTGATTATTTAGATTATTAATAAAATACTAGATTGCTAAAATTAAGACAGTCACATCTGAATATCCAGTTTTAATCTTTAAATTATCCCTTGGTTCCACTTCCAAATTCTATTTCTAAAGCACACCTAAGGAAAAAAAAACTTTTTTATAACTAATTATTAGATCAGTGACCTTCTTTTCAGTCATTTAAAACAAATACTTCTCTTCCCTATACCTAGTAACATAAAGCCAAGTGCTACATTGTAATGAAGGCCACCAAATCTGAGCCTTCCATGGTAAAAAGAAAAAAACTACCTAAGGCTCAGGCAAAACAGTAAGGAATTTCTTATATAAAAAAGAGGGTGAGAGGCAGAAAGTGCCTTTACAGACACAAGAAAAAAGACTCTGAAACAGAAGCCAGGGAAATCTGGGGTATTACAAAAAACATGAACATTTTATTTCTAAAAATTTAATTTCATTGCAGAGTTAGCACAACAAAATTTAAACCCTCCAGCAAACATTAGGCAAGGCTCTGTACGTTTTAACATGTTACTTAATCTGTAGGATTACACAGTAATTTATTTCTCCAAGAGGTTTCTCTATATTAAGATGGCACAAAGTTTTTTGTGTTTCAGAGGTGTACATAACTCCCAATAGACAGTTAAAAAATAATCTGAAAGATACTTTCTAATCCCTCTTCCTATTCAGAATTCTGTTATTTTACAGTCTCCTATTTATCAACCTTAAAGAATCATACCAAGAATATCTGCAGATTAACACCTAAGGGATTTTATGGAAGTGCAAAATCTTTGTTAGGGATGGCTGAATGGGTACTGCAGCACTACAGAACTCCTTGTGAACATTCATGTTTAAAAAAATTTTAATTTTAATTTAATTTATTAATTTAAAAAAAATTAATTTAATGAGTACTCATTTTAATTTACTCATTAATTTAATGAGTACTCAATTTAATTTAATGAGTACTCATCAGAAGAAACAGTCTTAATTAGAATTTAGAGGGACACAACCATGGAATTATTGCCTTTATTTTCTGCCAGTTAATCTTCAGTCTCTTTGTTTCCTCACAATTTGTAGCCAAAAACTGAATTATCAGGAATCAGGACTACCCTTGCCAAGTGGCAGCAACTACCTACACAAATGCAAAACATATGCAAGTAATAAAAGAAAAGACTTTGGAAACATGCATGAAAAATAATGTACCTGGATCAATGAGAACTTCTTGTGCCCCTAAAAGGAGGAACAAAAATCATTTTTTTTTCAGCCTTGAATACAGCCAACAAAATAAGATCTTATAATGTTTTATAACTAACATCAGGTTTGAACAAAGCTACAAGATTTATAAGGATCATCATTGCTAATTTGAATGACTACCAATTGTAATTCATGTAGTCATCATATGTTAAATCTCATTCTCTTAAAAAATAAATGTAAAAATCCATAAACTTGCAGTGAATTCTAAGACATAGCAAGAATAATTGAATTTTCAGTGTATAATCTAAAGCCATATCTTTTTTCTCCTTTTTTTTTTTTAATTCTTGTTTTAGTTGGCAGGTTTCTGTCACAATCCATTTACTGTATTTTAATATCAGGTTTTACAGCTCTTAAATGTCCCATGGGAGCTCATTTAATCTACACAATACTCTAGAACAACATTTCCAAATTATTTTATCTCTTTCAATCTCATTCCATCAAATTTTCTGAATAACTGAATCACTCCAACCCAACAAGCCAGGTTGTTGATATAAAATAGTTGCCAAGAATATTGCAAAGTTGGATTACCTGATACGTAACACTTCATTGCCCTAAAGGTTGATTAAACATGGCAATAAAATTGTTAAGATCAAAGGTTAAGCAGTCAAAAACTGTCACTTTATGAGCAAGACACTTGATTTGCTCAGGCCTCAGATTAGAGAAGCAGAGACTTAAGACTAGATCAGAAATATCCTCAAACACTTCACTCAGGTGTCCTGATTCTGCTTGGGGAAAAAGGAAGGTGAGGTGACAAAATGAAGAGCTTAGTACTTCAGACAAATAAAGCACTGTAGAGAAACTCAGAACAGGAACTGAACCAGGCAGAAAGAAATCTAAACTCAGCTTATTCAACATGCAAATCACACAGCAAAAAGGCAATGGCCAGGGTCCCAGCCAAGAGGAACTAAGCAACATAAAATCTTCTTTTTCACTGAAAGCTGCAGAGATGAATCCAGCCATTCAAGGGGACACAGCCTGAAGCTCTCCCCCTACAAACAAAAGGGTTTAGGAACAAGAAAACCCTTCCTTAAAACCTCAAAGTCCCCTTTTCACAATCAGCAAGACACTGTAGTCCAATGGCCAAGGAAGAAACTTGATTTTGGAGCAGACAAGGTTTCAAGTCTCCTTCCCTCAGACAAGTACTTTAAATACTCTGTTTTTGACTAATCAACTGTTGTTACCAAGGGAGTTTCAAACTAATTTGAAATCTATATCAATAAAAAAGAGTATTCAGATGGTTATAGATAGGCATTAAATATATTCTGCTTAGTAGGGGGAAAAAACCTCACACTAAAAGAACCACCCTATAGCATTGCCCTGTTAAGCCTGCACTCTATTACACAAAGAGAGATGATGTTCAAGTTTCTCTTCCTGAAGATGTTTCTATATAAAGCAGACACCACAACATTTTTTGAGCAGTCAGGTCCTGTGCTACAAGCTAAAAAAACCCCAAATGGAGCAAATCACAGGATACTCAAGAGAAAGACCTTTCTCTTGATCAGATCTGGGTACAAAAGCAGCACCATGAAATGCCATCCTATCAAGGCTTAAGCACAGGCATGAGGAGAGGTGCAAATCCAGGCACAAAGGGAAGAAATAAAAACTCTGAAATCTTTATGCTTCAGAAATAATCTCAGTTCAATGTCAGTTACAAGTCTGGCAGTCCATTATTTGCACCAAATTTGGAAATCCCTTTTGTTTCTGCTCTTACCCTACAGAAAGACACTCTGGAATTTGTTCCCCAGATTAAATACTGTCCTCACAAAATTAATTGCATCAATGTAAATTACTAACAAAAGTGCAGCTTGAAAAGGTATTAAATGAAAAGCACTGCTGGGTCCAAAAAAGGTATGGAAACTTCCAGAATACCTTGTAGGAAAAAGACCAAATTCAGTAGTTCAGATCTCAAAGTATTAGGAGATCATATCCAGAGTTAGGGAAAAATATCTAATGGACCACTGTCATCTAGACAAGATGACCAAAAAAATCTATAATCAGGTTTTCTTCATATAAAATTCCTCTGAAAGACCTTGTTATATGAAACTAAAGCATTTTTAAATTACAATCACCCTAACACATCTGCAAACCTTGAATTACAGGACGACTTACATAGAGAAGCAGCAATATTATATCCAAAATAATTTTATTCAATTATTCTGATAGCTGTGACTTATTTGCTACATTCTCAGTAACAAGAAGCACCCATTACTAACAAAGCAATTGCAATATCTACTGTTAAATATTAATTGGAAAGTGGACAAAAGTTTAATAACTATGTGAAATGATACCATACCACCTAACATGAAATGCACTCACAGGTCACAGGACCAAGTGCATAAATTTTAATGACTAGATATTACACAAAAAATTAGTATTCTCTGCTGAAATAAGGTAATTGTACTATAATTACGTAGTCTCAGCATGCAGATTTTATAATAAAAAGAATGTAAAGCAAATGTTTACTATATTTTGACCTACAGCTGAATAAAAATGGGTGGTTGGTTTTTTTAGATGAAGCAATAATTTTGATCACATCCCACACAGGAGTACTTTACACCAGCAATTAAACCCCACTGCTGTTTGTTTCAGTGCTGTGTAACAACCTGAGCACAGACCCAGGAACAGCTGTGCTGGGTTACACCAAAACTCTCCTGGCTTATAATTACCAACACATGTTTCTTCCTAAGTGGTTCAAGTTCATCTCCCCAAACATGCAGGAGCTCAGAGGAACAGTGAGAATCAGCTGAACCCAAATAACCTAATCAGAGCCAACAGATCTGTCCAGGGGTGAAAGCCACCAGAATCAGTTAACATGAGCAGCTCTCTGGATCACCTAACAGAGAAACTGGGGTGGGTCACTGCCTATGGGGATACAGAGTAGTGTATCCTAAAAAGAACTATAGTTATTCCCTCCCACTCCCCTTTTCTAGTTTTACTCCCCATCAAGTATAATTTTAGAGTTGAGCTACAGGGTTGGACTTGATCTCAGAGGCCCTTTCTAACCTGGCTGATTCTGTGAGGAGATTTTCAGGTGTTCAGTGTTGGAAAACAGAACAAAAATTAATTCCCATCCTTACCTGGTCTGTGCCTGTTGCCTGCCTCAGCTGAAAGAGAGCCTCCCTGTGCCCTGCGAGATCCAACTTTACCTCCAGTACCACCTGGATAATGATAGATGACTGATGCTGAGCATAACCCCTCAAGAGCAGCTGCAGGGTAAACAAAAAAGCCAAGAGATTTATTATAGACACTTGCAAGAAGTCCATTTTACATTGCAAAAATCTATTTACACAAACATGAAGTATGCCTCAAATTGGAGTTCTAGCAAGAAAGGTCATGGAGAAGCCTGAGATACTCAATTTATCTCTGCTTTCACTGGCCAGGTTTACCCTCAGACATCCCAGGTTTATTAGCAGGATCTGCAGCAGGAACTAGCCACAGTGGAGGAAGACATAAGTACAAAGCACCTAAAAATTGGACACAAATCCACAAAACCTGGTAGGATGCATCCGTGGATGCCAAAAGAGCTGGTCTGTATGAGACCACTCTCTTATACCTCCAACAGGTCATGCCAATTGGAGGAGGTTTCTAATGACCCAAAGGGAAAAACTTCAAGAGGGAAGACCAGAGGTGTACAGGAAGATCAACATAAGCTCCCTGGAAAGGCTATGAATAAATCTTTCTAGAAATCATTTCCAAGCACATGAAGGACAAGAAGGTGACTGGGAACAGAACACATTGATTTACCAAGGATAAAACAGCCCTTGGCAACCTCACTGCCTTCCATCATCAGATGATAAGCTCAGTGGACAAAGGAACAGCAGTGGGTATTGAATATTTTGACTGCCACATTGATTACACAGAACACTCCCAGAAAACTCCAGGGTGACAGTGACAGCAAATTGAAGAACAGCAGGACAAGCATTCCGTGGAAAGAGAACTTGACAGACTGGAGATAAGGGTTGACAGGAGCCTTAATCACACCTGATATTCAGATTTTGGTCACCAAAGATCACTCCTATTTTTCAAAACCCAGAACAGAAGTTACAGAAGATGGTTTGATGGACTTGATTTTTTTAGCAACTACTTATTTGGTTAACTCTCCCCACTTGATCCTACCTCCAAGCCACAGAAAGTCATTCACAGACCGCAGGAGTTCCACTGCCATGTGGTAATGCACAAGGGAATCCTGCAACATTCCAGCCTGTAAGCACAGATCACCAACGTGTTTTCTCATCCGGCCTTGACATCGCTTCTTATAGTGCCTGCAAAAGAAAAGGTGCAGCTTACAGTCACTTACAGGAAACATTTATTGGAGTTAATAAACACCTAAAGTAGTTATTTTTTTCCTCTGTATTAGATCAGCATTCATTTGCTTGCTTTCTCTAAGCAAACACCCAGTATGAATTCTAATCAGCGTAATAGGCAAAAGTAAAAGAACAAACAATTTGTGGATGTATTGGGGGAAAAAAAGCAATAAAGCAATGTATTCCCTACTTGGCTACAGAGCCTTTATGCAGATTGGGTCACAAAGGTCAAATCCTCAACTTCAGAGCATTTTCATAGCCTTGTCACAAATGAAATAAAACAAAATCACAGAACCACCCAGGTTGGAAGGGACCTCAAATGATCACCTGCTCCAGGTGATCATTTTATGGAAAAAGGGAGTCTGGATGACATTATCTAGCTCTCTGGACAGTTGCATCTTAAAAACTTCTTTGTAGACCTCAAGGGCTGTTTGGCTCCCTTTTCATAGCTGGTATGTTTCTTGTTTGCTTTTAAAAATGCATAATAGCTCACTGGTAAGCCATGGTGGTCTCTTGCTCTGCCTTCTTCCTTTCCCTCAGAAGGGAATGGATTGTTCTTGTGCTTCCAGAAGGCTGTTTCTGAATTCCTCCAAGGACCCACGAGCCATCTATGGATGGCTCCTCTGGAATCGCTCACATCTGACCCTGAGCATATTCAGCTTGGCTTTTCTAAAATCCATGGTCTTTGTCCTGCTCAGCAGGATCTTAAACTCCACAATGTTGTTGCTGTATCCAAGGCTAACCCTGAAATGTTGTAAAGCCTTTTTGCTTTGACAGCTGTAAATCTGTGCTGTTCTTGCTTGGCAGGTCCAGCATCTAAAGCAAGAAGCAGTCCTCAGTGTATTCCAGAAAACTGATGGAGCACTGCTTTGTTGCTTTCCCAACAAATGTCCATGTAGTTGAAGTCACCCATGAGGAGCAGGTTCTGTTGGCTCAAGATTTCCTTATGCAGCCAAAAGTAAAGTTTCACCAACCTGAGAAGGAGGCTGGTAACAAATACCTTGACATAAGTTGTCTCTTGGTGATTATGCCACTAATCTTGACATAAAGGCATTTGATAGAACTTTCAGAAGCTCCACAGCTCAGCTCCATACATTTAAGCTTCCTACTTTGACATGGAGTGCAACTCTTCTTCCCTTCCTAGCTTTCTGGATGAGTTTGTAGCCATCCACTGTGGCCTTCCAGGCACGTGAGTATTCTCACCATGTTTCTGTGGTTTCTGTGACATTGAAGCTCTCAGAATGGGCACAGAGCTCCAGTTTTCCTTGGTGCTGCCCCAATCTACATGAACTTGAAGTGGTGGCTGAACTTATGATTCTTGCCTTTTTGGAGAGGCTTGGGGAGCATTCCTAACTACTGTCACAGATACACTCACCTACCATGTTGTTTATGAATATACAGGTGTCAGCTTTGGAATTTACCACCCCCAAGTTTGTTAGTTTAAGTACAATCCATGAAGTCAGCCCATTTGCTAGTGAAGATTCTCCTGCCTCTTTTTGGTAGGTAGAGCCTATCACTCCCCAGAGCCTGTATTCATTGAAAAATCTAACTGTGATCACCTAACCCAAAACCCTGGTGACAACACCAGCCACAAACCCAGGTATTGAACTGCATGCATGATGTGTCAACTTGTGCCTGCACCCCTCTCTCTGACTGGCAAGACAAAGCAGAAGATCACTTTAATATCTGTACCCTTCACTTGTGTCTCCAGGGCTCCAGCTTTGCTTTACCATGTCACTGGTGTTCACATGGAAGAGGTGACAGTAGTGACAGTACTCGGTGCTTTTAACCAGCTCTGGCAGTTGTTGCTCTGTGACATCCCAGATCTTGGCTCCTGCCAAATACCAAATTTGACTACCCCAGGCCAGCAGACAGGAGCCTGGGTGCTTCTTAGCAGTCACACACAACTATTGCTCCTCCTTTTGCAGCTTTGCTGGTGCAGCTTCTCCCTGTGACTCTTGCTCCTGGGTTCTGTCCTCTGCCATGGCTTCATACCTGGTGCTGCTTGGTACATAAAAGTAGTGATATCCTCCTCCTGTGGATCATCTGAGACCTTGGTGCCTCCTGTGCCAAGGGGCTGGCAGTTGTCACCTGTAGGACGGTGCCACAGTGCCCTGGTACTTCTTACAATGCCTTAAAGAATATTATATTTCTTGTTTATTTCTTGTGCACAACCTGCCAACTTCTAGAAATGTCATGTCCTGAATGTCATGTCCTGAAACCAACCCAGTTTTCTTTTTAAGGGATGGTTTGTGACAGATCACTGCCACCTCCAGAAAGAACTGACAAGGTTTCTCTTGCTACTCCTTTTTTTACATATTAAAATAAACAGTGAAGTTCTTTCCTGTCCCAAATAAAATTAATAAACTTCACTGGCCAATGAAGTCCTACAAAAAATACTGAACAGACACTTTATTTGCAACTTGAGCACAAATCCACATGTTGTATGCATTAACTTCAATATTTAAAACTGTTTTGTAAATTCAGATAAAGAAATGTAGCAGATGCAAAGACACACAACCTGAAGAGCACCTCCTGATTTGTCACAGCTCAGGACAATGCTGAGTCTCCTGTTCTGCCTCCTGCAAGAGCATTCCCTAGCAACAATGTCCTTGATCTACCTTATATTGTTTTCCTAGGGAAAAATTAAACACTAATTTAGATATTTTATTCATTTATCTACAGAAGTAATCTTTCCAAAACCACAAAGAACTACTTTGGATTAACTGTGGTCATGCAACATTTTTGGTTTTTAGTAGATGAAGTATTGATATTTTTTACAATTCAACTGTGTCCAACAGAGTACCTTCTAAAAATTTACCTAGCATACTTGAACCTAACATCTTTTTTAAAAAAATTAAAAAAATAAAAAATAAAAACACAGGGTAACATCTATTCTCCAGATGCTGAGTTCTTACACCCTAAAGCAAGTCTTGGATATTTAAGGAAATGCTATGATTATGAAATGAAATGGGGTTTGAGGTAGTGGGGGTTTTTTCCAGCAAAGAACTTCCCAGAGAACCAAAGAGATGAATTCAAGTGCAACTGAAATAATCTCTCATAACACATCTGAACAGAATGCCTTCATAAAGTCTACAATGTGGGGAAAAAAAAGAAAAAGGGGGATAAAAACATATGAAGTATAAGGAATAAGCATATTAATCCTTTAGATTTTAAGGCAGTAAGGATAGGAAAAAGGGCAATAATAAAAAGAATGACATCTCATTGGCTTGTTTGCTTTTGAGGTTCTTGAGTTAGGTTGGGTGTTTGGTTGCTTGTTTCAACAAAGAGAAGCATCAAGACTAAAGCATAACCACCAGATGCTGCCACCAAACCACAGGATGTCAGGTAGGAAGGGAGCTCAGGGATCATCTGGTCCAACCCTTCTAATATTATTGTTTATTTGAGATGTCTCAGCACCTTGAGAAGCAGAGAATTGTAGCTGGTTTTTAAAATAAATGGTTAATCAAGAAGATTAAAAGAAAGTAATATTCATATGGATGAAGGACAGAAATTTAAAAAGAGAAGCTATATGGAAACACACAGACTTTCTTTATAAAAATGAAATCAAAAAGCAATCAGAACCAGTGTCACTGTTTGTGAGAAAAACTGGAAATTACAAAAGGAGACAAGAAGCATGTCTGCTATTGCTCCTCTCCATCAGAACGTTACTAATAACTCTTATATATAAATGTTCCCATTTTTCTGGTCTTTATATTCACAAGTAATGTGAAGATAACATGAAATGGAGCTAAATGCAAGCTGACTTCTTCCTTGATCTTTCAGATATGTCAAGAAATTGCAATATTTGTTGTCTTCTATTGTTCAACAATATGTGATGGATCTCCTTAAAAAAAACAATGCAAGACATTTCAAAGAGACAACTAAAGCTGCTCTGCACAAACTATGGAAGGGCACGAAATCTTACCAAGATTTGGGTAACAGAGAAATAATTCCAGCAAAATGTTACTTTGTAATCTTAAATCAGTATTGTATAGGAAAATACAAATTGTTTAGAAATCAAGTTTTACTAATCTCTACATTCCAGAATTATTGCTTTTAAATTTTTTTTTACATAAAATAAATGGTGGAATTGGAGAATCATTGTTTCCTTACACAGATATATTTCCTTTCAAAGATACTAACACTTAAAAATTCCTCTCTACACTTTCAATTAGTCTCTGTGTTTATAGACAAATTACATCTCTTATTCATTTAAAACTGTGGCTTTTAAGTGTGTTTTTCCAGATTTTCCAGATTATATATGATAAATGACTTATGAGTCACACAAAAGGAAAAAGGTGGTGCCAGACTGCTAAATTGGATCTTAATACCAGAATCATTTCAATCACACTGCCTCACCAACACCTCTTCTTAACCAATACTTAGTTCTGTTGCAGATCTATGCATATCTCAATATAAGCAAAATTTGCATTTATTCACTTAAACATCAATAAAAAATGTTTGTAAAAAATACTCCTCTTTTAGAAATCCTCCTTATTTTTAAATAAACAGAATTTATCCCCAGTGACGAAGAAATTTACTCTTAATTATTCAAAGACTGAATGCATTCCACCTCCATTTAGGCTCTTACAGGTGGTGCCAAGGGAGGAACTACTTCCTACAGTACCTGCAAGACTTTACAAACCTCCTGGAAAACTTTTACTCAAGATTTATAGAGTAAGTTTACAAACCACAGACATATAAACTGTCTGAAATTAGTGCTCATGATTAAGTACAGTGAATTTGGGCTTTTTTTTTTTTTTTTCAATTACTGCAAACATTTCCAAAAAGAGAAAAGACAGAGATTTCACTGAGAAAAAAAACACTCTCCAGGAACAGCAAAACTTAAATTACTGCATATTTGGGAAGCCTATTTTGAAACAAAATCCAGTACCTACCACATCAGGTTGTTAAAAGAATGTCAAAATGACTGATGATTTCTTCAATGCATACTGGGGTGCAAATTTCATTGAAAAAATCATACATACATATCTCAGCATTTTTTTTTCTAATACACAGCTTTACCTGAAGAATCTGGCCACAAAGATGAAAGTCAGAAGGCTACAGATATCTTTTTTTTTTTAATTATTAACTGTTTAATTATTCTGAGTTTCTCCTGCTTAAGCCTAACCTGTTTGATGGCAGGAAGTCCACTTAAGTTAACTGCTACTTTTTCTAGGACACACTGACAACCTTTTTCTAGGTCCTTTTCTTGTAATACCCTACTGCTAAGAGCTGTTTCTATTTATTTTTCCCCACTTAAGAGACCAAGTCTCAAGGACCCCTTCCAGATGTGACACACTCAGGAGCATCCTTGAGGAAGTCAGTGCCACATAATGCAGGAACACACATAGTGTCAGTCATCCAACCTCCAGAGGGTCCTCTCTTCAACACAGGTACATGTACAGTTGACTACAAAACTAGTTTAAAATCTTATTCTGAAGTGATTTGTGTTAGTTTGGTACCTAACAGTCTCTTTATATTCTCTTCAAAATAAAAACCATGAGCATTACCATCAGTGACCACTTCTACTGCTTCAAATGGAAGGACAATAAATCTGTCCCAGGAGCCCAAAAGCACAACCCATTGCTATACCCATGCTTTACCCCTCCATCCCCAACTCTTTTCTAGGATCCCAGGATAATTTTATGGAAAATTCAGAGCAACAATATTGTATTTCAAGATAAAATTTACTTTCACTACAAACCATCCAGCAACAGGTTTGAGGGAATTTCTGGATTCCCCAAAATTTCAGAGTGGCTAAATTTAAAAACAAGAAACATGCAAAATGAATTTGCAAAAGTATTCATGCAATATGCTTCAACAAAAATTTCCATAAAATTCCACTAATTCCATTTAGCATGCAGGAACTACAGATATCACCAATCATAACATTATCCAGACTTAAAAGACACAGCTACAGCATTTGATCAACTGCCAGAACTCTTGAATTTGGAAACCAAACACAGGCAACAACAGGTTCATGGCTTTGAACTTTAAGAAATAAAGCAAATTCCAGAGGCCAGCAGCCACCTATGCAAATTATGTGTGTCCTAGAAAACAATTCAGCCTTGTTACCAAATATAATTGCCAAATGTGCCAAAAGGGGTCAACCACAGGAGTAAGGCTCCAGGCAGCAATTATTTTTGTGTGTACTGAAAAAATAAATATAAAAAGCAACACTAAAATATGCAATGAAGGCAGGGTGGGAAGGCAGTACATGGAAGAAAGCTAACTATTTTTAAATATACACAATCACATCCTACCTTTTTAGACCCAACAACAAACTCACAGGGCAGTATGAGAGAAGAAGATTTGAAAAAAAAAAAAAAAAAAAAGGAACAAAACAAAAATTAGAAAGACAGAGAACAGAAAGAAAATTAACAGCCACATATGCATCCTGAAATCTCAGACTTTGATAAATCAGTGAATAAATCTCATCTACAATGCTGTGTAGAGAAAGATATCTATAAATACAGCCCTATTTTCTTATCACTTGATAGCATTAAATGGATGCCTTAGAGGAATTAAAAAAGAACCTAAGACACAAAGTGATGTAAACAACATTCAAATGAGCTTATTGAAGTCAATTTATAATCATACATGGGTATGTTTTGAGGTTGGTTTATTTAGCTGAAAACAAAAATAATACAGAAAAATTAAACAAGTGGGATTTCTTGTATTTCTGGCAACTCTTTTTGCTAGTTTCAAGTTTGTGGGCCCTTTGCATCACGACAATATTTCCACTCTTTTCAACCAAGTAACTATAAAGTACAACTGATGTAACAAACTTTTTCAGTTATCCTCAGCAGCCCTGTGACTACAGAAATACTTTGCCCAATTTACAGATGAAGAAACAGAGAACTAAACATATTTTCCATGATCACCTATTGGCTCAGTGCTCTAGGAATTAAACTAAGTCCAGACTCCCAGTCCTACGACTTCTATTTAGCAGGACAATCTTTCTTTAAAACTTTTTAAGACTAAATCCTACTATTTTTCATACATAAAGTTTTCTACCAGCCAAAAAAATTCTTCTACACAAATACAGTGGCTTTGTGTATATTAACATCTCTGTAGGAGTTCTGGGAATATTGTCTCTTCTACTCATTGTACAAGCAATTTGCAATAGACACAGATCAGCTCCACTTTTTCCTACAATTATCTTAATCAAAATACAGCATAACAACTCAAGTTCCTAATTTATGAACTTTATATCTTAAAAGAAGACAATCATGTTGCAATTATTATGCAATTAAATCAATGCTAGTCTAACTGGGTAGGAGAGAAGACCAGTTCTATACATCTAATCCTGATCATAACATTAAGTATTAACCTTAATATTTTACAACATATTGCTTGGAGAAAAGTCTCACTGAAGAGACCAACAAGTTAAGTAGTTGCAAGTATTCTTCATGTGATCAGAATTACTAGGTCCCATATAACTTCTTAACATATTTTCACTCATTATATCACCCCAATTCATTAGCTCAGGGTCACAGCTGTAATGAACATCTAATGAGACCTTTGCTACACACAGAAATATAACCTCAATCTCAGAAGTTATAGGGAAAAATGTGTTTATTTAGCCTAAGTAGACACCTGCAACCACAGAAGCAAAGATACATACTACCTGTTAGCACAGAGTGTGCCTTCTCTCTGTAGAATAAAGAATATTTATGCTGTTTAGCTGGTTGCTCACTGACTTGGAGGCCAGGATATATTCTATATATATAAAAAAGGATTTTTAAGGGGGTGGAGGGTATATAAACAGAGTAAGGGGACATTATGTCCCTTTAGCCCTTTAGAAACTTCCACCCATTCTAGAAAAAGTTGCTTCATTTTCCTGAGTATCTCAACATCTTCGTATTTCATTCTTTAAAGTCCTTACGCTGACAGACTCAAAACCAACAAAGCAAAAGTTACTCTACCTGATGTTCTAACTAATATGCACTCTGAGCACTCAGACAACCTTTACCTGTCCCTGAACAGAATTATACAACACTACATCTTGCAAAAACAGAAATTAGACTCTGAAGGTTCTTTCTAGCCCTGTATCTCTCCATTATGACTTAATTCAAAGCTTTCCCCTTCAGTCTGGGAATCTGTCAAGAACATGCAACAATTAAAACCTTTTATTGCAACCAGGATAAAAAAAAATACAATATACTATCATTTCACATCCAAAGACTCAGGCTGGAAAGCACAGGTTAGTTTAACAACTAACCTATGTGAGGTTAAATTAACCAAGTTAATTCAACTACATTTCATGGTCCTGAATTTCTGCTAAGCAGAACAGAGAATCAGGCTGCATCATGCTACACTAAAGGTGCCTAGAAAGGTCCCTGTGCAGAGCAGCTCAGGTACACTAAGGACACAGACTTCTGACTCCATCAAGGACTTTCTGAGATCAGTTTCTGGAGTCCACATGAGGACATAAAAAATCCAGGCATTTAGATTATTTCCTTACCCAACCACACAAAATACTAAACTGAATTTAAAGTTTGTTTACTTCAGCTTGCCATGCTATTCTTATAAAAATCCTAAGTTTTAAAACAATAAGACATACTAACTCCTCAGCAAAAGAAAGCTGAATCATTTCCTTCTTATTGAGCTGAAAGAAGCAAGACTAGATTATTTAACACCTTTTCTTTGAGCAGTTAAGTGCAGCAAACTTTTAAAGCACATCCATTGATCTAGACTTACTGAAAAATTATTTAGTATTCAGATCACCCAGGAAGGTTATATGCACATCTGAACCAGTCATTAACTCCACAGAACCCAGGGTCACACACTTCCCATTTTGCAAAAAATTCAGGCATCACACTAAATCTGTTTCAAAGCTTCAGTGCAACAGCATAAAATATCTTCTCGGATATTTGTGGACACACTGTCTATTACTTGACCTCCCCACCAGTTCAGAGCTGCACAGGAAATATTTAGCCATTAGCTACAACACAGCCACTGCTTATAAATAATTTATTTAAGGAACTGACTTCCCAAGTACAACTCAGAAGAATGATGTTTAGAAGACACTGAAGAGCATAACTGATTCTGATATTGAGGTTCTTGGCCAAAACTCAGCTAAATGGAACTCAGCTATTTTTCTCAGCTAAACCAAACAGGCAAACTTGGTGATCACGTTCAACCAAAATTCACCCAAACTGAATAAATAAAGCCACAATTCTGAAAGAGCTCATTTAACTTACAAAACTTTACCACTTATGCAGAGTACAAAAACCAGCAACATAATTCATACTCCTACTGAAAGTTGGATAGTGCAGAAGACTGGTGAATAGCTTGAGTGGGGAACAACACTGGTTAAGCAAGTCGGAACAAGTTCAGCTGCTCCCCAGCAAAGAGGACCAGGAGCTGGGGAGAAAGGTACTCCAGTGATAATTTAATGGAGGGCTTCAAATTAATTAGAAAGTTTAACAACTTTCTTCCAATATATCACATTCTTATAGACAGATTCTAAGGACAGGACTAATTAGGTGATCAAAATGATCAGAGGGCTTTGTCTTACCTACCCTGGACAACTCTGAACAACCCTGCCTGGAACCACTGCTAGCATCCCCAGTTGTACCAGACAGATGTGAAAGATACTTTGACAAGGCTTCCACAACTGTCTTTTTCAAAACAAGAGGAAAAATGTTGCTTCCATCCTTTGGATTTGACCACAAACAGTGGAGTCAAAGGTTTTGCACCTGCCTGTAGCTAGCAAACCAGAATTACTAATCCCTAACACAGGAACTATGTAACACTCAAATCTGAAATCTGAGCATGCACATGATTGGGAAGGAAAGATGTGTGGAGGAAAAAAACAAAAAACAAAACCAACCAAACTTGTAACATACACAAAACCACAGTTGTGAGAAGAATGGCAGCAAAACAAGTCAGGTCAAGAGTCTAAAATAATTACATCAAAACAAAAGACGGGTAAAGATGCTGCATTTAGTCACCCAAATAAATAGTCACTGTTTTATAGGATGAAAAAGCAGACAGAGACTTAGGAAAAAAAAACTAAGTAGGATTAGTCAAATATTACTCAACATAATATAAATTATTTTTCATTGGTGTTAGTTTGAATTTCTTCAATAATACTGTGTATTTATAAACCATTTGAAACTTTCCACCAAAAAGTCCTTTTTTAACAGAACCTGTCAAACCTTTCCTGTGACTTCTGCCTACTATCTGATTAGCCTTATAAATTAAATATACAGAAACTCAAAACATCAAATATGGTCAGACTACAAATTATATTAAATTACAGCAGACATACACAGTAAGACAGGGACATGGTCTTCGTTGTAACAAAGTACACTTTGTCCTTTCTAATAGGATTATTCTGCAGACTAGCAATGGCCACAGGTTTTTTCAAGACCTGCGAGCTGACAAAAATAGCTCCTTACCTACTGTCAGTGTCCAGACCTACAAAATCCTTCTTCTCAAACGGAACACAGAGGAGTGGGATCTTGTCTCCAGACTTATCAGTGGCTCTGTCAAGCCGCTTCGACTCCAACACTATAAAGAGGGATTCAATAAAATCTTCTATCCTCTTCTCCACGGTGTCACATTCATCATAACTGGGGTAAAAGGCCACATCCGTGCGGGGCTGTTCCGCAATCTCTCCTTGAAGCCCGAAGACAAACAAGCGGGAATCGTAGAGAGTGGAACCGTACATTTCCTTTTGGAGATGGAATTTTTCATAAGTCTGAGGCCAGTCCTTTGCAGAAGAACAGTCAGTGATGGTTATCAGCCCCACAACTTTGCGGTGTGTCTGAAAATCCCCCCACTCGTTGTTCTCTGGGGGGTAATGGTGCCGGTAGCGGATGTACAGCACACGCTGAGAGTCGCGCACGTTCACCTGGCTGACTGCTGAAATTCGCTTGTAGATTCTGAAGAAGCTCTCCTCAGGTACAATGCCAATCGGCTGAACCACCACCAGGAGAGTCTGATGGTCCTCAGCACACTGCATGTAGTCGGGAACACTCATTTTGCGTCAGTGGCAGGCTAGTGAAAGAAAAAACAATGTTATTTTTTAACAGCCAGAAGTACAGATTCGCTGAATCAAGCCAGGACTTTGATGCCCCTGCATCCTGTTTATGTGTTAAAATACTAATACTTTCGTTATTTTACTAAATTCCCACTCATGCAGCCTACTGACAAGGTCCCACAGCCCACAAGGAGCATCCTTAGTCACACATCAGCGTGGCCACAAACAAAAACATGCAAATTGCTTTTTTTTTTCTCTCAAGGAAACAGTTTCCTATTCCCACTACACAAGACAACCGAACACACGGGGCAGCCGAGAGTCTCTCCCTACCACAGCCACGGAGGAAATGCTTGCCAAAGCACCACCTGAGAGGTCCTTTCAGACGCAGGCTCTCCAGTCTGTCTCCACAACACACCTTGGGGAAAGACGGAAAATCGTGTGAGGTGGGATGCACACCGACACCAGATCGGAATGGCCAAAGCTGTCAGTGCTTGCCCAGGGCCAGGAAGAAGAAAATCGGGTCCAGAACACCTGCAGGCTCATCAGAAGCACCAAGCTATGTTTTCTTGGTTTCTATTTCAAAATTTAGAATTCCTTTTCCCCTGAGCTGTCTAAAACGGATTGCTGGACTGCTGCTCTGTTTTGGAAACACACACCTTATTTATTTCCTTCATTTCTTCTTGAAACCTCCCAGACCACACAAACCCCTTGGGGAATTTCAGCTCCAAAGCAACCCTCTAAAACGCACACATGACCGAAACAAACGAAGAAAAACAAACAAACAAAAAAACCCAACAAAACAACACAAGCCCAAAGAACGAACGGCAGCGTGGCTTTAGACTGACACTGCTCGGTTTTACCACACAGAACGAATAAAATAAATAAAGAGCTTGGAGCACAGGTGGCAGAAAAGCAGCGGTGTGAAAAGGAGGGGCTGCTCAGAACCAGACAGGACGAAGACCCAGCAGTGTAAACCCCTTGCCCCGGACCCCCCCACCCTGCTCCCCACCGCCAGGCACCAGCGCAGCCCCGGCTGTCAGTGCGCGGACATTGCGCGGATATTGCGCGGAGCACTGCCCGGCCCGGGCTGCCGGCAAGGCGGGAGGATACGGGGGCTTCGCTCCTTCCCTCTCCCCCGGCAGATCCCCACGGTGGGCACGGAGAAGTTTAGGAGAAGGAGGGGGGTTAAGAAATATACATTTAAACACGAGACGCGCCCAGAGGAGGAGCGGCAGCAGCCACACGCACACACCCCGCAAGGAGAAGGGGCTGAGGGAGTCAGCGCGACGAGAGGCCCAGGGGAGCCGCTGCGGGACGGGGGGAGGGGGGAAGGGGCAGAGTCTCCGGGGAAGGGTAAGGGAGTGGCTGGCTCGGGCTCCCGGGGGATAACGCGGGTGTGGGGGAACGGAACTCACAGCCGGGACAGGAACCGCCCCCACCTCCTCCTCCTCCTGCCGCCGGGTGGGCAGGGGAGGGGACGGCGGAACTGACGGCAATGGGCAGCGCATGCGCAGCGCTTGGCGGGCAGAGGGGATGAGGAGCGTTTTGGCGGGCTCGGTGTGAGGGGTGGCGGTCGCTGCCCGAGGTGGTGCTCGCGGTGTTCACACAGGGATTGTGTTGTCCCCACAACGGGGTCTGTGTAACTACCCCCTGTGCAGTGATCCAGAGGTATTTCTTTATTCCCGGTCGGCACAGAAGGGGTTGCGAGGTGGTAAATCCAGGAAGGTGCCAGAGCTCTGTGCAAAAAGCTGTGGGATGTTTATCCCCTTTAGCAAGCATGAAGATTCACCTTAATTTACATGTATTGGTTTGTAACTTAAACCAGTGCCAGTCTCACAGAAGCACAGAATATTTAGGTTGGAAGAGACCTCCAGGATCATCCAGTCCAACATTGACCGACACCATTATCTAAGTACTAAACCATATACTTAAGGAACAGGTCCAAATGTCTTTTAAATGTCCCCAGGGATGGTGACTCCAGCACCGTCCTGGGCCATTCCAGTGCCTGACAACCCTCTCAGTGATGAAATGTTTCCTAACATCCAGCCTAAACCTCCCCTGGAGCAGTCTGAAGAAATACAGTTTGCTGTGCTCCTGCTCCTCTATCCCTTTAAAGCCACCATCTGCCCAGCATGGTATTAAAGAAAAAAGCTGTCCCACATGTGGCCTTTCTGAGAGGACTGGGAAAAGAGGAAAGATCTGACAATAAGTTCTAAAGAAGTACTGGTTTGCTCAGATCACCTTAGACTGCATTGTCCACAGCAGAGAATTACCATTGTGACTCCTAAATCTGTACCCGAACGGCTCAATGCCCTCAGAAATCTCTGTAGCTTGATGGGGTTTTATGTGTGTGTTGAAATTATGAAAGTCTCCAGTAGTATTTAAAATAAAAATAAAAATAAGTAATTGTAATGTCAACCATTTCCACAAGGTGTCACGAGAGGATAAGGATCAAGGAAGAAACGGAGCCTGCTGGATACCTCTATGGAATGAGAGGACATTGTACTCACTTCAGATAGAACTTACACTGAATGGCCTCACCGAAGTTAACAGAATTATGCAGTCTGAAAGATACAGATTATCTGTTTTAGTTTAACTGTTAAAGGCAGCTCCAAATACAGAAATGTTGGAACTGATGCCAAGGAACACACCACTGTCCCATCCTTGCCCTGAAGTGCTGACAGCTCCAGACTTTTTACCAATACAAATAATCAGGCATATTACTTGTAAAGCATAATAGAAAAATTTTATTAAAGCCATCAGTGAAGCACAAGCTGCATTATCATTCCTGGAAGTGCTAAATCACTGAGAGTGGAGCATTGTGCACTCATGGAACGATTCAGGTTGGCAGAAACCTTTAAAGGTCCTAAAGTCCAACCCCCCTGCAGTGATCAGGGATATCTTCAACTACATCAAGTTGATCCTGTACTCAGCCCTGGTGAGGCCACAGCTTGAGCCCTGTGTCCAGTTCTGGGCTCCTCAATTTAGGAAGGATATCAAGGTCCTGGAGCAGGTCCAAAGGAGGGCAACTGGGCTGGTGAAGGGACTCGAGCACAGACCCTATGAGGAGAGGCTGAGGGAGCTGGGGGTGTTGAGGCTGGAGAATAGGAGGCTCAGGGGAGACCTCATCGCTCTCTACAACTCCCTGAAAGGAGGTTGGAGCCAGGGGGGGGTTGGTCTCTTTTCCCAGGCAACTTTCAACAAGACAAGAGGGCACGGTCTCAAGTTGTGCCAGGGGAGGTTTAGGTTGGATATTAGAAAGAATTTCTTTACGGAGAGAGTGATCAAGCATTGGAATGGGCTGCCCAGGGAAGCAGTGGATTCTCCGTGTCTGGAGATATTTAAAAAGAGACTGGATGTGGCACTCAGTGCCATGGGCTGGGAACCACGGGGGGAGTGGATCAAGGGTTGGACTTGATGATCTCTGAGGTCCCTTCCAACCCAGCCAATTCTATGATTCTATGATTCTATGATTCTATGATTCTATGATTCTATGATTCTATGAACAGAGATCCATCCAACATGATCTTTTATGTTTCGAGGGATAGAGCACCTACCACCCCTCTGGGCAACCTGTTCCAATGTTTTAACACCCTCATAAAAAATTTCTTCCTTGTATCCAGTCTAAATCTTCCTTCTTTCAGTTTAAAATCATTCCTCCTTGCCCTTTAGTAGCAAGCCCTATAAAAAATTGTCCCCACCTTCCTTATAAGCCCCCTTTCAGTACTGAAAGGCCACAAGATCTCCCTGGTGCCTTCTCTAGGATGAACAGCCTCAGCTCTCACAAAAGCTGAAATATTCCATCCTTCTGGTAATTTTTCTGGCTCTCCTCTGGACATGCTCCAACAAGACCATGTGTGTCCTGCAACAGGGGCTCCAGAGCTGGATGCAGTACAGTAGCTTTTGCCAAAACAGACAGGGACAAACTTCTAGAACTAACATTATCAGCAGCAAAACCCCCATTGCCTTCAGCAGGCCTAGGCTGACACAAAAACAAGTTACCTACACAGTTAACACACAAGCTAAATACTGTCTGTATATGTGGAACATGTTAATAATGAGGATACAGCCTCTTAATTACTTAGTTTACATGTGCCCCCCACACCTTGATGTCCTTGTCAAGTGTCAGGATTACCAGACAGCATTCCCTTTTGCTGCTGCAGTGCAATATTTAGCAGCCTGTAATTACACTGTGAGTTAACAATTTTGTAGCCACTGGCCTGTAATTAGAATACAGAATCATAGAATTACAGGATGGTTTGGGTTGGAAGGGACCTTAAAGACCATCTAGGTCCAACACCCATGCCATGGGCAGGGACACATCACAGTAGACCAGGTTGCTCCAAACCCCATCCAGCCTGGCCTTGAACAATTCCAAAGGATGGGGACAGCCACAGCTTCTCTGTGCAACCTGTTCCAGTGTCTCACCACCCTCACAGGAAAGAATTTCTTCCTCATGTCTAACCTCAATCTGCTCTTGTCCAGTTTAAACCCCCCCCATGTCCTATCACTCCATGCCTTTGTCATAGGTCCCTCCTCAGCTTTCCTTTAGCCCCTTCAGGTACTGGAAGGTTCTGCAATGTCTTCCCTGGAGCCTTCTCTTCTCCAGAGTGAACAACCCCAACTCTCAGCCTGTCTTCACAGAAGAGGTGTCTCCATCCCTCTCATCTTTGTGGCCTCCTCTGGACTTGCTCCAACAGCTCCACGTCCTTTGTGTGCTGGAGGACCCAAAACTGGATACAGTACTGCAGAAAGAGCCTCATGAAAGCAGCTTAGAAGAGGAGAATCCTCTGAGGTGATTCAAGTACATACAGTAGGAGCCAATTTACCATTAAAACCAACTCCTGAGACGCTTGCCCGGACATAAGGCCCATGTCGAGGCGCTCATCCCTGAGGCTCTTCCCGCTTGTGTTGGGGCCCGCGCTCTGCCCGAAGGGCCAGCGGGAACACTCAGCAGCCCTGAGGCACCCAGGCGCCTTCAACTCCTCGACAGAACCTGGAACTTCGGTGCCGGGAGAGAGACGGAGAGGAGAAGGAGGAGAGGGGAAGGTGCTCTGTGGGACTTGTAGTCCTCCCGCCGCTCAGAGGACGCGCGGCCTCATGGGAGTTGTAGTCCCGCTGTCTCCCGCCGCCGCCAGCGAGCGGGGTCTCTCTGGGGGCCGCAGACTACAACTCCCAGCGGGCTGTGCGCGGCAGCCGCGCTCTTCTCCCCGGTCTGGAGCCCGGCGGGAGGGGGGGGGGAGTAAGATGGCGGCGAGGCTGTCCAGTGGCGAGAACCGTCTGGTATCGCTGCCCCTGTCCCGGATCCGTGTGATCATGAAGAGCTCGCCGGAGGTCTCCAGCATCAACCAGGACGCGCTCTTCCTCACCGCCAAAGCCACGGTACCGCCTCCCTCTTCCCTTCCCTCTCGGGCGACCCCGCTCTTTCCTCGACGCGCTGTTGGGCCCGTCCCTGGTACCTCTGGCTCCGGGTCGCGCTCCCGCCTCGCTCCTCTGGGACACCCCGGCTGCAGCCGCGTTGTGACAGTGCCCACCTGGCTCTCTGTTCCCCTCCTGCCTGAGGCCATGAAGCATCATGGGCCCCTCAGTTTAGGAAGGAGATTGAGGTCCTAGAGTGGGTCCAAAGGAGGGCAACCGGGCTGGTGAAGGGACTCGAGCACAGACCCTATGAGGAGAGGCTGAGGGAGCTGGGGGTGTTCAGCCTGGAGAAGAGGAGGCTCAGGGGAGACCTCATCGCTCTCTACAACTCCCTGAAAGGAGGTTGGAGCCAGGGGGGGTTGGTCTCTTTTCCCAGGCAACTCTCAGCAAGACAAGAGGGCACGGTCTCAAGTTGTGCCAGGGGAGGTTTAGGTTGGATATTAGGGAAAAATTCTTTACAGAGAGGGTGATCAGACATTGGAATGGGCTGCCCAGGGAAGTAGTGGATTCTCCGTGTCTGGAGATATTTAAAAAGAGACTGGATGTGGCACTCAGTGCCATGATCTAGCAACCGCAACAGTGGTTCAAGGGTTGGCCTCGATGATCTCTGAAGTCCCTTCCAACCCAGCCAATTCTATGATTCTATGATCACGCTTCGGGTTTCCCCTCTGGAAAAGGGGTTCAGGGCACCGTCCCGTCCAGCTGAGCTCCGGGGACAGCGAACAGTGTGGGAGGTTCTTAATTCCACCACTGAGCGTAAAATTATCCCATGTGGAAATGATCCCCTGCTGCTTTCTGGTCCCGAGTGTCATTTGCTGGGCAGTGTTGGAAGAGCCTCACAAATAAAGTCACGTCCCAGAACCCAAACCTGCAGCCAGTGATCCAAGGAGATGCAACCACATCCTGACCTTGAGTCCTTCTGGAGTAAAAGGGGCTCTCACCACAAAGCATCCAGTAGTTGTACACTTACATATGGAATTCATGTCTTTAAATTAAACGGGGATTAAAAGAAACTGCCTAATATATGTGTGAATTCATAGTTTGACTGTTTTCATTTTTTAGGAGCTTTTTGTTCAGTATTTGGCCACATACTCCTACAAACATGGCAAAGGCAACGAGAAGAATGCGCTAACGTACAGCGACCTGTCTCATACTGCAGAAGAATGTGAGACCTTTCAGTTCCTTGCAGGTATCTATAGCATAATGGTAAATCCAGTGTGAAATTTGGACAGTGAAACCTTGCCCCTGTCGAATCAGTTTGTGAGGATGCAGTTCTCCTGCCAGGCATTAATCTCCCACATAACATTCAGCTGAAACTCATGAACTGCTTCACTAAAACCTTTTAATTGTGAATGGGGATTTTGCTGGTGCTGCAAAATTGTAGAAGGCAAAATTACACAATTATTAGTTCTCAGCATGTTGCCTTAAGTAGTTCTTAAGTTCCATCAAGTCCATCTGAAAGCTTTCAGCCCTTAAAACAAGATTACTGCGAATCTTCATGTAAGATGTGATGTGGCCCTAGGATTAAACACTTAAATCTCTTAAGTCTTGTTTCTCAAAGTGATTCATCATATGGTTCCTTTCTCTTTTTATGCATTTATTTACACACACGTGTGTGTGCATGCACACTTTGTAAGGATATTTGGGTTTTTGTTGTAGCACTTAGCTACAGGGTACAGGTTGAGAGTAAGATATTCCTAGCCCAGTCTTTCTCTGGGTTCCTTCTGGATGTAATTTCAGAGCAGTCCATCATTGCCCTGCACAAGTATCTTAGCTTAATGTAGAAAACAACATTTGTAAAAGCTCTCAGTCAGTGGGATAGCTGGTTTGTTCAATCTAAGGCAGCTGAGTAATTGAGCACTGTTATTTTACAACAAATCTTGTACATGAGCAGATAGTAAAAACAGTTGCCAGTAACCAGTTGTAAAATATATTCTGTATCTTGCACCATAACTGGGTAACTTGGTAATTCCCTCTGATTCTCCCAGCCACACACAACTGACTTGGTTATTCACAGAAATAATGTTTTCAACAAAGCCCCTTTTCAGCTTCATTAGTGGTACAAAGGTAACAGTATTAGTGAGGCAATATAAATACCCAAACTGCTTACAAAAGAAACAATTCTACCTTCCAGATATCTTGCCAAAGAAGATCCTAGCTAGCAAATACCTAAAAATGCTTGAAAAAGAGAAGAGAGATGGAGAGGTGGGGGAAGATGAAGAAGAGGATGAGGAGGAAGAGGATGAAGATGAAACTGTGGATGAAGATGCTGGATCTTAAGATCGGTGGCAAACTGCTTTATAGTTGATTCATTTTCTTTTGTATAAAGGGTGTTATTTTTGTGACTGAGAATCCAGATGCTGGATATGTTTTATATTCTGAGCCATTTGCTTTTGCTTTGTTCAAGAAGTTAAGGTATTGAACTTCATACTTGTTGAAGAGTGAAATTGTTCCCTCAGAAACACGGGGAAAGAAGAGTAAATCTGGCAGCAGAACTTGCTCAGATCATTTAAAATTACTCCTTCAGACAATCATTATCCAAATTTACAATTTCTTACAGGCAGCTTTCAGTCCAAAAGCTCTTTTGCCTTCTGACTTAGGGGAGAGTCCTTCCCCAGTTTGTCTTTATTCTCAGAGTGGCAGATGATTTGAGGGGACTGTGCTTTACACAGGGCCTGCTTTCCACAGCCCTCTCCTCCTTGGGAAGCCAGTAAGTGATCAAACCCTCCCTCAGTCTTCTGGAGCAGTGCCAGGGCATTAGCAAAGGACCAAGCCCATTAAAAAAAAAAAGTCTTCTGTAAAAGCAGAGGCTTCTGCAATGCAGCCTCAATAGCCACATCAGCAGAGGGACAGGGCAGAGGATGAGGTCCATTCCAAGAGTCTGTGTGGTTCTGTGGCTGTGGGAAGAAGTAAATGTGTGAGATAATGGTGTAAATATGTACATCTAGAAAGTTTTTCCTCAATGAACTCTTTCTCTGCTGTTTGTTCTACATGCACACTGAAGCCTGTTAAATGTGGATCATGGAGAACAAGCAGCCTTTCTACCATTTGAGTGACAGAGCTGGGATTTTTAATTCAGTTTTGGATTATTTTTTTAACTACAGAAATGGCAACCGTCCTGTGTAGAACTTTGTATGCAAGTTTTTAAAATAAATGTTTTGTATGAAAAGTGCACGGTTGCTGCAGCGACTTTATGTGGTGTTTTCCAGCTTCAGTCATGTTCACTGTTCATCCTCTCAGGAAGAAAGGGAGGATAAAAGGCTAAAGTGGTGCTTTGAATGGTGTCTGTCAGCAGCAGATGAACTGCAGCAAACCAGCATGGCCAGCAGGTCAAGGGAGGTGATGCTCCCACTCTGCTCCCCTCTGTCTGGACCTGGGGGCTCCAGTGCAAGAAGGAAATGGAGCTGCTTGTTGGAGCAAGTCCAGAGGAGATCCATGAAGGTGATCAAAAGGATTGGAGACAGGAGGAGAGAGCTGGGGTGCAGTACCTGAAGGGGCTACAAGAACTCCAGGGAGGGACTTCCTACAGGGAGTGGCAGGACAACGGGGAATGGCTTTAAACTGGAACGGGAGATTTAGGTTGGACATGAGGAAAAAAACATTCACTGTGAGGCTGGTGAGACACTGGCATGGGTTGTCCCAAGAATCATAGAATTGGCTGGGTTGGAAGGGACCTCCGAGATCATCAAGTCCAACCCTTGATCCACTACCACTGCAGTTCCCAGCCCATGGCACTGAGTGCCACATCCAGTCTCTTTTGAAATATCTCCAGACACGGAGAATCCACTACTTCCCTGGGCAGCCCATTCCAATGTCTGATCACCCTCTCCATAAAGAAATTCTTTCTAACATCCAACCTAAACCTCCCCTGGCACAACTTGAGACCGTGCCCTCTTGTCTTGCTGAGAGTTGCCTGGGAAAAGAGCCCAACCCCCCCCCTGGCTCCAACCTCCTTTCAGGGAGTTGTAGAGAGTGATGAGGTCTCCCCTGAGCCTCCTCCAGCCTGAACACCCCCAGCTCCCTCAGCCTCTCCTCATAGGATCTGTGCTCGAGTCCCTTCATCAGCCCAGTTGCCTCCTTTGGACCTGCTCCAGCACCTCAATCTCCTTCCTGAACTGAGGGGCCCAGAACTGGACACAGGACTCAAGCTGTGGCCTCACCAGGGCTGAGCACAGGGGCAGAATCCCTTCCCTGGACCTGCTGGCCACGCTGTTCCTGATCCAGGCCAGGATGCCATTGGCCTT
Source organism: Calypte anna (assembly GCF_003957555.1). Taxonomy (NCBI): domain Eukaryota; kingdom Metazoa; phylum Chordata; class Aves; order Apodiformes; family Trochilidae; genus Calypte; species Calypte anna. The sequence goes on from NC_044245.1 coordinate 146,902,318, forward strand.
CTTGGCTACCTGGGACAAGAAGCTGTGGATGCCCCATCTCTGGAAGTGTTCAAGGCCAGGTTGGATGGGGCTTGGAGCAACCTGGTCTGGTGGGAGGTGTCCCTGCCCATGGCAGGGGGGGTGGAACTGGATGATCTTAAAGATCCCTTCCAACCCAACCCATTCTGTGGTAATACTAACTAGACTTAGTCTGCTTTGGGAGTTGTAGGAGTTTCTCCTGATGAACAAGATCAGTCAGAGAGGAAGAAGTGACCAAAATCTCTCCAGACTGAAGATCTCCCCAGATGTGAAGAATGCACCAAGGAAGCATGGGAATATTACTTAGGAACAAAACCTACAAAAAAAAAAACCCAAAAAACCAATGCCCTGGATCAGGAAGGAGAGATCTCAAGCAAAAGCCTAATTTGGATGGCATGGTAACAAGTTACCAGGAAACTCTGTACCCCTGTCAGCTTCTCTTCAGTCAAAATCACCAATATAACAATCAGCTTTTACAAGACAAAGCAGGAAGCTCTAGCAAATCCACATCTGACACTCCAGATTGAGTCTAAGAAAGCCAAAATGGGGGTTAGGCAGGTAAGATCAGAGCCTGGCAGAGGAATAGAGCTGCTGAGCCACAAAAGAAATGCTCTTATTTTAAAAGATCAAAGTATATTGTACTGTAAGAAATTTTCCCAAAGTTTCCATAAATCAAAATCATATTGTACCAGGAATGCTGCAGTGAGTGATGCTTTATCCCTAGAGACATTCCCAAGTTATTATGCAGAGCTCTACTATTGTTGGAAGGGGCAATTTTATTTTTTTTTTAATATTAAAAATTCATGGAGATCTGTGGGAAACTGAGGGCTGAATGTTGTCTAGATGGCAGGGGGAAGGGGGCTGCCTGTGGGAGGATACATAAAATGTGTGGCATTGCTCAACACTTTGTGGGTTTAGTTCTTGCTGGCTTTGGGGGGGGGAAAAAAGCTACTTGTACTCTTGCACAAAATTGCATGGTAATTCTGTAGCATAAACTGACTGGAGGGCAACAAGATAAATCAAATCATGGGGGTCCCAGACACCACTGTCCATGAGTATAGTTGTGTTGAAGAGTACCAGAGGAATATCCTGATCCCAGAGCTCACATCTCCAGTGTTTCACTCACTGGTAAAGCCAAACTTTAACTTCAAACTTACTAAGGCCAAACAATACCTGGACCACAGTTATGTTACCTAGGTCATGATCCAAGAATGCAATGACCTCAAACAGTCCTGGCAAAGAGGTTTTTATGCTGGGCACGTTTATTTTGAGGTAATGACACCAGAGCTGGTTAAGTTTTAGGGTGTACGTGGCCAGACATGACAGTTCTGATTAGTTTTAACTCTGGCATTTTCCATCACCAATTTGTTTGTGTAGTCAACCCAATTTTCCTTTATGCAGAACCTTCTGAAAAAGTGGGTTTTTTTTAAGACAGTCCTGGAGCTGGGGTTAAGTTATGAAGGACAGCACTGATGAAAGGTGCCAAAATAGCTGCCAGCCCTAAGGATCCCCCACCATACACAATCTGCAGGGGCTGATCATCCCTGCATTTTTAGCACTCTTGTTCAGCTTGTCAACAGATTGTTACCACTGACATTTAGGAGATAACACAGAAACTCTACTTTTAGACACCCTAAAAACAGAAGGGAAAAAAAAAAAACACCCCAACACCAAAACCAACAATACATTAATCAGTTACTGATCTACAGACTAGTACCTCACTAGTGGGGAAGAGAGTGTCTCAGTCAGTGTGTCCTGGACAAAAACTGACATCATGATCCAGGACACATTTGCTGACACAACTGAGAGCATTGGTAATCTGAGACTGAGCATAAAATATTAAAATAATGTGATAAATCATGGCCACAGTGCTGTGAGGGTCAGCTGAACTGGGAAATGCTGCTGCTGTGTTAAGAGGTCAATGCACTGCTTGACAATGTTATTCACATACCTGGGCTATCTTTACAGCTGGCCAAGTAGCCCACACCACAGACTGCCACACTGCAGTGTCCTGCAGCACAGCTTCATGCACAGCAGAGGAGATGTGTCCACCCTGTCCTGGATCTGCAGCTCAGGCAGTGGCTACGCTGCCCATGTCCTTGTGTTATAGAATCATAGAATTTATAGACCTATAGAATTGTTAGGGTTGGAAGGGACCTTTAAGATCATCCAGTTCCAACCCCCCTGCCTTTGGCAGGGACACCTCCCATCAGATCAGGTTGCTCAGAGCCCCATCCAGCCTGGCCTTAAAAACTGCCAGGGAGGGGCTTCAACCCCCTGTCCGGGCAACCTGTGCCAGTGTCTCACCACCCTCATGGTGAAGAACTTCCTCCTAACATCTAATCTAAATCTCCCCTCCTATAGTTTGAATCCATTCCCCCCAGTCCTACCATCATCTGACATCCTAAAAAGTCCCTCCTCAGCTTTCTTGTAGCCCCCTTCAGATACTGGAAGGCTCCAATAAAGTCTCCTCAGAGCCTTCTCCTCTCCAGACTGAATAACCCCAACTCTCAGTTTATCTTCACAGGAGAGGTGCTCCAGCCCTCTGATCATCCTTGTGGCCCTTCTCTGGGCGCACTCCAGCACTTCCATGTCTTTCTTGTAACAAGGGCTCCAGAACTGGATGTGGTGTTGGTCCAGTCAATCGCTTCCTCCCTGTATCCTGCACTAAAAGCTGTGGTGTGCACCTGGGGAGGGGCAGCAAGCACAGCCCAGGAGTGACAAGGCCCTTGGTGCACATGATGGTGTACAGATGATGGATACCATTAGGAGGGAAAGCACAAAGAAAGAAAAATCCATCTGGGAGGGTGGAGGAGACACGTTGTGGGTTTTTTTTTAAGGAGGGATACCCACAGGAAAACCCTCAGAACGAATCACTCCTACACGTTTCTCCTCACTGCACACAGATGGCTGTTCCTGCAGCACCAGCCCTGGTCTCCTGATGGAGCTTCATTCCCTCAGCTGCCCTTTCCAGTCACACTTGGAGTCTGTCTGCAGCAACACTGACAGTGAGACACAGCACTGAGCAGGGTGTTTGTGGGGGCTGTGTGAGGAGAGGCCGGGGCTGCCCCGTGCTGGACACAGCCGGTTCCAGCTGGTTCCAGATGGTCCCAACAGCCCCACTGCAGGACACAGCTGAGACCCTCAGCCAAGCTCGGGGTGCCAGGGGAAGGAAGGGTTTCCAAAAGAATCACAGAATTGTTTAGGTTGGAAGAGACCTCCAGGATCACCCAGTCCAACCTTTGACCAACACCATCATCTAACTCCAAACTCTGTCCTTAAGGATCATGTCCAAACACCTTTTAAATGTCTCCAGGGATGGTGACTCCACCACTGTCCTGGGCCATTCCGGTGCCTGACAACCCTCTCAGTGAAAAAACGTTTCCTAACATCCAGCCTAAACCTCCCCTGGAGCAGCTTCCATCCATTCCCTCTGGTCCTGTCACATTCCAATAAGGAGCAGAGGATGTTTCCCTGCTCACTCCAACCTCCCCTGAGGTATCTGAAGAGAATGATGAGGTCTCCTCTCAGCCTCCTCTTCTCCAGACTGAACACCCCCAGCTCCCTCAGCCGCTCCTCACAGGACTTGTGCTCCAGACCCTTAGTAATCTTTGTTGCCCTTTTCTGGACACACTCCAGCACTTCAGTCCCTCTTCTAGTGAGGTGCCCAGAACTGAACACAGGACTCAAGGTGCAGCCTCACCAGAGCTGAGTACAGAGGGAGACAAAAAAAGAAAGCGGCAGAGGAGGAGGAAGCCAAGGAGGGAGCAGCAGCAGAGGGAGCCCAAGGGAGGATGAGGAGGAAGAGGAGGAGGATGAGGAGGAGGAGGATGAGGAGGAGGATGATGAGGAGGAGGAGAAGGAGGAAGAAGAAGAGGAGGAGGAGGGCAGGAGGTGCTGCAGTCCCCGAGCAGGGATCCCCTGCAGCCCTGGAGAGCCCCCGCTGGAGCAGAGACCCACCCTGCAGCCCGGGGAGGGCCCCAGGCCGCAGCAGGGGGATATTTCCTGCAGGAGCTGCGGCCGTGGAGAGCCCAGGCGGGAGCAGGTTGTCCCTGAAGGACTGCAGCCCAGGGAGGGGCCGGGGCTGGAGCAGGGAGAGGTGTGAGGAGGGAGGAGCGGCCGAGAGGGGCTGGGATGGACTGAGCGCAACCCCCAGCCCAGCCCTGCGGCCCTGGGGGAGAGGAGCCGGGAGGGAAGGGCTGAGGGCAGGAAAAGGTTTTTTAACGTTTTTCTTTTGTTTCGCACTTCCTAACTGTCTTTTTATTGGCAGTAAATTTTAATTTTCCCCAGTTTGAGTCTGGTTTGCCCATGACAGTAATTGGTAGGTGATCTCCCTGTCTTTACCTCACCTTTCTTATCCTATTTCCTCCCCATGTCCTGGTGAGGAGATGCAGGGAGCAGCTGGGGTGTATCTGGCCTTAGGGCCAACCAGAAATACCAAAGCAACCCCTACCCCTGGGCTAGACATTAGGGAACACATTTCAAGTGAGATCAGATGTGCAAATAGACCAACAAATACATTGGGGCACCAATTTAAGACTTTACTTCCCCGTCCACATGCAGCCCACCTTTACCCCTTGAAGTAAATCAAAAGCCAAATTCACAAGCTATTACAAACATCCAGCTGCAAACCACACCATTTAACACAAACTCCTTCAGCCTGGTCCAAAAGCAACTGAGGGAAATTAGAACCAAACAAAGTGCACAGCTTGTCTTACTCTGCAATTGAGTAATTTGCCTGGCACCCACTAAACTCTACAGCTGAAACAACTGGAAAGCAAGAAAAAGTGATTGTGTCACGGCTTCTCCCTTTACAGTTCAGGGTTTTCTTCCCCACCTGCATCTAGTTCCCCATCAAGGTTGAGGATTTTGAGCAGATGATGCATGGTTGGGGCCTCTCTGATCCCTGTTTTTGTCACAAACTGCACTTGGAGAATTTTTTTCCTTCTGCCAACCTTTCAGGCAAGGAGCTCAGGGACACATGGAAAGTGAGTACTTCAACAACCACAGTCTGGGCTGACACTGCCTCTTCCTACACCCAGAGAAGAAACAGGAAAGTCTGTGATGCCAGGGACAACCTGACTTCCTTAGGTACTGGAAAGCTGTGATCAATTCCCTGTCTAGTATGTGAAACTTCACCATAAAATCTCAGCAAAATTCCAGGCATCCTGAGCAGGGGAAGCAGCCAGCTTTGCTTACACCTCTTTGCTGCAAGGCAAGAATCTGGTGGTACTACTAGGGGTATCGTGGCCTGTTTAAGGTGTTCAGGGATTTCACACAGTGGAAAACAGGCCAGAGAATACTTTCCAAGATAATCTATCCTCATATGCTTTTTTTTGTTTTTTTTTTTTCCCCCGTACAATACGAGCTTATTGAGATCTTCCCCCACCCCCAGCCAAGGATCCTCAAAGGAGTTGAAGCTTCCTAAGCTTGCAGAAATGACAAAAGAACTGTGGTTGCTAAGTATAAATCACCCTATTTCATCCCTCTTAGAAGTTTCCTGTGAGATGCTGAACATATTCTGTCAATTAGTGAGGCTGCAAGAGCTTGAACACCCTTCTGGATTCATTCAGCTGGAGTCCTCAGTGGGGACTTCAGCGCTGCCAGAATGTGCCACAGCCACTTCCAAGGCCTTCCATCTGCCAGAGCTTGCTGCCATCCAGCCCAGCAAGTGGTGTTTGTTATCCCTGGGAGCTTGAGACAGAACAAAACCACGTCCTATTCAAAGTACTATTTCAAAAAACAAGGGAAAAAAAAAACCACAAACCTCTGCCTAAATTGGAAGAGATGGCTGTGACTTTTATTTCATATTATGGAGTAAAACTCATCTGTGTTTGCAGGGTAGGGCTCCAAACAGAAGCTCCTCCTCAGCATGCTTTTTGACATCCTCCTTCACTTGATGCTTTATAGTGAATCACCAAGTTCTTACTTTACCTTTATTTAATAATTAATCACTGTAGGCATTCACTCCGAAAGCACCAGAAGGTAGAACTGCAGGCAACTGGTTGGTGTCCAAAATACTGACTTTCCAGAAGTAATTTCAGGATTTTAAGACACTCAGTTAAAAGCAGCATGGAAGATCAGAGCAGGTGAGCACCTCCAGGAACACCTGAAATAAAACTTCAGTGGTGAAACACAAGGGAGAGCAATGGGACTGGGAGAAACTTTTGGCTCTCAGGAAACAGAGATATCACAAAAAAAGTCTCTGGACCATCAAATTTACATTTGTGCTACATTTTGACATTTGGAACAGGCTGGGCACAGAGTGGCTGAGAGCAGCCAGGCAGAAAGGGACCTTGGAGTCTGGATTGACAGGAAGCTGAACATGAGCCAGCAGTGTGCCCAGGTGGCCAAGAAGGCCAATGGCATCCTGGCCTGGATCAGGAACAGCGTGGCCAGCAGGTCCAGGGAAGGGATTCTGCCCCTGTACTCAGCCCTGGTGAGGCCACAGCTTGAGTCCTGTGTCCAGTTCTGGGCCCCTCAGTTCAGGAAGGAGATTGAGGTGCTGGAGCGGGTCCAAAGGAGGGCAACTGGGCTGGTGAAGGGACTCGAGCACAGATCCTGTGAGGAAGGGCTGAGGGAGCTGGGGGTGTTCAGCCTGGAGGAGGCTCAGGGGAGACCTCATCACTCTCTACAGAAAGGAGGTTGCAGCCAGGGGGGGGTTGGTCTCTTTTCCCAGGCAACTCTCATCAAGACAAGAGGGCACGGTCTCAAGTTGTGCCAGGGGAGGTTTAGGTTGGATATTAGAATTTCTTTACAGAGAGGGTGATCAGACATTGGAATGGGCTGCCAAGGGAAGTGGTGGATTCTCCGTGTCTGGAGATATTTAAAAAGAGACTGGATGTGGCACTCAGTGCCATGGGCTGGGAACTGCAGGGGTAGCGGATCAAGGGTTGGACTCGATGATCTCTGAGGTCCCTTCCAACCCAGCCAATTCTATGATTCTATATATATATGTATATAAAAATAGGACTCCTGCTCCAGCATAACCTCCAGTCTGCCACCACAGCATTTAACAACAGTTTCTGAGCTAGAGACTGAAGCAATAATTTTACATTTAATTCAGACCTCTGGCAGGAAGAAAACCTCAGCATCAATGCTGCAAAATAACAGCTATTTGCATAGCACCCAGGGAACTTTCACCCAGGGCTCTTATTTAGTGGCAACTTCAGCAGCTCCACGCTCATGAGATGTCCTCCCACCACTCAACTCACTACAGATGATTATTTAGGTCATGAACACATCCCACTGTGTGCTCACTGAAAAAATGGTCTCACAGTGCACAAGTAGCTTATAGTGCACAAGTAAATTATATAAGACATCAAACAGAAACTTGTAAAGATGAGGAATTTTATTTTATTGACGTACTATGAGGCAAAACAAAATTGACACCATACAAAATAACTTTATAAAATATCATTCACATCATTATTTTGTCAGGAATTACAGCATTCTGAGCTTGTTACAAGTCTTATGTTTTGAGGTGAAAAACACTACGCTAAGTCTTTAGTATTAGTTGTATATATACAGTAAGAAACCAAAACAGAACCTGTTAGGTTTTTCATGAGTTTATTGCAAAAGTAGTGCAAACTATTTTACCTTGCAAGCTGTAAAACAAACTTGGAAAAGGACCCACCTAAGCTTAAGAACATGACAATAAATGCTCAACTTCACAGCCTTTGAAGCTTCCTTCAACAGTTCTCAACAAAGAAATTTCTCCATCTCTGCACATTTTTAGATTTTGTTTTTTTTTTTTACTGACTCTGAAATGAAGATGCAGAGGATGCACCCACACCAGGAAGCAGCCAGAAAGCGGCCCAGTCCCCACAGGGTGTGACCCTCACCCAAAGGTGGCACTTGGGTGGCTGAGCCCACGTCCTGCTTCTTTCTCCATCACCCCCCAAAACACCACCCAAAGAGGGCAAATTTGGTCAGTTTGATTTTCCTCCATTAATAAGCTGCCTCTCTCCACACTCGTATTTGAGAAAAGAGTCAAGAAAGCAGTAAGAGCGGAAAAAAAAATAAAAATTAAAAAGAATTAGGAACAAGTATTGTCTGTTTTAGAAATATAGTATCCTTTTCCTGAAGTCTACCTAAAGCCAATCTCCTTGTGGTCCCCCTCCCCCTTGTGTACACAACAATCCCACCCCAAACTACAGCCTGAAACCAAGGAAGGATACTACATTCTGTGAGAGCAACAGAAAACAAGAGGCTAAAATGCTACCAGGGTCCCCCCAAAGCAAAACAGGTAGGCTAGTAAGCTACTAAAAAAAAAAAAAAAAAAGGAAATTTTAAAATGAAAGCAAAGAAATGCTACATGAAAAATGTTAAAGGAACAAAATGCAGCATATTCAGGCTCTTTTTTTTTGCTTTTTTTTTTTTTTTTTCTTGAGGTACCTATATAAATATTACCTTCTGCCCAAAGTACTACTTGTTCTGTTAAAAAACTAAAGTCCTTATCATGAGCCAATTGCAGGGCATACATTATTATTGAGAAAGTGCAACCATGCTGATAATTTATATGCAGCATATTAAAGGATGATTAGGCTTTAGAAAATATAGCTTAAGTATAGACCTGATGGAGCAGTTTTATAAAAACATTTAACAGAGGCATTTTCCTTTTGTTTGAGTCTCTCTGCAGCAAAAAGCCTTAGGAAACAGCTTTGAAGTCCTGCCAGGGTGGAATGGCAGCACTTTTACAATTCCATATATAGAATTTTCTTTACTATTTAAACTAAATACAATTTTACAGAAAAGATTCCCCCCCCTCTGTATTGGGTATTGGTAGAAAGTTGAGGTTTTCTTTTTTTTTTAACTTCAAAAAATGATAGCATATCACAACTTAAATTTTTCCAAAAAGGAATTGTTTTTAAGTAAAAAAGATTCACATAGTAGAAAAACTTACACATAGTTGTAAACTGTTACATACAAAACTGGAAAAGTCAATGACATTTTATTCCCTTACCCTCACACACAAACTGTGCAGTATGTGTGTGTATATATGCATATATAGATACACAGATTTGGATTGGGATTATATACTTCAAACAATTCTTTACTGGGGATTTATCTCTCCCTAGTTCTGCTGTGATACTGTACATTTTATAACTTGATACACTGAAAAATATTTTAAAATCTGCTAAGCTATGTTTTGGGGGGTTTTTGGTGTTGCTTTTTTTTTTTTTTAAATAATTTGTGGTTAAAATTCAGTCGCTGCTTTTAATTAAGAATGACTTTTTGATTGTTATGCACTGGGAAAAAAAACACAAAGGCACAAAGAATAAAACTCAAATACAATGTTGTTGTCTCTGAACAATAAACCCCGAGGTTTTGGTTCACAGAGTGCTGCCTCCAAAAGAGGTCACTCAGCACATGCAGTTTGGTCACTTTTGCCAATCTCATCAACAATTTGAGTCAATAGCACCCAACTGTTCACATGAGGTAGATCCAAATTGAAGAGAAAAAAAACAAAACCAAAAATAAAAACAAAACAGAAAGCTGGGTCCCCAACAGTTGATTTGCCTCTATGTAAAATGTTTTAAGGACTATAATGTCAGTCGTGAGAAGTGGAAAAGGATGGCACTATCTGAAGCCAGCACAGAACTCAAGAACAGCTTTTTGTTCTATGTAGATTGAAGTGTTAACTCACAATCCTCCTTCAGGCAGAGATTTCCTAGCAGGGGGAGGGAGGAGAATATGTTCAACGACAACAAAAAGAAAAGCTGAAAGATCTGAGATGCCTGTTTTGATGGGACTGCCAGAGGAACCTCTGAGAGCCCGGATTCTGTAGAGCAACAGTGACAGCCAGTGCCTAACACAGTCACAGTATAGAGATCTACAAGTTTCCCTTTCTTAGGTAAGAAGACTTCCTTTTCTACTAGTTTAGCTTTATAGGAACATCCTACTGTCTTTAAACAGTATTTTTGCATACTCTGAGGAAAAAAAAAAAAAAAAATCTGACAAATTTAGCAATTTGTTAAGGCTTAATTTAAAGTGGCGTCGCCACAGAGCATCATGCAAAGTGTCACCTACAGAATCAAGATGCATACAAAGTGTTCAAACTACACAACCCTACATGAAACCTCACCATTTCAACATAAAGATTTAACACAACCTATGTAGTAAAGCCTACAGTGCCACTGAGGCATTTAATATTCAGTCACGGGTATTTTCTTTTGTGTGCTACTCTTACCCAACCAGCACTACATCAGTTATATACTGCAAGCACAAGACATTTTAATACAGATGCAACACACACACAGACGACTCAACATACATTTAGTACCACTTGAAATGAGGCCCTTAACATTGTATCTTTTTTTTTTCTTTCTTTCAAAAATATAGCAAACTTTAACTGGTCATAAAAACATTTTGATGCTAGGGAACATTTACAATATGAATTTTCTGAATTAGTTTTGGTTCTTTTGCAGCTATTTAAAAAAAAATTTAAAAAAATATTGAAAATTATTAAACAAGATTAAAACCTTAACAGATGTCAGTTAACTATGCAAAGTACCAAGCACAAAAAATTAATATGAATTTAATCAATACATTCTGTTTTCCATCTCATTCTCCTGAAATCGAGTTAACCACTTTGCTGCACAGAAATCTGGGACTGGATCTTTACTTATGAACTGCTCTGAATTTTGAGATTTTTGGGATTGTACAAACTAACAGAGTACTGTGAAAGCCAGTGAAATTGTGCTTATTATTTCCAGCAAAATACTGGCTTTGCATCTTTTATAAACAGCCCTGCTTTCCTTTCACTAAGGTGTGTGTGTATACACATGCACACATATCTATACACACATATATGCATACATATCTGGATATATATAGATATAAAATCTACTAAGCTTTATCAACAGATTACAGAAAACAAGTGGTAACACTCTTCAGGGTAGCACAGAACTTTGCCAGATATACTCCCTCATTGCACCTCATTTAAAATTTAATTTTCCAAGACACATCACTCTGAAACTTACTCCTTCATGGGTTTGTTTGTTTGTTTTAGGTCTGGGGTTTCTTTCAATTTTTTTTTCTCCTTTTCTTTCTTTTCTTCCTCTCCTGAACAAATGCCTTGCTTTCCCAAATGGTCTACTGGTCCTTCAGGAAGATTTGCTGAGGAAAAGCACATATTATCTAACCCTTCTCTCTGCAGGTACTCTATTGATTTCTACTGCCCCAAACCAGGTGCAACTAGTAAAATAATTGGAAAAGAACTGGAAAAATGCAACAATCTCTTGCTGGGAGAAACACTGGGGATTCAACACTGACAGACAACTGCAGATCAGTTACAGATTCAAGTTGGCCAGACAATTAGAGACAAATTATTTACTTTAAAATGAAATTACAACGTCACTTGTAAGTCAGACGAGTGATTTAAGGGGTTGGTCCTATTAAATTCCATGAAAAAACACCAGGAACAACAAAATTAGGGTCAGTACACCTGATTTTTTTAGAGCACAGGAGGACTGGCATCTAAGACTCTACCAGTTTAGGCTGAATTTTGGTTGATGCAGAATTGCTTTGATCCTACCCATAATCAAGTAGCTGAGCCCATAAAGCACAGACCAGATCTGCTTTGAGTCAAGTACATGGCAAGCAAAAATGTGCAATTTTATGGATACTGGCATGAGTCAAGATTCATCTATTCATAGAGTTTTCAAACAGGAAAAGCTAACAAACACAAAACAGAGTTCCCATAAGATATTTGGGGTTTTCTTCTGACAGGAAGTCTAATCTAAAAATCCAAATACAAAAAGCACCAGGCTGTGGATTAGTAACTCCCAAGCTTGCTTGCTGACCTTTTCACAATTCATGCTTGCCAAGCACATTCAAACCACCATAAAATGGACAGAAATTTTAATATTTATATTTCAGGGACAATTCCTAGGCTTGCTCCCACGTCAGTCATATCTGTAAGTCCTGTTGATACTTAGGCAGTACTTATTCTAGCAGGTGTTTCAGTCATGCTTAAGAAGAGGGGAAAAAAATAACACAGCTAAAGCACTCTGGTAAAACAGCACATCCAAAAGATGGGGGACGAAAACCCCAAAACTCAAACCTGTGCACTCCTAAGAACCAAACAGAAATGAATATGCCCTTTAATACAAATTTTTATGCAAATAATAAGCTCTTCAAAACAACACAAGTAGGTTGGCTGGTTGAAGAGCAGTCACAGGTAGTTTTAAGATGCATCTGTTGAGGCAGTGCATGGACAAATAAAAAAGAGTTCATCTTTTGAGGGTATTTAGACAGGAGGCAGTAGCCAGCCTCCAGCTTGTGCTCTGGCTCTGCTTTCCTGCTGCTGCCACATTGAAAACTCCCCAGACTGCCTCTCACACCTCCAAATTCATCAGATCTATCCTTGCTCCAACCAAGTTCAAAAAGGCTGAAACCAGAACCCTACCAACATTCCCCTTTTTGGGAAGGAGCTGCTGGGTGTGTGCAGAGTCAGGAAACTCTGCCAGAGCTCTGGCTGCTCAGAGGCCCCTCACAGAGAAGGGAAACCAAGAGAGAATTATTGAACTGTCACCTTAACAAGTGCTTCATTAGCACTTTTGCAACATCCCCTCACCTCCATGAGGGACAGGGTAGCCAGCATAACACAGATGGCATTTCTCTTCCACAAAGCCATGACAAGCACCTGGCACAGGGCTTGTTCCTCACTTGAGTTTCCTGATGCTCCTTTGGGTTTGTAGAGCTCACCTAGAAAGCACTCAGCATGACTTTGGCATTTCACCAGGATCCAGTCACAGAGCCCTCAGCACACCTGCACACTGAAACCCTTCCAGGCCATGGCAATGCCAGTAGTGTCTATGGATCCCTGAACCAGATGTAGTGAAATTTCTTTCTCAAAAGCAGCCATTTACCCTAAGCAGAACCCCACCTTTCATGCTTTTGGGGGAAGCTTTGTTAAATTCTGAGAACTGAACAAAATCTTGGGGATTTTACCCCGTTCAGTCACTGTTCAGCTTAGTTACTCAGTCACTCACTGTTGCTCAACAAGAAATGGCTTCCAAAAAGTCAGAACTTGAGCAATCCTCCCTCTCACCAATAAGCTTCATTAGTGTCTGTGGTCCAAAGATTCAGATGATGAAATTGCAGGTAGCCTGTAACCCCAGTTTATTTGCTTCTGAGATGCCAACATCTGCAGCATAAAGCAGTCACTTCTAAATAAAATGTAAAAAAACCTTTAACACTGCTAATGAAAGCACACAGAGGTGTGCTGTGCTCAAACAGGCAGCATTTCTGTCCGCAGAGTGGTTAATTGTAAAATGAAGAAGCTTGTTCAGATTCATTGTAAACAAAGCATGATGCATTAACACAGTTTTCTACAGTTTCATTTTGGGTCATTTAAAGCACCTTTAATCTGCATGCACCTGTCTCAAGGCTGAGTTATGGCCAAGGCTTTGCATATAACTGACATTAAATGTTCACAATATGAACACAGTCAAGGTTAGAGCTGGTTTTTTGGTATTGTGTTCTAGACTGATGCTTTTTTTGACCAATTTTATGACATCTGAGCATGAAATCTAATATTTTCACTGTTAACAGTCTTATGTCAACGTCTCTAAAAATATGTTAATAAAAATAATCCAATACATACTTCTTGCCTCTCAAAATATATTTGAAGCACCTTCATGTCACTCCCAGTGACAGCAGGACATTTCTCAGCCAATTGCTCACATCTGGAAACATTTTTCATTGGAAACAACAGTATAGAAATTCAGCAAGTGAAGGGAGAGGTTACAGAAGGAGTCACTGCTACTGAGAAACCCTGCACACAAGCAAAGGTCCCAGATGTGGCATTTCTGATGCCTTCATGAGACCTTGCACCAACACCAGCCACACCAACACTTGAGGAAGACAGAAGGAGTGACAAGCAGGCATCCCAGATCACAGTATGGCACTGCTAGTTCTCCAGCAACAAATGAAACAAAGTACAGTTCATCTGGGAGCATTTTGGCTGTTTAGTAGTAGGTTCACTTAAAAAAAATTAAATTAATCTGCGGAGGAGTACAGGAGGTAGCCTTGAACTGCATCTGCTTACTAACTTTAAAGAGTATTACAAAACCACCTTTTGTAGTGATTTGGCCAAGCCATTACATTCATATTAACACTTCAGGTAAAGAAACAACACAGAAAAAGCAAGTGAAACACTAAATGAGATAAAATGGATTACGTGCCACACCAAACACACACACAGACAAACCCCCAAACCCATACCCTCAGTATTAAAACCATCTCACAGGAATGAATCTTTCCAGTCATAAACCCTCAAGAGACAAAAGGCAAAACTTGCTATTTCACATCCTAATGCTAGACAACAAGGGCTGGAGTTTGGGTCTCTCCTGTTTACAGAACTAAAAGGCAATAAATAACTCATGGCTAGGAGATGGATGGTGTTCTCACACGGGCAGTCAGAGGCAACACTATTTCTTTAGTTCAGAGCACTGAAACATCCACTGCACTCAATCCCACACCCACGGAGGGGCAGAGAGCAAGGACACTGTAACTTGGATCCCAGATCCCTATTATCCCACTAATTCTGCCACACAGACCAGTTCTTCCTCATATGACACAAGAACCAGATGCCAAATGATGCAAGGAAAAGGTGTGACAGCTACAGCTGGGAGTCCAGACATGATGTCAATGCTATCAGTCACCTAACAGTGATATCCAAGACTGGCATTTGAACTTTGCACAGTGGTAGCTAAAAAAAAAAACAAAAAAACTGTCTTTTTATCTTTAAGGAGAAACGTGCATAGAGAAGGAAGAAATATTTTATAAATTCAGACAAACACAAAACATTTCCACTGTTATAAAGCAACTGTGCAGCCCTTCAATCCATACCATAATGCAAACAGGAAGTCCTACAACATTTAAAACCAAAGCTCATTGTCTCAATACTGTAAAATATGGCAGTATTCCTAAAAATGTGAGAACGAGGAGAACGAGGAATGGCATCCACAGCATTTCAGTATTTGTTATACATAGCACTATTTACAGTATTTTCAAACAGCTACAGCAGATGCAAAAAAGAAGCCTTACAGTAAAAAGGGAGTTTAAAAAACAATCAGTGCAATTACCTTCTACTTGAAGTTTTCCTTAGAAAGGACTGCATGGATGCATCACAAAGCATGTTACCAAATGTGATGTAAGAGTAAAAACATGAACTGTCCTGCATTAGAAACTGAAAAAGCCACACAGGCAAGAGAAGAAGAGATGCTACTGTGGGAGAGGAGTACTAAAATATAGGAAAAAAAGTGACTTTATTACACTGGTATTGAATGTGAAAAATACTGAGAACTTTTTTATATTTATTTCATCTGTAAATGATCTAAAATAAAAAAAAAAAAAAAGTCCCTTATGGGTTACCTATGCCACCAGAGATGCTTACTGGACTCAAGAGGAAAGTCAGTCCATCTACATCCCCAGAGGTCCCAGTCCTGCATTTCTAGTACATGTAGTCTTGTCTAAGTGTGACTTGTAGAACCATCCTGTTCTCCCCTCAGAATATCAACATTCTTCCTCAAAAAAAAACCAATCTGCATGAGCATGAAAAAGCCTGGAGCGAATTGGCTGGGGGGGGGGGGGGGGATGTTAACACAGACCTTGCTCTTATTCTTGCTCTCAGTTATATTTTAGAGATTTGCTGGCATGAGAGAAACTGTGGTTTCCAGAGGTGAGACAAACAGGATCTGAGGAACCTACTGCATGGGCAGCAGTGTGTGAAGCTCTCCAGGTCACCCCCTTTATTGACCAGAAAGCCCTTGTGCACGCACATGGTAAACCATAGGGAAAAGCTTCACAAGGATCTGAACTTGATTACAAGCCTCAGCCTTTCCAGAAAGTAAACTGGGCACACGAAAACTTAACCCCCTACACCTACCCTTCAAAAGTTTAAATTTCAAATCCTTATGAAAATATTCTTTTTTGATTGATTACTAACATCTGAACACGTTAAAAATAGATAAGGGCTGCAGAAGAGTCAGAATTAAAGCTAAATCTTCACAACCTTTTGGATTTTACAGTCAGGCAACACTGCCTGGAGGCCTGGATGAAGATCAAAAATATTATGGATTTCTATTTTTAAGCATAAAAACTTCCTGTAAAATTTTCCATGCCTGTTTCAGCAGAGTAAGACACAACAGCCTTCCTCAAACCTGACAGACACAGAAGAAAGGAAATTAGTATGACAAAGTTTCTGCAACACAGAAGGTGACTGGAATTCAGCAAGAATTACTGAAATATTCTAACCCAAGTCAAGCCAAAATAAAGAGCTGTAGTAAATCAAGATCTCACTCCACACATCAGTGCATATATAAAAACTGAGAGTGTTAAGATTGCATAGTGCTACTCGAATGCCAAACTCATATAAGGCAGGGATAAATCCACCCATTTTCAAGACTTCCCTATTAAGGATTGACTGAACTCCATTTCCTGGGTGCCAGAAGAGGTGGAGTGGACATACAGTTCAGCCACTGGACCAGGAATTTCCAAAACTAAGCAAATCTAATTATTGCATTACATCTCTCACATTAAAAAAAAAAACAGACAACTTATAACTATTTTATCTTTGCTGATACTATTTTTCACCTCTGAACAAGCACATTTTGCACTTACTTGTCTGCTTTTTGGGGAGCTGCTACAGACCATGTGCTTCAGAAGGACTCTCTGGAGATGTCTGGTCCTGCCCAAAAAGAGTCCAATGAGCCAAGACTGCCTGGGGACCTGCCCACTGGATCCTCCTCCCAAGGACAGAGATTCTACAACCTGATTCAGTCTTTCAGTATTTTTGTTTCAATAGTGTTACTACTCCCATTAAAAAATTTTCAGAGAAAACAAATTCATAGCAGACAACCTATTAATACCTGTTCATTTCTCAAGCACACTCTTAAAAGAAATGCTGGCAGTACTGGCAGTGGTTTGTTTGCCACTCATGTCTGCAATGGGATAATATTTTTGTCACTGGGGTGCAATTACTATCAGTTCTCAGACTGCTGAGCACCAGGATTGCCTGCACCAACAGCTGAATTCAAACAAAGGATCATGGCCAGGAACTCACTGGAGAGAGCAAGAGGAAGGCAAGGGATGAGGTCCTGCCCCAGCACTCGAGTCATTCAGCTCCTCTGCACAGGTTGGAAAAAAAACCCTAAACAAATGACTGCCAGAAGGTAATGCACATTTGGTTATTGCTGACCTGAGCTGCATAGTGACTTAGTGGTTATAACTGTGGTCAACCTCAACTGTGACTTCAACAGCAGGAATGTGTGTGAGAGAGAGAAGTTTTGAGCTTTGTGTTTACCTGAGATATTGCTGCTCTTACAAGACACATGGGAGGCAAGAAGAGGTAAAACAAACAAACAAAAAAACTAGGGGTTTAGGTGTTTGTTGGTTTTTAAATGGAAACATTTTAAGTATATAGTTTATATTTAAAATATTCCCAGAAACATAGCTGCTTGACTTATAGCACACTGTGTTTTTCTAAGTATATAACTGGTCAATTTTTGTAGAAAAATGCTTTAAATTATTCACTAATTCACCACTTGCACGGGGTGAAAAGGGAGGGAAAGGATGGAGAAGTCAAGCCATAAAGAATTAGCAGTATTAGAGGCTTAAGAGATCTGTAAAGAGTAAAAATGTCCCTAGGCTGAAATGCATATAACCATCCCAAGTTCTTCATACTCAGGGAAGGAAAGCTACACAAAATTTCTCTTCATTCCAAGACAATACACAGACAAGAGCTACTATCAATATGATTAAGGGTCTGCCTAATTATCCTTTTTTCACAAAAAGGATCTGCAACAACTCTTCCAGCCCCAAGACTATATCCCCAAGAGGATGCAGTCAAGTCCCACAGTCTGCTTCAGAAGTAAGATTTGAGGTCAAGATAGATTCTGCCCTCCTCACCCCACCTGAGCACCCCTATACAGTGATTCGTTTCAGATCTGCACAGAAAGAAGAGGATGAATTTCCCACCCAAGAGGTCTCTGCAAAATGAAGAGCAAATAAACTCAATGGCATCTTAAAATGGTTGAACTTTTTCCTATTTGTTACAAATACTGCTTATAAAGTAATAATCCTTATGTAAAACTCTGCCAAATTGAAATCTTCACTGAAATCTGCAACCACTCAAGCAAAAGCCCAGAGAAGTGCAACATGTGCACCACAGAAAGGTTCTGCAGTTTAGTGGTAGTTTAGGGGAGGTAAGTACAACCTGGTTGGAACAAACAATGTGACCTGGAATGTGCTTTGTGTTATACCAGCAGAATTTAAAATCTGGATTTACAGAGCTATGACCAAAAAAGAAAATCTGACCTGGCAGCCATACCACCAAATCAGAATTATACAAACATAATTTTGGGGTTTTACTAACAGGTTTTACACTGTTATTTCACTGGAACAACACTGATAATCAACACACTGCTACAGGGTGATAATCTGAACTTGCACGAGGTTATGTACCTAAAAGTCTTTATGCAGCAAAGGTTGGGCATTTTCTAGCTTATTCAACAGCAACTGGTTGTAGTCTTCCTGCTCTATGGCACAGATCTCTGTACTGGTTAAAGCTACTTGCCCATCTTGGTGGCTAGAGGTAAATGTATTCAAAACAGTGACTGAGCATCTGCTAAGAGAAAAGGGACAAGATGGTGCAAAATGAATTGGTGGAAGAAAGTGTAATCTTAAAAAAACTGCCTCTTGGCATGTTATTTCAGTTATCCTATGAAAAATAAACAGAATCAAGTCAGCATAAACAAGTTTCCTGGGCTTTTTTCCATTTTCTTCTAAACCTGCTTGTGGCATCATCATTAGTGCAATGGTTTATGTATGTATTATGTTTTTTTTTTTTATGAAACCAGTGTGCAAACTAACAGAAGCATTTGTTAATAATTATCAGTTTTTTTCTCCTAAGAGAATGGCAAAACTCTCACATTTACTATTGACCTTATGCATAATGAAGGGAGTTTTACCTCTCTTCATAAGTAAACTTCAGTTTCCTAAGATTTATCTTTACTGCATAGATTCTCTGACTTTAGTCTAGATTACAGTGAGCTACTCTCCTCTACTAGAGCTCCTGCTTCACCAATATTCAACATATAAATAAAAAACAATTGTTTTGTGCTTGAATGAATGTAGAATGTTGGTCTCATGTGCGTCTCTGAACTGCAGAGGTAAAACCTGCTATGCTGTGTGCATGCTTAAAAAGTCTTTCTACAAAGTACAAGCTATATGATATACACTGTAGGTATCTCTCAACTCTCACATTAAAGTCAATTGCATATTTTTGCATTTGAATAGTAATGTCCCCACCATGAGGTTTTAATTTCTAAATCCAAAGCATTCTTGATATGTTAACAGAAGTATAATGAGCACTCCTTAGTAAATAAAAATAAATAATAGCATCTAGTCTATCACATTAATACTGTGAAACATATATAAAATTTACATTAACTCAAACAACAGTGAAAAAGGATTGTACTGTATTTATCACCACAGACCCGTATTCTTTAGAGACTTTGGAAAGTAAGTGTCACAGTCCTGTATGACAAATTCTAAAGTTAGCTGTCAGTATGATTTTAAAAAATTCTTTACAATTTTTTTTTTTTAAATGGCACATTTTCTTTTGCCAATCTAACTGGACCTATTAAAAGCTTAGGTACAAGTTCATTATTTTTTAAAATTCTTCTTTAGCCTATGAAAAACATTTTCAAATGCAGCACAATAAAAAACATTCAAGAACAAGATTCAGAAAATACATTTGCCCTTAGACACACAGAGAATAATCTTTATAAGACAGTTGGAAACCAGAATTTTGTAACTCTATTCTTTTGAAAATAAAAATTTTGTAAATGCATCTAGTATAATCAAGGCTTCATAAATAGTCAAAAAATGCTTCCTTTACTTTGTATTAAAAGCTAATTCACAGCATTTTAGCCCATCAAACTTTAGTATGAATCAGATCTTTCCAAATTATTAAAAGCAATTCAATGAAGAGCAAAATGAATGAGAAAGTTTGTGGGTTGATTTTTTTTGTTTGCTTGGGGTTTTTTGTTTGGCTTTTTTCCCCTAAGCCCTGAGATCACAGCTCTTGATTTAATTATAAAATATGGGTCTGTTTTATACCAAGCAGCTTAGAGATTTTTTTTTTTTTTTGGCAAACCACATTTCCAACAATAGAGGGGTTTGGTACAAGAATGAAGTTCATAATCAAGTCTGAAATTCTGGACGGAAGGCTTTCTTGCAAATGGGAAAGAAAAAAAAGAAAAAATTAAGATGCATCACTCATTGCTGGCTGTCACTGGAGCTTGGGCAACAGTTGGTCTAAGTGCAGCTGGTCTCGTGTGAATCCAACTCTGTGTTGTACTGAGTTGCTAAACATTAAAACATGTCAAGCAAAGTACATAGTGCGCAAGGTGTCCTGATGAACCTGAACTGCTTTAGCAAGTGCTTGGTGATCTCTGCCATTACTCTGCCCCGAAGTGTGGCTTCCTTCAGCACTGAAAGAGAAAGGGGGTGGGGGAAAAAACAGGCAGGGAGAAGAGAAACCCTATTTAATCTGCCTCTCTTTGCATATCATCTTTTCCTATCATTCGTTTCTTCTGAACAGAACAGTCAAAAGTTAATTACCCTTAAAAACAAGATTAAAGTTCTGAGCAAGAAAAAACTCAGAAGGATCCAGGAACATCATCTGCTTTTTTCTTCCCCACTTTAAAATTTGGTGGTAAGACCAAACTTACCCTCAAAGGTAAGGTTTACCTTAACTCAAAGGGTAAGTTCCCTCCTTACTGAGGATTCTACCAACCCCACAATTAACAAGCCCACTTCCTCCCTTCTTCCTTCCAAATTCCCCAATAATTCAAAATTATTCAGCTCACCTATCGTGTTCTTTATCCACCAGATGGTACCTGGCTCTGAAGGCAACCAGGTGTGCATAGTATGCTGGTGCAGGGATGGAAACAGAACGGGTACAGCGTACATACGTATGACACAGCTGGTAGGTAAGGATCTGCAGTTCGTCTGAGGAGAAACGATTGTCATCCCAGAGGACATGGTAATGAGAAGGTCTGCTTGTTCCCTGAGGGCAGATCACACAGGATGTCAGCATTTCCAAAAAAACCCACAAAAACAAAAACCCCCCAAAAACAAACCAAACCAATCTCTTTACATTTCCATCTCTGCAAATTAACTGCAATTTAAATGGTCTTTTCCTCCAATATCACACGTGAGCAGTTCTGTACACTGGATTTTTTTTTTCCTTTTTAAAATGCAAACAACCTTCTTCCCTGCTCTCCATTTAACAAAAATCCTTTGTATTTTTGGACACGATTACATTATCCAGAATTTCTTCCCTGTTACTGAAATTAAAAGGTCTTACTGAAATGCAGGCTCAACTTGTGAAACCTAAATCTGACAAAGTCACCACATAATTAGCTTTAGGCAAAATATTAACACTTAAGAGCAATCTAACTTGTGCCTCTGTTGAATACCCTTTATCTGAAACCATTAAATTTTGATTTTCATTACTGTTGCTGTTTAATAGCTTCTGACTGGGAAGAAGAAATTACAAGAAAATCTACAGCAGTGCTATCTAAATACATTACTTGTTTCCTAGGAACTGGATGCACATTTCAAGAGATTTTAATGCAAGAGACAGCTATGTAGATTAGTCCAACCACCTTGCTGAGAGAAAGAAGCACAATAAACTAAAACCACAGGGTGTGCCTTGCAACTGTTTACTTTCATTATTTCTTTTACATTTTACAAATGACAAAAGAACACTGTGGATGGCCCAGGGGAAAAGCCAAAATACACAGAAAGGTGTAGTGTCTGTCTCCTGTGCAAAGAACACAGGAAACACCAACACCAAATTACCATCCCACAAAACGTGCTGTACCTGAATACCAGCATGACTGCACAGGTAAAAGTCAAACTCTGATGGGTGGGTGATTTTTGTGTCCACTGTGGTACCAGCTGGAATGTTTCCACTTTTTCCAACCTGTGTGAACAGAGAGTGCAAATGTAATACAGCACACAAGTTGTTATTTTTTTAGTTTTCAGCTGCAGAGTAAATTAAAAAACATGAGGAAAAAAAATGTGTAAAAAGCAAGCAGCAGCTGAAATCTGGAGTATCTCTGCTACTGAAGATATAATTTTAAGACAGGTCTCCTCCTCTTCCATCTCTTTTATTTTAAAGTAGAACTTTAAAATATGCTTTACTTGAAAAACAATTTAGCAACTGTAATCATAGTATGTTAACAATATAAAAACAACCTTCGTGTCACTGGTGAAGTTACCAATTATTGCCTTGAAGCCAAGTGAGTGTTAAATGCTCAAACAGAAACCTCACAGAATCACAGAGGGAAAAAAACCTGAAAAACCCAGTATGTGAACAGGGAGTTGCCATTAGGAATGCTTTATATACAGCTATGACTCCATCCTAGACTTGAGTAGTCGCATCTCCACCCAGAAAGGTGGAATCAAATTGTATCTGTGTGAAGTACATGTCAAAATATAACAATGAAATGCTCATAAAATTGAAATGTTCATTACTACAATTAATGTGTTGTGACTCTTGACATGCCCACACTAATACATTAAACACTAAGTGAAATAGCATTAGTGGAAGATAAAGTAATCTTGAAGTGTAGGCTTCACCTTACCTAATCATTTCAGTGTCTACATCTCAGCTGGTAAATGAAGAGTCACTCTAGAGTTAATGGCAACCAAACCAGTGAACTCACTAATGCTACAATTAGATGAAAGGTCCTGTAAAGTGCATTGAGAATACTAAATAGATCTTCATTTACAACAGAGTGCCTGAAACTGTTCCAGCTGTAGACATCTACATTATAAACAGTACTGGGATCAATCTCAACCCTTCAGGAGACAGTAAAAATAACTGAAAAGAAACCTGAAAAAAAACCTGTGAATGTACAAAAAGGGATGGACTTGTTACACTACACATTTTGCTGACTTTTCTGAAAAGCTTCTTCCCTTTTTATCATATGGGACAGAAAATGGAAGTTTTCCTTCCAGAGATCTCACTCACTATATTACATAGTTCTTCAAACAAGGTCTCTTACTGCTTAATTAAGCAGTAAGAGGTAACTTGGGTGTTTGCAAGATACCTGCTGGTCCCAGTTAGAACATACCCGTTCATTTTTATCTGTACAGAAGAGTCTTGTGTGATGCCTTTTCTGCACAACTATAAAGGTAATTCCGGGCTGGTAATCCTTCTCTAGTTTAATGCATGCTTCTCTGATAGCCAGCAACTCGTGATGGAGAACCTGAATCATACACATAAAAGATACACATGAAAGATAAGCGGTCTTACAGATTACTCTGATTTATCATGTTCCTTCTTGCAGTCACTCAGAGTAATGAGATGTCAAAGCATGCAGGATCAAAACTTCTTCACTTAATGAGAGCAAATTAGATCAGCACTTTCCTAAGCCAGGCGAGAGTTGGTTCCCTATTTGTTCAGCTCCAAGCATGAGACTTGGACTAATAAGCTTCATGTCAAAATCTTTTTAACTGCCAAATACAAATGAACACTTAATTAGGATGCTGAATATACAAAAGCCTAATTATTTTTCAGACTAATAGAAGGGATAAAATCCAGAATTGCTCAACTGTGTGCTCCTTCCCAGCTTTATGAGCTTTCCTGCAGGACTACAAACATCAATAAAACCTGAGACAGACAGAAGTGTAAAAAAACAGAAAGCAATTATTTGAGATTAGGGTTAACTATAAACTAAAAATTCAGTGAAAACCAGCAATAAATGGGAAAAATAGCCAGCTTTTACATTCAAAGTTTCATTAATTCATGTTTACTAACTTCCCCTCCAGGCTGGGCACAGAGGGGCTGAGAGCAGCCAGGCAGAAAGGGACCTGGAAGTTTGGATTGCCAGGAAGCTGAACATGACCCAGCAGTGTGCCCAGGTGGCCAAGAAGGCCAATGGCATCCTGGCCTGGATCAGGAACAGTGTGGCCAGCAGGCCCAGGGAAGGGATTCTGCCCCTGTACTCAGCCCTGGTGAGGCCACAGCTTGAGTCCTGTGTCCAGTTCTGGGCCTCTCAGCTCAGGAAGGAGATTGAGATGCTGGAGCAGGTCCAGAGAAGAGCAAGGAGGCTGTGAAGGGAGCCAGCACAAGTCCTGTGAGGAAGGGCTGAGGGAGCTGGGGGTGTTGAGGCTGGAGAATAGGAGGCTCAGGGGAGACCTCATCACTCTCTACAACTCCCTGAAAGGAGGTTGGAGCCGGGGGGGGTTGGGCTCTTTTCCCAGGCAACTCTCAGCAAGACAAGAGGGCAGGGTCTCAAGTTGTGCCAGGGGAGGTTTAGGTTGGAGATTAGAAAGAATTTCTTTACGGAGAGGGTGATCAGACATTGGAATGGGCTGCCCAGGGAGGGGGTGGATTCTCTATCCCTGGAGGTTTTTAAGAAGAGACTGGATGTGGCACTCCATGCCATGGGCTGGGAACCACAGTGGCAGTGGATCAAGGGTTGGACTTGATGATCTCTGAGGTCCCTTCCAACCCATCTGACTCTGTGATACATAAAACTACCTTGATACCAGAATACTACATAATCAAAATCTCAAAGAAAAATATAACCTGTTGAAACTGCCCCTCAGAAACGCCGTCTCTGTAGAAGATTATACGAGTTGGTTTAAATCTGGTTGATTTGTAGAACTGAATAAGCAGCTCCCTGACCATGGCAGCCAAATCTTGGATGATTTCTTGGCGGTGCTGCTGGACCCGAACAGTGGCACAGTATCGATTAGGATGAGCATCCATGCTTCCTACAACCTGTTGGAAAAATGCTCAGTATCAAACCAAATTTAAAAGCACTTTAATAAAGGTAGTATTTTAATAGTATCTTGTAAATGAAGGGGTAGGCCTAGTAAGAATGTATTCAAACTTATTTTAAATCTACAATTTCCTTTATGCACCTACATGCAGTTATAAAACCAAATACAACTGGGGCTCTGAAACTTTTGATTTAGTTGGGACTGCAGCCATGGGAAGCTGAACTCCAGAAGACCAAGTTCTTTTCTAGGACACTGTGGGGTAATCCTTAACACTGAAATGGTGAGGCATGACAGAAATGCCCACACTGAACAGACACTGCTCATCAGGGGAAGGGGCTTCTCTGTTTATGAAACATCAAAATTCACATATTGTACTAGTGGCTTGGGTCTTGAAAATAAACAGAGAAGAAAAAAAACCTCATTCTGTATGCCAAAAATAACAACTAAGCACAGCCCCACTTGGTTTTCCAGGGACACAACTGTGTAATGTATTAAGCAAGCTAAGAAACTGCACACTGAAAGATTTTGATTATTAAATAAGCCAGAGCAGCCATTACAGGTGTTTGATGTTAAGCAAGTCAAAAGCTTTTCCCTGTATTTAAGGAGTACATTTCCAAGAGATTACTGCACATTTTGCATTGTCAGGAAGCTCGAATCCCCAAAACCCCAACTGAGCCTAACCCCTTACCAGTAACTGATAAATTCCTAACATTTTTAACTTCTGAAAAAGCAGATTTAAACATGCAGTGTCTTATTAGTAGTTGCTGATAAGTATGAGCTAACAGAAAAACTCCTGTGTGTATCAGAAGCTCTGAGATTTTACAAGCTACCACGTTTAAGTAATTAGTAGCAGAGCAAGCTCTACAAAAGTTTCATTAAATTCCTTCAGAAAAATAATTTATAATACTATAATTAGGCAATCAGAAGAAATGGACCACAAAAGAATTGAAAGTAATAAAATGCATTAGAGTGAGGAGCAGGAGAGAGCAGGGGTTAAAGATCATGACACAAATTACTCACTGCAGCAATGGAAGGTTTTTTTCCATCTCCAGCAGGTGGATGGGTTACATCTGCACCAAGGAATATAACAGGCTGTTGAAATACTGGTGGTCTGGTAAAGAGAAAACAAATTGTAAAAGCAGCAAGGCTTACACTTAATAAAGCACATTATAACTCAACTAAATAGCATTTTATATTCTTGCAGTGAATTAGTCAACAATTTGCACTTGATCAGAGTTGGTCCCTTGTATTGTGACAGTAATTAGAAGTTCTGAATAGGATTCTGTTATTAAATGCACATTATTAGACTCAGGTTTTTTTGAACTATAGCTAATTGTTACTTTTCATTAAAAATTATGGCATATACAAAACAAAACAATTTGGAGAATTTCAGCCTTATTAATTAGGCCATAAAAAAGAATAAAAGTTCATTCTTTAGCATCAACCAGCATCTGTGAAAATTAAAGGACTGTACACATATACAGATGCTATGATTTTGTTTCACAAAACCAGCATTGATAAAGAAGTACAAAGATTTATGGATAGCATAGTATTATGCTAAAAGACTATTTTTTTAAAACTATGCTTCAAAATTTTGAACAAACCTTTAAGTAATCAATCCACTGCCTCAAGAGCAGAACACCCAAACATAACACTGAAGCCCTAAGATTCAACTTTGTTCTTTAATAAAACAATTTTAAACAGCAAATCCAAAACAGATTTTTTTTTCTTGTGTATGGGGGTGTGTGGGGAAACAGTGACATAGATAATCTGCTTCCAGAGCTTCTCTAAAAAGGAATTTGAAAGTAATTACAGCAGTTAACTTACAATGCAATTATACAAATAAAAAGCTGCTCTATTCCCATCCGTTCAACCTACAGAAATAATTTAAGCATTCTGTCTTAAATACCCAAACCCCTGCACCCTTTCAGAGTGCCCAAGTGTTGTATCAAGATTTGCTATTTTTTCTTTCCCTTTACTTAACTCTATTTTCATTAATGCTTAGTGGTATAACGGGCAGGATTCAACTTCCAGGCCACATTACTGCTGCCAACTTAACAGAGACCTTATGTTTATGAATCCAGCATAAAACTACTTATATGGTGTCCATGCTTCTTTTTTTTTCCTACAGCAGTGTTTTTAATTCCTTTTTGAAAAAAATAAACACCAACAAAAACCCCACAGTGACTCCCTTTTCAAATGCCATGCTCTCTAACAGAGTAATTTTTAGTTGCTTTAGTAGAACTTTCACATCACCCAGCCTGAGTATATTTAGTTAAAACAGAATTTAAGATGATACACAAAATATCTCTTCCAATAATGTTTTTGTTTCCCTCCCAAAGTTCTTGTTATTGGAATATTTCTCAGGTGCTGCCTTCTGACTTTCCTAAATACATCCAAGTGAAAATTTGCTTATCTGTGCAACACAGAATCTTCACTTTTTAAAACGGGCTCCCAAGAACAATGTAGCAGGTTATTCCCTGTGCTCTCTCTAGAAATGCAATTATTGTAAAAATACAGTCTTCTCACTGACACAGAAACCTAGTTGGTAATTCTGATTAATGTAACTTCATGGATCTGTATGATAGCCTTCATTAACCTGCACTGGTTTTTCAATAAAACTGATCAGAAGTCTCAATTTAAGAACACTTGCTTTAAGATGATACACAAACCAAATTTCATCTTTAACTGCAGTGTCCCTCCCTTTTTTAGAAATAAGGCATTTATTTCACTCCCACCCAACTAATTATATGCTGAACTTCAGTGTTATGTCAGATATGGAATGAAATAGTATCAAAGCAACTTCACAGAAGATAGTCACAGTACAATTAAAACTTACTAATGTAACACTAGTATGAAATTGCACTGTAAACTGGACCTGGAAACCAACTAAGAGCTTTCTGCTCCCAGCTTTTGATTTTTTAAATGTCTATACAAGTTAAGACATTCACCAAAATGAAGAATCCTGACCACATTGTGTGTCTAAAGGACAAGGCACTGCTGTTCAAGATGTTCTCAATTTGTTGCTGAAAACTCAAGGCAAGCAAAATATCATATATTTTTCATTCAACTGGAAGGTGTATACTTCAGTGATCAGATTGCAGCAACAATCTTTTTATTATAAATTTCATTTGGAACAAGTATTCCTCTCCAGTCTTCATAACCTAACTTTTATAGGACTATTTATTAGAAGACTTTTAAAGACAGTTCATCTGAAAACTCATTAAAAGTAAAGTGCTCTGACTACAGATAAATGCTGCCTGTTATCTTGGTATAACACACATTCCCTTAACAACAGAATATCCTCTTGCTCTTTGGAAGATTACTTACCTTCCCTGTGGCAATAAAATATTATTTACGCCTCCTAATTTGACATTTATTTTTAAGCAGAGGTTAGACAGGGTTTGTGGTGTGGTTCTTTGCACATTTTTCATCTGCACACACTGTGTAGCCATTCCCAGCACCGTGTCCCCAACACGCTTCACTTCCGCTGCAAAAAAAGGGGGAAAAGTTAATAAACTACAGCTTCTAATCTTGTAAATCAGACAATGTAGGAAGCACTAACTGAGTGATAACTGCTCCTAGAGATTTAGCAAAGTGGTAATTTAAACTTAAAGAAACAAGAAGAAACCTAACTCTCACACTCAACTCCAGCCTCTGATAAACTTCCTCCAAGCTCTGCACTACTCCATCTGCTGACAATAACTGGGTCCTAAATATAAATAAAGGCACTATTGGCTTATTTTAAGATTATTCTTTAAAGTTACACTAATTGTACTTTTAGAATTATGTGATGTTTTATCAGCAGGATGGAAGAACCTTTGGTTTGTTTCACTGAAACACTTGTTTCAATGCATACTTAAGAAGCATAATGAGTAACATTCAGCCAACCAGTTTATCAGGCCATCACTACCACTTCATCACTTGCATTAAAAAAGAAAAAAAAACCAGTTCAGGAAAGAACAGCCCATAAAAACTCCAAAAGAAATTAATTCAGAACTGTATTATTCAAATGGTTAAAACAAATACCACTGTTAACACCAAAATTAAGACTTGGAGGCTTTAAGACAGCCATACTCTTTCATGCAGAAAAAGAAGAAATTAAGGTTCCAAGACACAACCCCCTGTTGGCAACAGGAAAGGTAAAGAGGCTTTTTGAGGAGAGAAAAGACAAAACTGTGGGTATAGGCAGCACAAGAGTATTGAAGAGTGCAAGGAGAAAACAGAGAGATGATTAGAGGGGGCAGAACTATAATTAAGGATAATGACAAGGAGAGTAGATGAGAGTGGTACCACATCCTCTTGGTGGTTAAGCAGAGGAAACAGTTCCCTTTTAATGCCAAGCAGAAAAGTGAAAATGTTATTTGCCACTGAATTTCCATGGAGCAAAAAAAGAGAGAAAAGCAACTTCCTTTGCATGGCTGAATTTAAAACAAAAACAAAAAAAGGTACTATTTCACTAAAGGCTTCTTTACCTTTTTAGCTTATATGAGATATTCTTGGGAAAATAAAGTTAGGAAATTATTTTCTGCTATATTAAATTTGTGAGAGTGAGGGAGGGGATAAAACAAATCTGCAGCTGCTTGGTAGATTTGAGCCTTTAGAGAAGTGAGAATCCATGAATCTATGGGAGAAATAGAGCAGACACTGCTGCAATGAGGCAAGGTGAGTAAAAAAAGGAGGAAGGAAGGATAGGAAAATGAGCAGTCTTGCCTATAGGAAGTGGTTTATCTGAAACATATCAAAACCAGTGTATATAGAACTCAGTAACTGTCAGTCTGCTTCCAAAAAACAGCTTTAATCACCACGTTTTCCCTTTCCACCCATCTGTGGCCTTGCAACCCAATAGTTAAAAACCAAAACCAAACAGAACAGGAAAAAAAAATCACTAGGCAGAAATCTCCTTTACACAACTTTTTTGGCCAAAGGGTGATGACATGAGTAAGCAAAGATGTTCTAAAAGCTACACGGTCCTTGAGGTCATTTCTTCTTTAATCACTTGGAATTTTTGGCACACAAATTATAGTAAGTGTATTTTAATCCACTGCACAGTTTCCTCAATTTCAAAAAAGCTCTGGCTCAGCTTTCTCACTCAAACGGAAACCAACGGGAAGAAAGTGGAAAAGCAAATTGAAAGCATAGACAAAAATATTGAAAAGAATTAAAGTCTTAATATAAATAATCATGAAGAAGAATCAAATTAATTTAGAGCCCATTCCCTAAGGGGAATTTATATAGCTGAAGAACAACCATTCAGTTCTGCATCATTTGCATTCAGCTATTTCACAAAAATTACATGAAACTGTGACTGAAACAGACTTCTGATGGAAACACAGACTTCTGATTTGAACTTACTGACCATAGACAGGTGTTTTTCCTGGTAAAATGACTACAACAAGCTGCAGCCCAGTGTAAGTGTTCTTGAGATGTCTGAACATGGGCTCCACACTGTCCGCTCCCTGCGCGTATTTACAGAAGCACGGCTGCCCCTGGATTGGCATTCCTGCATCCCTGGAGATCTTTCGTAGTTGTTCTGTAAAGGTCCTAAAGGATGAAAATAACTAGATGAGATCCTCAGGAAGAAACATTCATCTTGATTTTTGTTATTATTGTTCATGGAACAATGCTGTTAAGCTTGCAGAGTTGTGCTGTCGAGAAACCTGGGAATTTATCTTTAATTAAATGAGCCAATGTAGGCTCAATAACTTTCACTGAAGCAAAGACTGAGGCAGATAAGGACATACATTAACAAGAACACTGTTATTAAAAACTTAAATTTCCAAAGCAAGTTCCACCTTATTTGATCTTCATACTGGAGATACAGTACAAGTTGCTTTTTTGTAAAAACACTGCAACAATGGTATTTTGGATGGCCTGCTCTGTACCATACCTCCATGTAGTCACCACCTCTACAGAAAGGGCTGGAGTTCTTTCTTTTTTGTAGCGAGGAAAACCACCCACAAAAGTTAGCAGCAATTGTGTCTCAACAAATTGATCTAACAGCAACAATAATGCACAAGAAAATCTTCCTACGTACCAGAGAAAAGGTGTATCCTGGAGGTGCAGACAAATATTCTCTACAGACAGTGTAAATACAAATCACCTTTTGATGGAACTGGTCAGAAACACAGAGAATTTAATTTTTAAGAGACTTCTGTCAGTGAAGACTGCTTCATGTCCCCTGTTAGGGGTGTTGCAACCTGCCTCCTTCTCCTGGCTCTTAGGCACAGAGTAGTCTTTGTTTCTTTCCTTTTGAAGGGACACCAAGAAGACACTGTGCCTGCTGTAAGCAAGACTACTAGAAGAACTTCAGTCTAAGAGTCTAGAGTTCTATAAAGTATATCCAGCCTGGAAAGCATCTTCAAAGTCATGGCTCCTCCAGGTTACATGGCAGCATCAATGGTGCACACGTAGTCCTTAAGCCCTACTCCCATCACCAATGACAAGATGAGCCAGCAAGATGCTTCTAGGATGATTCTTCAGAATGGCTGTGGTCTGGTATGGTGTGCTGACTGTCCATTAGTGGTTGAAGTACACTCTCTAGTCCAGTTTTATCCAAAGAAATGCAGACTGTACACTCAACCTGCTCCTTGATGCGGAGCATCATGTCAATTACACACTCCTAACCCAAAATGAAACACAAGTGCAGACACACCCAGTGATGTCCTCATTTGGTGCTTGGTTTAATGACCAGCACAGTAAAAGCACCACCACCTGGGTTCATCTGTAGCTGACATCAGTGCTGACAAAGCCCCTTACCATTTCAGAGTGCATGTCCCCATAGATGTCTAAAAACTTGCTTGTCTTCACTTAAGGCTGCCAGATAATAGTTGTACCCACTGAGAGGGTGTAAAGATTTCTGTTCTTCCAAACCCATCATTAACTTTCATGAATCATAACAGCCTGTGAGCTTCAGCCCTGAAGATTATGGCTTCTTCCAAAAAACAGGCATGTTAAGTGTTTTCCCACTCACCACTACAAGCAGAATCTGTGGGAGAAAATGCAAGTCTAAAATGGCACAAGCTTTGAGCCTTTGGTAGTCCATCTCCAAGTACAGAATCTAAGAGGAAAGGTTCTCTCCCTGTTCCTGAGAGGTGAAGCAGGATGATTTAAGACTTCCAAGGACTGTAAAGGTGTTTACTCTGAAGGATGTACAGCAGCCAAGTTAAAACTTGCTCAACAAGATGTAACAAGAGGCAGCAAGGTGCACCTGCATGCAGCCATATTCTTAAGGTGAATGTCTTTTCACAGTAAGGACAAGCTACATCTAAACCACCAAATAATTTTATTTTGACTCATTACATTGAAGCCTCTTTCAAAACTGACTTCTACACAGCACATCCACTAGAAGCAACAGCTCAGGAGGGAAAATTCTCTGGCAGCTTAGTTCTTGACACATACCTGGAGAGAACAAGTCCCAAGCCTTACACAATAGGAAGAAAAGTAAAATGTAAGGTTCTCACTTGTTAGGGAAGAAATTCCAAGCTATTTGGCAAATCATCTAAGGAAACACAGTTATGGCACTATCATTGTTACAAACAACCTCTGTCTTGCATTCAGCTCACAAAGAGCAGCTAAGTCACCTGTGAGGGCAGCTGCAAGAGCTCCACTTGCCCATGCACGAAGGGAAAGCAGTTGCATGCAAAAGAAAGAATTAAACAATCCATCTACAGACTGCAATAGTCCTTCAACAAACACGTTCCATCCAAAGACCAAACCGAGACCAAAATTTGAAAGTTTCATTCTAATTCTCAGCCAACAGAACAACCAGTGCTGGTCACCTTCTGCAAACACAGCAGCTTGCACATGGTAACTCCAGAAGGTAGAGTGTTTTGTGCAGAAGTTAGGCTGCTTTTTAAAAGTCTTCTTTTAAATAAGTTCTGCACAAATAAATCTATGCCATATAATCAGGAAAAAAAAAACAAACTAATGCAGCATACATGTAAGCTTTCACTCTTGACAAATACTTAGAATGACAGGGACTGTTAAATGTCATCTAATCCAGACTCCCTGACCGGGACATCTTCAATTAAAGCAGGTCAATCAGAGCCCTGCCCTACCCAGCTTCCAGTGTTTAAAGGGATGGAACACTTACCACCTTTCTGGAAAACCTGTTCCAGTGTCTTACACCTTCATAATAAAAATTTTCTTCTTTATATCTTGTCTGAATCTCCCCTCTTTTAGTTTTAAACCAACACCCCCTGTGTTACTGCAACAGACCCTGCTAAGAACTTTGTCACCATATTCTTGTAGCACCCTGAAGTACTGAAAGGTTGCAATAAGGTCTCTTTGGAACCTTCTCCAGGCTTAACAACCCCAACTCTCCGAGCCTTTCATCACAGAGGAAGATTACCAGCCCTCTGGTCATTTTTGTGGTGTTCCTCTGGACCTGCTCCAATAGCCCCATGTCTGTCTTGTGTTGAGTGCTCCAGAACTGGACACAGAACTCCAGGCAGGGTCACATTCCAGAGCAGAGGGACAGAATCACCTCCCTTGACCTGCTGCCCATGCTTCCTATGATGCAGCCAAGGATATGGTTGGTTTACTGGGCTATGAGTCCACATGTCCAACTTTTCAACCACCACTACCCCCAAGCCTTTCTTGGCATAGCCTGCTCTCTGTCCCTTCATGCCCCAACCTGTATTGATTCTGGGGGTGGCTCCAACTCAGGTGCTGGACTTTGCACTTGGCCCTGTTGAACATCATGAGGTTCACATGGGCCTAACTTCTTGATCTTGTCCAAGTCCCTCTAGATGGCATCCCAGCCCCCAGACATGTCAACTAAGCCTGGTGCCATCTGCAACCTTGCTGAGGGTGTACTTCATCCTGTTGTATCCAACACTGATAAAGGTATTAAAAAGCACTGATCCCAGTACAGATCCAAGGGACACCACTCACTGGTGACCTAGACACTGAGCCATTAACCACTACCCTCTGCATGAGGCCATCAAACCAATTCCTCATCCACTGAACAGTCTATCCATCAGTCTACCCATCAAATCCATCTCTCTCCAGTTTGGAGAGAAGGATATTGTAGGGAACCATGTCAAAGGCCTTAGAGAACTCCAGATAGATGACTAATTAGCAGTAAACATCCAACATTACATAATTTCAGTCATTTTAAACTCTGTCCTAAGGCCTCACTGGTCAGACTTCTGCCATGTAGTATGAATTGCTTTTGCTAAGTCTTATTTGGAGGATTTCATGATGCACTGAAATCATACTGGCACACAAAAAGGAAGAACTTCACATTAGGTAAATATGTTTTGCCACACATTAAAACAATTTAACAAAACATATATTCTAAACAAATAACTGAAACTGTGACATTTCTATACCTATTTATAACTAATGAAAATCACCATTTCATAAAGTGACTTACTTAAGATGAACTTCAGTGCACTGGCGCTGGGGAGCAAAGCATGCGATTGCCCAAACCTTTATTTCAATTCCAGTGTGAAACTGTTTATTCCTCATGTCCCAGACTCCTTGAACTGGCGTTGCAATTGCTTTGTTCTGGAAGTCAAAGGAAAAACAATAAAACAAAACCATAACTCTAATGCAAAACTTGATTCATGGTAACAAATACCTGTTATGCTGCTTTATCACTTCAACTAGCAGGCTACTTATATACTCAGGTCTTTCTCTCCACTGCTCAAACATCCATCCTGTGTTTTATTTATCATTATGTATTCTATTATTTTTATTTATCAGTGCAGCAAAACAGCTTGCTAGCCAGGTGCAAAATAAAGGTCCTAAAAATAAAGCTTGTACTGTTCATTTTTGTTGTTGATGGTTTCTTTAAGTTATATAAATCAGGAGCAGACACAAATTACATATGGATAGTACGTCAGATTCTTTAGTACATAATGTTAACAAGAACATACATTGCCATACATTTCTACAGTGACTTCACAACCACTCGGTGAACTTTTCAAGAGCAACTTTCAATTAAGTATTATAAACATTCCACACATCACTAGGTAGAGGCAAGTAGTGCTTGGTTGCCACTCACACAACTCTAGAAACAATGTGAACAAGTTAACAAAAGATATTTTAGACAAGTTACCATGATGTTTGCTTTTCTCACTTATCAGTAACAGCTAAAATTTATGGGAATTTTTCAGGACACACAGATTAAACTAATACATTTGGCAAAGAGCTGTGTCTGCTGAAGGCAGTACCTCCCCCACTTCAGCTTTCCATCACTTATCTGCCATTAAGCTCTTGTTCCCCCTGTTCCCCTGGTGTCAGAACAGTTCACAAGACCACTCTCACTAGTCAGGATCAGGCATAGACAGCTGGGTTCTCTTAACCTGTCAGCTCAAGGAAGGTTTGAGCTAATCTGCCCAATTTTGACTGAAGTGCTTTAGGTAGAAGACACAAGCCCTCTCCTGTTGAGGGTTTATGAAGGTAACAGCCTGATCTGTGCACAGGGACAGAACCAGCTTCAGCTGGCAATGCATGACCTAGAAGCTGTTCATCAGAAGCCTCCACAAATGTTATCCCAGCTATCAAAGCTTTCATCTTGCATCAAAACAAAACAAGTTATGTAACTGATAGAAAATCCTGCTTCTCAAGCTTTTTTTGGAAGACACAATAGGAAGATTATGTCAGAAAGACCATCTAAAAATCCACCGTAAAGAAAAACAAAACATGAGTAAATACTCCAACAAGAAGAGATAGTACCTTAAAATAATTGTCCTAAACACAACTGCTTCACTCAGAACGCTCAAAACCAACCAGAAGTTTCAGAGTTAGGGGAGGTAAAATTGAACACTAACAACTGAACTTGTCTGTTCTTCTCCACATACACCGATTTGAACCACTATTTGCAGGTTTCTACTCACAACATACAACAGAGTGTGTGAAGGAAAATACAAGCACTGTTCTCTGAAGTTTACATAAACACATTTTTAACCTCTCTTTACATTAAAAAATACAGCAGCTATTGAGGGAGATGCAAAATGTCCATTATGTTTAAAGACTTTCAAACTTAAATGCAGATTCTAAACACTGCACCTCCGACAACTTCACCTCATTACATCCAAAATAATTAATTTAAAACAGCCATATTACAGAAGCTATCACAGCTTGTACAATATCTATTCAACATACCCTGCCTCCATAGAGGATTGAAGGAGGCTGTAGGACTCTGCCAGTCACATCTGTCATCTCATCTTTGACCATTATTCCAAATTCACGGACATAGGGGTCAGTATTAAAACTTGCACTCCGCATCTGCAATTAAAAGGTATCATGTGTTTATTATGCAGAACAAGAAGTTGTTTATATGAGATGTAAAACTTTGAGATAACCTGTATTTGGGCACATACCTCCTCCCCTTATACATGGGTGAGGCCAAACACCCAGAGCCTCTGTTACGTCCATTAGGATACATGGATGCCTCAAAAGTTGAATTGAAACAACAAAGAAACTACTTGAAAACCTTTTGTGAGAATGTGTTTCTCTCTGATTTATGGAGAAAGACTTATAAAAACAAGCTCATAACCTTTGTGTAGCACACAAATCTATTCAGTATGTGCTGATAGTAAGAGAAAAATTAAATGTCCATTACTGCACTTCACTCAGCTTTGACAGGACACTCACCAATTTGCTAATCTCTTCTTGACGATCAGGTGCTGATCTGGCAGTTGCTCGAATCATAGTGGAAGTTTGATTGTCAGTGAGTTTCTTTATGCATCTTTGTCCTGCCACTATGTTGCACACCTAAAAAATACCCACAAAAAAAGGAAATAAAACCCCAGTTTTCTGTGTATTCTTCTCTTTTTCCCTTTGCACACTACACAATTT
This sequence comes from Calypte anna, assembly GCF_003957555.1. Taxonomy (NCBI): domain Eukaryota; kingdom Metazoa; phylum Chordata; class Aves; order Apodiformes; family Trochilidae; genus Calypte; species Calypte anna. The sequence goes on from NC_044245.1 coordinate 146,938,969, forward strand.
CTGAAGTTGGCTACTCAAAAAAGAGCAGCAGTATTTTGAGCCTTTTCTCCTCTGACCCCCTCCCTCCCCCATTCCCAGAATCCAGTGTTATCTAAAAATTTACTTGCCTCAAGAGGAAGGTATGTGTGTTTCTGCTCCTGTCCAACTTGTAAACATGGAAGATGAGGATAACGTAAAACTAATTTGTGCCTGTCCTTAAAATACTGAGCTACAGTGCATTCAACTGTTTGTCCATTCTCCTGCTGAAGTGGGAATCTATTGGAAATCAAATAGAAAAATAAGCCATTACTCTCTGCAGAATACCTTCACACACTTGCCCAATACCCTTCATATTCAAGTTACCTGCATATCTCTGGTTACTGACTAAAAATAGACAATTTTTCCAGAGGAAAAGCAGTCCGGTAATAAACAAGATTAGAAAGCTGATCCCAACTGGCACTACTTTTCTCCTCAACAGCTCCAGGAAATACTACACTGCCAATAGGGCACCCTGTTCATTGCATGTTGAAGAAATCCATAAAACAAAAAAAAAAAAACCCCACCAAAGATATAAAACAAAGCTTTTGATTCAAATGCCACTGTATTCATTACAGACTAAAAATGGGGAAAAAAAGAAGAGCAAAATTGGGAAAATAGTTTGAGGTGTATTGAAATATATTGACCAATGAAAGAATCATTTTTCAAGACAAGTTTTCCTACATGAGTAAGGCAAGCAAGTAATTTTGCAGCCTGAGATTAAGCACATGCTTTAAAAGAAGCAAAATACTTTACGTTTGGTGACTTGCTGGTCGTCTGGTGACATTACACACTCTGTATTTTCTTTTCATTTGTCCACAGTGTGTTATCTCCACCTTTAGACCTAAAAATTGGAAAACACATCATCACTTTCTTCAAAATTAAGGTGTCACTTTAAGCTGTGCAAAATATATTCCTGATTTAGCATGTTGTTAGATCACCAAAAGGTATCCTGGGCAGAATTCCAACAAGGAATTTATAGCCTTTAAATTCAAAAAGCCAAAGTACAACAAAAAATTTAGAGACAAGGTGAAGTCTCAAAGTCCTCAGAGTTCACAGACGAAGCTGGAGGCATTCTTTGCATTTCAGTTCTGTACATCTACGGAAGTCCAGGATGGTAGAAGGACAAAAAGGGCATGCAACCTCTTTGAAACAAAAACCTTGTTTATATTTTATGTCTAAACATACAGTGTCTGTGAGACCTCTGACTACTGCAACCAACCCTGAACTAATGAATACCCATACAGCCTCTATGAGGCCAAGGGAATGAGGCCACAGGGCTTTCTTCTTTGTGAAGAAAAACATCTGTTTCAAAAAGCCTACTGGAACAAGAAAAAAAAAAAAAGCCTACCTGAAAGCCAGCAACTTGCAGAAGAATAAATTATCCATCTCAAACCAGCCCAACACAGCTACCCATAAAGAAGACAAGTGGCCTGAATCATAAAATCTACCAGTAGACTTCTGAAAGTCTTGAAATATATGTAAGTAATAAAATTATCCTTCTCTCAAGTTTTGCTCAAAAAGCATATGCAAGGTTTGCTGTGATAATCTGCCTCCCAATAAAGCAACTGCTAGAGAAAACATTTTTCATGTGTAGTGGTAACACATGATTAATCAGTCAGACCACAGCAGATTTTATGTAATTGAATTATTACCTTTTATTTCTTTGGTAAACTTTACCCTTTGGGAATCTGTCAGAGGTTTTTGTTGTTCTTCAATACTTTTGAAGTCCAAAACTTCACATACAAACTCGATGACTGGCTGTGCTTTGTAAAATGCAGTTGCAGATACTGTAGACAAAAATGTTCATGTTCTATTACAAAAATACTGAAGAAATTTTAAAGAAATCCAACAAATTTAAGTAAATTTTGGCATTTACACTGAAAGAAGGAACAAGAAATTATTTTTATAGGACTTACCATCAATATTTAACATCATTTTCCATAATGAAGGTCTGACTGATTGATGGAAGCCAAACCAAACTTCTCTGCCACCACCCAATGGATTTGAGCACCCTTCTGATGCTGTAAAAAAAGATCTCCCCACAGGAGTATATCTGCAAAAAAGAAAATAAATTAGTTGTAAGTAAACAACAAAAAATTGCAATAAAGGGATAACTAATGCAAACTCCTATTCATGAAACCAGAGAAAAGTCAGTTTCCAAGTGCCAATAATCTGAGTTTTCTGCAAGGACTGGGGTTACACCTCTCAAACTCCAGCTGGTTACAGCAACAAAGTGGCTACTCATGTTTGTTAGGACTAACTTGCAATATCCTCCTTAACATACCCACTAATTCAAACAAAAGCATTAATATTTTTTGTACTCTATTAGAAACACAGCAATGCTTCAGTAAGAAAATAATTAAACATCTCTGCTAATAAACAACGTAATGATCTCTCCCCACACTTTGCATAGCTTCTTCTGAAGCCCACGGAAAGTTTGCATGAGTGAACAACAGATCTAACAAATATTTTTGATAGACCTTTCATCTTGGTAATTTGATATTAAATATCAAACTAATGAAAACCAGTGCTAATATGTTGCTCTGAATAAAGATGTGTAAACTGACTAGCTTGGGCTGTTTTTTCTGTTACAAAACCCAACTAAAATGGGGTTTATTTTTTTTACCCTAAATGTGATGATAAAGTCAACATAATTTAAGTAAATTTAAAGACATTTACATACATTTAACTCATTTTCCCTGTTGAGCTCTTCAAAATTGGAAGTTCAGCTTGTCAGCTTTGTTCCTTACTTGTTATTTGAACAGCTACCTCAACCAACCTGTTTCATGGCAGCAGAATTAAGCCCAGTACCTCCTGGGTTTGACAGCAAATGCTGCAGTTCCCACTTGCTTGGAAAAAAACCCAAATAATTTTTAAGTCTTTCTTTTCTATAAAAATCCTAGGTGACATTTATGTCTTCCTAGCATGGTATCCTTTATACAGAATTGATAATAAGCATCTGCACAAGGATGGACACATAGGACCAGGGTAACAAGTTTTAAAACCACTCTTACATGTCTACCAATCTCCAACTACTTTCTACACAGGGATGGCTTCCTTCCCTGAGGCCCCTGACCTGAGAGCAAACAAACATGGAGCAAGACACCAGTGGGGAAAGGGACTTGTGTCCAGGCTGGAGGATACTAATTCCACCAGATGAGCAGAAAAGCACCATAATGTCTCTTGCCTGAGCATGCCATCTGGTAAACAGCTCTTATTGTGGCTGAGCTCTGAAAGTGCATCCTACACAAAATGTCACTGAAGCAATTCAACTAACAGTGCAACCTCCTGAACAATGTCAAGGTCTTCCCCTCACCTCATGGAAGGCAAGTGCCTCATCACTACATCCAGTGCCTGGATGGTTTCAAACGGGACACTTGGCAGCCGACCAGAAAGAGCATCATGTAAAGCCTGCAAACTCACACAGGACATCCATTTTATGGCCACCTTAAATATTCTGTCCTTTCCTTCTCCTGGTAGTGTGACCTCCAGCTCCACCTGCAACAATGCCAAACAACAAACAAGATGATTCTTTCCATTTAAAGGGGAAAACAGAAGGGGCTTGGAGAGGACAGTGGATTCCTCTGAACAGAGCTATAAAGTGTGGGAGGAGACAAAAAGCAAGGATGAAGACACAACACACATTAGGTACAGCCTCTTTGTACAGCTAGGTATTCCAAAGGTGTACTTCAAAAAGCTGGCAGGCTTCCCAGCTGGCATCTCCTCTGAGGCAACATTATAATTTGGAGGTGTTTGTGTATCACCAGGGAGGTCTCCATGAAGATCTGATACCCTGATTTCAGAGACCTAACACAAAATAAAATGCATCACTGCTCACGTCAGCTCCTACATGCCTAAAATAAAATATGGTCTGTCACTACCTGCCAAGATTCATTAATTTCAAGTATTTGCTCTCTAGAGCACCAGAGTTTTATTTTAAAAAAATACTACTATTGCAGACATCATTCAAATGAGAGAAAATGAAATCCACAGGAAGTTTTCAAAGGGGAAGAAGAAAAAAATACACCACCAACAAACAATATCCTCCCAGTCAAACAATACCCCACAAAACCCACCAACCCAAAACACTCTTATTTTCAAATGCCCAAGAAAAACTAAACAACGAACCCCCAGGTACCAGTGATGCCATCAGGCAGGTAACAGGGACATTCCTGTGACATGTTATGTCCTACTGTGAATTTTCTGTTTAAACAAAGAAATCCAACCACTGGAAAGCTATATTGTGGTAAATTACTTCAGATGATTACTTGTAATGCTGATTTCTCCTATTTATGAAAACAAAGAAAGCCTAAGCACAGAAGTTCTTAAACTAAAATTAAGGCTTGTCTAACATGATCAGCTCTTCTGGGAGTGAGGAAAAGAAATAACAAGATCAGAGTATCCTTTGTGCTCAATATAAACAAAAACACTGCATTTTCCTGTCTAGGGAGCTTAAAATTTAAATATAAAAGGCATCCACTTAACAGACAAACTGTTATTAGCAACCTTGCAAAAATAACACATGGCTAATGGTGAGTTACTATATGCAAATCATCCATTCTTCTGCAAGAAGTTAGCTGCTTCAGTCAAAAACAGGAAGATAAAACCAGAAATCATACATCTTCTTGCATGCCATTAAAAAAAAACAACAAAAAGAACCCTGATAATTTATAGTAGGCAATCAAAATTAGTATTAAAGCTGCATCTCTCCTCGAGTACAAACACCATTCACCAGAAGAGCCAAGCTGAGAAAGAAGCCATTTGGCCATGGGAAAGTAATGGGAACTGGAGTCTGTAATTGTGAGGTGGTTGTGAGTCTGAATCTAGCCAGAAGGTTAATCCTGCTGAAAAGCTGTGCAAATAAAGGTGAAGGTTTTCAGCTGACACAAGTTAGGAACTTTCTATGAATCTTTTTTCCCACCAAGCCAGCAAAATGTCTGAAACTTAAATCTCATTTACAAGGGATGGAATAAGTCTGTCACACCTGAACATCATTTTCCTCTGAACTTCTCCCCTCAACATCAAATTTTAAATTTTTATTATTTCCAATACTGTTAATACACAACTCAGTTGATTATTAACAACTCTGGCACCTTTAAGCTAAGAAAATATTTAGCTGGGTTGGTTTGTTTTTTGCTTGTTTGGTTTTCCCCTCTTAGTTTCAATTTACAAAGCTCCTTCACCTTGATGAAATGGAAAAAGATGAAGATTGGGACTATTTTTGTTGCAGTGTCTCTGTGCCTGGTAGAAATAAAAGACCCAGGACTGAAAAATACTGATTCCAATTGCTAGACTGCAAATAGCCATTACATTGAGCAAAGCTGTGGCAGTGAGCTCATACTGCTGAATTTGGCCCACACAGCTTTTGCTGTTACATTCAACCCAACTTCAAAACAGCTGAATTAGAATCTCTGCTCAAAGTAGGTTTAAGTCCAACTTCCCAGGTTTTCTTTCTTTAATATCTCACCTAACTAGATGCTACTGAGGAGCGTGTTAAAAACCCCAAACAACAACAAAAACCAAAAACACCAAGATGCAAAACCCCACATCCACAAAAACACATTAAGACCACAAAATTTGTCCTTAATCTACACCCACAAGATCACTTCTAGCACTGCAAATTCTTCGATTTTAAATTTCTTGGCAAGAGAAAAACTACAAAAATATTCTGCATGTCCCATATTGGTTTGAAAAGATATTCTTACATATCCCATATTTGTTCCAAAAGATCTAAAGAAATTAAGGAAATAAAGAGTGAAAATAAGGTGTAGTAAGAAGGCATGAAAATAGGTATGATAAACAAATGCCAAGAAAAGATAGTATAGATGAACACAAAAAGTCATAAAAGATGCAGAGTTGGCATCAAGGGTGAAAAAAACCCCAGCTCCAGAATAACAACCAAAAACAAGAGATAAGGACAGAATGCATTAATTAAGTTAAACAGCAACAGGAGAGGAAAACAATTGCCAATTTGATGTCAGCCTTCTGTTTAGCACCTGTTCTTCCACTACTGATGCACAATGCAAGTAAATCAATGCCTTCTTCCACTGAAATTAAGATTAATATATTAATCATCATATTTTATTAATCTTTATATGCTCCTAAACGTAATCAGTGAACTTTCCCCATTTAATTGGTACAGAACTGCCAAAGAAGCCTAATCTGATTATGCTGGAGGAAAGTTCTAAATACCTACAAGCTTTATACTGGTTTAAACCATGCTACAATCAATTTAGCATCATGTAAAAATTTCCTTCATTAAGCTAGACTTCCCCTTGTCTGACTGAAACCAGTTCAAGATTTATCTTTATGAGCTTCTTCCTCCAGTGAAATAACATTAATTCAAAGTATGGTAGAAAATAAACCAAAGTCCTGTTTCCCAGGAGAAAGTTTAATCTGTGCCTTGCTTTTAATAAACTAATTTCTTTCCCCTATCTAAACCATCTTGTGATAACCTCCTCTAAGAACACTCTCCTCAGTGATCACCCTTTGCAAATGAGCATTGGGCCAGCAATAATTGTCCCACACAAAATGATTAACTAATGTTTAACAAAAGCATTAGTCAGGTGTAGGTTACAATATTCATTTGCACAGACATCAAGAACAGGGGCATTAACAGAGTTTCCTGCTGACACACTGTCACTGTACTTCATTTTACCTGGCATTATTTAGGTAGTATATATGTAGGTTTTAATATCCAAACCATCCAGAACTGAGTCCTATTGGGACAGAATAGAAGGAACACGATGAGGAGGTCACCTCATCCAGTTCCAAATCTGTGTAGGGTCAACTCAAACCTCACATAGTGTCAACAGATCTGGGGATTAATTTGATCCAAGTTTGTTTATCCTCCACAGGTAAAATATTTTTAATTTCCCTTTATTTAGAAAAACTTCTTAGTTCTTATAAAATATACTGTCAGTCATTCATAACTTGGAAAGTATTACAGTTGTAAAATAAATCTGTATGCATCCAGGGGACCTTTTTAAACCCCTGGAAGAAACTCATCAACTATCATTCCACCTTTAGCAAATACTTTGCAATCTTGAATGTCAAATCTGTAAAAATGGAATACTACACATGAAAATGAAATAAAAAAACAACTAATACTTTTCAGTGATTCTTTCATAGCTGTCCTAAGAATTAGCTTATCAGTTAATAAAAAATAATTAAGATTGGTGTAAAGACTGGCCTTTACTGCATGACATTCACTTAAATACTTTTGGGAAAAACAAAAATTACACATGAGATTACAAGCTTGGTTGAGGCAGAATTATTAACTATGTCAAGGCACTGCACAGGCATACAGACAGCAAAGGACAGCAAGAACTATTCTGTAGTACACTGCTACTCAATTTAGGAAGACCTGAGTTCCATTTCCAGTTTTATTACAAACAGGTTTCCACATTTCTCTGTGTTTCCCTTTCCCCTCACATTTCACTTTTGTCTAGTTAGGCTGTAAATCAAATTCTACAGGGTTGGACAGTCCTGCCCTTTGTGCATGCCTCACCTTCCACCCACAGCAGAAGGATATAATGGCTTCTGGGAATTACCATAACATAGGTCTGGTAATGAGAATGACTGTATCTTTAAGTGCTCATCATCTCAATCAAAAAGGCCACAGAAAATTCAATCTGATATTAGACCACAGAAGCGTAGGCTGATTTATTTTATAGGGGTTGAATGTCAGCATGTTCTAACACAGTCCCTTCTGCTTCACCACTAATCACGAGACACAAGATGTGGATATTCTTTGCTGCTACAACCAGAGTGACCAAAGAGGTCACCACCCCACACAGAGTGCTGGCAATCAACATGCAAGTCCTTTCCAATTACCCCAGGGCTAAGCTAGCAGGTCTGAACCTGTGCTGTTCAAATTAGTTTGGCTTTCATGTTGGAAAGGATTAGGGAAGAAGATTCATACCACCAACATAAGGATGAATCAGTTTCTTCCAATACTGAGCAGTGAGAAGCAGCCTACAGTGGGCTTTGATGAGATTAATGAGCTGACACAGTAGCTTGCTGCTGCCCACAGGTGTGCTTCTGCTCCCCTCTCTAAAACTCAGTTGGGCTTTCTTTTTCCCTGTAGTGCCAGTGTGCAGCTTGCCCAAGGTCTCAGACAGCTGATCCATCTCACCAAAGCAGCATAAACCACAGCAGTGGGGAGAGAGGGAGGAAAGAAGGGAGATGGAAAGGGGAGTGACCATTTTGATGGCACAAAGCTCACACTTCTGGTAAACCACACCCTAAACAAAATGGCAACAGAAGGAGACATCTATTCTAGAAATATAAAATCAGTTCCTATCTGTTATTAGAAAGGCTCTATAAATATTACATTAACATCTCCAAGCAGCAACTTTTCTATTTAAAACTTACTTTATCTCTCCCAATGGGAAGTGGCATAGCTGTGTAAAGGTTTTTTCTTCCATCAAACACTGGTTTGCGATCCCCAAAAATCTGGGTTTTAAAGTGCTGAACCATATGCTCCACTATTTCTCTGAAAATATAAAGAGATTATGTTAATTCAACTTTTTACTTTTCATGGTAAGTAGCAAATGAACACTAACACTAATGTTTATGAGCAGGGATATTAAATAAATAAAAGTGTTCTCCACTGTTGGACATTAAAGGCAAGATTTAACTGATCTGATTTAAAATAACCTTTTCACAGACTAAACTCCTTTCTTAAAGCAGTCATTTTTAGCTTTTTCACATTGAAACTTTCCTTCCTCTTTTCTGTGATCTACTGAAAGTAGAAAAGCAAAAGCTCATGCTCTCTCAAGCTCAAAACAAGATGCTTCATATTCTCCTGGGGCTTCTGCTTCCCTGCCCTTTCTGCAGAGGGCCATGGACTAAAAGCTCAGCAGGCTGAGAAGATTTAAAACAAAACAAAACAAAACACTACCCAAGTTTACAGCCTTAATGTAATATAAGGACAACAGTTCTATGACAGTGATACACAAACTTTTTGTGTTGTGCTGAGGAAGATTACTTTTAAACGTCATTTTTTCATGTACACAACAAAACTGGGTATGAGCATTCACTGTGATCCATGCATGTTAAAAATAAATATTCATTTAAGCATAGTTGGAAATAGGTTACACACTTTTATGAATGAGGTAACCACTCAAAAAGTTCTTGTCACACCACAGTGTTTACACACTGGTCATGCAAAGCAGTTCACCAGTCAATGAGAAGTCTGCTGGAATAATAACACCCTTCAAAACATTGGCAAAATGTTTTTGCTCTAGAGATATCCTTTAGGCTAGCTGTATCACAAGAGTGTAGAATCTGAAATCCAGCACCAGTCTATAATACACTGCCTTACAAGATCCTTAACATACAGCTTGGGGGAAAAGGGCATTAAGTGGCACAGAAAGGAAAAAACAGCATGCTGTGTCATCAGTACTGCTGTCACCCAGCAGCTCAGAGAGGTGGCATACTTCTTGACTTGGAAAGTCAACCATCCCAGTATCCAGTTAGGTATCACAGGAAAGCAAAATTCTGAGATTAAACTCTGAATTCATCCAAGAAAACAATGCAGACTGGTTTAATGGACAATTTCTTTGCTGTGTGCCAAGGCCTTAAGACAAAAGTGTGACTGTTGAAAGAAATTTGACTGATGTCCCAGAGAAGTACAAATAAAATTTGACCCAGTAATTTCTACCTCAGGTCTGCCATGTCCAACTCAACATCTACTTAATCTGGAGGGTGGAAGAAAGGAGATATCATCCAACTTCAGGGAAAATCCATTCTTTAACTGAGCAAATTCTTCCAATTGTAAACTACTGTTTTTAGAAATTAACGCTTCCTCTTAATTGAGGTTTCCAAGCTTCAAACCATGTTTAGCAATGCTGCTTCTCAGATGTGATTGAAGACATCTTAATGAAAAGTAAGTTATTTTCCCCATGTGAAGTTAAAAGACTTATTTACCAACTCACTAACTTCAGCCCTTCCAAACTACTAGACTACCAAAATCATGTTAGCACACTAAGAACTACAGTGACTACAAGCAGAGTTTATCTTGAACCTTGTACAAGTCACAGCTGTCCTCATGGATAAAACCAAGAGCATCCACAGCATGTTACCAAGTCACACTGCCCCTTCTCCCTACCCAGCTACACAAATCTATCAGGAGTTTCTCTGACATGTGAAGAATTGTAGCCAGACTGTATTAATTTGGCACAGCAGCATGTTGTCTGAGCTGTGTGTTTTCTAGCCCTGCTCCAGCTCACATCTCATCAGCATGGGATTTGCGTGGACACTACAGACATCTTTGCAGTGAGCCTGCATGGTTAAACCACTGAAAGTCCTAAAATAAAACTGAAGAACAAAGCTGGGACAGGAGTAGCATGAATGAAACCAAAATCTCCCTCTATGCTTTCTAGAGGGTACAACATATCAAGTCATGATAAAAAATATTATAAATATATATATCTTAATTATAAAACCAAAATATTAGAGATGTGTAAGCCAGCTGGAAATAAGCTATTATTTAAAATTGGACAGCATGTACATCCTGTGTAATTCTTTACACATATACACACATACATACATACATGCACAAATAAATACACACAAATATAGGTAAAGATTTAGGATTGAAAGCTCACAGCTCACAAAGACTCAGGTGCAGGTGACTGTATGCATATCTACAGGGTAACACAAGCAGGAATAAGCACTCATAAGAAATAAAATATACTTCATAAAATTAATCCAATTTCTAGTCTTCTCTCACTGCACTAAGAAACATGCACTATCACTGCCAAATTAGCTTATGACGTCCTTGTTTACTGCAAAAGGCATTTAATCCATGTAGATTTTTACTTGCTTTTGTTCCCACAACAAAGGGTGTGACTAACCTGACAAAACAGAGCAGGTCAGAAGCTGTCAGTGGAGAAAGAACTTGCTACTGAAATAAATATCATCTGTTTTTTCAGTAAGAAAGATTGCTTTATAATTTAATAAAAGATTGATGAACAAGCACCCACATGCTGGACCCTAACAGGGGTGATCACCCAGAACTACAACACATATAAAAGATGTGCAACACTGAGCCCCCAGAGGAGCTGCAGGAACACAGCCACCTGCACCCAGCAGCCAGTTGTCAGGCATGGAGCTGGTGGCAGGGATCAGTTAATGAAAGCAAAGCTTTCACAGCTCCCACTGTGAAAAAAGTGAGATTTTTTTTTCTAGTGCTCCAATGAAATACAAGGATTCCAGAGAAATCAGTAGGGCTGCCTATGACCAGCATCAGAGTTCAGCTTAATATACTTCCTACAGTGTTGGCTTTTAAAATTAAATTCACTTCTGGATTAGAACCACAGAATGCCAAGTTAGAAGGGGCCTCAAGGATCATCTAGTCCAAGCTTTCCAGGTAGGAACACAGTTTAGATGAGATGGCCCAGTATGTTGCTTAAAATTTAAATTTATAGTAGATCACCACAGAAAAAATAAAAAGAACAGCAAAGTGCAGTGATGTTGCATTATGAAAATGCTGCCATTACTGACTCTTTAGTATAACAATGGATAAAGCACTCTGGTTTATTTATGCACATTAAGAAAACTTTGGCTTTCGGGTGGCTTTTTTGACTTGATGCTTTGTTCATGACTGCACATTCCACCCATGTGACCTTTTTTAATGAGGAAAGGTTTTGCTCTTCAATATATAAACATGCCATTCCAATCCTTTACAGTCAAGATGTAGGTATTTAGGATGAAGACATTTGTGGTTTCTAGCTAGTGCCAAGTCTTGCTCTCAAGTTTCACTTCTGGCAACACCACTCTTTTTCAAGTCAATGAGGTTGCCACACTGTGACTAACAGGGCACATATGCAAAATGCAAGATGAAACTGCTTGTTTCCTTGGCCAACTGATCCATGTTTTCACCTTGCTATATGTTTCAGGAGCATATCTTTCCCTTATATAGATTCTACTGATGAAAAATAATTTCTTACCTAATTTAGTCCCTCCACAATGCTCTGGAAGCAGCAACAAAATCTGGGTTTTGCCTCCCCTTGTCAGTAGAGGAAGATGTGAAAACAGGTTGGTAACACCAACACCCTACTGAAGGGTATTTCACTTGTACTTCAATATTTCACCAAACAATACTATGAATCATATTTATCAAGTTGGTTTATATTCCAACTCCACTAGGGTTAAGACATTTCTTCCACCTGTCACCAGTGGTTTTGATCAGCAGCATCTTAAGTTGTCCACACATCCAATCAAATTAAGAGATGGTTAGTACTAAAATTTTTGATTGGCACAGAAAGACTTGGAGATTTAAAAAAAAAAGAAACCTGTTGATGGAGATGCAAAGTTGGAAGCTGTCAGTCCAAATAGTTACTTAAAACAGACACATCCTCCAACTCATCATTGAAGACTGGCACATGGCTCCAACATTTTCAAAGGAAAACAGGAATGTAAATAAACTGAGGAAAATCAAAGCATGGAATTACCTATTAACTCTTCTAGGACATTTTTCTGGCTTTATATCCAATTCATAATGGTAGATATCTATTTTGGGAATGTCCATTTCAAAGAAGTTGGCCTGCAGTTTGATTGTTCTCCCAGAAGTGCCAAAATCTGGTCGAGGAGGGGGTTTAAAGGCATATCCCTGTATTGGTGGTGGCAACGGTGGAGGAGGTGCAAGCACTGAAAAAAAAAAGAAAGCACAAATCAGCCATCAGCTTTATCAAATTGACATTCAAACAAATTTACAGAGGCTATTTGACCAATGAGGCACAGCACATTTAAACTGGTAACTTTTTTTAAGCTATCTATAATCTGAAAAAAACCTGCTCTTGGGAATCCATGAACTCTGACTCTCTGCTTCCCAAGCTCATTCACCATTTGCTGTCATTCCTAGCCCCAGTAACTGAACAAAATCTTAAAATCAGCTGCATTTTCCTTTACAATCATCTTGCAAACCATCTGGGTGGGAATCAGAGAGGCCAAGCAGTCACTGATGGGAAAACAAGAATCAGATCTTCATTACAGGAAAGAACTTCAGTTTTGAAACAAATGCCAAAGCGAATCACCTAACTATGCTTGAGCAAACACCTATAAATGAAGTTACTACCATTTAAACCACCTTCAAGATCACATTTGTTCTTATTACCATACCACACACGTTGCCAGAGTGGAACACAGCACAGGAGCTGTCCCTGCACGTTGCAGCTCTGTGTTGGGATTAAACTATATCCTACTGCCTCCTTTAAAAACAAACTGAGCAAATAGCTACTACTGCTCTTGAGCTAAAAGAAAACAGCCATAGGTCAGACAACACAAAGCAGATGCTTAATAGCTGCTGGTGGTTGTTTCAACCTAGGAAATTCCATTAAAAATCCACAGAGGAATTTGTAAGGTACCAACTCTACTATTCAAAACCCCTGCAGCATCAATACTCAGGTTCTCTGTGGTCTAGAGCAATAATAACCTGCAGCAAAATCTTCACATGTGAAATGATTGACCCAGGAGACTGGGTGTAGACACACTACAGGTGTGGTTTCCTGGGATTATCAAATTCAGCCCTCTGCTAGAACCAGAAACAACTCGTACCCGTTCATTAACAGATCAGTCACCACTTTCCCACTGCTGCTTTCCCTACTGGAAAGATGTTCCACAATTTTGATGCTCTAATGCTCAGAGACAACCTTTCATTTTTATTTATTCGTTGTCAGGTCATACTCACTGACCTTCAGATTAAGTACTCCTTAAGTATTTTCAGTTTGAAACCCAATTCCCATTTAATTCTAAATTCTAGGCTAAACTACTTCTGGTAGTCTCTCCTCACAAACCAAGTTTCATTCTCATCTTTCCAGTTACTTTCCAAGCTAGTTACCTCATCTTTCCTGAATAAAAACAAGTGTTGTTCTACACAAGGCCTCTTCAGGGTCCAGCAAAACCACACTGATGCTTTCACCTCTCAGTTGGGAACACTGGGTTAACAAGCCCTAACTCTAATTTTCCTGTTGTACCCCTAACCTTGTAGCATCAGCTCTCAGCCACCCCATGCCCAGTCAGGATGTTGTTTATGACTGATCATCTCCCAGCTACTTTATCTTTAATTGAAGTCTAACACACATCTATTACCCTACTGCTTTCTGTATGACACAGAATCACAGAATGTCTTTGGTTGTAAGAGAACTTCGAGATCATTCAGTCCAACTTCTGACCAGTACTAAGTTCACCACTAAAATACTCAGGTCCTCCTTTTCTGACAATGCCTCCTATACCCTATGATGAACTGTCCTGTACTTATTCCTACCATTTACACATAAGATCATTAATAAAATAATAAAGACCATTCCCAACATTACAAGCATCATTTCCCCACTTCACCATTCATCACTCCCCATGCCAGATTCCCATTCATCATCATCCCATTCCTTATTTTTTATAGTTCTACTAATCTGACTTCCCACAGCAGTTTGCCTACTTCAGATATTTCATGAGATAATTTGCTGACACTGGGGATATGGTAGCCATTTCTGTTCATTATACTATCTATTAATTTTTAAAATCTTGTATTTTCTCATTTGTTTTATATTTGGGTAACTTGTTTCAGATATCTTCCAATATCTCCTGAGGCATACACCCTTTCCATGTCACCTTATAGAAATTCAATTTACTTTTTCCCTCCCTCCCTCCTGTAAACATTGCCACTGAAGTCTGATGGTCCAACACTAACTTGATTGTTACATTAAAGATGGTTGTTGCTGGAGACTTGCATTTCCATGACCAAGAACTTCAGGTTTCTGTGAAAAAAGATGATTCTGTCTCCCTAATCTAAGTACACCAACTCCTTCAGTTTTGCTTACAATGGAAATACAGGAACTCTCATTTGAGTATTATTCTTCCTACTTCCCCATCTTGCCTTAGCAGTGTTAACACCTGTACTGAGAAATGAAGTTCAGCATCTTCTTGGTTTTCACACAATAGCTCCAGACTCTTCCCTATAATGCAGTCCTTACCAGTAGCAGCCTCTGCATCTGACCTTTCCCATATGCATCCCTGAAGATAAAGTCAAAATATTTAGCTGTCTCGAATTTTGCTCAACATTTTGCAGTTTTGTTTTGAATTCCTACACATTTTGACTTCTATGACATGGATTTGTCATCTTTTCCCAACACTTACAGGATCTCTGCTTACTTTAAATACTTTTCTGAAGGTGATTCACTCACTCAGGTGGCCCTGGCAGCCACCATATCCCCTTGCATGGTATGACAAATTGACAAAGTTTCTGTGTCACTAATAAGAAAGAACCCTTTATTGTAGATAAGTTAACAAAGTTATTCATAGCATTAATTCTACAGCTAGAAAGTAACATAAAAAATACTCCCACAAATATTTACACTTCCAATATGACAAATGTTTCTATTATCCACCTCCAGATCAGGAGGAGCTGCAGCATCTACCCCTGCTCCATCAGAATCTCACTTAGCATCTTCTCCCAAAGAAATCTGGCTCCACCCATGATTTCAGCCACCCTGTTGCTTAATGCTTTACAGCTCATCACTGCATTAAAGAACCTACTTTCATGTACATGTTTTGCAACACAACGTTCTAATTTGAAAACCACTGATCCCAGTCATTAATATTATCCCACCATTTTTTTTTGCACTCTTCTGTAGCTGCACAAAAATAGCAACTATCTTCTGCCCAGGCTCCTGGAATTGGGTTTGAACATTTTCATATCTTCTCATCCACACTCTCTATTACAGTTGCGTTACATATTGCCTCACCACTGTTACCTGGTCAACTATTACTTATCAATATCAAGATCCTCTCCTTTCCCTCTCTCCTCTCCCTCTCCCCTCCCTTTCCCCTTTCCCCTCTCCTCTCCCCTCTCCTCCTCTCCCTCTCCTCTCCCCTCTCCTCCTCTCCCTCTCCTCTCCCCTTCCTTTCCTCTCCTCTCCTCCCTCCTCTCCTCCCTCTCCCCTCCCTTTCCTTTCCTCTCCCCTCCTCTCTCCTCTCTCCCCTCTCTCCTCTCCTTTCCCCTCTCCCCTCTCCTCTTTTATGCTTTCTAACATTTCTCTACCTACTACCACATCCTCATTGCCTGCTCTTCCTTCTTTCTGTGCTAATTTGCTATGTCACAACTAGTTTTCAGAAATATATAAAAAAGAATAAAACAAGCTTACACGTTTTTATTTCCAAAAGACTAGGTAGCACCATGGAGGGAAGAACCCCCTCATAAGCTATTTATGCTGCAAAATTAAGTAATTTTGTAATTAAGCAATGCATCTCCCTCCTACTGTATTAAAATGGGATCATTACTACTTCTCACCAGGGGCACAATGAAGCTGTACTGATACACAGCCAAGGATCAACACAATCACACATTTCTCCACAGTATCATTATATTCCCCCACTGGAGTTTTAGTGACAAACAGCAAATAAATGTGAGGGCAATATTCTCAGCTTTGAGAATACAATGAAACACTGGGAGAAGCACAGCCTCCTGGGGAAAGATGCAATTGCAGAGTTTTACAACCTGCATTACTGACAGAGGAGAAAAAAACCCAACAAACCCCACACAAAACATGTTCAAAAAGCAAAGCTACCACCAGCCTGTATTTCTGTATTTTCATTTTAAACATATTTTTCAAGGTTGTTGTTTTTTGTTTTTTTTTTTTAACAATCCAATTAAAAATATATAAATAAAAGCACACTATTTCTGGCTCAGCACCCTGGGCAAACTTATTTAGGGCAGGGTGTTGCTTCAAGGAGATAAGTACTGTTTATTAAACAGCAGCACTGACCTGATAAGAAGTCAACCTATATTTTTGCCACGTAAACTAAATACGTATGTGCTAGCTGTAAAACTGAGAGATGTTAATTGAACTTCAAGGGGCAAAACCCCCCAAAACCTAATTATTACAACTTCTCATCTGAATTAACTTTTTGGACTATTGCCTCAAGTTAAGAATACAAAAACCAAACTATCTTGTGTAAAATGCATTACAGCAACCAGCTGTGAAGTATTCAAAACAGTGAATTCAGCACTGATAGAAAAGGACTGCACTTTATTATTCTTTTCTATCAAAGAAAGAAATTGTGAGCTTCAAATGCAAAACAATTACTACACTCAAAGTGATTATATATATAGATATATTTTATTGGGGAGGATGTTGAGAGTTGGACATGGTGATCTTAGAGGTCTTTTCCAACTGTGACAATTCTGTGCTTCTGTGAATTGCCCCAAGTCCTTCAAGCACTCCTGCCTAGAACTCCCCTCCCTCCCTCACTTTTGGATCTGACAGAAGCCAACTCAATAAGGGAAAGCTTTTCTTAGCACAAGGGTTCCTCTTAGGAGGTTTGGCAGCATGGTGAGACGTGTTACAGAGGATATTGCTGGACATGAGATGTTGAGGTGACACCCTGCCCAAGGAAGCCTGCCAAAAATCAGACCTGAATACACAATACTTGCTCTATTTCTGTTTTTCAGAGACCCCTTCATGAAAGTAGGTGATGCTTTTAGAGAGACACTATTTCAAAGCGTTGGGAAATCTACATGCATACCTGGATTTTACTTATAAAGTGTTGTCAAAGGAAGAATGAAATAGAAGATGAAAGACTAATAAATTGGAGCATCTGTGTGATAAGCATCAGAAGCTCCTAACTCATTTGCTAGATGATAGTATGAATGAGAATGTTTCAACCTTGATATGATGACTGAGATTATCAAGAGCCCCATTTTAACAGGTCTGAAATAAGGCAAGGTGGGTAATGAATAATGAGGTGCCAGTATATTGTCTTTAAGATTATTTTATAATACAAAACCATACTTATTATAATTCACCCAGTTTACACAAATCAAACATCCATAACTATCAATGTTAAGAACTGCAACTTCTAAAATAAATTATAAAGCAACCCAGAAGATGACAGATACTAGAAAAATAACGTTATTTTGGCAGTTTTCTGAAATAAAATTCAATATCAAGCAATATTACTCTGTTAAAAGAGAACAGCAGGGAAAGGGGGTGCTAAAGGAATTCTGCATAATCCCAGAAATTCTGCTTTAGTACCAACACAAGAGTGTTGTAAACTGAGAACAGGGCTGCAAATGCAATGCTCTCTGCAGGCATACATCTACTCCAGCACATTAATGTGGACCAAAACTAGAAGTAAAAGAGTGACTCAAGGAGCCAACTAGCCAAGATGCTCCTAGTATATAAAAGGTGTGAATAAGGCACTCTTTTGAATGTGTGGCTCAGCTTGTTTACCCCCAAATCTTGTGCAAGGGCAATTTTTCAGGACCACTTGATTTATAACCACTCCCCAGACACAGAGTATTAATTCCTTTAGTCCTTCATTCTTTGACATTTTTTAAAGCTTAACTGCTGGTCTGCTCAGCACTCAAATCACTCATTGCCAGTCAGCACTGAACTTGTACATTGAATTATTTTTTTTAGCAAAGAATTATGCAATTTCAATGTGCAGTCAGAAGCCTAATGAGTTACTAAAGAAGAAGGGGCCAAACTAGTTGCATCTAAGGGCTTGTCGACACAGGAAATCATCTGAGCATAATTATACTACTGCAATTATATCAGTAAGTTTCCTTGTGTGGCAAGTCTTAACACATATTTAATAATCAGGTGATGTTTTCACAACTCAAAAGTATGTTTTAGCATTGGGCTAACATAACCTGCATTTGAGGACAGAAGTCTCTCTAAAATTGTTTTTCTAAAAATATTGTAATATATTATATATAAGATGATGTATGGAAGCTTTATTTGGAACCCTTTCAGTTAAGGTTTCTGATATCAGACAACAGGGCAGCTGCTCTGCAGGGACACTACAGTCTTTTGGTGTTTCCATTGATGTTACTGACAACAGATGCACTTTTCAAAGTATGTTTCATACACTAATTACTGAAGCATTGCTCCTTGCTATAAAAGGAGTTTAAAAACTTGTCCACAATTAGTTAGTGGCCATCTTTCCTCCAGAACTGCACGAAACAAACGGAAGAAAAAAGACAAACGTGTTCCTCAAGTTAAAAAGAGCCAAGACTGGCAAAGGAACAGATATCTGCTTGAAAAAGCTTTCCAGCAGCTACTGTAGAGGTGCCAAGTATCATAAACACAGAATAATGTTGGTTGGAAAGGATCAGGTTGACTTGTCAAGTTCCAAGTATCTTCAAGGACAGTGTTTCCACAACATCTCTTACAACCTGTTCCAGCATTTGCTCACCCCTGTGGTAAAATAAACTTGCCTTCTACACAACTGGAGTTTCCTGTGTTCCAGCTTCTGTCCCTTGCCTCCTGCCCTGTTCTGGTGCACCTCCCATAATTCTGGCTCCACCTTCACTGTAGCTTTCACTGAAGTATTTGTGGACAACCAGAAGATGAACCTTTAGCCTTCTCTTGTTAAGGTTGAACAAAACTGATTCCCTCAGTTTCTCCTGGTATGTTATGTGCTCTTTCTCCTAGCCACTTTGGTAGCCTGTCACTGGGCTTGCAAATGAGTAACATCCCCTTTTGGAAGTGCACTTTGAAGTGGGAGAATGAAGGAGGCACTCCATGGAAGGGGAAAGAGGATTTCCACAAATAATTATTCAAATACCAGTATTAAAGGGAATTCAGAAGGAATGTGGAAAACATTCACGACAAATACTTGGCAGGATCTGCACAGAGTTATGTATGTTATTTATATCTATGTATATGGTCAGAGCAAGAAAGGGAAAACAGGGAGTTCAGCCTTTTCTTTTTAGGATCCAATTGAAAACAAAACTTTGGGTTGTCTTCAAGTCTTCTTACAGTCTGGATTTTATAGAGAAGTTTAACTTTTACACTGGCTTTCTGTTAAGAACCGTTAGACTAAGATAGGAGACAGGCAGGCAGTGTTTTGTGCAAGATAAGGAAAACTCAAAGCTGCAGCTCATAGTCCCTTGATATTAGAAGGGGAGAGGAATCCATATGAAACCTGTCTGTCTGTCACTGCTGCTCATTAAGCATCTTTTAGAGTATGGAAACTAAAAGTTCTTCAGTCAAGTTACAGTAGTGCTGGATTAGATAATGCACAGCAAATAAAGATAAGTCTTATCTATTATCCCAAAGAATTCAACAAGCCAAGAGAACAGTGCTGGAGGTAAGCAGACAAGAGGATGTCATCAGAACTTCAGTTCAATCTAATATCTGCTACAGCATTATCTTACATACCAAGTATCAAAGTTCTTTACTGAAGTGTGATTGCCAGATGATGTAATGAGGTTTTCTGCTAATAGTGCATCCTCTAGGAAAAGAGCACTTGGTGGAACCCAGTAAAACACCTGATAAGCAACTGGAAGGAATGGAATAGGTAAAGAAAAGGAGAAAACAATTCTTCCTACTTTTTTAAATGCAAATAACATATGTAAGACTCCTTAGGTTAACTCCTTTAACCACTTGCTGAACTCCCTGTATTCCAGTACATTGTACAGCATGCAAAATAGACATTGGACACATCAAAATCAACTTCTGAAGTTGCTTGTCCTTTTAATTGGTAAAAGTTAACAGGGAGAACTGTTAATAATGCTTTATAACTTGTTTTATTTGTCCAGAGCCACATTCTGCTATGAAACAGGTTGCAGCTCTAGCTGTATACACCTATGTATGCACCAGCACACAGGTTTAGGTTGTCACTTATATCCACCCATTTGGAATCACTGGAGCTGCAGATCTCCATTTCCTTTTTTTAAAACTCAAGCCCACTTATTCCTTGTTTCTCTCTCTAATGTCTGAAAGATGGACTTTTACCACCTTCATGCACCAGGGTGCCTTCCCCCTCTGAACACAGATCTGGTAACCTTTTGTCTTGTACTCACCATGACTCTCCCCAGCCATGAATCACTCCACACCTGATAAACTCTTATTTTCCTGGAATAGCCCCTAAAATACTGTCTACAGTTACATTACTTGGGAATGGGGTGCCCTGCCCCCCATCACATTCAGTCCGTTCTCCTGCACTTCTCACAAGCACCTGCTCAGCCCACATTTCCATTTACACTTGGAAGCCAACCCTTCAAGACACTAAGCTCTACTAAGTTTTAGCATTCTTCATTTTTTCTGCATGTTTTTATTACTTCTTTGCTCACCCTCATCACCAGAAATTACTCATGGATCCTGTCAAGGATTTGCATACAGTATACTTCATATCATCTCTCTGTAGAAATTTTTCTGGTGTCTCAGTAAGCAGCTACCACACTTTCCAGCCACACTGTGCTGCATATGCAGGTGAGCTATCAGAGCTAGGGCTGCTTCAATACTGATGAGCAAAAATGGAGGAGTTGTCTTCATATTTGGTCATATTTTAAGTCCCACATATGACTGTCGAGAAGCTTAGGGATCTCACTCTGTCAGATTGCTTCTAATTTCTTGCTGTAGTGGCATGAAACCAAGTGCCTTGACAAGGAATCAAAGTGTTAGATATACAGTGTTGCCTTCAAACCTGTAATCTCATCATATCCATTAGACCTAATCCACACCTAATTTTTAATTGAATACTTCTCATTTACTAGAAGATAATTCAAACAACATTAACACTCAAGGCAAGTCTTGTTTAGTGAAAGATGCCCCTGCCCATGGCAGGTGGGTTGGACTGGATGATCTTGAAAGATCCCTTCCAACCCCAATCATTCTGTGACTACTTTGTCTAGAATTAATAATCAGTTACAGATCTATAGCTCCCTTGGTCATCCTGGTTACTTTTTCATCTCTGTCAGATAAAGACATTATCTCATTACAGTGCCAGAAGTGTATGATCCACAGAGATAAGAATCACTCCCAGACAGCAATGGCGTGAGTGTTGCAGTCAGAGATGAAAGGGAGAAACAAGATACCAATCCAGCTTGCTTTGTAAATTTTAACCATGTTTTAAATAAGAATATGTGACAACCTACAAGAACAAAACATCAGAGAATCCAAGAGGAAGAGATCAATGCTCTAGCAGAAAACAGCAGGCAAGAAACTAGGACTGAATGGCTCTTTCTGGTCCACAAGCTTCTTCTGGACAATACCAACTAGCATAAGACACCAAGTGTCAGTACTTTCTTCTTCCTCCCACATTCTCCCTGCAGCTTAAACCTTCAAAGTTATCCTCCAGATTTTCAAATACTAACGAGCTGGTTCTTAGCATTCTACTGGCAAGTGGGGCAAGTGGCAGTAGAGCACCATCAGAGCACAGAAGGAGCATACAGATCATAAAATATTACCCTGCTAGTAAGCCAGGTGGCTTCACCAATCCCTGTACATAAAACTGGACTAAGTACAACTGA
Source organism: Calypte anna (assembly GCF_003957555.1). NCBI lineage: Eukaryota > Metazoa > Chordata > Aves > Apodiformes > Trochilidae > Calypte > Calypte anna. The sequence continues at coordinate 146,961,251 of NC_044245.1, forward strand.
AATTCTTTTCAGGGATGCAGAGAGTGCTTTTAATTACACACTGCAATGTTGAATTGCCATCCAAATAGTGAGCCTCATCCAAACAATGGATGTTTATGGCTTACCCACAAGCCAGCAACCCAGTTTAAATGTGAATTGAAACTACAAAATAATTTCCATCTTCAAGCAAACCTCTACTCAATGAATGGGAAACCAGAGAACATTCTTGCTGCTGTTTATCACATTTAACCATTATGATTCACTTATTTTCCATACCTTAGAAAAAAGTTGAACTAAACTGGTAAAGTGTGACTTCTTTGTACATCAGAACTGTCTCTTCTAATAATACTCATTTCAAAGCACAGACTGAAATTCCTTTAAACTCATTGGTGTGAATGAACAAGCCCTTGCATTCAGTCCCAAGGAGAGCACAGTCCTTCCAGCTATGACCAGGTGCAGAACTGAGCTCAGCTAGGGGTACTTAGTCTCAAACCCCCACATTAAGTAATTCATCACCTTTTGCACACACAAACTCCCATCATCATTAGTACTGTACACCTCACTATGGCACTCCACTACCCCTACACCTTGAGACTCACATTTTATAATTTTTTCCCCCTTAGAAGAAGTAAGAACTGGTCTCTATATAGCTCACAAGCAAACCCTGAAAGTCAACAGGAACCAGGGTTGTAGTTCTCAGCTTAATGTTGCTCTCTCAACCTTTCTACCAACACTTTTCACCTCCCTTCCTCCTCCCAGCTTCCTTGCCATTACATCCCATGCCTCTCCTCTGGCCTTCTGTATCATCAGCCACATTAGTGCCCATGTACACAGCTCCACTAAGCTTAAGGAGCTCTAATGGCTTGGGCTTTCCTCTGTTGCCACTGGCACATCTTTCTAACGTGTTGAGACACACCAGCTGGAAACTGGTGCCACAGAGGCCCCAAATACATGTTCCCTGTGGCATTCGCATTGTATACAATTTAATGAAATGCAGAAATTATCTGTGTTCAGCTTATTAGAGAAACAAGCTTGGATGGCTGTATTTTGCATGCACGCTGCAAAATTTATGTACATTTGTGGCTCCACAGACTTTGGCTACAAGTATTTTTGTGTAAAAGCTAAAATTAAAAAAAAAAATCTAAGTTGCCTTCATACCTAAAATATTTTTATTAGTCAAAACGTAACTGTTGAGCTATAACTCAGAAGCAGTCATGCCTTCCTTGAAAAAGAAATCTTTCCCTATGCCCACACTTCATTAATCTACAAAACCAAGAACACTCTTGTGGCTTAGTTTCAAAATACAAAATTCACAGTTAAGAGCTGAGGTTACGCTTTATTTTGTCATGTTAGATAGTGAAAGCAGCTGCAGGAACATCTTTAACATGAAGGAAATCCAACAGTATCTCATTCAGTTTCAAGAGATAGGGCTGTGGTTTTCAGCATCGCTGAAAAGAGGAGTAAAATGCAGGTTCATAGCAATGGAATAACTGAGATATAACAAGAGTGTAAGCTTTCAGCAGAACTCCCCTACAAGAATCTTTTTTCCTGTTAAAACAGGGTTTTTCCCCCCACCTGTTTTTTGTAAGTAACCTAAGATCTCCCATTACTTGATACAAACCAAAGCTCACCCATGGTACTGTGCCACCACAGACAACAACAGCAACAACACAGGGGGGAAGATGACAAATAATGGCATCTTACTACACAGAGATCCAACCCCCCACAGGTTTTCTTTTTCTCTGGACATAATTTATTTTCACCTGCAGTGTCAGTATCAGAACCTTATTCCACGTGGCACCTAGTCCTGTATTTTCAATTTCCCATCTACTGCATTATTTTAAAGCTTTAAAGCTACTTTTTTTATATAAAGGGACATAAAAGTTCCCTGCAGAGAGACCTATGCCTCCATCAAACTTTTACAGTAAAGCAAATTTGCAAGTCAGAAACTATTAGAATAAAAATACCACCATGGTATTCTAAGCACATGAGACACAACAATAAACCTTCACTTCCTTGCCCTGGTGGGAAGCTTCCTCCTTCTGAATGAAGCTCTCACTTTTTATACAAAATACCTTTATGCAAATATTCTGAATTTATACAAATTACTCCAAAGCATTCCATCACTAAACACTGAAGCTCTCCCTTAAAAGAAATGTAATGGTTCACCGAGACATTAATTCTTCTGTATTGTTATTTCTACCTGGTCTGGGGTTTCTCCTTTATTCTATATTTGTTGTGTTCGTGGTTTGGAGGGTTGGTGGTTTTTTGGGTTTTCATTTTAATCCTTTGTCTCTCATTAGCTCTCTCAACAGAAATATTCAAGTCAAAAGAGCTGAGGTTAACAAGTACTGCTGTTTGAGAAACATTATGTTATTACTAGCAGTCAAAAAACCCAAAAACCCAAAGAAGAAAACCCCTGCTCTCCCAAAGTCTTCAGATTTGATCTCAACAAGGGAGCAAACAAAGACCTCAGAAATGATGGAGGAGTATGATGGGGGCAAGAGAACACAACCAACAAAGTGACTGATAAAAAAACTCAGCACAGTAGAAAGGGAGCATTCACTGCAACAGCACAAGTTGTATGAAAGCACAATGACAGAAGTTCATTATCAAAGGAAAAGCAAAGCCAAAACCAGAGCAACATTTAGATTGGAATTTACCCTCCATATGAATAAGATGCTTTTCCTTTAATAGCAAACACTTGCTAAACAAGTTTCAAAAGGTATATAACATAGCCCTGGTAATAATTATGTTTTAAAGCCTTATTCATCTACATGACAAGTTTAACTTCAAACAATTTTTACACTGATCTAGCTAAGCCAGTGAAACCTCCCCTCTTGGGAATTCTTCTAAAATTGGCTTATTTAAAATAAATCTAAATTAGCACATCCACAGACTTCCTACTACTAAATTAAAATTTAAATTTCATTATTTTCTCACATTAATAAGCTCTAACATTACTTTCATAATCAACCCAAGAACACAGAAAAAGCACCATTAAGACAAAAAGTTCTAAAATGCCAAACTGTGACACCAGCAGCACGAACGGAGCCACCCACAGTATCTCACTGCCTGCCAAGTCAGCTCCTTGTCTGGCCAGAAAAGGAGTTACTTTTTTTTTTTTTATAGACTACATACAAAATCATCAACTTGATTCCCTACGTGAAAATCTGCGCTGTGAAACCAATATAGTTGCAAAAACGTGTTTTCAAGCTCTCCAAGATGACATGCTGAGATCAGTTTACTCCAGGAGAGACTGCAGACTTGATTTTTGTTCTGCAGCCTCCTTGTTTCAGTCTCCCCACAGCACAGGTTGGAAGTGACACAAGACACACTTCACACACTGTTTCAACATACATACTTATACCTATTTTATGGAATTATGTGATTTAATTCTTCACACAGGTGAGAGTTTAACATTAAGCATATTCCTCACATTCTGATTATAAAGCAGCTTGTACAAGGGAATGCAATTAAGCTGTTGCCAGAAGAGCTGTTTAGGAAAGACGTGTCCAAAACAGTGCAGGCATATGTAGTTATTCTAGAGCTATGAAAAGTTAAATATTTTAACACTTCTCTCAGATACTTTCAGAACTGCAGAGCTATTGTGGCATACATTAACACTAGCACCCAGGCCTTGACACCTTCACTTCAGGCTGTAGTAACAACTTAAGCTGGTGTAAGACAGAACTAGCACTGAAAGAGAAATCCTGCCTTCACACAGCTACTCGGTCTGCCCTGTGATCCCAAAATCAGTGCTACCATGAGTATTCCAGAGAAGCAGAGCAGCCAAACCTAACTAGGAGGAGGCACACAGATAAGGAATGAAAGGAACTTGGTTTTAGCTGGGACTGGTCTGCCTCCCACACCAACACCTGTACAACCATTTATTCCAGCAGGAGGGCCAGATTTGGTGAATTTAAGAATATAAAACTACAGGCTGAAACATGGGCAGTTTTAAAATCTACTTTCAAAAACAAGTTTTATTTTTCAGTTGCCTGTTTAATGACCAAAACACAACGGAATGACGCTTGCAAAAAGCAAAAGAGGACAAACAAATTACAAGAAGAGAAAACTAATTACTCTTGCCACGTGTGTGATTAAAAAAAAACTGTTATCAGTTTCACAAAAAAGATTTGGCAGCACTGTGGACAGCTCAGTGAGAACCAAATTCAAAAGACACCACTGATGGCAGCCAAGATAGGAAAACATAAAAGCAAGCTTTGGACTGACATGATACTGTCATTAAAAATGGTCTTTTCCCAGCTAAATCAATGGTTTGCCTCTACCCTGGCTGTATGTAGTTTTGAGAAGTCATAAAGTTTAAAAAGAGCACCAGAACTTTTCTTTCTAGAAAGCCTGGTCACTAGGTATGACACAGCTTCAGAAAAGACAGAGAAATCTTTAGAAGAAATATTTCCTCTTAATACAAAATGCTAACAGTGTGAAGGAACAAATGGAGTAACACTCATAGTAAATCTTTTATTAAAAATCTTTTATTTAAAAGCACTAAATTTACTGTGAATAATAGTGAATAATAGTACATAATATTATATATTATGCTTTTACTGAAACATAATAGTAAAAGCAAAACAAATTAAAATTGAGAAGTTAGAATAAATTGTACTAACCTGTACTCACTTAGACAATTAAAGACACCACCTACTAAAACAGTCACAAGCATACAAAAATGTGGGCATTACTTTATTCTGAGGATTGAAAATCACACTTCAGTGGACAATACCAAAAGTCTCTTTGAAGCACTGCTTAGAAATGGCAACCAAAGAGAACTTTGTACTAACAGACTTTAACTCTAGTGCAAGACATGAGTGACTGAACCCTCATAGTGCATCTGGATGCTGCTGTTCAGGCCTGTCTTTTGCTTTCCCCATTTTTGATAGAATTAAATGGAGATGCTTAAGTTCAAGTTTGGGTACTACAATAAATCAGAAAAGAAAATAAAATGGTTCTGGGACTGAGTTGGAAAGTTTTCTACTTCCCTACTTGATGGGATAAGAGAAAGTTTACATTCTAGTGGGTTGCTTTGTATGCACATCAGAAAGAAAGAATGATACTAAAGCACAATAATTGGACAATGCATGAAACACATCCCTACCCACAGCCACTCGAGTTAAAACTACATAATATTTTCCACCAGCTACTTTTTTTCTAGTTCATAACTTACTAAAAATAAGATACTAGATGGTGACTTTTCTTAATTTTCAAATTTAGTAACATTTTCTGGTAGATTGAATATTAGAAATTCCATCCCTAAAAATAAAACCAAGTACTCTGCTAAAACTTGAAGTTAGGGAGGCAATACACAAGTCTTACAAGTTTTGTGAAGCCACTGTTGGCACATGCTTAGCTGACACAAGCAAGGCTTTCATTATGCATGTAAAATTCCTAATTTGTTAGAACCACATATGATTGCAAAGCACATTTATCAGTTAGAAGTTTACCACGTTCAACAACTTGACCCCTGTGATCTTTGGAAGGCCAACAGTATTTATGAGGAGTGTTTTCTGAAACAGAAAAAACCTTTCCCTCTGATTCTGTTCAAAACAGGCAGAAGAACAGAGCACCATATGAGAACCTAAGACATACATTCTCTTACAGAGTTAAAAGCACTTAACTCCCTTTCACACCATTCTGTGAAACAGAGGAAGACTGATGGTAACAGCCATGCTGGAGAGGGTGTACAAATTTTGAAAGCTGCACTTTTCCTGGAAGTCCACATGGCTTGGCTGTATCTCTGTATTCTAACACATTACAACACACCACTAAGGATATATGAGTAGATGATGACTCTGCAGAAGTGAAAAATTTCAAGACAAAGGAAAAGTAAGTGAACAAAATCCCATGTAACTGCAGAGTCTGTAAGAGAATCACTGCTGAAAAAAAAAAAAGTTCCACTTTTTACATAGCAAATACTGTACTTTAGTTAACTAAGGATAGGATACATTTTGTTATACACATATGACACGATCAATTATCTTTTCATCAAAAGATTATCTCATCTTTCAGCCACCCTAAGATTACACAGCTAGCTGAAGCAACATAATAATATGCAGTCTTGTTCTTCCTTAGGAAAATATACTGGCCATGACAGCAACACATTTAAAACAAGTTACACTGGGCTTATTAGGTTGTAATGTTGTCAAGTGCAATTTAAACTTAAGGAAAAATTCTCAGACAAAAAAGAAAAGAGATGAGGCTGTATATTAAGTTCCCATTTTCTCTGCTATGAATGGCAGTTCACAATGTGTTTCAACATCATGTACTGTCTAAAATTAAGCCAAAGAAACTGGGCAACTCTGTGGTACCACAGCTAGCACAGCAACAGAAGTGCAGATCCATTCCCAAAAGAATATAAAAAAGCCTTTCTAAGAAGAGAAGGGCAGATCCTTGGCAGGAGGTACACAGGAGTTCTTGCTGCCACTGGGGCACAAGCTAAGAGGATGCTGGTGAAGTTCAATTCCACCAGAGGAAGATGTTGAGACTTCTACCACACCAAGTAAGGAAGGAGTACACCCTCTCCTGCATCACATTTAAGGACTGAAGAGTTCTTTATAAAGAAAGTCAACATCCAACCACTGCACATTTTCAAGAAAATACATAGGAGTGAGAACAAGCACATACACTGAAAACCAAGGAAGACTTAAAAGTTTCAGAAGTCTATCAACAACTTTAGAGGCAACTTACAAGTAAACAGTGAGAAACTAAACTTGCTTTCACTAATTGGACACAGGGGGCTCAAAGCTGTTCCTTGTGCTAGGAAAAAGTCTATTTTACATACAAAGCCATAAGCCCTCCACCAAGTCATTCTTTTTCAAACAACTTTTTCTAACTACTTTTTTAACATTCTTTTTCAAACTGCTGCTTCAACAATAAATTAAGACCTCGAGTAGCAGGCAAAACTCAAATCACAGATTCTGTTTATTCTTTGAAAGGTTGTGTGCCAAGTTCAGAATTTATAAATACATTAATATCAAACAGTGTGAACTAGAGAAGTTTATGCAGGTTTTAATCAATTCTTTAAACTGACAGTATGTAGATCATGCCACTTCTACATGTTCCTGACCTTCTAGAAAAGGATGCAGCAGTTTCAAAGTTTTTTTTCCTTAAAGAAACGTTTCTCATATTTTCAGATTTTTTTTACTTTTCATGGTTTCTTTGGGGCAAAAAAAGAAAAAAAAAGCGTATGGCCACAGTTATAGCAAATTCAACACCAAGTCAAGAACTCAAACAGTATTTGAGAAAAAGAAATAGGGATCATAGGTTTCCTAACCATGAAAACAATGATTTTGTGACATCCCCTTCTTGTATAAAAAACCATCTTACTCCTGCTGTAACAGCATGTTTGAACAAAGTTTCCACGTTCGGCAGCAATTTTTTGAAATTAGTCAGATACAGCCTCCTAAGTTGCTTTATACTGTTTCCAGAAAAAGAATTAAGATTAAAATAGCAAACCCTGTGGCAAATTGAGCGATTACATTGGCAGGAGGCCAGCACCACAGGCACTCTCAGAACAGGGTTGGCTGCGGTGTCCAGTTTGGCGATGGAAGCTGGAAGAGCAAAGTAGGTTGTAGGCACCAGCAACATCCAGAGAAGCCAACAGGAGCAAGATCTAAGTTACAGGAGATATGAATGGAGCATTTAAGCAGTGTCAAGGATGTGCTGACAGACATGAAGAGGCTGGAGTTCTTGTGCATTGACAGCAGCTGCAGCTCAGTGAATGGTTGTAAACCACACTTGCTGCTCACTCCTCGGAACATGGTTTCAGCGTTATTGTCATTTTATAGGTATTAGATTAACATAAGGAAAGTGGCTTTCACTGGCAGCTTGCAGGCCACTTGTAGCCTTACACAAGGCAAGGAGGCATCCTGCTGACAGTTGCTGTTTCCAGCCTGGCTCACAGTACAGCCATGCTTTCTTAAAAAACTCGATTGAAATGCCCTGCCTTTGCCATTCGGTGAGGAGCAGGAAGCTGCCTGGACTGCCAGGAGCCGCTGTGCTGCTGAGGCTTTCTGGGGATGATTTCACAGGAAGGAAACTGAGTGAGTGCCTCACGATGTATGTGGGGAAGAACTTGCAGCTCGTACCCCAGAGCAGACACTGTCACTGCCCAGCTCTGTATCGGGGAAAAGGGCTGAGCCACAGAGATAAAGTAGGAAGTAAACAAGACAGAAGATGTGCTTGGTTGTAGGGAGCGTAAGAGCAGCAGGAACCTGAGACACACCAGTAAGACATTAGCAACCTAGGACTCAGTAGAAGTACAGTGGTTGTTCTGCCAGGGATGGGAGAGGGTTGTTACAATAAGGGGAAAATACCCTTCCACACTGATCAGGGGTCCCTGATGGTAAACAGCAGCCACCAAGCACCGTGCCATGGAAGCAAGATGAGTCTGGGGGAAAAGGAGAGTGGTAGGATCATGCAGAGAGCAAACAAAGGAGGGTAATATAAATATAAACTCCCTCATATAGAACTACTCTCAGCTCATCCACTGGCAATATAGCTCCTTACTTACAGCTTCTGAAGAGATACATCAATAGAAGATGAACATAACAGCCTTAGCAACAACAGCACGATTTAAGCACCATGAATACTTGAAAACTGAAAGCATGTAACTGCTCAGCCTGTAACTGAGCAAAAGAACCTAACACTAGAAGCCATCAAATTATTAAATCAATAGTTAGACACAGTGGCTGGTACTGAAATGTGCAAGTGATGTTACACCTAAAACCAAACTCTTGAACGTGTCTGGATACACAAAGCTGCAGAGACCTATCATCCCGATGTGTCTAATGACGGCTTTTGTGCACTGTACAAAGAAAAGCAAGAAAATAAAAATCAGAGGAACTGTACTCAATCATCCAGATTGTCCTCCTTGACTGCTGTCCCTTCAAGAGAATCAAAACCAGAGAAAAAAAGTAGCCAGCACCTCACTGTGCATCCTAAGATGTGAATGGTCTTACAGTAGAAACATTCATAACAGAAGCAGTAAAGACATCTCAGCTACAGGTCCTACATTTCAGTACACTACGCTGCCAGACTATCCCTCTAAAGGAAATAGTTTTATAGAAAAATGCTAAGAAAAGTAAAATAAAATAAAGTTCCACTGATTCTGAAACTTTTCTGTAAGAAAACTAGGTACCAGTCACCCAAACATCTTGGTTTCTAGATTTGAAAAGAACCCTCACCACAGAAACTGCCTACAGAAACTCTACATAGAAAAAACAGTCACGTATTAAGTGCACGAACTCCCACAGTATTAACCTATCTTTCCCCTGAATAATATAAAACGTAACCTTTGGAATCTTTCCTTTACTCCCAGGTTTTATTACACGACCGAGCCTGAAGACACTTAAACGAAACCGATCACCTCTCCCAGCCCAACATCTGGGTAAGGTGAACATCTAAACCACACAAACCAGCTCGGCACAGCCGCTGACTAACACACTCTTAAGCGAAACGCAGCCAACGCGGCCTCAACTTGTGTGCACGGCGTGACGGGTATCCCAGGCTGGCCCAGGAGGAGCTGGGAGGGAGGAAATGGAGACCCCAATCCACACCGCGCTGCCAGCAGGAGGCTGAGTTGGCAGAACAGCCAAGCCCTGGCCTGGGGAAGGCAGCACGTAGCGCACAGCCGAGGGGACACCCCGGGACAGAACGGGAACCGGAGAAAGGGGGGAGCGGAAGGAGAGGGGGGGGGGATAGGGGGATCTCTGCCGTCTCTCACCTCCCCAGCCGCTAGCAGAGCCCCGTGAGGGGACCCCTCGCCGAGAAGAGAGCAGCCCCTCCGCCTCGCCCCCTACACCCTTCCCGCCCCTCCTTCCCCGCCGCCTGGGGGCTCGCCTCATCCCCCCCCTCCTCGCCCCCCTTAGGCCGGGGCCAGCCTCCTGCCGCGGCAGAGGGAGGGGAGAGGAGAGCAGGGGAAGGCGACCCTCCCCTAAAAGGGGCCTCCGGACACGCAGGCTCGCTTACCGCCCTCCCCGAGGTGGCGGCAGCGGCCCTGACCCCTCCTTTACCCGTGAGCGGGGCCGGCCGCGGCCTCAGCGGCTCCAGCCAGGCCCGAGCCTGGGCGGCGGGGGGGGGGGGGGTCGCGTAGGGTCCGTCCCCCACCGCCACCCAGTCCCCGCCGGCCGCGGGCTCCGGGATGGGGGGGGCCAGGCCGGGGGGGGAGGTTCAGCGCCGGCCGCCGAAGGGGCTCGTGCCGCCGCTGACAGAGCGCCTCGTGCGCCAACGGTCACCAACGGTCACCCCCCCCTCACACACACAGAGAGCACAGAGCAGAGCACAGGGCCGCCCAGCGCCAGCCCCGCCGCCCCCAAGGAGGAAAAAAAAAGAAACTCATTCCGACGGCTTAGAGAAGGCAGGCCCGGAGGAAGGAAACAAAACCGTCCTAAGACTCACCGGGTCCGGCGGAGGTGGCTCCCGGGTACATGTCTCCGTGTGTGGCGGCGGAGGCGGCGCCTCTCTCCAGGTCCCTACCGCGGCAGCAGCTCGAGGGGAGGGAAGGTGGGGAGGGAGCGAACCCGAGCCCCGGCTACGCTGTCGGTAGAGAGGGGAGGAGGAGGAGGAAGGGGAGGGGAGGGGAAAGGAAAAGAAAAGGGGGAAAGAAAAAAAAAAAAAAAAAAAAAAAAGGGGGGGGGGGGGAAAAAAAAAAAAAGGGAGGAGGGCCGGGCCGGCGCCGCGAAACCAGGTTACTCGGCGGCACAGTGGAGCGGGGAGGTGGGTGGGGAGAAGGGAGGAGCCGCGGGGTCACGGGGAAGGGGCGCTCCGCCCGCTGCCGCCTCCTCCGCCCTCCCGCCCGCGGCCCCCGAGGCGAGCGGGAAGCAGAGGGAGGGCAGGCGGGTCTCTGGTGGGGGCCTGGGCTCAGCAGCTCCCTGGGACCCGGACCGAGCTGAGTGCCCGCCGCCTCAGGTCCGCGACTTAGAGCTGAGCACCTTTCTGCCGCCTTCCTCTTCACCCCCGTACGAACTCATCAACTGGGTCTGAACAGCCTTTCCCCAACCCTGCCCTTAGTACCCATGCACGTTGTGCTTTGATTTCCTTACAGCCTGAGAGTGTGGCTAACCAGACATGAACCATTTGTAACAGAAACCTTTCTAGGCCCTGGAGTCACCCACCGAGATGAACCATGGATTGTTTTTACCAAGCCTCTGCCTTAGGCAGGTGCAACAGTGAAACCAAAGGGTAGGCTATAGCTAAGATTGCTTGAGTTGTTCTGTCTTTCAGTGAGACTTTGGAAAATGCTAAGTGCCTCTAGCTCTCCACTGCCTCTTTCAAGGTAGTTGCCTAGTTATGCATGTTTAGAAGGGATCCTGGAATGTAATATTACATGTAGTGCTTGATCTTGAGTGCCCTGTTTACTTGAAAAATTGATTTGTTTCACTTCCCCAATGGCCTGTGAGACAACAGCAATGCTGCTGTGAAAACCTCAGATCAGTCACCTTGTGGATTCACACCTCCATATCACAAATCACTTTTTATTGTATCTGTGTGACCAACTGGGGTGGTGGTACCACCTTACTGGCTTGTACCAGATAACCTCTGGCTGTACATATGTAAAGTTTAGGGGAAACTAACAGTAATATGAAAGAGGCATAATACTGATCAGTTTGATGAATTGAGATCCAGGAGGTATCAGGGATGATGATTCCTGCAGGAACTGTCATCCTTTTGTAATCACCTCATTGGTACCACTTCCTTTCAGGAGGAGAAAGGAAAAAAAATCTTAAAACTGCTAAGGAGACAAGAAACAAGTTAATGATGCTCACTTTCACCAGGAAATTTCACCTACAGAATTACATTAAGAGCTCAGCTTTCACTTCAAGGGTACTGTTCCTGAAACCACTGTCACCACTACAGCTTCCACTGATGTGATTTTGGATCTGTAACTATAAACCTATAAATCTTTAACTATGAACAAATAAAGGACAAAATAATGGGTTCAACTTTAGTTCTAGAATAAGGCCAAGTGTCTGTAGCAAAATAATAAACAGGGGAGCTGTCAAAGGGGTTGCTGTTTTTTCCTCTTTGAGAAACTGGAAAACATTTTTGCACAACCACCAATAGTGTCTGATTTATGCTGCAAACACTGGCATGGGATACCTAAAACTAAGAGTCAGGCAAATTTGGTATTAAATGCTGAGATAACAAGGGGAAAGCATGCAGTCCTTGGATCAATACTGATTTTTTTATACTATATTTAAATCAATCTCCTCAGTCTCATTAGGAAGATAGCTCCTTCTAATATGCATCCTACCATCTCTGTTAGACCTTCTGCACTGAAGTACAAGAGAGCATAAAAGCACACTGATATGTTTCTATAAAAGTCCACTTGGCTATTTTGGTCACCCTGACTAGCAGCACTGAAGCTAAAGTCCATCAGATCATGTTTGTAGACATGTGGAGTTAACTCAATACAGACTTCCAGGAAAATGGCTATATCTGTCCTATAGATTGCTGAAAACCAAACTCACCAAGTGTTGGACACAAACCAACTAATTCTGTCTCACCTTTCTACATCATTCTGCTTGTGAAATCCTGGCCTGAAGGCAATGGTCAGTGAAGCTTACATGATGAAGGGATTTGGAACTTCATCAGATGTTTCAGATAATTGCAAAAGAAAAAGAAATGAAAAGAAGTACATCATGGTACTCTGCTTGCAGGTTGAAAATAACAAGCTAACAAGTAACAGAAGTCAGGTGAAATATAAACAAACATATCCCCGCTTCTCTTGGGCTAGACAGGACACTTGGCAACTGATTTCAGAAATTCCTAAAACCAGCAATTAATATGTGGAACATCCTAGAGCACCTGTATTGATTTAAAGCTGATTTTTGTGGATTTAGCACTTCATAAGCTACAGGGCTTATCACTGTGTATATGACTGCAGACTTGCACTATCACTTAACTAATAAATTAATAAATTAGCTAAGTAGTTTTATTTAAGCACTGTTGTATCATGGTGAAGTCATAGTGTTCCTGCAGGCTCTTTTCATGCTACTGCACACATCCAGCAGCATTTCTGTGTGATTGAGGAGAAGAGAGTTACAGCTCACTTCTACCTCTGTTCTTGAAGCAACAGGATATGCTCATTTTGGGCCACATCACTTGCTTTATTTCTAATGCTTTCTTTGCATTCCTAGCATTTAGGAAGCAAAGACTCTATTTAGGAACAGCACTAAAAAACCTTTTATATCATCATCAGCAATCTGGGGTAAATATTTTATATACAAATATGGCTAGTGACAAACTATATGGCTTTTCTTTTGATGAGGTAAGATACATTGATCTCACTAAGTAGCAACCCTTCTATTTTAAAACTAATTTTAACCCACAGCTTATAAATGTCTTTTAATTATTGATAACAGTGACCCAGTGACAAAAAAAATATTGCTCTGATCAGAAAAATGTAAATTTCATTCTTGACTCTGAGGGGGTCTAAGTTTACGTTTTCCATCTCTCAACTGACCTAACTTTTAAGGTGTCATCCTGGTGAGTGGGCATTAGACTTCTCTTGAAATGGGTTCAAGATGCACCATGGTAGGTTCACAGTGAGTATTACGAAAACATTTCCTCTCTGAAAGACTGGTGAAGCATTGGAACTGGTTGCCCAGGGAGGTGGTGGAGTCCCTGTCCCTGGGGATGTTAAAAAATGGTTAGACTTGGTGCTTTGGGAAATGATTTAGTGGTTTATGGTAGTGTAGGACTGACAGTTGGACTTGATGATCTTGAAGATCTTTTCCAGCCTTTACTATTCTATGATTCTCCTGTGTTCTGCTTTGTGTAAGAATATAAAATGAGTGAGATCAGAACATAAGATGACCGTGACTCTATCATCTACTGTGTTCACACAGTTACAAAGACTTTGAGGGTTCTGGTCACTTCCCTGGGAACTGTTTATTATTTTACATTTACTGATTTAGTCAAAACCCATGGCAAAGGGACCAAAACCTGATTTTTGTCTCTCCAGAACCACATGACTGTCCTAATTACTGAACTCCAAAGCCACACTTGATGTCTTTTGCTAAATAGATTGCAATACTTATTTATATAAAAAATCTAGCAAGTTTATTATTATTTACTTCAGTTCACTCAAGAAAGAATTAACTTTTCTTGATGATCAGAGCTAATACATTAAACACTCTGAAAAAGATGCAGCACCACCTATTGGGGATATGTTAGAGATGCTGAGTATTTCAGTTTCAAGTAATAACAGAATTTTGTTCTCCATTGTGACAACCTAGTTATCATCAAAAAGAAAGAAAAAACCAAAGAACAACAAACCAAAAACCCAGATAAGGGAAAAAGTAGTTTCCAGAAAGAAGATAAGTGAAGCAAATACTATACTTTAGATTGTTCATGAACAAACTTTGAAAGACAACAATGATCTACAGTTGCTTTGTCACATACAAAACCCCCCCTATCTGACTTGGTATGGCAACTGCAAAATACAGTGGAAAACAGCTGCAGGAGGGAATGACTGCCCTGCTTAACAGCACATAAACAGTGACTCAAACAAATCAGGGCAACCTGATGATCTGCCAGCACCTTTGGGTGAGGGTGTTGGCATGAATCATAGAATAATTTATGTTATGAAAAACCTGTAAGATCATCATTCACCTAACACTGCCAAGGCCACCACTAAACCATGTCCCTAGGTGGCACATCTTTTAAATACCCCTCGGGATAGTGACTCTACCACAGCCTTAGGCAGCCTGTTCCAATCCTTGACAATCCTTTTGGTGAAGAATTTTTTCCTAATATCCAATCTAAATTTCCCCTGATGCAATTTGAAGACATTGAGGTGCTGGAGAATGTTCAAAGAAGGGCAATAAGTGTCCATCTTGTAGAAGAGGACCAAAAAACTTGAGGTGCAGCCTGAAGTGGTGTCAAGTACAGGGGGGATAATCAATGCCCTGGACTTACTGGCCACACTGTTGCTGATACAAGCCTTCTTGGCCACCTGGGCACACTGCTGGCTCTTATTCAGCTGCTGTTCACCAGCAGCACCAGGTCCTTTTCCAGCCACTCCTCCCCAAGCCTGTAGTGTTGCATGGAGCTGTTGTGACCCACGTGCCAGGACCCAGCCCTGAGCCTTGTTGTACCTCATACAACTGGCCCACCGACCCAGCTTGTCCATGTCTCCATCTCTAAAGCCTTCCTACCCTGTTGATGGTTAATTAATGTGGTTAATTGCCACAGGACATAAAGGCTTGTATAGCCAAATTAGGATCTTTCCAGGACGCATGAACAATTTAGACCATTTGAACAGTTTAAACAAAAATAAATAATGATCTTCTATAGAAAGTAAGGGAACTGTACAGAGATTAAGGTGGACTGTATGAAGAAAGAGAACCTAAACTGGCTTATCTAGTTTCAGGTCTTCTCACTGTCAGACAGTGATTGCTTTTAGAAGACTGTGGTGTCTACACAGAAGATGAAATGATTCTGGGCAAGACAAAGCCCATGACAAGGCTTAGGGAACCTTGCTTTTTTCTTTAATTTTCTGCCAAGCAGTAATATCTTTTCTCTTTTGGGGGCATGCAAATGACTTCCCTACCTGCTGGTCTTTAACCTGTTATATTCATATGTTGTTTCACATTTTGAAATGTTGTCTTCAAGTCATAGATATAAGACTTTGCTGTTTTTCCTTCCCTACTTCTCCTTGCTACCTTAGTTTTGAATCACAATAAGATGCAGTTTTCTAGAACCACAGGACGATCACTATGCAGACTTTAATGCTAGTTTGTTTTGAACCCAAACATACATATGCTAGTACAGCATAGCTATATAAGCAATTCTGTACCCAATGTCTGGTGAAAATACTATTTTCCTGCTATTAACAGGCCTTGAGCCTTATGCTATCTCCAGAAGGACCCAATCGTGGTTTGTCAGACCTGTTACCAACTCGTGTGAGCTGTGAACTCAGACTTCATCCCATCTCACACAGTGATGTCTGTGTGGGGTAACAGCAAAGGCCCTGAAATATCCAGCCAGATCTCTGTCACTGCTCTGCGTGTAAAATATCCCCCTCAGAGAGGCTTCATACCCAAGTTATTTTTTTTGCTTATCACAAAGACAACCCCGTGCTAGCCTATAAGAGCTTGCTAGCAATGCAGTTTTATTATCATCCTAAACCAGAACATTGGTTTCCTGGACCAAGTCCCAGTAACTCAGCACCCTGGAAGTAACTCACTACCCCAGAACTGTAGAATACACAGGACATGTAGGCTTTTTTTTATTTTTAAACTCTCATGGATTTGCTCTAGATTAATCTAGAACTGAGACTGTTCTGCTCCAAAAGGATGGTGATGTGTTAAATAGATTGTGCAAAGTAAAGGCAGTAACAGGATCAGAGGTGAAAGGTACAGAGTACTATAGCACTGGGAATTTCTAGACTTTACCCCTGGGTCTGCCTCAGAATAGAACTTTATTAACCAGCAATCCTGACTGAATGGCTGGGCTTCAAAAAGCTTTGGGAAGCAGAAAAACTGGGCTTTAGCTTACTTATTACTTAGTGATTTGTTTTCATTATAACTTTATTCTGGTCCCCTACAGAGCACTTACCAGTGTCACTCACCAGATGCAGTAAGACAGCCAGGAAGCAAGGATGTAAGCAAATCTCATTTAATTAACATCTTTACCAAGCAAAGCCTGAGCTTATGGGAATGTCACATTTAAATTCTAGGTCTTCATATTTTATTTTTTAACAACACATTAGCATTTTTCAACATATTTAGCTTAAGGACTGTTAAAACAGAACTGTTACGAATGTTCCTCCCTCTGTTAGGGTTCACACAAATTTCCTGCCTTCACCTCTAGACCAGAATAGAAGAAGCTGAGCCCCAGAATTCACCTTTATTTGTATCCATGGACAATTCCCCAGATGTATTCAGTCTCAGCACAACTGCAGTAACCATGCTGATCAGTGCACCAAGAATCCCTGGAATACAGGGAACCTGCAAGTTCAGTGAAGCTGGGTTTCCCACACTTACTAAAGAGACCAATGACACATAGCCACTGTTTTAAATCATGCAAAGTAAGTGGTTTTCCTTTTAATGTAGGATGTTTTCAGTGGAGCAGATGTTTCAGATGGTGACTCAACATTGTTGGGTTTCTTAGCTGGAAGTATTCTTAGACATTGAGTAAAAGCTACCTGAGCAGCTCCTTATGTGGCTTGGTCTAATCTTCAGTTCCTTCCTCACATATATAAATATAATCTGGTGTGGGATCCACTTAGGAGGGCATCTTTTGTATCTTAATAGCTTGGGTCTCCTGCAGATTTTTAGTCTGTAGACAAGTTGCACATTTTCAGAGGTCCTTTACTAGGTGTTACCTGAGATAGTGATGCCCTTGAATAAAGTCCAAGTTTTTGCTGCTTGATATTTGAAACATAGTTATATACTATATAAGAACTTCCTTTATATGCATTTCCTGACTGGTTATTAAACCTGCCATGCTGTTGATTGTTTGCACACTTCTATTACCATCATTGGCAAGTTCATTTGACTGAAAAGGAATCTTTCCATGTTGCCAGTTTTCAGTCAGATATTGTCACGGACCTATCAGTACAGGTGTGAGTGCTTTCACATGGGAGGCCATGGCACTGGAGTGAGGGACAGACAAGGCAGGTTCATCCAAGTTATTTGTGAAATAGCATCCTCTAACACTTCACAGTGACAGAGGTTCCAGGTGCAGAATCTTGCAGAACTTGTGAGGCCTTGCTGGTTCATGAGGTTCACACTGGCCCACTTCTTGAGCTTGTCCAGATCCCTCTGGATGGCATCTCATCCCTCAGGTGTGTCAGCTGCACCACTCAGCTTGGTGTCACCTGCAAACTTGCTGAGAATGATGTTGTGGGTGACCATGTCAAAGGCCTTTCAGAAGTGCACATAGGTGACGTGTGGCTCTTCCCTTTCCCACTGCTGTAGTCACTCCATCATAGATGGCCACTAGGTTGGTCGCAAGACTTGCCCTTGATGAAGCAATGCTGGCAGCCTAGAATCACTTCCCTGTGGCCCAAAGGGCTGTATCACGATAGGCAGTTCCCTGAAAGCAGTGTCCTTAACCCAGGCCCTGGGCAGAGAGCAGACATCTCTAAGAGGAGGGTCTGTCCAACGTAGTGGATCCTCTGTTCTCCTCAGAAGGGACTCTCCTAAAGCTGTATCCCATCTTCCTCATGGAGGTGGATGTGACATGGGGAGTAGGCAACACCTCTGGTGTATATGGACCATCACCCACGTCAACAACTGACTGACCTTCCACATCCAGAGTCTCATACCTGTTGAGTACAGTCAGGAAGGTGATGTGGGCAAGGAGAGGATTCAACTGCCACCACAAGCATCAACCTTCCCCTTTCACTCCTCCTGAAGCTACCACCTGGTGGGGGGATACAGGATCCCTTAATCTTGTTGGTTTGTGGGTTTTTTCCTGGTGGCTGTTCCTGTCTCAGGGAGGACAGAACATGGCTCCACCAGCCTACCCCTTTCCCTTTCTCGTTTCTCTCCTAGTTCTGCCACCAGGCTGAGCAGACCATCCACCTGCTCACACCTCACTCAGCTGTCCCCAGTACTGCCATTGCTTACCAGTGCTCTGCCACTCCCTGCAGCCTGAGACCCAGACAGCTACGTGTTCTCCTGGGCACTCTGTCTGGGCTGCTGCACCAGCTCTGGTGAGAACAGAGGACAGAGCTTTCTGTCAGGTGGATACTACAACTGAGCTGCTTCTGAGAGGGTGATGGTCACTGACTGAAGTGGTTGCTACAGCTGGCAGGGTGACCGTGGCCTTCCTGCCCCAACTGTAATGCTGTGTTCTTTTCCTGCTCTGCTCACTCATCTTCCCCATGCTGCTCTTTGTAGGTGTGAGAGGGGTGGTCACAGTTGCTCTGGCAATGCCCACACCTTATCAGCACCACCCCCAGGGGCTGCAGGCTTCTGGTGGGTGTCTCCACTGGCCTGGCATTTCCCTGCCTCAGGAAAATCCCCAAGATCTGCTGCTCCGCTGTGGATCAGGCAAGCTCCAGAGCTGCTCACATCAAAAATATTCTGAAAAAAAAAAAAAAAAAAAGTGCTGTTCATATTAAGTAACTTCACTCTTGTCTGGAATTCAGTTGACTGCATATAAATAGTAAGTAAAGCTCTTTTTTGGTGGTTAAGATATTCTTACCTACCTCTCACTCAAAATAACTATTTTCTCATGCTTCTTTAGACACAATATTTTCAAACCAAGTTCCCGTCTTTCTGGAGGAATGACAAAACACACCCATCATGCCAGTTACAATAGAAACATAGAATTGTTAGGGTTGGAAAGGACCTTTAAGATCATCCAGTTCCAACCCCCCCTGCCATGGGCAAGGACACCTCCCTGCCTACTTAACCCTTGATCAGGTTGCTCAGAGCCCCATCCAGCCTGACCTTAAAAACTGTCAGGGATGGGCTTCAACTCCATCTGGGCAACCTGTGCCAGTGTCTCACCACCCTCATGGTGAAGAATTTCTCCTAACATCTAATCTAAATCTCCCCTCCTCTAGTTTGAATCCATTCCCCCCAGTCCTACCACCACCTGACATCCTAAAAAGTCCCTCACCAGCTTTCTGGTAGCCCCCTTCAGATACTGGAAGGCTCCAATAAGGTCTCCTCAGAGCCTTCTCCTCTCCAGACTGAATAACCCCAACTCTCAGTTTGTCTTCACAGGAGAGGTGCTCCAGCCCTCTGATCATCCTTGTGGCCCTTCTCTGGGCACACTCCAGCACTTCCATGTCTGTCTTGTAACAAGGGCTCCAGAACTGGATGCAGTTCTCCATGTGGGGTCTCACAAGACTGGAATAGAGGGGGGAATCACTTCCCTTGACCTGCTGGCCATGCTTCTCTTGATGCAGCCAAGGATCCCGTTGGCTTTCTGTGCTGCAGGTGTACACTGATGGCTCATGTTGAACTTCTCACCCACTATCTCTCCCAAGTCCTTTTCTTCAGGGCTGCTCTCAAGCCACTCACTGCCCAGCCTGTAACAGTGCTTGGGATTTCCTGACCCAGATGCAGGACCTTGCACTTGGTCTTGTTGAACTTCATGAAGTTGGCATGGCCCTACCTCTCCAGCCTTTCAAGGTCCCTCTGCATGGCACCCCTTCTCTCCAGTGTGTCAGCCATCAGTTTGGTGTCATCTATCAGTGCCCTTGCTGAGGGTGCACTCAGTGCCACCACCCATGTCATTGACAAAGATATTAAACCAGACTGGTCCCAGTACTGATCCTGGAGGGACTCCATTTGTCACTGGCCTCCACTTGGACATGGACCTATTGACAGCCACTCTTTGGGTGCAGCCACACAGCCAGTTCTTTACCCAACGATTCTTTATTCACCATTTAAAATAAAAATATGTGGCCCTAATTGCATCAGCTGCATTTGAGTCAGCTGAAACACCTCTGTTGATGTCACTGCTACTTGGACCACAGTTTGAAGGGGATTCTGTTTGCTGGAAGTGCTCCAGAAAGAAGCAATGACTGAGCCCTTCCTGTAGGCACCTTCTCAAAGGTGTCCCAGGCCTCTGAGCAAGCATCATGGCACACCAGCTCTGCTCTGTGACTGATGCCCATCAAAAGCACATTAAAAAATCAGAGAATTTATTTTCCATAATCAGATCACTCTTTCAGAGCAAAATGCTGTGTTTGCCAAGCCTCATAAGGCTACAAAGCTCTGTAGAAGTTGGGAAGTGTGAAGTTTTCACAAATAGCTTATTCTGCCCCTTATTCCCCCCTTTCTACATATGCACAATACAGAAAACTCTGCACTTAACAGCAATGACACCCTGAACAACAGTCCTGAACTAATCCGCAACACCGCGTGTGGAGACTGAATTAAATTCAATGACGTCTTTTGGGAGAGCATTAACAAAAAAATAGCAGCTGTGTATTCCGAGGTAAACAGCATCACTTGGTGTCTGGGGACACCTCCCGACACACAGAGAAGGTCTCAGGCACTCCCGACCACTGCGTTCCCTCCAGGGCAATCCTCACGCCAGCGGGGGGGGTGTCCTTAGAACGCTCCGGTGGCACCAGGGGGAGGGAGACGGAACAGAGCTCGAGAAGGCAGAGGGGAGGAGAGAGACAGAAGCAGGCAGCAAACAGGCAGCAAACAGGCATCAGGCAGGCAACAGGCAAGAGGCAGCAGGCTGCAAACAGGCAGCAGGCAGGCGGAAAAAGGCAGCAGACATGCAGCAGGCAAACAACAGGCATCAAGCAGCAAATAAGCAGCAAACCAACAGGCAGCAAACAGGCAGCAAGCTCAGCGCCCCCCGGAGGCCGTACGAGGCGGAGCGGAACGGGCCGGGCCTGGGTCGCCAATGGCCGCTGCGGTTCCGGTTCGCCCCGCCGAGAGCTCCCGTCATCCCCCGGCAGTCCGGGATTGGGTGAGCGCTGCGCTAGGGCATTGGCCGGGGCCGCCCTGCCCGGCTCTGGTTGGGCATTGGTGGTGCCGGTTCGGTTCTGCCATTGGCTGCGGCCGCCATTATAAACGTCCCCCGGCAGCATCCCCGCCTTTTCCTCCCCGGCGGCCCAAGGTGCTGCGTCCTTCAGCTGAAGCTAAGGCCGTTCCCCGGCGACTGGCACCGCGCCCCCACCATGGCCTCCGTCTCCGAGCTCGCCTGCATCTACTCAGCCCTCATCCTGCACGACGATGAAGTCACCGTCACGGTGAGTGCGGGCCCGGGCCCCGCTGCCACAAGATGGCGGCGGACTGCGGCATGGCCGGCGGCGGCGTGGGGCGGGAGGCGGCGGGATAGGACCGGGCCGGACCGGGCGGGCTGCTGAGAGCCGCTGTCGTTACAGGAGGACAAGATCAACGCGCTCATCAAGGCGGCCGGAGTGAACGTGGAGCCGTTCTGGCCGGGCCTCTTCGCGAAGGTGGGTGTAAGGGAGGTGGGGGAGCCGTGGGCGTCCGGGGGGGCTGAGGGGATGGGGGCTGCGGGGACACGGCTCCGGCTGCAGAGCACAACCACACAGCGGCTGTCCCTCCGTGAGGACTCGGGCTACGGACCCCCAGGGGTTGAGCTTCGAAATACCGACTGAAGATGTGGAAAACCCCGAGTTTTCCACAGGTGGAAACGAAGCAGGCGGCTGCTCCGTCATGTGGCTGTTTCAGCGCCACGCCCGTGGTGTGACTCGGCAGCTGCACAGAGTTGAAGGGAAGCTCATGAGGGTTCTTTGGTGCTTGCTCTCCCCAGGCTCTCGCTAACATCGACATCGGCAGCCTGATCTGTAACGTCGGAGCTGGTGGTGGTGGTGGGGCTCCAGCTGCAGCTGCTCCTGCCGGTGGGGCTGCACCTGCTGGTGGGGCTGCCCCTGGTAAGTGGCTTCTGCCTCCGAGGCTGGAAGAAATACCTGGTTAAAAAGCTGGTTCCCCTCACAGTTTAGTGTGATTTGTTGTGGGTGTTCCAGAGCAAAAGAGCCTGTGGAAAGTCTGGAATAGCACTTTGAGTCAGTGTACAGCACTAGTGTTACCTCAGAATGGTGTCATCAGCAACTCCTTGTGATAGCTTGGAGGGAGAGCACCTCTAAGCTTTCTAGCTTTTCAAATTTGGTAGGAATTAATTTTTAAGGCACGAAATTATTTTCTTAGTAGTGGGAACAGTTGTCTCCTGGGGTTGTGAGCTTAGCTTGATCTTGCTTTTTGATGTTAGTCATTGTGTGGTGTGTGACTCCTAAGAGCTGATATAATGGGAAAATCCTGATTCCTTTCTCCTTTTCTAGCTGAGGAGAAGAAAGAAGAAGAAAAGAAAGAAGAATCAGAGGAATCTGATGATGACATGGGCTTTGGTCTTTTTGACTAATAGTTTTGTACTTGTCTGTAATAAAGAACATGTACCCTTTGTCTCTTCTGTGGAGGTGTGTGTGAAGTGAGGGGTGTGTGGGTCACCTGCAGGTACTGAAACTGCTGGGACTGTGTTTATCTGGGGACTTCAGAGCTTCCTTGTCAGGATTTAACACAGGCAAAGCTCCCAAAGTTGCATTTTTTTGTATGGTTGCCACAGGGAGCAGGGGATGTGGGAGCTGCCTGGGGGCCTCTGGAGCTGCACAGTGTTTGTGCTGCAGCCCTTACCTGGGGGCAGCTGGCAGCACCAGGGCATGAACCTGTTTGGGGGCAGCTGAAGGCTGTGGCACAGCCAGGGTGAGTGGGGAAAAGTGCTGCAGTTGTCACTGAAAGGCTCGTTTGGGGGTAAATAAAGCTGGGACTCGGGTTTCTCAGCAGCAGGTATGAAGCAGAGCAAAGCTTGCAGTGCCAGGCACCAAGCCTCAGGTGTATGGGTTGTTGGGTTTTTGGGTTTTTTGCTTTTCCAGGAAAATGAGTGAGCATCTCTGAAAACTGCTTTGAAGGGTGAGTGCAGAACTGTGTCAGTTCATACACTGAAAGGAGTAACTTTAAGATTTATTTTTAAAATAACTTTCAGAGCTACTGGTGCAAGGCACAGGCTGCCTTTCTAACGTGTATTGTAAAATAATAAATGAAAATCATGCATTAGCAACAAGTTCCGTAAGGACTGGAATTGTGCAGGAGGGTTGTTCCGTATCTAGACAAACAATGGATGATGCACTTGGTGCTGTCCCATCTTCCACAACACTGAAGCTCATTTTTTTAATGTTTTTTCCTGAAGATGCAGGCACCCACGGCACAGTTCAGTCCATGCAACCTCCTGCTGCTGAGCACTCAGTACTCAGCTTCCAAAATAGTTCTGCAAACCACTGAACTGCTCTCTTCCACCCCCTTTTTTAAAGAAACTTCCCCTAGGAAAACTGATTTTGGAAAGTTTAAAGGAATGTAAGGAATGACACCAATTAATTAGAAGCTACACAGATGGTAACAATATGTTACTCTGTAGCTGGAGTGGGAACTGCTTTCTGGAAGACTTTAACTCTGCCTTAAGTCCTGCATTAAGTGAATCCTCAAAAACTTGTGGATCAGCTTTGGGAAAAAAATTCCAAGCAGAGAAAACTCACAGTGGTTTCTTCAGTGCACACAAACACACAGAGAAAATAATACAGCCAGAAGGTCACTGGTAACACCTTTTTAATAGGTCAAAGTAACTGTACAGTTCATTATATTCTTCCTGAGAATAATTTATATCCCTCAACAGCAAAAAGGGAGTGTGGTTTTTATTTTAACAGAAGAGATGGCATAACTGGAAAACCAAGGAAAAATCTAATTACACTGCTCTACTGTAACTCCTCCCAGGCAAGATAGGACAAAAGGATGGGTTAGTTAACTACAGTGGATTTAAAATATTCAACATGGCTTTAATCTGTCTTTATAAATTATATAAAAATTGGGGGACGTGTGAATGGTTACAGAACTCCTCTAAATGCAGCTCTGAATTGCTCTGGTACAAAGCAGCATTTTTGCTTCCAAGGAAAACAACGTTGCTACAAAAGAACTGGCACGTTATTCTGGTGAAAAAGACAAGAGTTTTCAGTTGTGTTCTACAGCTAGTTCCAAACAAATGCTCCACACATTCACATAAAAGTAAAAGGCAGGAAGATGAAGAGGGCTTTAGTTTTGTCTTGAAATGACCGAAGTCTTGAAAATATAGCTTTTTATTCTTTCTCTGTAAATTGTGATTAGCATATTGCGACGTAAGTGTTCTAATAAAAAAAAATTCCAGTCTGGATAGTTCATATACTGTGGGCAAGAATTCTCAGCCCTGAGGTTTCCCCGAATTCTTCACAATATCTTTCTCTGATCTGCTGCTCCGACAGTTTCGGCTCCGAGACCGTAACCCCGTGGCAGCCCCGGGCTCAGGGGGGGTTTGAAACCCACGTGTGCTCCATAGCTGTGATTTCCCAAGGACTCCTGTACAAACTTCATCTTCTCATCAAGCTTCCTGAGTCCCAGCCCAGCTTGGCTTTGTGATAAAAACTTGGTCAAACGTTTGTCATGAGAGAGAACCAAGAGCTCTCAGTCAGCTCTGCTGAAGCAAGAGGCGCCGGAAAGCCAGGATTACACCGGGTTCATCCTCACTGCTGGTGGAAGGTGAAATCACATCACAAGCAGAATTCTTAATAACAGCCTGATGAAACTTCCCTCGGAGCTTAGTGTGGTCTGGGATGACTGATCATTTTCAGTCTGGCTTGATCAATAACATCCAGCAAGTTTTTAGCATCCACAGCCAGAGCGTGAGCAGCCGTCAGCATTTGCTTTTTGTACTCCTGCTGCAGGCTGGTCATGACGTACTGCTGGGCCAGCTTCATCTTGTTAATGAGCTCGGCCAGGTCTGAGTTCAGCAGCTTCTGGGCCATCTCAATCTGGAAGCAGAGGAGTCAATCAGCTGCATGCACAGCAATGATACCCCAGAGCAACAGCACTACCTACACCCCCACCCCTAACAGCCCCCACCCTAGATCTCTGCTTGTAGCTGGGGTTGTTCCTGTGGGTACCACATGGATCAGATGGAATTACAGCACCTGGTGCTCCACACCCAGTGCACTGCAAGTGCAGCTGTGTCAGACACTTAAATGACACCAAGACTCAAATCTAGCAGTGGATTTTAACACAGATCTTAAGAGTTTACACCTTGTTACAGGTTTCCAGGTCCCTGTGGTCATCACTCTTTTCATTACCATTATTAAAGTAGCTCTAAAAAATAAAAGGGGTAACACAGGTTACCTAAACAGGCAGTGAAGTCAGGGTGATTGTCCAAGGGGGCACTTAGAGACCATTCTCTGACTTTCTCACTAGCACACATTCAAGTTTTATGGTTTTACTGTTTTTTTACTTGTTTTACTCATGAACTCACTGAAAGGTCTCAGTTGCTTCTCATCCACACCTGGGTTATTCTGGGATATCTACACCTCCCAGCTGCACCAACCTGTGCTCGATTCCCTGTTTAATGACTGTGTGTGCAAACTGTAGCTTACTGAAAGATTATTAAACTTTCACTAAGAAATTCTGTGCAAGTGTGTGCATGTTGTACACCCTTCAGTTACACCCAGTTTTTGGTGTCTTCACTCCAATCTACATCCACAGAGCAACTGGATTGTAATTCATTAATTTCATGTGAGTCAAAACATGGGTGTGCAGAGAGGAGAACACAGAATACAGAAGAGAAGCCCTGCCTGAGGCCACCTTGAAATGTCATGACTGAGCTCTACCTACGTACCTCTCTGTGGGTGCTTGCAGGAAGAACTGGGAGGCTCTCATCTACTGTTGCCAGTAAGGTTCTTAATGCCAAACCAACCTCCTAAGGAAAAAAAAAAAATTAAGAAAATAAAGTTTAAAAACTTGGAATGAATGGATGAGAGACTTGTAGCCAGAGTGCTACAAGAAACTGATGCACTTCATTTCTCATCTGCAGAAGAAGGGAGTTGGAACAAAGTTGAGGTACTTTGAAAACCTCACTTGCATTTCCATGTTTCACCATAAAAACAAAATGCTAACGGGTTAATTTTTTTTAAAAAAAGCTCTTTAAAAGTGAAATGTGTCCCTGAGGGAATAAAAGCCCCATTTCCCACAATATTGTTAATGGAATTCAAAGCTCCAGCCCCTCTTGACCACAAGTTACCCACCCTGCAAACACAAAAAGCTTTTTAACTTCCAGCTTCCCAGAAAGTTTCTCCTGTGTCACTTGAGGACTTGACACAGGAGAGAACTTCAGGAAAGAAATATGCCACTGATTCTTGGGGTTGTCTCCATACCTTCACCATGGGCACATACTCCTCCGGTGGAGCTGGCTGGATTTTACTGGACATTTCTATGACCGCTTTCACCAGCCCAGTTACATTCTCGTAGACTTTGTCATTGGACCGGTCCAGGTTGGCCGTGGGGGGCGGGCTGATTTCCTGCGGCTGAATCTGGAAGCAGAAAGGAATTGTTCAACCTCCTTTCCCCAGCAGATGGAGCTCAGCAACTTCCCAACCTCCTCAGACCGCCGGGAAAATCTCAAAAAAATCGCAATTTTCCCCCGCCCCGGTCCCGCTGGGTCCCCGTGTCCTGGCTGAGCTCGCTGGCTCCTGGATCTGAAGGAATTTTCCTCAGTTCTTCTGACTGAGCCTGAGCTGTGATGTGACACTGGGAGATTTTTACCAGGACATCCCTGGAGAGCTTTGTGTGTAACTACCAGAACAGAGAGGAAAATAATTTGAGGAGTTTGCAGAGTACTTGACACATCTACGGGGGTCACTACTGATGGGCACTGCTAAGACAACCAGTAACAGGCATCCCTCATTCCATGAATTTGTTTTGCACCCCAAAACAATGTCAGAGTACAGTTAGCAGACTGATACAGTAAAGAGAGGATGTTGCTGTACATATGATTGTTAGTGAAAAGTCACAGCAGATTTAAACTAAAATGGTGTCACCTGTACAGGTGGGGAACCTCAAATGTTTTCATACAGTTTGTTTCCAGTAGATCAGAAAAGCAACACAATAGATTAAAAAACTCTGTAATTCTTATGCATGCAGAACTCCCATTGAGTCAGATCTGTCTGGTGTTAAATCCAAGACAGACTGAAATAATCCTGGGACAGAAAAGAAACAAACTTTGAAAACTTCCTCAGGATCTCTACTCCTGAACTCTAACTACAAGCATCCCAGTTCCCTGCACCTCTTCAGTGCCACAGGATGCCCAAGCAACCACTCAGAGGAAGCAGAAGGTTAAAAATTTGCTTATTTCCTACTGGTCACACAGCAATCATCCACCCCTGTTGATCTGAGATGGTATTTGATCTGTTGATCTGATGTTGATCTGATAATGGTATTTCAGCCCACCACACGGGGTTACTACTGGTTCTGACAACTGGTCCTAGTTACAGAGATGTTCCACTGGAACCACCTGAGATACTACCCAGATGAAACTATAAAACACCTGGATGAAATCTGAGGGAAGGATTTAGTGCAGAGTGATTCCATTTTGTTGCGTTTCACCGAGTGTGTACTGACTGCTGCTACAGAGATTCAACCTAATGCATTGATTAGAAAACACCTTAGGAAAAAGAACATTGTAATTGTCTCAATCAGCAGTGAAAGGCTGTGATTCTAATTGGATTCAGCAATCAAGAGGTTAAAAGAATCATTTTGGCAAAGTCACATGCAAAGACATTTTGGAACAGGGCACAGACACACACGCTCACGCACTGCTTACCCTCCATGGCTATGGTTGAGCAGAATGTGGGGGAAGGTTAAAGAAATTTACCAAAAGAAGGGAAAAAAAAAAGAAAGAAAAACAGTATTAATAAAACTCAGCAGGGGAGAAAAAAAATAAAACACAAACCAAACCCAAAACCTGTAGCAATCAGAGACCGGTTAAAAAGCCTGCAATGCATCCTCAACAGTGGGGCAGTGACTCGTGTTAGCTCTGGTCCCTCTGTTAGGGAAGCACCGTGTGCTGGGGCCCTGCTGTGCACCCCTGTGGGAGTGGAAGGATTTGCCATGCACCCATGCTCCCTGTTTCCTTAACACATGGGGAAGAGATCATGCAAAGCTGGTCAGGAGTCAGCCAGGCTGGTGAGCAGCAGAGTGGTGACTGGAGCAGAGGACTCTGCAAAGGGTCCTGTGCAGCCCTGGTGCCTTCACACAAACAGTTCAGTGCTCAGGTAAAGAAAATGTTGCATTTGTCTTTCTGAATGTTTTGTTTGGGTTGTTTTTAGAGGAAAGAGGCGGTCATCTTACTGCACAGCTCTTGTTTGCTGTGGTTCAGAACTGCCAAACACCCACACAAGATGGATTATACCCAATGCAGTTTCTACAGCCAGGCCCTAACATTTCAGGAGTATGGACATCTGCATTTCTTAACATTCTTTTTTTTTTTTTTGCTGTGTTTTCTGTTTGTTTTTGTTTATACCCAACATGAACAGTATTATAGCTCTGCAGACTATGAAGTCAGGAGTTTCTTTGCATGGAGCATCCGACTGTGCCCCAGCAAGCAACACAAAGCCAGACATTTCCCAGTGTGTGCCCTAAAAGCTCCTGAGGGCAAGCAGTTCAAACCCTCTTAATCTGTATTCTAAATGCAATTTGTATTCCTGCAATGGGAGTGTGAAATGGGTGTAGAGAAAAGGGAGTTTGGATTGGTTTGTGCCCCACCAAGAAAACAGCCCCTTATTTTCCAGTAGCTTGTAGCTTTGTTGGTATCTGCTGTCTGAAATGGATGATGCCTCTGGGGTTCATTTCAATTTGAAGAAACTCCTGAAGAGAAGACAGTATCAGCCTTTCTTTTCTACTGAAAGAGGTCTGTAGTACATGACTCTTGTTCCCTCATTATTACTGATGATTTTGGCTGCTCAGGTTGCTTTGCTGTTAAAAGGAGGTATTTCAGAAAACATTTTTCATGTCCCAGTGTCAGCCTTTAGAAAGGAAATTTTAGAGAAGTCAAGGTGAGCAACACATCTGTTATTATTGCTTTTTGATATTTTCTGAGGCCTGGCAGGTCAAAAAGTACAGGCATCAGTTTATAATATACATAATCCTGCTCAGATTTGCCACTGCCTGTCTATTTATGCTGATTCTTAAAACATTTTGATAATCTCAGAAGAAGAGAGCAAGAGTGAGACAGGCAGTGGCTGAGATCCATTTGTGCTGAACATATTGCTCTCATGGCAAGTTTGGAATTTCAGGCTTGGATGAAATGGATTTTTTCTGTGCTTTTTTACACCACCCCAAATAAATGTTGCTGATCACAGTAGCTGTGTTTACCACAACATGGATTCCTGTTCTTTACTACAGGCTTGGCAGGGCTGAGATGAGCAGGAGGTTCTCCTTCTGTGAGGACCACAAGCAGTAGCTGTTGTCTGACAGCAGGGCTTGCCCTGGGGTGTTTGGAGCTGCTGCAGACCCTGTCCCTGTCCTCTCAGGAAATAGCTGGGGGACAAATACATCACATCCTTGGGTGCTACTGATGGCATCAAGTGACAAAATGGGAGCAGCAGGAGGAGTGATCCAGCTTGAATGCTCTGGTCAGTAATGCTGCTGTCAGTTCCACAGTGCCTGTGGGAGGTTCAGCTCCAAAGGTTGTGAAAGAATGCAAGGGTGATGTGTACACATCAGCTGTGCTGTCTCCTGACAAGAGAATTCCCAGCCACTGTTAAATCTGGTGGATGGAAACCACCAGCAGCAGAAACAGCTCCAATGCTTCCCCTCAGGAGGGCCTAAGGTCACTCAGGTTTTTGTTTCCTGAAGATTTGGGAAGTGGGATTCCCAAAGGCAGGGAACAACCCCCAGAGGCAAGGTTTTAAAAGTGACTGATGTACTAAGGAGAAGTTTCATTAACAACAACACAGGATGGGCATGTTTCATGGTGCCCTGCAGCATCTCTCTGCCAGAAAACTGTGGAGTTTCATTTTTGGCTTTATTGCCTACTTACCAGAGATGAAACAACACATTAGAAAGCCTCTCAGTCACAGGTGAGACAGCCCTGACCACACCATCTCCTCTATGCCCCTGTTCCTCACAGCTAGAAGAGTTTTAGGAGCCTCAGTGCTGCAGGAGCTTTTTGGAGCACCAGAGTTCAGACATCTCCCACTGCTCTATGACCAGGGACAGGAAACTTTATTCCCAGTTACCTGAGTAACTGGGAACTCTGGACGTGCTCCTTCCTGCCCAACAGAGCTGCTGAGGAGGGAGGCTGGATCCATGCAGGAGACCTCATATGCTCTTCAAACTAGAACTAAGCTAATCTGGGAAAAGTTCCAGGTGAGGAACAAGCTGAATCACTGCAATGGAGGATATGATCCCACCAGTTACCTCCCAACTTCCCTGGAGAGCTGCCAGAGCATGCCTGCCCCATGACAACATTTACTTGGGAAGCCGAGTTGCTTTTGCCTTCCATGGTCTCTACTTCAGGAACAGCAAACTCCCTCAAAGTGGTAATATTTTATTTTCTGAGGAGCATTTCACGTGACACTCAGCACATTTACCTTCACCCCTTCGTTGTAGCTGTCCACAGGGCTGTTCAGGCTTGCCAGGCTGCCCAAATGCCCGGGGGCTCCAGGGCGGGGAGGTTTCTTTGGCGGAGCTGAGTGATCTGCTGAACAAAACAAATCTGCATTTTAGAGGACCAGCAGACCAGATGTACCTGCACAATCCTGCTCTGACAGCACCACAGAACCTACACATGCTTTACAGTACCAGCAGAGATGTAAATCTTCATGTGTCTCAGAGTAAACCCATTGTAGGAGCTACACTTGCATCTGTATTTTTACCGAAGAAACTAAGATGGAAAAGGTGGTGGAATTGATCAGGGTTTCCTGTGATTATGAGAACATGGCTGTTTTACACCAAGATATTTCAAAAATGCCTTTGTGGGGCAACTGCTACTCACCTTGGTACATGTAACGCCAGGCCTGAGAGCTACTCACCCCTTTGTACCACAGCTGAGTGCTGTGGATGTGTTGTGTGCACCTACAGAAAAATCAGACTCCTCATGGCAGGAATCCTGGGTGTGATTCACTCTGAGACTGAGAAACCTAAATTTAGGTGTTCTGTTTTGCATGTCTGAACTCCACACACAGCAAAATTCTACAGTGATTCAGCTTCCTCCAGACATTTACTGCCCGTGGATGAAACATTTCCTTGCCTTTGCTGACTGCAATTCTGGAGACTGCACAGGGAACTTACACGCAGTGCACTGAAACACCTATGAGTAGTTATGTGGAACTGAATCCACTCTTTGTATGGAAATGCAGGTATAAATCTTTGTTCACTACTGCTGCTAAGAAGCCAAGGAGTCAAGATAACATTATATGTATTTACTGCTTACCTGGTTTACCCACAGGTTGATATATGTGCTGGTTACCCGCCTATAAAATAAAATAAATAAAATATACATTTAGAATAGTTATTAACAGTGCTCACAACTTTCATCAGCACCATCTCAAACAGTGAGAGTGGTTAAACATTTCCCAACAATTAAAAACACATCCCTATTCACCATCACTACCTAAGCTCCTACCTACAAGTATTTTCTTTATACTGTAAGAAAGACTTCTCACTTATTTTGTAGCGCTCATAACTCCTGGCCTCTACATTACAGTTTATCCTTCATTTATTTATCAAATGTGCTGGTATATTCACATTAATTTTTAGCCTGTATTCAGAGATTAAACTTAGAAAGTGAGGGTGGTGAGGAAGAAAAGGCAGTGCAACAATTAGGAGACCAAAGTATTTCTGACTTGCTGAATCACTGCCATAATGGGAACAAATTTCTAAGCTGGTTTACTTCTTTTTATTGTAAAGCCCTTAATCAAGGTCAATTTGCTTATTCATCTGTAAGTTTTTTTATTTAATAATAGATTGAAGTGACTTGCCTTGGTAATTATGTTTATACAACCTTCATGGCAACCTCAGTCCTTGAGGGCAGCAGCACAAAGTGCAGGGGAAGGGCTCCAGCATGATGCACGGGTGGGGGTTCCCATACCAGGGGAACCCCACGGGAGTGGAGAAAACCCACAGGAGCCTGAAGCTCCTGCCACAGGAGCTGAGGAGACCTGGGACCACTTCTTCTGAGAAGTGACAGAGCTCCAGGAGGAGGTGAGGAGGCTGAGGACTATCACGAAGTCCAAATGTGAGGGTTAAAGATGTGATGAGAAAATATCCTACCATATTACACCTCTTGGATTATTACTGTCCATTACTGCTTTCTCATGTAGTCAGTGATGAATAAGGGGTCCAGAGAGACTTCAGGGCCTTGGGATGATTGGTTAAGGGATGAGGAACACAAGCAGTGTTCTCCTCTATCCCTCCTCTAAATCCTCCAGTTGCAGAGATTGATGAAGGGAGAAATAGAAAGACCCAACACATCAATACCTGTCTCCAGCCCAACAGAATTTTGGGTTTTTTGATCATGGGTTGATCCACAGGGCTGCTGGTGACAGACAAGGTGTAACTGTCTAGAAAGGGGAAAAGCATCTTTGCACAGGAGTAAGCAGAGCTCATTGTAAGGGCTTTAAACTTGAAGGGAGAAAGGGATACAACCAGGCTCACTTGGAGTTACACCTGGGGGTTACACCTGGGGCTGGCATGACAATATTTGAAGAACAGTGTGCTAAGCAAGGTTCCCAGCCTGCTCCATGGTGTGCTGAGTACACTGAAGCACATTTGAGATGTCTTTATAACAATGAGTGCAGCATGAGAAACAAGCAGGAGGAGCAAGAAGCTTTGGGCTGTAAGTCTCACCTCAGTGCCTGGTAAAATTATGGAGAAGGTTATTCTGGGAGTTACTGAAAAATACTAGGGACATAAAATAGTCATTGGCCACAGCCAGCAAGGGTTCAGGAGGGGAAGGTTGTGCTTAACCAACTTACTTTCCTTTTATAATGAAGCCACCCATCTAGTTGACTAAGCTAATAGATACAGCTTGAGACCTTAGCAAAGCTTTTGATACTGAACTTCCCAGTATCCTTCTGGAGAAAGTATCCAGCATACAGCTAGACAGGTCCACAATGTGCTGGGAGAGAGCTGGCTGCTGGGTAGGGCTTGAGTAGTTTTGGTAAGAGGGGTAACATCAATCAGGTTGGTGGCAGTCACCACTGGGGTTCCTCAGGGCTTGGATTTTGGGCCAGCACTCTCAAACGATCTGGATGCAGGAATTAAATGCACATTAAGTAAGTTTGCTGATGATATTCCAACTAGGAGGAGCAGTGGGCTCCTTTGAGGGTTGAGAGGCCTTACAGAGAGACCTGGATACACCAGAGAGCTGCTGTCACCATAAACCTCTGAAACTCACTGTCCAATGATCTCACACAGCTGCCCTCTTGTTAGAACCAACATCTGCTTTCTGCCAGCACCATCAGTCATGTCACCAACTTTGATTTGTGTTGTTGACCCAACTAATTCGAGTCTGACAACCCTTGGAGAACAGAAAGGGGGGGAAGAGAAGGAGGAAAGTGAAATTCCACTGAAACAACTCTTGCACTTTGACAGAAAATTTTTGTATATTAAAAGTATATGATGAAAGAATGTGCCTGGAGTTATACAGCCATGTGCTCATCAGTTAGGAGCAGCAAAATGTGTGTGATAACTTTTTATTTGTACCACACCACATCCAAAACCTGCATGGTGCCATTACACTTCTCCCTCATAGCACCCCTGAAGCTGCTGCTCTGAGCAGGAACCAGAGCTGCTCCGCTTTCTGCTCTACACCCTGCCAAGTACCACAGTGATTAATCAAACAAAAAGTCACTTTGTGGGGAGGACTTACATGACCTCAGTGCACTGGATTCTATCCCTGACATTGTCACAAAAACCTCTGTAGTGCAGAGCAACTATTTAATCCTAATTCTCCTAGAAACAACTGCCTATTTCTCACCCTCTTGATGAGAAACTTGAGACTGACTCATGGCAGCATTAGACATTTCCCACTGCAAATGAAGTCAGCCACAGTTATGTTCTGAATTTATTAAGAATTACAAAATCAAATTCTGGAACTAGAAATGTAGCCATCAAGAGTTAGAGTTTCTCTTTTAAAACTCATTTTGCCAATGATCACACTATTTTCTTCACACGCTTTTAAATGTGATGTGAAATTGTGCTGCCTCATCTTGGAAGACAAAACTTCTACAAGCAGTTTGGGATCTGGGTGTTGTATTTTTTTAATCTAAACCCAGGCATTCACACTGACAACAGAGAAAACAGCTGGGCTGCAAGAAGCTGTGCTTTAAACCCACTGCCTCTGACAGTCACCTGGATCAAACCTCTGACACGACTTCAAAATCTCCAGGTTCTTTCAAAGCATCTTCAAGAGTGCAGCAATACTTTACTTGCTTTTATATAAAGATGCAACGATAGCAAAGACATAACAATACCTAACACTCCTATCCAATTTCATGGGAAAAACCCTAGCAGCTTCCAGACTGGAATGTCCCAAGACCACGCTGTGGTGTGTCACTAATACACTCATTCATGATTGTACTCTGGCTGCAGGTGTAGGAAGAGTCCATAAATTCATAGGTAGTGACATAATACTAAAGCCAAACTAGGAATTTACAATTGCATCCCAAATGAAGTAGGCAAGTAAATTAAAAAAATTATTTTTTAAAATAGTAATTGAACTTTTTAAAGGCAATCCCTGGGGACAAGGGGTGGATGAACCACAAGGTTTCCATCATTAACAGTCCCTATCCTAACCCTCCTCTTTCAATCAGTATAATTCAGAAACTCCAAGGAAATTAAATAATTGGAGAGACACTTTTAGCTAAACAGACAGGAGTTAAGCCAGTAAGAAAGAAAACCACAGCTGCAGCTGTTGTCTGGCAAGAAATTAATGGCTATGGGGTTTATTCCGTTTGTCTCACAGTGGATCACTTACCCCAAACACATTTCTGGGTAATACAAGAGTAAAATTTACATTCCTTGAAAGAAAACCCTTCAGATATTTAAACAACTGCACAAAGTTATTTTAATCCTGCTTCCTGCTGGCCGAACTTTCAGAAAACTATCCATGTTTTTTAAGTAAAAGGACCAATTATGCAGCATGTGAGCATTAAAAAAAATTGCAGCATATTTGTGGAAATATTTTTGTATTTGTTACAACAGCAGCTTCAAAGGAAAAACAAAAAGCAGCAAACCCCTAAACTGCAGCATGAACAAATTTTGCCACAGCTGCTGTTCCCACAGAAGCTGAGCCTCTTGGAAAGTTGTAGAACCATGTGATAACAGGAGAAACACTTAGCAAAAACTTTAAATCATCTCCCATAATCAAGTCAGCATCTAACACGTTCTACCAGGAAACAGGAGAAAGAGTTGGGAGATGGAAAGATCCCACAAATACTTACTGGGCCCTGGAGACCTCCGTCCTCTCGGTCGATGCTGCTTCTGGAGAGCCGCACATCAGGTTTCTAAAATAAAAATGAGAAACTTCACTGTGCACTCTGGCTCACTGATTCACACAGCCTGGGCTTAAAATCATTATGAAGACAGGAAAATGCTGTTCAGGATTTACACTGACAAATACAGATGTCATTTCAACCCCAGCCTAAAGAGCCCCAATGCTGTGCCAACAGCTCCTCCACCGCCCAACCTCAGCGCACGGGTAGAAACGCTTGTTATAAACTTTGAAAGTACCATTTCCCTAACACAACATTGGGAAACCTGCATTTTAATTTCCTCAAAGGCAGTAAGAGTTGTTTCTTTGGGGTTTTTTTGTTTGTTGGTTTTAAATTGTGTTTGCTTTCCCAGCAGCAAAATTTCAACCCTGGGTTGAGAAAAGCTGCGCAGTTAATTCCCTCTTCCTGCCCGAAGTCAGCTTATATGTACTTGGCTCCCTCTCCAAGCCTGCAAATGGGGCCAATTACTGGAGCTCTCTAAACACTGCATTTGGATACAGAAACTAACAAAGAGACATCCAGATGCAGAGTTTTCCTGATACAAGACACACAAAAAAAGAATTTTTATGTTACCTGCTTTAGGCGAGCTACAGACACTTGCGGCTTGGGTGTTTTAAATAGTTAAAATAGCTGCATTTAAAAAAAAAATTTAAAGAGAAAAGAGTAATTTCCCTCATTGCCTGAACAAATCTAGGTATGTTTTGCTTATTCTTCAAGGACAACATTAAGAATAGGGAAAGACAAAGGAAGAGACAAAGTGCAGTCAAGGTTAGGGCTTAGGACAAAAGCTCAGCAGAAGGAGAGTAATTTCCTTGTGCACTGATTCTGGCACACAAGGACAAAGCAAGAGGATTTATCTGACTCTTCAGTTCACTGTTCTATGAGTCTTAGAGTTCATTCTCTTCAGAAAACGGGCAGAAGGCAGATCTGCAGTGTAGATACAACTCATTTCATAGCTCTGGAGGGAATATGCACATAAAAAGGATGCGCATGGAACGAGAATCAAAATCTGTTGTTTAGAGAAATGCAGGCAACTTAAAAATATATTAACTGTGACTAAAATGACCCCCATGAATGGATACATGGTTTGGGAGGCCAATATATCAATTTCTTGTTTAAAGCTACTCTAGATTCCTTTCCTTCTTCGTTTCTAAAAGCACTGAGGATTAATTCCAACTTGCATATCCTACTAAATGACCCTAAAAAGCCAGGAAGGCAGACAGAACTTGCAAATATACACTGGTATTGATCTTTTTATAATTAAAAACTAAACCAGTTGTGCTGTTTTTTTTGTCAGAACAAAGTGGGAACTTTGGATTTTCATTCAATTTTGTGCAGACCGAGTGAGGCAGATGCAGAGACAGTTGCTGCCTCAAAGAACTTGCTGGTTAAAAATAGACAAATCCTACCAGACTAAGAAATATTTAACCCTATCTTCAGCAAGCAAGCAATTTCCCAATGTTTCTCCAGGAATTTGTCACAAATTTTATGATGAAAGCTACCACTGGAAAATAAAATTATTTCCTTTATTATGATGAAGATTTTTTTTTCTGTTTAAAGTCTCACTTCACAAGGTATGTTATACTTCAGTAGATACACTAAGTAGTGATATTTTTCAGCTAACAGAAATACTTATCCTTGTTTATCTAAGCACCTGAGTAACTACATTTCTATTACACTGATGTCTTCGTTTCATGTTCTTTTCTAGCCAGTGAAGTGCCCAAAGTCTTTGGGAACAGTCAATGACTATTGTATCACAAGGGTCTTAGATGCTCTTTGCACAACCATATTTTACTCCAGAACTGAACCTTAAACCAGACACCAAAGATAATGAAATATTGAGCATTCTAAAAGATGCAGAAGTACAAAAATACACACTGATCCAACTAATACTTTTCCTAGTTTTACAATAAAAAATTTAACAGACATAACATCCATCTCCTACCCCCCTTGTCTTACTACCAAGGTCATCCCTTTCAACATCTGAACTCTCTAAGCACCCAGTTCTGTAACCTCACACCACAGCAACAATTCACCCACGACACCACAAGCAGCATCTGAGTGGATTTTAGGACACCACATACATGAGTAGTGTACAAGAGCTACAACCTCAGGATCATTTCACAGAAAGGTTGTAAATACACAAAGAATATGACTAAAATGAGTATTATTAACCTGACAAACACTTCACACATTGCAAAAAACAGGATGAAATAATAATGAGTTCTGCTGACCACCCCCACACAAGCAAAGGCAAGGGAGACAGTGAGGTTGTCCCTGCATCTCCAAGAACCTGATCTGAAAACAAATACCAAGTGTCAATGGCAAACCAGAGGGTCCACAAGCAGTTTTATGCATCTACACAAACCCTTTTTTTAGTGATCTGCATATTTACATCTTAAACATAAGGACTGCAAATCTTTAGTGGTAAAGCAATGCAAGCCCTTTCAACTTCTCCAGCTTCCTCCTGTGCCCTCAAAGCCCAAATAGTAAGGAACACAAGGAACAACAGAGAAATTACATACTTCTGTGTCTAATGGCTTGAGGTTCAGTATTATTTCTAGTGACTTTACTGTGTTCCAATAAATTCTAACAGCTCCCATTTTAGTAAATGATACTCTGATTTATTCATTTGTGTAGCTGTGGCAATTTCAAATGAGAAACTATTTTACAGTGAAGGTGGTATCAAAGATCAAACTCCCACTGCATTTTAAAAATACTATTTAGCAGCAACCCTTGTGTTTCTACAGAGGTAAGAGCTTTAATTTTATAACCCTTGTTCTGGTAGTGCATATCAAGGCACTGCTGAATTTTTAACACTGTCACTTTTGAGTGTATTTTTCAAGCCTTGTAGCTAAACAATGTCCAACTGTGACTACAAATCATCTTCAAATGTGTTTCATGCTATGGTGGGACTCCTCAAGCACCCACTGTAGTACTCTGAATTTTTTTTAATGAAAGTACTGAAATAAAATACAAGTTCAAGAAAAGTCTGATCCACTTACTGTTATATTCATACTTTCTCCCTGAAATATCTATATGTAATATTTTATAAAATATCTACCTCGAAGAGAACCAAGACCCTTGAAGAGTAAATGGCTTTTCTTCTGACAAGAAGTTTGCTATCTGAAATCTTTGGAAATGGCATTAGGACTCTTCAGACAGGATGCATATGTTGACAAACTGGAACAGAATCTACTTTATTTCCAGTATTTCTGGTCACTCACTAATAAAAGAACATATAAGTCTTGGCATTCTCAGGACATGCCAAACTTTAATGTCTTGGTGGGATTTTCTCAGGCTAAAAGTTAAAATCTTATTTTAGCAACAGCTCACATCAATTTTATCTGAATTGCAGTTCTCAGTGTCAAAATAGGACAAAACCACAACTATGTGGGAATTTCAGACAAAACCAAAACCAAACATGATAAGGAAACTATGCAAGTTATTTCTCCTAAACATATCACAGAAAAGAATGATAAAATTTCTTAGCACACTGCTCTGTCTGCTGAGGAGTTACTGAAAGGCATGCACATATTCCTCTTTATGATTAAATTATAAATTATTATAAATATTATTCCTCTATATGATTAAAACCAATGCCACAAACCAAGACAGTCAAAAAGAAAGGTTAAAACTGGAAACTAAATTATAAAAATTATGAAGCAGGTAATATCAAACAGGCTCCAAAGAATAAAAGCTTTTTGCAAAATGTTCAGAGATAGACAGTGACACTGCCAAAAGTTACAGAATAAAAATCACTAACTTAATTCTCCTGCTGAACCAAAAAATGTCACCTTGAAAAGACACAGAATGGCACAAAATTTCCCACAATTTCTGAGAAGTAAACTAAGTAGCTACCAGCTCAGTAGGCTCTCTCAAGGCATGACCACCACCACTGGTTTCCTATCTGTGGTTACAGGTGATTCTCCTTTAGGGTCAAATTCAGAATTAAAATAAAGTAGGCATATACTTTCTGCTAGAAGCACTTAAAAAAAAATTATTGTCATGATAGTTTTTGACAGTTCCAAACTTCTGTCAAAACCCAGAAATAAAGGCAACATCAGGGGGCCTTTAAAAATTATTTTAATTCACTGACTGAATTGATTTGCTTTTAAATTAATTCTACACATGCAGAGTCAGGGCTAGAAGTTTGAACATATACATGACGTGGCCTAATGGAGTAATTTGATGCTTATGGGATGATTTTCTGTGCATGCCAATACTGTAAAGCAAGGCCAGCATGCTGGACTGAAGTGCCAGTACCCCAGCATGCATCCCAGACTGCTGGGAAAAAGCCAAATCTTTTCCTTACAGTGGCCAAATCTCTTCCTTACAGTGAGCTGCAAGTGCCAGGAGCAGAGAGGCCACTCAGCTGTGGAGCACTGGTTTTGGGGATGGAGGGTGCTTGTTCAGTTTCTGTATGCTGTGTACTATGTAGGAGTAAAAATGTTGATTCATTTTTGTCAATTTTTTTTTTTTTTGGTGGAAACATCCATATGATAAAAAAACCCAACTCAGGAGAAAGTGCAGAATGAGAACTTCATTAATTTATTGTGATTCTGCTTGTCTGCTGTTAAGAAAATGCCCCCAAAATCAACCCTCCCTTTCCCCCTCCAATTCTCTTCTCACCTGGCAATGATGGAGACATTTGCTACAATTGAAAAGCAAACATTTTTTTACTCTTCGGTTTTTACACAACAGATTTATTTTCATTCAGGAGCTTCCCAGGAAGAGAGATAATTTGTTGTCCCTTTTTACAGAAGAAATTCAGAATTCTGAAGTCTGTTAAGACTGCAGCTTGCAAACAGAATTTTTTATCTCCTTTCAAGGACTGACTGGTCATGAGTTCTCAAAGGAGCAGTTTCAGGCAAACTGCTTACAGAGATAACAAGGGCTCAGAAGACTGGCAAATTACCATTTCAATGCCATTGCAGTTTAATTCTTCTGGGGTGTCTCTTCTAGCAAACACAGCATCAGTGCTGTTTATATGTGTGCTAACATGCTTTGGAGCTGTGTTTTTCCCCTGTAGAATCAGCAATAAATTTCAAGTCATGAGCCAGTTGCTGTTACTCTGGGGAAAGCAAAATTGTACTAACAGAAACCCCACTGAGGATTTTTCTTCTTGTTGTAGTGTCTTACATGAAATGATTTGCATTTGCTCCCCTGTGAGTCCAATTCTCAGCAGTAGAAGTGAGATAAACTGGAGAAGCCTGAAGTCTGTGTAAATAGAGCTGCTTTTGAAAGTAGCCAGTTTACACTATATGGTTACAGAAGTTAAATATTAAAATCTGGCTCTACTGCCTCTATTGTTGTCTGTGCTCAAAAGGAAAATCATTCTTCAGAAACCTGCCTGTGGCAGGCAAGGGAGAGCCACACTGCAGCAGAACAATTTTATCAGAATTCAAAGATTAGGGCAGAAAGGTGTCTCAAAGCAAGCCAGAGATATGACATCAATTTTGAGAAAATAATTCTGCTCCATCAACCAGCAGGACTGATTTAGGGAAGGCTCTTCACCCAAGAGAAGAAATTTCTCTAGAGGACACAGGTCAAGGAGTGTGCATGTGTGTAATATAAGGATGATTTCTACACTGGACCTGTGCTTGGACTCCCATATATGACCTGTGGGTATCTTTCAGCTGATCTGCAAGCCCTCCACCAGGAGAGACTCCCCACAAAATACTTTCTACCACCTTGACTGTTTGAGGGTTAAAGCTAGAAAACCACATTTCTTTTCCAAGAAAATCTGTAAAACTGACAAACAATCTGTTGTGGGTTCAAATGCACCCTGTGGCCATCATTAGCCACATTTTCACTACCTTCTGACCCAGTGTATATAAATCTGTAACAAGCAATGAAGTATAAAGCCCAGAGTCTCTATAGTCAAAATGTCAGTGTGGAAAGAAAAGAAACTGAATCTCTTACAGATTCCAGCTCCTCATCTTGGCTATTTGAATTCATGCTTTCTTCTCCTCAAACTTCCTCTGTTTTGTCTTTTCAACCCTCAAGGCTTCCCATCAACCAAATCCACCTCTGACAAAGCTGCAGGGTTTGCAATAGAGATGGTGAATCCTTGCAATGAAAACTAACACATAATGAAAACACAGCAAATCTTTTCCAAACATAAGCTAAGACTGTATTACAGACCAAAAAAACCTCCACAAAGTCTGTCCTCATGCAGCAGTTTAGGGGAAGGTAAACATCCTAATGGTCCAGAGGCTGAATCAAAACAAAATAACAAACATTACAAATAATTAGCATCTATTATGCAGAAAAAGGCAAAGTTCAGAAAGGTCTGAAAGTTTTTTGCAGAAAATTCCCACCATCTGCTGCCACCACCTGAAATCATAATGCCTCATTCTTAGTGAGTTCCTCAAGAAGTTCTTGATAATCTTTAAAATTTTAACAGACTATGGATCAATTTGACCTCCTGGGTTTGTATAAGTTACTTGTACCACTCAGGACTGGAAAAACTAATGCCTAAAATAGGGATTTTTTTTTTTTTACTTTCCCCTCCCTCTCTTCAGCTTGTAATAAACTGAAAGCAATCTGGGAACAGTGGTTTATTTGCTCACATCCAATGGCAAACCACAAATTCCCCAGTGTACTTACAAGGAAATGAGCCAAAAGCAAGCTTCAATATCCTTTAATCAAAAGTTACATCTTAACTCTGGCACAATCTGCATCTTGGCCAGAATGTGCACTAGACATGGGGGCATCTATCTGGAGCTCTCAAGAGGCATCAGAGATTTCCCCCACCTTGGTTGTCTTCACAGCCATCAGCTGTTCTGAACATCTCTGAACACTACAC
This sequence comes from Calypte anna, assembly GCF_003957555.1. Taxonomy (NCBI): domain Eukaryota; kingdom Metazoa; phylum Chordata; class Aves; order Apodiformes; family Trochilidae; genus Calypte; species Calypte anna. The sequence continues at coordinate 147,003,856 of NC_044245.1, forward strand.
AGAACTAACTCCCACTCCAAGAGACAAAGACAACACAACTGGCAAGGAACAAGGCATTAGTAACACTATCTACATAAAAGATTTGCTCTCCATGCTTGCCCACTGGCTTCCTGTAGAATAAAGCAGAAATTCTTCTCTTCAAGGAACAAAATGTCTTGGCTTTGAGATCCCTAAAAGACTACTTCAACTTCTGTGAGACAACCACGACCACTAAAACTTTGGTGTCTAAAACAAAAATAAATTTCTCTGTACAACTAAGCTTTTCCTGAAGAACTGCTCTAGACAGTGAAGAGAACCCTTACAGAAACCACTGAGCATTATCATTATCTGTTTTAAATAGAGTGTATTTATTCAGACTTACATTCAGACTTACCTCCTGTAACAAACCTGCATTTTTACAGCCCTGTTTTGTAACTACCCATGACATAAAAAGCTTTCACACCAAAACATTCTTTGAAATACACTTCTGAGGACCAAATGTGACTGATGTTTGTCCCAGCCTATACCACACCATTGCATATCATTTAGCTATCAAGTGATTCTGGTGCACCCACAGGCTTCCCAGCAGGAGCCTATATAGAGTAATATGCTGCTGGCATCTTCTGCTCCATCTGTCACCATCAGCCTCAAATAGAAGAATTTTATCACAGAACTTGGATGTTGACAACTGGGAAGCCAGAGCTGAACTACAAAACTTACACTAGTGGCAGGAACAGTAAGAAAATATGGAACACCAAAGAAAGAGCAACAGAAGATGCCATCACCAAGGCAGCTATTCTGTCTTCTACTGGTGATGTTCAGGGCTTTTGCCTCACCTCAAAGAGCTCTTTCAAACTATTTCTTTCCACTAATGTGTCTCATTATTTCTCCACTGCAGGGCTCCTTATCACTTTTTCTAAAGTCAGGGTTGTTAGATGACTGATGGTTATCCCCTTTAGGGGCAGAATAAGCATAGATCTGTCTCCTTTAGAACAGCCAGCCTCCAGATTGGCACAGAATTATATCCACAACCTCCCACACATAAATAGTCAACTGGATGAGACTGTGAGACTGGATGCGACTCAAACTGAGGCTGACTAAAAAATCCAGCTGTTAAATGTATTTATAACGCAGGACTCCATAGAACATTGAATTGAAAAACTTTCCAAACCTACATTTTGGCAGTGATTCCTACATTCAATAAATGCTCTTCTTGCACAGAAGTGATTAGTTTTAGCAAGCTGTAATTAAGAAACAAAAATCAGAAGGAATGAAGAGGAAGATGAATCAAAGCATTACCAGGAATCTTTCCTCTTTCTCAAGCCAGCGTTGATCTTCTTCCATCTCCTGTTGTTGTCTTATCAATCTCTCCTCCATGAGATGTGTGGGTAGAACCTGGCTCATTCCTCTTATGTCCAAAGTGCCTGAATCCTACAAACCAGAGTAACTTTATTCAGATTCACAACTTAAAATCACTATAAACAGCTGCAAGAACTTACAGATTATAAGGGAACAAATTTTTACAAGTCCAAATGCAGTCAAGCAGAGTTACTTCAACTCCTCATAAACTGAAGCAGACCACTGGAGGAAACTTTCCAATTACAAACATTTTATCTGCCTTACTCCTAGATACTGGCACCAAAAGGATTTGAAAAACTGTGTTCTGTTTTTCACTAATGTTCTCACTTCATACATTGCACTTCATTTACCTTGGACAACAAAAATAGATCAGTTTTGTTTCCTTGGTCTTGAGCAACTACTATCCAGTTACAAAAGCTGCAAGATACATTTTTTACTCCAAACTACTGTGCCTTTCAGTTTTAGCTGATGCTTGCAAAGTATGTCACAAAAACGTTTTAAATGATTATTTGAGTAAGTTCTTATGCATGTCTTAAGCTAACAATACTGAATATATCACAACCCAATGCTGCCTGGAAACCATTAGCATGTAGTGTATAAATTAGTATTCCTGAGGAAGCCAAGGGGAGTTTGTTACCAAACTTTACTGAGATTGTGTTTAGGTAACCAACTTCCCAAGCTCTTATGAAAACTTTGGCTGTAACTTGTGATTAAAAACACATGCAAAGCATTCATGCACTCCCACTGGCACTTTTTTCAAGCAAGAAATAAGACTAAGTTGATTCTACTGTCAATAATCTACAGGGATGATGAATGACTTGGAACTACAACCCTCAACTATACACAGTGTGAAAAACCCCAGCATGGCAGCATTTCACAATGGCAGAAGAAATTGCCAATTCAACCAGGAGTAAGCAGAGGGAAACTTGAAGACTTGGACACCCATCTGCTTCCTTATGGTTAGTCAGTAAGCCTTTGGTATTATTATTTTGGTGGTCACTAGAGCTGCTCTGTCCAATCATGATAGTCTGAAAAGCATCTAAAACTCAAGGACAGTTTTGAAGAGCATTTTGTTTTCTGTTCTGGTGAAGTTATAGAGAAGCTTCAGACACTTTAACTATGATATTTATACCCCACTAGAAGTATTTAAACACTAATGCTATTAGGTATTTTTACATGAATGTTCCCATCTCCATTAAGAGCAATAAGATGGAGTAAAGCCTTTGAAAAAACCAAAGCAAAATATTTGCTCTCACTCAGTTAGGATAATAAGTGATAACAACTTCATCATGAAGTTGTGTAAAGAACAGACTTCATGCCTGATCTCACATAAGAGGATTCATTTCAAAAAGAAACAAATGGCAGTCAGAACTTCCATCTCACTGCAGAATAAGGCAGTTTTAAAAAATACCAGAGAAACAATAATCTCCAGATGTACCTAAATCATAAAAAAAGGGTATTTACTGTATCTGTAAAGCAAAACAACAGATGTGATACCTCTACATTTGGTTGCCACATTGATATTTCCTGAGGCCGATGGTTCCAGGAATCTGCTTGATCCAAGAGAGAAGCCTGACCAGGATAAATACTGCCTGCCATGGCTGGTATCCCATGAGAACCAGGGTAGCCAGACACCTTCAGGGTTTGGGTAAAAAAAAAAAAAAAGTTACATAAATAATACCTATGCTTTCTTATAATTAACAGCCCTTGACCCCAAGGAAGCAAATATAACAGCACAGAAATGATTCAATTCAAGCAGTTACTGAGAGGGAGGAGGGGAAGCAGCATCAGAAGGAAGTCAAGGCAAAATATGACACAAAAGCTCTTTTTTGTCTTTCAGGATGCCTATCATACCCTAACTGTAGCTATGTGAGGCTAATGATATATACATATCTTTCTGAGGATAATTATAAGTATTTGAGGGTGCCTATCAAAACAGCAGCATTATAAAGTATGTGTTAACCTCTGCAGTCAAAAAAGATCAAAGCCTTCTGATGAACAAAACCAAACCTATTGATACATTTTTAAGAGCTACACATGCAGAGCTAATATTCAAGTTAATAGGAGCCTTCTCACATCACCCCACAGAGCCATGTAAAAAGGTACCCCCTGGTGTATGTTACAAGGTTCAGTCTTGAGTGACAGCATGTAATTAGTGTGCTAAGCTGCATGGCCTGAGAACTTCTCCACAGGAAAACCACAGTAGATTTAATGAGTCTGAAGTACTCATTAAAATAATGAAAACCTCCCCCTCTCCATGGAAAAAAAAAATCTTGTCAGAGACCCCTGTATCAGGCTGTAGCTTTGAACAAATCCAAGGCTGCCTTAAGCACTTTCAGGACAGACTTTTAAGTTTCTTCAGCAGTGTTAGAAAGAAAAGCAAAACCTGTGAGTGTGCCATGTGGTAGATCTAAAGGTGGCTCTGAGCCAACAGACAAATGTCTGAGAGAAATGTCAGGGAGCAAAGTATTAAAAAAAACCCCAAGGAAAGTCCACCAGATAATGCCATTTCATAAGGCAAGTAATTCCATAGCTTAGCACAAATGTTAACATGAACACCACATTCCTTCAGTAAATAGAAAACTGTCTGATGTGGTCCATTGTAGTTTTAGGAATTTGAGCACAGCACCCTATCAGAGACAAAGATATTTGCCATCTGGAGTAAGTCTACCAGGTTTGTTCTGTTGTAAAACAAAAAACATTTAACAGAACTCAATAAAACTAAACCATTTAAGAAGTGAATTAATCCCACCAGCTGCAACCGAGTTATAAACCCCACGTTTGAAAATATTACATGCACAGTGTTAAATGTAATACCTGGTAATGGTTTGGCTGTACCATATGTTGTGGACTTGGATAAAACCCTTCACTGGATCTTGGACTGGGGTAGCCAGGCCTACTGGGCTGTAAAAATAAAGGAATATTTAGATGCTTTGGAAACAGAAAGTTGAAAGCAGAAAATTATTCTTTGGTAAGACATACATTTACAGGTTGTGCATCAAAAAAAAGTGTTTAAAAATCCTCAAATAATACTCTAAAATGCCTTTTTTTGGTGACTAAATTAAGTTTACCTCCATTTTTTTCTTGGAAATGGAAGCTGAAGAATTGGTTGCTAGGTATTTCAATAAATAGTGTTTTCTCTGTGAATTTTGTGCATATTTAATTGCTTGCACTAAATGACCTGCTCTGCTGTTTAACTCTAAAGAAGACACCAGCTATGTATTTATAGTCCTTAAATGAAGTTTCCAGGTGCAGATATAGCTTTGCCTCTAATTTCACAATCTGCAGTACAGTTTTTTGCTATTAACTTGTTGCTTTTGTGACCATTCACAAACATAAATTATTTTTCTTTAGTCAGAACACAAATCAAACTGGTTTGTTTCACATGAGTAATTCCATTTGTAATTCTGAAGACTAAGTGAGTTCTGATAAATAACTTCTGTGTAGCTAAGCTGTCTCAACATGGAAGGTGCTTTTGATCATATTCTGAACTCCATGGTCCCTTCACTATCCATGCTTTGTTTTACAACCCATTCCCAGCCAAGAAAAACCAAGACAGAACGAGCTCCTACTAGAAAGGAGAGCAGAGGAATGGCTTTTGAGAGTCTTCATCTGATTTTCTTGCTTTGCCTCTTCAGGAGAAGGGCAATTCTTTTATAATGAGTTGTTGGAAGAAAAAAAAATATTTGTCACCATTAGAAAACTGGATCATAGCAACCTGAATCTCTTATCTACAAAATTCAGCTTGTTCAAATGTCATTAGTATGCACACCTGTATTTCACAAAAAAATACTGAGCAAAATCCTAACCATCAGGTATATACTGACCCTCTCAAAAAGATATGCAGTGGTAGAATGAATTTTAATCTTCACCCATCTTCTTGTCAAGTGTTTCAGTTTATACATCACACCCAAAGCTCTAATAATAATTTCTAATACAGAATAGCTCATATATTACATTAGCAAAAGGTACTTATTTCTATTTGGATTAGCCCCAAAGCATGTAGACTATACAATTTATTCAAAGTTATAATAAGTTAACAGTATTTTGTTCTAATTTTAAGGATCTGCATCTGTAACTCAGAACATTTTCTATTTACACCAAATCCCACCAGTTAATCTCGGGTGATGAAACAGGTTGATCTTTTGTTTGCTGCTTTTAATGCTGAAATAAAAGCAGGTTCCAACTGCCTGTATTTCTTGGTTGCCATAAAGCCCTCAAAAGGCAGAACCAAGCTCATAAATCTATCAGGCAACAGTGAAACTAAACAGAATAAAAATAAGATGTATTTTCTATGACTGCTTGGGATTATGTGCAGCAGAACGTGCCACACAAGTACTACTGAAATTATCAGCACAAGAGCTTGCATATAAAGCTAAAGGAATTAATCACAAACTGATCAGGATGCAGACAATATTCCAGGTTACAGTGGTGACTGCACAAAATGAAATTCTTCAAAATACAGGCTTGCTCCTTCTACGTGTAAAAAGAACTCTGATGAGAAGCAGACAAGTTTCTGAGAAAAGAGAGTGCTCAGCAACTGGTGAAGATTGTCCCAGCTGCAGAACACATCAGCAACATCCCAACAGGACAGACATGTAATGAAACAAAATTAACTGTAAACTAAAACACATAAGGTCCTTGGAAGCAAACCCTTAATATTCTGACCAGAATAAGGAAAATAGAGTTGTTTGACTTTTCTCACTGATGATAAATAAACTCATCAGCTAATGTTTCATAGGGGTGCTACAAAAAAGAATAAAGAAAAGGCTAGGAAGCCATTTTCTGGTAACTCTGGTAGTCTTTTACAAGTTCAGTGACAAGAAACAGAAAATTGTTAGTACAGGATCAGTGTGAATCAGCTCTAAGAGCAGCTCAAGGAGAGCTGGGTCATTTCAGGCAAGTATTAGCAGACAAAGACAAAATTGGCCAGAATGCTGTTGTCTGAGCAAACCCATCAAAGGACAATTTGAAGAGATAAAAGGAATAAAAAAGAGGAGTTTGCTTGCTTTTTTAAACACACATAGTTTGCAGTCTTGGCTACCTTGGGAGGAGCTTCATCTGATCCTCCTGAGTCCCAGGACACTGTGACTTGTCGCCTGGATTCCATTCTCATTCGTTCTTCCTGCTGCAGCTTCTCTTCCTCCAATATTGTACTAAGAAAAATGTATTATGTTTAAGTAAAACTCCAATTCAGGACCTAACAAACCTCTCCCCGTAGCTCCCACATTTATCAGACTAATGAATACTTTTGACAAAACATTTGAGAACTGAAACAAAAACTTTCTTTTACTTACAGTGGTTAGGTTTTTGAAATCAAATACAAGGAAGAAATAGTTCTGTAGGATTACCAGTGTGCTTTTAACTACAGAAGCAGCACTGAGTTTTCAGAAAGCTGTGGTTGATATTGCAGAAACATTTTTTTGTATATTAACCATTCATTTGATGTGCAAGTACACAGAGAAACCCTCAAAGACAGTAAATCAAGCACTTACTTTCATGAAAGCTTATTTTTCACAAGAAAATATTATACTGAACCTCTGCAAACTGAAAGTGTTCCTTACTGAAACACAACAGAGCTTCAGATCACAGAGATTTGGTTTTCATTTTCCAACAAAGCAGTCAAAAAACATTTTAAATGCTCTGTCTTCAGCTTTAACGTTTTAGGCTAACCAGGAACACATTCAGCAAACTCGTTTATCAAAACAGAAATATCTGACAGCATTCACTCAGCTTCTAAACATTCAGGTCAAAAGGCTACATTTTCAACAAAGTACAAGACAGTAGTAAAACTAGTTTGCTACTTACCACTGTTCTGACTATTAAAGACTGTTTGAAGTTCAGTGTGATACTGCTGCCCCCACAGCAGCCTCCTCCCAGTTCTGCTATGTGGATTATTAATGTTGGATATTTGCCATTTGAAAAATAGTCAGAATAAAGCTTTGAAACAGAGAGCTGCAAAGTCCTTGGAGCTGCATACTACATGAGCAGTCTGGAGATGTGAGCAAGGCAGATTATTTACATATCACTATCCCCAGTGTAAAGATAATCCTGTGAAGGAGCTATTCCAGCTTCTTTATCACTCCAGAGTTTCCAGAAACAAAGCTAGGTTCTGAGTTTGTAATCTGTTCAGTCTGCTAAATAACCACCCAGAATTACTCATGCAGGGGATGAGATCAACTACAGCAATCTATTCTAATCTTGGAACTTTACTGCTTATTTCAAGAAAAAATTCCTTCTTGGTTGGAGACGAGAACTTTGCTTTTCCTTACTCAGCCAAAAAAACCAATCTATGCCACTTCTAAAAAGCAGAGAAGTCATCTTGTCTCATTGCAGCTGAGCCAAGTTTATAAGTACTGTTGCAATTCCAATCCATCATTGCTGAAGCAACACAAGAATGTGGAACAAAAACAAAATCAGACAAGTTATTTGCAGAAGTAATCCTGACAGAACTACCACGGAAGCACAACTAAAGCCCATAAAGGGAACTAAAAAAAAGAAAATCTATTTTACCTGTCCCTTCAGAATAAGGAAAATGCAGTATTTCCAACTTGGATCCATGAAGAAGTAGCAAAGAACTACCACTTTTAAAGCCTCAGATATTCAGAGCATGCATCTGTAGCATGAGAAATCAGCCAACATGCATCCATATCCATGAACCATGATTATAACCCTTCAAGAACTATCTTGAGGTTTAAAAAAGACACAAAAACCAACACAAAAGCTCCACCCAGACACCGCGTGAATAATATACTTATTTTTTGATAAGGCTGTTGATGCAGCAGATGCTCTAATCTGAGCAAAAGGAGTGGAACAGGAGTCAGCTAAAAGCAGCTGACTAAATTTAGAGATGCCTTATCTCTAATTTGAGGCCAGGACTATAATTTCTCACAGCCTGGTCCTGTTTATTCCATAAAAAGGAATGAAACACCAACCCCTATCTGCCTTGCTATTGCAGCCATTTTACCTGTGGTGTCACTGTATTCAATACAAAGCCACAAACTCAAAATGTATCACTGGAAATGACAAATTTGTACTTGAAACAACTTGTTCTTCATAACACAGGCTCAGTTTTTTGCCTTGCAACTCTAATTCATCCCACCCTGCTCCTTCACTGCCTGTGCCACCAGGGATCCTTTCCCCAGGAACCAGGTACCCTGGTCGAAGGCTGAGCAGCTGCAGCAGAATTTGTACTTGGATGCCCTTGAGTGCTGCTGACAAGAATATAAAATGGAAATGCCTCAGAGAAGCATTGCTCAAAAAAACACAAAGACTATAAATGACTCACAGAAACGTCTTTGTTTTCACACAGGGAAGACCACGACCAAGCCATAGATGGACTGAAAACGTGCCAAGAGATATTTTTGACCTTTTCTCAGTGCAGCTGCTCAAGTACTCTGAACAGTTTATTAGAATTTGCAGAAGGTCAGGAAAGTCAGATCCAGGCATATTTTCCCAAACTGCACATATTTTTAGCAGCAAAGAGAAGCAAGCAAAGAAATATTTCTATTCATCTAATTATCCCAGCAAATCTTGAGGTACTCCAGACCTTCTTACCTCATCTTCCTGGCTAGGTTAAGTCTGATGAAAAATCTTGATTACTTAGAAGTTTGCATAATTGATACACTGATTTACTAAGAATCTTGTTACTGAAATAAGGTTGTGACATTGAAAAGGGAACCTTTCAAGGGAGCTTCAGTGTAGAAATACCTATAAAACTAAAATGTATCCTTACATTTCAAAAGGCACAGCAATACCAGTGTTTGCTGCTGTGGTGGTGTGGGAGCCCTCAGTAATCACTGACCCTGAACAAGCAGCTTCTTTTTTTACTCTCTGGGGGGCTCCAATCATCAGGATGCAAAGCTCAAGGCAGATGAACATATTTTCCTATGTTGCCCTAATCTAAAAGCACTTTCATATGATTACAGCTTATTCCTAGTGGTCGCTGTCAAACAGCAAAAGGCTAATGAAGCATTTTGCAGCCTCCATCCTGTACTTCAAGTAAATACACTTTTGGCAGGATGCCATGAAATGAGAAGAGGACTCAAACTGCCCTCACTCATGAGCTTTGTTTCCTTTATTTATAAGCAGCAGTCAAGGACCTGTATCAAATGCAGTCACAAAAAGGCTCAGGTCCAGCTCTCCTCAGTTAAATAACTCACTGTTGTCATAAAAATGAGTTTAGAAGCATTGATTTGTTTGGGGTTTCTTTCCTCTCCACTCCCATTCTTTTCAGAGCTGTATTTAAGGTGACCTTCAGCATCAGGATGCTAGGAGGGTCATCAACTCTGCAAAACCTGTGCTGCTTCATCAGTGACCAACAGAGGGCCAACTGCTGCTTATTTTGCTATTTTCAGGGGCAGGGGTTCGTGACAGGGTACTTCAAACAAAATTAATTCAATAAGCAGTGAAAATGTCATGCAGTTACCAGAATTTGAAAGCTCAGAATCAGAATCCTACTTAACCTCCAATGCAAAACAACCCAGTTTTAACAGAATTACCAACCAAAGGGACATTCAGGGCTCCACAACTCACAAGTAAAGCCTAAAAGATGATTTGTAAGAAAGTCTGTGATTGTACTGGTGCTACCTTTAGCAATATACATTTACTGAACACAGCAAAGAATAAATGATATTTAAGAATAAAGGCATATATGAGATTTTTCATGGTTACAGTGAATGTACAATTATGGCAGAGTAAATGCATGGTTACAAGAAGTGGCTTCAAGTCATTCTGAAGAAAAATAGTATTAAAATGATACTGCATGATTTGGGTACATTGAACACTTTTAAAAGAGCTTTTTATATTATTTACCATCTAGTGCAAGACAAAAATCAATTCTACACAAAAGCAGAAAGGCAACACATGCTTCCTGATTTAAAATACCCCAGATTTTAATTCCAGCCCTGTCAGTGGCAGAAGCAGCAGGGCAGCACCTCGCTTTCCTGACTTAACCTCGGTTTTCTGTCCCCCACCCTAACTAAAAAGGGGCCTAGAATGCAAGGAGTAATTCAAATTGAAAATCCAAAATGCACCCTGTGGGTTTCTCTATCTGCTCTGAAGAGTAACTCCTGAACAGACTGAATACTATAAAGCAAAAGGCAATTACTACCCTAGTAACACTAAATTAATTTTATAGAACTCTGCATCTTCACATTGCACATTCAGCTGCAAATAAAGTTTATGCAAAGAAGATGCTACTATGGAATAGGAAAAGCATTCAGTAACAGGCAGAGAACAGCTGAAATGCTTGTGCTCCCATCACTGCTATTTCAGATGAAGAAGCCTGTTTTCTCAAAGTCTTGGACTTTTTCTCATTAAAAGAGAGAGGAATGTTGCAGTGCTTTATCATCAGCTTCAAGCAAACAACTGGTCTGCTCTCAGCTTGACAAGACTCCCCTGGAGAGGATCCAGAATGAGCAGCAGCAACACCACACAGAAAAGGCCACCAGGGAAATGGCTTTGTTTTTGCAAGTTCATGGGAATTTGAGTTTGGGAACCCAATCTTTCCTTGTTGCCTGAGATTGCCTCATCATAAGGGAATTGGCAGCCTCCCCAACAAGAGGCTGACTCTGTGAGCAGTGCAAAGAAGCCCTTAGGACAACTGTGCTGCCTAACTTCCAGGAGATAAAGGTCACCAGTTTGGAGCAGCAAAAAACTCTGGTGAGAAGAGAGAAAAAAAATTATCTTAGGGTTGCTGTGGCTCCAGGAGAGAGCTTGTCCTTCAAATCTCCTAACACGACTAGAGGAGCAAAAAATCACCCCCTCAGTGCATTTTTTCATCTAGAAACAGAGAACTGTTTAGGGTAGGACTGCTGGAGGTCTTGAGCCCAACCTCCTGGTAAAGCTGGGGCTCCATGCACAGCAAGGTCAGGTTGCTTGAAGCCTTTCCCAGCCAAGGTTTGAAAGTCTCCCAGCATGGAAATTCCAGAGGCTTTCTGAGTGACCTGTTTCAGAGCGTATCCACAGACACTAGGAAACAAAATGTTTTGTAACTATGAGAATTTTCCTTGCTCCACGTCATGAGCTTTGATTCTTACCCTTTGTCTGTGCACTTCTGTTGAGAGCCTTGCTCTTGGGTGCTGATCTGCCCTCTTTATCTGGCAATACCCTTCCACATCTTTCACTTTTTTTCCCCTCTACCCTTCCAAACTCATGATGTTATAAGTGTTGCAGCTGTCATTCTCTCTCTAAGTCCAGCCTATACTTACTTCATTCCCCAACACAATTACTTTTACTCTGGATTTACTCCTTGTCTCTTGCTAGTGAAATACTTTCTCTCCCTGTCTATCTTTACACACCACAGCTATCTTCCTAATCACATTTTTTTCAGCAATTCATTCTTCTCTGTGCCAATCAGCTGTAAGTCATCAGTACAATCTGACTGCAAATTAAAAAGCAGCCTTAAAAGGCAAGCAAGGGACTTGCCAGTTTCTGTCTATTACCCAAATTACACAACCCTGTCATGCCTTTTCCTTGTAATCCCTACCAAGCTTCAACATTCCTTCCCTTTGCAGTTAACTCCTCAGTCAATAGCAGAAGTTCTTTGTGAGAAGGGCTGTAATTCCCTTCAGCTATGGAAATCATTAATCTACACAGGAGCTCCCAGAGTAACACAGGGTGGAACTATATGACATTTTATAAAATAGGAAAAAACCTTAAAGGTATCTATACAGCAGCTCCAAAACAGCATCATGCTTAAAGTGCTCCTTTTTTAAGCACCTATGAATTATCTTGTATTATGAACATCTTCTGATAGCATGAAGTGGTATTATGAAAGAAACAAACATGCCACAAAACACAACCTTAAAAAAAAGACATAAAACTGTGGAGTTTGGCAATGAATTACAACAAACTGAAAAGTGGATTTACAGTGTACAGGAGCTGTCTGACTTGTTAACTTAAGCAAAGCAGATACTAAACACCCATAACATCTCAAAGGTGTTCAGAAATATAAAATGTGTCTATTCAATATCTTAGTTTAAATATCAGTCCCATTTTGTGGTTGGTGAAACAGAAATATGGCCACTCGAATAAATTACTGCAGAACAAACTAGGGTGTGAATTTAGACTGTGCAAGGTAAACATAAGGAAGTCTACACCCTGGTACACAAAAGACAAAAGAATTTCTCATCAATGACCCTGCATTTATTGCAGGCTTTGCAATTGCACAGTCAGTTGCCACAGGGCAAGTAGGGTGCTGCATATGTTAGGAAAATAATTTTTAACAGCACTCACCTGATGGTTCATTTAAGAGCATTTACATTTCTACCCTAAAGCTGCACAGTGCATGTATAACCAAATAACCACCCTAAGTTCTTTCTACATTCCTCTCCAAGGATTGCAGCATAAATAGGTAAAATTATAAAAAAATTGCTTGCAACATCTGAAGTTTTTCTTGGGAGAAAGGTGATTCATCTTTCCAGTTATCTCAATTTATTGCCTAGACTCATTTTCTCCCAACAGATGAGCTCCAAATCTCCACGAGAGTACCAACCACCCAGCCTTCTGATACTCTCTGCCTTCCCTTTTCCACGGCAAGAAAACACGACGATAGAAAAACACAAACAAATATTTCTGAACATGGAAATGACCTTTCAGAAGTAGAACCCTACCTGAGTTGTGCTTTAAGTTCTGTAAACCTGGGTCGTCTGCTAGGGTCGTATGCCCAGCACTTGGTCATAAGGCTGTAGAGGGTAGGAGGGCAGTTTGGAGGCATTGGGAGCCGCTCACCGTTCTCAATTCGCCCAATCACATCATTGTTCTTCACCCCCTGGAAGGGCTTTACCCCATGCATTAGGATCTCCCACATACACACACCTGAGAAACACACACAAAAACAACAAACCTGGTTAAAAAGCCCTGATTCTGTACAGATGACACGATTTATTCTGAAATGTAAAGCTGGGGAATTGGTCTTGACTTACCAACTGGCAGCAGAGGGGAGTGATGTGCAGGAGGATTACAGACACTGTATGAACCTGAGCTATTTATGAGGAAGTCTGACCCACTGCTGGCTCACCCCAGCCTGGCTTCACATTTAGCTACCTTTTACCTACTGTAAATCAGAAGGGTTGCTCATATTCAAATCCTTTTTTTTTTTTTTTTTTTTTCCCTTTTCCCTTTGACTAGTTCTAACTGGCTTGTTTCAACACGCAGAGTGGATTTCCACTTTTTAACGCTGGAACAGATCCATTTTTGGGGGGCTGAAACTATGTAATGAAACAGTTTCTATTGAAACTATGTTAAACCACAAAGGGAAAAACAGTCTGCCAGTTTAAGACTGGCCAGAATGTTTAACAGACTTGAGATTTCTAATTCTGACTGTACAAAAGTTTTCTTCACACTATTATAAACCTGCTAAAATTTATATGCCCTTCACTTAAAACATTCCAATTTTATTTTGTAAAGAGGGCAAACCCCTATTTCGCTGTCCTGCTCTTATTTCAAGACTCATCATCTTTATTCCTTTCCACAGTCTATGTTCTGCCTGTATGGACAAGCAGTCTGGACCAGTTTGAGCATAGGTGATCAGATTCATACAAAAACTCCCATAGTTCAGAAAAAAGATCAAGGTTTTAGGATATTTTGGTTTACCCTCATTTTGTAACCAAGCAGGAGTGATGAAAGACAAATTAGGTGGGAATTCAGCATTAAAGTCTTGGAAACAGGACAGCTTATGTATTCACTAAGCATGGAAGCAGGCATATCACCATAAAAGAAGAAGTGAAAATATAAAACAGGAACAGCAAGTAATGTTATAACAAGAAGAAATCAGAGGGAAAAACAGTTAAAAAAATCATTGCTGTTAAGACAATGACCTAATTCAAGAGGGCACGGTCTCAAGTTGTGCCAGGGGAGGGTTAGGTTGGATATTAGAAAGGATTTCTTTATGGAGAGGGTGATCAGACATTGGAATGGGCTGCCCAGGGAAGTAGTGGATTCTCCATCCCTGGAGATATTTAAAAAGGGACTGGATGTGGCACTCAGTGCCATGGGCTGGGAACCACAGTGGTAGTGGATCAAGGGTTGGACTTGATGATCTCTGAGGTCCCTTCCAACCCAGCCAATTCTATGATTCTATGAATCTAATTTCCTTGTACCTTCATTTCTGCCAGTTTCTTACTAGAGGTGAAAAGGCATGTAAAAACTTTAGGCTGAGTAGGAAAAGGAAATAAAAATACAAAGATGGAAAATGTGTTGGAAGAAACCATATTTTCAGAAAGTACAGTAAAACCAGCACCAAATATCTAGAAATTATTTATTTACAGTAGTTGTAAAGAAACACTGAACATCTCCAACAGAACCCCAGCATTTGGTATTCACTTACCAAACATCCACACATCACTAGCTGAGGTAAACCGTCGGAAGTTGATTGACTCTGGAGCCATCCATTTGATGGGTAATTTTCCTTTGGAAGCTACAGGGAAGGCAGGAAAAGGCAAGATTTTACTCCTACTACTGCATTCAAACACAGATTTTGTTCTCAGTGAAATAATCCACAGGCAAAACCCCCATCTCCAGAGAAGCACTTCAGCTACCAGATTTTGTACATGAGATTTCAGCAGGTAGTCCTCTACCTAGAGAAAAGCTGCACTTTGCCTAAGTATTCAGACTGATTGAGCTCCTTCAACCTGTTCTTACTTCAAGATGCAGCTGTTGAAGTTAAGAAGCTACTGGCACCAAATCTGAAACCATCACAAAACCTCAGCAAGGGAGCAGGTTGTTAAATAAATAAAGGGTAGGTTGTTTGGCCTTATGGAAAACAGAAAAAAAGAAGCGACAAAAGCCAAAATAATTCCCCAAAATACCCAATAAACCCCCCAATGAAAACCCCAAAAGCTCAACAAGCAATTATCACATCAAAAGTATTCCCCTCTCAGCAATTAAACCAACATGCAGCTCACAGTGACGTGAGACAAATGAAACAGGGAAACATAATGGAGTGTCAGGAGACAAATAAAAGATGTTTTAAAATACATGACAAAACCTAGAAATTTATTGAATATTAGAGTTATGAATACATGGTTTCATAGTATACACCAGATTTAAAATGCTACTATTTGGTACCCTACAGGTAATCTCTATTCTCTTGCAGTATTTCCTATCTGTCAAGCACTGCAGGACCTCTCACAGCTGCTGGAGCCACTTAAGATCAGTATTGCATCCAGAATGGAGAAAAAAAAAGTATGTTTCAAAGATATTTTTGTACTGAACCTCCCAAGTCCAGTGACACCCAAAGTGAGTAGCACAAAATCAGAATAACTTGGGCTGGGAGGAACCTCTAAAGGTCATCAAGTCCCATTCCATGCAGTAAGCAGGGAAAATAACAATGACAGCACGAACTCAGAATCTATCTGTAGGTAACCTCAAATTCATTGTAGGCTACATCATATGCCATGAACCAGGAGCTTTATCTCAAACAAGCCTCAAATGTGGATAAACTTCTAAAAACCAAGAAGAAAACACTATAAGCTTATATCCCAAATAGTAGAATTTTACCTACAAGTGAATTTCCAACTTTCTGTAACTTAAATCAGACCTTGTGATTCTTCTTAAGCATACATGTAGTAGGACTTCACTGCCATCTATTAAATTGTGGAACATCTTGCCTTTTTCTACAAATACAACCAGATTTTCCTGGTCTAGCTGTTAATTCTTTTTAAGAACAAATTCAGTATTGTGAGAAGCAACAGTGTTCCCTCTGGCTGGCAAGAAAAAACCAGAGTTTGCTTACCTTTGTAGTAAGTACTGTCTTCCATGTATCGGGACAAACCAAAGTCACCTAATTTCACACAGTCAGTGGCAGACACCAGCACATTTCTAGCAGCAATATCCCTGCCAAACAGAGGAGACATGATTTCTAGTCACTTAAAAAGTTAAAAGTGGTGAAATATAGTTTGAAAAAAAAAATCATTAAAACCCAGAAGTATCAAACATCTTTGAGAGGACTGAATTATTTTTCTAAGCCATGGTTTGATTGTGTATGCACAGAAATTTTTTGTATTTTTTTTGTCTGCTGATGCTGAGAAGCTTGCAGAAATCCTGCAGTATGTTTGATCCTTATGAGTAACTGCTGTGGTCTGAAAGCAGAACCATCAATGTTGACAGAGGAAAAAGTTTTATTTTTTATTTAAATATCATAGGGTAAAACCTTTGGGGAATGAGAATTGGTGGCGAGTAGAAAATCTGCCTCCTGACCTCACAAAGGTATGGAATTTGTTTAACATCTCAGTCTTGCAAGAGGCTTTTCCTTGTAAGGAGCTCAGCTTTTAGTGATGTCACAAGGATTGTGAAAACACTTGAGCCTTTTTCTCTTGCAGCTTCCCAGGTGAGACAACCCACCTTATATGTCTGTTGCTTCTGGATTTCTGTAGGCTTGACTAAGAATTGACAGGTTCAGCTCTGAGCAGTGAAGAAAAGTCCAGAAAACTAAGTAGTGCTACCTTATCCTGTTTCAGTACTGGATGAGTAAGTTAGATTTTCAAATTTTACTTAAAATTAACAGCTACTTGGCCAAAACTCAAGTATCTTTAACAATCATATGGGATTATTTACAATATTTTATACACATACCTAATACTTACATATACATGTTTGTATGTGCAATACTTACAACACATTTATAGAATCAGAAAGTTTTTGGAAACAAATAAAATGCTCAAGTTCAAAACAAAAATAGCACAGGAAAATATCAGTGATGTGAACTTTAAACTGCATGCAGTAAGAGGCTAAAGACAGCCTCTTCTCCATAGAAAGCTAATGTTAAAATGCAAGGGAATTAAATTCAACACACATTTATAAGGATATTTATGTTCCCTTCCTGGTAATTGAGTACTTGTATTTTATAAATATTTTGGTTTCCTTTTTCAGTACTTAAAAAGTCAACTGCTCTTTTTTGCTTTTCTGTATTTGGAATATTGCAGCTTTAAAAAATATTGCAACCACAAAGCAACAATTCAGCTGCCATCTACAGTGATTAAAACCCAACACCACCTCCGAGTCGATCCAGGCAGGAGCCAGCAGGGGTCACTCTTGAAAAAGCTGTAATTTTGGTGACAGAGACTGAAAAATCGACACAATACTTAAAAAGACTGACCTAAACCAGGGAAGTTAATTTGAGGAGTTCCAAAGTATTGCTGCTACACACTCATAAGTCACAAAAAAGAAACACAAAAGGCTTTGAAGAGTCCAACTCTGTGGTTTAAGTGTTTTGTCTTCACTTCAGCAGGTGTGTTTAACATCCACTATACTGCCAGTCAAAAATCTGGTGATCTAGGACACCTCATACTCCCTAAGATTTCAAGTAGTTATATATAAAAATAAACATATACAGTTATATATGTAAAAATCTTACCTATGTACAAATCTTTTGCTCTCTAAGTAGGCAAGTGCTGTGCTGAGCTGGTAAGCATAGAGTATCAGAGAGGCCAGATCCAAGCTGTATTTTCTGACTTGCAAAAATGATCTCAACTGTTCACATCAAGGAGGAAAAAAAGAGGAAAAGTTATTTTTTTGTCCTAAGAAATCTGAACATGGCTTAAACTATAACAATTACATGAGAAACAATGGCCATACTTTCCCATAAGAATGTATGAGGAAAGAAAATCACATGCCATGAAGAAATCTTTGTTAAATCCAAGCAGTTTTTTCTATATGAAAACTGTTAGCCAACAAACAAAAAAATATGTGCTTTGCTTTCAGGTTCTTTTTGAAGGCAGAGAATAAACTGCTGTTGTTTCAGAGTAAAGCACTCCTGAACTATTAATCCATCCTTCCCTTCAGAATACACACATTTTCAGCTTTAATTTTTCAGAACAAAACAGTACATGGCCAATTTGAACACTAATTAGATCAGTATTGTTTTGGAAGCATTAATTTTAATCTACATTTGCCAGAGCAACTGGATTTAGCTCGGAGTAGCAAAGCAATACAGAATTTTTGTAAGATCTATCCCTAGCAGTTAGGAGCTAATGAAAGGTAGCACTGGAGTGCCCTTATAAATTAAAAGAAGGCCTTAAAAACTGATTTGGGACCTGGAAAGGAAAATTACTTCTTCACTACAGGTTATTCTGCCTTTCTTTTTCTTGGACAACATACTGCTGTTTGATATTTACAATTACTGTGCAGTATGAGATAACCACTTCATGTTTTTAGAAACATGTAGCTCAAAGAGAACAAATTATAAAAACTGAATTTACTTTTGTGTAAGGTATGCATTCAAAAGGCATAATAATGAGGAAAGTCATCTTACCTATGGTCTCTGCTGCAGAGACCATACAGAAAACAAATCCTAAAAAAAAAAATCAGTGCTCCAAGGGAAAATATAGTATTACCCAGGAAAAGATGTAGAATATAATTTCACTTCTATAGGGCATGTTTGCCAATGCTGTTTAAATGATACCACATTATCATCATCTTGCCACAGGTCAAGCTCTCACTCTGGAACAGCAATTTAGTTCTCTGAAAACTATGACTAAATCACTTTGGTATGAGCTGATTCAGTTCCCTCAGTGGAGGAGTTAGGTCACATTCTGCCACTCCTGTTTCTGAGTCCATAATTCTGTAAACAAGTATGATATCACATTTGAGAAGAGGGCTATTGGGTTACTCTGAGAGACAGGTTTTTTAGTTCTTTGTAAAGATACCTGGGAGCTAAAAAAGACCAAAGCTGGATGAGCATGTATGCTCATGTATTTTTCATACCTCTCCGAGGGTACAAAGCTCCATGATTATCCAAACTGGGTTTTCTGTAATAACTCCAATGAGCTTCACAATGTGAGGGTGATCAAACTGACGCATTGTTACTAAAAAGAGAAGAAATAAGCTGGTGTTACATAAAATCTTTTTTTTTTTTTTAAAATAACAGAGCAGTTAAGAAGCAGCTAGTCTGTGACCTGAAAATATAATCACAGTTTTCCAGGACCTGAAACAACTTCCTGCAAGCAATAAATTCTGCTCATTTCATGCTCTGCAGGCAGTATAAAACACTGCTTGCTTTAGTTAAGTGCTGTGGAAGGTGCAAGATAAAAGGTTCTCTGGGTTTTCTGCCCTGGTTGAGCATAACAGAAGTTGACATAATGACCTATCTGTCCAGTGCAGGACCAATTAACCTGTGCCTTCTATTGGAAGAGAAGGGAGAAAACATTATAATTCAGTGTCTGGAAAAAATGTGTGTCAGTTTCTGACAGAGACAAAAATCTCATTTAATCATTATGTTCATGCCTCATTTTGTTTTCCTAGGACTTATCTTCTAAGCCTCCACAGTGCAGTCACAGTATATTTTATGCAGTAAGACATACAAACCATATAATGGTTTGGGTTGGAAGGGACCTTAAAGATCTATGTTTCTCTCTTAGTTCTGATCTCCCAAGTCCAGCAGTGCCTCTCCTCTGGTCAGGCTCTCCACCACCTGAACTAGAAAGTTGTCCCCAGTGTTCTTCAGTAGTTTTCTGGACTGCTCCCAGTAGGTTGTGCCACTTTTCCAGCATGTCTGGCCAGGTGGTTGAAGGCCCTTATCAGGATTAGGACTTGCAAGCATGATGCTTCCTGCAGCTGAAGCAAGAACTCTTCTTCAACCTCTTCTTGCTCAGGTTGTTGTCTGTGGTAGACACCAACCACAAGAAGTTTGCTTTGTTGACCTGGTCTCCAAATTTCAGCCACCAGATCTTGCCCTGCACATTGCTGCTTTTTAAAGACAGCTCCGTGCAATCAATCCCATTTTTGCCATAAAGAACAACTCCTTCACCTCTCCTCTTTACCTCTCCCTTCTGAATAGTCTGTAGACATCACTCACAGGGCTCCAACTGTGAGATTCATCCCACTAAGTTTCTGTGAGAGCAATTGGGTCACTGTTCTCCACCTGAGTGTGTGCATTGGTACAGGGGCAGTTCACCAGGCTATGGGCCACTTCTTTTTAGAGGGGCTCACCCTAACACCCTTGAGGCAATTAGCAGATGTTCTCCTGTTGCTTCCTAATGGCTCAGCAGCCCCTGGCTCTTCTCAAGTGCTTACAACACCACCAGTTTCCCCTGCTAAATCTAATTTAAAGCTCTGTTATTAAGTCCAGACAGCTTATTGTGTGGGACATTCTTGCCCCACTTGGTCTGTTAAGTCCTGTCAGCTGTCCACAGCCTCAGTTTCTCAAAGATATGCCCTTCACAGACTGGTTTGGGTTGGAAGGGACTGTCACAGCTTAGCAGTTTGGGCTGAACAAAAACCAAAGCACAGAATTATTCTCTTATTACCCACCCACCCCCACGCCCCCCAAAGTAAAGATAAAAAGGGAATAAAGACTTGAGACTTGAAGTTGGAAATTAAAAAAAAAATTGTAAGCAGATTTACCAGCAGAGGGGAAAGGCAATAACTTAAGGGATAAAGAACAAAAATATAAATTTATACAAATCTATGTATACAAGTCAATCGGGATGCTGGCAGGAATAGGAGCCTGAGGGCCCCTTGTGGCAGGGCAGACTCAGGAGGGAGCTCCATGGCTCTTCCCAGCACTTGATGGATGTGGACTCTGAAGAGCACCTGGCAAAGTGGTGGTAAAGGAGCACAGGTGAACAGCAGGAAAGCAAGGAGCAGGCAAAAGAGAGGAGAGGCTGCCAGGCTGCCTGAACTTGATAGAGTATGGGCAGAAATGGGAGGGAATAGAGCCCTCTGTGTTCTGCCTCTCTCAGTCTGAAAGCCCACCTGCTTCAGTTCCTCATACTCAAATTATGATAGGAACCTTAAAGATGATCTTGTTCCAAGCCCCCTGCATGGGCAGGGACACCTCCCACCAACCCAGGTTGCTCCAAGGCCCATTCAACCTGGCCTTGAGCACTTCCAGGGATGGGGCAGCCACAGCTTCCTTGGGCAACCTGTGCCAGTGTCTCACCAACCTCATAGGAAAGAATTTCTTCCTGGTGTCTAACCTAAATCTCCCCTCTTCAAGTTTAAATCCATGTTCTGTCACTACACACCTGTGTAAAAAGCCCTGCCCCAGCTTTCTTGTAGGTCCCCTTCAGATATTGGAAGATTGCTATAAGGTCACCTCAGAGTCTCCTCTTCTCCAGGCTGAACCTGGAGAACTTCTTCAGCCTGGTTCCTGCTCTGAGCATTTAGTGGGTCTTCTCTGGACACATTCCAGGAGCTCTGTGTCCTTCCTATGCTGGGGACTCCAGAACCGGACACAGAACTCCAAGTGGGGTCTCACGAGCAGAGGGGGAGAATCACCTCCCTTGACCTGCTGTCTGTGCTTCTTTTGCTGCATCCCAGGACACAGTTGGCTTTCTGAGCTGCAAGCTCACACTGATGGCTCATGGTGAGCTTCTGGTCCACCCCCCCACCCCCCAGGTCCTTCTCCTCAGGGCTTCCCCCAATCCTTTCTCCTCCCAACTTGTATTTGTGCATGGGATTGCCTTGACCCAGGTGCAGAATCTTGCACTTAGTCCTGTTGACCTTCATGCAGTTTGCATAATCCCACTTCTTGAGCCTGTCAAAGTCCCTCTGGATGGCATCCCTTCCCTCAAGTGTCTTGACTTCACCACACAGTTTGGTGTTGTCAGCAAACTTGTTGAGAGTCCATTTGATTCCACTCCATGTTGCTGACAATCACAGGTCAAAGATCATAGTAGCTGAGATCTTGAAACACAGCACCAGTTATGCAGCCAGTCATTCACCTGATCCATTTGTACATTCCCCTTCTCTGAGTTGCAGGACAGAGACCACCACCTGTGCTCTCCAAGCCCTTTAACATAATCCCAAGGACATAAAGTCTCTTTGGGTATTTGTGAGTCTCCTCATTGCAGCATCATTCAGATCTACTTGGAACAGTAGAAAGAGGTGACAGTCCACAGGCTTTACCAGGCTCAGTCTCTCCATGATATTCTGGATCCAAGTTCCTGACAGGCAGCAAACTTCCCTAGAGATATTCCCTGGGCAACAAATGGTGGCTTTGATGGAGTCACAGTCACTAAAACCCTCCAAACTTTTCTGGTGGCACAGGTACTAAGGTAGGTGGGTGGCTGGACAAACTTTGCATGGTTGGACTTTCCTGGGTATTGTTTGTTACTGACTCTTCATTCTTCAACCCCAGAGCCTCAGACCTGTCATGTAGGGCACTTCAGTGGGAATGGGAAGGTTCCCTGACCTGCAACGAGCAGAGATGAGAGTCCAGTCTCCTTTGTCTCATGAGTTGGTTGTGTCTGTCACCTCAGGGTTGGAAGCAAGCTTACATTCCCTTTGCAAATTCTGAAGGCAAGGCTGTGACAGTGAATAATACCATGCACTGATCTCTCACTCAGATGGCAGAGCATTCACACACCTGCTAAGCTCCTCTGGCAACACAGCCACCTGCTTGGTGAGCTCCTCCAGCTGGAAATATCTGCACCCATGGCATCTACCTCTGCCTTCACACCTAGGGGGACTTCAAGGTTCCAGAGTTCCATGCAACTTTGGGTCTGGGCAGCTCTTTCAGTTCTTGGGGGTCAGTCTGGGTGTAGTTGTGCACACAGGGAGGTTTCATCACTTCCACCTGGGTTTCAGTCAGCTCTGCACTTGCACCAGGTGGAAACCATTTCATTTCTTTAGGAGGCTGTTTCCATCTGGCTCCCAAAGGAAAACAGCCTATTTTCCAGAGGCCACTATCCCTCTATGCCCTTCCATGACAAATGTTATCCTCCATTTGCTTGTCCTGGTTCCTAGTGCTTCCCTGAGGCTGCCTTTAGAGATGCAGAGGCTGGCCAAGGTTGCTCCTGGTAGCTGCCTCCATGACACTGGCATTTCCTGACTTCAGGAATCCCCCTTGGACACTGTGCTGGAGGTTTCTGCTACAGATTGTGCCAGGATGGGAACTGCTTGCCTTGGTGATTGATTTAATGCTTATTAATGTTTTGGGGAGGTGTACTTGATAGATTTAATGAAACATTAGTCCTCTGACTAAGGCTTTCTCTGTCAACATGCATGAGAAACATCCTCAATTTAATCCTGACAAATATCCTTCATTTAATCTTAGAGTGGGCTCTCTTGTACATTTGCATTTTGTAGTGTCAACAGAAATGCATGGTAATTACCAACCTGGAAAGTCTGCTTCAGTTTGCTTTAAATTAGGTGAGAATAAACCCCACTATCTTTTGGCTTTTCATTAATCACAAACTAAAATCAGCAGGTGTTTTCAGATTCCTGTTCTGATGAGCTCTGAATTATATTTCTGTACACTGGTACCCAGCAGCCATATAACCAACACATCATGCAACCCCACAAATCCCCAAGAAAAATCCTTGGTTATGCTGTTTGTAAGACCTATTGTTATAAATACTTCAATAACATATTTTCCTTCAAAGAAGCTTACAGGGGCAAACTTAAACAGAACATATTCTTTGAAATATTCATGCATTACAAGTAATAGAGAACAGAAATAAATCAGTGAAACAAATATCCCTATCAATGGCATAGTCTAATGCATTAATAAAAAGGAATAAATCATGTGGTGAAATGTCAAATGGGCAATAACAACTGCTAAAATACTGCAGTAATATACTGCTACACAGAACTGAAGCTAGATTTCTAAATCATTCACTTCCCCTCCTCCTTTTTGAGTAAACAGAATTTCACAGAGGGAAGCTATTTCTGACACTCTGAAAAAGTCTGCATTGCTAAACTGGTTTATCAGATCCCAATACTAGTATTAAAATCTCATAAATAAAGCGTACATTAAAAAAAACCCTAAACACCCTGATAATTAGCTTTAGGATTCTCTTGTGCTAATTTTATAACACAGAAACGTTGCTTTATTGATGTAAAAAGAAAGAAGGAATACAGCTTTAATTATCAAAGCAATGGGAGGGCAATTAACACAAATAGTTTTATATCACATGGTCTTACCAATTTTAAACATAAAATACTCCACGGATGGAAAGAACTTCACAGAAATTAATTCAATCCATGTTATTACATCAGTTTGCCATCCAGCTTCCAGAGTTAAGAGATATGAACTTATTGCAGAGCAATTTAACAAAGGCAGTGGAAGATCAATAGAAATCTCCCCAGCCAGGTGGTTTGTATTTCAGCATCTACAAATGCATTAATTGTAATAGACTGATACCCACAAGCAGCCAGGAATGAAGGGACAGGCACTGCTTGAAAAAAACATTTTCTTTTATCTACTTTTCACACTGTGGTGCTATTCCTTGCAACAATCAATACTAAATCTTTTCAGCATTTAAAACTCCACTGCAAGCAAACAACTACAACCCCAAAATATTTTCGTATTCCTAATATTAAAGTAATTTATTAGGAAATAATGTCTTAATTCAGTAAAACAACCAACTCTGCCTCTCTGTATGTTGGATCTGAGCTTTGGGATTAGTTCTCCTAAAAATTAGGAGGCAGTAACTTCTGAGAGGGTTTGCAATCTGAACACAAACAAGAGAAATGTAACAGATGGGAATTAGAATAAAAAAAAGGAAGATGAAATAGCAAAAGTATTAAATCAAAATTGAAAAGCACTATTTATCTGTCTACTACGTTAACATTCTCTAATCTGTCAAGCTCAAAGCATAATAAGGAGCATTCAATGAGCAATTATTTTCTACATTGTTAAGAGACAACAGCCTACCTTTGACTGCTCCCTTATTACTAATGGTATTTACTAAATGGTATTAACTTTTGCAACAGCTAGAGATGAAATGGAAAAAATTATAGTAATTTAAGAAAAATGTGACATCCAAAAATAGGAAGCCATTAGTTATGAACAATTAGTTATGAACAATTGTTTTCTGAACAATTAGAAACAAATCTCTGAACAAAGGAATAGTGAATAAAAGAATACTATAACATCTGGACATAACCAAATAATTTACTAATACAATACCTTGATGAGGTTTACAGGTACACAATAGCAGAGAACAATAGGCAAAAATTAAGGTCCAAGTCTCATATTCTGTTTGCTTACAAAATCAAACAGCAGAGAAATAAGTAACTACAACATTCTTATGGAAGTTTTCTGTTACTATTAATCCCAAAAAGCCCTCTTTCCATGTATGAACTGTACCATTTGGGGAATACAGTTATTCGTGGGCAATTATTTAGAAAACTGGTCTTTTTCTATCATGCTTTTTAAAAATGAATTTTCAAAACAGATCTAAGACATAATATTTTTAGCAAATTAGTTAACAGAGACAACCACCTGACTTTCTTAAGTCATACACTTGAAACAAGAGCTGTGCATTGTTTTTAATTTGTTAAGGAGAGAGAAGGAAATAGAGGATCGAGCACAGACCCTATGAGGAGAGGCTGAGGGAGCTGGGGGTGTTCAGGCTGGAGAAGAGGCAGCTCAGGGGAGACCTCATCACTCTCTACAACTCCCTGAAAGGAGGTTGGAGCCAGGGGGGGGTTGGGCTCTTTTCCCAGGCAACTCTCAGCAAGACAAGAGGGCACGGTCTCAAGTTGTGCCAGGGGAGGTTTAGGTTGGATATTAGAAAGAATTTCTTTAGCGAGAGGATGATCAGACATTGGAATGGGCTGCCCAGGGAAGTAGTGGATTCTCCGTGTCTGGAGATATTTCAAAAGAGACTGGATGTGGCACTCAGTGCCATGGGCTGGGAACTGCAGCAGTAGTGGATCAAGGGTTGGACTTGATGATCCCTGAGGTCCCTTCCAACCCAGCCAATTCTATGATTCTATGATCAGATCTCTAATATTCCAAAAATGGTTCTGAAGGCTTACAGGAGTCAGACATGACTGTTCAATTCAGAAAATCAGAGAACCCACATAAAATCATAGATACAAGCAATGTAAGGATGTAAAGCAGTCTTCCTGGCACATACTGCAGGAGAGGAAAAGGTCACGCTGTGTATTAATAAAAGATTTACATCAGGATCAGAAGTTTCTGGCACAGAGAGCTGCAGGCTTTGCAAGGACCAGTTACAGAAGTATTTTAATACTCACAGGCTTCTTGTAAAAATTTTTCTCTAACGCTGTCTGAGGTGCAGTTTTTACATGTTTTGATTGCAACAGCCATAGCTGGATTTTCCTGAAAGACATGATAGGGAAATAACTGAAATACAGCCTGCTAAAAGATAAGTCCTTAAAAATTCAAGCAAAAAACTGCTCTAGAGAAAAATCACTATTAAAATATCTATAGTTAAGAAATCAAATTTTGAAATGTTAAATATTACAATCAAGACATCTAGTGTACAACACATCTACTGCACTTAGGAAACGTTTAATCTGCTTTAAATTGTGTTAAATAGTGCAAAAATTATGACAGGAGATAGGCAGCTGAACTGAATAGTTCTGTAACCTTGTGCCTTATCAAGGATGATAAACTCTTGACAATATTTAGCACAAGCAGAGGAAACAAGGAGATAAATGCTCAGAAACCACACTTGGCTTAGGCAAGCAAGGAACCTGGAAAGCCAAATCAAGCATTTTGTGGCTCTTGTGGGGCAAAGACTGGCTGAAATTTTTGAACTACAAGGAAAGTAAAACAAAACTTTCACATTAGCTTTACAATCAGTTATATCAAGGGCTTCAAAGCAATTTAAACAACACATGTATTCAAAACCAGAAATGGATTTTACTATCTGATTGCTTATCCTCTGAATTTGGGGAATAAGAAACACTGAGCCAAACCAAAGGAGGCTTCTTAACTCTTGACTGACATCTTTGGTGTGCTTTAAAATACCCTTTCCATAACCTAGAGACAGCACAGAGAAGATGCAGGTGTTTTTCTCCTAAAAGAAAGCTTCAGGCATTTGAGCTTTGCTGCTTCTCAAAACACCTCCTCTTGCTTAGAAAATGCTATTTACAACATGGTGTAACCCCATAGTAACATGCAGTGCTCAGATGTCACTCATGCAAGGTCTTAATGGGTTGAAAGCAGCCAAAGAGTTTTAAAATTAAGCTTCTACATTAGGTATAGGGCTGCTCAAGGCCTAGCTTGCCTTCCTCCCATCTTTCTCTGAAAGGCTACAGGGTTCATGTACATCCTCACCCTGTTTTTAAGGTCATTGAGAGTTGAAGTTTTCAGTTATGTTCTGTGTCTACACATTCTTGCTCTATTGCACATCTTTTCCACAAGCTATGGATTTCTATTTTGCAGGTTTAAATTTCTTTTTTCTAAGTTACAACATATCTCTTTAAGCTGGCTTGGCAGGAAAATATTGATTAAAACCTTTTCTCATACATGAATATACCCATAAACTGGCTGAAAACTGGTGGTAGACTGGTATTATTTTAAGCCCCTCTAAAATCAGGAATAATGGACACTGGATGAGACCTCTGGAGGCCTTGCCAGACCACTTCCCCATCTCGAGGTATTACAAATAAAGTTTGGAAACACCTCATAACCAACATCAACATCAAAAGGAAGAGTTTCAGCATCAGCAAAGACTCCAGACATTTTGCAAAATAAATGGAGGAAACCACTGA
This sequence comes from Calypte anna, assembly GCF_003957555.1. NCBI lineage: Eukaryota > Metazoa > Chordata > Aves > Apodiformes > Trochilidae > Calypte > Calypte anna. Next base: position 147,031,612 of record NC_044245.1, read on the forward strand.
GTTTCAGGGTTTTGCTGATCCTTTGTTTTCAAGACAAAACAGTGAGGATATATCAGACTGGTAACAGTTTGTGTACTCAGCAGCTGAGACTACTTTAAATGACACTTTTGAACTAATGCCACAATAAATCAGCCTTTGGATGCAGTCTTCTTTGGATTGCTGACATCTGAGCAACAGGATCCTGTAGTTATACCTGCATTTTCCATGCAGTATTCTACAAATTCAGGCTGGTTTTGGTATTTCAGGAAAAACTGGCAAAGCAAGCAGCAGCTGAGAAGAGGTGGAAATTGCTGGAATAAAAACTGGAAGTGTGCTGAAGAGGCATAAATGAGATTCTTCAGATTCACTTTTGGGCTACCACAACTCCCTAACATTTTGGCATGTGAGCTGAATATATATCCAAGGATGAAAAAGCTACCCTGTTATTGTTACCTCATCTTTTATGTACTGTAAGATTTATTCCAAAAGTTTAAGTTACACTCTGTGACTAGGAGTTAATTTAATGTCAATACCTTTCTGTTTTCCCCTCACATATTCAGGTGTCTTAAATGTATTATACTTTTATTGTGATCAGGTTGCCATTAAGAAAACCTCATGCTAGACACAGGATGAATGAGTAAGATCTGTTTTCAAATTCAAGAAAAAGAATGGAGATAGGTGGCATCTTCAAAGCAATATTCCTAAGAAAATGAGGTTTTAATTCATTTTACAGGGCACTAGATTTATCCAATGATCCTCAAATTCAGTGAAACATTACTCCCCAAGTACTCCAGTTAACTTAGGAATCAATGAAAAGTAAGGATCTCCCTCAATGTAAAGTGTATCAGAACTGCTTTTCCATATGAAGGTACCACAACAGCCTTCAAACCTGCCTGAAATATATAACATTTACCCTTATTTATTTACCTAAACATTGCATTAAAGATTTATTGAACTCACCAAGCAAAGGTCACTAACCAGCTGTTTCTGGGAAATACTATTTCTGAAGTTAGAACTAGATTATTGTCCAGATGAATTATTACTTCATCAAAAATCCAGACATTTAATTTACTCAAACAAGAAATACATCTTCATTTTACACGTGCAGCATCAGTTTATTATATGCTTGAAACATGTTGAAATGAAGTAATTTTCCAGCTTTCTCATACTTTTTTCCACAATTTTAATTTTTCATTCAAATTTCAATCTTGGTGGCTGCAGTCTAGAAAAATATATAAGCACCAGCATCAATTACAAGTTCTGCCAAACTCACTGGTTTCACTGAGGTGAGTCTTGAGTATTGAGAATTCATTGGGACAGTGCCCAAGGATTTTGTATCCTTCAGGAAAAAGGAATTTTTTAACAAGCTTCAATTGGAGAGATACAGTGAGACATATTTGTTTAAAATTGTTGTCCCTCTGCTGTAGGCTATTCCCTTCCAACATAACAGACTAAGATTTTGTCAAAGCATTTGAGCACAAAGTTAAATTATCTTAGTCAGGAACAGTCATCAGCTTCTGCACCATGTGCTAAAGGTAAACCCAAGTCAGGCAGAACATCCAAAAATAGAGTTTTAAACTTTGTAATAGGGTCTACAGCCCTGAATGCTCAGTAGGGAAGTATGGCCAAAGGGATGTGGGCTTGGACACACTCAAAATGCAGGAAAGAATGTATGGTTGGGGTGAAAAGCCATGACTTCTAATTCTGAATCAGCCAGTGGCTTTGGTATGGTCCTGAAAAATGTACCTGGTTCCTTTGATTCCTTTCCTGATCTACAGAATTTTGAATATAGGAGCACAGAACCCAACTTTGGAGTTGTTTTCTAGTTATCTGAAACATGCAAAATATTCTCTACATACTGATGATGCTGAAAAAATAATCACAAAGTTAATTCTGATTTTTCCCCGAAGAGTCAGATCAAGGCATCTCAGGAATAAGTTTTCTTTTTTCTTTTATTTTTCCCTTCCTCAATTTTTTTATTAAAAAGATTTCATTGTTTGTTTATTATGATTTCAGAAGTGAGGCTTACCGGGCTCATGTAAACTCCTTGGTGTACATCTCCAAACTGTCCTTCACCAATGCAGCGCCCCAGCTCAATTCTTTCCCTTTGAATTTCATAATCTCTGGCTATAAGAATATAATGCACTTAAAATATTAAATTTCTGATGAGGGTCAAAGAAATAATCCACAAGATACAAGAAACTCAAAGTAAGTCACTCAAACGTCTCACATATGAAGAACTAAGATTAACACTTGCTGCACACCAACCTATACAAATGCTGCATACACACAGTGGAAACCTCTTAAACAAATGTTTGAGCCACAGTAATGAAAAAGGAATTGTGAAATCTAATTTGCTAAATGAACTACTATGCATTATGTATTTTCTTAAGAGACATAATTGAATCCTTCTTAATTGTAGCTGGTAAAAGACAAACAACACAAATAGCCCAGGGCAATACCAATGATATTAAACACAGCCTTAGCACACATCCCTTTAGATGTTTAAGAGAACTCCACTCTGGTATTTTAGCTCTTGGAACCATCAAATGAGCCCAGAGAATTTTTAAAGAGGTAACTGCAAGAAAAAAATACAGAAACAAGAGCATGGCAAATAAAGATAAAATAAAAGAGCAAAATTTTGAGTGCACTACACCTCTGTCAGTGTGTAACTGAGATAAAACTGCTCTGTTTTGGAGACTTATGCAATTTTGTTTACATCATGGTTTGACAGACTGAGAGTACTACTGATATAAATGGCTCAGTACTTCAGCAAAACATTTAATCAATTGCAACTGAATTACTTCATTTGCAATTTCAGCTCTAGCAGACATGGAAAAATATTTAAGGAATAGCAGAAAAGCATGTACAGTATATGTTTTCACCTCTATTTGTATTATTCAGAGAAAAAAAATACAATCATCCATCTTATGACTTTATGACTGATGACTTTGACTTCATCAACACTACAAAAATAACGTCACCCAGAGCTGGATAACAAAGTGATAAATGTCTTTTTCATTTCCATTTTAAGTAATGCATTTTCCTCTTTAAAATCCCAAAGCTAACTGGTTTAAATAGATAATGTTTATTAAATGAAAGTGAAGAGTAAACTTAAAAATTCCACATCATTCCAAACTGCAAGCATACAGGGATGGGTAAAGGGTCTCCTGTTACCTTCATCTATTCCATAGCTTTCTGCAGTGCAATTAAGAGAAAAATCAAATGCTTACTTAGATATTGCTTCTCAAAATCAAGAAAAGGACAAACATTTTCTTTTTAAATGAATCAACAAACTGATGCAATTTTAAGTTTACATTAGCAGAAGTCACAGGTCTGTTCTTGTGATCTTTACTGATTAGTCCTCTGAGAGCTGAACACTTGAGTCCACTTCAATCTAGCAAAGCACTCAATGTATTGAGAGGCCTCAGCAGCCTCTCTCCTGGGTTTTGGATTGAAGGAATACTTAAGTGTTCAGCATCATCCAGGGCTGGGCCCACAAGTAATTACTTCCATGAGAAAGATTAGGAAAAAAGCCAAACCCCACACTAAGTTAATATGTTAGCATAGAATAAAGGATATAATTTATCACAGTACTTTTTCATCCTGCAAAATATTTTAGTAGAACCATGTAGTGACTTACTGCAAGACATTCAAAACACATTGTTTGTTTCTGGAAAACATATATTCTTGCTTTTCAAATATATTCCACAGTAGTGGAGACAGTTGTAGACACTGAAATGATCCATGAAACATTCCTGCCTCGTGGCAAACTAGAAATCCTTACTAATGCCTCTTCAGCAGAACATGGCAGCAGTTTAGGATCATCCTCTCCTTTTTACACTAACCAAACCTGCTATTTTTGCAAGTTTCTGTATGAACTCAATGTCTAGCTGGAGATAAATCCTTGGTTGCCAAAATGCAACTGCAATTTCACAGACATAACCAAATCTTAAGAGTTTCACATTGAATTACTTAGCCTTGAGAGTATAAGATTATAAGATAATTCAAATATGCCTTAAGACAAAACCCTTGGGGTGGCTAATGCATCTTTTTTTTTTTTTTACTTCAAAGATGAAGACTCAGAAGGATTTTGCATTTTTGTTTTTGTTCCTGAAGTCTTTCATCTTTAACAAAATTGCATGTGGTACAGGTGACTTCCCTCTCTCAAGGAATTCGAAAGCAGCAAGTCTGTCATATAGCAAAGATGAGACAGTTAGACAGCATTATGCAAAGATTTCCAGATTGTTTGCTCTTATCACAGAAATCTTATCCAGTTCCATTAAGCATTGTGTTCAGCATCACATTCTCAGACATAAAAGGAATTTCATTGTGAAGTCACTGACAGCAGCAAAACAGAATTTGGCTTTATTTGCTTCAAAACCTGAGCCTGAAAGACACATTTAATCTATGAGTTTTCATAACATTGTATTTTTTTTTTGCATATATATTACTTAAAGCTGAAATACAAAATTCAGTCCATACTTAACCAAAGTTCCCAAGCTAACTGCCAAACTTACTTGATGGCATTGTGTAAGTATCTTCTTCATCTATAATCTCTGCATAGTCATCTGTCTCTGTAAAGGGAGGAATTGAAGAGTTTCGGGAAAAGCAGATGAAAATAATTGTCCAGAACAATATCTCAAATTTATCAAGGCTGAGATGTCACAACCCCAAACTTCCAACATTGCTGAGAGCATTTACAATAGCATGAATAAAACTTGCTCATGCATAATACATGGTATGATAATGACCTTGGTGCCAATTATACTGCGTCACACAGATGCATTCAACGAGGAATAAAAGGAAGATTCATTTGTATTCAAAAAAGTTCAAGTTCTGTAACTCAAACCCATCTAAGCTGTTGACTTAAAATCTTTTGAACAGCAAATTCCCCTGCAGTAAGGTGAAAACATTATTAAATGGATTAAACTGCTTTACCTTCAATTAAATGTGAATAATAGTTTGCTAGTTTTTTATGTCAAACAAGCAGAACAGACAGTAAAGATGTTCCAGGGCAGCATTCACCTCCTGTCAGTGTGGCAAAGTGAGCAATTTTCCATTAAGTTTTCTAGAGTATAAAGATGTTTTAAGTCACAATCTCACCATACACCCATTTTTCTTCAACTAGTCCCAATTTTCCTTATTTAATAGAAATTCACCACCAGTTTTGCTGTCAAGAATCAAGATCTCATGGGCAGTGTTTGAAAACAACCAGTTCTCAACATTTTAAGAATGACAATGCATTTCTTTCTCTGTTAAAAACCTACAACTTTTACATATTCTGCTCCCAAATTTGTTAAATGGTGTCAAGTTGTACCAGATGGTCCTTCTCTTGTATTTTCTGGTGTGTGTTAAGTCATTTCCTAATGGTCAGATAAAATCCTCTTGGTGTTAAAAAACGAGCCCATAACTTGACATAATTTTTCAGGGCTTTTCAATTCTACTTCCCAGCATTAAATATTCTCAAAGTTGAGTAATTTCAAATCCAGTCTGCAGTTTTCATGGCATCAGAGATCAGGCCACCTTTTCCCCATCTGCCCTGGAGCATACACACATCCCTACACATCCCTGGTATCATTTCTAGAGGCTCCTGAATGGTGAATGGGACAAATCCACAGTGAGAGTGGAAAGAAGGATGGGATGATCCCTTCCAGAAGCAGCCCTCATACACATACATAAACAAGAGGCTTACTTTTCAAGCAAAATGAATATTCAACAATTAGGAAATTAGAGGTTGAGTATAATCTTTGAAGTTCAACACACTTCAGTGTGTAACTGCTTTTATGCTCCTAACTTTGAACTATTTAAATAAAATTAAAGCCCTTTTTCTTTCAAACTCCTGCAGGAATATGCTGTGTCATGTAAAAAGGGAGGAGATTTTATGCCATCTTAAGTTTTGCGAGGCAATTTCTATTCTGAAATCAGCAAAACAGAGTAAATACATGAAAATATAATCAATTATAAAGGCAGTGCACAATTCTAAACAGACAGAAAACTCCATAGGCACTGATATCTTTCTTAGTACGTTCTTTCCTCCCTACATTATAAACTGAGGTTTTGTAGAAAGTAAACCCCAGTTTTATCTAGAAAATAAGGATCCATTTGAAAGAGATCACTAGTGTGATGGGGATAAATCACCCTGCTTCCTTGTAATATTGTGGGAGATGTTTAAAGCCAGAAAGTTCTGGTATGTTAAAAAATTGATGAAATGAAAGATATTATAAGCCTATGTGAGAAGAATTTAAAAAGTTTGGAAACTAAACTTGGCACCACTTTTGGTCTTTAGAAACCAAAATATCTGTCACACTGCATGGTAGAGCAATGTTACAAATGGTGATAAATGGCTCTGTAATAAAAGATAAGGCAAATTAATAAACATATGCAAGCAACTAAAAAAAAAAACCAAGTCTTGTAACAGCTATAACTCTGGAGAGGAATATGCATTAAGTGTTCAGAAAATAATTCCTATTGATTTCTGGCACTGTTTCAGGAAATTAGAGGAAAATCCAATCAAGGCATCAATATTGATGTCCTCCAGGTGTTCTGCAACGAAGATAACTGAGTCATCTGGTGTGAGACTACAACCAAGTCTGCTCAGACTGTATGTCTGATAAGAGATACTCCAGAGCCTATGGGTAATGCAAAGGAAAAACTCAGCTAGGCAAGGCTCTCCAGGCTGCTTTCCAAAGGTTTTCCTACAGCAGACTCCAGAGCTGAACATTCACAACAATGCAGTGATTCCAGAAGATGTTCTATCTTTGAGGCCCTTGGTAAGTCTAGAAAAATGAAGATTTAACAATAGGGCTGATTACTGCTGTCCTGTTGTACTAATGCTCATTTTTAAACCAGCATTGAACCTTTTCACCTGCTGGTCAATCCCAGATTCTTCTAGATGGAAGAACAAACAGGTCACTTTTGGAAAAAGATGCAGTAAAGGTGACTGAGCCAATTAGAGATTTATTAAATCTGAATCCATTTATTAAATGATTGAAAACAACATCCTTGGATATCAAATCCATAACAGCTTATCCATAACCTTAAGCACCTGTTTGAAATTTCCTTTTTCATTATTTTTTCCCATTTATCATAGCTGGTGATTTATAAAAGATAAGTGCTAATAAAAAGCTATGTAGGGTTAGTAGCTGAAATACAGTTTTGGAATTTACAATGGAAGAAATGTTCTTTGAGTTTTAATGTTTAAGAAAAAAAAATTGAGGTAGAATTATCTTTTGAGTCATATCTGAAGAAGATAAGGAGATGAAAAGTATACACTGCTTTTACTTTCTACTGAGAGGAAGACCACATGACATTATCTCTACTTCTTACATCCTTCTTTTACTGCTTTTTATGTCCTTTTAGTAGCTCCTACTTACAAAAACAAAGATAGACACAGTATCAAATTTGAAGAAAAACATTAAAATCTTGTATTTAAAACCAGCAGTTTGAGCAGATGAAACCTGATTAATATTTCGTATGTTCAATCTACATTAATCCATGTTGTACAGCATCTTTTAATGGAAAGTCTACAGAGCCCTTTGATGCTACCATGCCTTTAAAGCATCACTTAAAAGACACATCATTTATCTCACCCACTGACCTAAAAAAAAAAACAAAAAGATCTGATACAAAAATCCCAGTCAAACTGAATGGACACTCAAACCTACAAACCCTCTTTGCATTGTGCCAGAACTCTCATTGCAAACACATGCAATACCCCCATCCCTGTGTGTTTGAAATAGCTTTTCCTTTTTCAGTTCCAGTTTAGCAGAAAGTGTTAGTTGCACATCCTGTAAAGTACAGTTTTTATTGGCTAATGTCCAAAGCAGACTGCTTTTTAATACCAAAATCTATAAAATTTATTACTGAAATGTGCATTAAGTGGTATATGAATATAAAAGTTGCATATTGCACATTAGTAACACACAGACTAGAAAACATATTACCGTCCCCACTAATTTCATCTGCAGATCCAGGTGGCATGCAAGGAAAGAGAAAAACAGAGGGGGAGAGAGAAGGGACAGAGAAGGGGGAGGGGAAAATATACTATTAAATTCATGAGTAATCCAAAAGTATTCAGACTGCAGTTATATTATATACCTGACTCAAGAGAAACCAGAAAGTAGCAGAATATAAGACTTCTCAGCGAAAACCCAAGGGACAAAGACATGTTCTAAGAAACTTGTATTATGAAACAGAGTTAACGACTTTGAAACACAGATTTACACAAAAAATTAAATTTGGAAGTGGAACAGTTTTAATGTATTGTTAAGACATGCCAATTTGTGGCTTAAGTCAATATTTCACTACAAAACAGATCTCTTACACCAAGTTAAGTCAGTTCAATTTGACTTTTCACACACACTTATGACTCGGATACCTACAGCTGGTGTTCATCCTTTCAAATGAAATGCACTCCTGTGCTGCCACTAAGACAGAACTAAGAAATGGAACCATCTACGTATTAATTATACAAAGCATACTGCAGTTATACGAAGCTGAATTTTAAACAAGTGACAAACAGAACAACTCTATTGGGAAGCTGTTGGAATGAGCAACATACTCTGCATTTATGGTAGCAGTCCTATTCCACACCAACGCCCACAGCACAAGCTGATGCACTTCAGACATTATTTATAGATATAAGGGAAATTAGCATTAAAGTTGAAAAAGTAATGCACCTATTACTCCAATTGTTCTTGCCCCTAACAAAGCCAAACTGGTCCAGACCAAATGCTGAACAAGTACGCAGCCAAAAGCATCACCATGTTCAGTGTTTAATCCAAAGTCATCTTAGCTGATGCTTATTGTTGCTATTCTATTTCATTCATAAGCATGCTTGTATCAGGGGTCCAAGAATGAAGTCAAAACACATTACCAAAAAACCCATGGGTATTACAGGGGCTGCACAACCATACAAACAAAATTATTAGTATGATTCTCCCCTGGAAAAACGGGGACCAGAGAGTTTGTGACTCTGCATAAAAACCCAATTCAACAGGAGGAAAGAGGCAGCAGAAATTTAATGAGATTATTCTTGGATCTCTGTTTACCTGATGCTAAAGTAGTAATAAAAAGACAGTAACTGCATTACTATATTCAGCTTTTGGGTTAATAAGGCAGCCTAAACAAAGAGCAGTGCAGTACCCTTAGGCGGCGGCTCATGGGAACAGAAGACGAAAGGGAGAAAGCGCCTAGATTTCTTTACTTTATGCTGACAGTGATTGACTCCTTTACACAGAGGCAAGAAAAGGAAAGAGAAAAACAGAAACAAATTATTTGGAAATAAAAGAAAAGAGACTGAAGAGAACATCTACAATGAATGAACATAAAGGTAAAAGTTTACATTACAGTTCTGCATACCTAAATGGATAGACGAATGTTACTGAAAACTCCAAAGTGTATTTGGTATTTTCCTTCTAGTTATTTTCTACAGCAAATTTATTTTGATTTTTCAAGTGAGACTGTTAAAAAGTCAGCTTTTGCCAACTATATAAACCATCCACTGGCAACACAATGAGTATTTATGACAGAAGCATATCCTGCTTTTGCAGGCTCCCCACCTGTACTAGACTGTGTCATAGCTAAATCCTGATTGAAGTGACAGCCACCAGACTTACACATGGATGTACTGACTTTCTGGACCCCTGAAATTACAACATAAAACAAGTATTTCACATAGCAAGGTTACATAGAACAAGGAAAACCACAGTTTCTCTGTCCCACTGAAATACAACACTGACATTTTATGATCTGAAATCTGTCACTGGAGCTTCATGCCCAGTGCAGACCCATGTTGTCAGTTTGATACTTTAGCTCTCTCAGGATGTTTAGGCAAACACCCTATAGAATTGTCCCCACTGTCTCCTTTCCCAATTACCCTTCTGCATTTAATTAGCAAATTGTTTATCAGGAGGAGAGAGATTTTTAAATACGGGAAAATACAAAGAAGTCACAAGTGATTTCACAAAGTAGGAAAGAACACAGGACAACACTAAGGACCTAAGGATAGCTGCTCCTTTTATTCCTCTTGTTATCTCTTGGTTCCTCTCTGCTTTCCTCTTTTCCCTCTCTCCCTTATCTGAGGAAATGTGAGAGGTGGTTTAAAAAGCTCATCAACTAAATCAACTAAATCCCACATCTTGTTGCTTCACAGTCAAAACTTAAGAGTGAGGTTCAGCCACCTTGGGTGACACAGGCTTGAGGTGCAAATTGACACAGCACACCCAAATGTGCTGGGAGGAGTGGAGGAAGGTTTGAAAAGGACAATTACCTTTTAATAAAAGTAACTTCACACTTTTCATAGCTTCTGGAAACCTCTGAACCATTGAAGTAGCTCTACTTACACAAAAGCACTGTCTTATATAAACCTGTGAAGTTTTTAGTGGCCAAACTTTGAGGGATAATGTGCAGATTTTTTTAGAGCTGTATTTAGTGTGTTCAGTCACTGTCCAATCAGGAGGCTTCATGCTGATTTTCAAGCATGCAAATCTAATGGGTAATACTAAGTACAACCCATGCTTTGCTGCAACTTTAATACAGTTAGAATGCATAGAGATTTGTCATTGTATCCTAAACAAAGTATCATTATACAAACTGCTGGGGTGAGTAAAAAACCCAGAAAAAATCAATTTAGAAAATTTACATGTTATTGAAAATGACAGAACATTAATCAGATCTAATGCTAAAAACTACAAGAAGTGCAAAGGGAGGGCAAACCAATTGAGTAAGTATCAGTATTTCCATGAATACCCCACTACTGCATTCCTCAGGGACATCTCTTCCTACCATCACAAAGCCTCATTTTTAGCACAATCATTCTAACACAAACCTGGCAACATACATAAAAAGGTTTGAAAGAAAAGAAACAAATACTAAAGCTATTTTAAAACACTACTGAAAAGGTATTGAAATGAGAATAAAGCAATCTGATACTTGGTACCTGAAACAGAAGAGCAGGTATAGAGTCACTGTCAGCAAAGTAAACTCTGAATTGGAAGAGATGTTTCAACTCTTGACCTGCCTGCTCAGGCTACAAAGCTAATTTAAGCTTGAAATCCTGAAATGCTGTTCACTCTTACATTGATACAGGGGTAACAAGGGCTGACTGAAACCTGACTAAACCTGCTTCATTGGGAAGGGACACCAAAATGACAAAGGTGGTTTTAATCCACTATGTACGTGTCTTGATGCCCTGTGATACGCAGTCCAACTTGTTTCCAGAGTTTCAAACCTCACCTTTAATACTTATGGTCTCAAGTTTAACTATTCTAAATGACTATTTTGTCTTAAATGTACCAAATCATCACATAAAGCTACAAAAGAAAGTTTATTCAGGTGAAGAGTTAATTCTAAGTGAAATAAATAAGTCCCATTTCCACCATCCCATATCCAGCTTCCAGCCAGGATATCACTGACATCCACCTAAATGCCCATAAAGCTCAGAAGTGCTGCTGAAGACTTCACTGGACTACTTTTTTTATTTAGTTGCTTTTCTCAATACTAAGTATTCACTTAAATCATTGTGTATAAAGAGAATAAATCACCTGCTATGCAACTGACTATGTTAGAAATGAAGCCACCAGACCCAGGTTGTAAGTACTGGAGCTGCTCATTAGGACTGTGTGAGTTGATAACCAACACTGGAAGGCTGAAACTCATAACATCCCATTCTATTTTTGTTGAACATTCTTGTGTCAGTTTGAGGAAAAACCCTGAAAAATAAAACTGCAGAGGGAATAAATCTATTTGTTTTCAAGCTTCTGAAATAAAATTAATACTAAGCACTTGTCACATCAAATAACTTTATACATAAATACCCAAACCCCAAACCTAATACTGCATGGGATATTTCTTTAGTCATACTACAGTTTTATAACTTGCAAAGGAAAAGTGTCTGCTCAGATTAAATTACTGGATCACAAAGGGGAGAACTCTTTAACCAGTGACACAGACTGAGAAATCAATGCACTGATACAGAGGAAATTTGTTTACCCTGTCTCCACACCTCATTCTGGTCATCTTGTGCATGAAAAAGAACAGTTTAAAATGCAAAATATAACAGCAGCCTATTCAGCTGTGATGGGAAGCTGAAATATTGCAATTTATTAACATTAAGGGTATTAAAAAACATCTTATTAATCAGCAGAATAGCTGGGTGAGTTAGGAAGCAAGTAACTGTGAACTTGGAGACGTGACTTGCTCAAGGTTTGTAAAATTCATCTGTAATAAACCTCAGACTTGAATGTCCCTCAGTCCTGTGACCATATGGCAGAGCTACAATAGTACAGAGCCTTTATATTCCTCCAATTACTGAATAATTTGAATTTGTAACTATGTAATTTATGCTAGACTGTTAGTCTTTCTTTTCAGAAGAAGTGAGCAGTAGAGTGCAACATCACTGAGCTAGCAGACACTGTCAGCTTTCCAGCATTGTCTTTTTGGAATGACTTGATAAAATGAACACGAATTAAAAAACAACTTTACAGCCCCAAGCCAAGAACACCTTTTTCCCCTACCAACCAATTCAAATGGAACTTGGAAATGCAAGTCCCACACAAGAAACTCTTTCAGAGTTAAGCACAGAGCAGACCTTTTTGAGCCCAGGAATCATCAAACAGAGCACACACTGTGCTCTGCAAGAAGTGATTCAATAAAATCTGATTTGTCTTTCCATTACTGCTCATAGCTTTGCTTGTGATTAGCCCTCATCATTCACATACACATTCAGGTCCCTTCATATACTCACATCTGCTTCATTAAGAACATTTTTAATGTTAATTCACCTGAAATCAGGTGAATACATTTACCTTTTTTTTTTTTTTTCCTCCTCTTTGTTGCATTTTGACATTGGGTCCTGTTATATTTCAGTTTGCACTAGGTAACCTACTGGAAGTCTCTCACAGATGGAACTGCAGCATATAAGCACTCTCTACCTGCTAAAATCTCACTTAAGATTATGCTTATCTCCACTAAAAGAGAAATTTTTTCATGCAAATTTCAGCTGAGCAGTGTAGCTGAATTACTCCTCAGTAGCACCCCAGAGAAGAACTCCCATGCCACTTCACTGCCATGAGCAGGAGTTCACCATGGCAGATGATTTAAGTGTAATGGTATACTATAAATTTGTAATTCTGAGACAGAACCTGGAAAGTTACTGAGAAGCCCCTTAGGATGCTAAAATCCTTCAGTTTCTATCAGGAAGCTCTCTCCAAGAGACCCCATTCCTCTGCTGCTGGGCACATTGCTGGATAAATCTAAACTGTGGGGTGCAGTTATAATTTCTTACAGAGTTGTTATGAGCAGTTTTTCCCCCTTGACTTGAAAATGATGGTTTTGTTAGTAACAACAGAAGTGCCAGCTAGAGGACAAGAGGACACAGAGAGTTCTCTTTGAGATCCCTACTTCCCTATTAGAGGTGTGCATCACAGTGATTGTTACATAGAGAACTTGAACAGTCTGCCTTAACATCTGAAACACCAACCACATATTTAAACACTTTTTAGCTTCTTTCACAGAATAAGCACACATTAAAGCTGCAAATCAGCACCTGCTGTGAAGAGACCAACCCTGCAACAGGACTTAAAACCTTCCTTCAGGCTCATGCCTTGTGCTGGCTTCTACAGAGTGCCTGATCTCCTTCCTTAATGCCATCCTTCCAGTTACAGCTCTCTCCCCACAAACACATTACTTTATTCAACAGTACCTGGGTATCCAAATGCCAAGAGTGACAGCTTGGAACCACAGAATCATTCAGGTTGGAAAAGTCCCTTAAGATTATCAAGTCCAGCCCTAGACCTAACCCTGCCAAGAAGCTCACCCTGCCAAGACTTGTTCAATATTCTGCTTGTTCGATTCTTGCTTAAACAAGTGGGCCTGAAATGTCACACTTTGCAGCACTGCACCTAAAGTAATGGTTGAGCTATGTTTAAAAAAAAAATAAAATATGTCCACAGAATTTTCTAGTGCAAAGGAGGCACAGTGATTAGCCAAGGGATGCAAAAGCATATTGATATAAGCAAGGATGGGGGAGAAGAAACCAAAGAACTCTGTCAGAAAGGATTTATGTATAAAAAGAGCAAGGAAACTAAGGCTTAATTGGTTACATTTTATGAAGAACTTTTTATAATATATAATGGGCAAGGTAAATTATTTTTGGAAATATGTGTATCAGGAAAAATATATATCACCTAACTACTCTAATGTTTGCTATTTCAAAACAAACTGCTGGCCAAAATAAGTTCCTGTAGACTAGAGCAGAGCATTTTAATACAGAGACTCCAAGCAAAATAGTAGGAAATCCAGTCAGGAGAATTACAGTGACCCAGTATGCTGCTGCTTCTAAATTTTACATATTATTTGCACAGTGAAAATAGTTCAGCCTTAGTGTTTCCTGAGTTTCTTGGGTGAGCAGAAAGAGTCTTTTTAAATGTAAAGACAGAAGCAGAGGAAGAAGGAAGAAAAAGTTGGAACTCTATGTTAGCTAAAATATTCATTGCTTCTGGTGAATCACAGCAACTTACACCAAAACATCAGATGCATATAGAAGATGTAACTCATCTTCAGTGAGCTTTTTATTTACAGTTACTTATACCCCTCTCCCCAGATGTATAATTTGAGGGATAAAATTATTGTTGCAGATTAAAAAAATGGGAAATTTGGTAGACATGGTTCTTATACAGAGTGAAGGCAGTGCCCACTGCAAGGCACATCAGAGCAAGGCAACCAAATAATACCAGAATAAACAGAAACAGGAGCATGCAGCAAAAGCAGAGCAATGAAACCTGGTTCAATGACACTCAGTCATAAGAGAAACACTTCTTGGCTCCCAGATTCAGTAATCTGCTGCTTTGGATTCCTGAAACCAAATAGCTTCACCCTTCACTAGTTTGAAAAGGTCTTTTTTAGGAGAGAGGTAAAAAAAAAATTAAATACAACTCTATCTTTCTATGCTTTGGAATATTAAAGCACTTGGAAAGAACAAGTTTTCATTTCACTAGACCAGAAATATTTCAAGGTGTGTTAATAAATACTTCAAGAAGAAAAACAAAGTGTCTTTCATTAAGTTTTATTTTTCAGCCTGCAGAACTTCAGATGAATACCTGAACTTTTACACCACCAAATCACGTTCCACGCTGGCTTTTGGTTATCCCCAAAGTGTGGTGGGGAACTCAGAGTGAAACTCTCCTTTAGAACTAAGGATATTAATACTGTAATAAAATGCTATTAAAATGTATGACTGCTTAATTTTCCTGTTGAATATGTGCCTTGGAATTTTGCTGATCAGCTTTAGCATTAGAAGAGATTTAAACAAACCTCACTGAAAAAAAACCCAGCAGAGTTAATTTATGATTTAAACCATCAAAGGCATGGAGGACATCACAGCTGTCAGTAAGTTATAAAAGCTTGTCTTATCTGGAGCCCTTTAACTCCAAGTCATTTAAATGTCACTAGAGAAAGGCTCTTATTCTGCAAACCAAGATAGCATCACCCACAGCTGGCTTTGCACTGGATGCTGTCAGCTGTCGGGCTCTGCTGACCTGTAACTCCTGGGTTAACTAAATATTATGTACATCTGCTGCCTTTGTTGTTTCACACTGATGGAGCAGTTACATGTGACAAGAGTGACACTTCCTCACATCTACATGAGGTATTACTTCATCTATAACACTCTGATTCCTTTGGGAACTTGAGGCAAAACTCCTATCAGGCTCTTTCATTTCATCTCAACAATGTGTGGCTTATATTTAATATACTGTCACCTATGCCACACTTAATGCACTTCAAGGAATTATTGGCAAAAAAACCCAAACCAACATCAGAAAAAAATATGTCAGTGTTCTGTGTATCCTTACTAAGAAGAAGAACCCTTGAGAACTAACAATAAATGCAATGGCTTGAATCACTCCAGTATGTCAGTGTTGCCAGTGATTTGTAATATGTATGTATAAAAATATGTATGTATAAAAAACAAGGATCAAGCACAAAGATTTCATTGTAGAAAGATAAAAAAACAAGAAAAATACCTAATAATTTTTTTTTGTATTGCAGAGAAGGGGAGGGACATTTGCTGGCAGAAGCTTTGCTTATGGCTCCAGGAGCCAGACTTATACCTTACATTTTTCTTGATATTCATTTGACCAACCAGTTCACCTCCTGCACTTCTGTCTCTTCTGTGGTACTTCAGCAGAGCTTTTATTTGACCACCATTCACCCTTGTGTGATGCTCTAAATGCCAGAGTTATGTGGTATTACAGCTTCCCTGCATGAGTATCAAAACACTGCTCTGAAAAATTAGCAAAGCAGCAAGTTTGTACTCTGAGACATACAACTGCTTCAGATTTCTGAACATGAGCCAGCAGTGTGCCCAGGTAGCCAAGAAGGCCAATGGCATCCTGGCCTGGATCAGGAACAGCGTCGCCAGCAGGTCCAGGGAAGGGATTCTGCCCCTGTACTCAGCCCTGGTGAGGCCACAGCTTGAGTCCTGTGTCCAGTTCTGGGCCCCTCAGTTCAGGAAGGAGATTGAGGTGCTGGAGCAGGTCCAGAGAAGAGCAAGGAGGCTGTGAAGGGATCCAGCACAAGTCCTGTGAGGAAGGGCTGAGGGAGCTGGGGGTGTTGAGGCTGGAGAAGAGGAGGCTCAGGGGAGACCTCATCACTCTCTACAACTCCCTGAAAGGAGGTTGGAGCCAGGGGGGGGGGTTGGTCTCTTTTCCCAGGCAACTCTCAGCAGGACACGAGGGCACAGTCTCAAGTTGTGCCAGGGGAGGTTTAGGTTGGATATTAGAAAGAATTTCTTTAGGGAGAGGGTGATCAGACATTGGAATGGGCTGCCCAGGGAAGTAGTGGATTCTCCGTGTCTGGAGATATTTAAAAAGAGACTGGATGTGGCACTCAGTGCCATGGGCTGGGAACTGCAGTGGTAGTGGATCAAGGGTTGGACTTGATGATCTCTGAGGTCCCTTCCAACCCAGTCAATTCTATGATTCTATGATAAAATGCATCAAGCAGAGGAGACCTGAATTTGCAAAGTCAAAGCAATAGTAATAAAGGATCATGAAGTAAGCATTTAGTACTGCTTTTAACAGTGAAAGTGTATCAGCATTCTAAGAAAAACTGAAGAGGTGAAAATTTTAGGTGGTGGGGAAGTATGACTATGTTGTGCTGAAGATTACTCGGGTTTTTTGGGTTTTTTTATGTAAGTGATTAAAAAGCACAGCACTGAGAAACTTCAAATTTTTCCAGCAGCTAAAATCAGTCACACAGGTAAGAACCAAGAGAGACCATGGTGATCTCTCTTATCTACCATGCTTGTGTGACAGGTACTGAAGGAAGAGGAGTTATTTGAGTCTGAGAGGTAACAGGAACTGGTGAAGCTCTGTTACACCTCTGCAACCTGATACAGATTTTAATTCTAGATCCTCTCACCTATTTTCTTGTACAAGGTCTGTTTACTTTGGGCTTACTTTGCCAAGGGGTGAATCTCAAACATCTTTATAAAAAGCTTAAGGGTGGGGAAAGGAATCTGAAAAGCAGGAAATTAATCAAAGCTCTATGAACCTTTCCTCCTTCTGGTATGAAATATGTTGTTTGATTATGTGCCACTAAGGGCTCACAGAGATGTTCAAGTGAGGCTGGAGCCCCCCCCTTGCAAGTCAGGGGTGGACACTCCACTGGGTCACAATATTGGGTCCTGAAGTCTGTGGCCAAATACTAGGAATTTAATAATATAACAGAACTGTCATAATACCAACACATTTCCATACTGAAAAACCTCATTAATAAATATTATGTACAAGAATCTAGAAATGCATTTTTTACTAAGACACTGAATCAAGCCCTCAAAAGGATTTAAGAAGAAAATTATAGAAGAAAAATATTCTCTCTCAAGTACAAAAACTTAAAAAACCCACAGTAACGATCAGAGCCTCTAAGTGACAGAAACAACACGTGTTACTTCATATGCACATCCTTCAATTAACTTGATTTTCAATAGCAAAAATTAAGTGCTTTGATCTAAACAGCAGCTACAAAAAAACCCTATTAAGTGTCTTTTTTCTGAAAAGTGATGATTAATATTTAAGTGCCTATTTTCACTTTTCAAAGCTGTTCCTTCATAATTAACACATACTCAGGTAATTTAAGTTCTAGCCCACAACACTGTGCCTCATTGCAAAGCTAAATGAAAATACTGACAAGCAGCCCTGGCTTTGAAGTATCCTGGCCCTGCTTTACTGCACGGATAGGGCTCTTCTTGCAAGTGATGCTAAAAAGTTTCTCTTCAGAAACTCTACAAGGAAGGTCTCTGCAAGCCATGCAGCAAGAAGCAAGCTAACTGTGAGTGAAAAATCTGCCTAAACATTTGCTAGCTTTATAAATAAACTTGCATTTTTTTATATATATGTATTTTTTTTTTTTAAAAATGAGCCTTACCTGACACAGAGACTGTGTGTGACCTTACTCCTTGCTTCTCATTGTTGGCCAGCCTGGAAAACAGAGGTTGGAATCTCTGAATGCTGTACATTCTGCACACTCAGACACACACTGAGAATTCATCCTAACAGGGCACCTCCTGTAATTAGCAGGGCCAATCCATTTCCCACAGTGACAGATTTGGAGGGGGAGAGAAAAGTCAGAAAGGAATCTACCATTTTAAACCCACTTGGGGGAGTAGGAGTGTAGAGAATGAATTAATGTTTTAATTAGCATATTGTTTCATGATAAAGAACAAATTTAAAGGGAAAAACAAAAGCCAATTTATAACTTTTAAGATGAAGCTGTGCATATCTGAACATTGTCACTCTATGAAATCATTTTTACTTTCTGTATTATCTCCTGGAAACAGAACATGGATTGAGGATATGTCTGCAAAACCACTTGCCATATTGAATTCTATTCATTCTATTTATATTAATTCTATTTATATTAATTTATATGTCCGTAAATTATTAGAATAATTCATTGCAGTTTCTTATACTAAAGAACATTTATACCAAACTGCTTTTAAATTAAACAATTTAAAAATTGTTAAAATTTGTTAAAAATTGTTAAAAATTTGCATTCCAAATTAAATTAAACAATTTAATTTAAATGCAGTTTGGTATAAATGTTCTTTAGTATAAGAAACTGCAATGAATTACTCTAATAATTCTTTTTTTTTCCACATACATATATAACCACAATTTTTATGGTAAGAGAGAACTGCACTTTGTCCTTCCATAAATCTGGAACTTCACCTGGCAAGGCAAAACTTTCCAGATGCAAGATGCTGCTGTTGGCTAGCAGCTTCATATATGTGGAAAAGCCCATTCCTCTGCTGCCAGTCTAAAAACCTATGGGGTGCCTTTGTTTAGACTTAAGCATACAAAACCAGTTTTGGTAAACTATCCCAAAAATGGGAAAAAGCTTTTCCTTCAAACGTACTTTATCCCAGGAACCCCTACAAGTAAAAACAGTTTAAACTTTAAAAGCTATTCTCTGTTTCTTAGTTGCATCTATTTGAGCAAAACCACATTTTTCTCTTCCTTATGAGTGTATGCTAAGCTTACCACTCTTCCTGCTTCCAATCTCAACTTCCATTTTTATCTCCTTCCTGCATTTTAACTCCTTTTTTCCACTACAGAACACTACCTGGCTAGTGAGTCCTGCAGCAGAACCTGTGATGGAAGAGCAACCACTGGTATCTAAGTGGCTCATTACCTGCAGATTCAGGAACAAATCAAATTCCATACTCCATCCAATAGTATAAAAAGTAATAACAGTAATTCTGGGCTCCTCCCAGGAATCAAGGAAGAAACAGAATGAGGTTGCTGGGTCAAAGTAGGCACAGGTAAAAAGACAAGATAAGACACCTTAAACTGCTAAATTCCATTTGGTCTTTCAACAGTTACCTACTTGTTCTGGATATTGGTTCAAGGAGAACATTCTAATGATATGAGACTTTAAGCTGTCTCTAAATGTGGCTATTGAGAAAGCAACTAGATTACAAGCAAGAAAAAAAAGGAGTGAAATTTAGGGGGTCACAATAAGAAAATGCTCAGAGAAAGGGGAGACCAGTATCCCAGTTTTCCAGAAAGGGTAGAGATCTGGCCACTGACACCAGGAGTGCTAAGAATGAGCAAGAAGAATAGGATTGCCTACCACCATCTTATGGAGTACCAACTCCAAAAATATAAAAAGTATTCTTGGTTCAAAGAGATAAATTTGAAGTATTTTCTTGTTTACCTTAAAGCATGAAAAGGAGAGAAATGCCAAGAGGTATCTTAGTAAATGTTATATAATTTACTTGTTGTTTATGGTACCACCATAAAACTAGCTAGAGAAAAAGCTGCACTTTTATTTGCCTCACATAGATTTGCACTTTCTACAAATTCATAATTACTAGCAGAGCAGAATCTTTCTGAATTTCTATATTTCAAAAATAGAACAACAAGTATTTGGTATTTAAATTCTATTTTTTGGGACACCGAACACAGAGGTCACAACTTAGACTAGCCCCATTACAGAAATTTAATTAACAAAAGTTGACATGACAGATTCATGATAGGAGGAAATAAAAATCTATTTTCTGTATTTCACATAAGCAGAAAGAGGGAAAAATATTAAAAACAAGAGCACAGACTGACTCATAGACTGAAATGACAATTCAAAAACTGTTTAGCAGCATTCCTATAATTAAATTTACCCACGGACTCAAAATAAATAGCCTGAATCCCAGTCAAGTCTTTTCCAAAACATCTTTCTTTTGTTACTGTCAAATATGATCAATGCATTACATACTTTTTTCCTCAGATTTTACTTCTGGTATCTGTATAGTTTAATGATGCTGTCAGTCATTTATGCCCCATAGCCCCAAATGACCATCTCCTATTTGTCCTAGAATCCAAACCCAACAATAACAATTAAGCACATATAAAATGTCCTAAAGCATCACTTAAGGAAAACTGTTTGTCAAAATATTTTTCACATAGAAGAAAAAAACCCATAAAACTTACTTTGGTATTGACGGTAAAGCTCTTTCACCTTCTGTGTAAACAAGAAGAAAACAGGATTAAAAATTTTATTTATGGTAGAAGGTATGACAGTAACTCATCTCTAGTCAAAAATGTATTATAATTTGTAATATACATATATATATAACTGGGGTTAGCTTTGCTAACTGCTAACATATAAATTTAACAACTGAAACCAATCTGGATTTCCAAGTAAGACAATTGAAATAAATCATCAGAGCACAGAACTCACCATTTTGATTTCACACATTCATTTGGTTGAAATTATATGACAGTAATGCTTGGCAGCCAGAGACAAAGTGAGCTTTTTGTAAACTATTTTGATAATGTTATAGTGTACCCATGTGTGGATGTACCTGACCAAGTTTTTTTTTTCTCTCTCCCTGTTGGATCTGATGAGACTTATTTCCCCACATAGATTTGATGGCATCCATGTAAGTTACTAATCCTTTACTAAAACACCAGTGATTTGCAGCAGATTGAACTAAGGGGGGGGAAGAAGTATTAAGTGAGAAACTAAAACTCTCTTAAATTGCTGATAAAGTGACCTCACAGAAAATGGAAGAGCAGTATTTCTAGAAAATGGTGATAAACACTAATTACACAAAAATCATGACATTATAAAAGTAAACTACAATCTCACTTTTGTGTATTATGGGACTGAGTAGAGCAATGCCTGATATCTGGAAGTCTGGCATGACAAACTACATGTATTATGTTACAATTTTTTTCCTCTCCAAGCGTAGAACATCATTTGGCTCAGCCAACACTGGTCTGTTTTGATCTGTCTGATGGTGGGTGTTGAACAGGAAAAGTCAGGAAACAAGAAGCTGTGATTTGGAAGCTGACCTAGAGCAGCTCAGCAAAGTGATCAGAGCAAGCATCTGGAACTGATGGGCAGAGGAAGGACAGCAAGATTATACAGGAAGCATGAAGAGGGAAATAAAGGTATTGTGCTATATTTGGGTTAATGATACCTTTTGGGGAAGGGGAAAAAAGCCAAAGACCTTTAGAGGCTGTGTGGAGTGACAAATATGAGATCAAGGGCATGTGGGTGACAGCCTAACAATAAGAGACTGGGGGATAAGTATCCAAAAAAAGACTGTAATGGGAATAGAGGATTCTCACTAATGGAACTGGGCAAAAGCCATCAAACAGGCAGAAGGGTCCTGCTCTCCACGGTGCCTCCCTAAGGTTGTGAAGAGTACCCAAAACCTCCTAAATTCCACCTGATGTCTACATCAGCTGTCAGACACTATGCATGAAAGCATCCTGTGTTCTGGTTTAAATCAAGTTATGCTGCTACTACTTGTTATTCCAACATTGCTCCTACATTTGGCAATGGATTTAATGATGCTGATGAATCACTTGTGCTACTGAAAAAACTGCAGCCTGTTGCTTTTAAAGGTTTAGGACATGATACAAACCTGTCTGTTAAAGAACTTCATATTAAAATTTCAAAGGTAGCTTCATTATATATTTTTAAATCAAGATTACAGATGCACAATTAATAAGCAACTATTAAAAAAAAATTCCCATGTTATTCATCATCGAGCTCCATTGTTTATTAACTGCACAGTAATCAACTGGTTTTCTAAAGAATGAATTTGAATTTCCTCTCAGTTTTTTGTTTTGGGTTTTTTTTGGTGTGTGGAGAACATCAGTACAATATTTGGGGACAGAAAAACATCAGCAAATGATTTAATAACACTTGCAGGGTCACAATGCTTCATATATTCCAAGTATTGACCTCAGCTGCAGATTAGATGGTTTCTCCTGCAAACATAGACTCCAGCCTCTTGAGATTGTGAGAAATACCAGAGCTGGCAATTGCTACTGTGTGCTCAAGTCAACTGCTACCTATCAAAAAGCACTTAAGAGAGGTAAAGACAGAATCCAACCTTCCAGTGCTGTACTAAATTTCCTTAACAATGGGATTCCCATTCTGTTAATCCACAGTCACTTCTCTGAAGAGCTTCCTATCGGTGCAAAATACAAAGAATCACAATAAAACATCTCTTTCACAGCAAAATCCTGATTCCATGTTAAGAGTAAACCTGTTTTACACACTTTGTGAGGTAAGGAGAATGTCAACAGAAGTGGCTTTACATAGCACAGAAAGAGTATTGTGATACAGCTAATGGGTAGAGGGTGTGACAAAGGTGCAAGGAAATTTAAGGTTGCTGGAAAACAGTGAGAGGAAAGGATGGAGATGGGCAGAGACAAGCAGAGACTCTTAATGCAAATTAAACTAATTTTGTTTCCAGATTGGTTGAAAAAACAGGCAGCATGCATGGGTCCAAGCTAACTAAAAAACCCATTATTTTCTGATCATCTTCTTTTTCACTGTCCCTTGCCACATCCCATGATCTGATGTACACATTGACTGTAAAATGTTCAATTATGGACAACCCCAGCTATGGGCAAGGGAAACTGGAAATGAAAGCACATTTTAAAAACAAAAAGTGCAACCAAAAATAAAAACCTACTATTAAATAGTATAATGGATGCCTCCCCTTTCACTGGAGAAAATTCAAGAAAAATCCATCCACATGGAACAACTGATGAAATGGAATATCAAGGCTTATCTTATAGACGCCTACAGGCTCTCTGGGTACAAACTGCTCACTTCAGTGTTTCCCACGTTGGTGCTCATCTGTTTACAGCTTATACCCCAAATAAAAACATGAAACATTCATCAGCACCCTTGTAGGTCTGGGTCTGGAGTCGTTACTAACAGCATCCAGTAAAAGCATATGTTGTTTTTCATAAACTGAAGCCCACAATCATTTGCCCAGTTCTGTATTAAATGTTAAAAATTGGATGTGCAGAACTGTACTGGGGAGTCCAAATCTCAGGACTGGCACTGGGGGGGCTCCAGGGACCCCTGTGAGGAGGGAGAAGAGGGGCTGGGATGAACTGACCCCAACCCCCAACCCAGCCCTGTGCCCCTGGGGGAGAGAAGCCAGGAGAGAAGGTGAAGCTCAGGAAAAGGTGTGTGTGTTAAGTTGTTTCTTTAGTTTTGTCTTTGTTTCTCACAACCTGATTTATTTTAAATGGTAATAAAGTCATTTTGCCCAAGTCCAGTCTGTTTTACCTGTGAGACCTGGCAACTGACCTCCCTGCCTTTACCTCAGCCCATGAATTTTCTCATTATTTTCTCCACCTGAGCTGCTGAGGAGGGGGATGAGCAAGCAGCTGAGGTTTGGTGCTGCTAAGGGCCAAACCTTTTTCTTGATGCCCAACATAGGGCAGGATTTCAAGGCAGCAACAGCAACTGGAAGAGGGAGCAGCCAAAAGCCAGACTGGAGAATACCAGGAAGATTGGATGCTGGTGTTGGGAATGTGACTAAGAGAGGAGTTTTAATGTGTATTTGCTGTATTTCATTGTGGGTTTTTTTTTAAGTATGTGTGTATGGGTATGGTTGGGGTTGGGTTTTTTTGTTTGGCTTTTTGTTTGGGGTTTTTTGGGGTTTTTTTGGTCTTTTTGATGATGATACTTGAAAATTTGATGCTGCTAATTTTTAAATGTAAGTGAAAGTAATAAAGAACATGTATTTTAATGATAATTTTCTAGTTTGTGTGTCACAGAAACAATGGGTGGAATGGTGTGAAGGTGGCTGTGACCAGAACAGGGAAGCTCCTGGCATGTTCTCTCACACCTCTACAACCTCACCACTACCAAAACCTGTGCACCTATAACTTCCACCACACCTGTAATTCCTGGCTCCAGGAGACAGGAAAAGAACTCTCAAGGAGTTTGATTTACCACAGTGTAAAGTGTCCTCACCTGACTGAAATTATTGTGAAAAAAGAATCAGTGAGGGGTCAAAATTGTCAGTATCATAAGAACTACAATACATGCTGCCATTCCATTAAAATTAAAATGCTGCTCACAGTTAATTTGTGTGAAAAGAGAAAACACTTGAAAGAATTTAACAGATTATTTAATTTTGGTATTCTGAAACTCAAAATTTTGAGTCCCTTCCAGCCTGACATTCTATGATCTATAGGAGGTCCCATATAAACATAAGGAACAGCTTTTTCACTGTGAGGGTAACAGAATACAGGCACAGGCTGCCCAATGAGACTGTGGAGTCTCCTTCTCTGGAGACACTAAAAACTTGTCTGGATGTGTCCTGTGTGACCTACACTGGGTGATCCTGCCTTAGCAGGGGGGCTGGACTGGAGGTTGACCTCTCAAGGCCCCTTTTAACCCTTAAGATTCTGTGAAAGCTCCTTAGTGCAAAGTTCAGTCAGTAAATAGCCATTAAATATCAGTATTCTATCAGTGTGCTCATTTCCCATGAGTTAAGTGTGATAATGGAAACACAAATATTAAGTTTATGGTTTCCACACTGGTCTAGTGGGACCTGTATATCAAATTATTAAAGAAAAATATAACAAACTGAACGGAAATATGCCAAACACTGTCCAGGTCTTAAACATTACGTAGTGTTCTTACCAAATTAAGAGAAACTGGATTACTAATGGATAGTGAGACAGATAATATCACAAAAACACAGGTTCTTTCAGTAATCAAGAAGGATAATTTATGAGGAGACTTGCAATCAACATGTAAATTTACAACAAAGAGGGGATGGGAAAGCTCAGAGAGGGGAGAAAAAACATCTGTTGGATCAGGAGCTGTTACATGATTTCTTTCTGATGTGCCTTGTATAATCAAAGCTCACTGTGGGAGGTATCTGGGAATGCAGAGCACGGTGGGGACAGCTCTTCTAGGAAATGTTTAATTAATATTTTGAGTACTGCTATGAGCTTCAAAAGAAGAAACCTCAGACAAAAGAAGACCACAATTTATTTTAATCGGAGGGATTCTCT
The DNA here is from genome assembly GCF_003957555.1 of Calypte anna. Lineage (NCBI taxonomy): Eukaryota > Metazoa > Chordata > Aves > Apodiformes > Trochilidae > Calypte > Calypte anna. The sequence continues at coordinate 147,057,441 of NC_044245.1, forward strand.
TAATGTTTGCCTAAAGAGGAATGTTCCCAAAGTGCTACATAATGTTCCTCTAACTCAATCACTGCTCATTTGGTCTGTGTTAAAATAGACCAAGAAAAGCATCGCAGAAAAACCTCACACTCCATTTAATGCATTGATTTATTTTGCATTCATGCAATCCACAGTGCAAGACATAGATGTGCCTAGCACAACACACAGAAAAAACAGAGATCTTGCCTCTGACAGAGCTTAGGTGAGTGTAGAAAATGTAACAGCTGAATGATGAGGTAGTCAGGTCAGAGGAAGACAAGAATGAGGAAGAAAAAGTTAAACCTTGAGTGGGTCAAGTTTTATTACCACCTATAGCAGCAGACCACGTGGTCTGACCTGAGATGGCAGATGGTTGTATGCATCATGGAACAAGTTATGAAGAAGACACTGTAAATCTTGTAGAGATTTTAACTGGGAGAAGCTCCCCTGCTTGGGTAAGAACAGCACAGAGAACAAGAAAAGGGTTTGGCTGAGAAACAGAAGCAGAGGTGACTGGAGCACAGCCAGTGTCACAGCACTGGAAGCTTCCACACAGGATGAACAGAGCTAAGACTTGATGGAGAGAGACCCTGACTGCCTGCTGCTGTGAATGACAGAACTGGAAGTCTTTGAGCAGGGGTATTTTGTGGAGTTGAGAGCAATTTTTTGTACAAATAAGAAGAGGAAACCCATTCTAGTAGCAGAGGAGCAAGCACTGGCTATGGAGACTGAACAGACCCAATTTCTGAAATACCACCAGTGGTAAGAGTTGGCCACACTCTACCTGTGTGCCTTTAAAGAAAAAGCAGAAGACAGAGTCAGAACTATCTGTCAGCTCAGTATGACTGAGGGGTGGTGAGAGGTAATGTATTAAGGTGTGAAAAAGCTTTTAACTTTGGCTACTTCAGGCTGAAACACTGTCAATCCAGTGGGTATTCAAAGTAAGGTTTTTGGGAGTGAATAAGAAGGATTGTAAGAAGCCCCAACTATCATGTTTCAGAAGAGAAGAAACACAAAAAGCAACTGATTGCAGATGAAGTGAAATAAAAATCTTGGCTTGTGATGCCTATTTTATTTTTAGAAAAATAGACAGCATTATCACTGATGTTAGTGTATTCTTTTGCCATCAAATTTCAATGCCAATGTTTTCATCATCACTGAGTGGTGCACTAAGTTGGCCAGAAGATCTGAGTTTGACTGTTGGACAAGGTGATCTTCAGAGGCTTTTTCCAACTTTGACAATTCTGTGACTCTGTTGGTGTTGAGAGAAGATTTTCCTCTGTACAGAGATGAGGCTGCACAACTAAAACAAAACCTAACAAAGCAGTTTGTGTTGAAGCTAAAGGTTAGAAATCTCAAACCAACATGAAATTCAAAATTAATTTGAACAATTCCTAAGTGTTGTCAAAGCATCTAACACCTACAATCATGTTTCTTTGTTACTGAATGACCAAATTTCAGTGTTTTTTAGTTTCCTTATGCACAGGTAAGATGCTGAATACAGACCTGGGAAAGACCTGAACTATGTCAATAACACTTCCTCACTTGAATGACTACAGACCAGGGAAAACCAGGGGCACAATGGGACTCAGGTTCAGACTGGAGAGCTTCTGGAATGGTTTGTGTGACTTACTGTATTATAAAGGGGGTAAGGGAACCAGTTTATTTATTGTTCTAGAAATAAAAAAAAGTTGGATTTCAGAAGATTAGTACAAGAGGACAGAAATCTCCATTCTTAACCAGCTTTGCTGAGGTTTTTGCAATAATTTAATTTGTCTAAAATTAGAAATTCTAGTAAAGTTTAATTAAAATTATCTTTTTAAAGGTAGGTGTACCTACACCTTGGTCTCTTCCAGTTTGTGGGTTGCTACAGAAACAACTGATCAACACTAAAAAATACATCTCTATTTTAGTTATCTTTTATGAGAAAGGCTCATGAGAGATCTTGCAGAAAGTTTAATTTTTAAAAGAAAGAGCTTTGTGATGAGAAAGTTAGGAGTATCTGAGAGGATGGCAGAAGTTTTTAAAAATAATCAGTTGTCAGAACCACACCCTAATGCATTCTAAACAGCCTCTTTGGATTTACACTTGTATATTAGGGAATCACACTTCACAATAACATGACCTTATTAGCAGTGCCTTTAATTACAATTTACTTCTTCTAAAAAAGTTCAGAATAATGCACAACAGTGATTACTGAAACCCAATCTAAATCACCAGCCATTAAGTACTGAGTGACATTTACTATCAGGGTTTCTAATACCTCATGGTTCCTCCCTGAAAGCCTCCAAATGAGGTTTTTGCTGATACCTTGTGTCTTCTATTGAAATGCAAACTAACCTAGGAGGGGATAGGAGTGTAGCAGCTACCAGAATGAAAGGTGCCCTTACCTTTCTGGGGCCTGATAATAAAGGATTGCGTGGATCCATTCACCAGCCGGCAATACCCATCTATCAGGTCAGCCATGTTCTCTGCAATGGTTAAGGATGGTGCTGTCACTGTCAGAGGCTAAAGGAGGAAAAAAAAAACAAGGCACCAACAAAGAGGCATTATTTATTGTGGCTGCAAACACTGGCAGAACAGCTGTGTCCTTGCATCACAGCTTCGTACACCCTTGCAAACAGTAAACAGAAAAATGGGGGTGGGTAAAGAACTATCAGATTCTTGCTTTACCTTTTCTGTAGCAGATTTGAGTTTTAGAAAGCACAGCTGATAAACGGAATATATCAATCTGGGATGTTTAACCACTGTTCATTACAACTGCTATGACTTTCATGGCTATAATTACAACAAGTCTGAGGAAGCTGCTTATTCCTTAAAACTCTTACAGGTGGTATTTTCTTCCACTCTTTTGCTACCACAGTTTATTCTTTGCTTCAAAAACTAACCTTATCACTTTCAAAATGATTAAAATTGTAAGAAAAAAAAAAGTGACAGGGGAAAAGGAGACATATAGACAAGCATTAATTTTAATACCACCAACATTCATCACCCTCTGTGCAGATGTCCCATCTTGCCTCCGATCATTCTTTACCACAGTGACTGCTTTCCAGTGCACCAGACCAAGGACAAGATTAATTTCACTTCCAACTCTGCCTCCATCTAATATGGAGGAAGAAATTTTCCCTCTTTTGTATTTCCCCTTTTCACAAAAGTGAAATTGCTTAGTTTCCTCTTTAGGACATAGCATCATATTTCCTATTAGGCTATTAGGTTGTGCTAGTATTTTAAAATTAAGCTTCTTTTACAAGTAAAGTATACAACCACAAGATGCAAACCCTAAAACATTCACTATGCTCAAAATCTATTTAAAAAAAAATCTGACTAATGATGACTGCTCACACTCAACTTCCCTTTCCCCTTAAAGCACACCCACTGAATGCCCAGTATACAAAATGTCAAAATATAATAATCTGGTTTTAATTACAGGAGGAGCAAGAGTTTAACTAAGTCTTTGTGCCCATACACATACAGGCAATCCCTGATGAAACATGCACAAGCAAAAGTGAAGTATACTTTTAATATACCATAATCAAGACAGTAGAAAAATCCAGCAAGAAGCTACAGACCACAACAAAAGCATAATCTACAAAATATCCTCATTAATACTGTAGTCATCTCCACTCCTTCCCAAGAAAACTAAAGGTAGTTTGTTCATGGTAACTTTCAATATCATACCTCAGGTGCACCTGCTATCTTGAGTTGCAGCATCCCTTTTCTGTCCTTGTCTTCACTGTTTGAATACTGAATAGTCTGCACTTGATTAAAGTCTGCCAGATGAGTTGGCTAGAGAAAGGAAATAGAAAAAGTGGAGAAAATGTCATAATTGCAGCAAAACACTCGGCCTTTAGCCCTGGTGTTGCAAAAGCACACACATAATTTAATCTCCAAATTACACTTCTATAAGTCAGTTCCTCTGCAGTTTCATCAGGCTCTGGCAAACAATGTATACACCAATGTACACAGAATTTGCAAAACGAAACCAAGCACCCAGTTTGCCTACAGAGGTCACTGTTGAGTAACTGCAGGCACACTTAGAAGTGGAAACAACCTCTGGAGGTCAAGACATAAAAATCAACAGGTTAACCACATAGTATTTGCATTCACAGGATACCCAACCTACCTCCAGAGTGCTTTAAGAGGTGTGTTGTTAGCTGGCTATGTACTCTTGATCTCCAAACCTTTTCACTACCTCTGATTTGATTTCAACAGAAGTTGGACATGAGCTCAAGTTAGGACTGGAAGGGTCTCAGACATTTTACTAGAACCACCTCTCTGAACACAACCACCTTGCACCATGGAGTTGTACAAGAAACACTAACAAAGTCAGCATCAGGGAATGAAAAGTATGTTAAGGATACAAGTAAATCAAATAAACCACCAACAATTGCACAAATGCTAAACAGTAACTGATAAAACAAGCTCTTCACTTACATCTTCCCAAGGAAGATGAGAATAATTTAGAATAATTTTCATGTTTCATTGTTAACATCTCCACTAAACACTTCAAATACTGCAGATGAGTACTTCATTGGGTACAGAAGTCACCAAGTTCAGAGCTAAAGCTGACACAGTCTCACTTGTTAACCCAACTGCATATCCTGATCCCAAATCAGGAGTTAATAGCTCAACAACAGCTGCATATGCTGAATTTCCAAGCTCTTCTGTGCTTAACTCAAACACTGTCATTCCCCTTTGTGTGAAGTTCAATTCACAAGAGGTCATGGTTGTCAGGAGAGTAACTCAGAAAAGAAAACAGAAGCAGACTTACATTTGCACCCTTGTCTGTAAGGTAACTGATTCCCTCTTCTGGGCCAATTGCCAGTTCCACTGAAATAATCCAGCTTGACTTCAGAATCAAAGGAAAAAGACAGGGCAAAATTTCAATAGTAAAACAAGACCTTACTATGAAACACTACCCTCCAATGTTATAATTACAGTTTTTATTCTCTAGAAGCTTGTAACACCTTCAAACAATTTAAAATATTTTAAGATCAAGTTATTCTGTAAATAGCAAAACTCCTCATGACTGATTTCCTGGGGATCTGTGCTACTCAAAATGTGTTTCCATGTGTTTTATCTTAGGTCTGCACAAGAACTATGTATTTCCTACATTTCCTCTTCTCATGGATGCTGATGTTCATGTTCTAATTTCTGCTGGAGTGCCTATTTTCACAAAGCTTGCAGACTTAAAGCCCTTTCTCAAAATTTATTTGAAATTGGTAGAGATTAAAAGGCATTAGAGGAAAATTTACAAATGAAAAAGCTGAGCAGACTCATTTCCTCAGGAACCCAGGTTAAAAATATCTTGACTTTTACAACAAAGTACCAATAAAAACATGTAATATTGTACAATTCCTACCCTACTAATGAACAGTGCTTTTTTTAACAGTCAACTGAAAAAGGCCTAAATAAAATCAATAAATAGATTTTGCTGTTAATGAAATCCAAGTGCTCATCTCTACATCAAAATAGGAATTAAGCAAGCAATTAGTTACAAAACCAATTAGACTCATAACTCCAGCATGTATTCTGGTGACTGTCACATTGCTCTACTTACACCAAGAGCACACTTGAAGCATTCCTTGTCAAATCTGTACACTGGAGAGAGGATCTCAAAGAATTTCAGAATACTTTCTTCTCTGTTGAGGTTGGCAAATTGTCGAAATGTTTGTTGGATTAATTTTCGTAGTGTTTTGGCCTGTGTATTAAAATGTTTAAAGATTATTTTAAATATAATCAGTGACAGTGAATTTTCAGAGTTTCAGTCAGTATCACAGCAGTTTATCAATGAGATGCAGACTATTCTCAACAACAACAAAAATAGCTGCAAAATATAGGTAAAATTCTGCCTTCTTGCTAGGAAACAAAATAATTTCTGGTATATATTATAGAGGGAATATCTAACCAATAATGTTTTGAATAATTATAATAAAAGACACCTTAACCTTTGCAGGAACTATTTTGTCTAGATTCCTCATTTCTCCCAACTTCTTAACTGTGCATCCACACAAAACCACATCAACCAACACCATTATATGAGGTTTTAAACTTAAAATCACCATTCTCACATCTGATAGTACAGCCCAGCCAGTGCTGTACCTAAGATTACCCATAATGGACTGGATTCTTGAAGTCTGATAATATGGCAAAATAACTTCCATATGAAATTTAAATAGTAAATTAAAAATAGTAAATTAAACTATGATCCTCCCAACATCTGGGACAGTGTGACAGAGCAAGACACTTAATCACATATCCTGAAAAAGAACTTATATAGAGAACACAAGCAGACTTTCAAACAACTGCATTAAAAACCATAACCAAACGGACAAAAAACCAAACCAAACAAAAAGCAACCTAAAAAAACCACCAAAAAACCAAAAAAGCAAAACCTCAAACAAAAAACCAAAAAACAAAGAAAAAGCCACAAACAAACAAACACAACAAAAAAATCTCCAAACTAATCAAACAAACCTCTATTAAGGCTTCTAAAAAATGAAGTATCTGCCTCTACATGCTGTATAATCCCTGGGAAGGCTGCTAACCTTATCATAATAAAAACAGAATCTGAGAAGCCATCTCTTTAGCAGGCCCCAAAACTGAAGAAGAAATCAATAATCCCAAACAAAATAATGTTTCTAAACACCAGAGTTCACCTAGCCACAAGTGCAGCACCTTCTTCTCATCTGTCCCTATCGTAAGAGCACAGGTATACTCTGGAAGTGGTGTGGAGCCAGGTGATCCCCTGGGTTTTCATCACTGTTTACATCATCTGGACCCAAAATGTCAAAACCACAAGCACATCTCTACTTCTTTCCTTTCCCAAAGCTTGACTGTGTTTAAAAGGACTGAACAGGTTTAAGAAACCCCTTACTAACACCCATTTTTCATATATCTTCCAATTAACAACAATAATAGAAGGCAAAACCATGCTTATTTTTGCAAGGTTAAGACAGGAATTACCATTGTTCCTCTACCAAAACATATATTAATGTTCTATTGCAACAGCACTAAAACTCTTCATTCTTTCAGGTTGCTTTTAACAGCTCCAGGCACTACACAAATACAAACTTCCTTTTGTCCTTAGCACACCCAGTCAGACTCAGTAAGCCTTTAAAGAACATTAAGAACCCAAAAGAGCCAGAATTTTTTTAAAGGAGTGTTCAGCAGACTGACTCTAACAGCAGTGATCCAAGGCTGTTGCATATTCACAAACAAAATGATGCTCAGTTTTGCAAAGACAGATATATGGGCTGGAAAACCTTTAGCTAAGCACATAAGCTTCATGTTATAAAGTTAACCAAAAGTTCTGCCATTTTGTTTTCATTTCAAATTGCTGTGTAACTTCAGCAGAACCTTCTACCTACTATTAGGTGGATCATTACTCCAACAGATACTTGGGGAGGATAAAGCAAATACTGGTAGCCAAAAGCCCTCCCTACTGCACCCAGAGCTGCTCCACTTTGTTAGGACAAAGTTGTCGCAGACGACACTAAGCTGGGGGGGAGTGTGGATCAGCTGGAAGGCAGGAGGGCTCTGCAGAGGGACCTGGACAGACTGGAGAGTTGGGGTGATTCCAATGGGATGAGGTTCAACAAGGCCAAGTGCCGGGTCCTGCACTTTGGCCACAACAACCCCATGGGGAACTCCAGGCTGGGCACAGAGTGGCTGAGAGCAGCCAGGCAGAAAGGGACCTGGATTGACAGGAAGCTGAACATGAGCCAGCAGTGTGCCCAGGTGGCCAAGAAGGCCAATGGCATCCTGGCCTGGATCAGGAAGTGTGGCCAGCAGGTCCAGAGAAGGGATTCTGCCCCTGTACTCAGCCCTGGGGAGGCCACAGCTTGAGTCCTGTGTCCAGTTCTGGGCCCCTCAGCTCAGGAAGGAGATTGAGATGCTGGAGCAGGTCCAAAGGAGGGCAACTGGGCTGGTGAAGGGACTCGAGCACAGACCCTATGAGGAGAGGCTGAGGGAGCTGGGGGTGTTCAGGCTGGAGAAGAGGAGGCTCAGGGGAGACCTCATCACTCTCTACAACTCCCTGAAAGGAGGATGGAGCCAGGGGGAGGTTGGGCTCTTTTCCCAGGCAACTTTCAACAAGACAAGTGGGCAGGGTCTTAAGTTGTGCCAGGGGAGGTTTAGGTTGGAGATTAGAAAGAATTTCTTTAGGGAGAGGGTGATCAGACATTGGAATGGGCTGCCCAGGGAAGTAGTGGATTCTCCGTGTCTGGAGATATTTCAAAAGAGACTGGATGTGGCACTCAGTGCCATGGTCTAGCAACCGCAACGGTGGTTCAAGGGTTGGACTTGATGATCTCTGAGGTCCCTTCCAACCCAGCCAATTCCATGATTCTATGATTCTATGACTCAGATTAATACTGGATCTATTGTTTTCCTTTTTAGAGAGAGACCTGATACTATGGGAACCGAAGATCCCAGACTTAACTGAATATCTTACAAATACCAGGAGTAAGACTCTGTAAATGGGAAAAAACCTGGTAGCTCAGGAGTGTCACAAATATTTCAGCCACTCAGTTGATGAAAAATACTTTATTCTGCCCATGGTTTGCTCTCCTGGCCTTTTTTCAACATCATCTTGACTTCCATGCATAATGGCTTATGTTATTTGGCTGTGTTCAATCCACAAGATGACCTGCTCTTAACTATGAGATCCTTAATAATGTGTAAACATAGAAAGTCATAACACAAAACACACCTCTTCTAGAACAGAAGAGAGACATTTATGAGAAATATCTGCAAATGACAACTACAGTGGAAATGCACAGAAAATTTCCTCTTTAGGTATCTCCTAAGAACTATTTTTTTTTTTCTCCTTTTTTCCTCAAAGCATGCTCTAGGGTGCTCAGGAAGGCTTCTTATGTGTTAAGGAAATACAATCTGGATTACATCCATTTCCTGCACCCTCCCCACCTCCCAGTTGTTGGTTTGGTGTAAGTAAATTCCCCCCATATGGTATTTGTATACTTAATACACTTGCATATGAGAGCACAACATAAGTCATGGCATGTTAGAAGCATTTACTAAGTTAAATGCAGGAAGATTTCCAATACTCCTCTAGTGAAGTAATGAAAAAGGAAGGCTTGTTGACTCAGTAACTTTTCCTCTGTTCTTGAATTAGGCTCAGTTATTCTTCCTTGAACACAGACAAACAGAACTATTTGCAGCATACACAAGAGAGAGTGCTTTGTGCAATTATTTCCATGTTTCCTCCTGGGACAGCACAAGTTTTCTTTTACATGGCTTACAGATGCCCTGTGATCAGCTAATACACACAGCTCTTTAAACTCACCAGTTTTTTTTTATTTATTTAATAAATTCCCCAAAAAAGATGAACTTTGTTTTTAAACCACTGTATATCACCTCATACTTTACACTTTTTAATATTTTGATTTTAATTTTTCTAACCTTCTGGTCTTCCCATACAGAAAGCTTTACCTCTTTAATGGAAAAAATTAATTTTATATTTCTTGACCATCAGAACCATTCTTTTGCCAGACAGTTCAAAATCATTTGTCTTCACAAAGCGAAGTAATTTAATCATTTGAATGAATCCTAGATTATTTTAATAGTGATTTCATTTACATTAAAAAGCTGATCCATTTTTCCTTCTCTTTTCTCCCCTCTTCCTAAGTCCAACATTTTTATCATGTCTTTGCAAGGTTTTACTCAGCTTCACCTGGCAATTCTTGCTACTCCTTCCTGCTCTTCTCCCCACTCCATAATTTCTAAAGAGCAGTTCTCATTGTTGGTCAGTTTTCTGTCTCTGTAATATCATTTTCGAGACAGTTATGCATTCTTTTACGTCTGGAGCCATTCACCACAATTTCTCCCTTTAGCAGAGAATACAGTTTCAGATAATTGCTTAAATTAAAATGCAGAGTTATTTCTTATATTCACTTGACTTCATTAGCTTATTTTAAAAAGTCTTTTGAAACAAAACCCCCTCATGAGAGACCTTTTTGTTTATGCATTTAAATCACAATGTAGAAAACTTTCTAAATCTCAAATTGAATTATATTATTTTTATAAAACCATTGCTGCTTAGCAAATGCATCTATAGAATACCAATATATTTTTATACTTTCATGTATAAATTGTAACAGATTTTAACAAGACATTTGCATCAAGATGGGGAGGCTGTTAAAATTCTTGGTGACCATGCTTAACCTCCCTTTTCATTTGCATTTTTCACTCTGGAAACATATGGACTTCAATGGAAGTGGGATTCAAATAATGTTTGTAGTCTTAACTGGGATTAACATAAGTGGAAATTACTGAAAATCTTCTTTGAATGAGTCGGATACAGCCTTGAGCAAAGAAGGCAGAATATGGTTTATTGAGTTGCCACTAAAAATAGGCTGGTTTCTTACACATTCCCTTCTTCCTTAGCCAGAGGTCTCATTCCTCTTTTGGAAAAAAAGAAAAAAAAAAGAAAAAAAGAAGAAAAGTTCTTTGATACCAGAGGGTGAGGACTCATTTTGAACCTTTGTTCTAGGCCATGGAACTCATTTCTATCTTAGTTCTGCCAGCTGCACACCTGTACTATAGGAGCTTATATTAATAATGTCTGAGAGGGTACAACAGGAGAGCTGTGGATCATGCAGTGGGTCCTGCTGCAGGTGGTAGGGATTGGTCTCTTTTGCCAGACGACTTTCAACAAGACAAGAGTGCACGGTCTCAAGTTGTGCCAGGGGAGGTTTAGGTTGGATATTAGAAAGAATTTCTTTACTGAGAGGGTGATCAGCCATTGGAATGGGCTGCCCAGGGAAGTAGTGGATTCTCCGTGTCTGGAGATATTTCAAAAGAGACTGGATGTGGCACTCAGTGCCATGGGCTGGGAACTGCAGCAGTAGTGGATCAAGGGTTGGACTCGATGATCTCTGAGGTCCCTTCCAACCCGGCTGATTCTATGATTCTATATCTTATCCATAAGACAGCTCTGACATTTATTCACCAAGAGAGCACAATTGCACAACAATTCCCTTATGACTGTACAGTGAAAATGATAACACAATTTTCAGATTTCTGACACTTTTTTTAAAAGTAGTATAGAATTGACTGGAACTATAATTACCTTCACTGAATCTAGTAAACTCTTCGGAAAAAAACGCCTTAAACCAACATCTTTCCTGAAACAAAAACACACACACAGTATTAACAAAAGAAAAACATTATGCAGTATCACATTGCTCTACTTCAGGATGGTGTTTTGGGTTAGTTTTATGCTTTGTTATTTTAAGTAACACATGCAATTCAAGAAATTATTTTCATAATAAGGCCCCTGACAATCTCAGAGTAAGAAAAACACCACAGTCTAAACCACAGTCACTCCACAGCAAATGTGGGGGATGGCAATGTCTTCCAGGTTAAAACTCAAAAGGAGCTTACAACAGGTACCTGGTGTGGGAAGCACATTATCTGAACTGTTGGCTTGAGCAGAAAGAAGTTTTGAGAGTAAAAACTGTTCTGTGTACATGTAGTAATAATTTAAATTAAAATATGTAATCAGCAGAGGAGGGAATGACATGAAAAGGGTAAATTCTAATAAACATCTATTAGAAGTGAGAAGGAGATACAACATAAAGGAAAGGCCTTCTTGTGATTCCACATGTTCCACTACTGTTTTATCCTTTGCACACTATAAGAATTAATTAATTTTTACAGTCAGTTATTCCTCTTATTAAACACAACTTTTTATTGGAAGCAATCTGACTTTTTGCATCTGTCAAACAGGTCCTAATTCTGTCTGTGAGCCCAGATTTTGCAAACTGAATTACAAACTCATTTTCATACACATATATATAGGGTTGCTGCCTGGTTGACACCCAGAGTTAGAAGGACTAATTATGTTAGTGGCTCAGATGTGCTGTACCTCCTTTATGTCTGACATTTATGTATGACCACAGGTAAATATTAGCTTCAAGAAGGATGTCTAAGAAGTTGCCAGAGATATACATTAATGCAGAAGTAGATTGTTCCACAATCAAATATATCAAACATTGCTCAACCATCAACTAGTTCTACAGTATTTGAAAATTGCAGGTAAAAAAGAAAAAACTGTAAGAAAAATGTAAATAGAAAAAGGACTTACATCCATGACTCTCAAAGGCATTAATGACTTTCCTTTAAGAGCTTAAAAGTTTCTTTTAAATAAATATCTTTATTTGCTTCTGAAATGAGCATGAAAGCAAGCTTCCCCTGACTGCATGCTTTGAACAGAAATATATCTGAAATTCTTATATTTGGCTCAGAAAACAAAAGCTGTTGGTGAGCCTGAGATCTACAGTGTGTATTTACTGCTAACTAACAGAGCAAGAAGAAAGCCAACATCCAAGTTAATACAAAAATCTTACTCAAAATAATGAAACAGGGTATTTTTAAAGCTCTCCAAAGATAGACAGTATACAATTTCAGGAAACATACTAAAAACACCCTCAACTAAGAGAAGCAAAGTGTTCATGCATAGCAGCAAGCACTGGCATCTGTGCAATGACAGTAAGCTGAAAGGTTATAAAACTTTCATAAATGTTAATTCCTTTGATGCATTTCTTCTCAAATGCAAATTACATGAGGTTTATCATCCCACACAGTTAAATAAATCTAACACACTATTACCATCTAAATAACATGCAAAGACATTTTGACAAGGAATATATTAGTTAAACATTAAGCATTTGAGAGAGAAATGGAGTTTTCAGAAATGAAGCAGCCCACACCACTTCAGTGCTGTTCTCTCTGATTCATTATTAGGAGTTGGAAGAGAAGCTTTTGGTACAGATCTGTATGTAACAAACTCACAAGAAATTCTTGTGCAGAGTACAACAAAACTCTTTTTTTTTTAAATAAAGCACATCTTGTGTTTGACCGAGAGAGCAAATTTATTTACTGAAGAGAATTTGAAGTAAGGAGCACACAGATTTAATGCCATGGTCAGCAATGAACAGGGGGTACCTATAAATAACAGAATAAGCATTGAAAATTGGAACATACAAATAAACACAACCCTAGAGAACTCGTTCCCTTCTATCCTCAGCTGCACTGGGTGAGGGTAAAATGGCCAACTTGGGATACACACCAACAGTTCTACAGATTAAAATCTTAGACATCTGTTTTCTGACTGCCAGTAAGAGATAATTAGCAGCAAGATCCTGGCTTTGTATTTAACCTACTTCATCCTACTTGCAGGATTAAATGTAGATCTATTTTTTTATGTATACACTTCAGTATGATTAGTAAAATACCAGCTACAGCTAGATGATATTGCTTGTCCTGCAACGATGAGAAGCTTTAGGCAACACCTACCTTTATTTCTATTTTTCACCTCAATTGAAGTTACAACAAAAAAAATAATGTTAGATTAACATAATAGACTTTCACATGCTTTTTACAAAATTGTGGCTGCAGCTGCTCCTTCGTATAGCTCCCATTTTTCTACTTGTAATTATCCCTGTTCTATGCTAACAAGCTTCACATTTATTATGAAAAAAATTTCTTCTTTCATTACATGAAGGCCCAACCATAAAAGGCTACTTAACAGTTTGATTCTATCTACATCCAGATTTGGTCTTGTATGAAAACCCGATCAAAGACAAATACCCATCAAACAGACATCTGACAAAGACAGGCAAGAAGCAATCACACCAAATGCAAAAAAGTACTATTTAAAAATTGCACTCAGCTGGTTAAGAGCCTCGTGTTGTACTAAAAGTAGCAAAAAAAACCCAAAAAAAAAACCAACCCAAAGCAAACAAAAAGCCTCACTTGAGAAATAAATATTACTTGTGTAGATAAACCTTTATAAGGCTATTAAGATGGCAGGAGGGAATGAATTCACTTTGGTGATCACTGGCACTTTCTGCTGACTCTTACCAGCCTATAATTATCTATAGCCAGTTTAAGGTGCTTTTATCCCTCATCTCTCCCAGCTGAAACCCACAGAAAAGACATTTTACTTTAAAAAATAAAAAAACCTCTTGAAGTACATAATTCTACATTTCCAATTTTGAAGGCCATTAAGCTGTTAGATTTGGTGTATGGGGGTTTTTCTTCACTTTGTCTTTCACAGCAGCAATTAAGTTATTTCCTACCAAAACTGTTACTGCATGAAAAAACACATGCCCTGGAAAAAAATAAGTCACTGATAAATTGGAAGCAACCCCATATTGAGTCTTCCAGGACCCCTCACCTGTTCCAATTATTATTCAATACTTCATGTCATCTGTTATGGCCCTTGGTTACTCTGTCCTATAGTTAAGCTAACCACTAATGTTTGTAGCTTCTGAGTTGACTTAAAAATATCCTTTCTCAAGTTTTTGCTGGAACATATGGAAATTGCAACCACGGTACCAAAAATTGCCAAAAAAAAAAAAAAAAAAAAAGGATATTGCAACCAAAAGCTCCCTTTTCCTGAAGAGGAGGACATGGATCAGAATTTCTCCAGGTCAGAGTATTTTCACATCTTTTTCCTGTCACCTTCTAGCCATGTCTACCTGCTCGCCTTGTTATCTTCATTAGTCTTTTCTCATTATCTTATGTGTTTCCTCAACCAGGATATTTCTACTGGTTTACTGACATAAACCTACAGTGTTTCAAAAAAATCTAATTCAAACAAAACCAAAGCTTTCAGATTCTGCAGTTAAAGGAGTACTATATAAATCAGAAAGTAATTCAATAAAGTTACCTTTACCTATTAGAGTTTCCTAAAAAATCCTTGTGAACTTAATGTGATGAAAAATCTCCAAGTTCTCTGATTTCACACCTTGGATAGTTAGCACATTTTATTTAAAAAACAATACAAATACTCTACTTTTACTTCAACCTTTTAGCACAATTTTATAGTAAACTCTATAGCATCTATTCATAAAGTAGTGAAGAGCAGATCATTGGTGTATGTATGTATGAAACATTATTCCACTAAATTAATTCAAATAAAACCAGCTTTCATCTCCTAAGATTCTAAGAGATGTGGATTGTTTAGGCTGAATCCACATACTGCACAACAAGCAAAATACTTCAGTAAAAAGATGCTCCCTGGTCTTCTTAAACTTTGGGATACACAGATGAACACCAAACTTCCTAAATCAGGAAATCCACTCACTGAAGAAGCAGAAGAAAAAACCAATACCACAAACATTTTCAAGTAAATCAAACTTTACCACAGATGAGTCCTTACTGAAGAATGCAATATACACAGAAAACCATTTAGAAACAAAATCACCTTGGAATTAGGCTTGATGAACCCATAAAAATTAGCACAGTTGTAAAGAATCATTAATAAGCCTCCTGTGTTTCTGGACCAGAGTTAAAGGTGCTCTTCCTACTTCTGTACCTTGATAGGTTGCATCAGCCTTTTCTTATATTTAAGCACTCCAAGATCTTAACAAACTTCATGGGGAAAATAAATTACAATAGAAACCTTCTGTTATTAAACTGAATTTAATGTTCCTGATAAAGAAACAGTTGAAACCTCAAGCTAGAACACAATACTTACTCTAACACTTCATAGTTGGACTTCTTTTCTAATGCATTGCCTCTCATCTCTCCGTAGGATCTCCTGAATTCAGGAAAAATATTTGAAAGTAACAATTATTGGATGATCCAGCCTGAAACTACAACATCAATGTAATCAAGTATTTTAGAGACTTACCATTAGGAAACACTGGTAGAATGAATTCAGACATAAATGTTAGTATGTTATTCTCTTCCCTCAGCAGTTCAGGTTCTTATTTTATAAAATAATTTCATGAACTGAACATTACACAGGAATACAGTCTTTTCAGTACTTCACTTGGAACCAACTTAACACTGCTATCAAAAGAAGTTGCCTAAATTGCCCTTCTGCAGCTCCTTTCTAGCTCCAGCAGCTCCCTCCTTTATAACAGCAGTAGTGTCTGTACATGTGTAACAGGGAGAACCACCAGAACCTGAGAATGATGAAAATCCAGACAAGTTCACATCAAAAATTAAGGAATAAATCATAAATTAGTAGCTGCTGTTAGGAGAAGGCTGGGATAAATGCTTTCAAGAGTTAAGTGGACTACTAATGCTTATGGTCTGAGTAGTCATCTGATAGAAATATCTCATGAATATGCTCAGAAGAGCCATGGCATGAGAAACATGGAAAGCAGGGACTGACAGATGGATTATTATACTCACTACATGTTTTGAAATAAGGGACCAACAACTTTATGGATAAGGAGCTTGCAGTTCCACAAAAAATTTCTGTTTTCTCTGAAGCTATCAGCAAAACTTACAACAAACCTGTCAGGTTTTCCTGCAATTGACAATTTAATAACCCTAAATTTTATTTTGGAAAGTACTGCTTAAAGCACACTTATTCTCTGAAGAAAAACTTAACATTTGCCATTAATTTCTTAGCAGTTTTACTTCTTCTCTAATCTCCTTGTGCAAGATAACACCGAGACAAAAGCAAATGTTTCAGACTGGAAGTTCTTCATAAATTAGCAAAAAAACCCCACCCAACACATGAATTTCAAAAGCTGTGCTGGGAACTCTCTCAAGGATCTCTTAATCTGATAAATTTATCTTTATTTTCCAGCTGTCTGTACAGTTGACAAGAACACCAAAAACACCCAAAAGAATCCTTGAGATTTAATAATTTGAAGATAACACATTAAAATTGAGTAAATGCAGAGAGAAAAGGTAGACAGCATTTCTTTTTAATTACATTCTATAGCTGCAGGGTTTATATATGCACAATGACAAGATTATTTGCTAAATAACACCACAGATGCTGGGTGTTTAAAGTATATTTCACTGTAGACTACAGGCCTTGGAATTATTCAGATGAAGAATTCCCCCAAAAGGCAGTATATCAAGATGTAATAAATTAAACTTTTAAAATTGATGTTAATTTAAAAAAATAACTAGAACACAGTTACAATGGAGTCTACCCAAGTTTTTTTCAAACTACTTTACAGCACAGAAGTCTTATGATGTTTTATTCAGCTTTACTAGTCAGACATCAATAAACTATTATAAGCAGTTTCAAAATTAATGTATATATTGTGTCAGAAACATGTTGAATAATAAACAAAATTATCAGCTTACCGGATTTCAAGGCAACCTAGTTTCAAAGCAATCTCCTGGTCCACTTGATCTGCTATTTCTAACATATAGTCATTTTTCACCTACAGCAAAAGAAGTAGGCATGCATCACACAAAGATCAGTTCAGTGCCAATACAGACTAAAAGACTGCCCAGACAATTTCAGAATAAATGTCTTTATTTTTGTGATTGACTGTTCTCAGTGCATGATGAGACAAAAGAAGTTATGTTCACAGTCTCCACAAATGAGCTGCAGTTTTGTAAGAAACCCATTTTGACTGCAATGAACTTGACAAAAAACATTTATCCTTCTCTCCCCATCAAGATTACATATGTTATATTAAATATAATCAAACTCTTCACAGGAGGCTGGGCACACCTGCATCCAGGACAGGTGAACATATGCTGCATTCATGATCCACCTTGGTCAACAGGTTTTAATTTTGAAGGTGCATTTAATTGTGCCTATAAACCAGAAAAACGTCTGTGGGTGAATGTGAAAATGAAAACAGAAGTAAAAAGAGTAGTATGTGACAATCATACTACATACTGACTTAAAAATATGTTTGAACTTGCAAGAAGAACAAACAAGAGTGTAACTAGATGGCCACCATCTACTGTAGGAAATAAAACACACCAAGGAGTGTGCTCTGACCCTGAAGCCAACATAATGGAGAAATGGTCAGAGCTCCTGAAGGGGATGGTCAGGACAAAACAGTGTTTGGACACGCAACAATCCCAAGCTGTGCTTGGGCACACTCTAGAAGAATGGTCAAGAGCAGAAGATGTACCACAGAGCAAGGTAGGTATTTGCCAAGATGGACCATGGTGGGTCAAAGCTTCATCACCTGCCCTGGACTTGTTTTATTTGCTAACAGCAATGTAGGTAGAAAGCCTACTGTTTATACAGTGCTTTCACAACACTGCAGTGAGTAATTTATACAGTTATTAACAAGAAAAAAAAAAAACAACAGACAATAAGAGAACAGAACCAGCCCTGAAGAACTTTTCTCTGCAAATCCTGTCTTTCATGCAACAAGTTTTTGTCACCACTGACATACCTCTACATTAGTACAACCTCTCTGTAACAGCTCACGTGATGGTCATGATTTCTTATGAAATCAGAACTTGTTACTGAGATCCTAAAGCCTCTTGCTGCAGAAAGTCCTGAGACAGCACAAAAATCCACAATTTACTTGCAGATCAAAGAGAACATTCCACATCGTGAGAGAAATGCACTTCACAAAATGTTTTTTGAGTTATGGTAAGTGGTAAGGAAAGCTATTTCAAACTGCTACTGCTATGAAATTCTTACTTCAGAAGATATAGAAGTAGAGCAGATTCAACAACTGGAGGTTGCTCCAGTCACCATCCTCCCAGTAAAACTAAAGCACGCACCAGAGCATTCCCCAACCACCAGCTGGATCCTGCCCTCAGCTATGAAGCAACAAGTACATGAGACCTTCATGGTTATGCAGTGCATGAAAATGTTTTATTTTATATTTTCAGATGTGGAAAAAGAAGTAGGAGCAACTGTGTAAGAGTGAGGATATGAATTATTACAATAGCTGCAACACCAGGAGAAATCTTCTTGTATTTAAGAGTCATCCAGGTACTCAAACTTTTGACAACCCCATAAGCTCTTAGTTCTTCTCTGTTCAACTCTCACAAATGCTAATGAGAGACAGAAAAAGAAATAATTGTCCTCCAGTATCATGTAATTCATAATTTGTACCCAACTACAGAAATAGCCATTCCGTATTCCCAGGGCAGTATTAGACAAATTAAACCATGAAGAATTAATTATTGTATTTTTCTTCATTATGCTTATAATTAAAAAAATAAATAAATAAAAAAACCCCCCCCAAAAAAAACCTGGCTTCTCATGTGAAACAGCATATTTGAGTTTTTCTGGTAATGTTTACAAAATTTTATCTGATTAAAGTTTTAAAAAAAAAGTTCCTCCCAACCACAGACTTATATGTCTGGTAACTACAATGGCTGTAAGTGAAAAGTGAAAGAGAGATGATCTGCCAGGATGGTTTGAGTCTCTGTTTTCATCTAAAACCATGAAGGTCCCCTACGTGCAGAGAATATTCTGTGTCAGCCAAGTAAACAGTCACAGTTCTAATGGAATAAACATCTTCTCATTTATGAAATAATTTACAAACGACCTTGCATAAATCAGAGAACTGTCAGCTAAACAACCACATGGGTATTTACTGTATATATCATATTATCACCTATCCTATTATCACCTATTAATATGGCAGACACATTCCATTCATCAGAGAGACTCTGCAAAGAAATAAATATTTTCTCCAAGGGTAACTTGACATACTGCTCATCAGCACCAGGTGTAAAACACTGTTTATGAAGTGACTGCAGAGTCCTCCTGTCTGTACCAGGCAGAATCACAGAATGGCTTCGGCAAAGTCCATCCCCCTGCTCAAACAGGGTCACCTGCCCAGGACCATTCCATTTCTGAATGACTCCAAGGATGGAGACTCCACAACCTCCCTGGGAAATCTGTGCCAGTGCTTGGTATCCCTCTAGGTAAAAAGTGTTTCCTGAGGAGAGGCTGAAGGAGCTGGGGGTGTTCAGGCTGGAGAAGAGGAGGCTCAGGAGAGACCTCATCACTCTCTACAACTCCCTGAAAGGAGGTTGGAGCCAGGGGGGGGTTGGGCTCTTTTCCCAGGCAACTCTCAGCAAGACAAGAGGGCACGGTCTCAAGTTGTGCCAGGGGAGGTTTAGGTTGGATATTAGAATTTCTTTAGGGACAGGGTGATCAGACATTGGAATGGGCTGCCCAGGGAAGTAGTGGATTCTCCATCCCTGGAGATATTTAAAAAGAGACTGGATGTGGCACTCAGTGCCATGGGCTGGGAACCTCAGAGATAGTGGATCAAGAGTTGGACTTGATGATCTCAGAGGTCCCTTCCAACCCAGCCAATTCTATGATTCTGTGATTCTATTCTGTGGCAGTTTGTGCCCACTGCCTCTGGTTCTGTCCACAGTCTTCTTTGCACTCTCCCTTTGGGTATTTACATACATTTCTAAGATTACCCTGATCCTTTAGACATTTCCAAGAAATTTGGAAAATGAGAAGTTTGGGCATATCTGTCCAGCCTGTGCTGCTCAGTATCATCAAGGTCCAAACTGGGAAGACATTTCCCTGGAAAGGGCATTTCTGGAAATAAGACAAAAGATGCAGAGATTTTGAGTAGCATCTGATTTCAACCAGTGCCCATTTACAATTACTCTTTATTCTGCTGCAGAACTGCACCTGCTAGTAACAGGATAGTATTTCCCTAGCATGAAAAAGGTTCTTCTATAAAAAAGATTTGGTTTAAATCAGAACTGGCATCTAGATGCCTTCATAAATGGCTTAATGAATCTGTTTAATAACCTAAAGAGAAAATCAAATCAGAACTTCTGTTCATCAGTAGGGATATAAAACTTATCCGGCATTAAAGCTGTCAGACCAAAACTCAGAGTATTGAAATCAAGAATATAGATTTCAGGCTCCCATGTTAATACCATAAATGACCTCTGCAGTACCTGTAGGTGGCAAACAACAGCACTGCTTGTCCACAGGTGGGGATACTTCAAAAGTAAAAGACCAACTGAAGATGCATCTTCTACATGAGTTCAGTTCTCATATGGACACTCATATTCCAGAAATGTGACAAGTTAAAAGAAACTATAATTGATTTACTTCTTGCTTCTATCATCCATAGTGAAGTTTCGTGAACTTTAATTGTACTTTAAATACAAGCTTTTATTTCATTCTCCTACCCTTTTTCTTAGAATTCACCTTCCCATATTTGTCAAGTTATTTCACCTAAAAAACCTAACACACCTGCTCACAAAATCCCCCAGTTAGCCTGCCTTACATCCACCTAAACCACATACCCACTGGCTAAGTCACATTTAATTAAATTTCTTTTTTTAAAACTATGCCTACAATTTTTGAACCATTTCAACAATTTTGCAGCACCAGGGATTTTCAGAGCTGTTATTCACCTTCTCCCTGAGGCATTCAGACACTTGAGAAGAACTGACTGCAGCCAAATGGGTTTTTTTCAGTCTTGATATATAAAACATCCCCCTGATGAAACTATGCTAATTTGAGGCTACCAGTCATTACTAAACAGTGACAATGATCAATTTTGTATTCTTTTTCCTTCACAGCTCATTGCCTTGTAGATCCCAGTAGTGAGTGTTTCATTTGTTAAACTAAACAGCTTCAGAACATCTTCATTTTCAGGCAAGCATATTTTAAAATGCTGCTAACCTCAAGTAGCAGCTATTCCATAAATGAATAAAAAGCATTACCCAAACATTTGAAGTTTCTTCCCTCTTGCACTCTGGCTTAGGAGCTTTCAGAAATTCCAGTCATGTTTTCCCAGTTTGACTCAGCAATTCCTGGCACCAAAACTTGGATAAGTGAATTTTAAAACCCATCCCAATTGCAAAAATTTAGAACAAAAAATAAGTATTATGAAGATTTTCAGCTTCATTGCAAGAAACCTTTTCACCATCATGCTGCAGTCAAAGAGATGCATACTTGAGGGCACACTTCTGTTAGTGTGACAAGCAGAAAAAAGGGTTGTTTGGGGTTTTTTTTTGTACATCTGAGTCCAGAAGAGGTGGCCAAACACAAATATTCCATAAAAATGGAGTAAGTTACATACATTCCTTCCACCTCACATTTCATCCAACAAAGACTCTCCCTGCTGTTTTACAGCATAGGGGTGAGTGTGAGTGCTTCTGAAGTTCCTTGGTACAGGTACCATAAACCTGGTACCAAAGTCTTCCAAATTCAAGGCATCATTCAGTCTGAAGAGTGGGATAAAAATGCCTTCATCTGCTTAAGACATTTGTTGAAAACAGAAAAAAATATCTCCTGTAATGTGCACAAAATCAGTTATAACATCCTCCTCTTCCCAAAATGCACTTCATTATAATAAAACATTGCATATACATTATTTATGCCTATTTATTTTTCTATTTGAAATGTGGAAGGAATACAAAGAGATTATAAACCTCAGGAAGATCATGGCTTTAGTCTTGTGGTCTAATTAGATTGTGGTTCAGAATTAGATTGAGCAGAGTCCTATTATGGATGGCAAAGGTGATAAATTGGTAGAAGGAATTAATTTTATCTTGCTTTTTTCAGAAATCTGTCCACACATTCTTCTTTAAATTTCAGTGAGTCCAAGGGAGAAAAAAAAATGGAGATTCAATTCCTACTCCCAGAATACTAATAAGAACTTCCCTTATCACCTTCCATTTTTCCTGACTCTTCTCTTTCAGATGGCATTAGATGAATGCATGAACTAATGCTTGTGCAAGGATTAGATAAGAATTTTGCAAGAGCTTCAGCATGAGCTGCATAACCTCCTACAGAAAAAGCCTGAACAAATAAATACTAAATGGAAGAGATGCAGGAGATAACTCAATGGTAATTAAGTGCCCTGCCACAAGGCAACTGAATAGTTTTCCTAGAAGTCTTTTGTGTTTGCTCAATAATTGCTTTTATTATTGTTGTTGTTAAAATAGTTAAATGAGAGAAGTGAGAATATTTTTTTGTCTGCTTAAAAGAAAAAAAGAAAAAAAAAAAAGACCAGATCTTTAGGAGGATAAAGCCTGTACACAAAGACACAAAAATGAAGCTGACAAGTCTGAAGAATTCTACCAGTTCTTTCTGTTTATGATGAATTCAGGAGCATGTGAAGGAGAATGAATCCCATCTGTGGGTTCTGGAGATGCTGTTATCTGTGACTCTGCACACCTCTGCCCTCCTTGGAGCTATGTGCAGACCTTTATTTACAACTTGGGAGTTGAGTTACCAGCATGCAATCCCTTGAGGAAGGCTGAAGAGTAACCACAATCACTGTTCAAGCAGATTAAGAACCTCTGCTGCTGTTCTGTTCCCCATTTCTTTGGCTCAGAATAATGGGATCTCTCCAAATGCTACAACAGGAAAAGTCACAGGATGCTATTTAATAAACCTTAATTTTACCTAGTTTGTACGAGAACACTAATTCATTTAAAGTTGTCACATAACCCTGGTTTTGAAAAAGTCACTCCAAAGAAACCAACCAGCCAAAGAAGAAACAGCAAAGCCTCACTGATTCCCCCCAAATTCCTGAAGCCTATGAAGCCCTCCTGCTAAACCTGTGTGGCACAACTTCAGTCACACCACATCCTACAGACCAGGTGCTCTGGCAATGATAAGATGGGATGAAGCCTGCAGTGATCTCAAACACACCATGGTTCCAGTGTTGCAGCAATTAAATGCAGAAAGATTAAGAAGGTGAACACTTAGATTTACACTAGGATTATGAATTCAAGTGTTACACTGCTAAAAAGCCTATATACCTTTTATTTGGCAGTAAATTAAAGCCAAAAAAATTATGTCTTAAGTGAATTGCTTTGCTTTATGTTGCTTGCAACACATTTGCTTCCAGTTACTCACCCACCTTACAGAGCAGAATGTGCTTATCTGAACTTGCAGAGGAAAATATACTGGAAAACAGTTTAAAGGAGGATAGAGACAAAACCAATTCCTTGCTGCAAACTAGTGCTGATTTCTAGCATCTTTTTCCTTGTATTTTTTGGTACATGTTCTAACAAGTTTAATTCAGATTCACAGTCAAGCAAATGTACACTTTGGGGCACTTAAGTTCCATTAAAAGGGATACAATGGAAATGAAAACTACTTCAGAGTTCCAGATGAATACTACTACAATGCCAGTGTTAGGAGTAACTTTAATTTCATTTGCTCCTTCCCAGGTTGGCAAATAGGAATTAAAGTGTAACCTCCACTTCACATCTGTAGTTAACTTTTTGGTAGTGACAGCTACAGTTTACTACAAGGAAATTATGCAATACTTGGAAAACAAATTTCAATTTAATATGTTCTGATAGTGAAACAAAACTGACACACACATATATTATATGTGCATATGCTACCTGTGCTCAACTGATACATGTTTAATAAGGGCAGTAATATTTAAAACAAACAAGAATTTACAAGTCAAACATGCCATATTTCTTGACATATTAATGTCCTGATATTCTGTAAGAATTAATTTTGTTTATCCACCTTCTCTTCTCACCAATATTCTAAGATGGGTTTTTCATCACTATTCTTCATTGCCTAGCCAGAATAAAAATTTCACTTACATGTCTAGTCTTTCAAGGATAAAAAGTTCCAAGATACTCTTAAATCATAAGAAAATGAGAGGAACACTAAGCCATGAACTGCTAAGCTTTGCCAGAAGGAAGCCAGGCACGAAAGCAAAAGCACAGCTTCTTTTTGGATGTCAGACTTTTAAAATATTTGGTTTTTCACTTGAATGAGCAAATCACTGATGGTGTAACTTCTGAGTTCTCTGAATTTACTAAGAAATAATGGGCACTTCCCTAGCTATATAAATGGCCAGCAAATTCCAGCTGGTATAATTAGAAATAAAATTAGAGACAGAGGAAAATCCATGTTTGTGAAGATGGAGAAATTAGAGAAAAGCCCCACGCTAGCACACATGATTTAAGAAGAAATCTATCAGAGGCCTCGTATTTTATATACCAGCTGCTACTTTCAAAAGCCATCTGCTTCATTTTTCTGAACAGGATTTTTTGATGCAGCTGCAGTATTCCAGAAAAACATTCACTCAGGCTGACAAGACATCTTGCCAGTGCAGGTCATAAAAATCACATGCTGGATTTAAACGTCCTTATTAAGAACAAGAGTAAAATAATCCTGAAGTTAGTACTGAATGCTTTGGGGTTTAAAAACCTCTCTCTGATGTGTCTTGAAACATGTTTTACATTTACCTTTGTTACATTTACCTTTGTTTCCTTAGAGATTATTTTTTTAAATTATCAAACTTTCTATTGAGGTGTTTTCCAAGTGTAACTACCACGGAAGTTCTTTAACTACAATACTATCAAATGATGTCTCAGAACCCACTACACTGGCTTTTCCTATCTCTAACTTTACCAAAATATTTCCCAAAAGATTATCTCCAATTTTTTTCAGGACAGTTTAAAAATAAGCAATCTATTTCTCTTGCTTTACTTCCAATGTCTCTGACCTACTTATAAAACTTAGTACCTTTTTTTTTTTTTTTTTTCCAAGTTAGCTTTGCTCTGAAAATGGCATTTAAGCAGCAGTTTTCAGACATGAAGTAATCCATAAAGAGTGGTGACATCAGTCCTACAAAAGTCCACTGAAAGTTTTAATGTGATTCACCAACTTCTAAATAAATCCAGAAAACCTCAACACAGCCACTGGAAAAGCTGATCTCCAGCAACTCCTTATGTGACCAAGATGATTGAGGCAGACACCACTTCTGTTTCCCCCAAGAGTCCACACAGAATACGAACAATGCTGCTGGGTTTAGAGTGCTCCTGCTCAGCCTGCATTTTGTTCCACACTTAGAATCATAGAATCATAGAATTGGCTGGGTTGGAAGGGACCTCAGAGATCATCAAGTCCAACCCTTGATCCACTCCCGCTGCAGTTCCCAGCCCATGGCACTGAGTGCCACATCCAGTCTCTTTTTAAATATCTCCAGGGACAGAGAATCCACTGCTTCCCTGGGCAGCCCATTCCAATGTCTGATCACCCTCTCCCTAAAGAAATTCTTTCTAATATCCAACCTAAACCTCCCCTGGCACAACTTGAGACCGTGCCCTCTTGTCTTGTTGAAAGTCATCTGGCAAAAGAGACCAACCCCCACCACTTGCAGCAGGTCCCACTACATGATCCACAGCTCTCCTGTTGTACCCTCTCAGACATTATTACCTCAAATGTTCTCTTCTTTCTGCTATAGTCCTTGCAGTGTTAAAACACACCACAGAAATGCTGCTGTAGACCCTGGCACAGACACATCATTAGATGAAAGCAGAACAGTCACCCCAAAATTGCTGAGCTTTGTAATGATCAACCTGCAAGGAGACACCTCCAAAAGAGACACCTCCAAAAGAGACACCTCCACAAGAGACACCTCCACAAGAGACACCTCCACAAGGGACACCTCCAAAAGAGACACCTCCAAAAGAGACACCTTCAAAAGAGACACCTCCAAAGGAGACACCTCCAAAAGAGACACCTCCAAAAGATACCTCCACAAGAGACACCTCCAAAAGAGACACCTCCAAAAAAGACACCCCCACAAGAGACACATCCACAAGAGACACATCCACAAGAGACACCTCCAAAGGAGACACCTCCAAAAGAAACACCTCCAAAAGAGACACCAAGGGCAGGTTCTTGCAGGACACTCCATTTTCTTCACTACAGAATCAGAACAAGCAGCTTGAAAGAGCAGGGTCCCAACCTACAGTACTACTTCAGCTTCAACAATCTTACACAAAATTAACCCTCAAAGGTTTGTGCCTCATCTGCTTTGAATGAAGGAACATATGCAGAAAAGCCCAAAGCTTCTAAGGTCATCAGTATTTTTTGGAGCCATTGTCATGATCATAATGGTGGCTTTTAAAATACACACAGGAGGGAGACACAGATGTGTTTGCTCTCCACCCCTATTTATCCATCTCATAATGTTAGACTTAAGGTAGGTCTACACTAGGGAAAATTAAGGCTTTAGCCTTCTTTAGTGGAGTTAAAAGCACTGATTTAGTATCAGGGTAACATTCATTTGCCATCTGCCCTCAGCTGCTCGTCCTCTTCATCTTCCAAGGTCACAGTCTCTGTATTATCTAGAGATGAACTTTGACATCTCTAACTAATTTTGGAAGCTCCTGTGTTAATAATAAGGGCATTAGGGTTGGGCTGGGGGAGGGGGTGGAAAGCAACTTCTGAGGAGGCATTGTGTGAAGGGCTAAAAATGCTCCCTTCTGTCCGAGTGGGATGATCTCCAGATGTCACTGCAATACACACTGCTGCCTCTCAGATCTCAGATAAAGTAGGACTATACTCTTGGGAGCCATATAATACTCAACCTACTAAGCCTGACTTGCTAACAGCTAATTTTATCCTTCTCCTCTCTGAAACAGAATTTTGCTCTTCCAGAAAAAACGTGTCCAAACATCAATGTCAACTTTTTTTTACTTTGGTTTAATGTACGTGATGTCCAACCTGAATCAGAATAACCCTTTGTTCAAGACCACTAACAAAGGCACTACCATGCTGCAGGACATGAAAACTTCTCCTGGGCACTTTAAAATTATTGTCTTGAATTAAAGAGTAATTCACATGTGACTGCAAGAAAGGCCACAAGGCCTTTTTTTACCACTTTGGCTGAGAGATATAAATGTTATATCAAAGCAGCCATTTTTTCTTTGGACTGAGCTTGGCTGACTACTGAAAAGGTATTGAGGAATATGAATATGTTTTATGTTTCTATCTCATAGCACTGCTAACAGAAAGCAGACATTTGACACAGAACATTTGGAATAGACTGAAGTAGCTACACAGGAGTACAACCAGCAGGATCTACAAGAAGGAAAGCATAATTTTGTCAGTGTAAATGAACTCGGTTAAAAAAAGTACTTGATGAGGTATGGTAAACTTGAGTAATTTCAAGAAACCAGGCCCTGCAAAGGGTATCTCACTCATAATTACTTTTACAAGTTGTAAGGAGCACACAAGGTAA
The DNA here is from genome assembly GCF_003957555.1 of Calypte anna. NCBI lineage: Eukaryota > Metazoa > Chordata > Aves > Apodiformes > Trochilidae > Calypte > Calypte anna. The sequence continues at coordinate 147,085,166 of NC_044245.1, forward strand.
TGCTCAGTTTGATTTTTTTTTATTTATTTTTTTAATATATTTTTTAAAGTATCCTTTTATGCAGCTGCAGTTCTTACATTTATCCCATTTACCTCTTTGGGACAGTTTGTGTCAACCATTACATTACATTTTGGTGGGGTTTTTTTAAAACAGGCTGCCAATATCCAAGAAAATGCCAGCTTTTCTCCCTGTGTCCTTGACTTTCTTCAAATTTTTTCCTGTCAAAGTCATTTACTGTAGGACTCTTATTTTTATTAGGTTATAAGTGATGCTGTTATTTAATTAGGCTAAAGAGTGTAATTCCCAGCTTGCACTTCAAATTCTAGCTCATGCACCCAAGCCTTATAAAACTTAATCATTAAGTTATTACTCTAATTGCCTGAACCTGAAATTTCCTACATGTTGAGGGGCAGCATTATAAAAATTATTTAATTTGCATGCTGCCTTTATCTGCCAGAATATAAAAGAGAATTTTAATTTAAGGAACTACATTTTAGGTGTTAACATTGTCTTCACAGACACTACAGAGACAGAGCAAAAAAGTGCCATTTGTCCATTTTTTCTTTTGCCAGTTTCCCTTTTTTTTTTTTTTTTAATGAACTTCCATTGTATTTGTCTGGTGAAGCACAGAATCTATCTTAATTTTTGCAGGACACCACTTATCTACCCTAACTCTGAGATCCTCCAATCTCTGCTTGCAATTCCCCATCTTTTGCATTATGCAAACTTTGGTTCATTTTAAAAAGAAAAACGAAAACATGATATTCTTGTGGTCTCCTTTATTTTATATATTCACACCTCCAGGGCAGCTCCACACTGCAGGCAGCATAGAGGAAAAATCTACACTGGTAAAAATGACTTCTTGTTCTCTAGGATCTAAAAAACACCCAAGAAGTTACTTTAAAAGTCCTGTTTGAAGCACAAGGGCAGCAACAATGGAACAGCTGATGCCTCAGAGCTGGTTTCCCCTTCACTCTCATACAGATGCTTATTCCCTTTTCATCAGGGGATAAACCAGCTCCAATTACTGGAGGCTAACATGTTATTCAATGATAAATGTGTGCAGGCTCTTGTCCCACAGTAAAAGGATGGCAATTCAAGTAGCTTACATCTGATTCTCATTATATGAACATTTTAAAAGCTGTATTCTATCTTGATGTCAGATATGGCTTTCACTCCTCACTCAGCTATTAAGGGGAAAAAAGAAAAGCCTATCTCCTTTATTCCCACCTCCCAAGAGCCATGGCACTGGAACAGGGGGATAGGAAGACACTCACAATGAACTTCACTGATTCTTATTTAAAGCAACTGGAAATGCTACCCAGAAATATAAGAAAAATGCCAAGTCCAATTTCATTACTCAAAAAACTCCAATTTTTAAATTCTTCTTTTGCATCCTCATGCTTTTCCCCCCTTAGATATCTTTAAAAATGGTTAAAATTCATAATAAAGATAGATATCTTTATTCTTCTGAGATTTAAAAATGCATACAATACAGTGGGACACAACTGAAGGCTGGCACATGAAACCTATCCAGTGAGCATCTGCCAACTGTGCAGACAACCATGAATCTGGCATTTCCTGAATTTTTTTTTTTTAATTCTTTAAGCTCACAATTCAAGCAGCACTGGGTGGGATCCGATTTGCCTAATTTGGCTGAAACTGTAAGCAGTTGGGCCCAAGGGAACACTGATGTCAATCCAGTATCACCACCTAAATGCTCCACTTAATGAAAACAAAAGAGAAGACACCTTCCGAACGGAGCAGGGGGAAAAAAAAACAAGGAAAAAAAAGAAAAAAGACACATTTCTAACATTAGTCTTCTTTATGTAAAATGACATATCTTGAACACACACCTCCCTCAGTCAAGAGGAGTGGCCCAAGCAATCCCCTCTGACTCCACTCAAGTCCCAAAGCCCAAGCACAGACCGAAACACCGACACATCCAAACGCTGCGTGGTACTAATATTGCAAGGACTGATTCTGATGTTACCAACAAGTTCTTCCCCCTCCCCTCCTCCACTAATTTTAATCTCTTGCTGTACAGATTGTAAACGAGGGGCACTCTTAGGAAAAGTCTGGTTAAGTGCCCTGCTTTTATCCTCACAATTAGAGAAGCTGACGCCCACTGCAGATGGCAGGATGAGCGGCACTGATTACAGTCGGCTGCCTGTCAGGCTACCAACAGCTCTGGTCACAGGTTCTTCATTTAAGATTCTTCAAAAATCAGAATATTGAAAAGAAAAATAGTCACACCATCCCTAAAGCATTCAAAATTAACTAAAAAAAAACGCAAAAAACCAAAACACAACAATGACATTTCAGCTATTTACTCCAAACAGGGAAGACTCAAAGGCTTGCATCAGTTTTTTCAGGGCAATGCACTCCTGGAAGTGAATGGGAGTAATGATGCATGGGAAGGCACAACCTGTGCCAGCTTTCTGCTCAGCAGCCTGGTGTGTGGGGCTGGGGTTAACTTTATGAACAACCCTTGTGTGTTGACAGTAATTAAGGTAAAGTTTTGGTTATCTTTACAAAGGTTCTGGGCCCTTCTGAAAGATGATCACTTGAGGATTCAGTCCCCGACTCAAAACTTTCAGCCTGTTTTTCAACACTACTGCACCACTGCAATTCAGATCCAAGAAGATAATTTTTTTCCAAAATCCACAGACAATTTGTGGGTGACAGAGGTCCCCATAGTTGTTTTCCTTCTCTATGAACTTTTATATTTGATGTTCTACATTTTCACTAAGTGGGACAACGTGTTCAGATGTTATCAAGTTAGTAACAGGTTCTCAGCCTCAGCCTGGGGAGGGGGGAAGATTCAGTCATGGGCAGCATCTGGTCCTTTAAACCTTTTTTTTCTCCTTTATAACACAGGAGACAGTGATGTATTTGACTTTTATATGTACAAAAAGCTAATTTGATTATAGCAGCTATTCTGTGGGATGTTTCTGAATTCTGTAATTGGGTCCTATGTTCATTATCTCTAGCAGTTATTTCTGTGCAGAAAGTTTCAGATATTTATTTGTTCATATATAATTTATGTATATTCTCTTGTTCTTGTCTGTATAAAACATGATGTGTCTGATTATGAGCCATGATTAGCAAAAGAGAATGCTAAGTTATGGGAATGACAGGGGACTAGAATCTGCAAAACAATCTATCTTTGTTTTTTCAAATCCCTCTCTGTTTTAGGTCTGTTTTATGATGCTGCATTACTGCCCTGAATCCTTTCCTGCTTTCTTTCCACGATTCATTGGGGCTGCCTCCACAATTTACCAGATAAAAGTAATTGTCCTAATTTATTCAAGAGGGAAAGTGAGACTTCTGGTACAAAACAAAATCCCCGACAGAGAATGACAGCTCTGAAAACTTGTGCACCTGATTTCCATGACAATGGAGACCCAAATACCTTGCAGCACCCCAAAAGAAAGAACAGTAACTGTTGACAAGCTGGATTTGGAAATTCCCCACAATAGGGTAGAGAAGAAAGAGGAAGATTAAAAATGGCATGGTTAGTGTGCAGAGTTAGGAGACAAGAACCTCTGATTTTCATTTTGCAATAAACTAAGATTCAGGGCACAGCTGATGGCTTTGCACATCAGTTCCTGCTGACATTCATAAACCTGCTTGCTATTCTGAGCTCTTTCTATCTGTTTTTTAATGATTTCCCCCAAATTTAGTAGCAATGTGTCTCCCAGAAAATGCTAAAAAATATTCCTCTGTAATTTTAAGTTCCCTGCTTGAAAGAAAGATTTCTTTGAGGCACAAATGAGAGGATTCTGTGCAGGCTTCCCACCTCTTGGATAGGTAAATACTAGGAGTTCAGTAAATTATTTTAGAGCTCATCAACCACTTTTGTGTCATGGAAAACACAAATCTCCTGTGCTTAAAGCCAGAGTTAAGAAAGTTACTTGCAGACAAGGTATAAAAGAAACATGATTTTCTTCTAGAAGGACCCCTTACTAAGAAGTCACTAAAATTCATACTTTTTAGACTGAAACAAGTGTACCACATAGATTAATTTAATTAGAAGGCTAAGACCAGGTAAGCATTGCACTGGAACTGTCCTCTCAGAAGTCATCTCCATGATGTATCAAGAAAAGAATTCCATTACATGAATATGTGTGTGTACAATAAAGGAGAGAAAGCACTTAAAAATTCTTACATGCACATTAATTTTGTATTCTGCTTTCAGTTGAAGTATAGGACAAGGGGGATGATTCTGTTTTCCAGTTTTTAGAAACTTAAAAAAAAAATTTAAGCAGAAAATTTAAGTCCTGCCACACTTCAGACCAGCTCCAGTTATATCCTGATTTTAAAGGGTATGGCTCAAGAATTACAGTATGCCCCAAGCAACCAACTTAAGATTTGTAGATGTTTGAATGTGGCAGAGACATAACAAAAAGAATAGCAGTCCATGGCTATGGTTTTCCTTTGTGGAAGCCTTTGGGCTTTCAGGAACATTACCAACACTTCATATTGGTCCTTTTTTTACACAACAAAATGCACCAGGTAAAAATAAAACACCCCTAACTCAAAACAAAACCCCAAAGCTTTTATGGTGCAGTTCTTGAGCTCTGCCATTACAGCTGACTTCACGAGCTCTCAACCCCACCTCTCATTCCTGCCTTATTCCATGACAATAATCCATAAAATGACTCCTTAAAATGACAGAGATTAAAACTAATCCACCATATGGTAGTGTTAGGTACTGCTTTACAACATAAAAACATACTTGGCTCAAAAACCTGGCATCATTAGGTAAGACAAACCATTTGTCAAGCACTAACAGTATTTCAGTGAATGAACAAAGACATCACAGCATCCAGACATGTGAAAAGACCCACACTTAGCAAGTAGCCAATAATTAAAAGTTTAGGTTTGAAGTTTCAGAGATGCATGGATTCTTAGCTAGGGCATATTATAACCCTTCTAGTCCAGATTCCTCTAAAAGATAACCCTATGAGGTTCAACTTGGAACTTGCCAGTCTAAAAGCAGACAAAAATTACTTGAGTAAACAAAATGAAGATTTAGGTGTTTAGTTTATAGAAATTTCTAACATTATACAGTTTGACTAATCAATAAGAGCCACTCAATTGAAGAAAATAACCTAATGAGTAGAAGGAACATTCTACAGCTGTACTTAAGTTGCCCAGTTTTTTGCATTAGCAAAAGAAAAGAAATTTCAGCAATTTATTAATTGCTGAATTGTGAAATAAATATTAGAAGCCAGCTGAACAGCAGCAAACTTTTTCTGAGTTCTGAAGAAAACAACTATAGAATTACCTTGACTTTGGAAAACATTCCTTACCACTTCTCAAGGACTTTATGTCCTTGATTTTATATGAAACCTTAAATTTCATTCATTTCTGTTTCTGCAGTAACATGCTACCCACATAAACAAAGTCAAAAATTTCCAAAGCAATAGAAAAAGTGGTAGAACTGAACATACCTGCTGATAGAAAAAATTTAGAGTTGGTTTGTCCTCTGTGAACTGGTTTAGAAACCCTTTTGGCAAATATCGAATTCTCAATTCATATCTGAAAAGCAAGAAAAAGAGAATTAAACTGGGGACACCGAAATAATAAGATTACCTCACAAATAGTCTTCAAGCATTCTTAAAAATAAGGATAAAATCAGAACAAACTCTGAAAATTAAGGGAAAACTTCCTCTTTGAACTACTCAGAGAACTGGAGTGCAATACCTGACATTTAATAAAGATATTTTTGAAGAAGCTTTTTAATAGAAGCAAATGTAAATCCCCATTGCCTTCTCAAAGCCTCAGTGAGAACTGAAGCATCAAGCCTTGCAGAAGATAAGCTATCAGGTCCATATCCATGGGAAGGGAAGCCCTAAGTAGGTGAAAACAGGAGATGAGCTGCCACAACCACTGACATGACCCCCTGACAACAGCTTTTATCTGTGGTTATCAGAAGTATGGTACTTGTAAACACATATCCCACTGCTCCAGGACTGGCAGCCTGTGATACCCACACTAGGAAAAACAAGGGCTTATTCAAGTCAAATGACTCTGCTCCTTTTCTGATTAAGTGCTGCAACATTCACCTCGGAATTGTTCCAAAGGTTTTGATGGGATTTCTCTGTGAAAATCTTTCCTGCTTCCTTACTTGTTATTAAGATGCAGGTAAAGGCTGAATGAACCAGTTTTCAGTGGTATTTTCTGAGTTGATAGTGTATCATGGAGGGAGGGGGAGAGATTCAAGACCAAATCTGTATCTGTTCTCAAACCCTGAACTTCTGCTTCCAGTCCCTGAATTTAAGATTTAATATTTAATATTACTGCTCGTCCTGCAGTAACAGCCCAGGATGTTTGACTCACACACACCTGACACCCATGCTTCCTCCTCCAACACATTCTGCAATGAAATTCTGATAGAAATGCCCTCATCTCTTAGTGTGCCAACATCCCTTCCCCAAAAGAAGTGTCTTGAACAATCTACTCCTGATGGCAAGCACAAATATTGTAGCACTTCAATCCGCTGGCTTCAGCAGGTTATCTTCTTTTCAGCATGTGATCTCACTGCCTACAATCAGGATTTATACAGGGAACTGATCAAAAGTTACTAAGAGTTACTGCCACTTAGCATTCCACTGCTAACAGAAGCTACAATCTTTCTGTTTGCCTTGAAACCATTGAAAAAACTCATCCTCTTAGAAATCAAAGTAAGGAAAACATTTAGATTATGTAAACACATTCATGTGCACACAATCCATACAAACTAATAATATTTAGAGTGAAGATTTTTTTTTCAAAGTATGGCAAGCTTATTTCATAAAGGAAAATGCACACTCAGTCTTCTTGTGCATGGAAAATGTGTTCTTGAACTAAAAAGAGTCTTCAGATTGTAGGATATATGTGAGACGTGGAGAAGACCTGAAGAGGGTGGATTTAGACTGGACATAAGGAAGAAATCTGTAACACTGATGGTGCTGAGACATTGGAAATGGAATCCCTTCCCTGGAAGTGTGCAAGGTCAGCCTGGATGGCAACTGGAGCAACCTGGTCCAGTGGAAGGGGTTCCAACCTGACCCATCTTATGATACAAGAACACAGAGAGGTAAAACCAAAAGAAGATTCAGTCAGTTATGATAAACCCTCACAGATTACTCTCAGAAGGAATACAGAGTCATCATCTATTGCTGATAAGCATTTCCACTTTGCAATACACAGAGAATATCCAGCTATTCATTAAAATTTTAGATATAAGCCAAATTGTACCTGCAAGTCCTTAAATGCTAGGGAGAGAAAGCATCATAAGCACACTGCCCAGAAGAAGAAATGAGTCTCTGGACTGCTTCTGCCACATCTCCTCACATCTCCCACTGAACACCACTGGAGAGACTGGGATGGAATAAAACTAATTGCTACACAACAACTACTTCTTTGCATTTCTGGGGAGCTCTGTAACCTACTAACCTTTAGTTATCTTTCTACATTTCAAGACTAAACTAGCACTGTTCTCTGAAAACCATCCTTACTGACTCATTATTTCAAGAGCACATTTTCTCCAGCCATTTCTTCTTCACCCTTTATCCATTTCTACCTCAATTCCTCTCTCTGGTGATAAGTTTCTGCATCACTTTTTAAGCTTTGCTGCATGAAACATCAAGCAGGGAAAAAAAAAATAGAATATTCAGAAGTTCAGATCAACCTTTGAGCAGAGAAAAGTTGACTGACCCAATACTTGAAGGTGAGAGGCAGCTGGTTACCCACACTGCTGTACTGCCCAGGTCATTAAAACAGTTTCATCCTTTCCCACTGGAGATACACCCTGTCAGGTCACTGGAAGCAAATACAAGAATTGGTACCTGTTCTCTGATTGCTGTGATAAATCTTTGTGAGGCAAAAATGCAGCAAAGGTTTCTGTGCAACTCCAGGGTATCACCATGGCACAAGATAATTTAAAAAATCAGAGAGTGAAGGCAACTGAGGACAATTCAGGATCTTGCAAACTAACACCAAACTTGGCCACCAAACATGGAGGGGGAAGAGGGGGAAGAGGGGGAAGAGGGGGACGAGGGGGACGAGGGGGAAGAGGGGGAAGAGGGGGAAGAGGGGGAAGGGGGGGGGAGGAGGGAGAGGGGGAGAGGGGGAGAGGGGGGAGGGGGGAGAGGGGGGAGAGGGGGGAGAGGGGGAGAGGGGGGAGAGGGGGAAGAGGGGGAAGAGGGGAAGAGGGGAAGAGGGGGAAGAGGGGGAAGAGGGGGAAGAGGGGAAGAGGGGGAAGAGGGGGAAGAGGGGGAAGAGAGGGGAGAGGGGGAGAGGGGGAGAGGGGGGAGAGGGGGGAGAGGGGAGGAGGGGAGAGAGGGGGAGAGGGGAGAGAGGGGAGAGAGGGAGAGAGGGGAGAGAGGGGAGAGAGGGGAGAGAGGGGAGAGAGGGGAGAGAGGGGGAGAGAGGGGAGAGGGGGGAGAGGGGAGAGGGGGAGAGGGGGAGAGGGGGGAGAGGGGGAGAGGGGGGAGAGGGGGAGAGGGGGGAGAGGGGGGAGAGGGGGAAGAGGGGGAGAGGGGGAAGAGGGGGAAGAGGGGGAAGAGGGGAAGAGGGGAAGAGGGGGAGAGGGGGAAGAGGGGGAAGAGGGGGAAGAGGGGGAAGAGGGGGAAGAGGGGAAGGGGTCAGGGTGGGAATGGGAAAGATTTTTTAATATTTGTCTTTGTTTCTCATAACCTGAATCTATTTTTAACGGCCAGTAAATCAAATTAATTTTCCTGAATTTGACTCTTGTTTTGCCTGTGACCACACTTGGTAAGGGATCTGTCTTTCCTCTTGACCCACACAAGTTTTCTCATCCCAAGTTTCTTGCCCTATCCCATTGAGGAGAGGGAGTGGGAAGGGCGGAGAGGGGGCTGGCAGGCTGCCACAGTCAACCCACCACAGGGGTATCAAGTGTCTGACCAAGGGGACCTTCAAAATCCTGGAAACAAAGTATTATGATTCACTGCATGTGTTTGAGACATCTTATTTAATGACACATACTGAACATCAGGCTGAATTTTCATACTGCACCCACACAATTTAAAAGAATCCTTTATTTATATAATTTATATATTTATATTTTATATAATTTTATATATTTATATATTTATTTATATTTATATAACATTTATATAATTTTATATTTTATGTAATTTATTTATTTATATAATCCTTGGTGTTTTAATGTACCAAGAACAAATATGGACTGGTGGTTCCTCTACATCACTTCTTTTCCTATTTTTTCAGTCATTGTACAAGGCAAAAGTCAGTCCTGAAGAAATGCAAGTGGAACTGATCTCAGATCTTCAGGAAACTAATCTATTATCTCAGTCACCCTGATCTAGACCAGGATGTAGGACATCTTTACCTCTGGGATTGGAAAAAAAATGTAGAAAACCCAAATCTTTTTCCTTTACAGGGACTTATCTTCTTAACTGGGGAGCCATGAGAAGTACTGCTTTTTGCAACAGGTTCTCATGAGAAAATCTGGGAAGGCTGAGACAGTCACAGTGACCTTCACTACCTATTTATAACCTAATCTCTAACTATGCCTATGGGAATGAAGAAGCTGACTTCCAAAGGCCAACACAAGGATTGGCTTGATTTTCAATATCCTTTAAATCTACTGCCTTGGAAACACAGCCAGATGATGATCACTTCCTTGATGTCTGATAAAACCAGAAGATTACTGTCCTTCTTGCAGCTCTGCATCTGTACCACAGTGTGGATGCTTCCATGCACACACTGACACTATGGACCTGTACTCACACCTGCAAAAAGGTGGCATCAACAGAGATAAGTTGTATGGCTTCACAACATAACATTAGCAGTTCTAGGAGGTTCCCTCTGACTGAAAAGCACTACCTGGGCAGTTTGTGGAGCCAAAAAATAAAGGATGATCCAATTTTTAGTGTTTTTGTGACACTGAAAGAATTATCACACCAGTCTGAAGCAGTCAGGTGGCTTCCAGCAGGTTCCAGTGGGGCTCAGATCAGCCAACAAGTTACCAGAAAGGAGAAGATGTGAACAAAAAGGGCAGACAGAGGAGAAAGAAAACAGCCTTGTGTGAGTTTAATGAACCAAATCAGCTTGCAGAAGGGTCAGACAAGCATTAATGCTCATGGAAAAAAAAAGGGGGGGAGGGAGGGGGAAAGGACTGGGCAACTGGAAGCAAAAGAGAAAAACTGGAAAGGAGAAGCACAGAGTTTTTAAGATTAACTTAGTCAACTCATTAAGTCCTTCTGCAGGTGGTCTGGTCTTTGTGTCAGTGCCAAAGCACTTGAACTGCAGCTATCAAAACTTATAGTACATGACTGCTAAGCACTGGGGCTTCCTCTGGGGCATCTTCCACCTGTTGGAGCCAAAGCATGAATGCTGCCTGGTTACAGGGACCCGCTTTAACTACAGGCTTCAAGTATGGAACCAGGTGTTCTACCCCTGTTTGTTTTTGTTACTCAAACCTCTTGATTTTCCCCTTGTGAGACAAGAAAAGCCAGTAAATAAAACTGGTTTGGCATATACTATTTATTGTGACAGAAAGGAGAGCTCTGTGATTGCTGTTCAAGGCTCAGTGCTATGAAAAATGGTGATGCTATCTATGATTTAGAGTCCCACATCCTGCTAACCTCAGGTCACACAGTTGTACAGAGGTAAGGACATAGGTAAAGGAAAGACAGCTCTTCCATCTTCCTCCACTCCAGTCTTCACTGCTTTCCTATTATAAAACCTTGGGATTTTATTTGAATTCCATTTGTCAACAGGGATCACCTCATGTGCATAGGTGTACAGACCCTGGTACAAGCAATGGTTAAGGAACAATTAACAGTTTATGTTCAGTAAGAGAAACCTGACAGCAGCAGCTTTACTGGAATTCAAGTGATGAATAAAACTCTCAGACTGCATTTGGAAAACTGTTATTCTAAAGAAATGGCATGGAATTACACTCAAATTATCCAATGCTAAATTGTATAATTGTAGTGCTAAACCTTTTATAACTCAAAGAAATAAATCAGTATTACCCAACGTGACATCAACCACAGCTGACTCCAGAATTACTTATTTCCAGAACAAAGTACTACAAAAAGAAAAGATTCAGTAAGTTCCAGTAATTGGAACTCTGATCATTTTTTGGCACCATGATTTAGACACATTTGTAATCTTTGGATGCTGAATAGCATTATCTTCATTGCTACAGAGAAAAAAAAAACTAGAAAAAGGATATTTTATTTGATAGTTAATGAAGATGATTGTTCCTAAGGCAGATGTAGAGTGAAGATACAGGCAGTTAATAGAAGGCTTTTACCTGAACTTCAGGGCCTATCTTCCTTCTTTTTATGAAAACATGAAGTATTAGGACTTTACTGATAACCTCCTTTTTTAAAGCTAGTTCCATTCTCTTCTATATTACTCAAAATCCAAGTCTTTTCTTAGCAAGAAGGTTGTCAAAATACTTCATAGAAGCAAGAATGAGGGTGAGAAAAAACCCCATGACTTCCAGTAAGCAATGATTTCCTGTTCATCTTTTACCATGTAATTGAGGTTATCCACTGGCAACCTGGCAAAGCTAAATTCTGTGTGCTCCTGCAACTGAACTGCTTGCCACAGGAAGAAAATTTAAAGTGACAAAAATATTGGTGACCTTGTTGCCCTAAAGTCCACTCTTATCTACTCTTCCTAAGCTCTGACTACACCTGTGCCATATTTCTGTCTTTCGCCCCTTTATTGGGCTCCTCTTCTGTCCGATTCTGAACAACACAGCCCCAGACAAAGGCTGTGGATACAGGAAATAGATTTTGTTCTGGTAATTTTTGTGTACAATCTACTGACAATCAGTGCAGCTTCTAGTATCTGGATCAGTCCAGGGGAACATCTGAAATCTAATTTCTGAACACTGTGAACAGAAATGATTAAAAAAAACCCCACCATACAAGGGCAGTTACTAAGCTATTAGCACTATAGGAAGCTTTTAATTTAAGAACCACTCCAAGATGCCTCTGTATTTACCAATCTAAATATCTTTACAAGTACTCTCATGTGATCTTAAACACCCTTGTGTTATGGTATTACAAATATGACAGCAGTGTTTTCATTTTGCACAGCAAATCTCCATGGGTTTAAAAGGTATGTCAGGCTGCAGGTATTCCATAAAACATGAAATGACACTCTAGAAGGTACTGACTGATCTAAATCTTGCCATAACTCTCATGAGTATTTTATACAATTCCTTTCCACAAGCTTCAAAACAATAATCTCATTTTGCTTTTAAAACTGATTACATTTGTTTGGCAATGTAAGCTGCACCATGCAAACAAAATTGGAACTGCCATTTGCATGTGTAACAAACTATTCACATCTTACACACAGCACCAGTGTCATGTGGAAGGATTCAGACATCTCCTGCTTCCTAGGCTGTGATCCAGATAATGTATTAAAGTAAAAATATTGATGTGTATCCCAGAAACAATAAAGTGTAACCCACAGAAGATGGTAGTATGCAACATCTCTGAAAACAAAATTTTAAACATTCCTAATTTATTTTATTTTGTTGCATTTGTTACAACCAGGCCCCTAAAGGGAACTTATAAACTGGAGACTGCCAACCATGACATCTGCTAGAACATAACAACTCAATTTGCAAGAAATTAAGCATAGACTATTTACAATAATTCTGCAGAAGATATGCACAGCTCTTAAAATAACTAGCAACTTCTGCACAAACTGTAGTTATGAATATAAATCACAGTAAAACATGCACAAAACCCCTGCAATGAACTAGTTACCATAGTAATTAGCTTTTTGGTATTTCCCACAAGTTCAGCTCTATACTTGGCCTAACTAGTAACACTTATGTGACTTTCTGCAAATACATTTTACTTTCCCCTTGTCTTGCTATGAGGAAATCAACAATATTTTCCCTTCTTCCCTTCCAGCCTGCATCCTTTTCTGAGCATGAACCTCCAAGCTTACTCTGCTAAAAAGCTGAAGAAAACTCAGCCTTCAAAGCACCATAGGTCATATCACTTCCTTAAACCAAGTTTCATGAAAATATCTCAGCAAATGTGCCTGGACTAAATAAAAAACACAAGTTCTACAGTTGCCTTTCTATTGTTCATTGCTGATGCTGTAACTGAAGAAGATCTCAGAAGAAAGGCAGATGTCCCTCATGACTCTGAGCCTCAATTCATTACCCAATACTTTTACAGCTGCAGAGAGATAAGCAAATCTTTCTGCTTCACTTAGCTTTAAATTATATTTCTCCTACTTGTCTACATGAAAATAGTGTTAAGTACTGGTTGTATTTATTGGTTTTCATTTAAATAACTATTTATACATTTAAATTTTCAGAGGTGTGCTTATATCACAAGTAGGAATAGGGTTTTTACTCTAATTCTTCAAGACTGACAAAACCTGAGATGGGGTCAGCTCACTAGATGTATCAGCAGTTTTGCAGATTTTCATGGCAAGCAACTAGGGAGATTTCTGTCCCTACTTCATGCCTCCTCTAAATCATGGTCCCACATACCTGATCTCCTAAGTTTGCATGAAACCCCCTACAACAACACAGAAAACCTTAAATCAAACAAAACACTGCTCCCAGCTCTGTGTGAAAAGTGGTTGGTTTGGGTTTCTTGCCCCTGTTCCACCACTTAAAGATCTTCCTAATAATGCACATTATAGTAATTTTTTATGACAACATAGAAATGACTTGATTTTGACACTGAAGGGATTTATGCTCTTACTTCCATTCTTCTGGAGGGTGGGCTAGTTCAAATTTCTCTCTCACATTGGATACCCCCATGTCCAGGTGTAGCCAGTGAACCTCCTCAGACTGCAGATGACTGAGCCGTAACCCATAGCAGGCCACATTTTTCACTTTGTGACTGTCCACAATCTTCTGAATTATGCCCTAAAACAGAGAAACACACACTCCTTACAACCTGTAAAAAGCAGTATGTATTTTCAAAAAAATTTACAGCATGGTTTTAAGATGTAAAACTGTCACACCCTGTACAAAATACTGAGCAATAAATCAGGCATCATCTTTATTAAGAATATTAAATGATTCAGACAAGTGTAAAACAGAGTAACACAAAAACTGAAACACAAAAAGCAGATTTGTGGATGAAACCAAGATGTATTTGTTAAAAAAACCCCCACCAGCAGCCTTTAAAAGTCACTCCACATCTATAACTGGAAAATCACTTTAGACTTACATCCTATTTATTGCCCCAACAGCAATACCAGGATTTGGTAGATCATATCCCCTTTTCCCCACACTAATTTTCTCCTGAAATTCAGCACCGATCCCTTATTTAGGGACAATTATTTAGGAATATTCTCAAACAAAAAAAAATGTTCTACTTTTTTGTCCTGAGGTAAATTTCAGATTTTGAGGATCTCCTGCCCAAGAAAGGAATCTTAAAAACACAAACCACCATAACAGATTGCCATTTGCCATCTTAAACCTTAGAGAAGTTTAACACATGGTAACTAAAATTAAAATTTCTTAGTAGATGGTGGATTAGCAGCCTCTCAGGTGCAGTGTGCCAGGGTGTCCTGAAGATTAGGAAGTCAGCAGGACATCTGAGCTGCTCCTTCCCATCCCTGTAAGGCTCGTATCTCTACAAGAAGGCAAACCCCTGCCAGCACAGGGTTCAGTGCTCAGCAGGAGCCCGGGATATCACTGCTCCCAGACACTTTCAGGAATTTGTAGTCCTTTGCTTCTGAGCCTCTAATAGTTTGAAAATTTCCTGCTGTAAAGAGTCCTGTGTGACTGTGTGTATGCACACACCCACCCACCCACAAGCTGCTGATTCTTGCTCAGAACTTCAGAAAACATCATCACATAGGCAGTGGGAGAGGTAGCACTGAAGCCAGAGGTGGATTACTGGAGTGAGCCAGGCAAACTTTTTTTTGGGTTTTCTACAGAATGACATTGTTTCCCTACATTTATAATTTTCTAGCCCAAAGAAATTGCTTAGGGCTGATTCTGCAAATTAAGCAAGCAGCAAAATAACTGCAAAAGACAATTAGGGAAGCCCTAAATCTGAATAGAGGGGGAAGATGACACAAGTAGGAGTAGAATCATGCTTTTGGTGAGGTGATAGAAAGCTGTTAGATCAGCTCACATCATCTGATCAAACAGCAACCTTTAAATAATCATCCAGAAACAACATCAGGCATAGTGAAATAGATTTTTAAGAAAGTTATTTCAAGCCTGCAAGAAGGTAACACAAGTGGTGGTTATTAAGTCTGCAGAATCTGAGGCAGTGAAGGTTCTATCAAGCCCAGCACCTAAGAAGGGTGCCCCATGTCTTTTGGGCAGGCAGTTGGTATCAACCCAAGAAAATGATTAGCATCAATTAGCACATATCACAACTCAGGATAATGCCAAATTCAATGTAAAAATTAAGGAAGTAGCAGCACTGGTGCAAAGTAGGTCAAGTGCAAGTGTTTGAAAATACACACCCAGTTGGCGGCCGGTCACTAGCGGTGTCCCCCAGGGATCAGTGTTGGGCCAAGTTCTGTTCAATATCTTTATAGATGATTTAGATGAGGGGATTGAGTCCACCATCAGCAAGTTTGCAGATGACACTAAGCTGGGGGGGAGTGTGTGGATCAGCTGGAAGGCAGGAGGGCTCTGCAGAGGGACCTGGACAGACTGGAGAGTTGGGCTGATTCCAACGGGATGAGGTTCAACACGGCCAAGTGCCGGGTCCTGCACTTTGGCCACAACAACCCCATGGGGAGCTCCAGGCTGGGGACAGAGTGGCTGAGAGCAGCCAGGCAGAAAGGGACCTGGGAGTCTGGATTGACAGGAAGCTGAACATGAGCCAGCAGTGTGCCCAGGTGGCCAAGAAGGCCAATGGCAGCCTGGCCTGGATCAGGAAGAGTGTGGCCAGCAGGTCCAGGGAAGGGATTCTGCCCCTGTACTCAGCCCTGGGGAGGCCACAGCTTGAGTCCTGTGTCCAGTTCTGGGCCCCTCAGCTCAGGAAGGAGATTGAGGTGGTGGAGCAGGTCCAAAGGAGGGCAACCGGGCTGGTGAAGGGACTCAAGCACAGACCCTATGGGGAGAGGCTGAGGGAGCTGGGGGTGTTCAGCCTAAAGAAGACGTGGCTCAGGGGAGACCTCATTACTCTCTACAACTCCCTGAAAGGAGGTTGGAGCCAGGGGGGGGTTGGGCTCTTTTCCCAGGCAACTCTCAGCAAGAGGGCACGGTCTCAAGTTGTGCCAGGGGAGGTTTAGGTTGGATATTAGAAAGAATTTCTTTACCGAGAGGGTGATCAGCCATTGGAATGGGCTGCCCAGGGAAGTAGTGGATTCTCCATGTCTGGAGATATTTCAAAAGAGCCTGGATGTGGCACTCAGTGCCATGGTCTGGGAACTGCAGCAGTAGTGTATCAAGGGTTGGACTTGATGATCTCTGAGGTCCCTTCCAATCCAGCCAATTCTATGATTCTATGATTCTTAAAACTTATGTATGCCCAGCACCAAGAGCACTGTCACGAGCATCCTCAGATTTGCTTCAGTACCAGCAGTGCCTTCCAGCACCCTTGTCTTCTTTCACCCCCAGGAGCTGGACATCCACTTCCAAGGGGATGAGAAGCCCTGCCATTAAAGGAAAATGGATACAAACAGCAAAACATGATGGATACTTGAGGGGGACTGCATCATGTAGGAGGGAGACTCCAAAACACACTGACACAGCCAGGTTCTCAAGGGGCACTACCAGCTGGCAGCACCACCCAGATGAACCAGCAACAGTTGAGTCCTGGCAGCCAGAAGGTGCCCAAGCTGCTGGGCCAAAGGTCTCATACAAACAAAAGTAACCTCCCTACAGATAAATTGGGAAAACAACTGAAGGAAGAACCACAGTGTCCACAGATGGATGCCTGGGGGGGGGGGGGTTGAGGGAGAGGCAACACCAGGCAAGCACATCTGACACTTCCTCCAAGTGCTCTCCCAGCCTCTCACTATTTTTATCCCAGTGGATTTCCTGAGCCAAGCATTGTTTCTGTCATTCATCAGTCTTCCAATGGAACTTTTCCAGTTACTCATCCTGCCTCCTCTTAAAGCAGTTCACTTTTTTTTGCAGCCCTACTCAGCAAGTTCCAAAGATCTCTTATCAGGTCAGTGAACAGTTTTCAATCTGAATTAAACACACTGACCACAGTGTACAAAAAAATCTGGTTAAGTTTGTTTCTTGCCTGTGTGTAAGGGTCTTTGTAGCAAGTCAGGCAAAAGAGAACAGTTGATTGTATCCCAGGAAACCCCTAACAACCACCAAGTACTCTCAGAAGTGACCGAGGCACATTTAACCTCTTCCTTGCCCGAAGGAACAATCTCTGCTCAGTTATTAAAGCCTAACATTTTGGCAGGCTTTCTTGCCTCTGAAGGGCACGCTGCCAGGTTTTCTACATGCATGCAAGCAGCAGAGACTCATTCATTTTCATCACTTTCTGCGCCCGGCATAAATAAGAGTACAGAACATGCAGTGTTTGTTTTCAGAAATCCAGCCCCTCCTCCCTCCTTCCCTCCCTTCCCCTGCATCTGACCATGTCAGCTGATAATGAAAAAAAAAACCAAACTGGAGGTGAGATGGGGGTAGGTGTTCTTAAAAGGTAGCTGTGCCTGCTGAGATAAGAAATAGCTTGGAAAAGAAAAAAATTAAGGCAAAAATTTTAATGGCCCTGAACTACCAAAAACGCATCAGTAATACTTACTCAGGAAAGAGTCAAAGCAGATATCTCAGAACCTCTCTCATTTTCAAAATCCCAGACTGAAAGGACTAAAGATGTTAGAGTTCCAAAAGTGGTTGAGATTTTTAAGCTTCTGTCCCTTTTTTTATCATAAATTAATTCTAAACCTATCACAGAACCAAAGGTAATTACTAATAAAAATGTAAACGTATTTTCTAAGAAGGGTGCCCCATGTCCTTTGGGCAGGTAGTTGGTATCAACCCAAGAAAATAATTAGCAACAATTAGCACCTATCACAACTCAGCAAAATGTCAACTTCAATGTAAACATTAAGGAAATAGCAGCACTGGTTCAAAGGAGGTCAAGTGCAAGTGTTTGAAAATCCATTCTAAAAACTTATGTACTCCCAGAAAGGAAACACTAATGCTTGATGTGAAACAAACACTTAAGTGGCTTCCCTTCCTTTTTTTTTTTATAGGAATGCCAGAGAGCTCACTCCAGAACATAACAAACCATGGCCAGGATAAAAACCCCAGAGAAATAATGCACAGCGACTAAGACACTCAAGTAAAATTCCTGGTGGGTTTTTTTGGGATTTTTTTTTTTTTGTTTTTTCTTTTTAATTAATAAACCTAAGAAGCTGAATAGTAACCATTTAAAGCCAGACCTTCCACCAGCACCACAGCCCTGCTTTTTCAGCAACCCCAACTCTCACCAGGGGAAGTGCAGCACAGGAACTGCACAGGGAATTCCCAAGCAGCAGCTTTGCTTTATCTGACAAGATTGATCTCCAAGAGCAGCCACAATCAAATCAGTTTATTTAACTCCATTCAGGTAGCAAACAATGTGTAGAGTTCTCAGGTTCTGGATGACCTCCACAGAGCCAGTGGAGATGCCTGGAGCATCAAACAAAGGCACCACCATCACCCCAGGATGGCTGAACAGCTTCTCTGTCTTTTGTGGTTGCAATGTGAGGAGTTTTGCCAGAAGCACTCCTGATGTTCCTCACTGCAGTGATCAGAATGCTTAATCAGAAGTTTCCAGACAAACGATTTAACTGCTTAACCACAGCACAATAGTGACTGAGACATCCCACTGAGATATGTCATGGCAAACCTTGAACTGGAAGCACAAAAGACATCTGAAATCTCTCCAGACTCTACTGTAAGCAGCCTTCTGGCTCAGGAAGCTCCTCAGATGCACTCTTGAGTGGATAAAGCCAAGTCAGGAACATCCAGGTTTCAATCTGGATGACAAATTTACAACCTCAAATTGGTCACAGCTATAAATACTCACTGAAGAGTTTTCAAGCACTTATTGTCATTCTCATGAACACCCTGTAACTGGAAGGAAGTCACACAGTCACATGCTAGTTAAATGCTGTTTACTACTACAGCTAATATCTACATCCCAAACATAAAACAGCCTTAGTCCAGCTGAGCTAAAGAAAATGGGAAGCCCTTAGAGCAGCTTCCTATCAATAACAGATAAGTGATAGGTCACTTTCACCTTCCCTTAACCCAGAAGGAAGGAAAAGAAAGCTTTTTCAGTAGTTAGAAATCTGGATAGCACTCCTTTTTACTTATTTGTCTAGCCACAGATATAGAATTCACATATATTCAACACACCTCACTTGAAAAATATATTAATATTTGCCCTAAATTAGGAGAATGTGTCCAGAAACAGACTTTATAATATATTTAGGAGGATGTCAAAAAATCAAGACAGACCAGAGGAAGGCCAAAAGTCACAGGATACCCCAGGCTCTCTCAGTATGTATCAATAATATCTTGTGCTTCTGTAAATGAGTTTAAATGAATTGCTTGCTTGTAAATTAACAAAGTTGATGTGCTACTATGATTAAATTGAACCTGAAATAAGATACTCCCAGGGTGACTACAAACCTGATTTCCTTATTTAGTAGGAAGGAGAAAGTGTCTTGCACTAGAAAAAGTCTTTAAGTAGCACGTCCAACATAGAGACCCAGTGTGTGAAGCACTTCAAATATGTCAAATGCTTTTTATGTATAAAGCACTGTAACTCCCAATGAGAGATTTATGTAAGGAGCTTAAATGAAAAGTTGGACAGAAGCAAACTACGAAGTTCTGATTTAAATTCTACAATTTCCATAAAGGAATGTCCTCACAACACCAAAATGGAGGTTGTCCTCCACTGACATTCTGTCTGACATTCAAGGAGCAAAGCCCACATCCTTCTTTCCCCCCATTGTGCTACTTCCTCTCTCCTTCACTGATCCAGCAAACACATTTGCACATCAGATGATAAACTAGACAGGGGAACTGACCCAGCTGAACAAGAACTCTGCTACAGAAGCCTAACAGCAAGTATATATCAAAGCTATAGCCTGAGAACACCTTAATCTGGTGCCTAAGATTTTCTCACTCTGCAAGCCCAGAAATACCATCAAGTCAAGCAACACATCCATGTAAGCTCCTCAGCATCTTTCACACTTAATCCATAAGTGTGGATCAGTCATCCATAGTGCCTCCCCACATCCACACACCATTCCACAGGGAAGCTCCAAGCACACATGGACAGCACAGGCAAACAGAGAGCAGGTACAGCCATGGTATTCAAAGCTCCTCAGATGAACCAGCAATCACCTGGTCTTACTGCACACTGGTACAGCCTCCTAAATAAATGTAACATTGATTTAAAGGCAGAATTCAGGCTGGACATTAGGAAAAGGTTCCTCAGTGGGAGGGTGGTTGCTCACTGGAACAGGCTACCCAGGGAAGTGGGGATAGCACCAAGCCTGTCAGAGCTCAAGGGCTGTCTGGAGAATGCTCTTGGTCATTTGGTTTTACTTTGGGCAGTCCTGCAGGAAACACGAAGTTGGACTTGATGATTCTTTTGGGTCCCTTCCATCTAGATGTACTCTGTAATACCATGACTAGAAGCCACCTGTAGATCTAGACATTTTCAGAAAAATGCCAAAGTGCTCTTTATACTGTTCTTAAAATGTTATTTTGCCCACGTGTCTCATCCAAAGATATCCAGATGATTCTGCACAAGTAAAACAGACATTATAAAGACCAGGGATATTTTTGTATGTTACCATTAGTCTGAATATCACAGTACCATCTACTTTTTTTGGACTGCTTACATTTGCAGGTCCCTACTTTTGAGGTCTTTGCACATTTTTCAAGTTTGCAGAAGGGAGGCATCTATTAACTAACAATACAACTGTGTCTTCTCATCTGTAGCAATGCATGCAGCAGACAAAAGAAGGAGGGGAAAAAGGTAAATAGTACCTATTTTCTAGTTCTTTTGCTAGGTTAGGAAAAGATTTTATTCATTTCTACACGCATCTAATTGAGATTACAAACTGATGCACTACAGTCTGCTTCTATACATAAAAAAGTTCCACTGCTTGAAAGCACGTATTACTGTATATATGTATTTCTACAGCTTATATATGTATACACTGATTTCTACAACACCAAAAATATTTACCTGGCTTGGTTTTGAGTCCTGCTAGTGTTCAAAGGCTTTGTTCTCTGAAAGAACTTTGCGTGTCTGACCTGCTACCCCTGTACTGCATTATCAAAAGAACCAATTTTAAAGGATAAATCCATTAGATTAAAAAAAAAAAAAACTGTCTAATACAGTATCTCCTTTTCTGATAGCAGTAGATACAGTAGAACAGCTCTACCACATGCCCACTCCCCTATAAATCTTTGAGCAACCCACTGGCTTAGGAGGAATCAAAAAGCAATAAAGTTTATCTGGTCCATTCAGCAATTGGAAAAAGGCATCTTCAACTTCTGGCTACCTGGCAGTGGATCAGAATCAGTATCATCTACACCACTTCTGCTCCTGTCCAGCCACAGCATCCACTGACTTTGTCCGGACACCAGGTCAAGAAAAGGGAGGTTTGAAAAAGGGGAAGATTTGAAAGATAAGAGATGAAAACAAATGGGTGGAATGGTGGCTACAAGTCAGTTTTCTCAGCGACTGAGGGTCAGGCTGACAAGGGGACTCTTTCCCTTCTGCAGGATAGGCAATATCCTTGAGAAGTGTTTGGAAATCAGGAATGCTGCAGTGGATGATGAGGGAGGCTTAAACAGCCTGTGTGCTGGTGGTGCAGTAACACTGCAGACCTGAGCAGTGCCAGCACAAGCAGGCATTGTCTTTTTTCCTCCAGTTTTCTCAGTTGTGTCAGTCTGTGAGACTAACAAGATTGCAGAACTGATCTGAATTAAAAACAACACTAAAACATTCTTTTAAACTTGTGGCTGTCTCTCTAACAGCTATGCCAGCACAGCTAAGAAGGTAGTGTAAGAAAACAGTGAGAAGGATGCAGGCACTGCTGCCAGAAGAAATTCTTTTCTAACTAGGATCTTACTTGCATTACAGACCTTTGCACTCTTTCCATTTCCACCACGAACTCGATCTCCAGTCAAAAACCCAGATCTGTGTTACTGGGTAAAACACAGCAACAATCCATAGTGCAGAAATATTGGTGAAAAACTCGAGAGCCTAATGCTGACAAACCTGGAAGCAATGGAAATCCTGCACGAGCAACCAGCCAGACCAGAGTGAAACACATAGACTGTAGGATGGACCAATGGATGCAAATTGCAAATGGTTTTAGGAAGATAACTGGAAAAGGGATAGAAGGGGAGAGTCATAGAGAAAAAAAGCAAGCAACAGACACAAACACTGTAATGTGTTTTAATAAACTGCTTTAAGGATGTCTCAGCCTACAGTGCTTCAGTTCTTCTAAAAAGCTCAAAATAGGAAAGTGGCAGAAATAAAGTTTTCCAACCCTTTCTACCTGTGAAAAGATTCTGCAGGTGGGGAGGGAAGCTGATGGATTTGCTCTGGTCTTTTTCCCTGCTGTAGGGATGAGACACAAGGCATACTCCTTAACTTCCTTGTTTATTGGGACCACTAATTTAGATATATCCTTACCCAAACAATGTTCTTTTTTTTTTTTCTTTTTTCTTTTTTTTTAAATCAGCTTTTAGAATTCTTAATTTCTTAATTCTGATTAACAGCCTAAGAGAGCCCTGGACATCTGTCTTCTAACTATGCTTGTCTCTAGCTCCAGAAATCAGGACAAAGCTGACAGCTCAAAGTTTTAACACTATCTCTATCCAGGTTATGCTTTAGTCAGTTAATCTCAAAAAACTGGAAGAAAAGAAACTTGTGTAAGAATCAAGGTGGCATGTCTGGCAACAACCTGGCTGAGCTTTCTGGTTGCCATTTCCACATAAATAATGCTACCTTTACTTCTCACAACTTCCATTACCTGAAAGGGGCCAACAGGAAGGTTGGAGAGGGGCTGTTTGCAAGGGTCTGTAGTGATGGGACAAGGGGAAAGGGGCAATGGTTTTAAATTAGAGAAGAACAGATTTAGACTGGATGTTAAGAAAAAGTTCTTTACCATGAGGGTAGTGGAAAAATGGAAGAGGTTGCCCAAAGAGGTGGTTGAGGCCTCAGACCTGGAGATTTTCAAGCCTCTGAGCAACCTGACCCAGTTAAGGATGCCCTGCTCATTGCAGAGGTTTGGACTAGATGTACTTTTAGAGGTCCCTTCCAACCCAATGATTCTTTGAACTGCTACTCAGTAATCAAGGATAAGCTTTTAAGGGCTAGAAATATAAAAGATGTTATAAGGGATGCCACCTGGGCAAGTCTGGGTTGGGAATGCAGCCCATGGAGAAGAACTGCACTTAAAGCAAAGCCATGTATAGGGGGCTCACAAATGGCTTTCAAATATCTGATTTCTGAAAAACCCAACCTTCCCTACCCCCTCAATCTGCTATGTGCAGCACATTCATTTCTCCATCAAATATAGTTGCTACAACTCTGAGAACAGAAAGGTGATTTACTGGTACCTGCTGACCAAGATCCAGAGGCAGTGTTGACTTTCAGGGTGCACTTGAGACCAAAGAAATTCCATCTCAGCAACACCCATCTACTTGCATACCACACCTGAGGCTGGGAACAGGGCAGAGCATGCCCTGCATCCTCTCCAACCCTAAGGCCCTGGAAAACCCTTCTGTGAATATGCACGTATACAACACATTCAGCTGAAGACATACCAAGACAAATAGGGAAGATAAACAACTTTTCTTTCTCTGGCAAATGCTGCCTACTTACACATTTCACAGGAGGAGACCTCTGTTTGCACATTCATAAAAGCCTTTTCCTCCCTCCTCCCCCCTCTTTTGGAAGTGAAGCATGTCTTCAGTATTACACCAAAAAAAAAAAAAAAAAAAAAGGAGTAGAGGGAGCATGCCAGTTATTTGAAATCCAAAAAAGCATTTCCAAGAATTGAAAAGCTGCCTTTGAATCCTTCGCAGAACACAAACTCATCCCTCAAAGGAAACAGCTGTCTTTGAGGGACTAAATCCACCAGAATAAACAGAAGATGTCCATAGCCAGAAGTAAAGTTTACATATAGCCACACTGTTGTCACAGTCTAAGATATTTCAAGTCAAATAGCAAGGAAATCATGCCTTTAGTCTAACCACTTGAAAGATTCTTACAGAAAGTAATTAACTGAGCTTAACAACACTTTTTTAATGCAAGGGTTACCCCTCATGATCAAGGATTTCTGAATGGTGTATACAGCTAAAGCACCGTTTCTACTCTGAAAAAGTCTTAAAAGATTTTTTTTCTTTAAAAAAATTAAAAGTACCTTTCCTCACCTCTTTGACTGTCGGCACATCCTTTCCACTGACAACGGCAAACCTGACTTTCTTAGAAACAGAGGATGTTAAAAATTACAAATCACCAAAGAAAATTCCATTGGTGTTTGTACATTCCACAAAGTCCTCCACTTTACCAGGAGAAATAACTTTTAATTGGTTCTTCTGGAGATTTCAGACCAAGTCTGACTTTCTCTGAATACTGGAAATGTTCCTGCTAGCCAGGGAGCTGTCTTGAAAAGCCTTTTTTTTTTTTTTTTTTCCTTTTAATTGCAGAGCTGTCTCAAAGGTATTCATTCACCTCTCAGTATTCTTATAGAACTCCTTGGAAACAAGTCAAAAGGCCAAAGCCAGCACCAGTCTCATTCCCAGTTTGTAATTCATAAGAAATGGAAGCTCTATTGCAGACCATCTCCTCCACAAAAGAGAAGGGTAATGGGGGCAAAAACTATGGCATAAAAATGTTAAAGGCTATTTTAATCTTAAATTATCCAGCTTGGTCGGCCAGGAGTCATTGCAATGGAATGTAGGCTTCTACTCCAACAAGGGTTTAGTGTTTCTAAATAAATGTCAGGACATGGCAATACATCAGCACTAGATCTTCACTACTGGATACCTGCACACTCAGTCATTGTCTCAGTATTACTAGGGAAAAAAAAAAATCACAACAAAACCAACTCAAATTTGTTAGATGAATGAAGAGCAACTCATCACATTCTTTATCAGGAAAGGAGAACAATACAGAAATCCCATTACTTTTAGAAACAAGCATCCAGTTAAATATGCATATAAGAAAACTAAAAATTAAGGCAAGCTTCAATCAACTTTTCCTTGCCTGTTTTTTTGATCCTGCTTTTTATAAAAAATATGACACATTTTTCCTTAAAACAAAGATGTGTAGCTCTGCAAACAGAAATCAGCACTGAATTTCTTACAAGGAGTGTAAGTTTTGGATACTTAAAAGCCCATAACCACAGGTATTTCTGAGATGGAGAAACCAGAGATGTAATCTCTGCTTTTGTTTTTCAAGCTTCTTTGGAAATACTTTTCAATACTTCTTTGGAAAGATAACCTCCATTTCAAGTACCATGCAAAAAACCCTAGACATTTGTCCACAATAGAGGCTTGCAAGGTTAAAAACATACTGAGAAGCAGTTTCTCTTCTCTTGTACCAAGTAATTCACTTTATGAAATGAATCTATCACATTAGATGTTATTAAACCCCTGTAGTTATGCCAGGGAGCAAAGATGTTTCAAGTGACACCATGTGAAATGAATGCATGCTACTGATGACAGATTGTAGCTCTAAACTGTCTGATCACTGAGTTATCCCTAGAAAGAGATAAGAGCTTATTAAATTGACAAGAGACACATTTTCTGATCAGCACCGATGCAAATCCTTGAATTTCATAGGTCTGTGATCACTGTCACAAGATCTGCTCCACTCAGGAATGCTGTTAGGTGCTTTCATATGCAGCCATGCTAGAAAATAAACAGTGGGAAAGGAAGAGAAAATATGCAAAACGTAGGGTTATTTTCCTCTTGCACAAAGGAAATTTAAATAGTGGGCAGAAGGAGACAAGAGGTCTCCTTAACTCTTGACAAGTCTCTCCCTTCATCAGCTTGGCATCCTGTCTTGGTGGTGGAATTTAAAGTGCCATGCAAAGAATACTGATGTTGGAAGGAATGAGCAGATGGTAACCTGCTCCTCCAGGAACAACCTTAAGAAGAAAACAACCCTGCACACCACCTACCACCATGCAAGATTCTGCTCTTGGAGGATAATTTAAAAAAAAACACACAAAAACCAACCACCTAAGCAAAGCCTGAAGTTTTAAAAGAATTTGACATGTTAAACTGAGCTTCATTTAAGTTTAAATGTCACAACACCAAAAATTGTAGGAATAAGTGCAGCAAATAGTAAGAAAAGGTCTCAGCATCAGAGAGGATATGTGCTTCAGAATAAACATTTTTTTTTTCACGCATATATAACACTTCCTAGGTCTAAGATTACATAAATTTATTCTTAAAAAGATCACAACCTTTATTTTCTTTGCATAGACTAACTGAAGTACTACATAAGCAGCAGGTAACTACTGGGGAGGGGGGACAGCAACAAAGGGACTTACTGAAGGGAGAAAAGCTCAATTTGTCCACACTGTGGGGGAATGAGTTTCCAAATGATTTTTTTTTTTTAAGTCAGGTACACATTACATTTAAACATTCTAAACATATAAATACAGACATACTGCATCTGAACATGCAAAAAAGTGTATTTTCTAAAACCACATGAGAAGTGTCATTTAATGTCACCTTCATTCCAAGTCTCATGTATGCCATCCTTTTATGAAGTTTCACCCAGGCTTTTGGGGAATATAAAGTACTAAAAGTCAACTGACAAACATCAGTAGTGGCCACTGTTCTAAATTTCAAGCTTCTATTCTCCAAAAAGGGAAAGACTTCTCATTTAAGATAACACACAAGCGCACATCAGGGTTTTTTATTCTCAAGGAAAGTTGGTACCACTTAAAGCTTTTTCTGAAGTTGTTCACAATACACTTAAACCACAAAACTTCTGGGCTGTTTGCTTTCAGACTTTTACCTCCTATTTTTTGAGCATAAACACTTCACCTAAAGATGGAATGAGAATGGTAAAACCAGACTTACTCGGACATCGGTGGCGTCTCCGTGCCGGATGATGCTGGCCCAGGTTGTTGGTTCACTGCTGTTCTCAAAGTAGTGAAAAACCTTTAGGACTCGTTCCATGGCCCCTGGGGAACGCTCCATCCCAGTACTGAGGTGTGTCTTTCCACTTGAACTTGGTGTATGATTCAAGTTGGGATCAAGGTAAGCTGCTGCCATGGTTTTGCTAGATGCTAGGTATCTGTCATATTCTAGGAAAGGGAAACAAAAGATAAATTCGTGTTGGTTGTAGCTGCATCTTACACCAGATTCAAAGGACACTTAGTTGACTTCTTTGGAGTCACAAAAATCTAAGACCTCCCCTGATGACCACCAGAGACATTGCAAGCACCTTGGAGCAAGTGATCCGAATTTGAACACCACGATCATTAACTGAAGCTGCACCTTTAGCAAGCCTTCTTCCTTCAGTTTCTCAATGGCCTGGCCCCTGCCAAAGCCTTCAAAATTAAATAGTTTCTTCCAGTTTTAACAGTAGTTCCCATCCCTAAAATCTCCCAAGCATGGTCTTGACACAAGCCTCTGAAAATCAGCACAAAGAAACCCTGGCAGACCAGTCACCAAACTGGAGGCTCTCCGGTAAGAAGCTCAACACCAGGCTCTCCTGTTTAAGGCTAAGTCATGGTCACAGAACCATTAAGAAGAACCATTAAGAACACCAGAGCCCCTCCTCTCATCAACTACTAAATAAGCAGGCAAGTTTTACCATCGACTAGCCCAGTTTCCAAGCAATTTCCAAGTCTAGTGTTAAAAGACACAGACCACAGTATGAGTCTGCATCTCAAAAGCAAAAAAATTGCCTCTTGGCTACTGCTGCAAATTAGTCAGCCACAAGCAGATGGTGTCTGAGAAATCAATGCAGTACAAGAGAAAAAGAGCAAACATCTCCTCCCTCGCCTGACAGTCTCAAGCAGCATTCCAGTCTCCTGGCTGGAAAGAGCAAAGAACTGCAGGGCTTTGCTCCAGGGCTTGGACAAGTGCACCAAGCTTTCTGTACCTCCTCCTCACAGCATGCAGCCAGGGAGGAGGCAGTTTTGGAAACCTGGAGATGTTAAAAATAAAAGAAATTTGATCTTTTTGGCACAGGATTGAGAACGCCTTTCTGGTAGTAAAGCTGGAGTGCAAAAGGGGGCTGGAGGAGAGTGAAACTGCTTCAGTCCTGCTACCGAAAGCCCTGAGCTTTGGTTTACTTCACCACAAAGCAGAGAGAGACCCAGGCTTCCAGCTGAGCTCCCACAACACCTGAGCTGCCCCTTAACACAGCTTCAGCCACCAACCTGCCACCTGCCATGGTGTCCTGCTGACCACATCAGGAAACTGTCAGGGGGAAGGGAAGGAAAGAAAAAAAGTGTTGTGGGTGTTTCTTTAAATTCTAAATTTTATTTTCTTAGTTTAGTTTTATCCCACAGCTGCCTGAAGGAGCTCACCACAGACTTCAGTCAAGCACAGAGGAAGAGAGGCAGAAGCAGTCAGTGGGCAGGGGCAGGAGGGCAGAGGTCTCCCCTCCAGCAGCAGCAAACCATGACACCAGTCCACCAGTAATGTCAAACCACACCATGAGCTCAGCTGAGGGGAATCCAGACTTGAAATTTTCAGCCTGTAGATAACATCATTTGCTGGAGGCTAAAACAAGACTTGAATTCTAACAACACTTAAGCGCCTACCTCATTCTGATCAGCAAGATAAAGGGAAACAAACAGCCCGATTTTGAAGGATGCCTTTACCCCTTGAATAAATGGTTGAATTACCTTCATCCAACAGAACTGCAAGAACTTAAATTTGGCAGTACCAGGTCAGACAAAAGGCCTCTTATGTCCTGCCCTCAGGGAAGATGAGCAAGCCAAGGAGACACTTCTCCTAAACACGACCCAGTGCCTGACTCTAAAGGGGCTTCCTCCACCTTCCAAACCCTGAAAACTCAAGACATCATATTTTGGTTGGAGATGTTGGACCTTGCTTTATTGTTCTTTTTTTTTCTGGCAAGCAATACAAATGTGTTACACCAACCCTTAAAGCTGATTTTAAAGCCTTTCCTCCTATTCACAGATACAACTCCAAAAATGTCAGGAACTCTGCAGTAACTCTTGACTTATCCTCACCGAAGGAGCTTGTGAGCTGTTTTCATATAAACCTTGACTTGAAAGCTGAAGCAGGTATAAAAATCTCCCCTGTGGCAGACTAATAATACTCAGACAACATGACCATACATGCAAACTGCAGGACTCCTCTGCTGTGAGGCTGAAATAGCCATCATGAAACTCCAAATGTCTGCAGGGCTGAGGAGTTTAATCAGGACAAATTCACCAGCCAAAGACCTTCCTTCCACAGTGAAGCTGCCAGGAATGAAATGGCAGTTTTCAGGCTCAGGCTTGGGCTACTTAACTTCTGCATCATGTTCTACTTCCTTCAGAGCAACCTAATCCACCTCAAAGGCAGCAGTAAAAATTCTAATATTTATTTCAAGCTTACACACGTAAATGGCAGGAAAATTTCCTGCAAACCAAAACAAGAGTCATTTCTTAGTACTGGAGAACTAAAAAAAAGCTTGCTTTATTATTAATTCTCATATAATTTTAACATACACATCCATGAACTTCTATTGGGCAGAAAAAGAAGAGGGAGAAAAGCTACAGTAAATGAAGAAACAAGCATCTAGAAGTTGTCTCACCATAGACTTAATATGGACAAGCTACATCCACTGGCAGCAGCAAACACAACATCAATGAAAGGCATCAGGTCCTATACAAAGAAGTGCTCTTAGGCAGCATAACTTAAGGCAAAACATTATTACAATATCTTCAGATTAATCACATCTAAGGGAAAATGCAGAATCAATTACCAGACTGACTGTACAAGACACAGGCTACTGTCTGCTTACACAAGGTTTTATGGATCACATGTTTTTAAAGGTAAAGCAACTTCCTACAGAAAATTAGAAAAGCAGTTTTCCTTCAGAATTTCATCACTGGGTTCATTACAACTTATTTACAAAATCCCAATGCTTACTTTAAGAGGCACAAAAAGAGCAATAAATTTGATAGCTCAAGTCTGGGAACACATGTGGCCTTACTAACATTCCCACTAAAGCAAGCCCTTGGGTTTCAGTTCATAAAATGAGTGTAAAACTCTGCCCCAGAACAAAACATTGTAAAACATCACTGCTCTTGATGCAAAGGTAGTTAAACAACTGTTTTACTAAATATGTTTCAGGAACAGTGTGGCCAGCAGGTCCAAGGAAGGGATTCTGCCCCTGTACTCAGCCCTGGTGAGGCCACAGCTTGAGTCCTGTGTCCAGTTCTGGGCCCCTCAGTTCAGGAAGGAGATTGAGGTGCTGGAGCAGGTCCAGAGAAGAGCAAGGAGGCTGTGAAGGGATCCAGCACAAGTCCTGTGAGGAAGGGCTGAGGGAGCTGGGGCTGTTCAGGCTGGATAAGAGGAGGCTCAGGGGAGACCTCATCACTCTCTACAACTCCCTGAAAGGAGGTTGGAGCCAGGGGGGGGTTGGGCTCTTTTCCCAGGCAACTCTCAGCAAGACAAGAGGGCAGGGTCTCAAGTTGTGCCAGGGGAGGTTTAGGTTGGAGATTAGAAAGAATTTCTTTACTGAGAGGGTGATCAGACATTGGAATGGGCTGCCCAGGGAAGTAGTGGATTCTCCGTGTCTGGAGGTATTTCAAAAGAGACTGGATGTGGCACTCAGTGCCATGGGCTGGGAACTGCAGCAGTAGTGGATCAAGGGTTGGAGTTGATGATCTCTGAGGTCCCTTCCAACCCAGCCAATTCTATGATTCCATGATTCTATGATCTATGTTTGATTAGTTTAAAATACAAAGAAAGCCAAGATTACAAGTGCAGGATGCTTACTTGGGTCCTTCTAAATCCCAGATGGATGTTTGTAATCCTGCCATTACAGATTTGGGTTTAAAAGAGCGACTTTGGTCCTCTTGGTATTAAACAGACAAGTAGAATGCTGCTATGAAGCAGGAACAAGCTGCAGCCAACTAAAGGAGGGTAGATTTAGACTGGGAAGAAATTTTTTTATGAGAGTGGTGAGACACTGGACCAGGCTGCCCAGAGCAGCTTTAGATGAGGTGTTCAAGGCCAAGTTGAATGGGTCTTCCAAGTAACCTGGAGTAGTGAAGACATCCCTGACAATTAATGGTCTAAAATCAAGTTTGAGCAAACCTGTTTGACCATGAAGTTGTGTGCCAGCTCTCCCTTCCAAGCTTTCAAGAATGAAGATTGTGGTTCTCCAAATGCTCACACTTTGCAAAAAATACTCTTTATTTCTCAGTCCTGCAAAGATTTATTCTGAGCTTGGGAAGTGGAATGGAGCAAATCAAATATGATCAGCTGATAACCAGTGGCTCTGATAAGATAAGGCAGTTGTTACCAAACTGATGTGTTTTATCCTTCAGACAATTTGCTCTACTGTTGTGGAGTACTTGAGGTTTAGGAAAGACCTGTCTATGGGAGACAGGTGAGATCAGGAGATGAGATTTATAAAAACAAAACAAAAACCCCCACGAACAAACAAAAAAACCAAACAACCACCACCAAACTAAAACCAGCACCATTTCACAGCTTCTCAAGTGAATTACAAGAAAGCACTGTTGACCCTTTTTGTGATACAATTTGATTTTTAATATCCACCATTTTCATTACTTAGGTGCCAGTTACATTAGGAAAGCATAATGCAACTTTATTTCATAAAAAAACCTGAAAAAATGATGAAATAACTAATTGAATCCTTCAAGAAGTCTGCACTTTGTTACCATACTTGCCTTCTGCTGACACACCTTAGAAGCACTGCATATTCCCCACATTTGTTAACTGTACCAGTCACTATTCTGACTTCCAGTGGTACAATCAAAGTTCAAAGTGACATTTCATTACCAGCCCTGAGTACTTAAAAACTAATTCACTAGTAAGAGTGAAAAAAAATCATTATAAAATACTTAAAACAAAAAATTGATCAGTAAACTGATAAAAAAGTTGAAGAAGTCTCTCAAGTGAATACTTTCAATGCCAATGTCTTCAACATCAGTAGTTTGATAATATACTGAAAATGAAAACCAACCACAGAACCTCATGCCAGAGTTGGCAGATGGCCAGCAGTGTTAATAAGTCCATGTGACAAGTCACCAAGCTGTAATTATTCAGATCTTGACTTGACATGTGGCACATTACCTTTTGTAGGTATGATGACGTTTTAAAATGTTGCCCCACCTCCCCATCTCAGGATTGAAGGCAGCAACATCTATGAAATAATGCCCCTCCTAGGTTGCATTTCCACAAAATAATTTGTTCCATCTCAATTCAAATGAATAAAAATTTATAGAAACCTATTAAAAAAAAAAAACAAAACAAAACAACAGAATCATTAGAGTTGGAAGGGACCTCTAGTCCCATCTAGTCCAACTCTCCCACTAAAGCAGGATCACCTGGAACACATCACACAGGACTGCATCCAGGTGGGTTCTAAGCATCTCCAGAGAAGGGGACTCCAAAACGTCCCTGGGCAGCCTGTGCCAGTGCCTTGTCACAATAAATAAATGTTTTCTTATGTTTAAATGGAATCTTGTGCCCACAGCCCGTTGTCCTGTCACTGAGAAGAGTCTGGCTCCATATTCCTTGCACCCACCCCTCTTATAGACATCACCAAGGTCTCCCCTCAGCCTTACCTTCTCCAGCCTAAAGAATCCCAGCTCTCTAAGCCTCTCCTCATAGGAGGGATGCTCCTATCTAGTCATCCCCTGTCTCTCTTCAACTGGGGAGCCCATAACAAGATGCAGGATTCCAGATGTGGCCTCATCAGGACAGAATAGAGGGGGAGAATGATCTCCCTTCACCTTCTGGCCACATTTTTCCATTGGCCTCCCTGGCAGCCAGGGCACAGTGCTGGCTCACGGATAATCTGCTATCTATCAGGACCACCAGATCCTTCTCCTCAGCACTGCCCATCCCTAACCTATATTGGTACTTGGGGTTCTTCCTTCTACACTTGTTCTTGTTAAATCTCATCAGGTTTTTCTCTGCCCAGCTCTCTGGCCTGGCCAGGTCACACTGGATGGCAGCACAACTATCTGGAATATCAGCCATCCCTCCCCAGCTTTGTATCCTCTTGCTGAGGATACGCTCTGTCCCCTCAGCCAGGTCACTGATGAACATTTTGAACAAGACAGAGTTCATTTTGGTCTTTGGTTCTGGTGTAAAAATTCTACCAGGCATAAAATATTTGTATTTTAAAATTGAAGAAATAAAAGCCTTTAGGTTACTTTCATTCTCAATAAATCAGACTGGCTGGAAGCAGCTTTGCATAGAAGGTCCTGATGATCTTGGTGGGCAACAAAGCCAAGTACAAGCCAGATGTTACCTTGCAGCAAAAGCCACCAACCTCCTGGGCTGTGTTAGGCAGAGCACTTCCACCAAGTTGAGGAACATGATCCTTCCCTGTCCTCAGCACTGGTGAGGGGCACCAGGACCACTGGACCTAGTACAGGGCTCTCCAGTGCAAGAGTGAGATGGACATATTGGAGAGAGTCCAGTGAAGGACCACAAAGAAATTCAGGGACTTGAGCATCTGTCAGACAAAGAGAGGCTGAGAAAGCAGGGGAGGATTGGCCTGGAGAAGGGAAAGCTTGAAGGAATCTTAAACCAGTGAGTATAGATACCTGATGGGGAAGAGTAAAGGTGAAGCAGAGTCCTCTCAGTGGTGCCCTGTGAGGACATGAGGCAATAGTGACAAACATCAATTCCCATTTAAATATAAGTAGAATATTTTTCACTAGATGGGTGTGTGGGTGAATGCAGCAACATGGTGCCTAGAGAGGCTGTGCAGGGTTCCACCAATGGAGATATTCAAATCATGACTGGACATCCAGTCCTCAACAACCTCCTCCAGCTGACTTTGCTCTGAACGGGGGTGTTTGGACCAAACTATCTCCACAGGCTCCTTCCAACTTCAATAATTTTGGTATTTGGTGATTAAGAATTATACAATGGTTTACGTTGGAAGGGACCTAAAAGATCAAATAGTCCCAACCCCCCAGCCATGCACAGGACCTCCTACCACTAGACCAGGTTTCTCAGGACACTGTTGGCTTTCTGGGCTCCAAGCAAACATTGTTGGTTCACGTGGAGCTTCTCATCAACCAACACCCTCAAGCCTTTCCTCAGGACTTCCCTCAAACCACCTTCCAGCCAGCCTGTAGCTGTGCTTAGGATTGCACAGACCCATGTGCAGGACACCCTGCACCTGGCCTTAGCATGGGGCCACCTTTCAAGATCCCTCTGGATGCCTCCTGTCCCTCCAGCATGTCACCCACACCACACAGCTTGATGTCACCAGCAAATCTGCTGAGGGTACAGTCAATTCCACTGTCTGTGCCACCAAAGATGCTAAAAAACACAGGTCCAAGTACTGACCCTCATCCGTGGTCCCCATTTAGACACTGAACCACTACTCTCTGAGCATGACCAGGGAATCCCTTATTCACTGAGTTCTCCATCCTTCAAATCCACACTGATTTCACACTCTAAATTCCTTAGGATTATCTACAACACATCTCATATCAGACAGTGAGCATCTCACGAATTTCAAGCTCAATCCATTTTCACAGCTTGTAAAAAATCCTGCTGTAGCTCACCTTGCAAATCAGCTTGGTTATCTCAACCTTACAGAAAGTAAGGATGTTAAGTACAATCTTAACTACATTTCCTGTGACAAAGCTTGTGCTTCCAGGAGTCTGTGTTAAGAGCCAGCAATATTGCTGACTTTTGGTATGACATCTGGGAAACACACACATAAAATATATCATTAGATGTGGTCCCAATGCTTCCAGTTGGACATGAAGTGCATGACTCCCTGAAATCCTTCTTAGAACCATTTAAAATACATTTTGCTTCTAAAAAAAGAGTCACAGTGCATTTACCTATCCATCTTGATGGTCAAGTGGAATGGTTGCACACTTGAAGTGCCTGGTTATGGCAGCAGTCCCATTCCCAGAAGATCAGATAGTATGGAACAGTGGAAAAAAAAAAACTGAGTGACCAAAACAGCAGTGCAAGAACACAGACAGGCCACAGGAAAGGAGCAGCAAACATGCCAGGTGTGCAACACCTTTTTTTGCATTTACCTTCTTACCACCTTGTTACACATTTAAAGCTGAAATGTGGAGCAAGCCATTAGGTTTGTCACTTCAAATAATGGACAAACGTAGAAAAGGGTTCTCTTTTCTTCCTGTTATCACTTTTGCCTTCAGAAACAGTATTTTCATCTGTTTCCATAAGCCGTATTGCAAAGTCCATGTTTGTTTCCTACTAAGTTTATATTTCTTGTTCTCCTTCTTTCATCTAATACTGATGTTCAAAAGCAAAAGAAAAATGCAGTAATTCTTTGTTCCACCTTGGACATTTTTCAGCTGTATTCACTCCTCTTGGTATATTTGCTATGGCTACATCCAAGAATCCTTTTACTTCTCTTTCTGCCTCTTATTCCCTCCTGGTCATTACTCTCTCTCTGTTCCTCCTGATACATCTTTTTAAGTACATTATTTGCAGTCAAAAAGCATTGATCAAGGCCCTCAGGTCAAAGTACAAAGCAACCTGGCCAACCACAATAAAACAATGTAAAAATGGAGTTATTTTCTATTTTAGTCTAAATGGACACACCAAATACTTAGCTATATTGATATGAATAACATGGAAGAACAGCCTGAACCTGGCAATTCCTCATAACACTTTTCCCTGAAGAATGTTGCTGAAACACTTTCTCTGTGGCTCAACTTAGTTCAAAGTAGAAATGTGTATATTTTTCTTTGCAGAGTTAATATTTTCAGCAATACACCAGAAAAACAACATGAAAAGATAAAGCAGACCAAAGTCCAAAGAAGTTTAGCAAGGCAAATTGCCAAAGCAAGGAAAATTTATTTCAATTATACCAATCTTCAGGACATAAAACATTCAGGGGAGCATGAAGGAGGAATTCAGAGCAAGCATGAACTACAGGACCCATGTGAACCAAAGCAGCAGGACAGCCTTGAACCTGCTGAATATAAAGCAAGAATGTCAACAAAAATCAATGAATAAATAAATGTATCACTTAAAATGAAATAAGGGCATAATCCATGAAGAGCTGCTACCAATTCAGGCAGTCTTAAGGACTTGTAACTTGCCTCTGCTAAGTGCTACAGGAACAGTAGCACTTGAGCTGAAAAGAGGGAGAAATGGCTGAAAAACTGAACTACTTGTTCAGCAGCTCCAGTTTATCAAGATGTCCTGCACTGTGTCCATTCTGAGACATTCCAAATGGTACCCATCCTTATTAAGAATCCCACAGGATTAAGTCCTGACATACCTTAAGCACACAGTTTAACCCAGTTTTATTGTAACATTGCATAATCTGCCCTGCTAGCAATTAACTCCCTTTGGAGTTGGCACCAATTTCTATTTTTAATATTAAAAAATTTAATAAGGAGGAAACATCAGTTGTGTTGGGAATACAAGGAAATCAATATCTGTATGTAAGCTTTAATTAGAACGAGGTACCCAGCTAAATATTTGCTTAATTTCTCAACAGCAGTCTGAACCTTCAGTGTGGTCCCTTGGCACCACTGAAATCCAAGTAAACACAGATCTCCCCTTACATTTTCCACTGCTGATCTTCTGAATTTTTCTAGTAAATCAGTGGTGCACTTTTCTTTAAAAAAGGCACCACAGAAGTGAACAAGTAACAATTCTGTATTGCTAAAATAAAGGTTAAAAATGCTCTTTGAAGAGAAGTTGCACTACTGGTTGGCAGCAGCCTCACCTATGAACCCTAAAACAAGAGTGAAGCAAGCTGTATGGATTCAAGCAATTACTTGCAATACTGCTTGCTGAAATACTGCTCTATAGATGCCCTACATAGAATAAGGTCTTCTAAAACAGGTTTAGAAGAAAATAGGAGGGGGTTTAACTGCCCAGAATACTAAAAGAAGAAGAAGAAAAAAAACAGAATTAGAAAATCTTGAAGTAGAGGCAGTTAAGGAAAGGCAGGTAAGGAAAGTAAGGCTACCCATTATCACAGCTTAATACATTGGGGTTTTTCTACCATTTGAATTTAAATCTGCCTTTCCTAGGTCTACATTGCTGAATGATTCTATCATCCCAGCCCTATATATCTAAACATTCAGCTGTGTAGGTTTTTAAGTTTTGATCCCCTTTAATACAGTTTCAACTGCTTCTGGTATTCCTGTTTTTTTCCTGAAAACCAGAAGCACACATCAGATAAAAGGTACTTAAGTGCTCAAGAGGAACAAAGCACAACAGCAACCACCTTGTTGTGTTGTATGGCAATGGCCTCCTACAAACATTAATAGCTTGTAAATAGCTTTACTAAAGCCTATTCTGTATCAAATGTTTTCCAAAACCAGTCATTACAGCCTCTGGTATATAGGTAGAACTGAAGAGTAAAGTGATTATTTACTAAAGTGACTGAATGGAAGTTCAGTGTGGGCTGACCATAATAATTCTCCCTCTCATTAAAGGGTTTCTTTGAGATGATGCTTCTGTGTGCCTGCACACCCACCCAAAAATATCAAAATCAGTGATTTTCTTAGTTGGGGCTGTTGGAACTGGGCACACGTCTCCTTGCATCCTCATGTAAGATTCTGAAGAGCAAAGTAAATTGTGATATTCCCTTGGATTCCCTTAGGAATCAAAGCTCTTGGCTCCTCAAGAGCTCAAGACTCACTAGTGTGGTTCTGGGCTTCACCACCACCATTCATTCACCAGGCATTTATTTTTCTTAAAGTCTCCAAAGACAGAAGAATAAGCAGAATTAGTCAAAGGCAGAATAACACCTGAGAAGAACCCAGTTGGTAACCTCCAGGATTCATGTACTGACATGATCATGAAACAGGCACAAGCCCAAGCCTCTGCTTTAATGACTTAGTGGGTCTGAGCACTCTGGTGAGGTCAGATTAGGAGCAGATAAATACACACTCTATGGTCTACTTCAAGATTTTTAATATTAAAAAAAAACTTGACTCAAAATAGCCTTAAAAAGGCACTTTAAAAACCCTTAATCTGCTAAATTAAGTATACCAGGGCCCTCTCCAGCCTTCTAGAGTCAATGCCAATGATTCCATACTGCTTAGTGGCAGAATACAATTTATGGATTTTCTACCAGGGCTTTAATTCTACATGGAACCTCTTGACATCCTGTGTAGGGCTGAATCTAAACCCAGAACCTCTTCTCTTTCATTCAACATTTCACTGCAGATGTCATTTCCTCTGGGACACAGTCCCTGTCCCCATGGTCTCCCTACAAACTTTGGGGCATTGCAGATCTCCTGGCAGGAGCATTCATTGCCTTTTGTCTTTTTAATATCAGTGAAATTCATGCTACAAACTCTTGTGGGCTTTTCAAATGAATGGTCCATTAAGTCTCCAAGTAGAACCCTCAAGAGTGGAAAGTTCAGACATGTATCATCCAAGGAAACACCCTTGGGCCTTACCAGAGGTGGTTTTGAGTTTTTTACCTCCAATATGCTGACAGGGGGTTACTGAACCTTCTCTGAGTTTAGTTTAGTTAAAAAGAATGTTTCATATACTAGAGGTTTAGACTAGAGGTCTCATTGCACTGAGACACGTAAGAAATAAGAATTTTGAGGAAAAGCTGTGACTTAGGTAATTTGAGTACACAAAGTGGGTTTAGAATGAGGGGTTCCTCTATGCTGCAGTAAATGGGGACAGAAGGTAAGACACTGACTTACCAAACAACTGATTTTAGAAAACCTGTTAGATGCTTTCTTCTAACCACCTCCAATATGTATGCCACAATAGCAAAAGATTTAACTTTGCAGAAGATACAAGCTTGTAAAAAAAGGTAAGGTTTCTGAGGTGAAAACAGCAGCAGCCACAATTAAGCCACCAATCTGTTTCTGAGTCACTATTTCCTTCACATTTTGACAAAGAACAAAAAAAAGATATTCTCAAACTATTAACCAGTTGAAAGACATTTACTTCAGGGCTTCTTTTCAATAAAGTTCTCCAAAGGAGACACTTACAGCTTCAAAGACCTGTGGTAGAAAAATTAACTGGAGCCCAGAAAAGCAAGACAAGCTTTGTTACAATTAGGCTTCACCATTTCTGTCACTTCAAATTGTGGAAGAAATCATGCAGGAACATCTCAAGAACACTGGGACATGGTATGTGCAACACTCTTTGCTCTCCCCTCTGCCCTCCCATAAGGAACATCCTGGATCAAAACTGGCAATGAATACATCACAGCCTTTGCCACAAGGAGCTTCAGCATCTTCCATCAAAGCAACATCTTATGCTGTTTCACCAGTCCACCTCAACTCACCTGAACAAATCCAGATATTCACTAATTACTAACAGTTATCTAATTGCAAACAACTTGCAACGGGGGCAGAAATATAATATAATTAAATTGCCACACATTTTGAAAAAAAGCAGTAGTAAAGATCAGTTTTCACACCTTCTCTGACTGCCAATCATCTGACTATGAGCACAAACTTCATGACAAATCCATCAGCACTGAGTGTGCTGCCCCTCCTACCACACATGGATATCAAAGGACACAAGGAATGATTGGTGTAACATCTTGATGGTCAAGAAATGATGGCAAAACTGAAGAAATCAAGTAAGCAGCTTTCAATATGTCCACAGGACTTTATTACCCCTTCTTATAACACTCGGTCATGGGTAGGCATCAGGAAGACTCAAAGATAAAACTGCTGCTTCATAGTGCATTTTTATTCTCTTCAGCTCTTTCCCTGGAAACAATAAATCAATTCCCCACCACAGTGACAAAATATCCCACCTGTGCACAACAATCTGACCACTGCAGAAGCAGTAGGTGGTAATAAATTAAGTTGGTGTTACACAAAACACCTCCATAAGCCAACACCACACACAGAGCTATCAATCCAGTCTTCTTTGTTAAAACATACAGAAATATTAACTTCAGTGGGTAAACCTGTGCAGTTTGACAAAAGGATTCACTGATTAGAACACCTTTGCACGTGAGCTTCAGGAAGCAGTTTTTATATAGCTGCAATCTATGCTCTTAATATGTTTAAATTTATTTTAAACAAAGTGCTTCAGAGAGAGAAAATAGGAAAACAATCTCTTTCAGCACAGATATGTGCTTTAATACATATGAAAACAGACACATTTCTGCACAAAACCAGAATCTTTTTGTGACAATACACCCTTCACACTACAAACAATATAGGTTTTTTCCATACATCAGTACTTCACAGGTCAGAGGCACCTACTGCCACTCAAGCTCCTCTGCAAACTGGGACAGTACCCAGCTCTAGGAAAAATTACACAAAGGGATCAAATATTCTTAAATCATCTAACTGAAGGATACAGTATTTCATTGCATCATCAATTTTAGCCTGAAACTGTGTCTTCATGATCCCTGTAACTTGAAAGAGATCTGGCAGTGCTTACTAAAGGCAAAAGGGTGGCTATCTAGGATCTTCAGCATCACACAATTGTTTGCCAGCAGAAAATTACAGACCAAGTTTATTCTATTTGAAAGCCACGTAGAAAGTAAATGGAGTTTCCACCACATCTTGAAAGTCCAGAGAAGTGCAACTAAAATGATTAAGGGGCTAAGCACAAAGCAAACTTTAAAAAAAAGAACAGAACTCCAGCCAAGACATCTGATTGATACCTCCAAAATCCATGATGACAGATAAACTGAACCCTAACCCAATCCTCTCTGAGTTTAAGTCAAAAGATCTTTTCTAAAAGGGAGATAGTACAGGAGGCAGATGGTGGCAACAAACTCAGGAAGATACAGACAACTGATTCATGACTGGATGTGGGAAGAGTCTCTAAAAGTCTGTCATGCAGTGGATGCTGATGAAACATAGAATCATAGAATTAGCCGGGTTGGAAGGGACCTCAGAGATCATCTAGTCCAACCCTTGACCCACCGGAGCAGTTGCTAGACCATGGCACTGAGTGCCACATCCAGTCTTTTTTTAAATGTCTCCAGGGACGGAGAATCTACCACCTCTCCGGGCAGTCCATTCCATAGCCTAATCACCCTCTCCGTGAAGAAATTCTTTCTAATATCTAACCTAAACCTCCCCTGGCACAACTTAAGACTGTGTCCTCTTGTCTTGTTGAAGGTCGTCTGTGAAAAGAGTCCAGTTCCCACCTCGCTACAGCCTCCTTTCAGGGAGTTGTAGACAGCAATGAGGTCTCCCCTGAGCCTCCTCTTCTCCAGGCTGAACAGCCCCAGCTCTCTCAGCCTCTCCTCATAGGGCCTGTGCTCAAGTCCCTTCACCAGCCTGGTTGCCCTCCTTTGGACCTGTTCCAGGACCTCTACATCCTTCTTAAACTGAGGGGCCCAGAACTGGACACAGTACTCGAGGTGTGGCCTAACCAGCGCTGAGTACAGGGGCAGAATCACTTCCCTGGACCTGCTGGTGACGCTGTTTTTGATACAGGCCAGGATGCCATTGGCCTTCTTGGCCACCTGGGCACACTGCTGGCTCATGTTCAGCTTCCTGTCAATCCAGACTCCCAGGTCCCTTTCTGCTGGCTGCTCTCGGCCACTCTGTGCCCAGCCTGTAGCGCTGCATGGGGTTGTTGTGGCCAAAGTGCAGGACCCGGCACTTGGCCTTGTTGAACCTCATCCCGTTGGAATCGGCCCAGCTCTCCAGTCTGTCCAGGTCCCTCTGCAGAGCCCTCCTGCCTTCGAGTTGGTCCACACTTCCTCCCAGCTTGGTGTCATCTGCGAATTTGATGATGATGGACTCAATCCCTTCGTCTAAGTCGTCGATAAAGATATTAAACAGAACTGGGCCCAATACTGATCCCTGGGGGACACCACTAGTGACCGGCCGCCAACTGGATGCAGCCCCGTTCACCACCACTCTCTGGGCCCGGCCCTCCAGCCAGTTCCTAACCCAGCACAGGGTGCTCCTATCCAAGCTGTGGGCTGACAGCTTTTTCAGGAGAATGCTATGGGGGACGGTGTCAAAGGCTGTGTGACAGTGTCAACATGAGGATGGACCTCAGGCAGCAGCCACACTCAGGTGGTCACCTGGAAGTCACCTAGCCTGAATTAGCTGAGTGTAAAGATTTTTCTCCATGGAGAAACTGACTGGTGTAATTATCTGAGTTGTGCCTACTAATCTTCCTAGACAGTTTTACAGCTGCAAATATGCAGATGTTAGGAGTCAGACCAAAATATTGTGATGCTTCTGCAGTTTGTTAGTGTTCTTAATTGCTTTGGTTTATGCTAATACAGGATATCTAAATTATGAACTGGGGTACATTGCTGGTTATGCACATAAATCCATGGTATTAATATTCTTAGTGTTGCTTAGCTGTTCACTCACTTGGGAAGAGGGGTCCATCTAAGGGGGTCTCTCGCTTGAGATGATTAAAGTGTCAGTGGTGAACAGGTAACTCAACCAGCTGAGAGTTGGAGATGAAGTAGAGAGTTGGAGAGAAGTAGGAGATGAATCAAAGTGAAAGCATGGATCACTGATCTGATACATATTTTACATTAAAAATATCAATAAAAGCCTCCCCTTTTTCTTCCAGAGTTGAAGGTGAAATATGAACCTTAGCACTTGCAGAAAGTTCAGATGACAATACAGATACACCACCCTTCTGAGCCTTCTCATGGTTTGGGTTTTAAAGACTACATCTATCAAGTCAACAGAGGCCAGTGCAAGATGATGATTTCAAGGCTTGGAAAAAAAAGCTGACATAAAACCAGAAAAAGAAGTCAAATAACATTTCTTGCACAGAAAAAAAAAAATATAGAAAAATCAGAAAAATCAAACAATCCCAGAAGAAAGCACATCTATGAATGCATCAGAAAAGTCTACACTGATTCTTTTAAGGCTTCATGGTTAAAAAAACCCCACAAAATTAGATAGCCCATCACTCATGCAGTATTTTCAAAGGTTGTTTTTTTTTAAATGCCAGATACTTTCTTGCACACTGTTCAAGTGCTCAGGTACAGTTTAATGATCAAATTTCATAACAAGAATTTAAGTTGGTTTCTGAAATCTCCCTCTGCAAGTACCTCCAGACTAAAGAACTGATAGATGATTGCTTCTGTAGAATATATTTGCACAGAGG
This sequence comes from Calypte anna, assembly GCF_003957555.1. Taxonomy (NCBI): domain Eukaryota; kingdom Metazoa; phylum Chordata; class Aves; order Apodiformes; family Trochilidae; genus Calypte; species Calypte anna. The sequence continues at coordinate 147,128,370 of NC_044245.1, forward strand.
TTTGAGTTATTTTTTCAAAGGCAAGTGAGTTGTCACCATGGGCTGCTGAACCAACTTCATAGAACCAATTGGTCCTTGCTGCTGCCAAAGCTGCTGAGTTTCTTACCCCTTTTCTCCCTGCCAAGCATTTCCTCATCCATTCTTCCCAGTATCCAGCCCTTGCTTCCCTTCTGTGGCCTCCTGCTGCTTCCTAAATCGTTTTTGAGATGCTTTTAACTTATTAAGAAAGAAGTCAGTCCAGGCTCCTTTTTTTCTGGGTTTGGTGGGAGTTTTGTTTTGCTTGTTTGTTTTGGTTTGGTTGGTTGGTGGTTTTTTTTTTGAGGAGAGGTTCATTGAAATGAGATGAAGTGGCTCAGAAAAGCTCCAAAAAAAGCTCTGGAGCCCACAAAAAGTGAACACCAAAAGCTCACGCTCAGGAGTAAGGAGGTGGAGGACCCCATTTTTATCAGCTGCAAAGCTGGGTGTGGACTCCCTGCTCTTCTTGGACTGCATCTTGGGGCTGGAGAGGAAATAAATGTACCCACAGGAGGTAGAAACCACCTTCCCCTGCACTCCAGAAAGGGTTGGAGAAATGAGTGAGTTCTGTGTCAGTAAAATTGTTTTTTTCTGTACAAATCATCTGTAGTCCAAATCTGACAGCTTTGAGTCTCTGACACCAAAATATTCAATTGCATTTACTGATTTTCAACACTTGATGAGGAGTGGGGAAGGAGAGGGGGCAGAGCACTGCTAGGAAACAAGCTCCTCCATTGTAATGATTAAGGGCAGCCAAAATAATGTGGTTTAAATACCAATATTAAAAATTTAAGTGTACTTTTAAATTTAAATCTTTTTTTTTCCCCCTCTTCTTCCTTTATAGCCATTTAACACTTATCACCTGGTATCCAGGTAGGTTTGACCAACTAAAAAGGCAGATTTGAAAAAGAGACCAAGAAACAACACAGAAAAAAACATCCAGAAAATGTCAAAGTGAACAAAAAAAAAAACCCAAACAAAACAGGAAGACAGAATGGGGGGATCTGCTGAGAAAAACAAGTAACACCCTCAAGGCAGAGTCACTGAACAGATCAGCAGCAGATCTAAAAATTTAAGGGTCCAGCTTCATAGCTGAAATAATGTTCACCACCTTCCAGGGCCTCACCTGCCTCAGCACAGAGGATCTTCCCATCTAGAAAGTTCCTGTATACATCTCCTTAATTATACAGATGAGCAGTTCTTTAGGTCATCAATAGACCTGGCATCTGTGCTCCTTACCCTGCACACTAAATTAAAAAAGAACAGAAACTACAGATGAGTTGTTTGATACATCCTACTTATGGAAAAATAGTTTTTACAGCAATGGCTTTGTAGAACTTTAAAGTTCTGCTTCTATAACAGACTTAAAAGACTGTATAAAATAGACATATATATTGTATACATAAGATTGTATAATAGAACAAGGCCTAAATGCAAGGCCTCAGACATAAATTAATTACTTATCCTTAATTGAAGATTATTCTTGTATTTCCTGACAGTTGAGCACCACAAAAATTTTATCTTATACTGATTTCCCAGTTTGAAATGTTCATAAACTGGACAGTCATGGCTCCTCTAGTAGCCAGTGTTCTTCTGAGACTTTAATGACTTTTTAAAGAAAACTGAATCAATCCAATGCTACATGCACTTGCAACATGTGCTTTTTAGACACATAAAATGTATGTGAAGAACACCAAGGTGCAGAAAGTCTATTTCTGAAATAGCAAACATACCCACAAAAGCTTATCAGAGCTTTCTATCTCTAGAAAATTTTACTATTAAAATTGACATCTGAATTTGGGCTCAGATGAGATGATGCATGAGCTGAAGGCCTTGAAGGCACAGTCTGAAAAGGAGAAAAAAAAAAACAACAGCCTAATTACCTAGTTTACCCAAAGTAATTGTAAATTGCCTTTGTTTAGGAGCAGAGTGTTTACTAACAGATTAGACAGAAGTTTTAGTACTAGAGCAAGTTTTACCTTTTGATACATTCGTGCCAATTAAATTCATAATTCAAATAATTTGGCAGAAGCTGCTGGAATTCCTGGGGAGCAGAAGAGGCAAGTAAGGCTTGTTTGTATCTGATACAAGGCAGATGGTGATAAGCACCTGTAATTCGCACTAAAATCAACAAAGCATCTGATAATGAACAATCATGGCACCACCTACAGATCTTCAGCCAGGGATCAGAATTCCCAGAGGTGGGAGAATCACACTGCCTGCTTAAACTGATTTTTTGGGGCAGAGATCATTTGAAAATGTGATAGAACCATCAACTCCAATGAAGTGTAAAGGGAAAAGGTTAATTGGAAATATGGCAGCATAAGCACACCTCACCTCTAATTATTTGCCAGGATTTTATAAATGTCAAAGCATGGGATAAGATGCTCAGTGCTTGTCTGAAACATGATGCCATCCTATTTAAATCAGCTGCAGAGTATTCATTCCACTGAGCAAGTGAGATGAGTTTTGTAGATAGCAGGCATTCTAGAAATCAAAACTCATTTATTCTCAGTCAAATCCAACTCAGAAATGATGGAAACCAAAAAGAGGTGATCAGAGAAGCAAAGAGCATAAGGCAGAGCTTGCCAGGTTTCAGGAATCTTTTTATTTCACCGGCTCAGTGTGGAACTGGGACAGCCTTGTGGGACACTGCCCACCCAGCTCTGCCACTGGGTTTTGGGAGGTGTAGTGCCAGAGTTCCTTTACACAAATGTAAAATTTGAGATATGAAGACTTCAGATTCCCTCAGAAGAAATAAGCTGCAGATTCTCTTCACACCCCAGAAGGAAATTAAGTTTTCCAACTTTAAGTAGAAAACAGAAGAATGCTTCACAAAGAGTAGAGAGAAGCACACTTGATGAAATTTTTGGGTTTGCTCTACCCCTTCAGGTAAAAAAACAGAAAAGAAAAAAAGAAAGAGACCAACCCCACTGGGAGAGAGTGTGGATCAGCTGGAAGGCAGGAGGGCTCTGCAGAGGGACATGGAGAGACTGGAGAGTTGGGATGATTCCAACGGGATGAGGCTCAACAAGGCCAAGTGCCGGGTCCTGCACTTTGGCCACAACAACCCCATGGGGAGCTCCAGGCTGGGCACAGAGTGGCTGAGAGCAGCCAGGCAGAAAGGGACCTGGGAGTCTGGATTGACAGGAAGCTGAACATGAGCCAGCAGTGTGCCCAGGTGGCCAAGAAGGCCAATGGCATCCTGGCCTGGATCAGGAACAGCGTGGCCAGCAGGTCCAAGGAAGTGATTCTGCCCCTGTACTCAGCCCTGGTGAGGCCACAGCTTGAGTCCTGTGCCCAGTTCTGGGCCCCTCAGTTCAGGAAGGAGATTGAGGTGCTGGAGCAGGTCCAAAGGAGGGCAACTGGGCTGGTGAAGGGACTCGAGCACAGACCCTATGAGGAGAGGCTGAGGGAGCTGGGGGTGTTCAGCCTAAAGAAGAGGAGGCTCAGGGGAGACCTCATCACTCTCTCCAACTCCCTGAAAGGAGGTTGGAGCCAGGGGGGGGTTGGTCTCTTTTCCCAGGCAACTCTCAGCAAGACAAGAGGGCACGGTCTCAAGTTGTGCCAGGGGAGGTTTAGGTTGAAGATTAGAAAGAATTTCTTTACGGAGAGGGTGATCAGACATTGGAATGGGCTGCCCAGGGAAGTAGTGGATTCTCCGTGTCTGGAGATATTTAAAAAGAGACTGGATGTGGCACTCAGTGCCATGGTCTAGCAACACCAACAGTGGTTCAAGGGTTGGACTCCGTGATCTCTGAGGTCCCTTCCAACCCAGCCAATTCTGTATTTTTTTCTATATTTTAAAAACTACCTCCAAACCACCAAGTGCAATGCTACACATTTACAAACTTTTAAGGCAGAGCAAATTCTTATTCATTAATGTGCAACAAACACTGAAGCCTTATTTAGGATCACAGTTAATGAAGTGACTGAAAAAATCCCTGATTCACTTTTCCTGTGAAAAATGTCTTCTTTACAACAAAAACTGTACAGCAAAAGTGAGATAGAGCATAAAATGCTTTTTTATGCTGTTTCACTGCTGTACTTCATAGCAAAAGTGAGATAGAGCATAAAAAAGGTGTAAGGAAAAAATATAAAATCCAAACCTTCAGAGCCAGACACTGGTTGTTTCTTCACTGTGAAAGTGGCAGGACAGCCAACTCCTATCACTTAATTTAGGTGTCCCCTACAACACTCTTGCTAAAGGTCAGAAAGCTGCATTTCCTTCAAGATTTCTCCACTGCAGTGGAGGTTTCTTTGGCCAACTCCAACTGTGGAAGATTTTCCCCACCCATGATCTGTGCTCAATATTTTATTTCTTTTAATGTCATCAAAAGAAACTCTCTGCTCAAGTATTTCAGACACAGAGTTAACTGATACAAAAACTAAACACATTTATTTCAGTTTCTCTTAATAATGACTAAGTATTAGGTAATTTGTTAAAATTAATTTTCCCTTTCACAAAGTAATTAAGTCATTTAACTGATGTGTCTGCCTTCCACTGGTTAATTTTCTACCACCTACCAAATACTCAGTATAAAAAAAAAAAGATATTTTTATGAGACTAATGTCCAAAAGAAAAAAAAAAAAAAAGGGGGGGGGGGGGGGGCCAGATACCTTATTCCTCTTTTTCCAGATGTAAGACATACTTTTGTATGGAGTATGGATTTGTTATTTTGGAGTTTAATGATGCATAGAATGTACTGCATCAAACTTACAGGTTTACCTTCATGTTTTATAAGGCATTTAAGAACGATATATACCAATATAAGGTATGCACCAAAAAGACTCTGCTGGATAGAGTTTTCAGCTCTTTCAGGACATCTTGGAGGGGTGTCTTAAATTCCCTGTTTATTTGTTTTAAGGCAACAAAATAAAGATGAAAGAGAGATAATAAATTACCTTGGGAATATTCCTAAGAACATGTTGTTTGGACAGAAAGCTCTGAACTGAAAAACCAAGTTACTATAACATTTATATAATCTACTCTTACATGGTAAACAAAGCAGTTCACAGTGATAAAACAAACAGCATCTCCTTGGCCTGAAAGAAGTGAGAGGAAAAGGGAAAGAACACAAAGAAGCAGCAATCAAAGCCAGAAATAACACTCCATCTAAAAATCCAATGCCAAACTACACTGTACCACCAACTTCAAACAAAACGTATGTCATTATTAACAAATCAACAGCCTCAAGTGTTGAGGATCCACCCTTCTTCAGTTTGACCTTGATTCTGCAAAGCAATGACCATACCTACAGATTGCCAGGAGAACAACAGATCATAGAATCATAGAACTGGCTGGGTTGGAAGGGACCTCAGAGATCATCAAGTCCAACCCTTGATCCACTACTGCTGCAGTTCCCAGACCATGGCACTGAGTGCCACATCCAGTCTCTTTTGAAATATCTCCAGACACGGAGAATCCACTACTTCCCTGGGCAGCCCATTCCAATGTCTGATCACCCTCTCCGTAAAGAAATTCTTTCTAATATCCAACCTAAACCTCCCCTGGCACAACTTGAGACCGTGCCCTCTTGTCTTGCTGAGAGTTGCCTGGAAAAAGAGACCAACCCCCCCCTGGCTCCAACCTCCTTTCAGGGAGTTGTAGAGAGCGATGAGGTCTCCCCTGAGCCTCCTCTTCTCCAGCCTGAACACCCCCAGCTCCCTCAGCCCTTCCTCACAGGACTTGTGCTGGATCCCTTCACAGCCTCCTTGCTCTTCTCTGGACCTGCTCCAGCACCTCAATCTCTTTCCTGAACTGAGGGGCCCAGAACTGGACACAGGACTCAAGCTGTGGCCTCCCCAGGGCTGAGTACAGGGGCAGAATCCCTTCCCTGGACCTGTTGGCCACACTGTTCCTGATATACAAGTATATTCATGTTCAGAGGTCAGTATATTCATGGTCAGAGTATGACATGGACACAGGTAAGGAAGGAGGAAGAATTCAACACCTGCAAAAAAAAAAAAAAAAAAAGTCCAACAAACCTGTGCAAACCTGCAGTAGGTCATGAAGGACACAATTTATGAGCAACTTTATTGCATTACAGTAGGCTGACTGTCCTTGCAAGAACAGAAGCTTACGTCCTGTCTACTGCCTGCTCTGAGAAATACTTTCCCCAACAGAGGAAAGGAACAAGAACGTGCTTTTATTTCCAGCAGAACTGGAGCAATATTAATAATCTGGGTGTAGAATGGGTCTATGGGTCTAAAACAGTGAGGAAAGGCTAATAAAAAGAAGGAAAAAACATTCCATGGTACTAAGTTACAAAACATTGTACACAAATCCCTGCTCCATATGATTATTTGAGGGGTGAAGGATCACATGCACTCCAGAGAGTGAAAAAAAAGCAGAATTCCTGATGGTTGTCACATCCACAGCCCAGGTATCATCCACACAAGCTCCCACTCCCCCAGATGTGGTGTGATTCACAATAATGATACAATAAATACACATTCAATTTCTTGTTCATGTTCCTATCACTGAGAAAGAAAACAGTAATTGACTTCAGGCACCTCTAACTGATTACTTTTTAAAAAAGCATTAAAATAAAACCATTGTAGCTTGTGTAGACCCACAGACACGCTTAACAGACCTTTTTAAACTAAGGTGTACTTTTCTACCTTCATTCTGCCCTTTTCTCCTAATACACTGTATTCACACTGAACTTCTTTGAATTGCCTACTGAAGAACAACAGAAGAGATGCAAGTGCAGGTTTTAACTTAATTTCTCACTCTCCTGAAGATGCACAACCCATCATGGCTATGAAAATGTCTACAGAAGCTTGAGTTAATGAAGGTAAATATCCTTAAGTCAGTATTTTGGGCATCTCTGAATTGTATCTTCTGTATTCATAAACATATACCCTGGTACAATTCCATCTTATAACTAGTGTCAAATATGTAGCTACAAATTTGAGGGGGTTTATGCCAATCCCTGTTTATATCATTTTTGGCTGAATTGTGATTTTAAAAATTAATAAAAATTTAATATAAAGCCAGATTAAACAGAAATGAATGTCTGCCCGTTGCTCCTTTTATGCTGGGTAAACATTTGCTTTAAAAACCAAACAAATCACACATTTCCAAACTGCAAACTTGCTGTGCAACAAGTCCTCAAATTGATTTTTAACAGCTCAATAAGCAACCATCAGACTTTACAGAACTGCACCCCGGGCTGGTGATCAACCCATGTTTTGTCTTTAATTGCTAAATCACAAATGCTTCAGAAAAGCAATTCTCTGCTGCAGTTTCTTGTCTTGGTAATGGTGAGCTGGGTACCACCCAGCAGGTTAAGGGCAAGCATTACAAGCTGTGATCTCCACTGCCTTATACCAGTATATGACATTCATCACTTAAATGATCCTTGTGTCTTGTGACAGCATTATGGAATTGCTTAATTATACTTTTTTTTTTCCTCCTTCCTCATTCTTCCTTAAGGAACCTGCTATGATTTTCTTTAGATTGTTGAATTAATGCCCTGCAAGATGTACTGAACAGATGCTTAGAGCTATTTTCATCATTGCTCTGCATTACAATATCAACTTTCTCAAATCTATTGCTAATTCCCATTCAATGTTTAGCAACAAAAATTATTTTCTACTTTGCATCTAACCAGGAAACATAAAAATAAAATGTAAACAGATAGCAAAGAACTTCTCTTGTGCCTATTTTCAGTGAGCAACATGATTAAATAGAGCAGAGGAATACCAGCAAAAAATGTAGTTAGATGAAATCATCATTATCAGAGAATTATCATAGAATGGTTTGGTTTGGAAGGGACCTTAAAGATCATCTAGTTCCAACCCCCTGGCAGAGGCAGGGACACCTCCCACTAAGACCAAGTTGTTTGAATCCTGGAGTAAAATATAAAATCAGAGACAGAAAGTCCAAAAAAAGTAGAATTCAATCAACTGAGTAAAACAATTTCATTAGATTCACTGCATTTACAGAATCACTAAAAAGACACCACCCACATCCTTCCTCTGTACACTTCAGCTGCACCTCTGGCCAAGCCAAGGAACTTGCTCTGCTTTTTCTGCAGTATGAAATGGGAGTAACAACCATCACCTTCTGTTCAAGGTGCTTCAACCAGCAGAGAAGGTGATGGGTAGAATTACAGTTGTTCTGTGCCTCTTTCTCAGTTCAGATTATTCCCATTCCCATCCTCATCCACCCCAAACAGCTGCTGCTCCCTGGCAGAACAGACTGGCCACAGAAACAGCATTCACTGTTTTCCCTTCCAATTTTACAAAATTAGCAGTTAGGGAGCAGAGGGATTTCAGAATTTAATTTCAGCATGAACAACAAGAACTTTGAAAAACTGTGAGTTCAGAAAATGACCTAAGGAAGGGGTTTTATCATAGAAATTATTAGGTAGCCAGAGCCACAGCAAGTGCTGCTTTTCCAGCTGTACCACCTTGTCCTTCATCACTGAGCTATAATGTACTTACACTGCACAAATACATCACATCCACTTCTGAAAAGAAGCAAGATGTGACAAATGAAAGCAAGAATTCAATTCAATTTTTACTACACCTTGAGGTTGACAAAAGATATTTAAATTATGTGGAATCCTGGCACTTTTAAGCATCATGCCCACCACTGCCAGCCAGCAGTGCAGGTCACACACTTGTTTCAGTAACACCAGATAAGCACCTCCAAAACCAGCAAGACATTTGCTCAATATCAGAACAAACCAGAAATTGTACAGCTCCTAAAATTCCTCTGGGAGAAAGAAAAAGGAATAGACAGAGAATCATAAGAGTGGTTTGGGTTGGAAGGGACCTTAAAGATCACCACCTGCTTCCATCCAATCCCACTGCCACGGGAGTTGCAGTATCTGTTTATTGAGTTTGTATTTTATACTCTAAGAAATAATGTGTATAGATATAAAAAGTAGAAAACTGAAAGCTATGTGGCTGAAGGAATTTAGTAGCATAACTACAAAGGTGCAAATCCCACATTTCAAGGGCAGAACAGGAACAGTGCAATGACATTCTCCCACCTCTCTAAATGAAAACCTCAGGCATTAAGTTCTCCTGTTGTAACTAGAGCAAAACCTCTTAATATTAGAAAGCACAGATTTAGAAACACACAGACAAGCCTACCTGCTGCTAAACCCTCTAGTTAAGTGATAAAACATGGAGCTGACAGGCACTACTTCTATCTGCCCATCCCACCCCTGTGCCAGGGGACCCTGGGCTGTAACAGCTGAAGAGCTCAGGGTGCAAATAAATCACCCATTTCTTTGTCATTCAGCTGATAAAAGCATTGCAGCAATTAGCACAACACCTCTGGGTGAAGGAGAGATGCCCAGCTCCCACCCATCTGAGAGATACATTTGCTTTCTGGTAAAGGGTTGGGATGGGCATCTGCAGTGCACTTACTCTTCCATTTTGACAGGAACAGCCACAAATCACAGACCTGTGAAGCCAACCTTTTGTTTCTGCCAGGATGATTCAAGACCATTGCAAACACCTGAATAGACAAAAAGCTGCAGTTCAAGTCGACTGGCAATGAAAGTTGTTCTATGGGAATCAGACAGCCTGATCACACTGAAAAGGTTGTTCTACTCTCAAGTATCTGTGTTGCAATTCTTCAGTTTATCTTGACCAACCATCATGTCACAGAGGAGACAAAAACCCCCTTTGAGTTGAGCACACTAGGATTTCAGGAATTTGATTCTTTCTAGTATCTTCTCATAGCAACAAGGACAACAGATCGTTGCTGAGTTGCAAATGTAAGAGCAGAAAAGCCTGTGAGAAGAGCTCAAATCTTCTTGCTCCTTATCTTCAGAAGCCAGCTGAAAAGCTTCAGGAATACATCCAGTTCCTTACCATCCTCCTCCCCAGAAGTACAGATTTAACAGGGCTGTAAGACCATTACTCACACCCTGCAACTACTTGTGATTACAAAATGTTCTTTGCTACAATAACCTTTATACACATCTTAAAAGGAGCAAACTCAACAACAAACTCAGGAACAGTGTGGCCAGCAGGTCCAAGGAAGGGATTCTGCCCCTGTACTACCAGCTCTGGTGAGGCCACAGCTTGAGTCCTGTGTCCAGTTCTGGGCCCCTCAGTTCAGGAAGGAGATTGAGGTGCTGGAGCAGGTCCAGAGAAGAGCAAGGAGGCTGTGAAGGGATCCAGCACAAGTCCTGTGAGGAAGGGCTGAGGGAGCTGGGGGTGTTCAGCCTAAAGAAGAGGAGGCTCAGGGGAGACCTCATCACTCTCTACAACTCCCTGAAAGGAGGTTGGAGCCAGGGGGGGGGTTGGTCTCTTTTCCCAGGCAACTCTCAGCAAGACAAGAGGGCATGGTCTCAAGTTGTGCCAGGGGAGGTTTAGGTTGGATATTAGAAAGAATTTCTTTAGGGAGAGGGTGATCAGACATTGGAATGGGCTGCCCAGGGAAGTAGTGGATTCTCCGTGTCTGGAGATATTTAAAAAGAGCCTGGATGTGGCACTCAGTGCCATGGGCTGGGAACTGCAGTGGTAGTGGATCAAGGGTTCGACTTGATGATCTCCGAGGTCCCCTCCAACCCAGCCAATTCTATGATTCTATGAAGATGGGAATGCACAACCAGATACTGGCAATAAAGTAATCAGCCTGTCTTTGTCAAGAAATAGCACTGATTAAATGAAGAAAAGCCTGGTTTTACTGAGAATCTGAAGTAGAATTGGCTTAGGCCAAATTTTTAGAGGGGCTGCAGCATGGAATCCAGGAAGGCACCACCATTCTTCAGCCATTTGTCAGACAACCCAAGGGTGTCATATACAGTGAGGAACACTCCAGTGAAGATGAGCACTTCTACAAGGGTGAGAAGCAAAGGTTTTCCACCTGTGTTTTGGACACAGCAGAAATGATTGTATCCATACCTCTTCCAATTCTGAAGGAAATCTGTCACATCCCAGAGGGCCCATGCAGCTAACCTAAGAGCCAACACTAGATGCAGAGAAGTCAAGACTACTCCATTTCCTCTGACAAAAAGATATTAACATATTCTACAGCACATCAAATCATAGTCAAAGCTTAGCTTTCAGCCTCAAAATGCCACACTTTAATTAATTCAGCTTTTCATCCATTGATATGACACTCATACAGCTCTTCAGTTGCTGTAAGCAGCTGTACCAAGTCATGGCATAACTGCAGGTCACTGATTTTCTTCCTGTACTTACTGAAGAGAGGATTTAGCCACAGGAATAACTGGTTTTCCTTAGCAAGTTACTCAGCAAAGCAAGGGACGATACTTAATTATTACTTAATACTTACTTTGTGAGTCACATTTAAATAAAAAAAGAAAATTCACACCCCCAGTGCCTGGTGTGATGGATCTGAAACCAGAGGAAAGCACTGACAATAATACTTAGGAAAAGTAATAAGCACTCTCTTATAGAAGAGAAAAACAAACCTTGGTTATCAAATGGTTGTTTACCCCTTATTTACAATGAAATGACTCAGCAAGATTGAATTCCACCTTAGAAATACTTTTCATAACATCTTTGGTAAACTACATGCAGCATCAAACGAGGAAAATCCAACCCTTTTCCTGTATGCAGTAAATAAAATCTTATTTAAGCACTGGGCAATCATCAGTTAACTCCATAACCTCAGCAATCCTTGTCCTTCAGAGCCTGCCACAAAAAATCCTGGCCTCATTAATTCCCAACATGGATTCAAGAGTAGATATTGCATTGATCTCATTTAATTTGCAAGATGATGAAATCTTCATGAATGCTGCAATATCCTGATAACTGCTATAATCAAATCAATTTATGAAGTGCTGTACTTAAAGCTTGTTTTATTAAAACATTTACAAAGACATTTCCTCATGCCTGTCTATTGTTTGCTGTGCTTTAGTTTATAGAACCCAGAAGCTTGTAGAGGCTTGCCCACTGTAATGTGACAGTGTATATTAATGTAAGATGTCTCCAGTTTTGAATAGACTACCATGAACAAACCTGTATCAGGTCATAGATTTAAGACACTAATGAGGTGGGTTTTTTCAGACTAATAATTAATGAAAACTACACGCTCTTTTCTGATACACTGCATTTTTTTACAAGACATGAATTTGCAGCTAGTTCATTTAAGTAACACTTCAGCAAGCAGGACAAGAGAGAAGCTGATTTATTACAAAGGTAGCATCAGTCAGGAAAGCTTATTTCACCACAGTTCTTCCAACACAAACTGTGAAGATCAGTCTCCTAATGAATGGTGTGCACAAAAACAGGTAAGAGATCATCTACAGTGTCTAAGGATGCTAATTTTGAAATACTGCAACTGTTGCCAGGCTGTGCAGGGAAAATGATGATGAGGCTGTGTACATGTCTCTATGTGTGTGTATATATATATATGCCATATAGAAAGCACATACACAATGTGACGTGTTCACAATTTGAAGTATAAACTGGATAGGAAAGCTATTAAGGCTACAACCTCCTGACTCTTCAGGAAAACTGCACCACCCTCTTTAACACCAACTTCAGACTCTGCTCTTCAGCTTTTTCTTAATGCCTGCTCAAAAGGATGGTGAAAATACTTCATTTTCCTTGCCTAAATTTTAATTTTTCCTATGCAGCTCAGAACTGAACTCCATGTCGGTTCATTACCAGGTGCTACAATTGATAAAGATCAGACATCTATTCTGCAGAGAACGCAGAATGCTCCTTCCCCCTCACCTTCCCCCATGCTTAAACCATTTTCCTTTCCTGTAAAGAGGTCTCAGGCTCCATCTTCTATTCCAGTAGTCATTGAATAAGAAACAAATAATCCTAATGGGAGTGCAGCAGTTCTCTCAGAGCTGTACACTTCCTACACAGTTTCAAGAATACCAACATTACCACATGCTGTACTCTGAAGGGAAGAAACCCCTCTGCTTTTCCAGAATATCTCCCATTTTAACATATACACAGGTATTTCAGGAACTGTTTTTAAACTGCCTTTGAAAATTAGTGGCTTGGTGAGATTAACACCATTTTTCTATTTTTTTTTTGTTTGTTTTTTCCTAGAAAGAATTTCAACATAAAACCAGGCACACATCAATTGAAGTAACAGATGCTTTAACAGTTTGCAAACCTTACACCTTAGAAGCCACTAAGTTAATGAAGTCAAACAAAAGTTTAGGCAAACTTATAGATTGCAAGGAAATCCCTGATGCATCCTGTCAGCTGATGGAGCCAATGTGTTAAGTGAAGAACAGACAGCAAAATTACAGACTGAATTCTTTCTTTTGTCCTTTTGGAGACAAAGCAGAAACAGCACTGAACTTCCCTCTTACATATCCAGCTATCTTATTTATACTCAGCAGACCACCAGTAGGTTCCAACTGAACACCCCTCCTGGAACAGCAGGGTTCAGCAGAAAAAACACCACCACCAGAAAACAACATTTAACTTGGAACTCCTTATCACTTAAAAAGATTGCAACATTAACAGATTGCAATAAATTGGGTAAAGCTGCTTCCCAGTTGATTAAATACATTTCACAACATAACTGGGTTTTTTTCATTTGTTTTGTTTTTAAATGAAGCCCAGGATTTGGACTGAATTTGGCTTGTTTATGTTAAGACAGCCTAGACCTTTTTACATTAATCCAAACAGTTGAATCCAAGAACTCTGATCACCCTTCACTAACTTCTCACATGACACAGATTTAACAACATCACATCAATTTATTGTTCATAAATTATTAAACAGAGCTCTTGACATGGAAGAAACTTCCTCTTTCTTGGGGTGCTGTAGTGCACAGCTATCCTGAACTGGTACATTTACACTTTTTACACTAAGTTACTTTCCAAACTTAAAATGGCATCATGCCCTATGAAACTGAGGAAAAAAAAAGGCCACTAGGAAAAATGTACAAAGCACAGTGCAATACATCATACCATGTAAAACTTCAATTAATGTGTCTAAGCTTTGGTAAGTTTACTAAAGATCCACACAACAAGAATTGGTAAAATTTAAGACAACTGAAGACCTTCCTAGTCGACTGTTACAGTCAGAAAAAAGACTTCCCTGCAGGACAGTGATGCTGGTGCAGATTTTCAGTACTAAGCTGGCAGACAAGTGCTGCCTTCTGAGGGACAGACACCATCTCAGCATCCTCCCAAGTTGTAACAAAGCTTGATGCTGTTTATTCCACAAGACCAGATATTTTAAGTTTCAGATTACTTAATAAAGCAAGGGGAGGGGGGGGAGGTTGTTAAGCAGCCAAAAATGTCTTAGTTCTATCTCTATTAAAGTAACACAGACTTGCTTGCTGAGAAGAAATAGTCAGTAAACAAAATAGAAACTTTCTCTTCATGTGCCAATCAAAATACTGTCAAATCTGACCTATACAGATCTGGACTAAATTATTGAGGTAAATAACATTACTTTAGGACTGACTTTAGCACAAAGGAGGCAATGATTACATTATTACTTTGTAAAGAAAGCCAGTATTATCCTTTTCTTTAATGCAGTCCTACAGACTGACCACACAGAGCTGGCTGCAATCAGCTCAGTATGTTGTATCACTAAAAAGACATAATATTTCAGCTTTCAGAATACTAAAAAAAGGTAGAGGCACACTCCACATGAACACAGACTAAAATATTTCAAAGCACTTACAAAAGATCAAACATTTGCTATGACATCACAATTAATACACTGAAAGCTTCATCTGTCTCATGCAGAAAGAAAACAGAATATTTTGAAAGAAATTATGGATAATACAACATACACATCAGGACAACATTTGAAGACATTATTAAATACTTCAAAAAGCTTTATAAAATTATGCTGCAGGTAACCTGAAGCATTAAAATAAAACTAAAGAGCCAGAATAAAATTATCAAAACTAAATGATTAATACATTACCTTTCTTTGACTGTAGGTATCTCACAGCCCTTATCAAAGTAGGCCAGATCCGTTTCATTTCCCTAAGGTTATGCTGGTGAACAGTATACAGAATATTCATCAACTAAAGACTGGCCACCATTCAATGACAAATATAGCACAAGCTATTTCTCATCTGTCCTTTTTTTTTTTTTTTGGAGGCTGAGATTTAAGAGTTTTTTCTAGAAATCCTCACAATTGGCAGCTGGGAAGATGCTGGTGCCTTTGTCCTCTTATGCAACTCCTGGTGTCCCCCTTCTCCCCCCAACAGGAATAAAGAGAGATTACATGGCTGTTCTCCATTCCGGGGCAGAGGAGGCAGGATAAGCAACCTTAGCCTGAAGTTATGTCCTGAGAACACTTCCAGGGGAAGAGGGAGGGATCATTTTTCATTCATTTTAGTTGCTGGAGTGGGTGAGGGGGAATCGATACCTTTTATCATGGCCCAGTACAGCCACCTCCTGCAAGCAGCAGCCAGCCCTGCTGTACTCATCCTCTGGTGCTGCAGCAGGAGGGAGAAAACTGATATCCCCAGGACTAACCAGCCTTAACAGATGGTAACAACCTCATTTTTCTTTGCAAAGATTTTTTTTCTTCCCTACTTTTTAAAGTTATTTTCTGTGAAACACCTTCATCTCCCAAGAAGGAGATGAATCCCAGCCTCCTCTAATAATGCCATTACCCAGTTTATGACATGCAGGAGGAGGCATTGCTGTTACTCCTTCCCTGGTAAACAAGTTTTACTAAAAAGCCAAAGCACAGCTTTGTTTTGGCTTGGTTTCCACCTACTGTTATTCACTGTTTTATTAACTGTTATTCCCTGGTGATCCCAGAGTTTCTGAACTTCATGAGACATCACTAGGATGCGGTGTTCCAGTTCTGAAATTTCTTCTTTTAAATTTATTTACTCTCTGTGTTACATAATATGCCAGTGTGTGGCAAATGCTACTTCAGCCTGAACTATTCAGCAGGGTACAGAAAGCATTCAAGACAAAGTGTTAAACGCTCTTTCATGTGTCCTCCAAACATAAAGACAAAACAAATCCTACACAAATTCACTGTTATGTTTTCCCAGACAACTAATCAACAGCTATGCCTACCAGCTCCTTAGTTTTGATATGTTTCCCCAGCATTTCTGGAGTAACTGCCCCTGTCTGGCATCCAAGATTATGGTGATGCCACTGCCAGTTTCTCTTCCAAAAAAGAAAGAACATTGAAATGAAAGTGAACACGAGGAAAGTTATGCTTACCATAAGCATCACTCAACCCTTTAACAGTTTTCCATCTAAGGAAGAGTTGGCTATTTGGCTACTAGGAGAATTTTGAGCTCTATCCTCCCCATGCTGTCTCTTCATAGCCACACACCCACAACACCAAATCACAGGTACCTTCTAGATAAGAAAAGGGTGAAGATCTCTGGGATATATGTAATGTTATAAATGTCTGGGGATACAAGCAAATTAAGTTTCACATTTCCATGTAATTATTGTTAAGCCTCAATTTAAAGTCAAACCCTCTCATTGTAATAAATAAGTTAATTGTCTCTTTTGGAGCGGGGGGGGGGGGGGGGGGGGGTGGTGAATAGAGGTGGCAACTTCTAAGACACCAAGTAAAAATAAATGTTAGGATCCTATTGTAAATGCTACCGATGATCAGCCACTTAAAATCTACTTACAAAGGTACACAGAATTACCCTCACAGTGGTTTCAAACATACAAAGATCAAAAACAAAGCCCTCAGATCCTCAGATCAGTGGAAGTAAAAACCAAACAGCTCAAGTGTTCTTTCATTTCAAGTAATTCTGAAGAGCAAAGGAGGAAAAAAAAAAGCATTACAGCTGTCAGGTGAAAGAAGACCCTGCAGACTGCTTCACATTACAAGCGCATGACCGGAATAAAAAAAAAGAATTATTTTCTAGCTTTGCTTTTTTTCTTTGATTGGAAAAAAAACAACCTAGCGACCTACAGGTGGTAAAGCATTAAATTAACAGGCGGAGGGGAAAATAAATATTTAAAAAAAAAAAGAAAAAAAAAAAAAAAAAAGGAAAAAGGTATGTGTACCTTTAGCCCAGCATATCGGGAATGGGCTACAGCCGCTTTTCTCCATACAGACAGCACCTGCTGGCTCCGGGGCCTGCTGGGCTGCCCCTTCCAGCAACCACATTCACCCCCCGCCTGCGGAGACCCCAGCCCAGGCTCCGGCATCCAATGTCCCGATTCAGCGCTCCAGCAGGATGCGGGGTGGTTCCGGGGGGGGGAGCCGGGAGCTTCTGGAACGCCCCGGCTCCCGAAGAACCGAGGAAGCCGAGCGATAAAACCTTCCCGGTGCGGGGCTTCACCTGGCGGCGGGGGCAGCCGGAGGGGCGGCCCGAGCAGAGCGCTGGGGTTGGGGCTGCGGGGGGGGGGAGGCCCCGCCGCTGCTTCATCTTCTGACGGCGGAAAGATGGGGAGCTCGGAGCATCCTTTCCCCGGGGCTGAGCTGCCGAGGAGGGCGAAAGCGGGCAGAGGAGTGAGCGAGCGTGGGTGCCCGTACTCTGCCTTCATTCAGGAGGGAGGCGGGGAGGGAAGGAGGGGAGGCGATTAGCGAGAGGCACATTAATATGCTAATCTCCCCCTTCTGTTGGGTTCACCCGGCAGCCTCCTGTTTACCGAAGTGACAGCCGCTGCCGAAAGCGGCTGAGCTGCAAATCAAGGCTGACCCGGGTCCTTGTCTGCAGATGAGCTTCCCCCGATCGGTTTCTGTCGCCCGCGGTCCCGGCCTCTCCCCCGGCCCCAGCGCGGTGAAACCCCCGCGGCTGCTCCACCCCATCGCACCTTCCCACCAACCAACCAACCAACCAACCAACCACCCCCCTTCTGGCAGCCCTTTTTCACGGAGTGATTTATTTATTTATTATTCTATATTTGTGCTGAAAAAGAGCCCGACACCCTAAAAAAACCGCATGGGCACTTCCATAAAGTTCAGCGGGAACCGGGGCTGGAGCCTCCATCATCACCTGCCCGACTGATGGAAGATGCTGGCAGTGTTCCTTTGCCTTAAATAAAGAACAAATGCCACAGTCCATGCCAGGGTTCACTCAGCACCACGTCCTGGCCCTCCTCTAAACCCAGGGCTTTCCCTACATACCTCTAATCAGAAGGCAAAGGTCACCACAAGCGCCCATGTCACATGCTGCACGGCGTTTGTTCCTTCTTAACTCTGCAGCACCCAGCACCACAACTGCTTACAACCTTTGGGGTTTTTTTTTTCTTTAAAAAACCCGAGTATAAACATTTGCAAAAGCATATGTGTTTATAAACACACATCCAGGCGGCATAGGTACAGGGAAATAAAGGAAATGCTCGTTTTAATCCTGGTAAAAGGTTTTGCAAAGATTATAAACAACTGATTCAGCTGAAATATGTATTAAAAAGCAACAGGAACAAGACTCCCAGACAGATCATTAAAGCTCTTTATATATTCCACGATAATCTTTTCTCACTCCCAGACCTCAGCAGTAAAGCATAAGGCTTATCCAAGACTATAACCAAAAGGGAATTAATCTAATGCTGGCAGCCTCCAACTTAACCTATCTGCCTATTTGTAGCACCATTCGCCAGCCTGGAGCATATGTTTTATTACCATTCTTTCCCAATAATACTGCCAGTTTCATTTCTCTATCACAGCCTATGCAGAACTGCAGTGGTAGATGTCAAAACTCTTGGTAAATTCAAGTACTGTTTTCTTCTTTATTTAAAAGAGAAAAAAATATTCACTGGGGGAAAAAAAAAAAAAAAAAAAAAAGAGATTAGGTCACAACCAGGCCCATCAGATGTTCTGCATCACTGCTCAGGCACAAAGCTGTTTCTGGGGCTGAAGAAAGCCAAAGGGAACTGAAGACATGCCTGGTTGCCTTCCTTTCCCCTCCCACCTCCCAAGTTTTCTAAGCCAAACACTTCCAGCAACAAGGTCGATCAGAAATACACAGCAAAACACTTTCTAGTAATATTTAAAGCACAAACTGTTGTATTTGTGTGCTTACAGAAGATGCACACACGGGGCTCCAGCTTGCAGATTTACACATCCAGCTCCACCACCACCTTCTGCTATGACCTTGAGCAAGTCAATCTTGTTCCCTTACAGAACAGAACAGAAAGCTGCTGAGACTTCTTTAGTTTCCCCTAAGTTGGTCTGGTTTGTGCTTTAGGGGTGTAAAATATAAAAAGCTTGTGTTTCTTCAATGAAAAGAAAGTGGCTTGCAGAAAATAACAAAAAAAAATTCAGGGGTAAAAGCAGTAAGGCCAATGTTTTATTCATGAAAACTAAAGCCATACCAACTGGTAAGTGCATTACCAAGGAGAACTTTATAATAAACAGAATTAATGGACTCACTTTTTTCTTTATACTTGTAACAGAAGAGACTGATACAGATTATTAATCCAAGTGTCAAGAAATACTGTCTGCTTCTTACAGCTGCCCTTATTGATGATACAAGTATTATAATCACTCTTCTCAAGGACACACCTTACTGCTGCAATATTAGGCTACAAAATGAAGGTGAAAACAGAGTACTACATAGCATATGAATTTTTATCCAATTTTAGAATTATTTGATATTTTACCCCAAGTACAGATTTTTCAAAGTAAACAAAGTGCTTACTTGATGCTAAGATTTTTTTTCTCTATTTATTCCTATAAAAAGGAACCAGCAGATACATAGAATCATAGAATTGGCTGGGTTGGAAGGGACCTCAGAGATCATCAAGTCCAACCCTTGATCCACTGCTGCAGTTCCCAGCCCATGGCACTGAGTGCCACATCCAGTCTCTTTTGAAATATCTCCAGACACGGAGAATCCACTACTTCCCTGGGCAGCCCATTCCAATGGCTGATCACCCTCTCCATAAAGAAATTCTTTCTAATATCCAACCTAAACCTCCCCTGGCACAACTTGAGACCGTGCCCTCTTGTCTTGCTGAGAGTTGCCTGGGAAAAGAGCCCAACCCCCCCCTGGCTCCAACCTCCTTTCAGGGAGCTGTAGAGAGCGATGAGGTCTCCCCTGAGCCTCCTCTTCTCCAGCCTGAACACCCCCAGCTCCCTCAGCCTCTCCTCATAGGGTCTGTGCTCGAGTGCCTTCACCAGCCTGGTTGCCCTCCTTTAGACCTACTCCAGGACCTCAATATCCTAAATGCTTAGTCTCTTCTTTCAAATAACATGATCAGTTCTTCTGCAGAAAAAAGCCAAAAGCATAAAATTTTTGGAAGTCAGGAACCCCAGACTTTCAGGGATAGGGCAGAAAAGGCACAACTAAAAAAAAAAAAAAAAAGGGCAGCAGAAGTTAAATGTACCGTGTATCTCTAATGTTCTTAATACCAAGTATTTGCAACATTTTATAAACACTGCTCATCAAGTAGGTATCTGAGTACCATTTATGTATAATGATCTGTTTTAAGTAATGCCAATCAGATTGTAACATTTACTGAGGGTAAAGAACATCTGTCAAATTAGGACTGTAAAACAGGAACGTTAGTTCTTAAGATGCTTATGCTGACATACACTGATAGTATCTGCATAGTACTCACTGTGTAAGCAAATGATGCCAACAGCTATCAAAGAAGATACTAAAAAAATATTTGAAAAAATTAAATGCTTTATTCTAAGAACATGTAGAAGCACTGCCCACTTTCCTAAAATACACACTAACCAAAAAATCCTCAGACCACCACCATAACAGCAGACAGGCCAAGGTCCTCAGCTAAAAAACCTGCATCATGCCTCCAAGGAAATTCAAGCCAGGACTTTTCTACTCTGACTATGATTTTAGTTGCTCAATTTCAGCCTGTTTTTAAAGAATACTGAATATCAGCATCAGCTTTTTGAAAGCAAGGGGAGGGGGGGGAAAAATCAGAAGGTTTTGAATTGTATCAAGGCATTAAGTTTTTGTTTAAAATTTGCCTGGAGGGCTGATCCTGTCTCTCAGTGAACTGGACAGCAAAAAATCACAAAGCCTTGTGGAATAAAGGGTTAAACAACCATTTTGTACAAATGGGAAGCACATAAAAGGCTGCATAATTTTTTCCATTCAAGATTATGCAAACAAAAATAAAGATCTAAAATGCCTATCAGATGAACTGGCAAAGCTTGGCTTTCTCTAGGCTGTGTCTAGAGACTGAGCTCCTGTGGGGTGTCTCAGCTCTCATCAGCAGAAAAGCCAACTACACTTCCTCCCTCAGTGAATGGCATCATTAGGATCTCTCCACTATTCCACCAATTCTTTTCACACCAGTTAATATCTCTATTCATCAAAATTTGATCAAACTGGATGGCAAGTTTGAGCACTGCTGCGAAGGGGAACAGAGCAAAACAGAGAAAACTCACTTGCCTGAGCTTCAATACCCTGAGAAACCAAACTCAGAATTCAGAAATATCACGAAGAAAGCAGATCTGTATCACAGCAGCAGCTGACAGCAGAATAAAGATTGTTTTGCAGCTCCTCTTCTGCAACATTTCAGTTACCAGATGAACACACCAGCAACAGAGATCTCTCCTTCCAACAGAGAGAAGAGAGCAGCCCACCTGCTTCTTAAAACAAAAACTGAGATACAACCTAGAGCAAACACATCACCACTACTATTGGATTCTATCACTGGTAGTCTTAGCCACTGAGATACTGTTTATCCCTCTAGTAATGACCAGATATGAAGAATAAGCACATTTAATATATGAAGATCTGAATATTGATACAAGAGGTGGAAGAAGAACATTTCTTCATTGCATTTGTTTTGCTAATAATAAAAGGAGAGTTTCCAAACCACGTTAGTGGGTGATTTTTTGTTTTGTTAAGCCACAAATGCTTTTTACTGACAGAATTTCAGCCTGTTAAGCTAGAGGATGAAAGTTCTGAAAGTTAGAACATGTTTGTTGCTCATATGACAATCTTCTGCATTCTAATTAATTTGCTTTTCTGTTTGTATCCTCAATTCTGCAAAGATGCTCTTCAAATAGTGAAGCTGCACTGTAATATTCATTAATCTTAATTCTCTCAAGCTTATGTTGTTTTTTTTAATTACTGTAATTATTTTGTGTGCATAATAATGAAGAGTAGAAAAATATTACCTGCCCAAAGTTAAGTTTAAACCAGAGTCAAACTTAAATCCCCCCTGCTCACAGGAACTACTGAAAAATGTTGCATTGCCATTACATCAGCTCTGGAATTAGAGCTCCTGAAATCTACCTTACAATAAACTCAAGTTTGCTCAGACTAACTTGGAAATCTGCCTTGGCTTACCTGCTCTCTACATCTCTCATCTTTGCCCACCAGCAACCTCTCATCCCTCCACTCCCCACCTCTCCAGCAAAGTATTGGAGAATTCCCTTTGCCAAGGGAGAACAAGGGTGATGAGTTTCATGAACTCAAAGGGGACTCTGAAGCTCTGTCATCATTATCCTGCAAGCAGGAATATTCTTTCTTATTTAGCTATGTGCATTATTTAAGAAAAAACTTAAAGACAAACGGCATTTTTATTTTGAGTGTCAAAATCCAAGTTTAGTCACCTGAGATAATTCAGCATAACTGAGAAGCAGCACTGTCTCCACGAATTCATTTGCCTCTCTGTGATATGGGAAAACTAATGCCATGCTATAGATTAATTAAGCCATTTTTGTCCTGAAGGAAACAAGTAATAAGGACCCAGGAAATTACCCTCAGAGAATAATTTTTTTTATTCTTAAAAAAAAAAATTAGGAAAAAGAAAACCACTAGTAACATTAACAGCCTGCAAGGCAAAGAACTCCTGTGAGAGCCCTACAAATTAAATGAAAAAGCTGGTGGACTTGTGAATTTAGTCTTTGTTTTGAACTTCTAGTTCTTGCTTTTGGATTGCTTGCTCAGAGAATGTTTGAAATTTGAACAAGTGTGACAGAGTGAAGCTCACACCACCTAACTTCAACATGGAGCAGTCAATAGCCAAGAAGAGATGAAAATACAGAGCAAGATTCACACTCTTCTGCTTCAACTGACCAGAAGAATATGCCAGTATTGCAACATAAACTCAGCCTAGAATATAAAGTGCTTTGGATCTTTGCTTAAGACATTCTTCTGGTATGCATCCAATCCAATACTGAATTTAATTGCTGTCTTTGTTTGGTGAGCTGTATTAACAGAACACACCCAGGGTATTCCTGAAAAGGGCAGAGCTTCAAAGCAACACTTCCCCACCTTCTGGGTCACAGTCACCTAATTCACCTTACTCTCCTCTGAACTATAATTTAAAATAGTAGTTGGAAGAATTAGCTGCTTTTATTTTCAAATCCCTACCCTTTGGTTGTGGTGAGGTGGGAAAGGGGAACAGAGCAGGATGCTGGGACAGGAATGTAGTGTTAATGAAGTCTCCCATACTTCTTCCCCTTCCCAAAGGATCCTCTGATGCTGAGCACTGCAACAGACAGCATGCAGCCTCCAAGCCCAAACTTAGAAGAGCCACTAAGTTTACATTAATTTCATCATTTCATACATAAAAACTGGCCATTTTTAGACCCATATGGATTGTGTTAATTTTCAGGCATGAAGGTTTAGCAGATTTTCTTGTGGGTGGCCTAACATGCTCATGCTCTCCCACTTCCTTTCATTTACTTTTTGAAGGCTTACTGTAGAGAAGTAGAAAGTCAGGGCCATGAAAGCTGAGGATGTTTTAAAACTATTCCTTCTTTAGGGCACCGATTCCTGTCTTCCACTTCTCCATATTCTAAGCTATTTATACACAAAAAAACCCCCAACAACCCAAAATTCATAAAGAAAACAAACAACAAAACTTCCTATCCTTAAGACAGCCTTGAGAAGCTCCTTCACAATTCTAGTGCTTTAGCAAAAAAATCAGCTTCCTGGAGGCCTGGAAAACCAAGAGAAGATAAAGTGAACCCTAAACATCTTGCTCCTTTTTGGTTTTATATACTGCAAAATAAAGTCAGAACATTTTCCTCTGTGACAGGCCCTGTGTTTGCACTGCTTCTCATCAGCCATCTCAGATGAGGAGAAAGTGACAGGAGAAAAAGTGAGACAAAGCTGTCCAGAATCTTTTATGAACACCAGAACCTGTTATGAACTTATAAAGCTTCCTCTATGGGGAAAACCTTCTACTTGGGGTAAACACAGTAGCAGATAGCTGAAAGGCAGAACCCCTTTGGTTCTGTTTAGCAGGAACAGTCTGGGAGAGCTATTTGTGTCCTGTGCAAGGGATCCATGAGTGCCTCTGTTGTCCTTACAGATGCTTCTGAAGTCCCTGTTCTTTAATTCAAGGGTAACCTAGAAATAGGCATCTATTTTTTCTAAGAAAGATACAAGAAAATGAAGTTGCTTATGGGTCATCAAGGCTCTTCACTGACTGTTCCTGTCTGGGCTGGTTTTTCTCTCTCATCTATACAATAACCAGTTACACAAAAGAGAATTGTGCAGCCACAGAGGGTCCAAATAATTTGCCAAAAATGCTGTAGTCTGGACATGTCTTTCTTGCCCTGCTTCTCCTCCATATGTTAAATACCAGGTCAGAACAACAGCTTCACAATAAGCTTTGGACTCAGATGATGTTTATGACAAACAGTTGTACCCAATTTATGTATCACGGCACCTCAGAAGGAAGGGTGGAATTTTCAAAGACTTCCAATATTATTTAAAACACAAATATAACATTAGCAGTTCCTCAGACTTCCAAACCATTAAATGCAATCAGAAACAGAACAAAAAAATAATCCATGAGCTCTCAGTAATACAACATTATTCCATTTATACTTAAAAACACACTGGTGGTATATTTAACAAATGATGGATGAGCACAGCATAAATACTCTCTATATAAATGAACACTTACAGGCTGCAAATAGCTACCCAATTTTAACATTCCAGTGTTACAGAACAAATCAACAAGCCAGTGTTGACATCCTTCAAGTTAAAGGAAACACAATATTAAATATTAATTTTTACATAACACCTTTTAAAAATTCTGTAATAGAAATGTCACAGCTGCTCTATTAACCAAACAAATTCTGTGCCTTACTTATCAAGCAAAGACTAGTGTATGTAAAAAACAGTAAAATACTTAAATAGACAAAAATAATCTCCAGACCATCTCCAAATAACATGCTTTGAATTCCAACTGTTGCATGAAAAATTCCAACAAATACCTCTAGGAAAGCCCAGGTGTAGCTGAGCCTCTGAACCACAGAAAATTCAATTTCTGTTCACTTTGATCTATCCTTCTCCCAATTTTATACCAAGAAGAGAAATTCACTTTACAAGAGCTTTCTCCTGTACTGCTGCTTCATGGGAACAGCAATAAACTTGCAAGGAGCAATTCCTCAGGCAGTCACTTTATGCTCTGTTATGGGGAATCAGAGGTCATCTTCAGGTAACACAAATCCTTTCATTCAATGCAAAATCCACCACCTTAAATAGCCTCATTCCTTCCTTCACTTACACAAGGCAGCTTTTTGTCAGCACAGTTCTACTGAACAAGTTATGTTTACCCATGAAAATGCCTGCAGGGTGGTATCAAACTATCCAACTGCTCAGAAAACACAAGGACAGGTTGCTTAGTTTTAAAAAGGCTTCCAGGAGCTCAGCACCAAACGAAGCTCACCTTGGCTTAGCTAACCAGCTGGAAAAGGAGATGAAACAGCACTCAGTATCTCAGACAGCAAATATTCCCAGTTTTGAAATAGAGATTTGAGAGCAGACCAATACAGCCTCCTGTCTGTGGTTTCATATTCAACCAAACTTAAGTGTATTACACTTTATCCTTTGACATGAGGACAATTTCACCACAAAAAGCAGTGCTTTGATGAAGCTGAAAAACACATTCAATTGCTATTTAATAAAAAAATAACTAGACGAGACCAAGATCTAGAAAAGACAAGGTGATACAGCTGTTAAAGAGCTGTTGGGTACAGCCCTTCTTCAGATTTAGGGGGAGGGATATTAAATAAGCATCCTATGTCTTCAAACGGCAGGCAGAAAATAAAAAAACCCACACAAACAAAAAAACCAACAAAAAACCACCTCTTTCTGATGACAGCCTGAATGACCTACATAACCCAACCTGACAGAACAGCATTATTCACACCTAACAACATCTGACAGAGCCAAGAGGTCATGACCACCTCCCAAAAAACCAATATGTCTACACAATCCCATTTGATGCATTTCAAACCTGACACATTACTGAAGCTCTTATGAGAACAAGAGGCTGGGACAAAAATCAGTGAATAAACATAGAAAGACAATAAGCTCTATCCTACCATCAAGACATGGAGAACAAAATGTAATAAATTTAAACTGCTGCTGGGGAAGTTCAAACACTCTGAAACAAAAGCATAGTGAGATTTTTTTAATTGCACAAGCACTTAGGAAACTGCCACCTTCTTACATTAAATACCTTCAAGGAATGACCAGTCAGTCCTGCCTTGGGGTTGAAGGACAGACTTCCTTTGCCCCCTGAGGCTTTGAAGGCCATTTAATAAAGCCGTTTCTACTTAAAACCCTTCTTTAAGAAGTTATATATATCAGCCCTGGTGAGGGCACAGCTTGAGTCCTGTGCCCAGTTCTGGGCCCCTCAGTTCAGGAAGGAGATTGAGGTGCTGGAACAGGTCCAAAGGAGGGCAACCAGGCTGGTGAAGGGACTTGAGCACAGGCCCTATGAGGAGAGGCTGAGAGAGCTGGGGCTGTTCAGCCTGGAGAAGAGGAGGCTCAGGGGAGACCTCATTGCTGTCTACAACTACCTGAAAGGAGGGTGTAACCGGGTGGACGTTGGTCTCTTTTGCCAAACGACTTTCAACAAGACAAGAGGACACGGTCTTAAGTTGTGCCAGGGGAAATTTAGGTTAGATATTAGAAAGAATTTCTTTACTGAGAGGGTGATCAGACATTGGAATGGGCTGCCCAGGGAAGTAGTGGATTCTCCGTGTCCGGAGATATTTAAAAAGAGACTGGATGTGGCACTCAGTGCCATGGTCTAGCAACTGCAACGGTGGTAAAAGGGTTGGACTTGATGATCTCTGAGGTCCCTTCCAACCCAGCCAATTCTATGATTCTATGATTCTATATATATATATAAATAAAATTAATCCATAATTCAGTTATTGATGTATTGAGAACCTCAACAATCATTACTACCTCTATTACCTCTCTGCATCATTTGGGTCTCCCATCTTCCTCTATAATAAGCCTTCAAATTTCAGTAACACCTTTTACTTCTCCTCTTAGAAGATGCAGAGTTGACCAGCGAACAGCCAGCAGCAATTTTAATTACCAATAACATGGGATTAAATGGGCAAATGGGATTAAAAGTTGGACTTGCATTCTTTTTGTTAGCAGCTCAGTTTCTCCTCAAGTCCATGGAAGTTCTCCACTAAGCCACAGAACCATTCTGCTGCAGCTGTTTGTGAACTGCCTGTAGGGTAAGTGGAAAAAAAACCCCACAACCACGTGTGCTTACACTCAGCCTTTATAGATTTAGTTTTAAAAGCAGTTTTAAATCTGAATCACAATCTAGTAATCCTGCAAATACAATTCCACTGTTTTCTCCAGTAGGCCTTTTGCAGAAAGAGTATCACACATTGCTGTGGAAAAAAAAAAAAGAAATCAAAACATGTGAAACTATTCCAGAAAGTAATATGAATGGAGGCTAAGTAGAAACTTTAAAACCTTTAAAAATCTTTCATTCTGTAAATGAAGACAACCTGACAACATCTTTGTGCCAGAATTTAAAAAATTCTTAAGAATTTCTTACTAATTTTCTCATCTTAAGCATAATGCCAGCCCACCAATGGAAGCACAGGCATTTAACACTTGTGTTATCCTGACCTGGTGTCAGAATAAAGTTCTGAAGAAAAATGTGCCTGCTACAAGAACATTGGTGTTTTGTTTTGTTTTGCTTCTTATTTGACCCTTTGATATGAAAACCTGAAGAATATCATCTTTATGTCTGACCACATAACTTATACAGTTTTTTTATATTCAAATTACTGATCTCTAGGGAAAAGATCTGCAGGAAACATCACAGCTATCATAAGTCATCTGGATGTGTTCTTAACTATGTTCTTCACCTTCTGAAGATAAAAAAAGGGAGAGAAGAAGTAATAGATACAATATCTATATGCTTTCTGATTACTTACTTTTTCCTGTGTTCTTCTGAGCAAAAAACCTTGCATGAATCAAGTTATTACCAAACTACACAACCAGAGCAGTGGAGCTATATATATCGAGCTGTCAAGGATGTAGAAATAAAGAAAAGCTCATTTAAATTGTATTTATGGTCATTTTAGGCATAACTTATAAGCCAGGTAGTTGATGAACATTCAGCCATGCAATGTTTTTCCTCTTGGTTCACTGTAGCCTGTGATGTTCCACTTCAAACAAGCTCATGTCTATTTTGGGAGAAGATCCCAAGCCACTCCCAGCCCAGGTCTCACAGAACAAAAAAATACACTCTAACAGCTCATGTTTTAAATCAACCAACTACACAAGATCCAACTTGATATTAAGAATCTTTCTTCCAGTAACAGTGCTATCCCCACCCTTCCTTTATTTCACAGTTGCTGCTATGAAAACCTTTCCAATAGCATTGTGTCTTAGCAGTGGGGAGGAAAAGGTAATAATAAAAAAAAAAACCTAAAAAACCCTCAAAACCAAAAACTTACAGAAATCCCTAAAAAACTAACATCTTGAAGACCTTAAAAAGACTCAGTTATTTAGGTTGCTTCCACACTAGGACACAACATTATGGGATGTGAGTATAACTGCAGAGGAGATGAATGTGGTGTGTGGGTTTAACACAACTCCCACAGGAACCTGTTGAGCGCATCTGAGCTGAATGAACTACAGGAGTTAAAGGGGTTACAGAAATTCCCAGAAAGCCTTCTTTCTGTGGACTGGCCTTATAAAACCAGCATGAACACAGGATCCTGGTCACAGGGCAGAACAAAGAAGATATTTATGTACCACAGATTCATTGAAGCTACTCTGCACCAGAACACAATAGCATCAGTGCCTGCCAGTGAAGATCGCGTGTTGAGAAGAGGCAACAGAATCTCTCCCTCACAAATCCTGATGCCCAGGTGACAGATCACTGTCCTCCATTTGTGAGGCTGGGTCTGTTCTGGGATTATTTTTTTTTCTCATGAAAGAGAACATAATGAATTCTCCACTCCTCTTAGACACCCACCCCTAATATGCCTACCTAAAAAAGAAACCAAACAAAACCCACCCTAGAAAACCTACATATAAAATCCTATAAATTCCTAAGCCTTTAGCAAATACCCTTAAAAAGTGCATTTGTGACAATGCCCTGTGGTAACTGAGCAGGCTGAGATTTCCTCAAGGCAGCAGAGCCAGTCTTGCAGTGTTAAAGCAACTTGCTCCAGATGATGCTCAACTATAGCACTGAAAATTAGATCCACTGTTTGCACAAAGTATAAAATAGACAACAGGTCTGCATACTCTGCTACTATCAGGGTGTCTCATTCATTCAAAGTGTCATTGCACTTTGGCCACAACAACCCCATGGGGAGCTCCAGGCTGGGCACAGAGTGGCTGAGAGCAGCCAGGCAGAAAGGGACCTGGGAGTCTGGATTGACAGGAAGCTGAACATGAGCCAGCAGTGTGCCCAGGTGGCCAAGAAGGCCAATGGCATCCTGGCCTGGATCAGGAAGAGTGTGGCCAGCAGGTCCAAGGAAGTGATTCTGCCCCTGTACTCAGCCCTGGTAAGGCCACAGCTTGAGTCCTGTGTCCAGTTCTGGGCCCCTCAGTTCAGGAAGGAGACTGAGGTGCTGGAGTGGATCCAAAGGAGGGCAACCAGGCTGGTGAAGGGACTTGAGCACAGACCCTATGAGGAGAGGCTGAGGGAGCTGGGGGTGTTCAGGCTGGAGAAGAGGAGGCTCAGGGGAGACCTCATCACTCTCTACAACTCCCTGAAAGGAGGCTGGAGCCAGGGGGGGTTGGGCTCTTTTCCCAGGCAACTCTCAGCAAGACAAGAGGGCACGGTCTCAAGTTGTGCCAGGGGAGGTTTAGGTTGGACATTAGAAAGAATTTCTTTACTGAGAGGGTGATCAGCCATTGGAATGGGCTGCCCAGGGAAGTAGTGGATTCTCTGTGTCTGGAGATATTTCAAAAGAGCCTGGATGTGGCACTCAGTGCCATGGGCTGGGAACTGCAGTGGTAGTGGATCAAGGGTTGGACTTGATGATCTCTGAGGTCCCTTCCAACCCAGCCCATTCTATGATTCTATGATTCCAGCAGGGGTTGCTATACTGAGCTCCAACTGGGATTTGGCCAGGTTTTTACAAAGGTACCCATGGAAATGGGAGCAAAGCAGCAATGTCCTCTTGAAGTGCCACAACATTTACTGCACAGCTGCTCCCTGACACCAAGAATTAAGTTTCCTGCTGAAGGATAAGAAATACCACAATTTTGTAGCTTTGATGGAGTCCAGACAAAATTCAACTTTAGATTCAGATTCAAGTACACTGCTTGAATAACACTTATCAATGCCCCTTCAGCTTTGTCTGCACCACCATTACCATTCAGAACAAAGAACAAAGTCTGAAGAATCTCAGAATGGTTTGGGTTGGAAGGGACCTTAAAGATCATTAAATTCCAACCCCTCTGCCATGGGCAGGGACACCTCCCACCAGGCCAGCTTGCTCAAGGCCCCTGAATAAAAGTAACCTACAGCACACACATACTCATTTTAAATTCAGATGATGACAAAATACAGGAGGTAGTTGATCCTAAGAATTTTTAATCCAAATAGATCAAGTTTGCCCACATTTGCCAAAGGGAACCAGTGTACTGGGAGCACACTCATGTTCCAAGATACAGTTTCCCAGGAAGAAAAGAACATCCATGTGGGTGCCCAGTGTGGAATGCAATTGCTTCACTTAGTTACAGATAAGCTGAATGGGAACTGCCACCCATTTTGTTACAACAGAAGGAAAGAAAAATTAATGGCCCTGAACCACCAAATTACTATTTGCAATCTACAACTCCAAACCAGGTAAACCTCTTGTAGCAAAATCTGCATTCTGTTCTTGGCAAAACGTTACCAGAAGCTATTTTTTGACAGCATGTAGACTATTGAGTCCTCCTGCAATTCCTCTGATATTATTACTGACAAAAAAAATCAAAAAACAAACAAACCATAAAATTCAACAGCCTCTTAAGTGTTTTTTCACTGCAAAAGAGAACAAAATAAACAAAAAAAATCCCAAACCACCAAATAATTTCCAGTGTTTTCTTCTTTTATATTTTCTCTAAAATCTTTTTCAAAAGATTGGGAGGGATTCTGGGCTTTTGTTGGGTGTTTTTTTTTTCCCCCAAGAAGAATGCCAGCTCTTAGTATTTTTAAAATAAAAGTGTTGTATCATCCCTCACTTCCCTGCACCCCCAACTATGAGAGAGATAAATTACCCATCTGTAAACTGGAAGGGTAACAAACTTCCTCCTGGAAAACCTGGCTGAGGAGTGTCAGGAGGTGCCTGTGTGACACTGAAGGTCAAGTTTCTTGTGCATCATCCTCAACTGGAGAACACACACAAGCTTAGCACTTCTAAAACAAATATACAATCTAGGAATAAAATTAAGTGTGCTGCCTAAAAGAATGGAGAATATGTGCAGATGACTTGGAGTCAAGATAGTTCAAGTTATCCAGAGTGGAGCAGCATTGGTTCTCACTCACATCTCCTGTCACTTAAGAGAAATTGAACCATTTTCCTTTGAAAGAGTAACCTTACCCCTTCAAGCTGCAAAATTACTATTCTGAAGACAACTTGTAACCTTAATTTCTAGGAAAGCAGATAAATTCTATTTTTTTTTTCCAAATCTTACTATATATTCAAAGGATTCAACTTTTATCTGATGGACCTTTGACTACTGGAATTCTTCTACCTCAAGTGACTACACATGAGCAAGAACAATCTTAACAACATGCCCCCAGTACTTTGGGAGCCAAAGCTACAGACATAGAACTATAGAGCAATGTCCTGATCTGCTGCTCTTTTATTTGTTTGACTGTTTTCAACTCTCAGACCATTAAGCCAGTTTAAATTTTACAGGAATATTGGGCACAGGACCTTCCATGCCATTAACTCCTATTCCATACTTTCTCATGCAATTGTACTCTAGTCCCATTAAGTGAGAAATATACCAAACTTGACCTTATTTGAGCATAAAAACAGACTAAAGCAGTCATGAAGGGTGCCACATCATTCCCAGACTCATGGTTTATGTCCTGAGTTTTTTTTTTTAAATCCTACTTTCAATACACTATTTGAAAGTTCTCTCCTTCTACCCCTCCTCCTTTTTCCTCTGTTCCTAGACTGACTCCCAGAAAAAACAATGGTCTGCTGCAGCCAGAGCAAGTTTCATAAATATAAACCATTTTAAAGACTGTCAAGGCAAACAGGGGAGGTTCCTGACAGCTGGAAAAAAGCAAACAGGACTCCAGTCTTCAAGAAGGGCAAGGAAGCTCAGGGTAGCTTCAGGCTGGTAATTATCCTCAAAAAGTGATAGAGCAAATAACTCAGGAAGCCATTTCTAAATATACCAAGACAATAAAGTGATCAGAAGTTGTTACCATGGATATCTGGAGGGGAAATCATGGCTGATCAACCTGACAGAGTTATGTGATGGAAGTCTGTCCTGGTTTGGGCCAGGATAAAGGGGATTTTCTGTCTTGGACTTTTGCTTTCAGCTGAGTCTCTTGGAAGGAGCTGCACTTGCTGAAATGAACAGCAAGTTTCTCAGGCAGTGTCTGCTGCTGGGACTGATCCCATTCGATGTTTAGAGTTCCAGCTGGAGAATGGGGTGCAGAACCAAGGCCACTGCTCAGCTCTGA
This sequence comes from Calypte anna, assembly GCF_003957555.1. Classification (NCBI taxonomy): domain Eukaryota; kingdom Metazoa; phylum Chordata; class Aves; order Apodiformes; family Trochilidae; genus Calypte; species Calypte anna. The sequence continues at coordinate 147,161,123 of NC_044245.1, forward strand.
GGAACATTTTGCCCTCTGGAAGGAGAAAAGGAGAAAAAGGTCCCACCTGCAGCCCTCCTTTGGGGAGGAACAGACAAGAGAAATGGCCAGAATTGACCAAACAGAGGATTCCATCCCATACACCTCATACTCAATATAAATTGAGGGATCACAAGAGCTTCCAGCTTCCTGCCCTTCCTGCCTTTCCTGCTTCCCTTTCTTCACCCGTTCCCTGTTTTCCTTCAGCATCCTGGGAGGATTCCATCCATTCCTCTGCCTGTGCTCCTGATCCATGCCAGCCTGAATCTGTGTGTTCCTGCCTCCAGCTCCCCACTGCTGCTGACCCCAGGAGTCCAGCCTGGACTTTCCCAGGGCTGCCCTGCAGCCTTGGTGGGGATGGGAGAGTTATTGGGGGGAAGGGAGGAGGAACCTGGGATCCATTTTCCTGGATATTTGTATAGATTTACTTATTTTTCCTATTTATCATTCCTGTTTCATTAAAGCTGTGTAGTTTAGCATCCAACCCATCAGTCTCTCTCCCTTATTCTCTCTCCTTTCTTTATCAGGGAGGAGAGAGAGATTAATAGAGAGCATCTGTCACTCGGTTTCATTGCCAGGGCAGTGCTAAACCCTGACAAAGTCCTAGCTCAGTGGACAAGGGAATGAAGTTTCTCTTTACTTCAGCAAGGCTTTTCAACACTGCCTCCCATGACAACATCCCAACAGGCAAATCAATGAAGTATGGACAGTGAGATGACCTGGACACTGTCTGAGGGTCCAACTGAAAGGGTTGTGATAAGCAGATGAAAGTCCAGGTGAAGACCACTACAAAATAAAGATCAGTAAGAACACCAGTTTCTAAAGGAAAAAGACAATATTCTAAGTTTCCTATATTTTAGTGCAGTAGTTGGTATGTCTCATCTTCTCAGCACTACTACAGAGGTCAGGCTCACCACTAAAAATGTCACCTTTTTCTTACTAAACCATGCTGCTGAGCTGGACCTGTATGGACATTATAAAATATGAATGGGAGTGCAAGGAAGTGACAGTATCAAAAGTGCAGCCAAAATAAGCACAAAGTTTCACAAGCAGATGGATTTCCTGTCAAGAACTCAGCTGCTGTCTCCCCACCTCCCCAAAGCATTCAACACACAAAACACAGCTTACCAGGGATAAAGAGGGATAAAGATGCTGCTTTAAGCATCAGAGGTGAACAACAATGGGAAAATGCATTCTGTGAGGTTATTGGATTATTAAACCTACAAACAACATTTTACAATAGGAAGATTTAACACACAAACAGCAAGGGAAGCTTCCTCAAAGTAATATTTATGTTATGAGCAGCAATCTCATCTGTAAATAATACACGTTTTGTGATGCTGTATTTGGAAGTCCACAAATACCATGTATCTCTCTGGTAGTGAAAAGAATTAAAACTATAAGGCATATTTTCATTAAGAGAAGGTAAACCTCGTATCTTCTGAACCATAAGGAGCATGCAGACAGCTATTCTAACTTGACAGCACTAACATTTCATATCCTGAAAAATTACACTTTCATTTGTAAGAGTACTTCCTAACTTAAGTGGAAAAAAAAATAAAAACCCACAACCATACCTACCACAAATAAAGGAAAACCAGAGTTTATTGTTGGATAAAAATCAGAATTTTTATTAAAATTTGCAAAGATCCTTAGAAGGAAATAGCCTCCTGATTTTCCCAGGACTAACTGTAAATCCCACCTTTTAGTGAAAAAGACAGCACAGGGCTTCTTTGTGAAATCCCTTAAGCACCAGGTCAGGCATCCTGACGTGAAAGGAACTATTTACAGCCTCAGTGAAGCTTAAATTTAGTTCTTATTTAAAATTAAAGTAACTATGTTGTAGCTACACCACTGGTTACTTTTATTTTTCCTTCAAGCACAGACATCAACAACAGTTCTCTGCTCCTGTTATTTTGTTCTTATCTGCATGAATAATCACTGCATAATTTATTACACCCTGTAATAGATGTGAACATTTTATTTTAAGAATACATCTCCTCAATTTTGCCACTTCTTGCTACTTCACCAGGCAATTCCTCAACTGATTTTTCATTTTCCACCTTTTAACATCACAGGAAGTATCAGTGTGTGGTGGCTGTTTTGTTGTTGGTTGCTTGGGTTTTATTTATTCTCTTAAAAGCAATGCTGCATTTCAAGTGGCTTTGTTCATTTTTAAGGTCACCACACAGGCAGGTGTAGATATAGGATAAGGCACATTCAGCTTTAAACACCCCTCCTCTTATCTGCTAGGTAAGAGGAAAAGCCCCAGCAGGTTGTTTTGAGCCCCTGTGCTTTTGCAGAAGGCACCAGGAGATTAATCTGGTTTAATTAAATGGATCAGCACAGCCATGCACACTGAAGACTGAATGAGGACAGGTTTTTAATTCAGAATGAACAACTTTCTTAGGTTGAGCTGAAATTATATAACAATTTTTTTTTCCTACTCCTAAGTGAACACTTGGAACTAAAAATAGTTCCAAGACCATTTATTATTTTAGGGTAACAGTGACTGTGTGCTGATGATCTCTGAGGTCTCTTCCAACCCAGCCAATTCTATGATTCTATGATGGTATTAACCTAAATTATACACTGTACAGAAAAAAAAAAAGCACACAAAACCTGACAGACTTCAAATATATGCATATCTGGAATTAAGCTGCAAAAAACCCCACTGATGTCTTATTAATTTTTTGATCCAAGAAGACAGCAAGATTTCACCCAGCTCACCAGGTGTCTTCTGAAGTCCAGAGTCATCAGGAACAAACATCCATACCTAAGATTGTTATGGCAGAATGTTGTGTTCCACTTTTCTTTTTCTTTTTTTTTTTCTGAAAACCAGAATGTGCTCATTTCCTTTATTTCTCTACCTATCTAGTACAGTTTTTGGGACAGCTTTTTGCTTTCCTGTTTCATGATTCTGGTAATGAATAGTTATTTTCCTAACAAGATCAAGAACAACGTCTGAAGAATCTCAGAATGGTTTGGGTTGGAAGGGACCTTAAAGATCATTAAATTCCAACCCCTCTGCCATGGGCAGGGACACCTCCCACCAGGCCAGCTTGCTCAAGGCCCCTGAGGAAAAGTAACCTACAGCACACCCATACTCATTTGAAATTCAGATGATGACAAAACACAGGATGTAGCTGATCCCAAGAATTTTTAATCCCAACAGACCAAGTTTACCCACATTTGCCAAAGGGAACCAGTGTACTGGGAGCACACTCATGTTCCAAGATAAGTTCACATATGGACAGGAGTGCTCTGTACTCTCTCTGCCTTTGAAATGATAATATTTTAGGAAGTTGCACTCCCAGCTCTTACTGCTTCACATTCCAAAAATTCTCTATGCTCATATCCATGGCCTCAATTACAAGGTAGTAAAAAAATCAAGTTATCCATAGACTTCAAAGCAGTGGTATAGATTAATGTAGGATACCTCTCCTGAGTAATCATTTAACTAATGGCCTAATCAACTAATTCATTCAACAGCATATAAACAATCTTTCTTTTAAAAGATTTTCTTCTGAAATATAAGTGGAAAAGGAAGTGTTCTGGATGACCTGGGTCTATAAAGTTACATGTAATGTAACCTCAAACAAGGCACTACAGTAGACCATTTTAAGTCATCTCCTCCCTCCTCCTGCAAATTCTTCAAGCATTGCAACCCACTCCATCATATTATGATGCATATTTAGAGTACTAAATCCAGGTGGCAAAAGTGACAGCATTTCTAGTGACATCTGTTGTCCATTGCTAAAAGTAGCACCCAGGATAAAAAGAATTACTTCAAAACTTGAAATAAGAAAATACTGGGATTTATTGTGAACACAAGTTATGGTGATTAAAACTTCCCATCTGAAGGCAGAACCTCATCTTTATTCAAACACATTGTATCTTTTATCCTGGCTATTTCCCCATTTGTCAAATTTCTTTTGAATTTTAATCCCATCACCATCACCCAATATGTAACTCTTCTTGCACTGATGTTACTGGCAGACTGAACAGGCACACAGTCTGTCACCCCAATCATTAACAAAAAACACTGGAATACCACAGGAGAAGCCAGATCTCTGTGGGACCCCATTTGACACACCCTTCTCTTTTGGTAATATTTTAAGCATGTTTTTAAAATTGTTTCCCTTAATTCCCCAGTCTGTGAATCCATCCTATAGACAAGCTGTGGTGTACAGGTTTGCTACCCCTGTACTCAGCCCTGGTGAGGCCACAGCTTGAGTCCTGTGTCCAGTTCTGGGCCCCTCAGCTCAGGAAGGAGATTGAGGTGCTGGAGCAGGTCCAGAGAAGAGCAAGGAGGCTGTGAAGGGATCCAGCACAAGTCCTGTGAGGAAGGGCTGAGGGAGCTGGGGGTGTTCAGCCTAAAGAAGAGGAGGCTCAGGGGAGACCTCATCACTCTCTACAACTCCCTGAAAGGAGGTTGGAGCCGGGGGGGGTTGGGCTCTTTTCCCAGGCAACTCTCAGCAAGACAAGAGGGCACGGTCTCAAGTTGTGCCAGGGGAGGTTTAGGTTGGAGATTAGAAAGAATTTCTTTATGGAGAGAGTGATCAGACATTGGAATGGGCTGCCCAGGGAAGTAGTGGATTCTCCATCCCTGGAGGTATTTAAAAAGAGACTGGATGTGGCACTCAGTGCCATGGGCTGGGAACTGCAGCAGTAGTGGATCAAGGGTTGGACTTGATGATCTCTGAGGTCCCTTCCAACCCAGCCAATTCTATGATTCTATGATACCCTCTACAAAGGGCCACAGAAAAAGGTTACCATTCCAAGCTCCTGGGCAAAGTTCTTGCCCCATCAGTACTTCAGTGACACAGCTACAAAGGACAATTGGATGCTGTCACACACAAATCCAAACTGAAAAGAATCATCTCATTGTGACTCAGATTTGCAGCATCAAACAAACTCCAAGTCCCAAATGGAAACTCGGAAGAGTTTCATCACACATCCTTGTTTTAAAAGCCACAGAAACCACCACAACATCTCTTATCTTCCTGTTAGCCTGCCTAAAGATCAGGTATTTATTTTGCCAATATTCCCCACAAGTGCTTGGCTCTGTGACAACTGGTCTCAGCACTCAATCATTTCAAAAATACCTTCCTTAAGAGAAAAAGGCAGCAAAAACAACACAAAAACCCAAAACAAACAAGACAACACACACAACATAAAAAAACCCACAACACTTTTTTTCCACATTGAGAGTGCTTTTCACTGCTTCAAGCAAACATTATTTTATACCAAAACAGCCACTATAAAGTTCTTAAGTTCTTGTGGAAAGACTACAACATATCAGCTACCAAGCTTTTAATTGCAATTTGATCCAAACAGGAAAGAGGAATCACCTCTGCAGGAGATTCACATCAACTTAGTACCATTACTGCTTCAGATACACACCTGTAAAAAGGGATCTTGTGGATAGACAGCTCAGTAAGAGGAAATAAAAGCATGGATGCACAACCAAAATCAGCAACACTCAGTCTCTTGCTCAAGATCCAGGAGTAAAAGCACACCATGGTTATGATTCTAGAACTCACAAAGTATGGAGAGATGGACAAAATCCTAGGGAACAAAAGCCACCATCACCCTGTGGGCCACAGCAAAACTTGAGTCAAAAGAAGTGAATTTATTAGGCTCAATGCTTGATGAAAGCCCAAAGGTACAAACAATAGAAAGATATTTTAAAAACACTATTTTTAAAAATCAGGTCTTTTGGGGTTGGCTTTTTTTTTTTTTTTGGTGGGCTTTGGAGTTTTTGTTTGGAGTTTTTAAAATATGTTAGAGTTGGGGGGGTTTCAGGTTTTTTGTTTTCTTTTGTTTTCAGACACCACAGATATAAGACACAGGATCCAACAGAACCTGTGAGATATTTCTAGCTCTGGCACAATGTCACCTGTGACTCCAAGCAAGTGAACCTGTCTGTCACCTTCCCCACTAACACCTGAGGAGATTACTTCTACTCATCCACACTTCCTTCCACATTGTCCCTCTGATTCACCACTAATACTCTTTGTGGCTGCTGCTAATCTGTTCTGACAGCTGTATCACACTCTGAGCAAAGTAATTTTAAGCATTAACTATATCACACATATTTAACAACTGCATATATTTATATCTCAGTTACCTCCACCCCTTGTCAAAATATACTATTTAAATGTAAAAAAATCTGTACCTCAACAGGTTTTGTTTTGACCTCAGATCCCTACATGACTAAGTACCATGACAGTGCCAGTAAGATCTGATATTCTGATTATATAAAAGCATGACTGTATTGGAAGCAAGCCCTTAAAAGCTGCTTGCTGTCACATCAAGACATAAATGAAAGAAGAAATGAAAGAATGACTTACCTGCTGGCAAGGGAAGCCTTGAAATATCTGTAACAATAAAGAAATGCATTTAGAAACAAACAAAAAGCTCTAAAATTGCACTGGTCACATCATTTTTTCTGTAAGGCTGCACTTGTTTAATAAAGCAAATTATCTGAAGCAATTTGCTAGCTGCTAGGCATGCCACAGACAAATTAAAAGCATTTTCCTTGTCTCACCCTGCTCATTAACAAGATTGCATTTTGCCCACCTAACTGAAGGACAAAGATTATCCTGCAAGGCAATGTGTAATTACTGCAGCAGAACACAGGTCACTACACACAAATTAAGTGTTATATTCAGATTTCACCATTATCACCTGCACCATTTCAGAGCTGGAATTATCAGGGTTAGTCTTTGCATAAAAGGAAGATATTACTGTGTGTTTTCTTTACTATCAAACCTTTAAAACCAAGCTTACAAATGGTTAAGTATGGAAATAGTATTAAAAGAAAGGAGACTGATTTTTGTCACTGAAGCATATGAGACATGGTTGCTGAACCTTTTCATAGAAAATGTCAAAGTTGTCCTTGAGTTGCAATCAACTTCACAAGAACCACTGCCCCAGAGTGTAAAGAGATTGTACTAAAAAGTTGTATTCCTAGTTAAAAATTATATTCCTAAATAGACGTGGGGGCAAATGCATCTATTTTTCCTAAACAGGTAATTACATGAACTACAACTCCCTCCTTCTGCCTTTCACACATTTATTTGTCATGTCAGAACATGATTGTAAATGGGACTTGAGGTGTCAGTCAGAGCTCAGAACAAAGAACCAGAAAGCAAAGATTACTCCAAGTCTGTGAGGATGAGACCCTGGGGACAGACATCAAGGGGTTAAAGAAAGCTGAAATAAATACAAGGGGGAAGAGAGGGGTGTGTGAGGAAGGGGAACTAGGAAAACAAGTAAGGAATTGAACTGAACCTAAGAAAAAGGTCTACACAGTTATTTGGTTAAAAGGAGACAATGATGTGGAGTAATAAAATTATAATAATGGGTACAAAATCCATATGGAAACTGAACTTTAACCATAGGTGTAAGTGGAACAGATTCATAGATTATCAGAGAAGATGGTTACTGCTTTGCTACCTATCAGAAGACAACAAGGCTTAATAAATGTATTAGCCCCATTCTCAACAACACATTCTTATCATCATGTTTGTTTTACTTCACCACTGTGTTTGTGACTGCAAAACATGATAAAACTTGAATACCAAAGAGAATTACAATGGATATCTAAACGCTGCCTACTAAAAATGTATAAAATTAACTGTAGTACTCTAATGGTAGTTGAAGTACACTTAAAACACAAAATAAAAAAGCCAGAAAGATTTAAAACAAACAAACAAACAAACCCCAAACAAACAGACACACACAAAAAACTTTCCTATGCAGTAAGAAATGCCTTGAGATAGGACAAATCTTGACAGGAAGAAGATGCATAAACTGCAGGAAGGAAAAATCTCAGGTTATCTGCTGCAACAGCTCCTGCACAGAATTCAGAGCAGCAAATATGGAAGGGAGTTTTCTCCTGGCAGAACACTACATTGCAATTAATTTGGAAGATTAAATGAAGAGAAATGGTTCATATTTTTTGTTTGTCTACATGTGCTTAGTAGTTTCTGTGCATGTTTATTATAAACCTGTGGAAAAAATCGTGCTTGTAGTAGGGTATAGAGTACAAACACCTGTAACCACCTGAAGGAAACAGCTACAACAGCAAAAGTAGGAAGCACAGTATTTTATGTTAATTTTTCTATGGTGATAAAAGCTCATCTCTAAATTCCATTTATAATGAAAAAAAAGAGTATGGAAAAGTTTAAGTTACTACTAAAATTACAACCATTAAAATTTACTTCTAATTCTTGATGCATTGGAAATGTTTAGTCACAGCATTTATTACCCTTGAAGCAGACAGTTTATGTGTGCTTAGATAGCAGATTTAAAGAAACTAATGGTAAACACAACCACTAGGAAAATACATTATCATACACAAGCAGAAAAGCAGAAAACATTAATTTCCATTCCAGGAACTTAGCCATGCCATTTCAAACACCTCCAGGGAAAGCTCTGCAGCTAAGAGACAGATATATTTTTAAGGTAATCAAGTCCTGATCATATTTTAGCGTTTGCCCTTAACACCTGAACTGCTGTTTGCCCAGGTAGCCAAGAAGGCCAATGGCATCCTGGCCTGGATCAGGAACAGCGTGGCCAACAGGTCCAGGGAAGGGATTCTGCCCCTGTACTCAGCACTGGTGAGGCCACAGCTTGAGTCCTGTGTCCAGTTCTGGGCCCCTCAGCTCAGGAAGGAGATTGAGGTGCTGGAGCAGGTCCAGAGAAGAGCAAGGAGGCTGTGAAGGGATCCAGCACAAGTCCTGTGAGGAAGGGCTGAGGGAGCTGGGGGTGTTCAGGCTGGAGAAGAGGAGGCTCAGGGGAGACCTCATCACTCTCTACAACTCCCTGAAAGGAGGTTGGAGCCAGGGGGGGGTTGGGCTCTTTTCCCAGGCAACTCTCAGCAAGACAAGAGGGCACGGTCTCAAGTTGTGCCAGGGGAGGTTTAGGTTGGATATTAGAAAGAATTTCTTTATGGAGGGGGTGATCAGACATTGGAATGGGCTGCCCAGGGAAGTAGTGGATTCTCTGTCCCTGGGGATATTTAAAAAGAGACTGGATGTGGCACTCAGTGCCATGGGCTGGGAACTGCAGCGGTAGTGGATCAAGGGTTGGACTTGATGATCTCTGAGGTCCCTTCCAACCCAGCCAGTTCTATGACTGACTCTTCTACAACTTGTTTCATGAATGCTGTCACACAAACCCCACTGACAGAGGTGCAGCATGAACCAGTCTTGCATTTCCTACCTGCTACACAGTAATTCTTCAAAGCAAAATTAAAAATTAGACTCCATGTGCTTCTACTCCCATGGACACTTTAAAGAGATCAGTGACATTTATATTCTTGTATGTGTTACTGTGCTACAAGGTAGAGAACAAACTGTCAGGTTGAACAGGCAGAAAAAAAACTAATTCTGGGCCTCATGATTTACAAACTTTTACATACCTTGTAAACATAAACCAGTTGTCAAGGAAAACTGTTTTTATCCCAATTAGATAGTAGGAAGAACAGAGCAGATGGCCTCAAGAGGTCCATAGAGTCTGTTACACCATAGACAGATGACAACAGAAAGAGGTTCTGTAAACCAAAATTTCCTCAGCCTAAAAAACCCAAAACTTTCCAATGTATACCAGACACATACACGAATTCACTGAAGAACAAAAAAAGGACTAGATTTCAAAGAAATATTACTACTATTTCTTCTGTACCCATTGGGATCTCTTTAGGCAGTATAGCCCTCAAAAAGGCTTTGTGTGTCCCATCACAAGGCTTTTTTCCTCTGATTTATGGATGCCTTGACTACTGGGTATCTCCACCACTGTATTTATGAAACTGTGCATTTTGCATTGCAGAGTCTCCTCAAATGTTTTCCTGGAAATGGAGCCATGATTTTATCACCTGCTTTCCAAGAGTAACATCTGATAATCAAAACCAAGACTATTTTGTAAGCTTTCTATCCCTATCTCAAGGTAAAATGAGAAAATGTCTCCATAGACAGGATCTCAGACACTCACTCCAGCTGCAGCACTGATCTCCTCCCAGAGCTGTGGTAAAGCAGCAAACCACATGAAATTTAATCCTGTTCTCCTGTAGCAGAAGCTGCCTGACTCCAACCTAACTGTATTCCCTTGAAATCAATTCAGATATTCAGTTCATGAACTGATCTCTCTTTCCACTGCAGAGTAAAGGTTTGCTGCACATGAGGAACCAGAGGAAGCCAAGGAGAAGAGATCATTCAAAAACAAATCCTTCCAGCTGAACAAGGAATATCCCAGCCTCATCATAAGATGCAATTTCCCTATTTATCTACCATTTAGGAATACACATGCATTTTCAGCTTTTAGTCCTTGTGTGCCTGATGCTGAAGGATGTTTTCCTAGAAGCTATATTCAATAACCTGGAAGTCTCCCTTCCTTTTATTCTCTGTCAGACTAAAAAGGGAGCAGGATGTTCCTTTAATCTTTCATGAAGGAGAAAACTCAGCACTTATGTCAAAATACTTTTTTTAAAGAGCAAATAATTAATCAGAAAACAAGTCACCTTTCAAAAAAAAAAAAAAAAAAAAAAAAAAGCTTTGTTAAATTACATTTGTAGAGAAACTCAAGGATTTATCTAAGATCAGCCAAGAAAAGATCTTGGAGATACAATGAATTCATTCTCACAGCACACCCTCTAGAGATAAGCTGTTAAAAAGTTTTACAATGTGATTAAAGGACTGCATAAACCACCTATTAAATTGTTCCATAAATGTAATTTTCATTCATAATTAAAAGTGCATCCATTATTTCTAACTTAAATCTAAGCAACTTTTAATTTAGCAGTCTGCAAAGCTGAATGCTAGCAGCCCTTTACTATATCATTTCCCATTAAACCAATTTTAGGCAATTTTAAAGAGCAATTCAGTAAAATGTTTTCTTGTATTAGCTGTGTAGAATGAGAGGGGTAGAAGCAGCGCACTGTAAAGGCCTATTTTCCCAAACCTTTCCTCATCCTTATAATACTTTGCTTGAACTATTTTTGGGTTTAGTAGCTTCCCCAGTTTGCAAACACCAATTCCCTGCACAGTATTCATACATCAATCATAATACTAAAAATATTATTTGCTTACTTAGATGGAGTTTTTCCCCAACTGACATATTTATTGCATTTGCCTTCAGCACAGCAGCAGCTGAAGATCCAGCATTAAGTGGATATTGGAGGGGATGATTGTGGGACAGACATCTCCATCCACAAAAACAGCCTGCATTTTTTTTTTTTTGTGGCTTGGCTAGATCAGAAGAAATTAAATGTACAAAACCATACATCCTTTGTTTTCAACCCTGCTTCAACCCTACTTCTGGCCTCTTTTGCCAGGCAACTCTCAGCAAGACAAGAGGGCACGGTCTCAAGTTGTGCCAGGGGAGGTTTAGGTTGGATATTAGAAAGAATTTCTTTAGGGAGAGGGTGATCAGACACTGGAATGGGCTGCCCAGGGAAGTAGTGGATTCTCCATCCCTGGAGATATTTCAAAAGAGACTGGATGTGGCACTCAGTGCCATGGGCTGGGAACTGCAGCAGTAGTGGATCAAGGGTTGGACTTGATGATCTCTGAGGTCCCTTCCAACCCAGCCAATTCTATGATTTTAACTCCCTTTCAAATTATGATTCATGGGAGACCCCTGCTGCACTGTAGTCCTTTACTATCTTTGTTTAAATCTTTGCTTCAACTGCAAATATCAGCAGTAATGATTTAATGCTTTCATTTATTTCTGTTGAAAAGGTTAACCAGCAAGCAGCCAAGAATTAACTGCTATGAGTTCCCTTCTCAGGAAACGTGCAGAGCCTATGATTTATTTTTATGAAGGGGTGATTAACCATTTACTGGTTTTAATTAGTAAGCTGCTGCCTCTGAAACACAAAAGCAACACAAAGAAAGTAGACCAACTGAAGTACTGTACAGAATACACCTTTTTTCTAATTATTTGTGCACTAGGCACATTTACAGTGTGATCACCATCTTATCTCACATATCTCAATGATTTCAAACACTGGTGAGCACAATGTTTTCACAGCAATACAAGCATCTGTGTCAGCTCACTTGAAAAGTACCTCAGGAACTTATTCAGTTTATGTTGCCTTATATAAAAGGACAATAAATTGACCAGTCAGTGGCTAATGGGTGATTGTGTCTTTCTCACTGCTCCAATCTTCTGTTAATATCTTTCTTCAGCTTTCCACCCGCTATGATTTAAAAACAAAAGCAATGTTTAGTCTCCTTAGTTTGTATTATCTCCAAGGTCTTTCAACAGTTTCAATCACAAGCCCCCCCTCTTCTCACTGAAACTCCTCCTACACCACTTGACTTCCAGTTATTAAATGCTAGGTTTTGAAATTGAAAAAAAATCTGAATTCTGATTATGATGCTGAGAGCAATCCACATGCACTTTCCTTCCTATCAGCTGAACTCTGTCCTGAACTAAAAGGACACACACCTGCAAATTTCAAATTCATTTGCAGCACATCACTGGGCATATCCATGAAGCTATCTACTCAGCCACCAGGAGCCAAATTTTAGGCAAGGTATACTGAGCAATAAGATATTAAAAAGTTCCTGTGGAAGCTACATTCAAGGAGGTTAAGAAGAGCAAAAGAAATTACTCTATCATTACTCAGGGCAGGTGGGATGAATCTCATTACAGAGAGTTACAGAACATGCAGTCTCTGAGCAACTCAGATAAAGAATATATTTTCAATATCTACACAAGTACAACATAAACTTTTTGCCTGTGGGGAAGAGAGGTTTGGACAGAAAGGAGTCTGGAATAAGATGCCCAATAATTGTTTTTTTTTTTTATTTAGCATCAAAAAATGGGAAAGTGCAATCTGAGTCTGCAGGCAACAGCAAGCTCTTACAGGTAGACAAAAGCCATGGCACTGGAAAAAAGAATCCAGAAGGACCTTGCAAAATGAAGAAAGTCACTACATGTGATGTAATGCATTCAGGGACAAATATTCTGAGCAATGCCTCCTTAACCACTCAGCATTTGCACTTTCTCTGGCTCCAGCTGTGGCAGGAAGGCTGAGTCACTGTTTTCCCCGAAATCATCAGCTCCAAGTGCAGTAGCTGACCAAAAGGAGGAAATAAAACAATGTTTATCACTGGGAAAACCTGGTATTGAAACATCCACATTGAAACATTGCACAAACCACTAAAGCATCCGCATCTTGTGTTCAGCTCTGGTCTCTGCACCAGAAAAAATACACAGTGGACTTTGAGAAGGTCCAGAGCAGGTCAGCTGAAGTGATCAAGAGATGGAGCAGCTGCCAGGTAAAACCAGAATACAAACTCTGGAACCCTTCAGCTGGGAGGACAGGAAGGTCCCAGGGGAGGGTCTGGAGATCTGGTCTGGAGGCAGGTACCATCAGGAAATTCAGAGGCAGCTCTCAACTTTGCAGCAGGTTAACAAGGAAAGATTGAGGACTAATTAGGGAGGTACTGGCCAGCATCCCTGAGGCAGGGGGGATGCTATTTAAACACCACCTGCTGCTGCCAAGGCATGATGCCGGGCTGAAGAACCACTGGTCTCATCCACCAGCATCTCATGTGTTCTTCATCTCCCTGTCATGGCTCTTTGAAGATGTAGGACAGTCACAAGCTTTAGATGTGACCTACAAGAATATCTACTCCATCAGAAGTGCTGTTTTAAGGATATGGCAGCCACATTACAGGAATGTTCTTATCCTTTAATGGCTTCTAGCAAAAGGAGACATATTTAACTCTGAACAAGCTCCAGAAACTTTAAAACTGCTTAAGATATTTAAAGAGGTACATTTGTGTGCTGGCAGTGGTTCAACTCTATCAGAAATCTCTCCAGTGCTGTGACCTGTGATCCTGTAATCCTGATGGAAATACTCTGACATTTTATCAACCTAACAATTCAGGCCTCCAGGCAAGCTTAGGGAAAGCCCTAGATGTGCACCCTGTACATTCCTATGCTCCTCCCCATTTTTACTACAGAGTGCTTGCTGGGAAAAGTGACAGGTTTAGTAGAGGATTTTTATTTTTTTTTCCAAAGAACAACCACATTGTTTTGGCATTGCTTGCTGTCACTGAATTTCCACTGTCATTTCCCATCAGGGATGCAGGATATTCAGTGTGTCACCACAAGTCACCCATGTTTTCAGAAGGTGACAGGATTTTATAGTTCCTGTACTCAATACAAATGAGCACTGAATGCCAAAGCTGTTTTGCTCTCTAGGTATGAAAGGAAGAACGTGTAGATGCTTCAGAATGTAAAATAAATGTTTTTTCCAGGTACAGAATGAACACAACCAAGAATAAGACAGTTAGGAGAAAAGTACTTCAGGTTAAAAACCAACAAACTAAAAACCAACTCAAATCCCAGAACACGATGCAAGAGAAAACTGTTGGGTGTTTTTTAGAGGGTTTTGAGATTTTTGTTTTTCAAATCAGTAGCTAAAAAGACCAAGAGTAACAGACTAGCAATGTAACAATCCCACTCAAATTTTCTTTCTGGCATACTAGAACAGTAATTTGCAAGTTTTCTGGGCTTTGTTTTCTTTAAAAACACATTCTTAGAAAGTTGGGAGAGTCATTCCCTTCATGTTCCACCACTGTAAAATTATGCTGTTTCCATGGTTATGGCCCACACATGGATTCCATTGTTACTCAGAAGCTAGAATTCCAGTTCTAAGTTTTATTTCATTTGAAGTTACAGAATATTCAAGACAAGTGAAAAAGGGTTGAGGATAATCAATGCAACTGGGAGGAAGGGGAGGAGGGAAGGAAAAAATTCAAAGGGTAGCTTTGCAAAGAACACACATGAAATAGTGTCAAAAGTTTAACCCAAGATTATAATTTTTGCCCACACATTGTACTTCACCCCCCAAAAAGTGCTAGTACTAGTTAACACTTGCATGCATGCAAAGATAATCTTACTGCCTAAAAAAATAACTTTTTATTGACCTCAATGGGATTACTGCAAAGCACGCACTGTGAGCTTGAGAGCTGCTGCAGTTTTGTTGTGTACAGAAATCTGCTCACCTAACATGATAAAAATCTGTTTTTAACAAGAATACTGGTGTTTTCTTAGTCTGATATTAGGGATGGAGAAAAAAAAAAACACTGTAGTTATCATTTATTCTTAAAGCAAAGCACAGAATCATAGAATCATAGAATTGGCTGGGTTGGAAGGGACCTCAGAGATCATCAAGTCCAACCCTTGATCCACTCCTGCTGCAGTTCCCAGCCCATGGCACTCAGTGCCACATCCAGTCTCTTTTGAAATATCTCCAGACACGGAGAATCCACTACTTCCCTGGGCAGCCCATTCCAGTGTCTGATCACCCTCTCCGTAAAGAAATTCTAATGTCCAACCTAAACCTCCCCTGGCACAACTTGAGACCCTGCCCTCTTGTCTTGCTGAGAGTTGCCTGGGAAAAGAGCCCAACCCCCCCCCTGGCTCCAATCTCCTTTCAGGGAGTTGTAGAGAGTGATGAGGTCTCCCCTGAGCCACCTCTTCTCCAGCCTGAACACCCCCAGCTCCCTCAGCCCTTCCTCACAGGACTTGTGCTGGATCCCTTCACAGCCTCCTTGCTCTTCTCTGGACCTGCTCCAGCACCTCAATCTCCTTCCTGAACTGAGAGGCCCAGAACTGGACACAGGACTCAAGCTGTGGCCTCACCAGTGCTGAGTACAGGGGCAGAATCCCTTCCCTGGACCTGCTGGCCACACTGTTCCTGATCCAGGCCAGGATGCCATTGGCCTTCTTGGCCACCTGGGCACACTGCTGGCTCATGTTCAGCTTCCTGTTAATCCAGACTCCCAGGTCCATGGGCATTTCCACAAACCTGTGGCTTTGGGCATTTCCAAAAAGAGATGGAGAGTGTCTGAAATCAATTTTCCAGGGAGAAATGACAGTTTTGGATCTTAACAATTTAAAAAAAATCAGACAACTGAGAACAGCATGCTCAGTGTGCTAAACCAACTTCCAACAAATGTACCGCCACAGACACAGGGAAGATTCCTTTAAAGTAATTTTATTATTCCAGCAAGTCTTCCACATCTCACTAGGGGCACAGATCACAACACTTTCAGCTACTGTACTGTCTGGAGGCACAACATGCTCCAAAGTGTGGTTCTGGTGGGGTGGTTTTTGGAAGAAAATAAAATTTAAAAAATAATTTAAAATAATTTTTAAATAATTAAAAAAAAAACAAAAAAGAGCTTGCCAAAACCTAGATCACAAAGGAATATTTTTTTCAAGAGCTATCTAGATTGAATAACTTTTTTGCTGCAGAACAAAGTAGACAGACACAAAGCAATGAGAACTGGCAAGGAGATAAAACCAAACTTTATTATTTCAACCATTACACAAGCATATATAATTATTTTTAAGCCAAAAAGATAAAGAGCTTACGTCAGGGTGTTTAAAGGGAATTTAGGGGCAACAGAAAAAAGACAACAAATAAGGAAAAGGCAAGAGAGTCATTACAGAGCTATATATTACACATTCATCTACAGTGATGTAATTGATCTTTCCTATGTTTCATGATAGCAGCATTTGTGGTAGGTCAGTGCCATCCTCCCCTCTCCCCAACAGAGCAGATGCAGTAGCAGAAATGGAGGAAAAAAAAAAATTCCCTAGCTTATCCCCTGCTTCTCTTTCTCCCTTTATACCATTTTCCAGATGGAAAAGAGGGAGGAGGAATTAAGACCACAGAAGATGATGACAAGTGAGGTAGGGAGAAACCACACGCAGAAAAAAAGCAAAAGCAAAACACACATACTTCAGGACAAAAAAAACCTAAAGAGATGACTGAGGAAAACCAGATTACAAAGGAAGAAAAGGGTGTAATGGGGGAACAAGACTGCAGACAGAAGAATTTCAGTACAGAACATGAAACAGGCTTTCTCCTCCTAACTGCTGGTGTCATTCAGCTGTCAGAAAGTGACTCTCAGAAGAGTGTCATTCGTACAAAAGGAAAACCCCCAACATGACTGTTCTTGGCAGGAATGTGATCAAATAAGAGGCCCAGTTGGCTTGACAGAACACAACACCCGTGCCACCTCCATATTCTGTTTGCTGCAAGCTCCAGACAGGGCCATTACTCAGAGCTGCAAAGTGAGCAAGACCCATCATTTGTTTCCAACACAGCAGCACAGAGACTCCAGCACAGATGATTAATGGATTCTCATATCCACAACCCCACTGAAAAGCTTCAGCGTGGCATCATTACAATTCTATCACCCCCGAGCTGCAATTTAAGACAGTATTTTCACCTTAATCTACTGCTCTATTTAATCAATTTAATGCCCAGTGAAAAAACTTAATTTGACAAAACTGAATGCATTATTTCTCCCTGCCTCTGGCACGAAGCAGATTAAGACCACCAGAAATACTTGCGGAAAGATTAAAGATTCATTACATCTTCGGTGGCAGATAAACATTAAATATGCTTTAAAATCTAGAGCCTGCAAACTCCACGCTGCATCCCAGAGCTGTGGTTTTTTAGTTAACACTACAATTACCTCCCCAGCAGCTCACTCAAGTTGTGCCTCCTACACAAGACACAACTGTGATTTTTGAAGTCAAAGCACAAGAAATATTATTTAATTAAATACTATGACTCCACAGACACCAGGGAGCTAGAACAAGGACAGCAAAGACAACACACATTTTGTATCCACTTTACATCTCCCACAGAGGTTCCTGGCCAAAGTGAGGTTGGATAAACTCATGCGTCAGAACAGAGCAGGTTCTAGGCCCAGGTCTCTGCTGTTTCAGATGAGATAAACACCAAGCCTACCCAAAACTTAAAGGTTCAATTTAAACTAATAAGGTTATCCAGACAAACATCAAAAGACAATGACAAAGCTGCCAGAATGTTTGCAGGTCCATATGGAATGGTCTGAAGCTTTGAGCTGACAAGTTACAGGAGACACATCCACAACTCAGAGATGCTCATCTGGCAGACCCAGAGCTGGAGGTACCCAAACCTGAGACTGGGGAGACTGGAGCTGGTTCTGCAAGCAGCAGCTCTTGTCACCCCAGTGCCAACACTGCAGCGTGACAGCACTATTTGTACTGAGAACTGAACACTTCTGCCCTCAGGGCTGTCAAACCAATTTTCCTCACAAATAAATAACAAGTCAATTTTAAGGGTAGCAGAGGGGAAAGAACCCTGAGAGAGTGCTGCTCACCAAGCACACTCATTACTTTCCTCGCTCAAAATCACTACGTCCCTTAATAACTCTGGCTTACCTTGCATTAATAAGTATTTAAGTACTACAGAGCATTGCAGATCTATTTAAAATGGATTTTAAAGTCTACAATTTTGTACCTAGACATGACTTTTTAGGAAGAAAAAAAAATTCCAATACAAAATGCACCTATTATAAAAGTATGAAATTTACTTTATAAAAATAGGCTGAAATTGCTAAGCAGCAGTGCTGTTCCACCTGGGAAGTACCTTGTCAAGTATTTCACTAACAGCTTTTTCCATTTCTGCAAAGGGATCATACAATGTAGACACTTAAATAATTACATCTTACTTGAACTTGCTTTGTTGCTACACAAAAAGCAGTGCTAATGGTGAATACCTCTGATGCTGATCTAGAATGATTCCTTATCAGCAAGCCAATTAGCTGGAACATGCATTGGCAGCCAAAGAAAATCATGATAAACTGAAAAAAGCCACAAAAGATCCTAGTTATATAAGAATATTTGGTACAGCCCTGTGTAGGTTGGACTCAGTGAACAAATATTTTCTGCACAAAGAAGAGAATTCAAGACCACAAAGCAGAATACAGAAGAAATGTGTGCTTATGCCTCAGCATTCAGTGCTGGAAAGCAGCAAAATTTAACTCCTTTGTACCACAATATCATCTGTGGGGAATGACAGCAAAAATGGTAAAGCCTCAGCCAAGAAAAAACATGGTGAAGCTTTTTTAATTCTTCATTGATATTGTAGTTCACTCTTTACCCCACCATTCTGTGTGCCTGAAAATGCAACACCAGCTCAGCTCTCATTACTTCAAAGATGGATAAACTACTTGAGGGATATTCCCTAAAAAGATTTTCCTTTTTTAACCATCAACTGGGTATGAAAGAAAGAAAGACCAGAGAAGAGGGAAAAAAAAATTAATCAGTCCATCCTCTGTACCTTACCCAACTTGGACAAAATCAAATGCCACTTAACCCCACAACAATAAGAATAAACAATTAAAATTAGCCACAATTATGAAGAACAGAACTGACAGTTGTTTCATGCACTTCTGACCTCAGTAACATCAAGAAGGTAAATAATTTTTAATTACAAGATGCTCTACTCTTCAAATTATCATATAATGAAGTATCAGGTATCTCTATCACACCAAGTTATTTATCATACATTATATCAACACATCTCCCATAGTATGCAGAATATATATGCAATTCTTGTTAAAAAATTCAAATTATTAAAAAATTGAAACAACATTGAGTTTATCAAGATTTTCCCCTAATCTTCACTCCCCAAATTGCTAGTGAAGGCATCCAAAAACTCATCCTCAAGCAAAATCACAAGTTCAAGCTTATAAATGAGAAAGCAAATGGCTTAAGGTGCAAATTAAAAAACCTTATTCAAATTTCCAGTAATTATTACAATGAGAATGATTCTCAGTGCAAGCTGTTTCAAAACCTAAGGGGGTTCAAAGTGGATGTGAACATAAATTTGTTCAAAAATGTTAAAGTAATTCTGGCACAAAATCATTCAGCTACTGCACAAGGATGCCAGTATTTCAGTAACTTCTGGATACAAACAGCTTTGCTGATATGCAGAAAGAGATCAAATTCAGGAACTGTAGCATGAACTTATTCCAGTGTCAGCATTGGTGGAGTTAATATTTATTCTGCAATTCTGCAAATTAAGCATTTGTGACAGCACAAAGGAACTTCAGGCTGCATATGCTAACAACACGTCCTGGAATTGGAGTTGAAATAATTTCTATTTTGCATTTGTCTGTTGCAGCCCCACATCAGAAATGCACAACTGCTTAATAACAGGATACTGAAAGCTCAGAGCAAACCCGTGGAAGCTCAAATAAGAATTATTTGCAGCCTAAATGACAGGGATTTAACCATTTTGCCACACGAACACAATTTATCTATTTCTCACCTTTCTCCCCTTTCTCAGTCACAGAGCAGTGATTCTCAAGGCCAGAAGAAAACCTTCAGAGTGTGCATCTATTTCTATAGCTAAAAAAACCCCACAGAAATCCCCTCTAAGAATTTGGAGTAAAGTGGGCAACTCCAAATTCCAGAGAAGCAGAGTAGTGACTTTGTGTCTGGATTAGATCTGTCAGTGGCCTGAAGAATGACCCAGAATCAATGAATCTAAGAATGATTTGTGTTGGAAAGGAGCTCTCCTGAGGTGGGCAGGGACATCTTCAACTAAATCAGGTTGCTGAAGTTCCCAGACCAGCCTGAACTTGAACACTTCCAGCAATGGAGCATCTACTTCTCAGGACAACTTTCAGCAATGGGCTCTTGGGGCTGAAGCCACACACTGAGTAAATCCATAATCCTTTAGAGCAGACTCACATTACACTAAGGGTTTTTTCCATAGTGCAATTATATGTCTTCTTGATCAATCTACAGGTAAAAAATAAAAAATAAACAATAAAAAAATAGTCTATAACAAATTTTCTATAGCTAGAGTACCCAGTGGAAACCTCCATCTGATACTGCTCTTCAAGGCTTTCCTCTCCTCAAGAGTTCTTCCAAAACTTGTACTCTAAGAAAATACTAATTCCTCCTGCTATCCCATTTAGCCACATCAGATTCCTTGACTGAAGTTTTCATAAGTCTTATTGTTACCATTGTTATTGTTCCATAAGGCTTATTGTTGCCTCAGCAGGTCTACAGATCACTTCATTTTTGTTACAGAGCAATGGAAAACTGAAAGCAATACCAGAAAGCTTCCAGATTTAAAAATCAAGACTAAGACGCAAGTGAATGGCACAGCATGATGCAATATCAAAACTCTAATTTTGAAATATCAAATTTAAAACAAACCAAAACTTGGTCCTAGCTAGCAAGAAGCATCTTAGTCCTCTGGATGGTCTCAGGTTCCACACATCCCAGCTTGGGGGACACCCTGATACCAGCAGCCCAAAATCTGCAGCTCTTTTCAACTGCTGAACTCAGTGGCTGCCCCCTATGAAACAGAGTTCCTGGTGGGCTTTTAAATCTCTAAGTATCATAGAATCATAGAATTGGCTGGGTTGGAAGGGACCTCAGAGATCATCAAGTCCAACCCTTGATCCACTACTGCTGCAGTTCCCAGACCATGGCACTGAGTGCCACATCCAGTCTCTTTTTAAATATCTCCAGGGATGGAGAATCCACTACTTCCCTGGGCAGCCCATTCCAATGGCTGATCACCCCCTCCATAAAGAAATTCTTTCTAATATCCAACCTAAACCTCCCCTGGCACAACTTGAGACCGTGCCCTCTTGTCTTGCTGAGAGTTGCCTGGGAAAAGAGACCAAACCCCCCCTGGCTCCAACCTCCTTTCAGGGAGTTGGAGAGAGTGATGAGGTCTCCCCTGAGCTGCCTCTTCTCCAGCCTGAACACCCCCAGCTCCCTCAGCCTCTCCTCATAGGGTCTGTGCTTGAGTCCCTTCACCAGCCCAATTGCCCTCCTTTGGACCTGCTCCAGCACCTCAATCTCCTTCCTGAACTGAGAGGCCCAGAACTGGACACAGGACTCAAGCTGTGGCCTCGCCAGGGCTGAGTACAGGGGCAGAATCCCTTCCCTGGACCTGCTGGCCACGCTGTTCCTGATCCAGGCCAGGATGCCATTGGCCTTCTTGGCCACCTGGGCACACTGATGGCTCATGTTCAGCTTCCTGTCAATCCAGACTCCCAGGTCCCTTTCTGCCTGGCTGCTCTCAGCCACTCTGTGCCCAGCCTGGAGCTCCCCATGGGGTTGCTGTGGCCAAAGTGCAGGACCCGCACTTGGCCTTGTTGAACCTCATCCCGTTGGAATCAGCCCAACTCTCCAGTCTGTCCAGGTCCCTCTGCAGAGCCCTCCTGCCTTCCAGCTGATCCACATTCCCCCTCAGCTTAGTGTCATCTGAATGACCAGGGCTAGAGACCTGGAGGACATAGATGCATTAGATAGATAGAATATTCAAATGAAAGGAATCAACAGTAACACTGATTAAGAACCAAAAGAATGTACATCTAAATGATTTTAAATAGCATCAAATATTAAAAAATAACTCGTATGGTCTCATACAACAGCCAAGACTCTTCACTGGTAGGGACAAAATCCTCTCATTCAAGAAAAGCATGACAAATTATGAAATTCACTTAATTCACATGTATAAATTGTAAGACTAAGGTAGTAGAAACTTATGCTGGGAATACTCATGGACTCAATTACTGCCCAAATACTGATATTTGTGACAGAAAGATCCAGAAAATTGAGGTTTGATTTTTGGGAAACTGAATGTCACAAGATGGACAGCATGAATGGGAAGTGTGGAATTTCCAAATATTTGACATGCAAATAATGTTACCTTCACATCCTTCCTAGCAGTAGTTTACTTCTTATTTTGTTCTATCCTTGTTTTCCCTTCATATTTACAAGCATTTCAAAGAGTAACTTGCACAGAACTACTCAGTCTCAAGCTTGTGAAATTGGTTCAATATGCAAACTGCATGTGTAAAACAGACAGTAATTTGTAATTCAGATGCCTTGCATTCAGAACTACTGAAAGTTAAAGCAAGGAGTTGGACATCAATTAACCACAACTCAGAAGTGCCTTGAAGCTTAAAAACCAGCAATGCATAAATCAATATTTAATTTGCAGTCAGGGTAAAACTAAAAAAAAAAAAAAGCTAACGAGTTACCTATGAAGTATATAAATTATAAACCACAAAGTGAAATAAATACCAAAGTGCACCACCAACAGCCTCAGCAATTATATAAACATTTCAATGGAATTTTTTATAGTGTCTTTTGGTTTTAAAAAAACTGGGGGAACAACCATCCCATTTAAGATACAAATGGCAGATACATGCCATTATTTACATAGCCCAAAACCAAATCTTTTCCTGCTTACTTCTCTTCCTACCACATGGAATAAAGTAGGCTTTGAGAGGTTCCCATGCCCTGGGGCTGCTCACATCCCTGACTGCTTCCCTCCATCACATTTCTGCATTCTGCAGAAACTGGAGATATGGCAGAGAAATCACAATATTTCCTTGCTTCAACACATATTTTAAGGATAGAGAGAAGAATAAAAAGAACATGCAAAGCTCTCAGGAATTCCTAAGCAGGCTGCATGTGACCTCAAATAGTCAGAGCAGCCATAGGTAAAACATGGATGCTGCAGAGATGAAACCTAGGACTACCTGAAATGTGCCAACCTGCAGGAATACTGCACTGCTGCCACTTAGAAGGAGTGAGAGAAATAATGGTTCTACCATTTCCAAAAAGCAACAAGTTCATTGTTTGGTTTCTATGGTCTTCTATAATTTAACTAAAATTCTACACCTGAGGCTTTAGGTCCTTCCTAGAAAATGCTTTTCAGATGTTCCCACTAACTTAGCTCAAAAAAATTATTTTAAAGGGAAAGAAAGAAGCTAAAGCAACAAACTTAAAGTAAACTCCACCCACTCAACCAAACAACTTTTTTTTTTCTGACAGAAGTACAGTTCAGGTGTAACTTCAGGGATTCAGTAATTTTTAACAGTAGTGAAGAATTGGAATGAAGAAGTGATTAGGTAGTGTGTACCTAAAGAGAGGTGAACCTTCTGAGTGGATGCAACCCTGCCTCTTGAGCACTTCTACACAAAGCCAACTAAGAATTAAAGGATGGAGAACCTGTATTAGAGAAGCATTAGATGCTAAAAGAATCATTAACTCTGTCTTTATGCATTTAAGCTACTTTTTAAATCTCTGCTGCTTCTCTGAATATGGCCACCCCAAATTTTCTTTTTATGTGGAGTGGGGGATTTAGTTATAAAAGCTAAAACAGGATCTTATGGCCCATATTACTCATCCTGCTTGTAGATGGTGATTCTATACAGATTTTTTATTTATGCTGTTATTACCATGGATACAGAGACCACCAGTATATTAAGGAATTTAACTTAATGTCTTCCTCAGGTTAATTCTTCCTGCTTCCCAGGAGGAGAGCTGTATTTACCTTGTCTCCAAAACAGTGTTTATTATCAAAAGCAATATTAAAAAAATTAATTCCTTGTATTTGGATCAGGATTCAGTAATTTTGATGTCACTTGACCTCTGGTTTTAATATAGAGCTCAAATTCTTAGCCTTTTTATAAAAGAAGTGGAACACAAACTGGTGAAAGTTTCACTGTACATAAATATATATATATATATATGTATATATAAAATTTATGCACACACACCCAACCAAATCTTCCAGGTGGCTTTGGCTTGGCTTCCCTTCAAACCTTACAAACAGGAAACCTCTGACCTGAAGTTCAGATTTTACCACAACCACTGGTTGTCATATTTTCTTGACCACCTGCATCTATACATAATTTTCCATAGAATGTGGACATCAAAAATTGAAAAAAACCCAAACCACCCAGAAAGACCTCTCCTAAAATAAATGCCAGAAGCATAAGGCTTAAACTAGATACAAATATATCAGGATTTTTTTTTCTTAAGGGATAATCCAGTCTCCTAAGACCAGGGTGGTGCAAGCTAAGAACCTGTTTGTTTTTCAATGACAGAAATTATTCTGCAGAGGATTCTAAGGTGAAGTATTCAGCATAATAAGAATCCAACTCAAGTGTGTACATAAGGTGATTTTTTAAGACTTTGCATACCCTAAATGCAGAGCACCACAAACTGAATTGTTTGCTTAAAACTATGATGCAATGCAGTTCAGACTACTGGGAATATAGACTAATATAGACTAAACTACACAGAGATTTCCAGAAATAGAAGAAAGTTAAAATACATAGGGCAGGTCCTGCCTGACCAACCTGATCTCCTTTTATGATCAGGTGACCCAACTGGTGGATGAGGGGAGGGCTGTGGATGTGGTCTACCTGGACTTCAGCAAAGCCTTTGACACTGTCTCCCACAGCATTCTCCTGGAAAAGCTGTCAGCCCACAGCTTGGACAGGAGCACCCTGTGCTGGGTTAGGAACTGGCTGGAAGGTCGGGCCCAGAGAGTGGTGCTGAACGGGGCTACAACAAAATGGCGGCTGGTCACCAGTGGTGTCCCCCAGGGATCAGTGTTGGGCTCAGTTCTGTTTAATAACTTTATAGATGATTTAGATGAGGGGATTGAGTCCATCATCAGCAAATTCACAGATGACACCAAGTTGTGGGGGAGTGTGGATCAGCTGGAAGGCAGGAGGGCTCTGCAGAGGGACCTGGACAGACTGGAGAGTTGGGCTGATTCCAATGGGATGAGGTTTAACACGGCCAAGTGCCGGGTCCTGCACTTTGGCCACAACAACCCCATGGGGAGCTCCAGGCTGGGCACAGAGTGGCTGAGAGCAGCCAGGCAGAAAGGGACCTGGGAGTCTGGATTGACAGGAAGCTGAACATGAGCCAGCAGTGTGCCCAGGTGGCCAAGAAGGCCAATGGCAGCCTGGCCTGGATCAGGAACAGTGTGGCCAGCAGGTCCAGGGAAGGGATTCTGCCCCTGTACTCAGCCCTGGTGAGGCCACAGCTTGAGTCCTGTGTCCAGTTCTGGGCCCCTCAGCTCAGGAAGGAGATTGAGGTCCTGGATTGAGGTCCAAAGGAGGGCAATTGGGCTGGTGAAGGGACTCAAGCACAGATCCTATGAGGAGAGGCTGAGGGAGCTGGGGGTGTTCAGGCTGGAGAGGAGGAGGCTCAGGGGAGACCTCATCACTCTCTACAACTCCCTGAAAGGAGGTTGGAGCCAGGGGGGGGTTGGTGTCTTTTCCCAGGCAACTCTCAGCAAGACAAGAGGGCACGGTCTCAAGTTGTGCCAGGGGAGGTTTAGGTTGGATATTAGAAAGAATTTCTTTATGGAGGGGGTGATCAGACATTGGAATGGGCTGCCCAGGGAAGTAGTGGATTCTCCATCCCTGGAGATATTTCAAAAGAGACTGGATGTGGCACTCAGTGCCATGGTCTGGGAACTGCAGCAGTAGTGGATCAAGGGTTGGACTTGATGATCTCTGAGGTCCCTTCCAACCCAGCCCATTCTGATTCTATCATTTACATTCTGTACTATTGAGAAAACCACTACCATTCCTTTCAGTCACTGTCCTTATAGAGATCATTTAGAATAAAGGAATAGGTTGAGAGGAAGTCTATGGTTACAGCTGCCTCAGCTCCTTTGGACCTTAACATCTACTGATTCTGCCAAGCTTTTATCATACTCTCCTGAAAGTTAAACCAAGTCGACTGATCCTGAAAGAGGGAAATGACAACACAACCACCTGCTTACAATCTATACAAATATATCCTGGAATGCCATGCTTGGGGAGTCCTGCTGACAACCATGACTTTTAAAATGCCCTTTTCCTTTCCACATTCTGATTACTCTCTTTTGCTAAAATAAGAAATAACCCTTTTTTTTTAAATGGGAATCTTGCTTGGCAATTTACAGACTGCACCTTCCACAATACAGCTGGGAGTCAGCAGTGTTACAATACACCTTCCACATGCTAATTTCAGTATTTCAGCAGTACCTGGCACAGCTATTAGTAACTTCTGCTGGGTGATTCAGGCTCCCTCATGGTACAAACAGTTATATCTCACTTAATGCATTCATTTATGGGTGCAGTTATAAATTCTTATTGTCTTCTCATGTGGTCTTCATCCCCCTTAATAAGAAAACACTGCCCAAGTTACCTTTGTCTAAAATCTTGCCCAGGGAATTCAAGTTGTCTGCTTTTGCTTTTTACACAGAAAAAGTACTAAAACCTCACATCTAGAAGTAATGAACAGAACTGCATCACTCCTGCAAGTCACTTACTGTATACCTAAGGCAGCAGTATGCATGGACAGTATACAATATAATAATAATAATAATAATTAAAACTACACTATTTCTTCCAATTCTTGCTACTGTAAGCGGTTTTAATGAAATTCAAGCACAGCATTATTTCCAATATTTTCCAGTTATTCCTTACCAATCAAAACTACTGGCCAACAAATCCACTGGCCAAAAACTCTGTTGCTGAACTGGAACATTTTAAACAGATGCTTAGCAGCACAAGCACACTGTACAGAAGAAAGGTTTTTATCAATATATTCTACTCGACAGCAAGCTTAGCAAACAAATTCAAAGCTTTAGTTTCAAAGGTGCATGAAGAATTATGATGCACTAGAAAGACTTCAGCAACTCAAAGTCTGAAAGAAATATAAGATTAAGCACACTGAATTATCTACAAGCACCTAGACATAAAGGAGAGTCAGGCTCCTTTGGAAGGATTTATCCTGGCTGTTCCCATGTAACTGGTACCCTGTCTCATAAATACATGAGAAAGAAAGACAACACATACAGTTCCAACACTGAATTGCAGGATTTTCCACCATGTTTTACAACCAGGTAAGAGAAACCAACCATGTATATATGATAGGAGATCACCAGCAACACAGTAATACCATAGAAAACCTGGAGTGAATCAAAGTGAGCAAGGAGCATTGTGACTACTGAGATAAGGGGAAAAAAAATAATCAAAAAACCAATATCATGTAGGCACCACCAGCAAACAAGATGTGCCTAACACAGAGGAGACAAACTTTTCACTACACACAATGCTGATAAGGGTTAAGCCAGAACATCAAGTCCCATTTTGAGCACAGCCCAATATTTCTAAGCCCTGGATTTCCTGAGGAGTGAAATTCCCTGCATCTCAGGCAGTGCTAATTAAAACACACTTCAGGAAGTGCACTTGAGACTGCTCCTCTTCAGAGGAAGTTCCCTAAGAACCTCTGCCAGAGCACAACTCAGATCTCACCTTTACTACAGCACACACAAACCAACCCTGGCACCCCCTGGGTTGTCACTTGCTGGTCCTGCTGGCTACCAAGTTGGCCAATATTTTCTCCACACTATTTTATGACTTGTCAGGATGTTTGTACCCACTGGCTTTCCTTTTCTTATTAGGACACTGATGGCAACCTGGTCTGTAGCTGCACCTCAAGATGCTACACCAGTACCAAACACTATCACAAAGGTAACAAGAAGCCTGGCAAGCCCAACTCAAGTTTATAGGTGAAACTTGAAATTTTCAAGATTATGGCTTGGTTTGAATTTTTGATGTTCTCTGAAAACTCTCCAAGGTTTCTTCCTACAAGCAGGAAATTAATACACTATTCAAGGTGCACTCAGAGGATTGACACAGAGTTGACCCGTTAAATGTCTGAAATATGGATATGCTGGAAAGTCATTCTCCTACCCAGCAGTGAGGAGCACATTATCATTGATTATCTTGTATAAGCACGGCCTGAGTGAATGATTAAGAATATCCTGCTGCTTTTAGAAACTTTCCCAGGTCAGTGTTAAACAGATTTGTGCTTTTCCTGCAGCAGATAACAGACACTACAGATCTTAACCCTTTAACTAAAATCCAGGATCAAAGGAGGATGAGGATTATACATTATCAGTGAATAAATGAAGTGTTCTCACAGAAACATAGAAAAATGTCCTCATAGCTGTCTACAGCAAACTTTACTGCAAATACTGCCCTGCACCCCCAAGAGCTCTATGTCTGTTTTTAGGGAAGTGATTAACATACCAGTGAGATGGAACAGAACAGCCACAGTGTAACAGAATTAGTTTTGCTTTTCAGACCCATAAAATGAGTTGAATCCATGGATATTATGATTATAAATAAGACCCTACCACCACAATAGTTAAAAACATGTACAGGCATGCTTGATTTCAGATATTAAAACTACTCTTACTAATTTGAACGTGTAAAAAAGAATTAGTTGCCCCAAGAGAAGAAGAATCTACTCTGTGAAAGGGTGTCAACATTTCCAAGCTGAAACAATAGAGCAATGCAAAGGCTCATGTCCTAATATATGTCTCACTGATATTCACCCAAGTCAATCATTCAGAAATCTGCAATTTAAACAATACAGAAGGCAGCAGCAGGATTACATGGCTGTGCCTGGCATCATCAGAATGTACTACCACAGATCCATCCAAGCTGTATTACAAAGAAGACTATTTACAGAGTCAAACTTTGTTTACTGTTTTTTATTTCCCTACTCAAATGGAACAGAAGGGCTGGCAACTAAAACAAATAATTTGTTTTGGTGTACAGAAGACCTTTGGCACCTCCAGAGGGAAGACCAAATCCCTACTTCATTCTACTTCAGCAACATATTCCAAAATAATCCAGACAGGGTGAGACTTTATTAAACCCCACAGAGGGATAAGGAGAAAAATCACAAGCACTGAAATTTTTTTTGCTCAGTCCATTTATTTCTATGTAAAAGACAACTGCTGCTCTGGGGAGAAGCTCAGGAACAACAACCATGATGCAGAGCAAAGGCCAGGACAGAGTTCAGGAAGGCATTAAGCACCACATGGCATGGTTTGTGGTTTTGTTACATTCAATTTCATTGCTTTTAAAACTCATGATGCCTAACAATAGAGAGAGAGCACAGAGCCCTTCACAGGAAGAACCCAAACAGAGAGAGAAGCATGTTCTGTACTCAACTGCTGATGAATTCATCCACACTTGTGAATCCAGCCTCTAGGGAAGAAGCTGAAGTTTACTATGACCTTGATGGAAAAGAAAATCTTTCTCCAATTCCCCAGGAATCCAGAAAAATAAACCAGATAGCAAGGCCCAGCAAAATTCCATTTTCAGAAGCCAGGAGGAGCTATAAGCACATAGGTGTTATTGGCAAGCAGTAATATGCATCAATTATCTTGACGTGAGAATGGAGTGGTTATTCTTCACAGGTTGAAGTGCAGACTGCAATGTTTTCAAACAAATTTTGCATTAAGGGAAAACCCCTGAATGTATTAAGACAAAATAGCATCCAAAATATCCAGAAATCATATATCACCTTTAAAGATTTCCTATAGGTAGCATTTCTTACTGTAAGAGATAAAAAGGATCATTAGTTTACAGATCTGCCATACTGCTTTCAGGAGTGCTATGCTGCATACTATAAGGTTGCTCACCAAAAAGTTTAATTTCAATTGAAATAAAACAATGAGGTTGAAAAGCATCCCATATCACATCCCCTGAAAAGCAGCAGGGACACAGCCAGAACATCTTTTGGAAGATGCTTGTTAGGTGGAAGTGTTAGCACCACCTGCTGTCAGCAGCTGCCAGGTACCTTTGAACACACACACACACACACACACACACACACACACACTACATGTGTGTACAGACACATTACACACATGTGCTCTTACCTACAGAATCCCTGCACCAATTCAGTGCATAAAGCCTGGCCTGGGGAGTAAATCACACTTACAAAGCTAAACTGAACTGTTGGCTCATGGCTCTTCTCTCTACTGATACCTGTCTTGGACTAGATGACCTTTAGAGGTCCCTTCCAACCCAAATTGCTCTATGGTTCTGCTTTCACTAATAAAGAATCAAACATCAAGCATCAGGAAGATGAGACTGATGCTACATGAGCTGAAGCAACAGTGTCATCTTGCATTCAGGCTTCTGGATGATGTTAGCAGAGTCTTTTAGCCAACTTTTCCACTTTTCCCTCTTTCATGGTCCTATTCCTTGACACCTGGAGGGTTAAATTGCCAAGTACTTTCAGGTTCTTTTGAGTGTTACAACAACAACAAAAAAAAGACATGCCTGGCTGGGAACCTGAACTTAAAACTTTCCATCCTTAATTTTATGACTTCATCAAATACTGATATTAATAATACCAGAAGATGAAACTGTAAAGCCAGCACTACCCTAGCAAAATTAGCAGGAAAAATCCAGCCTGTAAGAGAAGGTTTGCAGATTGCATTGAACAGACAAGTGTATTTTGGGTACCAAATGAGGTAGTGGTTCTGCAGACCCAAGTATATGATCACATAAAGAAAAGACTATTGTGATACATGCAAGAGCTTAAATTTTTGTTATATGAATAAAAGACACAGAATAACAGTTTATAAAGCAGCTGGGTAAGCAAAAGATTCAGTACATTTTTCTGTCATTTCCATTGGAACTGTCATTCCAGTATTTGCATATATAATGCAAATTTCAAAGAGTAAGTAGCACTAATCTCTTCCTCCTACAAAATCTCAAGCCAGAAAAAAAAAAAACCCAACACAAACTTCAATGTCAGCCTGACAAGTCAGAAGTACTTGCAATTTAAATTTAAGATCTTTTTGCCTTTTCTACTTACTTGCCATTATACTTCACAGCCTTGTTATTCACAGGGCTGGTTTTCTGGAAAGTCTTATCTAGGAAGGTACTGCAAGGTATTTACCTAACAAACTAATAAATACTTGGTTGTCATGGTTTTACCAGGATATGACTCACTTCAACCTGCTACAACCCATGTATTCCAAAGGACAAATGGGTTCAGTTCACAAAACACACAAGTGTGTTTTCTTGCCTATGACATCACGACAGTCATGGCTGTTCCTCTTAAAAGGTCAACTAAAATTAAAGGAAGCATTAAAAAAAAAAACAAACTGAAATAAGAGGTCTGGTTTGTAGGCCTTTCTATACAATAAAGTGAAGAGCAGGAGATTGGTTTACTCCTCCCCTTGATTTCTGAATTTGTAACACTATTAATAATCCGTGTTCAAAAAAAAATTCTGAAAATCTCTGGGCTTCCATGTGGATTATAATTCAGATTTAATACAATAAATTATGCAATGAATTTGGGTCTGAATTGATAAAAATATCAGTGCTGCTCCTTTTTGTTGCAACTTTAGTACTTAGGGTTTTTCCCAGTTTAGGTGACAAAACTGAATTCTGCTCTTTAAACCACTCAACTTATTACTTGGAGCAGTGAAAGTAGTTGGAACTGCTTGGAAAAAATTAACTGCATAATATAAACATCATCCCATACCAGAAAAGGGAAGGGAGACATTAAAAAGAAGAAGCAATTAGTCACCATAAACTGAAGTTTAAAAAAGGCTGACTAACATCCAGGCCACTCATGTAAAAGTTAAGCAAAAATGCTACTGAGGAAAAGACAGACATCTACCCTTGCAGATTTAGCTCCTAAGAAGACACTAAGTGACCCATCCTGAAGGTGAAAATATGGAGATATTTGCAGAGGAAATACTCTGAAGCTGAACTGTAATAAAGTATTATGAAATCCTGCTAGAGGCTCAGTCCATATGGAATGGTAGCAGTTACATCTCCTTTGTTCTGAAGTCCTTTACAGCCCAGACAAGGAGAACATGAACATAATCTAAAGCAGGAGATATGAAGGTTTTAAATAAAGCCCTCCACATCACCAAGTTAGATGCAAAAGTGCTCTTTGAGGAACAGGCAATGAGTTTTGTTACCTGCCAAAGACTAAGCAGTAGGAAAATAAGAAATACAAGCTCTCAAACCACTGATCAGTGGGAAAATTGTACAAAGGAAAAAAGACCAAGAAAATAACACAAAAACCAGGAAAAAAAAAAGCACCCAACAAGTTATTCTAGCCACACTTAAATCAAAAGAATATTTCAAACATCCATATATGTCAGCACCATTAAAGCAAAAATACCAAGTACACTGAGGAATAAAAGTGAAGTTTGTAAATATAACCATTCACCCTGGGAGAAGAGGGGTCACAAGGAATCAACAAAATGGGAAACCAGAAATAGATTGCTGTAATACAAAGAACACTGTGGTTACCCAACTTCTCCATTCCTGCTTACAGCTAAACTACTTCACATGAGCCAAGTGCTCCTAAAGCACAGATTTTGCTGAGGGTATTTTTTTATGCACTACAAAAAAGCAGAGCTTGGAAACAGAAGCACCAAAAACATCTCAGGTAAGGCCAAGTCTGGTCAAACTATTTCCAGTTAAGTTTCCACAGGTGAGAAAACACCAATTTCTCCCATGCATAATAAATAAACTGCTGCACAGGCAAACCCAGAGAAAGGCCAGTACTAGCAGGCTCAGGAAAAAAAAAAGAATACAAGAAATTCTGTTTTACATCCACTGTTTGAGAGCCAGGATTTTCAACATTAATTACAACGAAAGAGCAGAAAAAAACAAAAAAACCAAACAAAAACAAAAAAAAGCCAAAAAAATCCACAAAAAAACCTTTAAAAAGCAAACAAAAACCAAACAAAACCCAAAAAGCCCACCAAAACACCTAATGTCAACTTGAACCATTTTTAATGAAGTTAAAGACTAAGCTCTTCCACATACCTTAAGTAGACTTTCCAGCTCTCAGCAGCAGGTGCTCCATACAGGATGAAACATGAAATCTGAAATGAACATGTAGAGTTTATCAGGATTATTTTCTTATCATCCAAATAGTTAAATCTTCAACAAACTTAAAAAACAAGTAACTGATGTTCTAATTACGAAGATAACCTTCAAAAGGAATAAGCTGCAGTATCTATTTTACAAGTGCAGATTTGCATGAAGTTCTTAGGAGAAAATAAAACAAGTTTGTAGAAGCAGAAGCCAGGGTTTGACCTCAAAATGATACCTTCCAGAACATGTTGCCACAAATCCTGGAGGTTTTGGTATTTTGAAGGAGGAGGGTTAAAGGATTCTGAAGTGCACCTTTAATATAACTAGAATGCATTTAATGGAAGCAAATCAGTGAGTACTGTAAACCCTGATGAGTGATTGGAAATGTTAGCAGCACCCAGGTCTAGAATTAGAATGAGTGCTTCCCTGGAACAAAAAAACCCAAAAAAGTGTGTGGGAGGAACCAGTGAAAAGCTTTTATTTCCTCAGGGTATGTACACCACAGGACAGCCAAGCCAGTTTTTAACTGAAGTAACAGATAGATACAGGTATTGCTCAAAACACACACCTAATGCACTCCTGAGAAAGAGCTCTGGCTCTTTCCTAAAAGAAATAAATCAAAACGAACTCCTGAGCTGAGTAATCTAGAGCAGGTTTTGCTGTTTTGCTCGTTGGTTTTGCTCTTGTGAACAAATACAAACCACAGGGACCAGGGCAGTACCAGTCAAAAGCCTAAGCTTACATATTTAGCACTTAGAAATCCATTTTAAGAACTCTTTCTGAACCTTTACTCACTTTAGTTACTTAGGGTTTTCCCCACACACAAAGGCCACTGAGAGATTTCCACAAGAGAATTTGCTGAGATGAAGTACCAAAAAAGTGAAGAAACCACGCAGATTTTTTTAAATAGAAACCAGAACACTCAAATCTTAAGTGTTTACTTGCTCTGTAATAAACATGGGGGGAAAAAAAAAATCACACACACAAATAATCACAAAAAACCCCACACACCAAACAAACAAGGAGAAAACCAAAATACTTTCTACAGGAAAGCCATAAAACTGTGAAACTGTGCAACAGGCACTGACCTGAAACACGTCTATAACACGAGGAAAAGTAACACTGAGCCCCTGCACTGCTTTTGGAGTGGGGCAAGAGGAATGGCACTGCCTTGAAATAATCATTTTAGAGTTTGACAGAGATTGTGTCATTATCTCTACCCAGTGGAAAACGACAGCTTGTCCCAGAATCATGTCTGCTCTGAATATTTTTAGGGAATTAGTCATGATTTGGGACAACTTGTGAAAACACCAACAACTAACACAATAGGAATGATATCTTTACAAGTCCTTTACGAAAAAAAAGGGGGAAATTGCTCATGAGGCTGTTCCTCAGACTGAGAAACCCATTATTGATTTAATTCCACGTATTTTCTGATATGGCAAAAGCTCCTTTTAATTTCCAAGGCTGACAGAAAAGGCCTTTCCCCTCTCTGGGCAGCTGATGTCAATAGCTCCTTGTAAAGCATTGGTTAAAATAACTTTTAGTGTAATCCCACAGAACTCACATGCAACATCAAAATCCCACTAAACACAAACACTAGAAAAAATATTATTTTAATTGCTTGGGCATCAATAATGCAAACACTTACAAACATGCTGAATTTTCCACACAAGTTATCCCACTGATTTTCAATAGAACTACCCAGGCATGTAAAATTCAGTGTACAAATGCATGCTACTGGGATTTGCTGTTGGATGCCAACCCTGGAGCACAGATAAAAGGCCTTTCTTTTGGTCATTAGCTATTAGGAGAGTAATGTAGGCAGAGACCATCCAAACACAGCATCATTTCACCTCCCTTACAGTGACAGCAGCCAGTCCCAGCCATGACTTCCCAAGGTTTGTTTTACCAGGTTACTGTCTGACTTACTTAAGAAGAAAATGATGACAAGAACCCCCAAATACACAAGTTTGACTAGTTGCACCACTTCTTAAAACATCAATTAATCTCATTCTAATGCAGATGGCTTCTAAACTGGTCAAAAGGAGATTAAATGTAAGTAGTAGTTTGGGTTAAGCAGAATATTGAGCTTTAACTTCAACTTTTTGTTATTAAAAAAACAAACACAAAAAAATCAACAGGTATTTAATCTTACAAAACAATTTACTTGGAGGAAAAAACAAAACAAAAAAACCCCAAAAACAAAAACCCCAAACAAAACAAAAGGAAAAAACACACAAAAAAAAACCCCACCACACAATTACATCATCTGCTTTGGGATTAAGAAAGTAGGGAATTTTTCAAAGCTTCTGAAATTTCTCCACCTTTCTCCATAAGGGAAAGAGAAAGTAAACTGATAATATTTAAATGTTAAGTTTTACAAGAATTTGGTTTCTTTTTCTTGTGAAAAGTGATTCCTTTTCAGACTGTTTCTAACTGGCTGTAGGTCACCTATTTATGCAGGTTTATTTGTTTTCTTATATTACTCAGTTTTATTCCTAACTGTGTATCACCTTGTTTATCTCAAAAATTACACATAATCCTACCTGGATTTCAACTTAACACAGCTGGTGCAATGCTATTTTTTTATTTTTTTTTAATATCCTTATAAAGCATTTAACTTGATCAGATCTCTAATCATGTGCCTTTAGCTCTGCAGTCACAGGTTCACTCCACAAAAGGTCACTGGAGACAGAAAAGACTTGAAGAGCTCTGCCAGCACAGAGAAAGAAGAATAACAGCAATATCTGGACACAAATAGTATTTTAACAGAGATGAGGCATAATTATAACTAAATTATCTGCAGAGTTACTGTTCCTGCTAGTTACATAGTGCATACTGGTTTTTAAGATACTCTTCATGTCTTGCTGTGTACAGGCAGCTCCTCTATACCTTGGGACACAGAAGCACTAAGAAAAAAACTATACAGAAAAAAAACCCCAAAACCCTTAGTGTTTCAGGAGATTTTGTGTACCAGCATTAAGTTAATCTTAATATTGCTTTGTGGCTTGGATACCTAAAGAACATAGCCCATGAAGCAGAATTTGGAACAAACTCATTGGACCAAAACACAGATCCTAGAAATGGGCCAACAAAACATCCACCTCACAACCAGTAGGTCCCCATAAACTTTTAACCAGATTGTTACAACTTAACTGGGACAAATTTCAGTAAAATCTCACAGTGCTGTATTAAAAACACCAGAAAACAAAGGACTCTGTATTTCCTATCATCCTCTCATTCATGTCATAAAATCACCTATAAAGACAACAACATAAAACACCAGTTCAGCGTGACAAAACTGCTGTAACACAGACTCAGCCCCCCAAAATATCACATTTCAAGTGACAGCTGTGCATTAAATCTCACATTATGCACACATGGACACCACAGCTTCCCCCTCCCCTTTTGATTTTGACCATGCTTCAAATCCTTTGTCAGAACTCACTCCTTACACATCTTGCCCTTCCAAAACTATGACCTGCAAGGTCCTGCCTTGTTTTACTACTTCCACCAGCTTCAAGAATAAGGCTATAAAGCAACTGTGCTTTATGTGCATTTATTTTCACATCTTGCTGCAGTCCTCAGCCTTTCCAAACTTCCAAACTCTGCAATCTCTTGCTTGGTGTAATATGACCAATGTTCCTACTCCACTTGAGAATATTGTAGTTCAATTCTTATTTCAATAGGAGCAAAGACTTTTGAAAGAAAGAATTTTAATGCTATCCTCATTTATGTCCCAAAAGCCACATAGATAAATACATTAGAGAACTATAAAATTTGTTTCCTAGGAAAGGAAGTTCCTGTGTTCAATACTCTTCTCAGATTATGAAACAGTTTAAAGGTTTTGTTTGCTTTCAAGAGAAGAAAAAGCTGATTCAGTTCAAAAATGAAGCCAATGATACATGGCCCTGTCTCTAAGAATTCCCTTTCCTCTTTTGATGAAAAGAGAGCAAGGCACAAAACTAGCTGTTGAAAGGACTGAAACAGCATGAGACTTGCAGTACTGCCACCACACAGAGAAACTCCCCCCCTTCCACCAAGGCTGAATAAGCAGGAGCTTTGTAGCCCATGACACAACTGAACTTTCACTTCATTTAAATCCCCGTCTGAGAATCCATCATCCATGCTCTGAAGGTGCCACAACTCCTCAAGAAATCCTCTGGGTTGTTTATTAATGTAAGTAACAAATTTCCAGCAATGAGACAATGAAATCCTGAGGACTGAAGCTCAGATTTTTATAAAAATGAGATACTGATGCCAAGTCCAGGCAGGAGACAGAAGTCTGTTTGGTGTTATATCCCACTCCTTCTTTTGACTCTGTTCTTTCAGCAAGTTTTACAGGGGCTCTGTTATTTCCGTTTCTGCTCACATCCCAAGAAATACAAATACTAAACTCAAACCAATACAAAGCACAGGGAGAGAATATTCCCATAAGAGAAGCACATGACATACACTTACTCCCTCTCAGCCCCCCCGTATTTCTCTTAAAAGTTCA
Source organism: Calypte anna (assembly GCF_003957555.1). Taxonomy (NCBI): domain Eukaryota; kingdom Metazoa; phylum Chordata; class Aves; order Apodiformes; family Trochilidae; genus Calypte; species Calypte anna. The sequence continues at coordinate 147,199,010 of NC_044245.1, forward strand.
AACCTGAAACTCTGCCATCAAAATACATGGGTAAAATGAAAGGAATATTACTCACTTCTGGAAGTGGATTGATTTTTCCTGGTAAGCACTGATTAAATAAAATGTCTAGGCCAATACAGGTATGCAGTAAGGTACATAATAACAATTCTATGCCCTCCTTGGAGGAGATCCTCCCCCCCAGCCAAAATCACAGAATTTACAAAGGCAATGCTAAACAAGAACCATGTCAATCTGAAATTATATTAAAGATTTCATATCTAGTCTATGAGCTTTTATAACAGATTAAACAGAATACAAACAATGAACAAGAGCATTCCCCTTGCCTCCACACCACACAGGTGGTGTTTTTAATGAGCTTTAGCTCCCCAGACTGCAGCAAAGGCACTTACAAGAGTTAATATACATAGCACAGATGTGCACTCTTAGCTCCACCTTTTAGCTTAAAGGCTCCTTAAAAACTCAGATGCAGCACTAAAGCATTAATTCCACCACAGTCTGCCTTTAAAATTTAACATAGTGGCTAAAAAGCTCTCAGATAAATTAATTTATTCTTTAATTTCATAAAAAACATCTCAAACACAGGGGGCATGGTTAATACTGGGTTCCAGCAGAGGCTCTACCAAGTACAGACAACCATGCATACCATGTTTTAATTTGTCTACAAACACATTTTCACTAAAGATTACCTAATTCTGTTTCCCAATCTCAGTAGTGACCTTCTCCTTCCATGACAAAATGCTGTGAAACATTTTGACTTGCTTTAAAACAAGATTAATTCATGTTACAATTCAGAGGAATCCTACTGGCACAACATGAAAATATCAGCTAATGTATAAAAAAAAAAAAAACACCATAAAAACAGAGTACAGGTTCCTAAGAAGTTCCTATTACTCTGAAAGCAAAGCTCAGTGTATGACTATGTAATAAAATACAGTAATTAATTAAAGGGCCATATCAAAAGGAATACAAGAATTACAACTCTAAGGCCACTTTAAGAAACTGGCTTGCACAGTTTAGAAATCTTGCACATTTTCTTCCCTGAAAAGTGTATTTGACAAAAAGACTACCAAGCCAGTTGTTCTAGGACCAATAACCAGCTTATAGCTTTCTTTCAAGCCATGTCCAGGTAACATCTGTATCTATATAAGAGCATGACAGTTTCATTTATGGAAAGGTTCTCTCCGTGACCTTTACAGCCATAACTGGGAAGAGCACAAAGAAAACACATGATGCTCTGCCTGCAACACATCTACATCAAAGCTGCACAGTTTCAGGCAATAGCTAACAACATAAGAAGGGACTTGCTTACAACAGCTCAGACAAAATGTGTCAGCTGCTGTCAACTACCTTTTGACTTAGCAGTGTAAACCCAAAATAACAAACTCACCTCCTTTACCTATTAACATCACCAAAGCCAGTGCTGGATAGGACTTAAGAGGTCAACTTGTCAATCTGCAATTCCTGAGGTAGGAATAAACAGCATTTCCCTTCTGACAGATGTCTAATTTTTTCTTTAAAAATTTTCAGTGGCAAAAATCCTCTCCCAAATTGAGTCCAATGGTTTGTTATTACCATTAGAAGCTTTCCTCCCCAAGTAAGCTCAAGCCTTCAGGCCTGTTATTTAAATCAACAATTTCTTAGTTTAGCCCCCATAAACTTTACTCTTCATCACCCTTCTAGCAGCCTAATGCATGTGAATAATTTAAGACTATGAGGAAATAAAAGGTTAACACTTTAGTTTCTTCAATTCTCATGTGTCATATTCCTCAAGTATCTGATCTGTTACTGAAAGTGTTCAAAAGAGCAGAAACCCCTTTATGAATGCACAGTGCCCAACAAGGAACACAGCATTTTAACTAAATCCCACCAGTATTGACTTCAGGAGAATGATTACTCCAAGTATTTACCTCCTTGTTATACCACAGGAGAGCATTTCTTTTCCTGCACTCAGCTGTTGTAGAACTTCAACAGTGTGTTTTGGGGAGACATTTGAACAACAAAAGTCAAAATGCACTAAGGACAGAGTAGGAAAAGAGGTGGGGGAGTTAAGAGGCACCAGAAGTAGTAGAGAAAACAGGCAGCTTTGTGATTTATACAAACTCAAGTGAAAATGACATGGTAATTAATGAATCAACTGGAATTCAGAAGCCTCTAGGATATTGTGTGTAAGCCTGAAATAGAAAATGAGATGAGGAAAATTCAGAATTACTTCTTTAGCCATTAATTAACAGCATTCCCATAATGGTGCTGTTAACACATGAGCAAGAACAGCAAATGTAATTTGTACCATTTGCTAAGAGCTTCACTGCAAGGAAGAGACCCACATGTGTGAGAAGCATGTAAAAGGTTTCCTGGGTGAAAGCTGGCACTGGGAAACTAGTTAAAAATTTAACAAAATAAAAGTATTCAATACAATTAAAAATGGAACTTAGATATTAAAAACCTGTATTTTTTGATTCATCTCAGAGGGATATATACATATATATATACATATTATCAACCAGCTTTTGTTCCTACTCATCAAATAAAATGCAAATACCATTTACTTATTAAGTGCAAATACAGTTCAGAGCCAGGCATCATGGAAGGTTACCAAGCACACTGACAAACATGATTAATTGCAATGGCCATGCCAAGGTTCATTCCAAGCAGCAAGATGACACCTTAAATTAACAACTTGATCCAGCATCAGAGTTTCTACTTTTTCCCTGGTGAGAAATACTTTGAATCTCTCTATTAGAAAGCACTTCAGAACTACCACGTGTTTGTCTGGCAGTGGATGAAGCAAAACACTGTCCTTACTTTAAAGGGAAATAAACAACAGTGCAGCAGGTAAATTAGTTCAGCTAGCAAAAGGAAAAAAAAATAAGCCACAGAAGAGGCAGAAATAAAATTCTTTCCTCTTGACTTGGAATACTGTGGTTATATCAATGTTTCCTACCTCTTTCTATTACTGGTTAACAAAAAACAGCAGCATCAGGCACCAGAGGTCCCAGGCACTGGCCAAAACACAACAGTTCCATCAAGTTCTGGAATTGACTGAGAAAGGGTTAAGAAAGAGCAGTAAGGTCTGATACTAAATTAAACTACCACCAAATTTTAACTCCTGGCAAACAGTAAATTCAAGCAACTGAACTATAAAGGTACCTGGTACACATTACTGTTGTGCTACTTCCTAGACTGTAAAATCAATTATAAAGAAGTAACCTTGACTTTACTTCCACTACAGAAAAAAAAAAAAGCATCAGTAAAGGACCAAAGGGATAAAGGAGGCTTCTAAAACATGAGGTACAAGTGGATATAAAAGAACCACAAAAACATTCAGCCATCAGGAAAAGGGATTTCTCCTTGAAGGAAAGTGTATTAGAAACAGCAGGGGAAAGAAGATGGGAAACTGCTTGGCTAATTAACCAAAATAAAAAAGAAACTGTACTCTTTTAAACACTGACTTTATTTTTCTTCTTTCTGTATTAACCTTTACTTGAGAAAAGTGACAATTTAAATAAAACAGTATTCTAAACCAGAACATAGACAATTTTGCCATCAAAGGACAAAAAGATTAGAACTGTCTGGTTCAGAAAAGGAAATAAAGAACAGATACCTACATAAGAAAATGGCTATATTTATGTTTTTACACTGCCTTTCAAAGAAAAAGAGATTACAAGATTGCCTACAAGATAAGGAAAAGGAAATTCTCCTTTACAGATCACAGAATTTCATAATCATGATGCTACAGAGTATTTTTGAGGATAAACCTACCTCAGCATTCACATGGAACACAAAACCTATGCTAGGACAACAGAGGTCTTGAGTGATTAAATCCCTACTACTGGGTGTAACTTGGACATTAGGATTTATCTTTTACAAGCATCTTCATTAGCAGTCATCTTGAAGGAAAAGCTGGGAAATGAAGTATCAAATGTAGATGGACCTGAGACTTTACTGGCTACTGTACATTCCACAGGTTACATCAGTGAACACTATTTGCAGCCTTAAGAAAGGCCTGGGAAAAAAGCAAGGTACATCATTTAAGAGGTGCATTCAGATCTTCAAAATATTTAATTTGACTCATTTTGACCTTCTGCTAAACTAGACTTCTGCTACCCCCCTGAAACCAAATTAATTGTTATCCTAGCTGCAAGAAAACAGGAAAGAGTAGCAGCTCCTCCTTCCCATACTTCGAAGCAAAACAAAAACAAAAAAAAACAAACAATAAAAAAAAAACCCAAACAACGAGCTACTGCTGCTTCAAATCCTTCCCAGAACCTTTAATGGGACTAAAGCAAAAATCATCTTTGCCTTCCAAGGATAGTTCATAGCCTCAGATGGTCTGCTCCCTCTCCCCTCCCCCAAAACTGAAATAAAACAAAAGCAGGAATTACCCATTTTCATCTGTGAGTAAACAATGAAAAGCCCCAAGCTTGGCAGCAGGAAGCAGGAGTAGTCACAAGAACCCTCTGACCTCTTTCTTACAGTCCAGAACAGCTTCAGCTCTACCACTTCACTCTGCAAACACAAAGAGAACTGCCTCATTTTGAGGACTCTTTACATATACACTGTCCAAATGCTTCTAAATTTATTGTTCACCAACACACCTACAGTGACAGCAGCTGTAAGGAATACGTCATCTCCCATTATGGTCTCCAGGACAACGGAATCACGTATTTTGCTCACACACTTACTTTTGGTCAAAAGGAAGCAAATTAGTCCTGGGGCTTTGAAATGAGTTAAATTACAGTTCCATGGGCTGGGAAAGGGTGAAGGTAAACCTTAATCATTAAGTTCTAAACTGACCTATATTACACTGTATGAAGTGGAACCCTGTAGGAAAACAAAACCAAGTGTCAGTTCCCCTTCCCAGAAAATAAAATAAAATAGTAGTAATACTTCTGGTGCAGTAATAAGCCATCTAAAACTACTTACACTTTTTATATATGCCCTTTCTGCACTACACACGACAAAAAGAGGCAGAGAAACAGGTAAACCAATGAAGTGCTAGAAGAGAGGGAAAAAAAATCTTGAAGTCACAGGGGACAAAGGAGAACCAATATAGGAGAGTTCTAGTAGTTCACTCCTGGGCTCCTGCAGATCTAAAGATGATGTAGATGCACCCACAATTAATGTTGATTTAAGCAAATTATTAGTGTTGTCTAACAAAGTCTGTAAGATCTCAGATCCATCCATATTTGATATTTAATTTCCCAGCATTGCCTTCAAGATTACTGCCCTCAGCTTTTGTTATTTACCTCTTCCTTCTGACTTTAACTTGACAGAAGCTGCATTCAAACCTTGTAAACCAGATTCAGGAAACTATTCTCCAATGTCTTATTAACCTACCAGTCACTGACACCACCAGTGTTCTGCTGCATCTCTAGATTTTAGGTATTTTAAAAGCCAGAGCACACTCAGTTTCTGTGGTTCTGCATCTCTAAAAGGATTTCTTCCATATACACAATATCCTGTGTCAACTCCCTCCAGCAACACACTCCCTGACATAGCTTTCAAAACATCCCCTTGTGAATTTTAGTAGCTTCAGCACGACAGACCTGGATAATCACAACTGTCTCTCTTACATCTGCTTTAATACAAACAGAAAACATCAGATCAAACCACTTCAAGTTTTTCATTCTTTAGGGTGTTTGATTTGTGTGTGTGTGTGTGTGTGTGTGTGTGTGTAGTTGTGGGGTTTTTTAAAATTCTATTAATGAACACCTAACACTCAAAAGTCACCCCAGTTGCAGGGCTTGCATCCCAGTGTCAGCAACACTGAATGCTGAGCAAGCATCAAACCCCTACCTTAGGAAGCTTATATGGGAAGAAGAACACAAAGTTACAAAAGAACAGGATAGAGAAAATAAAAATTTAAGCCTACAGCACAAAACCTGCAAGATTTTAAGCTGTTCAGTCCCTAAACAGCCACCTTCAACAATTTACCTGATCAGCTATCAAACACAGCCTGAATGTGGAGAGAAAAGAATGAGTTTTTAGGAAGATTCACTTGAGCATCTCTGCAGTCCTCCCTCCCCAACACTACAGACTCATTAAAGCCAGGTATTTATCTGGATACCACATTTTCAACTTATTTTCCCATTATTTCAACTTTGTGTCTTTTTAATTAACACATCAAGCCACATCCATTGAGCACTGCTAAAACACACTGGATTTTCAAGGCTCCTCCTAAGTGTCAGTCATACACAAATCAAGACACTCCCTTCAAATTGTTAACAATCTCCTAACTCTTATCTTGCATTAATCTGTCTAAAATTCTAGGGTGGTTTTTTTTTTCCCAACACTTAAAAATAAGACAACAGCTTTCAATATAAATTACCATTCAGGGAAACAAGAATTGCTGTAGTAAGTAAGTGCTAAGTATGTACATTCAAAATTAAGAGTTTTAAAGTGCTCCTGAATAATTCCTGCTATCATTCCATGCAAGAGCTCAAAGTGATACAGTAAGGATATCTTTAGTGACAGTTTTTAAAATCCTGTCCTATAATTAAAACCTTTTCAAGAAACTGTCAGCATAGCTGTGTTTTCATGATACTCAGAAACAGTACCTGGAATTTCAGATTTAGTCTGCAGACCACATATGATGGAGCTAAATATCTGTCACACACTTGAGTTTTCATTGATAGCTCCCCAAAATAAGGATCCAGAAGCTAAATGGTAAAAAGTAAATAAAACCCATGATTTCACTGCCAGCATCCCAGAGTGGTAGCTGTAACACCAGAAACAAAGCTCTAGAACATGAATTCTAGTATAAGGGTGTCCTTCTTAAATATGTTATACTGATTTATAGAAATTTGTTCAGAATAAGAAGGCACTATATGCAACAATCTACATAAAACATAAAGCTCCAGATGTCCAATTCAAGACAAAAATTATGCAAAGCTAAAAGCAAACACACAGATTTTACAGCAAAATTACAACTTACTTATATAGTTACCAATATTCTGGAAAACAGGACTATTGTTTAAACACTGGTGTAAGGCAGCTGTTAAAAACCTGTAGGTGAATGCACAGGTATCTTTAAGAACAGCCAGCAAAACACTGTACTTTAAAACTGTACTTTGAGAATGCAGAAAGTCCCCTGTCATGATGAAAAGGACTTTTCCACTAATCCTAAGAGACATAAAAGGAATAGGAATAATCTGTATTGTTATGATGAATGTTACATCATGTCAAAGACAGTACTGCTACACAGGGCAGTGCCTACCAGTGAAAGAAAAAAAAATAAATAAAAAAAAATAAATAAAAAAAATAAATAAACCCCAAACTGTTGATTTTGTTACACAAATGGCAGAAAGTAACTTTTTGGTTTCCAGGGATGCTCAGTTTCTTAAGATACCCTCGTGTTGAAAAAAGAGCCTCCACTTTCATATATACTTTAAAAATTAAATATAATCTCCTGACTATCAAATCCACATGGTTTATTACTTAATCTCCAAAAAGCACTCTTACTTTTCTCATCCCCCCCAAATGTCTATCAGCTTGATGGAATTTACAAAACCAAAGATTCCCCCATTCAACTATTAATCATCATGCACTAAAACCACTGTATTAAAAAAAAAAAAAAAAAGCCCTTTTCAACAACACGTAGCATACTTTGAAGGAAAGTTACATCACTAGATGTCTAGAAGTTCAAACAATTCTTAAAGATATTTCAGCACATTTTACATTCAAGACACAAGGCTGCTATTTAAGAATACCCATTTCTGGATTACCCACTCCTGTTTGATTGCTATGTCAACTACACATGCTTAGTACTTTTAATAATACCTAAGGCTGAGGCCAAATAAAGCTTAGCACTTTTGACAAGTACTATCCTATCTTCTTTTTACATGCACACTTTTACCTTCCTGAAAAGCAAGAGACCAACACAAACATCAACTCAAGTAATATTCCACCAAAAAGTGGATTTTGGACATAACACCACAAAAGACAAATTAATTTCAGAACTGTTTTTCTCTTGTTTAATAGGCTGTAGAGTTTACTGCCTTGCAAGAGAAAATAGTTTCCCAGCAACTAGTGTCTCCTCCCTCTTTTGAGTTTCTGTTCGTTTTGTTTGTTCCATTTCCAGATTTTAGGTCCATTACATGTGTTGTATGTGCTACAATCTCAAAGGTACACACACACACATTCTTTACAGAATCTCACCATAATTCCTTGCTTTAAGGAATCCAGAGGCTGCAGCCCCATCTGCAATCACACCACACAGGCAAAGGTGTTCCATGATAACAGACTCATTTCAAAGGTAAAAAAAAGGAGCCAGGGTGGAGAGAGGAAGTGGTGGAATTTTGGACATGGACAACATCAGTAAGATAACAAGTTGTTCCAAATAACTACATAACATTTAATATTTTCTGGCTCAAACCCAGTTATGCTCTTGACTTACACAGGTTTAAAAGAATCAGGGATGATAAAAGCAGATTAGCTTTGAGGAATGTGGGACTTTTCCAGTTAATACAGGAAAGAAAGATATTAAACAACCAAAGGTCAAATGAGACCGAATTTTTAAGGGACACTGCAATACCACTTCACTTTTAAGCTAACATTTACATTAAGTAGTTCAACGTGAATGCCCAAGTGTTTCTTCTTTCAAGTGAACTTTTTGTTCAACACATTTACTACAGTACTGCTATTATCATAGTCAAACTACCAAAAACTGAGCTGCAGGCTGACACTGCATTAGTCCAAACATTGGTGCATAGGCCTACAGGATACACTCTGCTTTCAGTGCACTTAAACAAGACTGCAAGTCAACCAACACAGAAATAATGCAGCAAACAGTTTTTCAGCTATAAAAAGAAAAATTAAAAAAAAAATAAAATAAAGGGAAATCAAAGAGAAAAAACTACTCTTTGTCCCAAAAAAGCATCATTTGAGCAAAGGAGGTTTGGAAAGAGAATGGATGTGAGAACTGGCAATACAAGGCATATGCTTCAAAATTAGTTGCAGGGATTTGAGGAGAAAGATATTCTCTTACAGCTGCAGAAGCAGAATTCTCACTTTGCTCCCAAATCCCGTTTACAACCGGAAAAAAAAAAAAAAAAAAAAAGATTTCTCCAGGAAGTGCAAAGGCTCCTCTATCTAATCCAACTTCTGTGGCCGATCAGAAGCCACGCTGAGGAACACTTGCTCCCCCTTCTCCCGTACAGATTTAGGAAGCTGCCTGCAGGTTTTAACGTGTGTGTGACCACAGTGCTGCCCCTGCTTCTCTTTAGATCAAACATCCCCACTCCCCAGCGAGTGCAGCAAACAAACAAACAAACAAAAAAAAAGCACAACCGAAAGAAAAAAAAAAAAATTAAAAAAAATCCAACCAACCAAAAAACCCCCAAAACCCAAACCACCTCAAAACCAAACCCCCAAAAACCCCAACACGCACAAAAAAAGAGAAGAAACCTCAACCACTTCCCCCGCCCTCCCACCCAGGCTCTCAGAGGCAACCACAGATTCACCAGCTCGCCTGCAGAGAGGAAGGGGCAAAGCCAGGCAGCCCGGCTCCGGCAGCCAGGGGACACCTCCTCCTCCTCCTCCCTTTCCTTTCCTTTCCCTTTGTTTACTTTACGGACCGTCCCGCTCCGCCGAGCCGGGGCCCCGCCAGCACCGAGCCGCCTCCCGCCACATCCGGTGGGACCGAACCGGGAGAGCAGGGAGGGCCGAACCCCCCCGGGCTCTCAGGGCTGCCGGCTTCCCCCCGGGCAGGGGGTGGGAAGGAGCAGGCGGTGCAGCAGATGACCTCTCCCCGCAGCCTCCTCTTCTCTCATTCCCTTCACATCCTGCCCGTCCTCACAACACCACCCAGCCAAGCGCCTTCACGGACCGAACCGGGCCCCCAGCCCACACCCACCACCACCACCACCCTCGGCCGGAACCCTTCGCTCGCCCCCCGGCACTGAGGTGCTCTCAGCCGCCGGAGGTTTTCCCCGGTCGAGAGCACCCACTGCCTGCGGTTCGTGTGTTGCACACCCGCCCGGCCCGTCGGTCGGAGGGGTAGGGGGTCTCTTGTGCCCCGCTCCCCGCTGTCCAAGGCAGCACCTCCCGAAGGATACAGAAGAACCGCCCGGCTCTTCCCCGGAGGAGACGGGGCCGCCGTCGCACCCCGAGCCGGAGGTGGCGGGGTAGGGGGGGGACACGGACACACATTGGAAGGAGAAGAGAAGCCGGTTCCCCCACACACCCCCCTTCCCCACCCCGTAATGTGAGTTAGGGCCGTGGGGGCCGCCTCGCCTCACTCCGCCTGTCCCCCTCGCCTCTTCCGTCCCCTCCTCCTCCTCTCCTCAGGCAGCCCCCGCCGCCAGCACTCACCGCGCTGCGGGCAGACACCACCTTCGGTCGGCCGGCCGGCCAGCCAGCCAGCCAGCCAACCCCCGGGCGGGCGGAGGAGCCGAGGCCAGCTGGGGCGAAGGGAGGAGAAGCAGCGGACTCGTCACACCGCCTGCTGAGGCCGCCCCGCTCTAGGAGGCTCTGAGCGGGCAGCTGCCCGCCCGCTGCCTGCCCGCCCCACCGCCCGCCCCGGCCACTCCAGGCCGCTCCCCCGCCCTCCCGGCGCGCTGCACCATGGGATGCGCGGCTGCCCTCTCTCCCTCTCTTTCCCTCCCTCCCTCTCCGCCTGGTTCGCTCCCCACACTAACATGGCTGCGGGGGATGGAAAGGGGGGGATCAGGCTGCCGCCCCTCAAACCGAGGCGAGGGGGAGGGCAGCCGCCCCGCCTGCGCAGGCGCGGCCTGCGGGCCTCAGGTGGCTGGAGCTCGGTCGTCCCCGCAGCCTCGGATCCTGTCAGGGGTGATGGCGGCGGGGCGCATCCCCGCTCTTCGCCCCCCGTCTCTTCGCCCGCAGCTCTTCCCGCCCTCCTTCTCCGAGGCGACGCAGATCCTTACGGGCCGGGGGAACCGGGAGGGTTAGGTCGGGAAGAGGGGAGGTTTTAACCCCTTCTCCTGGCTCCGCTTCTCAGGAGCTCCTCAGGGTCTCCTCAGGGTCTCCCTGTCCGTCTGTAACCGGGGCTCCCAGCTGCCCGGAGGCGTGAAAACGCCTCAGACAAACCCATCCTGTGGCTTTTTTGGGTCCTCTGGCCATGATCCATTATCCAAGGTTGGCACAATTGTTCTCCCGTTTCAGGCTGGGGTATTCTCTTTTAAGGAAATACTTGCGTATTTACTGATATATGACCACAGCGTTTGCCTGCCCATCAGTCACTGATTTAATAACTTCAGTCTGAAATAATGTTAGAAGTCCCTGTTAATCCATCCCTTATCTCCAGTGGCAGCTGAACGCTGTTCCTGCTCTTCTGCATGCCCCAGGTAGCCTGAACTTGAGTTGATCCTGAACCTCCGCCTCTGGAAGCCACCAGAGGTGTGTCTGGAAACTGGAGATAGGATGAGTTCTGCTTTGGGTAAAGTTTACCCGCAGCAGAGCTTTCTGGCAGGGCTGCCTTCCAGTTGATGGAGAGCTTCTCAATATAGTCAATGGCATTTGGGATGTGATTCATCCAATAAAATACAGGTAGTTTAATGTACAACTCACATTCTCAAGGTTCTCTCTTTTCATCAATTTTCCAGGCACTATAAGGAAGCTCAAGGGAGACAGGCTAGGCACCTAGATTTAAAAATACAGGTTTTAAGATTAATCCCCTCAAGTTGTGCCAGGGGAGGTTTAGATTGGATATTAGGAAAAAAATTTCTTCACTGAAGATTGTCAAGCACTGCTCAGGGAAGTGGTGGAAGCACCATCCCTGGAGGTGTTTAAAGAAGAATAGATGTGGTACTTAGGGATGTGGTTTAGTAGTGGATTAAGCAGTGCTAGGTTAACAGTTGGACATAATAATCTTGGAGGTCTTTCCAACAAAAACAGTTCTATGATTCCACAATTCTAAAATATCCCAAGTTTCTACTGAAGCAAATCCTTTAGGGAAGCTCTGAATGTGATACAAATGCATTGAGCACTGTATAAAGTCCTAGAAACTTCCATTGAACCAGCAGTACAGCATTTCTGTCCTTCTTTTATAGAAATGAAAGGAAGGAAAGGAGGGGAGGGAGGAAGAGAGGAAGAGAGGGAGGGAGGGAGGGAGGGAGGGAGGGAGGGAGGGAGGGAGGGAGGAAGGGAGGAAGGGAGGGAGGAAAGGAAGGAAGGAAGGAAGGAAGGAAGGAAGGAAGGAAGGAAGGAAGGAAGGAAGGAAGGAAGGAAGGAAGGAAGGAAGGAAGGAAGGAAGGAAGGAAGGAAGGAAGGAAGGAAGGAAGGAAGGAAGGAAGGAAGGAAGGAAGGAAGGAAGGAAGGAAGGAAGGAAGGAAGGAAGGAAGGAAGGAAGGAAGATTGATTTCAGACTTTATGCTTACTGGTCTTGCAGTCACTATTGATGCTTTTGCCAGAAAAGTAGAAATGTGCTAATTAAAATTACTGATGACAGAAAGTTGGGATACATCAATAAAGAAGATACAGTAACACAGGAAAAAATGCTCTTCAGGACTGGGATAGTAAAAATGAAAGGAAATGCATGGATAAAACAGGAGTGTGTTTTCTGATGAATACACAGGGAAGTGGTGATATAAACACTGGAAAGGCAAAATAAAAGGGAAAATAGAGCTTCATAAATTTTTATGATATGGTTGTTAGCAACAGCAGGAAATTGCTCTAAATGACTCTTCCTAGCATTTGATCCTAATTATTAATCTTCCCTCCTTTGTCTCAGCCTTTATCCAAAGATATTGAAGTGCTCTAGCCTCTTTCCAAACTCATGAAGAAGAAAGTTGTCCCCATTTTTGACACTACAAAGCTGAGATGGCATTTGAGTTGCCAAATTTACAGATTATTCACTGGATGAATAGGCCTAAAAGCAAATAGCTCCTCTCCAAGGCTATATTCTAATGCATACAAGATAGTAGCAATACCCCCTTTCTGTCATGCATAGTATATCCTAGTGACTTTATATACAGGTTTAATAAACTGTCTTCATTTATGTATCTTTTAGAATGTCTGGATTTAATAAATACTTACTATTTTTCTGTTTTTATAACTTTATCCTCTGCAGGTTTTCTGGGCAACATCAATGCACCAATTTTCTCCATTTTACAGGTGGAAAAAATATTAAGGGATATGTGGGTGAATAATGGAGGAGACCAAGTAAAGCTGGAGCAGTGGAACTGTGAATCTGATTTCTTATATTTCCTCTCAATCTTTTAAGAGCCACACTTTCTCAGAGGTAAAATAAAAGAATGCTGTCTGAGGTCCTTTGGATCTTTCCCACTGGGTTTAGTGGGATAAAGGCAAGCCCAAAAGAATATGTCAGACTGATGCTTCATAGCAATTCCTGAAAAATCTATTTCATGCTCCTGGTGGGCCTTTTTTGTTGGTTTCTTGTGGCTTCCTTTCATCAGCAAAATGCTTGTAAAAACTCAAGTCTTCAGCAAGATACTGGTTTTGGTAAAACACTTGCTGGCAAATCTTTATCATGTAATAGACTGCAAGTTTGAGTCAAATGCAGAGGAAGTTCTATAAGAGGTGGTGATTCAGGCTCTCAGCTGGGAGAGGAGAGCTGTGTTGGTGTCAGATAAAAACTTACATGGTTATCCAAAATGATAGTTTCAGCAGAAACTCGTGAGACACGAGCAGGATGATAGTCCTGGCTTCTGGAGGGACTGTAAGGCATCCAGATCCAAATCTCTCCTCTGTCCTTAAGTGTCATTTTTTTTTTCCTTCCCAACTTCAAACTAATTGCCTATGAGAGAGGCATTTCCGGGAGCTCATCCATCCTACCTACTGAGAATACAAAGAATCACTCACTGATTACCACTCTTTTTCTCAATTGACCATGAGACAGCCTAGGTAATTAGCCTAAATCTTTACATAGCTAAACTTTCCTAAATTGTGACTTGCACCTTTGCCTTCTAAGATACTTACTTGTTCTCTTTTTATTTGTGAGAACTTGTGCAGAAAAGTAAAATTTATTTTTTTTTGCCTGCTCTGTGTACACAGAGGTTATTGGTAGGTGGAAAACAGACTCCCCCTCTAATTTATTACAGAATGATTAACACTGAGCTTAGACATTCAGGTTAATACTAATTGCATTATTTGTCCTGTCCTTACCATTACCTCATTTAATTTACAGAGGTTATTAAACCTATGCTCCACTGGTATAAACAAAAAGGTAGGAAACTTCATTACAGTGTAGCATGTATTGCCCTTCCTTTTATTAAGTGCCAGAGCTGGGAGTAATGGCTCTAAAGAGAAGCTCTAAAGAGAACTGGTTCTTTCCAGTGTTTTTGGAGCACAGCTGCATCCAGGCATCTCCAGCTTTTCTGCAGGCTGGTAAATATTCATTAAAGCCAGCAGAGTGATCAGGCTTATGAGAGACAGGTAGCTCTGAACTGCAGGGGTGTTTCAAGCTGTGACCATGCAATGCAGAGAGATTTGGGGGAAAGAAAAAAAAAAAAAAAGAGAAAATGGCAAGATGTTAAATATTTCACAAAATACACAGTGATGTTCTTCATCATGAGCTTTTTTAAAAATCATTTAAATCAGCCCCAGATGCTTAAGTCTACAGGTGCATACATAATGAGTCTACATGGTACTCTGACACCTGTGAAAGAAAAGTAAATACTTATTTTATTTTAGAAGAAATAAAATTACAATGCCCATCCTGTCAGAGTTACCACCTGCTGCAAACCTGATGCTGCAGGTTATTGTCAAGTGGAAATTTTCATATTTGGTCAGTAGGGTCAACAGCATGGGTTACCTGGAGGGGTCAGATATTACATTTAACAGTGAAAAATGCCACACAGATGGAGGAGAAATGTTACAGGAATTACAGTATGTGTGGGGTATGTGCAGCCTCATGGCTGGAAAATACAGAATGAAACAAAGGCACCAAAATGCTACTAATTTTAATATGCACATCTCTGCTTCTCCCTAATTAAAAAAAAATTAAAAATTAAAAAATAAAGCCATTATATTAGCATTTCTGGGCAGCGTTTAGAGTAGAAGCTGGATGGAAAGCCACCAGTGGAGCTGCTTCTAATTCATTTTAAAACAACAAAAGAAAAAACAAAACAAAACACAAAGAAATTCTTAAAAACTCCAAGGGAAACTGGCAAAATTACACAGGATTGGAAACAAAATTTCAGGTAGAAAGTTTGGTGTGGAAAAAAAACCTAATTAGCAGCTGGGGGACCCACTTGATGAGTTGCTGTTATCAACTAAAACCTCCAAAGCAAATGTTAATGTATTAATTAGAATCAGGGTAATAACCTCCTGGATTTCCCGGGGGAACCAAACCAAACCCAAAACAAGGCATTTTTAAAAAATTTCTGGATACAACTGGCTAAAAAGAAACATGGCAGCAAGGGAACCCTCCTGGTACTGATGCTTCATTTTCTGGGGTGTGTTTGTAGCACTTCTACCCTAAGAGTAACACAGAGAACCTTGTCTGGTTTGTCAGCATGGTGGAAGCTTGGGATCCAGAAGTTTATTTATCTATCTAAAAGATAAAACAATGTCTCTGTCCTAACTGGTAGCTTTCATCTCTAGAAGGAAGAGAAAGGTCCTTCATCAACTTATTTAGGCTGATTTCCAAAAAAAGGAAATAAAAAGGAAAGACCAGAGACTGATTCTCTGACCAGTCAGTATGAAAGCTCAAGAGTCAACAAAATCCCAGGTGGAGCCCTAGAGTGATGGCAAAGGAAGTGATATTCATGATCTAGCCTAAAAGACTGTTCTTCCCATCACAGGTTCATTTCTTCTAATTTTATTTTGCCTTCCATGATCCAAACCTTGGGGTTTTTTTGGTGCCAACCAAACCTCAGGCAAACTTGTATCTGAACCAGACCAAACCAGATATTTAAAAATTACATTCGAGACCAAAGGGATGGAATTCTTACAGACACTTAGAAACACTTGATTTATCTTCTGCAGTTTTCTACCATTTTGATTCTTGGAGTTGTGTTGCACATGTTTCTCAGAAAGGATTGAGAGAGAAGGAGGGAATTCTGGACCTTGTGGGAGAGCCAGGACCATAGGTGCAGCACTTCTATTCCTGTAGGGTACATCTTGGCTTTCCCAATAAAGATACAGCCCTTCACCTCTTCCAGTTCTGAGCCAGCCTGTGAGCTTTATATTTTCTATTAGTCAAAATAATATCGATCTTTTTTCTTTTTTTAATTAATTTATTTTTTATTTTGGGGCCTTAATGCAGTTCTGGTTCTTTGTCATTAGTCAGCTGGAACTGTGACAACAGCATCATCACTGTTCTCTGTCAAATTCCTCCCCCCAAAAAATCCCTTCAGCTGCTTTGGTAAGCTTCTACTTTTTCTGTAGAGACCCCTTGATATGCAAAATGTATGCCATGTTTTGATCAAAGGACTTCTTGTACTTAATGCAAATTTCAACACACAGCAGTCAAATGTGAATATATAGATCTAATCCTGAGCTCCACAGAGTGACACTGGGCCCATGGGACATCAGCCCAGCTAGCGAGGAGGGTGAGGATGATTGGTGAGGAATATTTTAACTTTTTAATTTCATTTTAAGGCTGTGTTAAGCTTTATCCATTTATGATAAGATTAACTAATGTTCTGTACCCCTATCATCTAAAAGGTTGCAATGACCACACTCAGGAAAACTTGTCTCTTTTTCTTTCACATTTTTGTCAAGATGGCAAAAAATGGCAAAAAAACCCCACCTTTCTGTGATCTTTTCAGCCACTTTAAGTGGCATATTAGACATCAGAGAACAGTTCTCTGTAAATGTATTTTCCAGCACAGAAGCAAATAAATGAAGCTGGGAAAAAAGACTCTTTTCTGTGGGTATGAATGTTCATTCATACCAGTCTCATATGCAGTGAATGATTTTGACTGTATGTGAATATTGATTCTTCTGATGTTTATTTTCCAGTCTCTGTTTATTCAACTGTAGGATCCACAAATTTATCATCCATCTGATTTTTATTCCAGGTGGAAGTAGTTCTGAGAGGACAATGTGACCAGTCACCTGGAAATCTATCCAGAATCAAGAAGACTTTGACACTACTTTGATTTGGATTTTTTGAGTGGGATACAGAGCTGGTACATATAATGATAGAATCACTTAGGATGGAAAAGACACAAGATTATTGAGCCCAACTCTTAACCCAACTACTATGTCCCACTAAACTATGGGACATCTACACCTTTTAAATCCCTCTAGGGATGGTGACTCCCTGTGCAGCTGGTTCCAGTGCTTGACAACACTTTCAGTGAAGAAATTTTTCCTTTAATCAAATCTAAACCTCCCCTGGTGCAACTTGAGGCCCTTTCCTCTCATTCTATCACTTGTTAGCAGGGAGAAGAGATGAAATCCCACCTCACCACAGCCTCCTCTCAGGTAGGTGTAGAGAGCAAAAAGATCTCAGCCTCCTTTTCTCCAAGCAACCCCAGTTCCCTCAGCCACCCCTTGTACAATTTGTGTTCCAGACCCTTCACCAGCTGCATTCCTTTTCTCTGGACATCCTCCAGCCCCTTAATGTCCTTGTAGTGAGGGGCCCAAAAATGAACCCAGGATTCACCAGTTCAGGGGGATGATCCCTGCCCTGGTCCTGCTGGCCACACCAGCCATGATGCTGGTGGCCTTCTTGGCCCCCTGAGCATATTGCTGGCTGATAGTCATTTACTGTCAACCAGCATCCCCAAAACTTTTCCCATATTCCTTTCCTCTGTGTTAGAGTATTGTCCCCATCTTCCCTAAAGCTGGAGCCTTGGAAATTCACTGATTCTGATTCTTGTTTTTCCCCTTTTCCCCCTCGTTTTTCTCCTTTTTCCCATTGTTTGTCCCCTTCTTTTCCCCCTCGGTTTTCCCCTTCTTTTCCCCCTCGCTTTTCCCCATTTCCCCCTCGTTTTTCCCCTTTCCCCTCTCGTTTTTCCCCTTTTCTACCTCGTTATCCCCTTTACCCTCTCGTTTTTTCCCCTTTTCCCCCTCGTTTTTCCCCTTTCCCCCTCGGTTTTCCCCTCTGCCCCTTTTGCTCTCTCACAAAAAAGTGAGGGGTGGGGGCTCAAACTGCTCCATCAGACCAGGCTTTGATACCTGTGTTGTACTGCCGGACACAGTAAAGAGGACATGTTCTCAGTTCCTGGGTGGGGTGAATATCCTTATCCTCTGTTCTGTTTCAGAGGCAATCTCCTTGCTTTATATTTTCTTCTTGCTAAAAAGAATTAAGTTGCTGACCTGTTTGAATTCATTTTTCGATGGCTGCACAGAGTCCCTGGTGTCTCCATGAAGTCATTACTTGGGCACCACTGAATGAGTGACCTCATGAACTTCAGTCAGCCAGGAGGTAGAAGGCTTCTGTCATTCCTTTAATTTGTTCATCCTGTGCTGCTTTGAAAGCTGAATTAAAGTGGAATAAAAGAGGATTGTTATTTTCTTGAGCTCAGGTCCTTGCTCTTCAGTTTGCCTAATTAAAAATTGATAATTTATTCTCATTTAGGATTCTTCAGATACTGCTCTTGCACAAAGTTTTGGGGGAGAATCTCTGCAATGGATAAAAGATGAATCTAATTATATTGGCAGATACGTTTAGAAGATAGTGAAGCACTGGAAAATACTTTCTCTGCAAAACTGTGAAACTTGTGGATATTCTGTTTCTATCCCTCCAGTGCACGGGCTGACAGACATTGGCACTTACACATTTGCAGTATGGGAAAAGAGTTTCTGCATGTCCTTCTTTTCCCTGTTTCACCCCATTCTACCCAGCAGCTTTCTCAGTGCAGGCACAGCAACTTTGCATCTCTTGGAGGTGTTCTGTGAAGTGCCTTTGTACCTGGCTACCTCAGTACCACACTTGAATTTATTTACTTTGTAGGAAGAATATTGCCCAAAAAACCCCAAAGGTTAAGAGGAAGACCCCTGTTTACTTGAAACACACATTAGCACATATCCTATGAAGAGAGGCTGAGGGAGCTGGGGGTGTTCAGGCTGGAGAAGAGGAGGCTCAGGGGAGACCTCATCACTCTCTACAACCCCCTGAAAGGAGGTTGGAGCCGGGGGGGGTTGGTCTCTTTTCCCAGGCAACTCTCAGCAAGACAAGAGGGCAGGGTCTCAAGTTGTGCCAGGGGAGGTTTAGGTTGGATATTAGAAAGAATTTCTTTATGGAGAGGGTGATCAGACATTGGAATGGGCTGCCCAGGGAAGTAGTGGATTCTCCGTGTCTGGAGATATTTAAAAAGAGACTGGATGTGGCACTCAGTGCCATGGGCTGGAACTGCAGCAGTAGTGGATCAAGGGTTGGACTTGATGATCTCTGAGGTCCCTTCCAACCCAGCCAATTCTATGATTCTATGAAACAGTGTTTTACTTTGGAGGATTAGATGAGTTGATTGCAGCACAAGTAGAAGAGAGTTCATACTTTGACCTCTGAATAATACACCACCTTCCCTCACAATTGTTTTCTTTTTTATCTTTATGCTGTCTGCCATTTCAGTTTGATGTAGCAAGCACTTGAAAATACAAACATTTCTCCTGGAGTCCTTTATTCTGAAAACAACTGCTGTAACAGGAAGATCACAGCCAGATCCATTTCAGTTTGCCCAAAGATTTTTTGTTCTTTCCAGCAATCTACTATTCTTTCATCAAAGTCATCCTAATAGTTTTAATTTTTATTGAACCAATTTTAAATGACTATTTGTCTTTATAATAGAATTATTGCACTGAATAAAGGCTGCTGTGGGATCAGCAAGAGTGGAGTGTTCTGAATTATGGATTTATCTTGCTAAAAAATCCAACATTTCTGTCTTACTGCCTCTTTAGAAAGTTATCTGGCTGCTTTGGGGTGCAGGAAGGGAAAGAGCCTTGTAAATCAGACGTGGATTATTTCTTAGTATTTATTTTAAATTTTTTTTTCTGTACACCACAATATTAACCTTGTAAGAGTATTATTTACCCATATAATGCCTATACAGGATATTCAATTGCCAAAGAGTTTCCATGTTAGAAGAAGCAGTGCAATGTTAGGTCTTTTATTCTACTATGAACTTCATGTGGGGTTTAATGCCATTTGGTGCTTTGATGCCTTCAATTCTAGTCTGTAAAATAGGTGTAATAATTTAATAGCTATGGGAAGATACTGGGAAAGATTCAGAAAAGAGAGAGAAGCTGCCTGAACATTGAAGAGAAAGTGTATAAACCAGGGTGGTTTTCTTCATACAGTTGTTTTCCTAACCCTCTTATCTGTATCTTAGGGAAAACCTCCTGCATTTCCAGTGAAGGACCTGAGTTGTAGATAATAGAGAAGCAAAGATTTCCTCACTGTTTTGTTTTGGGGTTGCTTGATCAGCTTCTGCTCAGACTTTTTCTAAAAGTCTGTTTATGTTTCTGTTTATCTTTTACCAAACTTCTGCAACAGGTGTAGGGGTTTTTCAAGCTCCTGTTAGTTACCCCAAAGCTGCTTTTCACTATGATTTAAATCAGATAGTGCAAGTGAAATGTAATAAAAATAATCAATAATTATATAAAAATATTTAATAAATACGTAATAAAAAAGACTGTTAAGCCATATGAGAGACTTCATTAAGTTCACACTGCAATCATATGTAAATATTCCTGGAAAGTTATGATGTTTGGGGAATATTTATATATATTATCATGGTTACTATTTGGTAAGGGGAAAAAGGCTGTTGAGGAAGTGAGAATTCCAGAATAATTAAAAGCTGTCTAGCACACTGAAAAGCATTGTCTTTGTTAAGGACCAAATTATACCAACAAGTAGAATAGAATAGAACGGAATGGAGTGGAATGGAATAGAATAGAATAGAAGAATAGAATAGAATAGAATAGAATAGAATAGAATAGAATAGAATAGAAAGAATAGGAGTTCCTGCATGCATAAAATGTGCATGTTGCAGCAGTGTTTTTACATGTGTGTACACACAATTCTGGTGTGCTAGCAAGAGGGGAAAATGCATATAGTAAATATAAAAAGTGCATGTAACTAGTGTGGAAAGTAGGATTTCATTGTAGTGTCATTAACTCTAAATAAAACCAACAGCATGTTTTAGAGAAGTTCTGAATTTATGGTGTTTTAATATTGCTAATTATACACTAAATAGATTCCTAAAGATTTCCAGAGTTCATAGATAAGAAAAGGGAAGCAATGTACTGAAAATCCCTTCAGAGAATGTGGCTTCTGCTTCTCTTTTTTTTTGCCGAGCTGTTTAGCCATAATACAATAAAATATGCAACAGTCTTTGATGTACCACTGGATCATTCTATAACTGAGTACTTTTCTTTCACAGAAGTTTATATTTTTAAAAAAATTTAATTAGTTTTACTGTTGTTGCTATTTTGCTCTGAAATGCATGTGTTCAGTCTTACAGTTGGATCTCTCTTTGTGAGTTGAAAAATTTTGAAACACTTTTTATCTTTTTCTAAATATACTCTATTATAAAAAAAAAAATCCAACTTGCAATTCTTGGTGCACAGATTACTGTCTTACCAGACTTGCTTTGAAATGGTACCTGAGAGACTGAACCTTGGAAATGTTTGAAAGCTGTGTTGTTCATGTGGGAAATTTATTTTTTCATCTTCATTGATGATTTAGATGAGGGGATTGAGTCCATCATCAGCAAATTTGCAGATGACACTAAGCTGGGGGGGAGTGTGGATCAGCTGGAAGGCAGGAGGGTTCTGCAGAGAGACCTGGACAGACTGGAGAGTTGGGCTGATTCCAATGGGATGGGGTTCAACACGGCCAAGTGCCGGGTCCTACACTTTGGCCACAACAACCCCATGGGAAGCTCCAGGCTGGGCACAGAGTGGCAGAAAGAGACCTGGGAGTTTGGGTCATCAGGAAGCTGAACATGAGCCAGCAGTGTGCCCAGGTGGCCAAGAAGGCCAATGGCATCCTGGCCTGGATCAGGAACAGTGTGGCCAGCAGGTCCAGGGAAGGGATTCTGCCCCTGTACTCAGCCCTGGGGAGGCCACAGCTTGAGTCCTGTGTCCAGTTCTGGGCCCCTCAGTTCAGAAAGGAGATTGAGGTGCTGGAGCAGGTCCAGAGGAGGGCAACTAAGTTGATGAAGGGACTTAAGCACATATCCTATGAAGAGAGGCTGAGGGAGCTGGGGGTGTTGAGGCTGGAGAAGAGGAGGCTCAGGGGAGACCTCATCACTCTCTACAACTCCCTGAAAGGAGGTTGGAGCCAGGGGGGGGTTGGTCTCTTTTCCCAGGCAACTCTCAGCAAGACAAGAGGGCACGGTCTCAAGTTGTGCCAGGGGAGGTTTAGGTTGGATATTAGAAAGAATTTCTTTATGGAGAGGGTGATCAGACATTGGAATGGGCTGCCCAGGGAAGTAGTGGATTCTCCGTGTCTGGAGATATTTAAGAAGGGACTGGATGTGGCACTCAGTGCCATGGGCTGGGAACTGCAGCAGTAGTGGATCAAGGGTTGGAGTTGATGATCTCTGAGGTCCCTTCCAACCCAGCCAATTCTATGATTCTATGATTCTATGAAAGATAGAAATGTTAAGTTTAGATAAAATATTACATGGAGTTTGGCAACAGAGCTCCTGGAATTTCAAGTTCATTTGTAATTTCCCTACAGTGGAGAGAACACCCTTTCTCTAGGGCTGGTGAATATTTGGAGCAGTTTTATTACATCTAACAGAAAGGATGAGAAAGTTCACAGCCCTGGGTCTGAGTGTCCAGCCCTTGCACCACTTCAGTCAATCTCTGCCTGAGAAGTAGCCCATGGGAAATAAAAAATAAAAAGAACCAATTCAATAGCAATAGCAGTGTTATTTTTAAGCCACTGTGCTGAACAATGTCCCCTCAGTAAAAATAATACAAATACTAAACTATTGACCACAATAAATGAGGACTGGTTTAGAGTCCATTAGGCTTCTGTTGTCTTCCTCACACTGCAGCTGTGGTTTCAAGTATTCAAATAACTGGAAAGTCACCTGTGGAATATTTGTTGTCCTTAAATACAGGCTTGGTGATGTTTATTTTTAGGTACATACAACAATCCTTCATTATTTTGCCTTCTTGCTCTAAATTGAAGTATTTGTCTTGAATTTCAAGAGACATACTTGATACATTCATACATGAACTAAAATAAACCAAAGTGATCCCACAGAGGAAGAGATTACTATAGGAGAATGGCTTTTACTACTGTTAAGCCAGCCAAATATTTGCAGCTTTGCAATGATTCATCCTTTTTCCTCTCTTGTTCAGCAGTATTTTGGAAGAACAGACTAAGGAAGTAGATAATGATACTCCTAGTCCAAAAGAAGGTCAAGTCCTTTTTTGGTGATTTATTTTATCTGAACCAAATCCTTCATTGCCATAACGTGTCCACAGAAGCAAGCAGCACTGCCCTTATTTATCCCAGCTGAGGATCAAGCCCTTTATTTTATGCTTTTATTCATATTTATATTAGAATAAATACTACTATTTAACATTCATTATTGTTTTTATAAAAGGAAATACTCAGGCCTGAAGACATATCCTGAGGAAAATGTGGCAACTGGGACCATCCTGCTATCATCAGCCTCTTCCTGGCATGAGCCTCGTCTTGAATTGATCAAATTCAACCAATTCACTTCCCAGTCCTGCTCAAAGGTGTGTAATAAACTATTCGCAAGTGAGAAACCTTCTTGTAGTAGCCACCATATGTTTTCTGTGATATTATGTGTGTTTGCCTTTTTCCCCTGGTTGCACTTTAGGTTAAACCTAAACCTCCCTTCCCTTCTTCAGAACCCTCCTGTTTTACATCTACAGGCAGCAGCCAGTTCCCCTTTCTGTCTTTGAGGTGTCTCCACCCTCTTAAGTTAATTTCTAATTCACTTTTGTGTCCTTTCTCTTCGACCCTCTGCAATGCAAAAACATCAGTCCCACCTGATGGGAGTCACTAAGTGTTTCTCTTTGAAATAAAAATTAGCTGTAGTGTTTGGGTTTGTAGTGTTTGTAGTCCCAGGAGACTGTACAAGCAGCTCTGTAGGTTTATCTTCCTTTGTCCTTATAGTCCTCCAACACCCTACTAAAACAACACCTCCAAAAAATGCAAAATTCCCTTATGGCAAAAGGGAAGAGCCCCAAGAGCCCAGGTAGATGTAACTCCAGAGAGGGTTTAGCCCTGAAAACTGCATACATCAGAGAATCATGGATTCATGGAACAGTTTGGGTTGGAAGGGACCTTTAAAGATAATCTGGTTCCAACCACTTGACCAGGTTTCTCAAAATCCAACCTGGCCTTTAACACTTCCCAAAGTGGGACAAAGTACACCACAGCTTTACACTGCCCTGCAGGGTGCCCAGGGATCACTCACTGTGGCAGGTCCATTCAGTATCTTGCAGTTTCCCTGATGGAGCAGAGTTCTTTGGGATGGGGTTTTAAGATGCTGAGTCCTCAACATTAATACAGATAAAGTATTCTTGTTCCTTGCTTATCCCTCTAGCCCCATGCTGCTACAGCTGTATCAGTAATGGTGCTTCAGGGGCTGGGTGGGAAACTGGATTGTGGAGCTTGGTTGGCTTAAAAAACCATCAGCCAGTTTTCTTAAATATAACTAGAAGGTGCAAGATTAATGCACACAAATGTACATCTCAGTTGCATATGCCAGCAGGGAGGAAAAAACCTTGAGATTTACTTCACTTTATTTGCTTCTCTTGCTCAGAGTTGAACAGAAGCACCAGGTTTTAATAAAATAAATACTCTTGTTACTGATCCACCTCTTTGTGTCTAAAATTAAAACCAAATTCAGACCTTCATGTCCAGAATGCACCAAAGACAAGCACTGCATCCAGGCAATTGAGACCAAGAGGGTCATTTTCAGAAAAACAGTTTTATCCACAGCTTCTACCTGTGTGTTTCAGTAATACCTGCACTTTTGGTGATGTTTCATCTGAAGAGCTCAAAGATATTTAAGCATTATAGATACAGGTTTAGCTGCACTGATAGTGATTTCTGAAAGCTAAGAAGGATTCCCATCTGCAGGCACGCCAGGTGGTACCTCAACAGATAAAACATCCCTCTCAAGGTCAGAGAAAGGAGGCAGTGGCAAAGCTGGAAAAGAACTTTGTGAGGTGAGTTTAATATGTGCTGATAGCAGCCAGCTGCCTTGCTCCAATTTCCTGCTTTTTTAAATTTAAAGGATCTTTCCATTTTGACATGCTGTCCATGTTTCTGTAAGGAGAAATGTCTAACTTATAACTAAGTCCCTAAAAAGTTCTGAAAAGAGAAATTATAACTTCAGTACTTGCAGAGACATTGCTGTGCCATTACAGGCAAGGGGCAAACTTGGCCTTTAGGTTAAGTAAAAAACAATGAGTTAAAAAAACTTGGGACAATGGCCCTAATATGTGCTTTAACTTTTGGACATCCCTGAAGTGGTCAGGCAGTTGGATTGCTCTAAATCCATTCCAATGGAAATATTCTTCTCTCTCCTCTCTTCTCTTCTCTTCTCTTCTCTTCTCTTCTCTTCTCTTCTCTTCTCTTCTCTTCTCTTCTCTTCTCTTCTCTTCTCTTCTCTTCTCTTCTCTTCTCTTCTCTTCTCTTCTCTTCTCTTCTCTTCTCTTCCTCTTCTCTTCTCTTCTCTTCTCTTCTCTTCTCTTCTCTTCTCTTCTCTTCTCTTCTCTTCTCTTCTCTTCTCTTCTCTTCTCTTCTCTTCTCTTCTCTTCTCTTCTCTTCTCTTCTCTCTTCTCTTCTCTTCTCTTCTCTTCTCTCCTCTCCTCTCCTCTCCTCTCCTCTCCTCTCCTCTCCTCTCCTCTCCTCTCCTCTCCTCTCCTCTCCTCTCCTCTCCTCTCCCCTCCCCTCCCTTCCTATCCTCTCCTCTTTTCTCCTCTCCTCAAAACATGGGAAATCCAGAAGTCCAAGGTGTGGAGAGTAAAGTAGAAATCTGTACTCTTTTCCATCGTCCATAAATTTCCATTGGAGTTGCACAGTAATAGTAAAGGGAGAGTAAAAACTTCAGCAAGGTGCCTTAGATATCTTTGATTCCCTCTGACTCCCTCTATATTAGCTACCTGACAATGGCACTCAAAAGATATTTATAAAAAAAAAAAAAAAAAAAAAAAAAAAAAAGAGTAAATCACAGATTCCATCCCAGATGAGAAAACACAAAAATTACTACAGTAATGGGTAAGCAGTATTTCACCTATCTACTGCCAGCTGTGGTAGGGATACCCCATTCTTCTCTAGCTGTAGGTGATACACAAGTCTTCTTGTCATACCCAAAAAAATCCATCCCTCTTTGAGGTCATACAGAAGAATGTCTCAAAATTAATAGATCATCAAGCCTTGTGAAATATTCAAGAAGGTGAAAAAATATTTCCCCATGGCTGATCCTCTCATTTATGTGATCTTGAAGTGCCTTTTTTCTTCATCCTTTCTTACAGAAGACCACAAGTAACTTCATCTCCCCCAGAGGGACCTGAACATATTAAAAGGTCACTGCTAGATCATAGTGAATTAACTTTTAAAAAAAAGTATCTCCCTCAGCTCCCAATCATGGCATATTAAAGCTGTAATAAAACCCATGCACAGTTTACCTGCATGACTTTTGTTTACCATTTATATTTGCATACTGCAAAACAGAGTCATTCTTCTCCCATACAGCCACTTGTTCTTGCTAGTTTTATACTTGTTGAAGCCATAATAGTGCCAAAGCTTGCAAGGAAATATTTAAACACTAATTAACTTCTTCATTCTGTGTGTGGGCAGACCCCTTGTTTCCCCCGGAGCACAACTGATTTTCAAGATATTTATTTGGGATTTCAGGGTGTTTGCAGACTGTGTAAGGCTCCCAATGTATGTGTTGGTATGTGTGTGGGATGCCTCTGGCTGTATTTGCCCACAGCTGAGCCTGCAAGACATTCCCCTCAGAACAGGCAAGTTTTCCAACAAGAATGTTTAAAATTATCTCTTATTTTATTTCAGTCACTAAATAAAAGTGCAAATCTCATGAGTGTTCCATCAAGCCATGTTACAGTGGCACAATAAATGCCTGTCTCACCTTCTGGCTGTAAGCACCTAGAGGAAATCATCTGGAAAGTTTTCAGCATCTGTCCAACACAAGTTCAGCCTGGAGCAGTCACCTTCTATGGAGGTTTTCCCTTTAGGTTTTCCCAATAAACAGATCTGCATGGTACTCTTGCTCACACTAATCTGATTATCTCTGGGAGGTGGTTAAGCATGACCAGAATTTGTATTAGTGTTCACTAAAATTATTTGTATTTCCATACTCCCTTCCCATTCAGCTTTGCCTTAGAAGTCATCTCTGCTTTGACACCTAAGAAACGGCTCAAAGAACAATCTTGAGATTCTACACTGAAACTGCATAAAAAAATATATTCAGAGAAAGAAAGTTATTAATGCAAAATTAAGCCTTCAAAATGTGGAACTTACTGGCATTATGAAGAGTTTTTAAGATGGTTTGTTTGGGATGACTGTGGAAGTGGCTGTGACTCAAATAATTCAGTTTATCATGTATAAATCTTTCTACCCTAGAACTGCCTGGATGGACCAGCAATGGGCCTTGAGCACACCTCTTTGTAGAAGTTTCCTCTCCTCCCACAGGGCACTTCCAGGGGAAGAAACAGGCCACAGATTTGTGGACATGAAGAAATCATGGAGAAGCCAGGGATGCTCATGCACAGTTCAGGTGGAACTGCAGCCACCAAACTTCAGGCACAATAGTTATGTTCCTTACTATTTAGGGGTAAGATGTAGGCACTTCAGGGAGAAGAAGGTGATGGGAGCCACCTACACTTCAGACAGCTGAATTTGGGACAGATGAGCTCCACCCTTTGGGACTAATCCCTGTTTCCAGCCCCAAGGAATGCCAAGGTAACACAGAAGGACTTGTTGTTTCACGCCTGCCCGAGGGGTGACTGGAGACACATAGGAGGAGATTAAATCATCCCAGCTGGTGTTAACTTCTTCATATACCCCAAGTACCCCCTCAGAGCAAAAGCAGGGTGCTGCATGGACCTTCACCTTCTGCTGCTGCTGCAACCCCCAGCACACAGACTCCTATAAGGGCTTCTGCTCACCCCGATGTTTCAAAGTCCAGACCTGCCCTTTTTTAAGGGAGAAAAGACCCATCCCTGACTTTTAAATCAGTTTTCCCTTTGATTTACTTTGTTCTATGTGATTTGTTGGAAGACTTCAAAAGGAGACACGTTTGTAACAGATTTCCAGCAGTGACATGGGAAAAGCCAAGCATTAACCTTAAATGTTTTTTCTCCTTGTTAGGTTGCACTCAGTAGTGCATGGTTGAGAGAGAGCAGGAAATTACATATTAAATGTTAGCAGAATCGGATGTTTAGGCTTTTATTATCACTTGATAAACCCATGTAAATCCCATTAATGCTGAGAGGAGTTATATGTGTCTATCAGGGGAAAAGAGAGACAATTTGCTCTCGAGTGCATGAAGCTAATTAAAAATTTAAGAGCATATAGTACATAATTATATTGATTAATGCCTCTGAATGAAAAATGCCAGATGAGCAGAAATGCTGATGCAGAACAGGAGGAACTCTGGCTGCCTCTGCACAAAGCCTGCTATGAACAGTCCCTCTATTCAGTGCTGGGCCTTGGGGGTTCCTGGGAATGGGCATTTTGATGGCTGTGACCTTGGCCAGGACCTGCAGGGCAGAAAACAATGCAGGGAAAGACAAGAGGACAAGCCTTGGCACCTACAAGCTGGTTTTCCATCCTCTGCTGGGCTTCTTTCTGTCAGTATTTTACTATGCAACTGGTGGTTTTGCTCATCTGGGGGAGAAAACACCAATCCCCACCTTCTGCTTCCTATATAATAATTTTTTATTTCACAAATCTGTCTTAGAGCCACGTTAGAGTCAATACTGTAAGGAGTCACTGATCTTTGTTGGAGAGACAGAGATGGTTTGGTTGTAGTGCTTGTAACCTCACCTCAGAGATCCTGTGGTTTCTGAAGAACTCAGCCTGTTCTCAGCTGAGTTTTTGCATAGGAAAGCCTTGGACAGTGGCTTTGCTTTGAAGAGCTGAATTCTCTTCTATTCTATGAATAAACTATGAATTTGGTACTGAAAGGGGCTGCATCCAGTTGGCAGCCGGTCACTAGTGGTGTCCCCCAGGGATCAGTATTGGGCCCAGTTCTGTTCAATATCTTTATTGATGATTTAGATGAGGGGATTGAGTCCATCATCAGCAAATTCGCAGACGAAACTAAGCTGGGGGGGAGTGTCAATCAACTGGAAGGCAGGAGGGCTCTGCAGAGAGACCTGGACAGACTGGAGAGTTGGGCTGATTCCAATGGGATGAGGTTCAACACGGCCAAGTGCCGGGTCCTGCACTTTGGTCACAACAACCCCATGGGGAGCTCCAGGCTGGGCACAGAGTGGCTGAGAGCAGCCAGGCAGAAAGGGACCTGGGAGTCTGGATTGACAGGAAGCTGAACATGAGCCATCAGTGTGCCCAGGTAGCCAAGAAGGCCAATGGCATCCTGGCCTGGATCAGGAACAGTGTGGCCAGCAGGTCCAGGGAAGGGATTCTGCCCCTGTACTCAGCCCTGGTGAGGCCACACCTCGAGTCCTGTGTCCAGTTCTGGGCCCCTCAGTTCAGGAAGGAGATTGAGGTCCTGGAGCAGGTCCAAAGGAGGCAACCAGGCTGGTGAAGGGACTCGAGCACAGATCCTATGAGGAGAGGCTGAGGGAGCTGGGGGTGTTCAGCCTGGAGAAGAGGAGGCTCAGAGGAGACCTCATTGCTCTCTACAACTCCCTGAAAGGAGGTTGGAGCCAGGGGGGGTTGGTCTCTTTTCCCAGACAACTCTCAGCATGACAAGAGGGCACGGTCTCAAGTTGTGCCAGGGGAGGTTTAGGTTGGATATTAGAAAGAATTTCTTTAGGGAGAGGGTGATCAGACATTGGAATGGGCTGCCCAGGGAAGTAGTGGATTCTCCGTGTCTGGAGATATTTCAAAAGAGACTGGATGTGGCACTCAGTGCCATGGTCTAGCAACCGCAACGGTGGTTCAAGGGTTGGACTTGATGATCTCTGAGGTCCCTTCCAACCCAGCCAATTCTATGATTCTATGATTCTATGAATCTATAAAACAATTATTTGTCCCTGCCCAAAGGACAGCACGTGCTGGACACGTGGATGGAGAGTGGCTTCTGTGCAGATAAAAAGAGGAAGTCTCAGACCCTGGCACAAAGGTGATGAGCACAGTTCCAAGGAAAAGCACCAGGAAAGAATTTTTTCATTATTTGATTCTTCTCAAGGGTAAGAATCTTTGTAAATAAAGAGCATAGGGCCAAAAATATGCCCATCTCTGCTAGAGGTTTCACACTCACCTATAAAAAAAATCACAGGGAATTAAAACCTCCTATTTTAAGTTCGTGCTTGTTCCTGACAGTCCTGATGAAATTGCTAGAACTTAGTCCAGGGGCAGGTGCACATCCCAATTTCCTAGTGCAACTGTCAGCTTATTCCCATTTTTTTCTAATCCTTCTATGGTTTCAGAAAGCCCCAGCAACACAAAAAAACCCAACCTTTAAAGTTTCTGCCATGTGATTTACACTCTTACAGCCAACACTGGTTTGAATTTCGCATCTGTTCTTGAAGTGAAAGTTGAACTGATCTTTTTATTTATTTTTTTTTAAGAGATAAAAGAGCAGCCACTGAATTAATAGTAGGTCAGTATGACATATTTTAAAGCGTGGTCTGGCATTTATGTGGAGAATCTCCTTTCCTCTTCACCACCACCCACAAATGCCATAGCAACCACATTGCAGAGGGGCTAAAATGCACGCACAGTTTAACGTGCTCTGAGATGAATGCACTTCTTGTTTTACCATTGTGATGATGAATTCATTTCAGCTGCAGCCACTGGGTAGTCAAAAGCTTAGTTCCCACTGAAGAGCAAATAAACAAACAGCTCAGATTCTGCCTTTTTGGAATTTAGCTGCTATGTAGAATTCAGCTGTGTGGGCAATTAACTAAAAGGACCTCAAATTATACGTTGCACTTGCACTTGCACATCAGCTTTTAGAAGTGCCAGAAGAAAGCAGTCTTTAGAGTGAACACAAGGTTCAACCCAAAGAAGCAACCATTTGTTGAGAACTTCAGACAGAACAATACTTGTTTATTCACCAGTGTTTGCACATTTAAATAGTGCATGCAATTATTCTTAAGTATAATGGCCTGACTTTCAGCAATGTTTGGTAAAGCTTGTGCAAGTCATTAATTTGCTGCAATTACAAATCTGCAGTGAGCACTGAGATGGCTTGCAAAACACAGGAACATTGCTTTTAACACATCCTTATGATGTGTTAAAGACACTTTAAAAGTGTGCTAAAGCATCCAGCTTGTTCTTTGACATGTGCTTTATTCACAGCTTATTCCCCCCATGAAAAGCCACCTCCAATAGTGTGGGTTTTTCTCAAATACTGCCAGGATCACACTTTGTTACACCCACTTCCAGCTTCCCCATCTCCCTGTTTATCACTCCCAGGCATTAATTGTTCCATGCTCATAAGGATCATTAGTCAAATATTTCCCTCAAAACACTGGCGTACATATAGTCCATAGACATCTCTAAATCCAAGAACAAATTGTTCCTGTTACGTATCAACCCATGATTTTCCTCCTTCTCTTTTTGTTTCCAGACACCTCCCAGTAGAGCTGAAGAAGGAAAACCCAGGCACATGAACAGGGAGGGACTGCTCAGGGCAGCATCTGCAGCCAGATGGAGTCAGCCTGATGTTCACCACCCCTGTCTGACCTTTGTTTAATGTCACATTTGGCCACTGCCCTTTGAAGTGATGGGATAAGAGGTCTCCAGAAGGGGCAGGTAGGACAATGGAAATAAATGCTGCTGAGACAGGGGCGTAGTAAATAAAAGTTGTTGTAGCATTATTAGTATTATTGTTTTAATGATATTCCTATGGAATTTATTATATTTATAATAAATTAAGTATATTACCTTACAAAATATATAATTATGCCTATACTTAATATTATCACATTTGTTGTAACATTATTAGCATTATTGTTTTAATAACATTCCTACGGAATGTATTATATTTATAATAAATTAAGTATATTGCTATATAAAATATAATTATGACTGTGCTTCATATTACCACATTTATAAAATTATAAAATACTTAATGTTGTTATTTAACTTCATTAAAGAACTGTTATTTTAACTTATTCTCATGTACAGCATTCAAATATGTTGCTGCTCTCCAGCCTTCCCTTTTTTCTCACACTCATACTGGTCAATGCATAATCCTTCCTTCATCTGGAGGCAAAAGGCACAGCAGTGTTCTTGCTTGAGCCTGCTATCTTTGTCTTTTCCTTTATTTTCTCTCTTGAGAGATTAGATGAGAGCTTTGAAAGGGCTTGTTCTGAGGCAGGCGATGCCACCAGATTCAGATCTCTAAAACAATGCAACATTTCTTGGCACCAGGATCAGAACAGAGGCAAAAACCACAGAATGAAAACAGAGCTGGAGGATCCTGGACCCAAATTCTTTGCCCACATTCACAGTCAAAAGCTGTTGTGCTACAGGCTCCCAGTCCCTGGCTTGGAGGACCTGGCAGAGTGTGCCTGAGCCAGGTTGGACCAGACCCTGGGATTTCTCTTTGAGAGAAAGGTCAGTGTGTTCCTCACCTGTGGTGGCAGGACATGGCCAAGGTGTGCAGGTGGTGTGTCTGGTGGCATGGGACAATCTGTTGGGTAGACTGAAGACAACTTCTGCCACTGGTTTGTCCCTGGAGGTCCTTGGATCGGTGTCCAGCCACCCCATAGCTGTCCTTTGACCAGCTAAACAAAGTACCTTGCATCTCTCCCTGCAAGTCATCTTTCTCAAATTTGTGTGCATTCTTGTGTCTCCTTCTTGAATTGTCTTCAGCTTTTCAACATCCTGCTTGCTTTATGGACACAAGAACAGGGCATGATGTGTCTGCAGCACTTTCAGAGGAGGGCGGGAATATTTTTCAGTCTCTGTGTCTGGCAAGATCCTGGAGCAGATCCTCCTGAAGGCTCTGTTAAGGCAAGCAGATAACAGAGGGGTGATTGGTGACAGCCACCAAGGGCAAGTGGCTTTTTACAATGGGGTCACAGGCTCTGTGGACAAAGGCAGAGCCACAGACATCATCTACCTGGACCTGTGCAAAGCATTCAACAGTGTCCCACACAACATTCTGATCTCTGAAATGGAATGATATGGATTGAATGGGTGGAACATCCATGGAATGAATCATAGAATCATAGAATAGGTTGGAAGGGACCTCAGAGATCATCGAGTCCAACCCTTGATCCACTACCGCTGCAGTTCCCAGCCCATGGCACCGAGTGCCACATCCAGTCTCTTTTGAAATATCTCCAGGGACGGAGAATCCACTACTTCCCTGGGCAGCCCATTCCAATGGCTGATCACCCTCTCTGTGAAGAAATTCTTTCTATGAGGAACTGGCTGGATGGTCACACACAAAGAGTTGTGATCAGGGGCTCAATGTCCAAATGGAGATGTGTTATGAGTGGTGCTCCTCAGGGGTTGGTGCTCAGACCAGTGCTATTTGCCCATCTTTGTTGGTGACATGGACAGTGGGATGGAATGAACCCTCAGCAAGTTTGCTGATGACACCAAACTGTGGTGAAGTCAACATAGAGGGAAGGGATGACACCCAGAGGGACCTTGACAGGCTGGAGAAGTGGGATTGTGCAAACTGCATGAAGTTCAACAAGGCCAAGTGCAAGAATCTACACCTGGGTCAAGGTAACCCCATGCACGAATATGGGTTTGGAGGAGAAAGGATTGTGGACAGCCCTGAGGAGAAGAACTCAGGGATGGTGGTGGACCAGAAGCTCAACATGAGCTGTCAGTGTGAGCTTGCAGCCCAGAAAACCAACTGGGTCCTGGGCTGCATCAAAAGAAGCACTGACAGCAGGTCAAGGGAGGTGATTCTCCCCCTCTGCTCTTGTGAGACCCCACCTGGAATTCTGTGTCCAGTTCTGGAGTCCCCAGCATAAGAAGAACACAGAGCTCCTGGGCTGTTTGCTGAGGAGCAGCCTGGCCTAGTGAGAGGTGTCCCTGCCCATCCATGGGGGTTGGAACTGGATGATCTTTAAGGTCCCTTCCA
Source organism: Calypte anna (assembly GCF_003957555.1). NCBI lineage: Eukaryota > Metazoa > Chordata > Aves > Apodiformes > Trochilidae > Calypte > Calypte anna. The sequence goes on from NC_044245.1 coordinate 147,233,095, forward strand.
ACCCAAACCATTCTATGATTCTATGATTCAGGCAGCACAATCTTCCTCTTCTCCCTGGGCTTCCCCTTCTTATACACGTGCAGATGGAGTCAGTTAATGGACAGACATGTACACACTACAACTTAAAACCCTTTTTTTGTCATGGCTTTCCAGTGCAGGAAAGCTACAGCCCCCACCAGGCAGTATCTGTCTTCTTTCTCCAGTCTTGTGATTTAACTTGGTTGTACTTCAGATTACCAACTACCTGTTTGTATCAGTTATCTGAATTCCTTCTTTTTTACCATTTTCCCAGCCTTTTTCATCTGAAAAATCTGTTGATAATGATTTAAAGTTTTTTTTTCCCCTAAGTTGTTGCAATAGCAGAGAGCCAAGAACCAGTCCCTATGGGATCTCTCCAAAACCACACCCACTCAAAGAAAATTTCTCTGGTTGTAATTATATTAGAGATCTGAAGTTAGCCAATTCTTAATCTATTTTATGTGTTTTACAGTGGTTTTTATTGTTTTAGTTACTTCATCAACATGCTGCACTGCTACAAGGCACATTTCTTACAGAAGCCTAAAATCAGAGCCTTTATCAGCCAAACTTGTAATCTAAAGACCTGAATTAAAAACCATAGAATCAGAGGACTGTTTGGGCTAGAAGGGACCTCAAAGAATGAATAGTTCCAATCCCCTTCTCATGGGTGGGACACCTTCCACTAGACCAGATGGCTCCAAATCCCATCCAACCTTGGCCTTGAGTACTTCGGGGATGGGGCAATCACAGCTTTCTTGGAAAAAAAAACCCAAAACATTTCTTCCTAACATCTAACCTGTATCTCCACTTTTCCACTTCTAAAGCCCTTACTCCTTGTCCTGTCACTCCATGCCCTTATAAAAAGTCCCTCCAGAGCTTTCTTGTAGGTCCCCTTCAGCTATTGGGTAGCCAGTAGATAAGATCTCCTCAGAGCCTTCTCTTCTCCATGCTGAACAACCCAAACTCTCTCAGATTGTCTTCACAAGAGAGATGCTCCAGTCCTCTGATCATCTCTGTGGCCCTCCTCTGACCTCACTCCAACAGCTCTGTGTCCTTCTTGTGTTGAGGGCTCCAGAAATGGACTCAGTGCTCCAAGTAGGGTCTGCTGAAAGTGGGGCAGAAGAGGAGCATCCCCTCCCTTTTGCCCCACTCTTCTTTTGATGCAGCCCAGGGCCCTGTTTGCTTTGTGTGCTGCAGGCACAGGTTGGTGTCTCATGTGGAGCTTCTCAGCTCCTGTACTCAGCACTGGTGAGGCCACACCTCGAGTCCTGTGTCCAGTTCTGGGCCCCTCAGTTCAGGAAGGAGATTGAGGTGCTGGAGCAGGTCCAGAGAAGAGCAAGGAGGCTGTGAAGGGATCCAGCACAAGTCCTGTGAGGAAGGGCTGAGGGAGCTGGAGGTGTTCAGGCCGGAGAAGAGGAGGCTCAGGGGAGACCTTATCACTCTCTACAACTCCCTGAAAGGAGGTTGGAGCCAGGGGGGGGTTGGTCTCTTTTCCCAGGCAACTCTCAGCAAGACAAGAGGGCACGGTCTCAAGTTGTGCCAGGGGAGGTTTAGGATGGATATTAGAAAGAATTTCTTTACTGAGAGGATGATCAGACATTGGAATGGGCTGCCCAGGGAAGTAGTGGATTCTCTGTGTCTGGAGATATTTCAAAAGAGACTGGATGTGGCACTCAGTGCCATGGTCTAGCAACCGCAACGGTGGTTCAAGGGTTGGACTTGATGATCTCTGAGGTCCCTTCCAACTCAGGCAATTCTATGATTCTATGATTCTCATCAACCCAGACCCCCAAGCTCCTCTCCTCAGAGCTGCTCTCAATTCATTCTCCACCCAGCCTTGTGTTTGTGCTTGGGATTGCCTTGAGCCCTGTGCAGGACCTTGCACTTGACCCTATTACCTTAATGAGATAACAGGAGGTACCTCCCCTACTGCACAGCAGTGTAGTGCAGGGACACCCATAAAAGAATTCAAATGCTGTGTTTGAGCTCCATGTAGCAAGGTGGGCACAGCTGTTGGGTGCCAGATAAAGAACCTTTGTCCCCTGCTGTCCCCTGCTGCCCTGCTCTTGGCAAGGTGAAAGGATGCTGCAGATGGTGCCGCTATTTACACCATCCACTGAGAGACATCCTGGAGAGGAGTCTGACTTCCCAGGACCCCTTTGCAACCAGAGACTCTTTTGTTTGTAACTGCCTAAAGGATTTGCAAGCCAAAGGTGTTTTTAAAAATTTCTGGCGTGCTGGAGGCAATCTCAGCCTTCCAGTCAGCTCTCAGCAAAGTGCTCTCCTCTTTCTGATGCACTTGGAGGGCAACATGGGTGGAATGAAATGTTGAGGTTGGTTGTTTATTCTCTCTTCCCTGAGTGTTTGGTGTGATCTTTATCAGGGTATGAGGTTGATCATATTGTCTTTTTTTTTTTTTTTTTTTTTTTTTCTCTGTAGCAGCATCTTACATGGTATGCTCCTAATGTATTTGTCTTGCCAGAAATGAATAAATAGGGTTTAGGTCATGGTACGAATCTTTAGTTACCTCTAAGTGATATGATCAGTACAAATTTAGTCATGTCCTTGGTTGCAAAATGGGTAATTCAGAGTTGTTCTTTTCCAAAACAACATTTGATGTCAGAGAAGGGACCCATGGAATCATACATAGACTGTAAATTCATGTCTTTGCAGCAGCAGCCTTGAATCTCCTGACTTCCACAAATTATATATACATGCAAAATTAAACAATTGTAATCTGAATTTTGGGTTGGGAATGAACAGGATGTTAATGAGATAATGTCTAGGCATGATAAGGTCTCACTTCTTGGCATCCGGATGCATAGCAATGTCTGCTGCACTGCCTATTTAAAAGCACAAACTCTAATGATACCTTTCCAGTATTCCATACCTATTTATTTCCACACATTTATCAGGATTGGGTTATTTATAGTTTCAACATTTCTTAGTGTACATAAGTTTCATTTAATGCTTATCAATAAGAAATATAAAGCTTGAAGGACAATTAGAAAACAGGAAACACTGAAGCAGAGGGAGGCTAAGTCACCAAGGACAAAGCTCTTCCACTGGAAATGTTATCTACTGACTAAAAGGGGCTCATTTGCTGTGAAGCCCAAAACCACTTTCAGGTTCAGCTTGATTGCCAAAGGGAGGATTGTTTGGCAGCAACAAGCAGAACAGAAATCATTACAGGAACAAAATAGGAAGGCAAGATCTCTGCAAGCAGGCTTTACCACATGCAAACGTGCATGAGAATGCAACTGGGGGAGGCTCTGAATTGCAGGAGCCTGTGCCCACCAACACCCATCCCAACCTCATCTCACCAGGGGCAGCCACCCAGCACGAGGTGGTTCAGAGATTTTTCTCTGAGTTCTTATCATGCAGCAAACTATTTGGGGTGGAGTTCAGTAATATAAATAAAAAAGAACATCTGCTCTGGAAGGGTGAGTGGGAGGGTCAGTGATGAGATGGAACAAGTCCTCTCCTGGTGATGCTCTCACTGGGACCACCTGAAGATGCTTTTGCTGCTTGGGGGATTTGGTCCTGCTGAGAGCAGGAAGCATGAGGCAGAAATTCTGTGTGAGCTGCAGTTTTCTGCCTCCTTTGATCTGCAGAAGGGATTGGAAAAAAAAAGTTGTTGCTGCTTCTGCTAATCGTTAATCACTCTGAAAACAAACCTGGCCTTGCAGAACTGTGCAGTCAGAGCACTGGGGAAATTAGGGAGAGGGAGAAAGTGTTCAGAGGGTTTCTAGATGGTCAGATGTCTCCAGTTTGGGGGTTCCTATATTTTGCTTGTGTGATTATCTTAGAATCATAGAATGGGTCAGGTTGGAAAGGGCCTTAAAGATCATCTGGTTCCAACCCCCCTGTAGGGCAAGGACCCTTCCCTCTAGACCAGGTTGCTCAAAGCCCCCTCCAGCCTGGCCTTGAACACATTTTATTGCAGAGTCATAAATTACACTGGTGAGAAGGTTTTTGCACAATCTGCATTTCACTTTGGACAATTACATCCAAATACTTCCATTAATTATTCTTGGCTCACAGTGTCCTTTTACCACCTCCCCTATCTGCTGATTCAATCTCCTCCAGCTGAAGATGAATGACCCAGCATTGCACTACCTATCCCAGGACAAAAATTGTGGTTGTAAAACCTGGGTGCTCACCACCAGCACTGAAGCCTCTTGATCTTCACTGGGACAGGCAAGGACCACAGTAGAAAGTGGAAAGTATAAACTGGTATAAACTGGTGAGTGCAAGTGAAATGATGCCAGGTAGATGTTGAACTTTCTCTCTGGACCACTGGCTTTTTACACATTTCATGTAATTTGTGTTCTCTAATTCCTCTGTAAATGTGTTACTTAATTAGAGCATGAAGTTTGATTTGCTGATCCCTATCTGGGCTCCTGCAGATGGATGGAAAAACACCTGGGTGGTTCAGCTAGGCTGGAAGTGTCCATGATGTGGTTTGCATACAACATGGTCTTGTTTTGGCCCCACATTTGCTGCTAGAAAGAAGGTGACTGCACCCTTAAGGATGGATGGAAATCCTTCCAGACTCATCTCCAGGGCATGCTCCTTGCCTCACTCTCAGCTTCAGGGTCTTTCAGTCTCCAAGGTTTTCAGAAGATGTGAAAACAAACCCCAGCACATAATTTTTCCTGACTACACTCTCAGCTAAAACTGTAAAATATTTTGGTTTTGAGGTTCCCCTAGATGCCTTTTCTACACAGATCATGCACCTTTTCTAGTTTCTCCTTTGGGTCTTGGCACTGGTGGTTGGAGGACTGCTGGGTGGAGGAAGGCATGGATAGCCTGAATTCTTGTGAATTGCCCCTCCCTGGAGATGCTCAAGTCCAGGCTGGATGAGGCCTTGGGAAATCTGGTGTAGATGAGGTGAATCCCTGCCCATGGCAGGGAGGATGAAGTAGTTGACCTCTAAGGTCCCTCCCAACCTAAACCATTCTATGATTCTATGAAACAAAGAGGAGAACCTGTTTGGAGAGCAATCACATGGACCTTGCAAACATTTTGAATAAACTGTAGTAGGTTTCAACTTTGGCAGTAAGAGAGCACTGTTGGTTAAAAACAACCCTCAAAGCCCATCCAGATAATTTCCAGAGAGGAGAAAGATGATGATCATAGGGTCTCCTCTGCAGCTTGGGCATGCCTTAAGTCTAGCAGCAAACCTTGAGGTTTGCCTTGCCTGGTGGTGTCTGGCAGGTGAATGGCTCCCTGCTTGTGGGATTTTCCCATCTGAAACTTTGAAGTTGGCTGTTTCACCCCTTCTGTGCTGTGGTGATGTGTGTTTACCACTTGTGAAGCACCTCAAGGTGAAAAGCTTTCTGTAAATGCTGTCATTCAGCACCAAATAGCCAGGCCTGCCCTTTACCTGGCATCCTTCCCAAACCCCACCTCCACATTTGACTGTTTAATGTTTTTACTACAGCAGTGCCCAAGGATGAAATGAGAGTGGGGGTCCTTGTGCTAAGCACTACACAAATATAAATGTCATCTTCTCAGTGACAAGGAAGGGAAAGATGAGGGAAGGGAAACATTTTATAGGCTATGTCTGAGATTCTTTCTCAGCTCAGCAAGGAGGATTGGAGGGCAGAAGGCCTCTACATTTTCCCTCAGACCTAACCTAGAAGCAGTCCCTTGCAGTGAGAACAGCCCCCTCCAAGCATCTTGACTCTCCTTTTCACTGGTAAGGACAAGAACTCATCCTGGGGTCAGTTCACCTGGGTTGGTTCCAATGCTCACTTAAAGATGAGCTGAACTGCACCCTTTGTGAATGTGCTTCTCTCCTCTGGTTAAAAGAGCAAATCATAAAATAAATCCAGATGTAGACACTTATAGGTGAGCTGAGTTTGGCCACTGCAGGTTGGGATGAGTGGGCTGCTCAGGGAGAGAGAATGGGTGCTACTTGTGGTCAAACATCACTATATGGGCACCAGTATTGGAGCCCCCAACGCAAGAAGGACATGGACCAGATGAAGCAAATCCAGAGGAGGACCATGAAAATGATCCAAAGTCTGAAGCAACTCTCCTGTAAGGACAGGCTGAGTGACTTGGGATTATTCAGCCAGGAGAAGAGAAGGGTCTGGTGAGACCTTAGAGCACCTTCTAGTACCTGAAGGAGCTACAGGAAAGCTGGGGAGGGACTTTATACAAGGGCATGGAGTGATAGGACAGGAGGTGATGGCTTTAAGCTAGAAAAGGGTAGATTGATGTTAGATATTAGGAAGAAAATCTTTACTGTGAAGGTGATGAGACCCTGATACAGGTTGCCTCAGGAAGCTGCTGCTGCCCCAACCCTGGAAGTGTTAAAAGCCAAGGTTGGATGGGGCTTGGAGCAACCTGGTCTGGTGGGAGGTGTCCCTGCACATGTCGGGGGGGTTGGAACTGAATTATCCTTTAGCTCCCTTCCAATCCAAGATTCTATGATACTCTGTAGAAATGGAAAGGTCTCCTGAGATACATTTCTTAAACCCTGGTGCTGAATTCCACTGAGCACTGATCTCTTTTTCTTTTGCTTTGCAGGACATAAAGATATTGAAGAAGCTATGAACCCACCTGGTAGCAGTGTAATGGTGGAAGTATGGATGCCCAACCAGAGAGGGACAAGTAGAAATACTGCAGTGAATTGGAAGTTATGTGTCTGACAAGAGACCAGTCAAAGCTGTAACAAACCCTCATTTATCCCCACAGGAATGCAGCATGTCTTATAAGATGCTAAGAACAGTATTCCTATTAAGACAAATGAATAAAATTCTGTGTGAAATTAATACTGGGTGTTAGTGCCTTGTGTAGGGATCTGGACTCTCCTAGGCTTTGGGGGGGCAGTTATTTCTTGGCATTATTTCCAGGGTAATTGGTATCCTTCATAAAAGTGCACCTGCTTACAAGCCCTGACAGACCATTATGGGTTTAATTCAGATGATTAGCTAAAAATGCAGCTTCTGGACCCAGGAGCTGGACCTTGTGCTTGAACAGAAGTGCTCATGGCTTCCCAGCTTCCCAGCTCCTACTGACCCAGAAAGGCTCTGGCACAGCCTCTCCCCCTTTTGGCCTCTTAAACTCCAATTTTGCCAGGACTCCACCATATCAAAAATGCATAAAAATAAAAAATAAAGCAAATGGAACAGAAGGAAATAAACAGAGCACAAGCCCCTCCCAATAAAAACGCTGGGGAGGCACTTAAGGATCTCACCTCCATTCTTCTACCTGTTTCTCCTGCCCATTTATTTTTGGGTTTCACACGTGTGCAAGCCCCTTTCACTAAGCTAAGACCAATTTCTTTTGAACTGAGCCCAGGCTCTTAGCATCTGGTTGGGAAAAATAAGAAATGTTCTTCCTGCTTGCACTAAGATTTGCTTTGGGAAGTTTCTCAGTCTCCACAGTCCAAAGTGTCCTGGAACCATCTATACATCACTGCATCATGACAGGGAGTTCTGTGTCCCTGTCACTATCTGATTGTGCTGAGTTTCACAGCTTGACATGAAAAATTCATTTTCTTTAGGCCTGAGATAAATAATTGCAGTGAGATTTTAACTCTTCATGGACTGGTTGAGGATGTCCAAGATGTTTTGCTCTGCCAGGGGGGGAACTGCTCTTCACCAGGGAGAGGAATCTCAGTGCAGTGTTGGTTTGAATTTCCTTCTTGCCCTGGCTATGAAGAGTTTTTTCAGAGATACTCAAGAAGTTTTAATTACTTCAGGACTGGTTGCCACTTAGCCCTGAACTAATTACTGCTACACCTCCTCTTTGGCCTGTATACCTAGGACCAGAAAGCTGCCATCAGTAAGGTGCTGTTCCGTGCCAACATGTGTAACTTTATGTCTCTAAACCTCCTGGACCTGCCAGTGTTCAGATTTATGAGCAACAGAGACAGACTTGCCCTGCTACCCATCAGCTTTGTAGCACTAAAATGTGTCAGATCAGTAAAAAAGTGCCATGAAGATATTTTCCTTTTCTAGAACTTCATTCTTTGGGTTCCCTGCTGATATTTAATCCACCCAACAACCAAATGTAAACATTTTACAAAATGTACACCCTCTGACTCAGTCCTGGTGTACTTTAAAAGACACAACCTATAAACATCCTTTCCTGCTGAGGCCCAAACAAAGCCCAAGAGCCTTCCTCTGGGCAGGATGCTTAAGGATGACTTTGAGCATCTTCAGCAGATGCTACAGAGTCCCCTGCAGCTCTCTACCTCCAGCCTTTATCTTCTAGAAATTGTATTTATTATTCCCCAGGCCTAAGCAAACAGTCTCATTCCCATTGTCAGGGCTTGAAATTCGATGGCTCTGTGAGCACTTTCCTCCTTCATTTGTCATGTGTCTGAGGAATGTGGGCAATGACAGGAGTTGCAGTGCTTGCTAATTAAAAGAAAATTGATATAATTGCCAAAATGGAGTGAGAGGAGGCTGACTTACATGACTGGAGCATTAAAACTGCTGACTACCACCTGTGTGGGAACAGCAGTGTGTGAAAAAAAAAAAAAAGTCTGAGTGGGAAGGAGACTGTGACCTGTTTAGGTGTTAAATACAGAGTTATTAAAGCCAAAGTTAGGGGGTGTAGTGAGGGGGTGAATGTGCATGTGCCTGTAAAGGGGATTACAGACCATGGGTTCACATGAGGAGGTGAGTTGCTCCTGGAGCTTTTATCTGTAATAAATGGAAAGAAATACCAGGTAATGGGAGATTTCAATCATAAAGATGTACGCTGGAAGTCTCCTATAACCAGAAATAAATCTCTTTGAAATTTCTCAAATGATGTGTGATCATTTTCTAGCCCAGAAGATATGACAGCCAGCACAAGATAACAGTATTTCAGAATCCATTCTGACAGATCAGTCTGTGGGTTGGAAGCTGACAGCATCTTAGGAACATATGGCTGGGGCTCCACTTCAGTAGAGGCAGAGGATGGACTGATGGTGTAATGAGGATATAGGGGAGTTCAAAAGGGATAATTTCCCAGCACTGAAACAGAATATGAAAGAGCATAAGTTGTACCTTCTATAAGAGGATTTTAGCAGCTTACCAACCACCTCACTTTCACATTGATGTTAGAGGGCAATTTTGATTAAAAACCCATCCTGCTAGAAAGGGAGAATGTCCCACAGGATGAAATAAATGACTTCCTAAGCTTATTGGGAGAAAATACATTAAAAAATAAAGAAATAAAACTAAATAAAATCTACCTTGAAGCAGACAGATGCAGAATTAGACACGAAAGCAGGCAGGGTGCCAGGCCATGGCAGAGGGCAGTGCTGGGGTGAACCTTTGGATGCTGAAAGGATGCGTCCAGTTTGCACGTTCAGCTCTGGAAGGTTGGGTGAAGACTGAGCTGAGCTGGTGTTGGTGGGAGGGGGAAGGTAGAGACAGCCTGATTTAGGCTCTCCATCTGTGAAGCTTATCCAAAAGAAGACCAGGGGATGATTTGGTATCTGTGCTTATGTACTTTGTGAGGGGAGCACCAGGGATCACAGAATGGTCACTGTTGGAAAAGACCTCTAAGATCAGTGTGTCCAACTGTCAGCATTCCCCCCCTGGGATAAAATATATTTATTCATATCTGTATCACCTACTAGAGCATGTCCTGATGTGCCTCATTTACATGGTTTTTAAGTGCTTCCAGGGATGGTGACTCCAGCACCTTCCTGGGCAGCTCATTCCAGTATGTGACCACTTTCAGTGAAAAAATTCTTCCTCATACCTAGTCTAAGCCTCTCCTGGTGCCATTTCCTCCAGTCCTATAACTATTCACTTAAGAGGTCAGCACCCACCTCCCCACAACCTCCTTTCAGGGAGTTGTAGAGAGCAATAAGGGCTCCTCTCAGCCTCCTCCAAACTTGTACAGGTACAAACTTGTCCTGGTTTGGGCCAGGATAAAGGTGATTTTCTGTCCTGGACTTTTGCTTTCAGCTGATCCCTTGGAAGGAGCTGCACTTGCTGAAATGAACAGCAAGTTTCTCAGGCAGTGTCTGCTGCTGGGACTGATCCCACTCGATGTTTAGAGTTCCAGCTGGAGAATGGGGTGCAGAACCAAGGCCACTACTCAGCTCTGAGGAACATTTTGCCCTCTGGAAGGAGAAAAGGAGCAAAGAGGTCCCACCTGCAGCCCTCCTTTGGGGAGGAACAGACAAGAGAAATGACCAGAATTGACCAAACAGAGGATTCCATCCCATACATCTCATACTCAATATGAATTGGAGGGACCACCAGGGTCAAAGCCCTTCCTGCTTCCCCTCCTTCCCCTCTCCCTGTTTGCTTCAGCATCCTGGGAGGATTCCATCCCTTCCTCTGCCTGTGCTCCTGATCTATGCCAGCCTGAATCTGTCTGTTCCTGCCTCCAGCTCCCCACTGCTGCTGACCCCAGGAGTCCAGCCTGGACTTTCCCAGGGCTGCCCTGCAGCCTCGGTGGTGATGGGAGAGTTATTGGGGGAAAGAGAGGAGGAACCTGGGATCAATTTTCCTTGGTATTTGTATATATTTAGTAATTTTTCCTATTTCTCATTCCTGTTCCATTAAAGCTGTGTAGTTTAGTTTCCAACCCATCAGTCTCTCTCCCTTATTCTCTCTCCTTTCTTTATCAGGGAGGGGCATTAATAGAGAGCCTCTGTTATTTGGTTTAATTACCAGGGCTGTGTTAAACCCTGACAAGGTAACTGGAAACTTTTTAATCTTGGGCAGAAAGGCACGACAGCAGCCAGTGCTGCACAAGTTGAAATAAAAAAAAATATAAATTTCAGTAAACACAGGAACATGGTGGCCAGCCAGGGGGGGACTCTCCATCTCTTGATAGCCTTGGATTAAGAAGCAGCAGCTTTCTGCACTGTGTGCTGATTTAAAGAGATCTGAAAACAGGGCCAGGGGAGGACTCTGCAAGGTGTGGTCTCAGAAGTGAGGCCGTGTGTCTTCCTGCCTTTAAAAACCCCTCTGAATCTGCTGCTGATATTTTATTCAACAAAGTCAACTCAGTGTTCCAAGCAGCTCTGGGGAATGAGGCAGCTTTGTCTCTCACACTCAGTGGGGTGCTGGAAGAGGCTGCTCCCATCCAGATACACTTGGGAAACATCATTCCAAGGCTCTCAGCTTTATATTGAGCCTCACAACCTATCAAAACTCAGGTTGGAGGCCAGTAGGTTGGATTTTTGGATCCTGGTGTCCTGTCATGCTGCTAGGGAAAGAGAAAATGAGGGTGTTGGGTGGAGTGAGCATTGCTGCAGCTCCTGATGGTTTTCTAGATAGATGGGGACCACATCTTGGCTTGGCCTGGCAGCTGTGAGCTCCTGCATTCCAGCCCTGCCTGGAGAGCTCAGAAGCATCCTAGCAGGAAGCAAAAGAGGGTAGATATTGGGTAGCCATTCTTTTCTGTGAGGGTGGTGAGACCCTGGACCAGGTTGCCCAGAGAAACTGTGGATGCCTCATCCCTGGAAGTGTTCAAGGCCAGGTTGGATGGGGCTTGGAGCAACCTGGGCTGGTGAGAGGTGTCCATGTCCATGTCAGGGGGGTTGGAACTGCGTGATCTTTAAGGTCTCTTCCAACTAAAACCAGTCTGTGAGTCTAAAAAAGAATTGCAAGTTCTGCTAAAGTCCCTCAGATACCTGAGGACAAAGCAGAGCTTTGTTTAGATCTACCCCAATGTATGGAATGAATTGGGAGTGAATGTCTTGTTCTCCGGGGGGGGGAAGTTGAAGAAGCTGCTTGCCAAGTGGGTGACAGAGGAGAAAGACAGGAGGAGAAGGCTAGAAGAATGAGAAAAAAGAAATAGAAAATCAGAAATATGGCAAAGTGGGGAAAAAATTGAAGAAAGGGCTGGAGGAGAAGGTTAGAAGAATGAGAAAAAACAAATAGAAAATCAGAAATGTGTCAAAGTGGAAAAATATTTCAGAAAGGGCTGGAGTTTTTATGCAAAGCTGACTTTAGCTGTGCCAGTCTCTCCCCCTCAGGGACCTGTATCCTCATCTCATCTTTGCTGAATGGCAACAGGCAAAGTCACTTCTCCCCCATGTCTCTGGCTGTAAAACTCTCTTTTACAGAGCACATTGGCATCTCCTGTGGAGAAACATTTTTTAAGTGCTTGCTGTTATGATTGTATCATTATTTTTGAAGTGAGAGAAAGTAGTTTCTTTCCCTTTGGACCAATAATTGAATTTATCCAAGAATGACACATTGATGGGCTCTGGAAAGGGAGCAGGAGTGATGTCTAAACTGGCCTGAATTCAGTCAGCAGCTTGTAGCATCTCTGGGAAGCCTTCTGAGTATTTATTACTGTATCTCCTCTCTTCAAAAGCATGAAGGAAATCAAGGAGAGAAGTCTGTAAATTTTTTGCAAGTGGTCAGGTGAATTTATTTCTTAGGAGTTCTCAGGTAAACAAAACTTTCTGATATTTTCCCCCAGAATTGCAGCCCTGGATCTTACATACAATAATGTGTAATCTGTTACTTACTATAGTGTTTTCCTGGAGAAAAAAAGGGTCAAAAGGATATTTAGCAGCTATCTAGCATTTCAGAAGCACCATTTCCAAGTGGGTTGATAGGTCTATTTCAGCAGAAAACTGGAAGAAATTATGATCTTGCAGAGGTTCATCCATGTCCATAGGTGGATGAACTTCTACAGGTGTAGAAATCAGACTTTTGGGAATACCTCAACTGTTCACAAATCCCTCTGGGACACCATGCAGTGAGGGGCAGTGAAAGGTTTTTTAGAAACCATTCTGCAGCTGCCCTTGATTTGAGAGCAAGATGACCCCCAAAAGGCTGAAAACACCCTGAATTGCAGCATGGAAACATCTCACACAGAGAGCTGAGCTGGGGTTGTGTGAATGAGTTCATTTGAGCTGCCAAACATCCCCAAAATCACTTATTGTGACCTAAGGACACTTTGATTTCATGCACGGGTGCCCTTTGGTCTGGAGTAAGTATTACAAAAGCCAAAGAAAAAGGGCAAAAAAACCCCCCTTCAGCTCCCTGTAGCTAATCAGGTATTCACCTTAACGAGTGCTAATGAAACCAGCAGCACATCAAAGGGGAGCCTGGCTCCAGCCGAGGTTATTCAAAAACTTAACAGTACCAGGTAGCCCCCAACCAGCACCAGTGGCTCCATTTTACCTTCTCTTCTGCAAAAAGAAATGAATCCCTTTGCTTGCCCTCCTGGCTGCTACCTGCTCTGGGGCTACCAGAGGCATTGGGGAAACCATCCTTGCAGGCAAAAAGGATTGTTTTTTGCTCAGTGACTCAGTATTTCTCTTCCACTCTTTCCACAGGTTACCAATAAGGACCAAGCTGGGCCAAAACCACCAGGGTGCTCACTTGCTGGTTGGCATAATGGCCATCCCTAATTCCTTCCTATCATCAGGATAAAACTATGTTCATATCCTGAATTAGGAAAGAACAAAACCATTCCACTTGCAAGCATCATGGAAGAAAAATGAGGATGGTTTTGTGGTAGCAATTCACTTGCAATGGGATGGATGCAGTGTGGTCTCCAGCCATACACAAGTGTAATAGGAGAGGAAGGAATCCCAAGATAGGATGGAGCCACTTCTGAGCTCATGGGTGGCTTCAGCTGCCACAAAACAGACATTTAAATCAATTAGGGCTGCAGGTGAGGAGCTCAACCTGGCTAAGCTGATGTGGGCACATCCATATCCCTCCCAGCCCTAATTGCAGGATGATGTTCCAGGGATGCTCCTTTGATTGACAAGTGTATTGAGAGTTCTTGGTGTATGAGCATGAAGGAGTCTCTATTACTGCCATCCCTGGGGGGTTTCCCATTAGTTTTTGGTGGGATAAAAGCACAGCTGCATCCTTGCACATGTGGAGACCAGGGTAAAAATTCTTCTCATGATAAAGTCTTAAAATCCTCAGTTTTTCTACCATTTGGGACTTCTGTTATCTGACATGACTCCCTCTGAGTACAAGCTGAAAGCATCCAGGGTTTTGTAGCATTGCCACCCACAGCTAAAGTGACTGCTCCTGTAGGGCCATGGCTTTACCCAAAATCTCTTCTGTAGGTCACTGACATTTCAGAGTAATTCAGATGCCAAATGGAACCAGAAGGATCTGCTCCAATGCACAGCTGACCCATGTGATTGTACAAAACAACCCAAACTAAAGCAGCCAAATATCTCACAACTCCTAAACTCACCCTCCTGCATTGCTGTTTTAAAGGTCCCAATGGGTTGTAAAAGAATTTCAACAAACCCAACAGCAAAAAGCCCAATTCATTAATAAGTTGCCATTGGGGAAGATGTGTATTGCCAAATGAGTTCAAAATGATAATTTAACCACTAATAATAGGTCTCAGGTCTGGAAATATCTTTAAAAAACCTTCAAGCAAGGCTGCTCCATGGATAAGGTGCTAATAGTTTTTGGGTGCCAACACCCAGACATTGTGTGGTGTGAGTGAAAGGGATTTTTTTCCTTGCAAGAGCAGGAGAAGGTGGATAAAAAGGAATGGGATAAGAAAAAGAAAGCAGGAGCTCTACTGTAAATGTGTGGGCAAAGAGAAATGCCTTGCAATGCTCTTTGCAAAAACAAATCCCTTCAGCTCTTGCCAAGCTCTCACCTCCTAAGATTCTAGTCCTGAAAAGTCTAAGTTTGTATGTTCATATTTTTTTCTGTTATATCACGTTTCTGCCATTAATACCTGAAAGTGCTGGTGTAGCCAGAGCAGGGGGTATGTAAAAAAGTGCATTTTCTTGCTTGGTGTGGCTGGTCCTGTGCTTGGTCCCTCTTGCTGGGGCTTCACTGAGCCAAAGTGTGTCATACCCTACAAATAAACACTGCAGGCTCTGGACCTGCTGGCTGAGCCATGAGGTTGGTGCTTTGCAGATTATGGACTTCAGGGGTTTTGCTGCTGATGAGGATGTGAGCAGCACAAGGCACATCTGGATCCCTGAGTTTTCTGGCTGTGTTTACATCACTCAAGGGGAAGAGAAATATCTTTGAATCTGGAAGTGTTTGGACATCCAAAGTGTTGGATGAATGGGGCTTGGAGCAACCTGGCTTAGTGGGAAGTGTCCCCCCTGCAAGAGGGTTGGAACTGGGTGATATTTAAGGTCCCTTCCAACCCAAACCATTCTGTGATTTAGATCTGCAAGTCAGAGTCCCACCACTAACTCTACAGTGAGGGAATGAAGAGAAAAGATCCTCTAGAATTAATTTAGAACTTCCAAGCCTCTCTTGGCTTTGTGCTTGCAAAGCACCCAGGAGAGGAAGCTGTGGGCAGAGGGAATCAGTCTTGGGTGGCAAGAAGGGAAACTTCACACCTCCAGGTTACTGTGCAGAAGAAAGATTTCTCTGCCTGTGGTGGTTGGTTTGGGGGTTTGGCTTGTTTGTATTTTAGGAAAATGTCTGTGAAAAGGAGGCAGGAAGGCTTTAGAGGAGGGAGTAGGAAAGCACCAAGCATCACCTCTGGGGTGGACAAGACAAAATTTCCAAAAAAAAACCAAAAAAAAAAACCCAAAGTCATTTTGGCATTGAGTGGAAGGGAGGGACTGCAAACAGAGAGAGCAAAGATAATCCCTTCCATTTGTGCCTTGCCTTGCCAGGGCAAATAGGAGGTGAACTACAGAAATACACTGGATTGTGGCAATTTTACCTGGCTCGGTCATCAATTTCTTTTCCATCCTAAGTTTTGAATAACCTCCTGTTTTGTATGAACTGAGCTCATCTCCCTGTGGTCTTGTGGTTTCCATGGCTCTCTGGTTTTCCTGTGTGAAGCTGTGGTGAGTCTGTCAATTCCCTGGCTAGGAAGAAAAACAAGCCAATGTGCTTCAGAGTATTTAATGTATTTATCCACCCAGCATCCAATGAGGTAGACAAATGGGTTTTCCATGTTACAGTGTGTCATGGAGTCCAAAGAAGAGGAAAAAAAAACCCAAAACAACAAAAAAAGGAAAAAGAAATTGTTATTTTACGTTGTAGAGGGCTGCACACAAAATATAGATTTGTGTATTTCTGTCTGTGTGTGTTTTGGGATGGGATGGGCTTACAAAATTAAAAAAAAAAAACCACAACAAAGCTCAGCAAAGAAGTCTAAAATTGTGGCTTAAAATGGATGCCACTGACACAATTACCCTTTTAAGTAGAGGAGTCAGAGTAAGGTGATGGGGGAGTCCCTTATCCCAGGATTGGCATGAACCTTGGTGGAGACAGCCTCCCTGTAGCACCATGGACCAAAGCCCAAAGGTCTAAGGGCATTGTGAACCTTATCTTGTGTTTCCTTCACCTCCTGGGTTTGGTTCCAGAGGCTGTGGTGAGCATCACCCAGAAAAGTGGGACTGGCACAACTCATCTTATATCCTTACAGGAGGTTAAGGAAGGAGTCCTCACCTCCAGCATCCTTTCTCCAGCTGTGTGACCCTTCCTTTCTTTGAGAACTTTATTGTTCAAGTCCTGGAAAAGAATAGACTGTTTCTGGAGCAGATCTCAAGGACAAAATTACCACACAGGCACAGACTGTCCTCATGTCCTGTTTCTAATAGAACCACATTTTTCTGCCTGCCTGGTTTCAATAAAAAGTCCAGAAAAAAAAAAAGAACAATTGAAGAGGGACATAACTTTTCATGGAGTGCCAGCAAATAATTGCAAAAAGTTGCTTGTTTTTCATGAACTGCATGAGCAGGGACAGCACAGGGTGCTCAGGGCTGCACAGACATGCCAGATTCTGCACCAGTTCTGGACTCAATTCTTCTTCTTACTCTTCTTCAGAAAAAATGCTTGATCTGGGCATTCATTGCAGTATTGTCATAGAATGGTTTGGGTTGGAAGGGACCTTGAAGATCATCCAGTTCCAACCCATTTATCATGGCCAGGGACACCTCCCATCAGACCAGGTTGCTCCAAGCCCCAGTCTTCATCTTCTAAAGCTTCTCCTGGTGTTGGTTGTAGCAAGGACACAGCAAAGGGAAGCATCAATTTCAGTTTGGCTGCTCAGAAGGAGTGTTCAGTCCCCATGGTAAGTCTTTATGGAGATATCAGTCCTGGTATGCAGGTGCTGGAGCTGGACCCATGTTTCTTTTGGCCTCTGCAAGGTGATGGTGTTGGCCAGGGTGGTCCTGGACATGCTCTGCCCAGCCTCAAAATAACCCAGAAACAAAACATTGCCAGAACATTAAAGAAAGTCTTGTAGGATTTATGACTGTAAAACCACCAAACACACAGATCTATGCTCTGTATAAATCATATTTTTTTTTCCTCATTCTTTACCCTTTCTTTCAGTGAGTGCCATTTGCTGTGTAGCTCAGTGCTGTGTTTGTACAAAGTTAAGGTTCACCTGGGCTTCATGCTGCCCATCACTAACCCAGTGACTCCCTCACATCCTCCTGGTTTACTCCCCATGGCACCTTCCCTTGCTCATCTATCTGTGCCACAGAATGCATCATCACATCTGGAGCATGCTCATGGTGGGGTCAAGAAGCTAAGGCCCCTTAGACCTTTTCAGTATTTCAAATGCTGTTTTTATTTGGAGCTTTTAGCCTCGACTTTACAAGCTATTGACAATGTGCTGACAGCAGAAGCCTTGGCAGGGAGATTTTTGCCTCTGTTGGAGAGCCAGGAGGCTCTTCTGGTAGATGCACAGTCCCTGCTGGCTCCTTTTGAGGGTCACCAAGTCCCACAGACATAGGCAGTGATGGGACAAGCCAGGATGCTGTATCCCAGGCCAATGGCATCCTGGCCTGGATCAGGAAGAGTGTGGCCAGCAGGTCCAGGGAAGGGATTCTGCCCCTGTACTCAGCCCTGGGGAGGCCACAGCTTGAGTCCTGTGTCCAGTTCTGGGCCCCTCAGCTCAGGAAGGAGATTGAGGTGCTGGAGCAGGTCCAGAGAAGAGCAAGGAGGCTGTGAAGGGATCCAGCACAAGTCCTGTGAGGAAGGGCTGAGGGAGCTGGGGGTGTTCAGGCTGGAGAAGAGGAGGCTCAGGGGAGACCTCATCACTCTCTACAACTCCCTGAAAGGAGGTTGGAGCCAGGGAGGGGTTGGGCTCTTTTCCCAGGCAACTCTCAGCAAGACAAGAGGGCACGGTCTCAAGTTGTGCCAGGGGAAGTTTAGGTTGGATATTAGAAAGAATTTCTTTATGGAGAGGGTGATCAGACATTGGAATGGGCTGCCCAGGGAAGTAGTGGATTCTCCGTGTCTGGAGATATTTCAAAAGAGACTGGATGTGGCACTCAGTGCCATGGGCTGGGAACTGCAGTGGTAGTGGATCAAGGGTTGGACTTGATGATCTCTGAGGTCCCCTCCAACCCAGCCAATTCTATGATTCTATCCCACATCCCATGGGAAGGCTTGGGAGGAAATTTCCATCACATCTCATCAAACCATCTTGTGAATTCTAGGCACAGGACAACCAAGTTTGTTGGCTGTGGGATCAGCTGGGAGGCTCCTGACGGCAATGAGAGGAGAGGCTATAAAAACCACAGGCATTTGCCTCAGTTTTGGGGAGAGATGGGGAGAAGCAGCTCCCCTCCCCCAGTTCCACTGTGGCTCTTGTCCCTCTGGGTTCAAAAAGCTTTGCAAAAAGCCCAGAAAAATCTTTGCAGAAGCAGAAGAACAGACAGCAGAAGGATTGCAAAACCACTGTTCCCACTTGGTTGTTAATTGCAACAAAACAAAAAGTCAGGTTTTTGGAGAAATCTACAGCCACAGGTGCTGCTTGGGTTTTAAATTCCCTATGGCTCGTGTTTCCCATCCTCCTCAGCCCATCCTGAAGCACAGGATAAAACATTCCTCCTCCTTAGTATGGCAAACAGCACCAAGGGAGTGGGAAGAAGACTCCTGCTGCATGCCCTGGACCACAGGTAAATAGAGGAGATAATAACATATAAATATTATAAATATATATATGTTCTCAGATTGAAAATTCTCTTTTCCAATTTGAGATGAGTTTTACCGAGCTGCAGGGATTTTCAGAGATCCTATAAATACATATGGAGTGATAAAAACATATAAAATGACTTTTCACAAGGGCACAGAGTGATAGGACAAGTCATGAAGAAAGGAGCAGAGTATGAGAGCAAAATATTCAGGACAGCAAATTGCTGAACTTCTTAGAGGCAATCGTAAGGCTGAAGAAGGGTGAGGCTCTAGGAGGAAGAAAAGAAGAAGATGTTTGAGGGAGGTCATGGATCTCCTCCTGCTGGGCTCCTGAAACTCCTGGCTGGAGGGAATGGTGTGGGAAGGTGTCCTGCCATGATGGGAGAGATAAGACAGCTCTGTCTTGAAGTGTCTGGGCAAAGATTAAATTCTACTTGCTCAGGGGAGAAAAAAAAAAAAAAAAGCACTGTGATATTGTGCCAACAGGTCACATAGCTGCTCCTGTTAAGATTAATTCTTCTCTCTGGAAGCTGCATGGGGCCCATTCCTGCCAATTAACAAGTTTGGGGAATGCATCCCATGATGCTGCCCATCCTCTCCTGCAGCAATGCAGGCACTTGCTGGGCCATGGCCTGGGGTGGGGCTGAGCATTTTCTTCTCTTCCATAGGACAAGAACTCATCACTCCAATTTTTAAATTTTTTTTTTTTTATTATTTTTTTTAAACCATGATTTTATGAGTTCAAAGCAAGACAGGCTTGTTTTAATTAATGAATATGTTTCCCTTTTCTTGCTTCTTGGCTTGCTGCCTGGTGCAGCTTTTTCATGCCTCAAGAAGAAATGGTTTCATTCAAAGCAGAATCTTCTTTGTCCTTGTGTGTGGCCACTGCTTGGAGAGGTGAGGGAGATGGGGAGGTGGCAGCAGTTTCCATTTTGGGAGTGGAGGAGAAGGGAGGGAGGAATGGCAAGGATTACAAAGAAAAGGGAAGTTTTGTAGAGCTCATCACACTTAACTCTTTCAATTTTTCAAAAGCCCTGGTAAATCCCATTTATGCAAATCCCCACCTTAGCAGCTTTCAGATATTCTTAGAGCCACTGGTGTGAAGAGAAGGGGAAATTGGCAGCTGTATAATCCTAGCCAAATGTTACCTACCTGGGGAGCTTGCTCCAAAGTTTTTGAGTAATGTGCCATGCTTAACTTGTGTTTCCTGACCATTACCTCCCAGCATCAGCTGGTTTTCCACAGTTCTGCCTTTACTTATGAAGCCCTCCTC
Source organism: Calypte anna (assembly GCF_003957555.1). NCBI lineage: Eukaryota > Metazoa > Chordata > Aves > Apodiformes > Trochilidae > Calypte > Calypte anna. The sequence continues at coordinate 147,253,210 of NC_044245.1, forward strand.
AAGACTGGGCTAAATTCGGAATAAAGCAAGGAAATCAGCTGGCAATTCATTTGATGGGCTACATTTTTTTTTCTTTTTTCCCTCCACACTTAATTGAGCATTCCACTTCGAATAATCCTCAGCATTAGATTAAATCTCTATTGATCTCATTTTAATGAGCTCACCACTGTGACCAGCAGCCCTTCCTCCCAGAGCAGATGGAGATGTGGCCATAGAAAAGTGTGGCACAAATACCTGGGTTTCAGAGGACTGACACCTTCTCCTCCAAAGCCTGAAGGTTTGTCCTGCTCCTTGTCCCATGCCTTTCTGAGTCTGCTATTGCAGTGAATTTCTGTTTAAAAACCATTGCCCACAACATCCAGCTTAGAGATCATAGAATGGTTTTGGGTGGAAGGGATCTATTTAATTCCATTTTGCTCATTTAATTCCAACTTCACTGCATGGGCAGGGACACCTCCCACTAGATACATTTGCTAAGAGCCCCATTTCATTTCTGGGCAGGTAATATCCTTAATTATCAGTATGAAGGCTGAGGGCTGGATGTGAATTCTCCCCAGTGCCATGGAGTGCTGGCAGCTCCCTGCTGCCTGCTGCAGGGGATGGATTACACATTCAGGTCTGGGGCAAATCAATTTTGTGAGCTACAGAATTGATTCCACTCTTGCATTTCACCCTCAGACACCTGCATTTAAATTGCCACTTGAGATTAAATTATAAAACGAAGGAAATCTCCTTTTTCTTGCTCGTGAGGAAAAATTAAAAGTGATTAATGAGGCTTTAAATACTAATGATGAGCAAACCCTAATGACCCAGTGCTTCTGATGTCAAATAATTTGCTGCACTGTAGCCTTTTGTAGACTTCATGGACCAAAGGACCTTTAGGGTCAGGTAATCATACCTCCTACCTAATACAGGTATTTTCTTGGTGTTTTTTGCACACAGCCTAACAGCTTCTGTTTGATCTGAACAGCTTAACTCTCTTGGAAAGACCTTGATGTAAAGATAGCAGCATGGGGGTGTTCTGGTGGGTGGCTCTGGAAGAGACAGTTTAATTGAAAAAAAAGAAAAAAAAATAAAAAATGTCCCATAGTACATAATGAAGTTGGATGCCCATTTTGGTGGTGTGTGGTTTTGTGGCAAGTGGCATGGCTTAATCATAGAATCATAGAATGGGCTGGGTTGGAAGGGACCTCAGAGATCATCAACTCCAACCCTTGATCCACTACCACTGCAGTTCCCAGCCCATGGCACTGAGTGCCACATCCAGTCTCTTTTGAAATATCTCCAGGCATGGAGAATCCACTACTTCCCTGGGCAGCCCATTCCAATGTCTGATCACCCTCTCCCTAAAGAAATTCTTTCTAATCTCCAACCTAAACCTCCCCTGGCACAACTTGAGACCCTGCCCTCTTGTCTTGCTGAGAGTTGCCTGGGAAAAGAGCCCAACCCCCCCTGGCTCCAACCTCCTTTCAGGGAGTTGTAGAGAGTGATGAGGTCTCCCCTGAGCCTCCTCTTCTCCAGACTGAACACCCCCAGCTCCCTCAGCCCTTCCTCACAGGACTTGTGCTGGATCCCTTCACAGCCTCCTTGCTCTTCTCTGGACCTGCTCCAGGACCTCAATCTCCTTCCTGAACTGAGGGGCCCAGAACTGGACACAGGACTCAAGCTGTGGCCTCCCCAGGGCTGAGTACAGGGGCAGAATCCCTTCCCTGGACCTGCTGGCCACACTCTTCCTGATCCAGGCCAGGATGCCATTGGCCTTCTTGGCTACCTGGGCACACTGCTGGCTCATGTTCAGCTTCCTGTCAATCATAGTTGAGGTGCAGCCACCAGGGACACTTTTAGCACCCAGTTTACAATGGAATTTGCAGACTTTGCCCTCCCTAATTTTGAAGTTTGTTCCTTGCTTGCTTGCTTGGTTTTCCCCTCTTTCATATCTATGAGAGACAATACACCTTGCCTCAGCAGATTATGATTAATAGTCATGATGCCTAATGACATTAATTAGCAATTGCTATTGCTAATGATTAATAGCAGCAGCTAAGTGAAGCCTTGGCTGCAGTGATTTATTTCAGTGCTTTTATTGAGCTCTGCATCTGGCAATGTTGTGATGCTCTAAAGTCTTTGGGGGGGGGGCAAATGTCTGTGTGGGGAAGGGAAGAGCTGATGAACACTTGGAGAGAAGCAGGTGTGTGGATCTGTGTTTTGGTTGGAGTGGTGAGGTAACAAAGGACCCTGTTGGGATCATTATGGGATGGTGAGGAGGAAACCCACCTAGAACCTCATGGGGCAAGGCAAGGGCTTTGGGGTTCCCACTCACCAGTTATGGTCATGGGCAAAACAGACTCTACTTGGGGAAAAAAAATCAATTTAATTTATCATTAACCAAACCAAAGAGAAAATACAAAACAGAGCTTAAGTACTTCCCCTCCACCCCTTTCTCCATTCTTGCCCAGCCCAAATTAATTTGTTCTTGGTATCTTTACCTCCTCCTCACCAGGGAGATCAGGGATTGGGGTTCACAGTCCAGACATCAGAGGTTGTTTTCTGCTGCTCCTTCCTCCTCAGAGAGGATTCCTCACAGTCTTCCCCTACTCAAATGTGGGGTCCCTCCCAGAGGAGAAAGTCCTTCACAAAGCCCTCCTAAGTGAGTCCCTCCCTGTGGACAGCCTGGAGAGCCAGGGACCACTTCAGGAACAGTTCCCTCCATGGCCGCAGGTCCACAACATCAGCTCCCTGATCTTCCACAGCTCCACAACTGCTCCAATGGGATTCACCATTGGTCCTAGGTTCCCAACATCTGCTCCTGGGTCTTTCAGGGTCTGCTCCACTGGGATTCTCCATGGGTGGCAGGGGATAAGCTGCTATTTCACCAGGGGATGTAGAGAAACATCTCTCTTCTTGAGCCACTGAAATGCTCAGAGGGCTGGAGCACCTCCCATGGGAAGCCAGGATAAAGAAGTTGGGGTTGTTCAGCCTGGAGAAAAGGAAGCTCCAAGGTGACCTTATAGCAACCCTCCCATATCTGAAGGGGCTACAGGAAAGCTGGGATAGGGCTTTTACACAGGGGTGTAGTGAGAGGGCAAGGGGAAATGGTTTCAAACTTGAAGAGGGGAGATTTAGGTTGGACATTAGGAAGAAATTCTTTAATTTGAGGGTAGTGAGATCCTGGCACAGGTTGCCCAAGGAATTTGTGGCTGCCTCATCCCTGGAAGTGTTGAAGGCCAGGTTGGATGGGGCTTGGAACAACCTGGTCTAGTGGGAGGTGTCTCTGTCCATGCAGGAGGTTGGAATGAGATGATCTTCAAGGTTTCTTCTGACCCAAACCATTCCAGGATTCTCAAGGAAATATTGTATTAATGTCTGCAACCATTTTGACATGGGATGGGAGGCAAAGCTAGAAGTGCAAAGCAATAATGTCCAATGTTGAAGGACCTGAAACAAATTTCATCTCTGAAAATCCCTGCACTTTGGTAAAACTCATCTCAGATTGGAAAAGAGAATTTGCAATATGAGCACATAATTGTTCCTCATTACCCAGCTGAAGGAACAGAAAGGGCCCCTCTTAAGCATGGCCTTAGTGCTGGTTCCACCTTCTGGGAGAACTGAACTTGCATTTAGATTAAAGTACAATTATTCCTTTCCTCTTGCTTCCTATTAATTACATGCAGTTTGCTGTGACAAGATCTGTTACTCTGCTCATCTTAGCAATCACCGTCCTGCACCAAAAACATTGCTCAGCACCCTCCATCTGCAAATGCTTCCAGAGTTGGAATTTCAAATTAAAAAGCAGCAACAAAACCATCCTGGACTTCTACAGATTTCCCTCTGCAGAACAAAGGCTTCTAAGAGAAACATTTTCCTTTCCCTATTCATAGGCACTTCTCCCACTGCTGCAGTGGTTCTTGTAGTTTGTTCTTTCTAATTTAAGTTGCAGGCAGCACAAGGCTTTCCCCAGTTATTTGGGAATACTCTTGGAAGAGTCAACTGAAGGAGTGATGCTGGCTGTGTAGTGACAGTCAAGTTGTTGTGGGCAAGGACTCCCAGTTTGGTTTATACAGAAATGTCAAAACAGCCTGAAGGATGCTGAGTGGCTGGAAACCTTTCAGTGAAGAGCTTGTGGCTGGAGGTCAACTCCAGGCAATTGGGAGGGAAAGAGATTTTCTGAGCATTGGGAGGTCCCACAGTGTTTTATGTGGCAGAGATGAAAAATGGATAAATAAGGAGATGTGAACAGGTTTTCCTGCAGGAAGCACCACTGCCAAAGTTGGATTGACCTGAGTCAAAAGTCACTCCTGCTGCCTTTCTCTGCAGGGTTTGTTGAAGATCACAGAGAAAGTTGTGAGATGGAGCCCTGACCTTCACTACATCATAGGTTTTTTTCAGGGAGGCTTTGCTGGCAGCAGTCAGGGAACAGCCATCAGCAGTCAAAAAGGGCCAAGATGACCCTTCCACTGACATCCAAGGAGCAAAAGCTTCAGAGTGTCCTCCGCTGGGCCCAGTAACTTTCAAATCAGGTCAATTAACTATTTTATAATGAAACAGTATCTTTTTAGTGACCTTTGTCTAGTGCTTTGAAGACTGTTGAAAGAAACACCAATTTTTATTGCCTTCAGAGCTGGTGAGAGTCTGAGCACTGAAAGGTCCAAAGTATTGGGCCAAAAGATTGTTCTTGGCTAAAGAAATTATCCTGGGACAGCTGCAGTTCAGCCAACTCTGCTTAAGCTGCTCCCACTGGGAATGGGTTTAATTTGACCACATGTGAGTCCTGAGGTCACCTTTGTCATCAGTAAGGTAAGAGGCACCAGGGAGTTGAGCACTGGGTGTAATTCATCTCCTGAAGGAGACATTTTGTGAAATGACACCCTACATTTCAAGCCAGGACTCTTTTAACCATGGGGAGTAGCCAGGCCATTAGTTCAGGTGTAGACTTCTTGGGTGACATTTAGTTGCCCTAATAAAGGCAAGAGTGACAATCCCCCCAACGGGATGAGGCTCAACACGGCCAAGTGCCGGGTCCTGCACTTTGGTCACAACAACCCCATGGGGATCTCCAGGCTGGGCACAGAGTGGCTGAGAGCAGCCAGGCAGAAAGGGACCTGGGAGTCTGGATTGACAGGAAGCTGAACATGAGCCAGCAGTGTGCCCAGGTGGCCAAGAAGGCCAATGGCATCCTGGCCTGGATCAGGAACAGTGTGGCCAGCAGGTCCAGGGAAGGGATTCTGCCCCTGTACTCAGCCCTGGGGAGGCCACAGCTTGAGTCCTGTGTCCAGTTCTGGGCCCCTCAGTTCAGGAAGGAGATTGAGGTGCTGGAGCAGGTCCAGAGGAGGGCAACCAGGCTGGTGAAGGGACTCGAGCACAGATCCTATGAGGAGAGGCTGAGGGAGCTGGGGCTGTTCAGTCTGGAGAAGAGGAGGCTCAGGGGAGACCTCATCACTCTCTACAACTCCCTGAAAGGAGGTTGGAGCCAGGGGGGGGTTGGGCTCTTTTCCCAGGCAACTCTCAGCAAGACAAGAGGGCACGGTCTCAAGTTGTGCCAGGGGAGGTTTAGGTTGGATATTAGAAAGAATTTCTTTATGGAGAGGGTGATCAGACATTGGAATGGGCTGCCCAGGGAAGTAGTGGATTCTCCGTGTCTGGAGATATTTAAAAAGAGACTGGATGTGGCTTAGTGCCTGGAACATGGCTCCAACTATGGAGTCACTTTGTGGGGCTCTGCACTCTCCAACCTCAGCTTGATGAGAAATGAGGACATTGGATTTTGCACTGAATTTCCATACAGCAATGTGGCTGTTTGACTCTCAAAAATAACTTGAAACTAACTCTCAAATTAATTCCCTTTTGGTGCAGTCTGGTCTGCAATTATTTGGTGGCAGCACTGAGCAAAGTAGGTGCAACAAGGGCTAAAAGGGCTTTCAGAAAAAATGGGAGTCACGTTTGGTGTGGTTATTATTATCCCAGACTGATCCCTGTAGGATTTATTGGGCAGCCCATGGAAAGCTGTCCTGGCACAACCAAGTGGGCAGCATGAGGAGATGTTGGGATTGCTTAAACTGGCAGAGTGGGTACTAAAAATGTGCCAGCCTGTGGGATAAATGGCAACTACTCTTTTAATGTGAAACCCAGTGGAGTGATTTATCTACTGGCCCACCCCACATCCCACACCCAATTCAGTAAAGAAAGACAAAATGTAGTAAAAGGCTAAGGGTTTTTTTTCAGGTTTTGTTGAAAATAACTTGATAAACAGAGAAGATGTTCTTAGAAATGTGTTCAGGACTTTTCAGTAGATAGCATGGCCCACTGTTAGACAATTCCTCCACATAGGACCTTAAATAGTCCTTAAAAATCACCTACTTCCAACCCCACTAACATGGGCAGGGACACCTCCCACCAGACCAGGTTTCTCCAAGCCCCATCCAACCTGATCTTGAACACTTCCAGGGATGGGACAGCCACAGATTTTCTGTGCAACCTCTGCCAGTGTCTCCCCACCCTTACAGTAAACAATTTCTTCCTAATGTCTAAACCTAAATCTCCCCTCTTCCATTCCATCTATGCAGAGCCAGAAAAAAAATGCTAGAAATGGAAGTGAGTCAAAGAAAGGTAAAACTGAGTGTCTTAATGATGAGTAAAGCTTCAGCATTAGAGAGAATATTGTAACTAACAAAATAACAATTTGTTATCTGAATGCCCCCCAAAAATACCTTCAGATTCTGTATGTGTAGTTTGTGAGATTCTCACCCTAAAATCCCTATGTGGGTCTGATTTGTAGAGAGAGCAGAATAAAACTTAGCTTCCCAGAACTGAGCCTTTTCACACCATCTGAAACAGGTGATTCCCCATCACTGGGGACTTCTGGAAACTCAGGAGCTCATGGATGTGACTCTCAAGTGAACTGGGATGGTTTGGCATCTCCTTTTCCACTGGGTGAAGTGCTGAGCCCCACTGAGCTGCCTTGAAAACCTCAGCCTGTGTTTCTTATTACTGCCACGTATGGAGTCAAGCCCCAGTTTAAGTGTAATACATTGAGCTTATTATCCTCATTTCCCAGCACAGCAGAACTGAAAGCAATTACAGAGCCTCTTAGAGGTGATTTGACCATGCAGACACTCCACAGCCTGCTGATTTTTCAGCCACATTTAGTGCTTGTTGAAGAACAGAAATCCTCCTAGACCCATATTGGAGCCAGCTGGGGATGGCTTTTGCAGCCCAGTAAACACTTCTGGGTTCAGTTTAGAGGATGTCAGTACATAATGGTTTATTTAAGAGCCAAAATGGATGAACTAAGACTGGGTGACTCTGAAAAAAACACCTTGGAAATGCTGTGCAAGCAGAGAGATGCAAGTGTGAGGCAATGACTATTCCTACTACTAATTTCCAGTGTTAGGCAGGAAAAACCTGGACAGCTTCTCTGCAAGCGTGGTTTAAGGGGTTTAATAAAATTTCAGTGTGATCTCTGGAAATGGCAGCAAGCCTCCTCTTTTAAGGGATGACCTGAATGTCCTTGCTGCAGTCCTTGGAGCAGAATAACACCATTGACCCAGGAGGCTGCCAGGAGGAGGAGGGTGTTGCGTCATTTAAAAGCTGCACAAACTCTGTTAGGTGCCTGATCAGGCAGCCTTGCTCCCCCAGAGGTGTTCTCCATCCCCATACAAAGCCTCTGCCCCAGGGAAGGAGTTGACCCCAAAGCCAGCAGTGTGGCCAAGAAGGCCACCAGCATCCTGGCTTGGGTCAGCAACAACATGGCCAGCAGGACCAGGGCTGGGATCATCCCCTGGACTCAGGACCTGGAACCCTGGGCTCAGTTTTGGGCCCCTCTCTACAAGAAGGACATTGAGGGGCTGGAGCAGAGAAGGGCAACAGAGCTGGGGAAGGTTTTGGAGCCCAATTCTCCTGAAGAACAGACGAGGGAACTCAGGCTGTTCAGTCTGGAGAAAAGGATGCTGAGGGGGGACCTTCTTGCTCTCTCTGGCTGCCCAAAAGGAGGTGTTGGTAAGGTGGTGATCAGAATCTTCTGAGAAACAGGCAACAGGATGAGAAAGTGGTCTCAAGTTGCACCAGGGGAGGTGTAGATTGAATTTTAGAAGAAACTTGGGCACTGAAAGGGTTCTCAGGCACCGGAAGAGGCTGCCCAGGGAGGTGATTTAATCACTATCCTTGGAGGGATTTCAAAGATGTGTAGATGTGGTGCTGAGGGACAGTTTAGTGGTGGACTCAGGGGAGATGGCTTAATGGGCAGAACCAGTGCTCTTAAAGGTCCTTTCCCACCAGAATGATTCTGTGATTTTTTTTCCACACCTTGGCTTCTCTTTAAATCTTTCCCACCCAGGATGGGTCCAGCCTAACTCCATGGGACTGGCAGCTTCTCCTGAGCTCATACCCAGGGGTGGCTTTGCTGTTGGCAGCTCCTGAACTTTCTGTTTCAGCCTCAGATAATTTACGTGAACAATCTGACCCAGTGAAGGCAGCAACTTAGGAATAACCCTCTTCTGCCAATGTTTCTAAAATAACAGAGAGGTCTTTTTGTCATTGGTTTTACTCTTCATTGAAGTGACTTCCTGTGACTTGTATTGGCACTTCCTGCAGTTATAGGAGCCTATAGGTCACTACTCATGGAATCACAAAATGTTAGGGGTTGGAAGGGACCTCAAAAGATCATTGAGTCCAACCCCCCCTGCCAGAGCAGGGTCACCTCCATCAGGTCACACAGGAACACATCCAGGTGGGGTTAGGATGTCTCTGGGGAAGGAGACTCCACAACCTCCCTGGACAGCCTGTGCCAGTGAAAAAATTCATTATATTTATATGGAACTACCTGTGCTCCAGTTTGTAACCATTGCCCTCTGTCCTATTATCAGTCACTGTAGCGGGAAGAGCCTTTCTTGCTCCAGAGGCTCGACGAGCTGCTGGCCTCTCCATGCCTCGCACCAGAGTGAGCTTCCTCTGTGGGTGTGTGTCCCACCTTTATTGGCCCCCTGGTAATAGGGGGCCTGCCCTAACCAGGCACAGGTGGACTCACACCCACTCTTTGGCCACTCGAGGCACCTGGTTTATCTTGTTTCTCTACATTCCCCCCCCCCCCCCTTTTTTTTTTTTTTTTGGCTTCCCTCTGCTCAGGGGCTTCCAAAGAGAGAATCTTTATCTTGGCTTTCCTTTGCTCAGGGGTTTCCAAAGAGATTTCTGGTTCCTCATGGGTTTCTGGTTCCTCCGTGGGATTCCATACCATGGGATTCCATCCTCCTGGCTTCCCTCTGCTCAGGGGTTTCCAATCCAAAGAGCTTGCTGGTCATACCTTTCAGGGAGAGTGTTAGCCCAGGCATTTTTTCAAATCAGGGATAATGTTCCTGTTGCCAGCTCCTCACACTGCTGCTTCTTTAAATGTCTGTATGTTGCCTGCATTCTCCACCAAATGTAGCGGGAGGAGCCATTCTTGCTCCTGAAGCTCAACGAGCTGCTGGTCTCTTCCAGGACTCCAGCCACCACACAGCACTTCCAGGGTAGAAGTGCAGCAGGAAGAGCCTTTCTTGCTCCAGAGGCTCAACAAGCTGCTAGCCTCTCCATGCCTCACACCAGAGTGAGCTGAGGTGCCTTCTGTGGGTGTGTGTTCCACCTTTATTGGCCCTCTGATCTTGCTCATGCCCAATAGGGGCCTGTCCTAATCAGGCACAGGTGGACTCACACCCACTCTTTGGCAACTCAAGGCACCTGGTTGACAATGTTTCTCTACAAGTCACCCCTGAGCAAAGCTTTACTCCATCCTCCTGGCACTTGCACCTTACATATTTATAAACATTGATGAGCTCACCCCTCAGTCTCCTCTTCTCCAAGCTGAAGAGCCCCAGATCCCTCATCCTTTCCACTCCCTTCATCACCTTGGTCACTCTGCACTGGACTCTCTCAAGCAGTTCCCTGTCCTTCTGGAACTGAGGGGCCCAGAACTGGACACAATATTCCAGATGTGGCCTCACCAGGGCAGACTAGAGGGGGAGGAGAACCTCTCTTGCCCTACTGACCACCCCCATCTAATGCTCCCCAGGATGCCATTGGCTTTTTGGCCCCACAGGCACATTGTTGGTTCATGTTAATCCTTCCATCCAACAGCACCCCCAGGTCCCTTTCCCCTTCCCTGCTCTCCAGCAACTCAGTTCCCAATCTACTGGTACCTGGGGATGTTCTTTCCTAGATCTAAGACTTTACACTTGCCCTTGTTGTAATACATTAAATTTAATCAATGTGATACATGCCCATATATCCAGATGCTCACATCCCTCCCTGTCCCTCCAGGTCACTTTTTCAGGGAGCAGATGTGTCCCTGTCACTCCTTACTTCTGCACACTAATTGGGTGCTCTTGCTCTCTGCATCAATGCCTGCAGGAGAACAGGACCATAGAACCATAGAATCATTAATGTTGGAAAAAACCTCTGAGGTCATCAAATCCAACCAGAGAGTGGGGGCAGCACTGCAGTCCCTTCTCCTTCAGATCCTTCCCTAAGAAAGGCCCTTTACCCTCTTATCTCCATGGGGTCATTGTGGTTATAGGACAAGGAGTAATGGCTTTGAGCTGAAAGAGAATGGAATTAAGTTACACATTAGGAAGAAATTCTTTCTGTGAGACCCTGGCACAAGTTGCCCAGGGAAGTTGTGGCTGCTCCATCCCTGGAAGTGCTGAAGTCCAGGTTGGATGGGGCTTGGAGCATCCTGGGCTGGTGGGAGGTGTCCCTGCCCGTGGCAGGGGGGTTGGAACTGGGTGATATTAAAGGTCCCTTCCAATCCAAACCATTCTGTGATTCTGTGAAAAACTTCCAGAAAACTTTAAAACAGCATCAGTCAGATATTCCCTTGATCCCCTCGCTGCCAGACATTGGAAGCTCTCCCTCCTCTTAGTCCAGCAAAACACTACAGCCTCCCCCTGACCAAACCCCACGCTGATCCTTGGTGCAACCAGGATCTTCACCTTCCATTCCCCTTTTATTGGTGTCCCTTGTGCTGCCTGCAGTTAACCAGATTACAAGTTCCCCAGGTCTGTAGCCCCTCCTGCCAGTCTGAGCTGTGAGGCTTTTATGTACTTCCAGGTGATGTTAAGCCAGAATTAATACTTTCAAAATTAACTGCTGAAGGACAAGGTTCTGAGATGGTTCTCAAGCATTTCACATTATGAGCTGTGTTTTATGGCTGCTATTAATTCTCTTGATCATGTTTCTTCCCCTTGAAGCCCTTTGCTTCTTCCCTGACACCCACTGTTGTTCTCTGCATGGCACGGTGGTTTTAGGAGATGGAGAATGAGATGCCATCATTTTTTTGATCCTGATTAATGGGTATGTTGCAAGAAGGAGAGTCTTGGCGATAGCCAGCCGAGTACCTACACTCAGAGGCCCTTGCTCAGGAATGAGCGACCTGGTCTTGCTCAGCCTCACCCTTTATTGGCCCAATGATCTCGAGCATGCCCACTTGGGTCAGCCCTAATTGGGCACAGGTGGGCTGAGCATTAGCTGAGTGCAGGCACCTGTTGCCTACATTTCCCCCTTTTTTTTTTTTTTTTTTTTTTTTTTAGACGCATGGTTCCTCGTTGTCCGGGGCCGGTGGCACTGGTCTGGTCGGGGCCGGGCGTGTCCATTTGCTGGGCACCCAGAGAGGTCCAGAGTCTGTGGAGACACAACTGTACCCTCTCCCGGTGAACAGCAACGGCCTGGGCCCCATCCACTGTCCTGTTGTTGGTTCTTTGTAATAAATCTGGACTTCAGGCATGCTGATGATTTTCTGCGATGAATAATGCAGAAGTACGGGTGGCTCCTGAGAATCACGGCTCAGGCTCAGAAAATTTAGAGTAAAGAGTACCTTGCTGAGCCGCGTCTGGGGGTCCATGCTTTTGCTGTCTTTCTGTTTCTGCAAGTATGTTTTCAGGGTGCGATTCGCTCTTTCTATGATCGCTTGCCCTGTAGATGAGTGGGGAATTCCAGTAACATGTTTTACTCCCCAGGTAGCAAAGAACTGTTGCAATTTTGCGCCCGTGTAGGCCGGCGCATTGTCTGTTTTTATTACCTGGGGGATCCCCATGACAGCAAAACAGTTGGTCAGGTGACGGACCACGTGTAGAGCCTTCTCTCCCGTTTGGGCTGTTGCCCAGAGCATGCCTGAAAAGGTGTCGATTGTGATATGTACATATTTTAGTCTTCCGAACTCCGGGACGTGGGTGACATCCATCTGCCATATTTCCCCGGCTTGCAGTCCGCGCGGGTTCACTCCCATTCCTAGAGTGGGGCCGAATTGGGCACATTGTGGGCAGGCTTTGACGATGGCCTTTGCTTCTTCCCACGTAATGTTAAATGTGCGTTTCAATGCCCTGGCACTCTGGTGGAATAGGGAGTGGCTGTTTTGGGCCTTTGCGAACTGGGTGACTGGATGCTGTAGACCCACGCTCACTAAGGAGTCGGCCTTGGCATTCCCTTGTCCTAGGCCCAGTGCTGTTTTATGGCTGCGAATGTGTAGTATGCAGCATGGCTGTTTCCTGATCTTAATTGCACGCTGCAATGATAGGAAAAGTTCCTGCAGCCTTTTATTTGGCACTGGCTTTAAGAGTGCATCCTCAATTCGATTGGCAACTCCGACTGCATATTGCGAGTCAGAGACGATGTTAATCGGGACTTGCTGCCAGTGCGTCAAGGCCCAAACTATAGCACGTAGTTCCAGTGTCTGTAGGTTATCTTCAGTGGTGCCTGGGATTAGATGCTGCTTCCACTGGCCTTTTTCTTGCCATACGCAGGCGGCCATGTGGGATCTTTTGCCAGCGTCTGTAAATACTGTTAGCCCAGGCACTGGACGCTCGGAGACAATTGGTCTCTCGAGCCACTGGAACCGGCTGATGAACTGTAATCGTTTATCTTTTGGGCTATCATGACGTACCTCGCCAGGATATCCTAGTAGGGCGAGCTGTAGGGGCTCGGAGTTCTGTAGTATCCAATCAAAGTCGGTGGCTTTGATGGGGATGTTGATCCACTCCGGTTCTTTGCCGTCTACATCCAGGCAGCGTCTACGTCCCTTCCGAATGAGAGATGCTATTATCTCTGTTTTTTGCCATATGCCCTTCTGGGCCGTATGGGGTGGGAATAGCCATTCTAAGATATAAGTAGACTCTGATCTTTTAGAGTCTTGATTATAGGATACAACATAGCTTTGTTCCTCTGATTTTCTTTTTCCCGTGAGGTCCTGCATTAATAATGCGAAGGGGAATGAGGGATGATTACATACCCACACTCCGATGGGGTGGGCGGCGTCTCGCCGGTCTGCAAAGCCGTTTGTCAGCTTGTGGACGACTTGTTTCAGAGCGTTGGTATGTTCTTCAGTCCAGTCCACAAGTGCCCCTGGATTAGTACCCCGTAGCAAAGATAGGAAGGGATGGATATCCGTGTTGGTAAGACCTATAATGGGTCTGACCCATTGCAGTTCGCCCACTAGTTTTTGGGCGTCATTCAGAGTTTTAACTGAATGGACTACTTCTAATTTTTGCGGTCTTACCATTGCATCAGTTATTTTCCATCCCAAGTAGCTCCAAGGTGACTTCAGCTGGATTTTTTCTGGAGCCACTACTAGTCCTTTGGTCTTGAGCTGATCAGTCAAGACCTGGCTGATGTTTTTGGGGAATGGGGTCTGCTGACAAAATAGAATATCGTCCATATAATGATATATTATTGTACTCGGCATTGCCTGTCTTATTGGGGCGAGCGCCCATGCCACATATGACTGGCATATAGTAGGCGAGTTTCTCATTCCCTGAGGCAGGACTATCCACTCGTATCGCTTCGCTGGTTCGCTTTTGTTAACCGATGGGATAGTAAACGCGAAGCGAGCGGTGTCTTCACGGTTTAGGGGAATGTTAAAGAAACAGTCTTTTAAGTCAATGACCAGGAGGTGCCAATTTCTAGGCAGCATGGTCAGTAGGGGCAGCCCAGGTTGGAGGGCGCCCATTGGCCACATCTGGTCATTGATCTTTCTTAGGTCTTGTATAAGTCTCCATTTGCCTGACTTTTTTGGAACCACGAAGATGGGCGTGTTCCATGGGCTTACGGACGGCTGGATATGACCAGCGTTCAGTTGTTCTTTGACGAGACGGTTGGCAATTTGGAGCCGCTCTCGAGATAGGGGCCACTGCTCTACCCAGACCGGTGTGTCTGATTTCCAATGTAGTCTGGGGGTATGCGGCATTGTAGCAGTGGCCCTTAGCAAAAATTTTGGTGGGGTTGGGCGGGTCCGGGAATGGATAGGACAGCTCCCAGCTGACTCATCACCTCCCTTCCAACCAACCCTCCTAATTGCCCTGGTAGGGGTAGGACATAGGGTCTCACGGTTACCATCTGTCCCTCCGGGAATTTTAGTTGTACCGGGTTGAGAGCTTGAAGGGGATTGGAACCTCCACCTATCCCCTGGACGGCATCAGAGGCAGACGTGAGCCTCCATTTTCGAGGCCACACATTTTGGTTAATAATGGTGACATCGGCTCCCGTGTCCATCATCATGGACAAGGTTTTTGTTTCCTTGCCGGTAGCCAGTTGCACCTTTATAATAGGCCTTGTCTGCATCTGTTGCGCTAGGGTCACCAAAGTGCATCCAGAGGAGCCAAAGGCCCGATTGCCTCGTGCCACTGGGGTGCTTTTTCCCAGGTCCATCTTTGGTAGCAGGACCAGTTGTGCTAGCCTGGTTCCTGCTTTGATTACCAGGGGAGGGTTTAAGGTAAAGCAGGTTATCATTATTTCCCCTGTGTAATCAGCGTCGATTACTCCTGGGAGCACAATAAGTCCTGCAATTCCCGTTGAGGAACGACCCATTAGCAGCGCCCCTACCTTACTATTTTCGTGAACAACTGGTCCATAGGTCCGTGTTGGTATCCGTGTGACCGCCGTATCTGTTAATGTTATGTCTAAGGCAGCGGATAAATCGTGCCCGAGGCTTCCCCGTGTGGCTGGGGCGGGGAGCCGGGATACACCGCTGGCCCGGCCATTTGTATCCTGGCGCGGGGGCCTCTCGCGCTGCTCCTTCCGTTTTTTTGAAACCAACAGGCTGCATCATTGTGGGTCGTCTGCTGGCATTGGTTGCACCACACAATTGCGGTGCAATCTCTTCTTGTATGACTCTTTGAGTGGCACCGAGAACAAAAGGTAGATTGTCTCGGGCGGTTCCGGCGGTTTTGAGGATTCGGGCGGTTTCTTCTATTGTTGCCGTTTAGTTTCTGGGCTACCGCCGCGAGGAGCTTGTGGGTGGGTTCTAACGCAGCGGCGAAAGCACCAGCCATCCCTTGGTGTTGTTGATGTAGGGACGCCCGGGCAGCAACGTCTAGCATGTCTGATACGGATGCTGTTTTTGGCAGGGTCGAAAACAGAGCTTTGGTTTTGGGATTTGCGTTTTCAAACGCTAGTAACTTGAACATGGAGTCTCTCTGGTCGACTGTGAGGTCGGACTGACCGGCGACCGCTTGCCACAATCTATCAACAAAGTTTTGGTATGGCTCATTTGAGCCTTGTCGTACTGCGGTAAAGGATGGTTTCGGATGCGCGTCTGGTACCGCATAAAATGCTTGAATTGCCAGCCTCGCCGCGGCATGGTGAAGTTCCCGCGGGAAGCGTAGCTGTACGTCTACATCCGAAAATTGGCCGGCACCGACAAGCATGTCTGTTGTTATCCCGGCCAGTGGGTCGCCGGGGGCTCTAGCACGGTTCACTTCTGCTGCCGCAAGGCGCTCCCACTCCCTTATCCATATAATCTGTTGGGAGGGGGACAGCAGATATTGTACTATATTTCGGCAGTCGTAAGGGGTGTTAACCTCAGATGTAAATAGCCACTCGAGAACGGATCGGCCGTTCTCCGAGCGCACTCCTTGTTCTTTTATTATCTTGCGAGCCTGCTGTAAGGTTTTCCACGAATGCTGTTCAAATGCCGGCTGCCCACCGTTGTAAATTACTGGGCATGCTATCCTAGAGGGTTCCCACTCACCCTCCAGAATGGCATCTTTGATGATCCCGGACCAACGGCCCGGGCGACCAGTGCTAGTACCCTGGTCAATTGTACACCGCTTAAACGGTGTCGGTAATTCCTCATCCTCTTCATCGGAGAGGGTGGGCGGATTCCTATAATGTTGGAACGCCGGGCGTTTTTCGGCGTCCCGCTTCTCCAATAAAGTGGCAACCTGATCTTGTAAAGTTGACACTTTTTCCTCCAGGATTGATATGGCCTCCGCCCGAGGGATGGCACTCTTTTCAGTTGCTTTTCGAGGGGCGGGGCCCGGTGATGGGGGCAGTTCGGTGTGGCTAGTGCTGCACTCCGCGGCCTCGTCATTCTTTGAATTTTTGGGTTCCAGCCCGATGTCCTGTAATAACTCCGCCACTGAGTGTGCGGGTTTTCCTGTCATGCCTTTGATTGCTATCTTGTTGCTATTTGTTAACCCCAGGCATACTTGGCGGGGTTGTGTCCCTCCGGACGATGTCGATGATGTTGATGCCTCTGGTTTGTTTCCGGGCGGGGGGGTCAGGGGGGTTATCACTGGAACTGTCTCGGGTTCCTCCCCTTCAGAGATTGGCGCCGAGGGGGTCACGGTGGGTGCTGGTTCAGGGTTGTAGGTAGGGTTGTAGGGTGGGTTTGAAAAGGCTGCTGTAGGCAACTTCTCCTGTTGCCGTGGAAATGCGGCAACATCGAGTGCTTCTTCCATCTCAGCCTTTATATCTGCTAGGAGGTTGCACACCACTCTCCACATTTTATCATTTCCAGGGGCGTCATCATAGGCCTCCTTTATATGGAAGGTCGTCAGGAGGCTATATACCTCCTGATACAGGGTCCATGCAGCCGCAGGACCTGGGTAGAAGACCTCCTGTCTTTCTACCTGTGCTGCGATGTGCTCTGCAGCGATGGCTTCAGTGGTTTTGCTAGAGGCAGCACCCATCTTCCTGAACTCAGCAAAACTTATTGATGTACAATATTATAATCAAGAAAAGGGATTTTTCTTACCCTAGGTTCTCGAGTTGTCAGTTGAATCTAGGTGTTTTTCTTCCCGTGAACTCGGACCAGAATGGGAGTCTATGCCCGCATTCTCCACCAGATGTTGCAAGAAGGAGAGTCTTGGCGATAGCCAGCCGAGTACCTACACTCAGAGGCCCTTGCTCAGGAATGAGCGACCTGGTCTTGCTCAGCCTCACCCTTTATTGGCCCAATGATCTCGAGCATGCCCACTTGGGTCAGCCCTAATTGGGCACAGGTGGGCTGAGCATTAGCTGAGTGCAGGCACCTGTTGCCTACATGGGTACCTCTTGTTGCCAAGGCTGGCCAGGCTCACCAGGCTCCACATTTCCACTACATCCCTTGCATTGATCCCACTGCACGCTGGTGCTGGGAACTACACCAACAGAAAAAAACCCAAAAAAACAAACAAAAACCTTCTGTACCATAAAAACTGGAGGACTCTGTGCTGGTTTAACTTCCTGGACTGGTAGAGTGTGGGTCAAGGAGACAGAGGTTTGGTGAAATGGAAGATGCAGGATGCTTGCTGAGGTCAGGGACAGCTTCAGGGAGCCGGACATCCTTCTTGGCAGTGGTTAAAGGTTGGTTAGCTCAGCTGTGTAAGAAAAATCACAGCTACCCACACCCCTGTGGAGCTCTGTATCCTTTATTGGTTGTCCTTCTGCACCACTGAGAAGTGAGGAAATATGTCCAGCAAATGCAGTCTCTTTTTCTTCTTCAGAGCTAAGGGAGCAGGTTAGTGTTAGTATCACTTTTATTTCCTCTTTTTCACATAATTTTTTTTTTTCACTAAGTCATGGGTTATCAATTATCCATTAGCAGCTGATGGCAGATGGGATAAACTGAGCTGTGCTGACAGTTCTGAGTGGACATATGAATCACAATGTCAAATTTATCTTCCCCGGCTGATGTTAATCCAGAAGTAGCTTTCCCTTGGGGGTCCTCACAAATGACCTCCACGTGCATTTCCATAGCAGGCAGCTACTCCTTGGGCACTTCCTTCATGTGTGTGTTTGTATGAACACCTCTCACAGTCAACTGAGCAGAAGAAGGCAGAAAGTAGCAAAGATGAGCTGGAAGGAAACAGAAACCAAGGGATGGGAGTTCAGGTTCTCTCCGTGGTGTGCAGCTGAACAAGGTTTGTCAGGAGAGTCAGTGGAGCTCTGAGATTTTCCTGCAGCAAACCCTGAGATGAATCACAGTTTGATGATACAGGGGTGTACGTGACAGCCCCAGGATTTTCCACCCATCCCCTGCTATTCCTGCTTGTTTTCATATGGCTACTTCTTTTCATCTCTGCATTGCTCCCAGGGATGTGCAAACATCCCTGCAGCTGGACAGAAGAGAGGAGCACAGAATTAACAGAATGTCAGCAGTTAGAAGGGACCTCTGGAGATCACCTAATCCAACCCCCCTGCCAGGATAGATTTCATAGAATCATAGAATCCTTTTGGTTGGAAAAGAAGACATCAAGTCCAACCATTAAATCATCACTGCCAAGCCCACCACTAACCCACGTCCCTTTAAGCACCACATCTACCTGTCTTCTAAATACCTCCAGTGGTGGTGATCCAATGCCCAATGCCCTTGACATCCTGTTCCAGGGCCTGAAAACCCTTTTGGTGAATAATTTTTTCTTAATATCCAGCTAAACCTCCTCTGGTTTTCTCTTTTTCTGTCACTTGTTACTAGGGAGAAGAGGCCACCAACCCCCTCACTCCACCCTCCTTTCAGACAGCAGCAGCCACTCTCCTCTCAGCATCCTTTTCTCCAGACTGAACACCCTCAGTTCCCTCAGCTGCTCTTCCTGAGACCCTTCCCCAGCTTTGTTGCCCTTCTCTGGACTCACTCCAGCTTCTCAGTGGTCTTCTTGTAGAGAGGGACCCAAAACTGAACCCAAGATTCCAGGTGTGACCTCACCAGAGCTGAGTCCAGGGGATGATCCCTGCCCTGGTCCTGCTGGCTACATTGTTCCTGATCCAGGCCAGGATGCTGTTGGCCTTCTTGGCCACCTGGGCACACTGCTGGCTTAGATTCAACCCCTGGCAATCAACACCCCAGCTCTTTTTTCCTCTGGGCACTTCCCAGCCTCTCTTTGCCAAGCCTGTGGTGTTCCCTGGGGTTTCTGTGGCTCAAGTGCAGGACCCAACATTTGGTCTTCTTGGTCAGTTTGCCTCAGTCCTTTGACTCATCCTTTGACTTTCTAACCTCAAGCAGATCAACACTCCTGCCCAAGTGCCTGCCAGAGCCATCCTCTACATCCTAAGCACAGGACAACTCCATTTGGGGTTTTTTTTGTGCTGTTCTGCCAGTTTGCAGCAGAGTCATGGATGTGGAGTGACTGTCAGGGCCATCTTTTGCATTCCAAGCACAGGAAAAGTCAATTTATTGCCTGTGGGATCAGTTTGGAGGCTCCTGAGATCAGTGCCAGGAGAGGCTCTAAGTTCTACAGGCATTTACTCCAGTTTAGGGGCCAGATTTAGAAGCAGAGGGCAAGCTTGCCGTGCTTCCCTTGGTGTAGACAAGTGAAAGATCTCCATGAGATGTGGAAGTGTGATTCCCATTGAAAGCACAGGGAATGACACAGACCCCTGAGCTCAGATGGGTAAGGACACAGAGGGTTACACAACTCCAGGTGTCACACCCAGCACATAGGAGCCTTCAGGAGTCTCATTCCTGCTCACCTGAGTTACTCAGCCTGAGGAGTTTGCTTCCTGTGCACCTCTGCTCCTGCCAGCAGCACCCCGTGATGTGACTCACTCTGAAGGGGGACAGAAGGTTCCTACCCATGTCTGCTAAAAACTTTTACTCCTCTTCCAACTCCTTGGAGAAGTCAGCTTTGTGCTGTGAGCCCAGTGCAACATTTGGGGATGGGTTCTGTGAAGAGAGACAAAAATCCCCACGTTCCTTGGGGTAGCTCAGGGCTCCAGAAAGGTGAGAGAGTTACGGAATCATAGAATTGGCTGGGTTGGAAGGGACCTCAGAGATCATCAAGTCCAACCCTTGATCCACTACTGCCGCGGTTACCAGATGGAGTGGTTTGGGTTGGAAGGGACCTTAAAGACCATCTGGTTCCAACCAGACACCTTCCACCAGACAAGGTTGCTCCAAGCCCCATTCAACCTGGATTTGAACACTTCCAAGGATGGGGCATCCACAGCTTCTCTGGACCACCTGTCCCATTCTCTCACTGCCCTCACACTAAATAAATTCTTCCCAATGTCTAACCTAAATCTACCCTCTAAATCTACCCAAAGATCCAAAAAAGATCTCCACAGTCAAGGAGAAGCTCGAAGGTGCTGGTGTTTCTCTTCATTCAAAAGTTCTCAAAAACTAGAAGGGGATGAAGCACACTCCTCATGAGAGGGAAGCTTGCTTGTTTACCTTTTGGTGGTTTATTTTTGAGGAAGTGGCCACAAAGGCCCTTCTTGAGCTGTTTAGCAGCTGCTCTTTTCCCATCATTTATTTTGCTTTCAATATTTTCCAAAATTTACAGAAGAAGTCATAACCCCACAGCCCCAGGAGCAGGATGAGACTGGTCAGAGCATTTATCCTCTGCTTTCTCAGGCAAACAGTGCAGATCACTTGGCTGATGAACATGCACCTCCAAACCCCAAAGTCATCTTTAATTCAGAAATAACTGAAGTTGGCTTATTTTGATGGAGCCAGATTATCAGATTCCCTCTCAAAGGGGAGAGGGAGGTTTGGCTGTCTGGGAGCTGTAAACATCTTCCTGATTCACCAGGCAGAATCATTTCAGCACACACCAAACAAGAGCTTTCCCTCAGGGACTGACTGCAACTGGCAGCTGGCAGCAATTGACTTGTCTGGTGCTTCCTCCCCTCCTCTGGCAGGGTTCCCACACCCACGTTTTTGGTTGTTTTTTTTTTTTTAGGGATGGCAGCAAGAGTCATTTCCTTGAAGATGTAACCACAGGTGAGCTGATTGCTCACCTTACAGCACCCAGAGGACTGACCATGGCAAGGAATTTTGCCTGAGACATTCTGGGGAAGGTAGAAGAATCCTGGTGTGGGGGAATGATGCTGAGCATCAGGCATTGACTTGTATATCTGACTGCAAACAATAATAAACACTGAGAGGAAATTCTGGGGGAAAAAAAATAAAAAAAATCTCAATTCCTGCTCTTCCAGCACCTGAAAGTCACAGTCTGGAAAATACAGATGCAGTGGGAATGTCTCAGTCTTTCAGATTCATGGCAGGTCTCAGCTCTTCCAGCAGTGGAAGTAGCTAAGGGCAGAGTGGGTTTGTTCTGCTGCTTTGTAGAAACAGAAAAAAAAAAGAAAAATAATAAAAAAAATTGAATTAGTGAACACATAGGTAAATGGGATGTGCTGTGAAAGAGTCAGCATGACTTTTATAAAGGGAAGTCCTGTCTTATGGTCCCACTAGAGTTCTCTGGAGGTGTCAACAAGCCTTTGGATAAAGGATATCCTGTTGATATAGCCAGCTTTTATTTCCTGAGAGCTGCAGACAGCATCTCTCACCAGAGGCTTTTAAGGAAAGTCGAGGCGTACAAGGGAAGGTCCCTGGATAAATAAAGAAGGGATTAAAACCCAGGAAACAGAGTGGGAGCTCATGGTCAGGTCTCGTGGTAGAGCTTGACCAAAGTGTTTGCTCAGCACTTTGAGCAGGAAAGGAGTAAATGGTGAAGTGACAAAGTTTAGTGAGCACAGAAATTCTGTATTTGCTAAAGATGAGGAGAGACTGTGAAGAATTGCAGAACCTCAGGGACTGGGGAATCAATCACACAATGCCCAGGGGAAAAGAAGCCCTCAGGGTGTAAGTGATGGGATGGAAAAGCTTAGGGCTAAGACAGATTGTGCCATGAAAACCTCAGCTAAGCTTTTAGCAGCAGGCAGAAGAGCAAATCAAGTGTTAGGACTTGCAAGAAAAGAGACAACAAACCAAAGGGTGTTCTTCCCCAGCTGTGTAAATCCATGGCTCTTCTATCTTGAGTCCTGGGTGGTGCTCTGCTTCTCTCACTTAAACAGAAAATAATATTACTAAAAGGATTCAGGTGTGAATAGCAAGGATGAGATGAGTACAGAATTAGTTGATATAAGGAAGAACTAAATGCTCACCTTTTCAGTTTAAGAGATGACCAGGATAAATCTATAACATCGTGAAGCTCATGGAGAAGGGGAAGAGATTGATTTTTTTATTGCATGTTCCAATAGAAGAATAAGGAAGCAGTAATTTAAGTACTGGAGGACAAACTCAAAGCAAGGGGAAGGAAGTGACTCTTCATGCCTGTAGTTAAACTTTGGAACTTCCTGACACTGTGTGTTGTGGGAATGAAAAGCTGATGTGGTTTCAGAAGCATCCTTTCAGGCAGCCTCATTGAGGAAAGAGGGAAATTTAGGGTTTTTAATATACTGAGCACACCTTTTGAAGGAAGTCCCCAAACTACAAATGATTGCTAACTGGGAGTCTGCTTTGTCCAATTTTTACCCTCTTTCTGAAGCAGCTTGGGCTGACATCAGAGAAAGATTCTTAAAAACAAGCAGAAAGTGGTCCTAGGGCTGCACTAAATCAGGTAACAAGCTCCTGGGCTGACCATCAAAACCTTCCCAGTGGTTAGAGGATTACACATTTTTTTTTTAGTGTTGTTGTGCATTTAAGATCTCAAGGATCTGGCCTAGAAAGCAGACAAAGCAATTATGTCAGATATTCAGGTGCCTTTTCCCTTTTATCTTATTTCCTGGAGCCTGTGCTCACCTTCAGCATTTTATCTCCAAATGTTCATTTCTTCTCTTACAGGAACATGTTTTCAGCCTCTAACAGTATTGGGAATATGCTGAATACAAAAAGGTAGAATGCCCACAAAAAAGTGAACTCAGTATATTATTTCTAGTGCTATATTTAACTCAATCACCTCCCTTTTTGGAATTGTTTGTTATTCCTTTGGTGACAGAACAGCATCCTGTTTGCCTGCACACATTGCAGCTGCAGAGCTGAGTGGAATCCTCATGGGTTTCTGGAAATAGCTTCATAACTGAAACCTCCCAGACACTGCTCTGTGCTTCTCATTTTTTTAACCAGATCCTAGGATGCTGTTCCTATCACATTCCTGTTCTTCAGAGCATGGTGTGTGTCCAGTGCAAGGGTATAAAATCCACCCCTGAATCTGTGACTTGATCTTTGCCAGATGACGTGACTCAGGTTGGGCAAATCCCAGAAGGTACCTTGGCTTCCACAACCTTCACTCAATTATGCTGCACATCCTCTGTGAATAATACATTGTCAGCCACAGGAAATGTGGACCTCCTTGAATTACCACAACCTGATTACAGACAAGTTCTGAGGAATATTAATCACTTGCCTGAACACTTTAGTTTTTTATACAGGGCGAGGTAATTAATTCAGCACTGATCAATCTGGAGAGTTTGTAACTGTTGTGTTACTGTTATGGCAAAGAGCTCTGTGTTCTAGCAATATTCTTTCTATATTATACAAGTATTTCCCTCACAGGATCTAGAATTGCTTTTTGCTTTCCAAAGGGGTGATCTTCACATCAAGGTTTTATTTTGCAAGCACAGAATAGGCCTGGGTCCAGTCTGCAGCAGATTTAGGGATTAAGGGTTCTGGTGTTAATTATACATAATAATAATTGGGTTGCTTTGGAAAATGCTCAGAATCTGAACATCTGCTGCTAACAGCAGAAAGCAGAGCTGGAAAACTTGGCTGGTAAAAAATGCAGATGAGGTTGCCCCCTGCTAACTCCAAGGAGATGAGAAACACATTGGACAAACTGCCAGTGCTAGAAGGTTCTCAGCCTTCCCAGACATCTGCCCACTGTCTTCTCTACCAGAAAGGTTTTTGTCATCTCTAAGATAACTCTTCTGTTTCAGTTTAAACTCATCACAGCTGGCTGGCCCCCCTGGGATATGGAGAAGAGTTCACATTCTCCCTTTCTGCAGCCACCTTGGCCACTGTTGTAGAGGATTCTCTGAGGGACTCTGGGCATGAGAACTTTCCTTTGGAAGAAATGATGATGAAGATTTTGGCTGCAATGAATGATGGATGGGATGGCCATCATGTTACACAGATAGGCAGAGTGTCAGCTTGTTGCTCTTTGGTTAATAGTTTGAGCCCCAAACTGAAGCACAAGTGTAGTGCATCTTCAGCCCAGACTACTCTCCACCCCCAAGATGATGTTCCTCAATGCTATCTGAATCCTCTTCATTCAGAGGATGTGTCAAGAATAAAATCAATAAAATAGCAACATTATCTGTCTGCAGTCCAAAAAAAAAAAAAAAAAAGAGGGCCATTGTACTCTTGGAAGTCACCGAAGAAGAGCTCTTTCCATGGTGACATCAGGATGGTGGATGGACAGGGTATTTCACCTGGGAGAGCAGAAGGACTTCTTAGAAAGGAAACTGATGACACTGCCTACTGCATGACAGAAAATCTCATTTATGGAAACCATTTGGCCATGCTCAGAACCACCCATGGAGCTGAGTACAATGATCCTCAGCTCTGCACAGCTCCAGCTGCTCTGCCGGGACAGATGGGTTTCTGTGTAGTCATAGAATCATAGAATTGGCTGGGTTGGAAGGGACCTCAGAGATCATCAAGTCCAACCCTTGATCCACTACCACGGCAGTTCCCAGCCCATGGCACTGAGTGCCACATCCAGTCTCTTTTTAAATATCTCCAGGCATGGAGAATCCACTACTTCCCTGGGCAGCCCATTCCAATGTCTGATCAACCTCTCCTTAAAGAAATTCTTTCTAATATCCAACCTAAACCTCCCCTGGCACAACTTGAGACCGTGCCCTCTTGTCTTAGTGAAAGTCGTCTGGCAAAAGAGACCAACCCCCCCTGGCTCCAACCTCCTTTCAGGGAGTTGGAGAGAGTGATGAGGTCTCCCCTGAGCCTTCTCTTCTCCAAGCTGAACACCCCCAGCTCCCTCAGCCTCTCCTCATAGGGTCTGTGCTCGAGTCCCTTCACCAGCCTAGTTGCCCTCCTTTGGACCTGCTCCAGGACCTCAATCTCCTTCCTGAACTGAGGGGCCCAGAACTGGACACAGTACTCAAGCTGTGGCCTCACCAGGGCTGAGTACAGGGGCAGAATCCCTTCCCTGGACCTGCTGGCCACACTGTTCCTGATCCAGGCCAGGATGCCATTGGCCTTCTTGGCTACCTGGGCACACTGCTGGCTCATGTTCAGCTTCCTGTCAATCCAGACTCCCAGGTCCCTTTCTGCCTGGCTGCTCTCAGCCACTCTGTGCCCAGCCTGGAGCTCCCCATGGGGTTGTTGTGGCCAAAGTGCTTTATTTCTCATTACCTCCATCCAGCAGATCAAAGAAAAACAAAGAACAAAGTGTGGAGATACAAGACTCTCAATCTCTCCCCAGCTGACCATACAGGAGATGCTTGGACTGGCTTGGTAGGTCTGTAGCATGAACACAGTGAGCAGCAGGGAGAGAAAAAGGAGTTGCTTCTCAGATCATTGAATTTATTTCAGACCTTATTGCTTCTGTGCACAAAGATGCAGTCCCCAGCACCTGTTTGGGTAAAAGCACAGGATGCCCTTCAGTCAGGGTAAAGCTCTGGACCTGCATGAACAAGAGTAGAAACACTCAGGAAGCTCCATCTTGAGACATTAGTCTGGGACTGTAGAAAGAAATTACATTGGGAGACTTCATCAGAAGAGACCCTGGATGAGATGTGGGCAAGAACCATTGGAGATCCTTCAAATACTCTAACAGGGGAAGAAGAAACAGGCAAATAAAATGCAGAATGGCTCTGACCATGTGGACTGGGGAACCAGTTTCATTCTTTGCCAGGGGAGAGCAGAGGTTATGGATAAAGAACTGAAATGCTGAGCTCCAGCTTTTCTGGAAGTTCTGTGCTGAAGGACATTTCCCACCTGACAAGCTCAAATCCTGACAGGCTGAGAAGGGTATTTGGTTTCTTCCTGGAGCTGCATAGCACTGTATGTACCATCCTCAGTGGAGATAAAAAAAATGCAGTGTGTTTAAAAATATAAATCTCTTAACTTTACAGCATCAGAGAATCATAGAATAGCCATGCTTGGAAAGGGCCCCTGAGACCATTGAGTCCAACCATACACACACCAAAAAACCCCACCAAAAACCAACCCTGAACAAACACAAACACCACACAGACACCAAATAACATCCACAAAAAAACCTCCCTACAGTCTCAGCCAGAGAAGCATGTCCTGAAGTGCCACATCTACACCTTGCTTAAATACCTCCAGGGATGGTGACTCCACCACCTCCCTGGGCATCCTGTTCCAGTGCCTGACCACTCATTCAGTACAAAAATACCTCCTAATATCCAATCTAAACCTCTCCTGCTGCAATTTCAGACCATTTCCTCTGATCCTGTCATCATTCCCCTGGGAGAAAAGGCCAACACCCACCTCCTTGCATCCTCCTTTCAGAGAGCTGCAGAGAGCAATCAGGTCTCCCCTCATCCTCCTCTTCTCCAAACTAAACATTCTCAATTCCCTCAGCCTCTCCTCATGACTCCTTCTCCAGGCCTCTCACCAGCTTGGTGGCTCTCCTCTGGACATCTTCTGAACCTTCTTGCTCTACTCTGAACCTTATTGCTCATCCAGCTTCATTTCTTTCCCAGCCCAGCTGCAGGGTTTGGAGTGTGGTCCCCTCACAGTTCTGGGACTGGCATTGAACAATTTGCAGGTCAGAGAGAAGAAGGGGAGCCAGAAGGAGTTCAGACCAAATTTATCTGCTCAACCTTTTACCCAGCACACCAGCACTGCCCTTGCCTTGGACTGAACATCTAATAAACTGAAAGCTGCAAACAAAGTTATCAGCAGCTCATCATTTACCTAAAGTGCTAAGGGTAGAGAAAGGTTGCAAGGAGTTGCTAAAAAAATACAGGAAGAGGCAGGAAAAGTGTTCCATTAAAACAAACCAAGGGCAAGGAGAGAGTGGTGGTTTCTGCTGCTCATGAAAGCTTTGATGAACAGCAGCTCCCAAAGGATGGTATCAATTCTCTATTTCCAGCCTGGGCAAACTGGTTGCTGTATCAGCATCAGTGCACAGTGCTTCAGATGTCATCCTAATCCACATTAGAACAGTCATCTCTTCCTTCTCTCCTTCTCCATCCCATTCCTCCCCTCCTCTCACCAGCATAAAGCTCTGTTTACACTCTTTGTTTTTTCATCTTTAATATTTCTCTTTCCTGGCTCTCCCATAACTTCTGTTTACTCTCATTCCTTGCAACCAGCTTCCTCCTGTCCATCTCTTTAGGTTGTGCTCTCCCTGGAATCTTTCCTCTATCACTGACGAGTTCACAGCCATCCAAGATCTTTTTCCAGCTCTTTGACTCTTTAAGACTGCATCACCCCAGGGAAATTGGCAAGAAGGGAGAGGGCAGAAGAGTGAAATTTAAGGGCTGTGCTATAGGTTAAATACAAAGCTCAGCTCAGCTCTATTTCTGGTATTTATTTCTCTCCACCTTCTCAGAGGTCTTGTCCTCTTCATCTGGCAGTTTTTCTCTTACAAGGTACTCCCTGCTGGTACTCCCAGCTTAGATCAGAAGGAAAAATATTGAACTTTTTCTCTACCTGCTGCCTGTAACCCCATCCCCTTCCTCTTTCTACTCCTTCCTCTTTTGAACAGTTCCTTCAGGTGATACCCTTCTCCCACCTTCCTGTGCTACTGCTTATCTGCCACCCCCCAGCTTCCCTCCATCACCCACCTGTTTCTATTTCAATTTCTTTCCTTTGTTTCTTTCTCCACAACTTGGTTCTCAATGAATTTGTTCATCTGGATGGGAACTGGGCTTCCAACTGCCTTCTGAGCTCGGGATGCCAAAAACAGGAAAGCTGCAATCTATTTTTTTTCTTTTTCTGACTATTTGCAGCTCACTGCTTCCTCATATTGATTCCCTCATCAGCTATTCACAGGGTTTGTTCTGTGAATTGATTCAACATTAGGGCTCTGTTATTTCCACCTACTCAAAGAAGTAATGTGATGCTGTTTCCATGCCCTGCATATTGAAGGACATAAAAGATCAAGCATGAATATTTGTCTGCAGATGAAACTCTTCTTAGCCATTCGTTCTGAATGTGCAATGTGCTCCCTGGCAATGCTTTTACCTGAAAATTAATTTATAATTTGAAGAGATATGAAATCAGACGTTAAATATAAACACTAACTTTTGCAGTTATATCCAGTATTGACTTAAATTGGAAAGAAATATTCAGAAGCAGGTATTTTTCATGCCATTCCCTTAACTGTAATTGCTTCTTTCTCTACCCAGACAGCAAATCCACAGCAGAGTTGGTAGTTTCATGATTTCTAATCCAGAGACACTTTCTTTTATGTCTGTAAAAAAATGCATAGAAACGGAGCAAATTCTGAGGGTTTTTTTTTTCCCTAAACCAGGTAGATATGGGTTACTGCTTGAACCTGTTTTAATCTTTCCATGTTTATCTCATACATAATAATCTTAAATATCTTTCTGGCATATGGACTGGTTCCTAAGGAAACAAGTAGGAAGCCCATTTTGGGTTGGATAGCTTGAGAAAACCAAAATCTAAACCAAAGTTTGTGCTTAGTCCTAGTGGTTACTTAGCCTGAAATGAATCCACCTGAAACACATTCATGGAAACCTTGTCCACATCCAGTCTCCAAATCCTCTTGGACTCTGGGTTGCCTGAAGCTGGGACCCCACTGGTGTGGTCTGAGAGGAAGTGGGGAGGACACTCAAGCTTCCAGTTCTGTGGTTTTCCTCCACCTCTGTTTCCTCCATAGGTCTCTTTAAATATTTATATGGTCTCCAGCCTGAGATTTATAGGGTCTTCAGTTGAGCAACCCATAGTCTTGAAGAGCAGCTTCCTGCTGGTGGCAGGGGATGCTCTCACTCACCTCATTCCATTAGTGTGAAAGCTAAAGGGTTATTAAGTGACCTGCCCATGGTCACAGACATCCCACACCTCACAGAACAGGGCCATCAATTAAACCTTCTGGAGATTCTTAAGCAGAAGGCACTCCAGAGACCACAGTAATTAACATGATTAATAATGGCAATTGTTAACTACTTGCTTCTTTCAAACAAGAAGCAGATCCCACTTACAGCTGGGTTCTGAGCATGATGTTTTGTCTTGTGCTCATCAGCTGTCACAGCAGAGCCACTGAGTGCTCAGCAGTGAGGATGCTCCCACTCAGACCCTGAGGTCACCATCTCTGGTGCTGGCATGGTCCACACCTATCAAATAAACCCTCAAGGGCCATTTCTGACCAGGGTGGGCAAAATGTCAGAGGGCTGTGACCCTGCCAGCTCGACCAGGGAGCACTGGTGCCCACCCAGCAAAAAGGCCATGGCCTCTCTAAGCTCTACACTGATCCAGCTTCCCAGGAATTGTTCTGCTGGGAATGTGATGCCATCCCCATGTCCTGCTCTCACTCCAGGCTGGCAGCAGTGAGCAAAGCTGGAGGAGATGCCCACGGAGAGGAACTGCTCCTTCAGGAGGAGGAGAGTTGGTTGAGGAGCATCAAGGAGTCTGAGAGGGGGACAAGCTACTGGAACAGCACCTGCCATCCATCCCTGGGAAAGACAGAAAACAGCAAGACCCAGCAGATCAATTCCTGGCTCCAAACCTGGTGTCACTTTCAGAATCTTGGTTTTTTTGATCATGGGTTGATCTACATGATCATCACCTGAGACCAGGGCACACCTGTCTCAAGGAGGGATAAGAATCCTTGCACAGGAGTTAGCAGAGCTCATGGAAAGAGCTGTAAACCAGGACTGAAGGAGGAAAAGGTTACAAGGAGGCTGGCAAAGCCTGGGGACAGCACATCAGTGTTTGGGGGACAGTGTCCTGATGAGGTTCTTCAGCCTGTTCCACAGTATACTGGGTATACTGGAGCACATTTGAACTGTCCTTGTCCACCTTAGCCTTAGCCATCCTCAGCCACCCCAGTGGGGGTAGGGGATGGAGGTTCACACCACAGCAAAGTCATAAGAGTTGTTGATTTGTTAGGGACCATGGAAGAACTTGAAAACAGTCACATAGGAAATTAGGGCTTCTCCCCTTCAGCATCCATAGCCCAGCTGATGCCCACCTTCCCCAATGGGCAACAAACAGGAGATGGAAGTCATTGATCAGCTGGAAACTGTGATGTGACTGCAATGATGGAGCCATGGTGAGGTGACACACAAAGGAGTGATGCAATAAATGGCTACAAGCCCTTCAGAATGGACAGGGAAGGGAGGAGAAGTGGTGGGGTTGTCCCATATCTTCAGGAGTGTTTGGACTTTCAAGAGCTTGACCATGGTGATGAAAGGGCTGAGTCTTTTCTCCATCGTTAAGAACCATGGGAAAGGCCAACAAGGCAGATATGGTGGGAATCTGTTAGGGACCACCAAGAAGGATGAGGAGGCAGATGAAATATTCTATGAGCATCTGGGAAAAGTCTCACAATCACAAGCCCTTGGTCTCATGGGGGAATCTGACTTCCCAGATGTCTGCTGGAAATACAGGACAACAGAGAGGAAACAGTCTGGGAGGTTCCTGGAGTGGGTAGAGGATAACTTCCTGACACTACTGGATATGTTTCTTGTGACGAGAGAAGTAGTTGTGGGTGATAGGAAGGCTGGAGTCCACCTTGAGCACAGCAATCATGAAATGAGTTTTCACTTCTTGGAGAAGTAAGAAGGGCATTAGCAGAAATGCTGCCTTGGACTTCTAGAGGACAGAATTTGGCCTGTTTAGGGGCCTGGTTCACAGAGCCCCTTGGTTCATGGTGTCCATGAAGGCTGAGCACTCTTCAAGAGGAAATCCTAAAGGTGCAGGAGCAGACCATGCTCATGTGCTGGAAGATGAGCTGGTGGGGAAGAGGATGGACCTGGCTGAACAGAGAGCTCTGGTAGGACCTCAGGAAAAAGAAAGAGAGTTTATGGCCTTTGGAAGAAGGGGTAAGTGACTCAGGAGGAGTACAAAGATGTTGTGAGGCTACACAGGGAGGAAATTAGAAGTGCCAAAGCTGAACTAGAGCTCAGTTTGGCTGCTGCTGTAGAAGACAGTAAAAAGTGTTTCTGTAAATACCTGCAGAACAAAAAGAGGGATAAGAATGCCCTAAGTTTATTGGATGTGGTGGGAAAACCTAAAAACAAGGCATGAGGAAAAGACTGAAGTACTTAATGCTTCCTGTAAGAAAGACATTGAGGTGCTGCAGTGTGTCCAAAGAAGGAAAATAAAGCTGGTGAAGGGTCTGCAGAACAAGTCTTACAAGGAGAGGCTGAAGGAGCTGGGGTTGTGTAGCCTGGAGTAAAGGAGGCTGAGGGGAGACCTTCTCATTTTCTACAGCTACCTGAAAAGACACTGGACCGAGGTGGGGGTTGTCTCTTCTCCCATCAGCAACTAATGGAATAAGAAGAAATGGCCTCAAGCTGCACAACATGAAGTTTAGATTGGATCTTAGGAAAAATTTCTTTATCAGAAGGGTTGTCAAGCACTGGAACAGGCTGCTCAGGGAAGTGGTGGAGTCACCATCCCTGGAGGTGTTAAGAAGACACATGGATGTGGTGCTGAGGGACATGGTTTAGGGGTGGGCTTGGCAGTGTTAGGTTTGTGGTTGGACTTGATGATCTGAAGGATCTTTTCCAACCTAAGTGATTCTACTATTCGTTCCTATAATGTCCCATATTTTGGAAATTTAGATGCATAACTTTTTAATTAGAGTTTTGTGAAACCTTGAGAATGAAGGAGAAACTTGGCCAGAAGAATATCATCCTGTAAAGCAGAACAAAATAAGGTCCTGGCCTGAGAGGTGCTAAGCACCCATAACTCCGAATGAAATCTATAAATGCTACAGTTTCTCAGCTTCATGTAGCATGGAGACCAGACAGCCCAGCAAATTGGTGGAAAACTGGTAACAGAGCTGAGAAAGCAAGGCAGTGAGTCTGGCTCCATCTTGCAGAGCAAGTGGAGAGCAGCTGTGTGTTTGGTAGCATCCTGTGGAACAGTGGCAAGAAGCCTACTCACTGTTTCCTTTTTCTAGGATATCATAGAATCATAGAATTGGCTGGGTTGGAAGGGACCTCCGAGATCATCAAGTCCAACCCTTGATCCACTACTGCTGCAGTTCCCAGCCCATGGCACTGAGTGCCACATCCAGTCTCTTTTGAAATATCTCCAGACACGGAGGATCCACTACTTCCCTGGGCAGCCCATTCCAATGTCTGATCACCCTCTCAGTAAAGAAATTCTTTCTAATATCCAACCTAAACCTCCCCTGGCACAACTTGAGATCATGGCCTCTTGTCTTGCTGAGAGTTGCTTGGGAAAAGAGACCAACCCCCCCCTGGCTCCAACCTCCTTTCAGGAAGTTGTAGAGAGTGATGAGGTCTCCCCTGAGCCTCCTCTTCTCCAGCCTGAACACCCCCAGCTCCCTCAGCTAGGGATGAGAGAATCTCCAGGGATGGAGAATCCACTACTTCCTGGGGCATATGTTTGAATGCTCCCTCCACCACTTGGTCAGGGCAAAGAAGAGACATGGTGTCTGCACCCACCTGGGGGAAGGAGGAACTGAAAGCCAGAAGCAGCTGCCATTTGGCACAGGTGTGCATTTGAACTAAGAAAACTCAGCTGAAAAGGTCTGGGCTGGATATAAACCCAGATTAATTCCAGGAAGGAGCAATATGTCCCATCCTGCAGGTGCTGAGTGAAACTGATGCTCTGGTCTGTGTGTCAGCAAGTGCTGCTTGACCAAGGCTCCCAGCACCAAGCAAACCCCTCAGACAAAGCTGCCTGGAGATGAGGTGTCCTCAGCATCCTGGTGTTTCCAGGGCAACCAGAGCTGGAATTCAAGATCTGATGGAAGTTCACTGAACCTGAGCTCTTTCAGACTTAATATTTTTCATTGGCTGGACTGGAATCTTGGAAAGTCCTTTCTGAACAGTGGCTCTGGTGTGTGCAGCCACACCAAGCAGCAGCCAGGGCACAATGGGCAGACGTCACACATTTCTGGAAATAAGAGGCAGCTCCTTTGCCTTCAGTGCTGTCATTGTTCCTCAGGAACACTGACATCACTGTCTGCTTGGATGCATGGCCATTGGGTGGGATGGCATGTTTCTGAGAGGCTTTAGTAATGGAGACATCAGTGGAGGGTGGAAGCAAGCCCTAATATCTCTTTTTCCCTGATGGTGTAATATCAGTCCCCTATATATAACAGATACCAAAGAATTGGTCTCCTTTCTCTTTGTTTTCTTTTTATTTTTAGCACATGCACAGTGTTACAACTGTGTATGTTCCTCCTACCACATCAGAATCCCTCACTGTTGGGTTTTAAGTAAATTCCAGAGCTCCATGGTTTGTAATTCTGTCGAGCAAGTGCTCCTGCAGTAAAACTGTAATTTGCCATTTCTCATCTCTTTCAGTGACACTGTGCTCTTTTATTATGTGAAAGGAAAACCAGGCATTCTTAATCCACACATCCTAGACTGCTCATTATTTGATTTATCACACCTTACCCTTCCCAGATAAAAGGCTCCAATTCTTCTTTTAGTGTTTTGTTTGTTGCTTTTTTTTTTTTTTTTTTTTTTTTTGTTCATGGTTATAAGAATGCTGCTTGTCCCTAAACTCCCCAGCCTGGTTATTTATTTTTGAAACATTACCAAGCACTGAAGACAGTCTTCTGATGACAGCAATCACATACATTGTGTAACAGAATTGCATAACCCTTCATCCCATCCTTTATATAGCCTCCTGCATGTTTGCTTTTTGGATGCAGCCACATGATGAACGCAGCTCTTCACTGACCTTTCTCCAGTAACAGCCAAGGACTTTTTCTGAGTTAGTGCTTGTACTAATTTATTGTGGCACAGAGGCACAGTGAACTGTGACAGCTCACTGGTACAACTCCCAGCTGTGCACGTGTGCTGCAGAAAGACTTTGCACAGAGAGGAGTTATCCCAAAATCTTTGGAAAAGCTTCCCATGTAGATAAGTCCTAAATTAAGGCCACATTCAAGTCTCAAGAGTCAGTTTGGGAAGAACCATGGAGATGAGCATAAAAGAAAAAAAAATATTATGGGCCACAGAGGTTGTCATGGATAATGGGACAGGGAGTAAGCACACAAGGCTGATGTGACAGGGTGAGCTAAATAAAAGTGGAAGTGACACAGTCAAAGACCTTGAAACATACGGCACGAAATAAAATATTTCCCCAAAAGACAGATCACTCAATTAAAGAAGCAAAAAAAAGTGCCATTTCTAGGCAGAAAGAGCTGTAAATCTCTATAAGAATAGAGACAGCAATGGTCTGCTCAAGTGTGGCTGAAGGGTGATAAATCTGCAGGTGACTCTCAGAGCAAGCACTTGGTGCAATGATGGACAAAGCTCTGCAGTGCTCTGGGTTGGAGCTGCTTCTGAGACACAGCTTGGAGAACCACAGAATGGTTTGGATTGGAAGGGACCTTAAAGATCATCCAGTTCCAACCCCCCTGCATGGGCAAGGACACCTCCCACCAGCCCATGTTGCTCCAAGCCCCATCCAACCTGGCCTTGATCACTTCCAGGGATGGGGCAGCCACAGCTTCTCTAGGCAACCTGTGCCAGGGTCTCACCACCTTCACAATGAGCAATTTCTTCCTAATGACTAACCTAAATCTCCCTTCTTCCAGTTTAAAGCTATTACCCCTTGTCCTATCACTCCATGACTTTGTAAAAAGTCTCTCCCCAGATTTGCTGTAGCTCCTTTATGTACTGGAAGGTGCCCTGAGGTCTCCCCAGAGCCTTCTTGTCTCCATTATGAATAACCCCATCTCTCAGTCTGTCTTGACAGGAGGGGTGCTCCAAGCCCTCTGATCATCTTCATGGCCCTCTTCTGAACTCACTGCAACATGTCCTTCCCATCTTGGGGACTCCAGAACTGGACACAGCACATCTGGGAGGGGCCTCACAAGAGTGGATCAGAGTGGGAGAATCCCCTTCTCTGACCTGCTGACCATCATCTTTCACTGCAGCCCAGGGCATGGTCTGCTCTCTGGGCTGCAAGCACACATTGCCAGCTCATGTTAAGCTTCACGTCCAGCACCCTCAAGTCCTTTTCCTCAGGGCTGATCTCAATCCATTCTCTTCCCAACCTGCCCTTTTGCTTGGGATTGCCCCCAACCAGGTGCAGGACCAGGTGAAGTGACCACCATGTCAGGCTGCTGGGACAGCTTCCCAGTACTGCCTGCCTCAGCAGATGGGACCTCTGTACTAAAGATACTGGTGATGACAAATGTGTGTGGCTGGCCAGTCCCAGCAGACTGCTGGTGAGAAAATTTAAGAGCAGAAGGATTCAGCTGAAGCCTCTCTGGTGACACCCAACAGAGCTTTGACGTGCACTGTAGCTGCTTTCATAGTGTGTTTAATTATCTGATGTCATTTGAAGGGCTGGGGAGCTGCAGCTGGAGGGGGAATAGGGGAATCTGAGGCTGATGCTGAATTTTTCTCAGCAGTGTTTCTAAACATGCCCAGGGATGCTGGAATTTTGGCTGCTACCACTCTCCTTTGTGCTGAGAGCAGGACAAGCTTTTCTTTCTGCTGTCATTATGAGCCTGTGCGGAAATTGTTCTTTTTCCAGGAAGGTGAGAAAGGCAGAGCTGCTCCCTCACATTGCTTTAAGATCAGTGGTGACCTCTGTAGCTGGGGAAGCTCCTACCCACTGCTTCTGAGTCCAGAGGCCATGCCAAAGAGGGAGGAGAGGAACCCATGAGCCTGGAGGGTGTCTTTACTCAATGTCTATTGCCTAGCTTCTCAGGAAGCTTTGAATACAACAGCGCTGCCTTTAGCAGCTGCTTTAAGCCTATCCCAGCCCGTATCTCCTACACAATCTGGTCCCAAAATAGCCTGTTCCTCTGCACAGAAGTAGGAGATCTCATTTTCAAAGCATTTCCTCTGCTGGTATTCTCCCAGGTTTTACTCACAGTCCTGGTATCCAGCGCTGCTGCAGCAGCGATGCCCAAGCAGAGGGAGGAAGGGAAGGGACCTGAGGACAGGAAAAAGAAATTCTCCCCTCCTCACTGAAGTGTTAGAACTGGGGCCAGGCTGCATACCAAAGGGCCACCAGACCGAAGAAAAATGTCCCAATGCTGCCTGGAGAAGGAGGGGGCAGGTGGCCTGGTAGGTATCTCAGGGCATCTTCATCCCGGGTGCTTCTTCATGCAGTTCCCAACCAGAAACATTAAGTCTTGTATCTTTCAGGGTCTGCTGGAAGCCACATGAGAGGTGATGCAGGTGATTCCAGTGGGGCATTGCTCATGGTGGGTGGAAAGAAACGCATTTGCAAAATAGGAATGAGCCATCCTGCTGAGGGCAACAGCTCAGGTAGGAGACTCCCATCTCAGCTGCAGTGGAGAAGATGCTCATGATCAGACACATCTAAAAGAGGGAAGTCTCCCAGGCTTTGTCCTGTTTCTGTGTCTTTTCAGGATCTCTAGTTCAAGTCCTTACTTTAAGTCAACTTCCTCAGACCCATTGGTCCAGAGCAATTCATCCTTGCCCAGTCCATTTCCCTCACCTCATATTCTCAGTCTACTTCACTATGAAGTTTAAGCAATTTAAAGCTATCACAGACATTGCTGCCTCTTCTCCAAAGTGTGAAACTTTATATACACACAGCTATAGGTTCTTGTATGTATGAGCACTGAGTTTCTGATTTCAGCTCTGAATTTTAGGAGGAAATTCCCCAGCAGTGCCCAGGACTCTGGTAAATGCACCCCAAGCAGGATTCACCACAAGCACCTAAAGAGCACACACAGAGAAATTAATTGTAGATTCCTATTTGTGCTCTTCATCTGTGGTGATTTGTCTCCATAGAGCTGGTTTTGGCACTGTTTCCTTCATTCTTGGATTTGTTCTTAGCTCTCCTGATTAATGTGCTGATATGAGGCTTCAAGTAAATGGCCAAATTTTCATTTATCTGTGCTTTAAACTAATTGTTTCTTCATGGTTAATGAGCTCTGTCTTTATTATCAAAACCTTGCAGTATTTCATCCTGTTGGGACATTGCTGCTGTATATTCAACACCAAAGAAAATGCCATCTTCTTCCTAAGTCCAAACTCCTGAGTCCTGGTCCAGAAAAAGCTGAGCTCTTCCTTTCCCATCCACTTCCTCCACGTGTGACAGACAGGGATGGATTCTTCTCCAAGGGGAAGACAGTGTGAAACTTTGAGGTTGCTTTTTCTCTCACTTCCTCTGCTAGAATGATCATTTGAAATATTTTCATAAAACCAGAATGCTTCCCCAGTGGTTGTTTTTGGCTGGTTGGTTGGGTGGGTTTTGTTTTGTTTTGTTTTATTTTAATAGCAGAAATTACTTTGTAGAAAAGTACATCTTTAAAACTGATGCAAGGTTTTGCCAGGCTGTTTAAATGCAGTCCAGCTGTCAGAAAACAAACTTCTACATTTTATTAAAATAAAAACATTAAAATCCCACCATCTCCTCTCATTCTTCAGTGTCTCTCTCTGGGCAACATCTGGAAACAGTGAAATTACTGAACATAGCCTGGTGAAATCCTTCCTTGGAAAATACTAGGAAGTGATTGGGCTTTCACATCACCTCAGAGCCATCTCCCAGGGGTGAGGAGGTGACTTAGGGGCTTTAGCCCAAAAAACCAGCTGTCTCTTGGGCTGCATCAATAGAAGCATGGCCCCAGCTGTTGGGACAAGTCCAGAGGAGGCCACAAAGGTGCTCAGAGGGCTGGAGCTCCTCTCTTTTCAAGACAAGCTGAGAGAGTTGGGGTTGTTCAGACTGGAGACAAGAAGGCACCTGAAGGAGCTACAGGAAAATGGAGAGGGACTTTTTACAATGGCATGGTGTGACAGGACAAGGGGTAATGGTTTTAAGCTGGAAGAGGACAGATTTTGGTGAGCCATTAGGAAGAAATTCTTTAGTGTGAGGATGGTGAGACACTGGCACAGGTTGCCCAGAAAAGCTTTGGCTGCCCCATCCCTGGAAGTGTTGAAGGTCAGGTTGGATGGGGCTTGGAGCAACTTGGTGGGAGGTGTCCCTGCCCATGCAGGGGGTTGGAACTGGATGATCTTTAAGGTCCCTTCCAACACAAACCATTCTGTGAGTCTATGGTTCCTTCCTAGGAAAATACCTTGCTGCAGTGTGTGGCACAAGTGGTGAGAGGTGGACATGTCTGGTGTGGATCCTTTCAGCTCATTTGGGTGTGCCTTGGCTTGCAAGGCCTCTCCACAACCTGCAAAAGGGAATTTTCCCTTCAGATTTCCTTCTCCATTGCACCTCAGAAGGTCAGAGTTTCATAGCAAGGGCTTCACTGCAGACCCAGCTGGCAGGAAAAAAGTTTGTAGGGTTATAAAAATAAGACTGATGCAAAAAAGAATATCCCACAGGTTATTGAAACTTCCCTACATTAGAGGCAGACATGGGCTTGAATTGAATTTTCCAAAGAGAAGTGATTAGTGCAGAAATCATTGAAAACAACTGGGGTGTGAAGCACTCCAGAGCTCCTGGATGATGAAAATATGCAGCAGCTCTCTCTCTCTCAAAATGTAAATAGGAAACAGTCACAAAATCTTATCTGTCTTTTGCAGCTAATGAAAACACTAGTCTCTCCTGGGAGACAAGTCTTTGCTCTAATTTTAATGTATTTTCTAAGGTTTTCCTTAGCTGTGACTAATTTGCACTGTCAGGTGTGCCTTTTTTGAAGTTAAAAAGCATCTCTGAACTCCTACAACCTCTGGCCAGAATATTTAAATTAGGGACTACCTACTGAAACAACATCTCAAAGCCTGAGAAGTGAGGGGCTGGCACACACATCCCCCTCATGCTCTGCTCAGGGATGGCAACAAGTGATCTCTGCTCCCAGGGGAGCCTGGAGGCAATTTTTCCTCTATAAAGTGCTGTTTGTTGTCCTAGAAAGCACAAAACATTCAAAGACAGGTCTCAGCACACAGAGTTAACCATGGTAACTGTATGTACAGTTTGGAAAGCACAATCTATCACACCTACATTGTGGGTTTTTGTTGTTTGGGGTTTTTTTTTTTAGGTTATAATCTAAAATGGGTCTAAAAATATAATTACATATATTGAATTATAATGTTAATATCATGTATAGTTTTAAATATTTTGCTGACCTCTATCCCAGGTCACAGTGTGCTTCAGTCAGGGGTCAAACTCTTTAGGAGACCCCAGGGTTGGGCTGGGATGGCACTGAGCTGCTCCCAAATGCTGTTCAGATGCTGCCTCCTCTGGTTCAGGTGAACATCCCTGAGCTCAGCTCTGGTCCATGATCCTGCAGAGAGAGAAACCAGAGGGCTGGAGGAACTCCCAAGCAGACACAACCCCAGCTGGGCAGCTCACCCTGCAGGGACACACCTCATGTATAGGGTGGCCATACCTTATGGTGCCTCTGACAGATGGAATGACACTGAGCCCATGAGAGCAGTGCAGGCCACCTGCTCCTCATGACTATTAGCCCCTGGGGGCCAGGCTCTGCCAAGCCTGGGCAGGAGGTCTCTGAAGTGTTGTTAGAAGTCATTTAAGATGCTGTAGTAATGTAGTAGGATGCTTAAGTGTGCTGCCTTCTGCCTGTAAATTCGGGATCGATGTGGCTGTTCCCACCTGTGTGCCAGCAGAGATCAAAAGGAGCTGCAGGCTGTTACATCAGTAAAAAACTAAGGAGAGCTTTGATTTAGGTACCAGTGCCATCTGATGTTGTACATTTGTATATGGGAGGCCCAGCAGGGATCTGGCCAAGGCCCAGGGGTGAGTTTGCACATGACTTAGGTTTAATGTTCTGCATGTGACTTGCTGCCTACAAGGGGAGAGGTTGTTTGCACAGAACTGGGCCTGCATTGTCCCTGCCAGCTGAAGGACATAAACAAATGATTGTGGGTTTGTTTGCACACATGAACCCTGCAGAGCAAGATCCAGAGAGCTGGGGCTGTGGCAGCAAATATTAACTCCTCCCAAAGCACAAAAAGGTACAGATGTGTGGGACATAATTAGCATCACAACACTGAATGGTTTTTCCTACAGAGAACACAGCCAGAGGAGGTTTTCTTGCTGTCTGCAGAAACCTCTCAGCCCTTCTCTCTGTGTCCCCTCTACAGAATTTATTTTTCTCTAAGCAGGGAAATAAAAAGCAGATTTTGCAAATCCACTTATCTATTTTTTTTGCATTTTGTCCTGGGGATCATACTAAGACCTCGGTGCTGCTTCTGTACAACAACAGTCTGCAAGCAGAGTAAAAAATGCAGTCAGCACTGGGCTCCAGGGGAAAAGGTTGTGTTTGGATGTTCTGTGATGCCTGGGAAGAGACCTTCATCCAGAGTGAAGCTGTTTCTATTTTTTACTGCCAGAGCATTTCCATTCTGATGAGAGCTGCAGCTTCCCACATTTCTCTGATGCAGGCTGCAGTTGAATTGCTTTTTTTCTGTTTGGTTTCCTCTGGAGGCTTGCAGAGCAACAGCACCTGATGGATTTCCCCATATCCTTCCCTCTTGTTAATAATGCTTAAACCTGTTTTCAGTCAAAGATGACAGAAATGCAAAATGTTGAACAGAAGTTCATGCCACCTTTGTGAGAACAGACAGACAGGTAGAAACTAAAACACATGTCAGGATAATTGCAGAATTGAAAGCTGGTGGGACAGACACCTTGTAGGTCCTGCTAGGGAGGGAAAAGCTTCACTTGGTGATTTTGCTTCTTTAGATGTGCAAGTCAGGCAGCCAGCCCCCAGGAAACCAAGGTTCACTGGTGCAGGTGCTCAAAAATGACTTGGTTGCTAGAAAGACTTCTTTGTGTAGATGGTTTTTTAAAAAAACACAACAAAACAGTCCACAGCCATGTCACTGCTTCCTTCTAGAACTGGCTGTTAGTGTGCCAGCATCATGTGCTGCAGCCTGATCTTTGAAATAACTTCATGTACTACTTATTGAAACATTTACCCTGAATTTCAACAGAGGTATTTCAAAGCATCTCACATACGTTAGGAAGTGAGCCCCATGGATGAGGGAACCATTCTCACTCTCATTTTATAGAGTTCTGATCATGATACCATCCATGATAGGCTGGGAATGGGAGTCCTGCCTTAAAAACACATGAGATGATGCAGTAGTCACAGAGGTGTTTGGCTACTGTGCACCCATCACATCAGAGCCACACACCATGCCCCGGGCCCACCTATTCCCTTCCCATGGTTTGGGTGCCCAGGTCCAGGGTTTTGAAGCTGTGGCTCTGTGATCTTTGCAGATGAACAGTAGAGAACTGCCAAGTGATGGGCAATGAGCTTGTTTTATGCAGCTGTAGCAGGTCAGTAAAATACATGAAGGCTGTGGGATGCCAAAGGCAGTGAGTCTTCAGTGGACTTCATGAGTCTTTGAATAGACTGTGAGTCTTCAGCCTGAATGATCAGGGATAAAAGGATCCAGTTGACAGCTGGCACAGAAGATTTTCAACTTTTTTGATAATCAGGATTCAAATGTCCAAACTGTGGCTCCTTTGTTACTCTGATGCCACACACTTCACCAAAGATGCCTTCACTGCTACTGCTTCTCATTCCTGCAGGCAGCGTTTGGTTTATACCTCTTCAACTCTAAACCTCAGGGAACCATATTTCACCTGTGGGTTATTCAGGTGCCTATCAAGTGCTTGTTCTTAATGTAAGAACCACACAGCACTGCAAACCTCTTGCATCAAACCTCTTGTGCCCAGGTGGCCAAGAAGGCCAATGGCATCCTGGCCTGGATCAGGAACAGCGTCGCCAACAGGTCTAAGGAAGGGATTCTGCCCCTGTACTCAGCCCTGGTGAGGCCACAGCTTGAGTCCTGTGTCCAGTTCTGGGCCCCTCAGTTCAGGAAGGAGATTGAGGTCCTGGAGCAGGTCTAAAGGAGGGCAACTAGACTGGTGAAGGGACTCGAGCACAGACCCTATGAGGAGAGGCTGAGGGAGCTGGGGGTGCTCAGGCTGGAGAAGAGGAGGCTCGGGGGAGACCTCATCACTCTCTACAACTCCCTGAAAGGAGGTTGGAGCCAGGGGGGGGTTGGGCTCTTTTCCCAGGCAACTCTCAGCAAGACAAGAGGGCAGGGTCTCAAGTTGTGCCAGGGGAGGTTTAGGTTGGATATTAGAAAGGATTTCTTTAGGGAGAGGGTGATCAGACATTGGAATGGGCTGCCCAGGGAAGTAGTGGATTCTCCGTGTCTGGAGATATTTCAAAAGAGACTGGATGTGGCACTCAGTGCCATGGGCTGGGAACTGCAGCGGGAGTGGATCAAGGGTTGGACTTGATGATCTCTGAGGTCCCTTCCAACTCAGCCAATTCTATGATTCTATGATCACATGTCAATATGTCAACTAATTAATCTTCCATCTGTAGTGGGCTGGGAAAGATGAGATGCTGTAGTGGTGCTGTGGAAATTTCCAGAATAAGTCAAAGCCACGATAACTGAAAAACTGCACATGCATTTTTAAATGCAGAATTGTTTATCGTATACTACCTTGGATAATGAAAATAAAAGGTTTGATTTCTAAATAATCTCCTGAACTTTTGAATTCTGTACAAGCTTGAGAAGTTGTCCTGCAAATCGTGTGGGTATGAACTGGTTAGACTGGTCAAAGTTTGACTGAGAAAAGTGACAAAGATCTGGACTTTTTCATTAAGCTTTTAGTATTTTGAAGCCTGTTTAGTAAAACAGGCAATGGACAGCAATATTCCAGTCTTTCTGCAGCTGACCTAGGATACTTTCCTAAAGAAATTTGTGGTATCTGAGGTTTGAAATGGGGATTATCACAGGAGTGCAAAACTCTCCAGAAGAGACATTTCAAGCTTTGCACGAATGAATATTTAAAACAACCAAAGACCCAATGTCAGACAAACTGAAGGCAAAAATGTCTATTATTAACCCATAGCAATTAACAATGCTAGGCAGGCCATGTTTGATAAGGAGAATGGGCCCTTTAGCTGAAGTAGAACAAACCTCTCTAATCAAAGGCTTTACAACCCTCTCTTGGCAAATGTTGCAACTTAAAAAAAAAATTATATATATATATTTTTTTTTTTCTTTTTTTTTTGGTGTAAGATTCTATAGAACCCCTCCAGTTCTGTCAACACTGTCTGTGTTGGGTCTGATGGGATCACACTGGGACTTGGGAAGAAATCCAACCTGGAGGTTGGTACCTGTGTACAAGTTCATGTCCTAACAGAGCTCATGTCTCAGCTCAGGCTGGGACCTGTGGAGCATTCCTGGGCGTCTGGGGATCTTGGCAATCCCCAGCACAAGGATGGATGAGGTGTAGGTGGTTGCAGCCCGGGGTGACAGAAGATCTGAATTATTCCCCTGACCTCAGCGCTGAAATTTGCCGGGTCCGATGTGGGCAGCAGATGGTCTGAACACGGCTCCTAGTGGTTAAAAGCACCCATGGCAGGTTTTATCTCAGCTTTGCCAGACAGCTGAAGCTCTTAGAAACCTGCATGAGTAACTCTTTTCTAAGGAACTCCTTTCCTTACAGTTACTTATTGCAATCTTCCTCCTTTTCTTTTTTTAATTTGATTTTTCGTCCTTGCTAGGATGCTCAGACTCCTCCTGGTAATGAGAAGAATCACAATTGTGGAAAAAAAATTATGCAAACACAGAAAAATAGATAGTACCCTGACTGCTATCCATCAGAGGGTATTTTAGGTGAGGCAGTCAGCCTTTTCCTACCCACCTCCCCATTTGTTCACTGCTATGCATGTTGTGCACTGGAATTTCAGTCACAGAAAACAAATCATATTGTGACTCCAGCAGTTAAAAAAAATCTGAAATGAAAAGGTAATCCTGTCCCAAATTGCTTCTGAGATGTAAGACATGAAATAACAGATGGATAGAGCCACGGAGGGGAATTCAAGGCAAGAGGGAAGCAATACTGATCAGTGTGATAAGCAGGGTATAAGCTGTTGCCAGGGCTTATGTATACTGGCAAAAAGAATCTTAATGATGGATTTGAGAAAAGCTAATGAGAGAGCTCTGTAAATATTTTTGTAAGCCCAAAGCATGAGAGAAAGCATGAAATTGATTGTTTGAACATCTAACAGTAGCTAATTTGTGTAGTAAGTATGATAGCCATGAATTCATAATGGAGGTTATGAAGGTTAATTCCTGAGCGTGTCTAAGTGTGTTTAAATACCACTGAAAAGTGGAGTATTGTTAAATCAAGTATTCCAGGGAAAAGTCTTAGAATCATTTTAAAGAAAGGCAGCATGATTATAGACAGGCAATGAGCAAAGAGATTGGAAGCCTCTAGGCCATAACCTTCTGAAATGAGATGGGGAGGTCATTAACATGAAAATTACCAAAGCAATCTTTTAGCAATTGCAGGCTCTGCCATACCAGGTTGGGTTATATTTTAATTTGCAGTGGTTAGAATGGTTGTGGCTTCTCTGACTTCACTTCTAACGTGTGTATTAATTTCAGCAGGAAAAAGACTGGGGGTGTGAGAGCTACCTACCTGTGTGATGGCAAAAAAGAACTAAAATACCCAGCAAGACTGACAGCCAGCACATTACTGTCAAAGAGCTGACCCACCTCTGCACAACTGAGGTAGCAAGTGAAGTAAGCATCACATCTAAAATCAACATTTATTTTAAGCATGTCTCAGTGCCATACAAAATTTCCTTTCAAACTGTTATTTGGGAACAGAAAATAACTTTGAAAGGACTCCAGCTTTTAATCTCAGGAGGCTCCTCTGAGTCATTTCCTTGCACAGCACACTGACCCTGGATATTCCTGGTCTGATGTCTGCAATGTAGGCAACTGGGGGGCACCCCTATGAAAAAGACTTTGTATGAAGTTACAGTCACTTGTGACATGCAACAGCAGCTAAAACACTTCCTGAAACACAGACCTTCTGGTTTTCTATCTGTTTGAATTACTGCAAGGATTTTTTTTTCTTAGTATTTTGTAAACTTGTAAGGTTTTCTCTGTCCCAGTTTTAAGAGCTGAATTTGAGGCTGTCAAAT
This sequence comes from Calypte anna, assembly GCF_003957555.1. Taxonomy (NCBI): domain Eukaryota; kingdom Metazoa; phylum Chordata; class Aves; order Apodiformes; family Trochilidae; genus Calypte; species Calypte anna. The sequence goes on from NC_044245.1 coordinate 147,298,188, forward strand.
CCAATCTTTTTTTTTCAGAAGCCTTTAGAAAGATCTTTCTACTGTGATTTCATCCGTGCAAGATGATTCAGGCCTGAGCAAATGTGACCCCTCTGTGCCCTGTTCCTGCCTAGACAAAAGCAGTTGCCTGCAGCTGTGTCCATCTCACCCTCAAAGGATTTTTAAAATGCCACTTGACATGCTGAGTGTATCTGAATGAATATTTTCTGTCATGACCAATTGAAATAACTCCTTCCTTCTCCTCCTGACCTTCAGAGCTGGAGCCCCACAGAAGAACAGCATGCTTCCTCTTCCAGACAATCAAGTCTGAATCAATTCTGATAGCTCTATAATAAAAAGGAAGTTTATGACATGGGAAATATTTCCTCACTCCTGAAGAGAGGTGGTGGGGTAGATGACCTGTGTAGACATCATAGGAAACTCATTCAACAAGTCCTAAGCTCTGGTTTCAGGCTCTCTCAGACATGGTGCTCTCTCTCTGGCTGTGGACACGTGTTGGAATATTTTATCAAGTCCAAATATTTTAACTCTCTGTGAAAACTAAAGCAGTTGAAAAACTAAAATTTTGAATCTCAGTGAAAATCAAATAGTTTTTTCCCAGGGAATCTGGAACCAGGGCTACAAAGAGTTAAGTGGCAGCTGACAAAAGGAGCTGGGGTTTTCTCAGCTGGAAGATACTGCACATAAAAAAGGAAGATAAAAGGAGTACTTCCCAGTGGGGGAAACCCTGATCTCAGTTATGGGAAAGAGTTCACTCCAAGTACAGCCTCCAGAGAAGACAGGACTTTGATTTCAGTCTGCAGACCATGCTGGCAAGAAACAAATGATTGGGTTTTTCACTTCTGTTATCAGCACTGCTAGGGAAGGGAAGTCCACAGTTTACCATCATTTTATCTGACTTCTGTTTTTCAGAGAAAGAGTAAGTAATTTTCCCCTAAGCTTCCTCAGAGATGATTGACTGCCAAGGAGCCACAATGTCTGTACAACTCCAGTTGTATTTAATACAGCTGCAGTCAGAGAAACAGCATTTGTGAAAATTTCTCTGAAGCTTCTTCAAACTCAACATATAAAATCCTAGTCAAAATTCTGAAATTGCTTGCCCTCAATTAAGCTCTGCATGAAAAAAGAAAGTATGTGTTTCATTTGGACTAAGATAAAGATAAATCAGTGGGCTTTAGAGAGAAAGGGATTTGGTTTACCCTCAGGTTTCCCTTATAAGTATTCATTTGTTACCAACCCAAGTTAAGAAACTCAGCTGCCATGCACAAGGCAGTTTTAGCTCAAAATTTCTAGTCCAAGTTAAGAATTCACTTTTTTTTTGCCCCCATAACTATTTTGAGATGTATTATTTGTGAAATTCTTGCTTCTTACCTGTGCCTTCACAGACATGTTTGTGAGTTCATGCTTGCACAGAGCTGGGAAGAAGTCCTTGTTTATTAAATTTGAATATCAGGAATTGCAGAAAACAGAACAGGATTGACCATCTCTGTACATCTAACCCAGCCTCTCAGCTGTCCTGTTCAAAATGTTTGTTTGCCTTGAACAGATGGAGCAAGATAGCAAGATGGATATCTGTTATGGAACAGATAAGCTGATTAAAAATAAATCCTGTGGAGCTATCATACCTGCTTTTTCTGCACAGAAGTTGAAACAGAAGCAGAGAGCTCAGTCCTGAATGTTAAGGCATGATAGCAGTCAACACTGTTTGCCTGGTGGAGAAGAAAGAAGTGAACTGGTTGTCATCTTACAGAGATCAGTCACAAAGAGAGAGAGCTACAAGTATTAAATGTGAAAACTATAATAGAGTGGCCAACTAACAGCATTGCTCTGAATTGTATGAAAAATGCTTCTGGAACTGTTCAACATGAACAGGCTGGCAGGGAGGGGAAATCCAGCTCGTTATAATTTCAGCAGTAAGCTTTGGACTAATTGTAGAATCACAGAATGGTTTGGGTTGGAAGTCATCTCATTTAGTTCCAACACCCCCAGGGACCACCTCCCACCAGACCAGGTTGCTCCAGGCCACATCCGGCCTGGCCTTGAACACTTCCAAGGATGGGGCAGCCATCAGCTTCTCTGGGTAACTTATGTCAGTGTCTCACCACTCTCAAAGTGAAGAATTTCTTCCTTATATCTAATCTAAATCTCTCCTCTTTCAGCTTGAAACCATTCCCCCTTGTCCTACCACTACACACCCATGTACAAAGTCCCTCCTCAGCTTTCCTGTAGCCCCTTCAGGTACTGGAAGGCTGCTAAAAGGTCTCCCTGAAGCCTTCAATCTTTCAGGAAGAATCATTTGGTAGTCTTAGCTACTATAATTTGCAAGTCAAAAACTGCTGAAAAAAAAGCAGTTTTCTGCCATCTTAATTATTCCAATGAGAGTCTAAGCACTGAACGTGTAGATGGCATCAAGTGTTGGATTTTTTTCTCCTCTGATGTAAAAGGAAAGATGCAGATGTGCAAATGCTTCTCAATACACCTGAAACTTCCCATGTGTATTCTGTATCTCTATACTTGCATCAGAACAGTAAAGCTGAGGTTTATCACATCTGTCTTTAGGTACCAACCAAAGAACCTAAGCTGAAATCCACACTAAACTCCTTCCATTCTCAGTGGTTTCTTCATCTCTGGTCTAAGAAAAAAACCAACAACTGATCATCTTTAGATACTGCTGTATCTACATCCTGAAGCATGAGTGGGTGTAGGGAAAAGACTTGCTGTTAACATTTAAAATTAGTGGCAGTGATGCCCAGAACTCAAATATTTGTGGAACATCCCTAATTTAACCAGTTTTGCAGGGTTGGTTACTTGGGGGGTGGTCTTGGGAGCCAGGGGAATTCTGGTTAAGAGAGTTACATTTATTTTCTTATGCCACTTTTGGCCATACCACAAGCCAAAAGCAGAGCTTTCCACCTTTGCTTAGAGTTTCATGGTGTGAATCCAGCATGTCTGCACACAAAGACAGACACTGCTATTCCTTCCAGTAGGACCTTGAGTGTCTATAGTGTGTCACAAACAGCTGTCACACCTGCCATACTAAAAACATCAATAATAATACAGCATTTCCCCTCTCTTCTCCAGGAGAAATCATTATTTCCACCCAAACTTTTTTTTACCAGCTCACCTCCTGTTTTTTTCCTGTTCTTTCCATGCAGCTATTACTGGTGTATACTGCAATTTGATGTTGTAAATCTAACATGCTGTACTTCATTTGGCATTGCTAATTCCTTCACTGTCATCTGGGCCTTTAACTCTGTTTTGCAGCTGCTGTTGTTTGAGCTTTCCTTTTGTCTGATCTGCAAGTGCTCGGTTTTGAAACATTCCAAGTAGGTTTTCTCAACAGATAATATGTATAAACAGCAGCAGAATAAATTATGCTTTTCCCAAGTTGTACTTGTATTTATTCCTTCCATCCTTGGTGCTGCCAGAAGTTGTTTTTTTTTAATTCCTTCTGGAAAAAAAGTGGACAGTAACAGGAGCAGAGGATTAAAACTTAAAAAAAAAATAGCTGCACTGAAGGAAGGGAGATAACAGTGACTCCTGCTCACCTTTGCATGAAAGTCCTTCAGTTGGCACTAAGTAACTCTGGTTTATCATCATTCAGTATTCCCTTACTCCTGGGTTCTCTTGTTTTTCTTAACCCTGTGGAGAAATACTTTGTGTTATATTCATGTATCACACTTGTATTTGTTCACCCAAAAGTTCAGCAATGAAAGCAAAGAACTTAAAGCTGAAATTTTTGTTTCCTAATAAGGAAAATATTAAATTGCTTGAGTGATATCAAATCATTTAAGTAGCCTCTCTAGCCATAAATAGAAAAGCCTTGCTGCAAGATTTTCTTGCACTCATCTTTTCCTCAACACTGTGTACAGAAAAATCATTGGCACTGGAATCTGTTAGCATTATTTCAGTGGTTTCAGGTCTAGGTTTACAGCTGATACTTGTATCTTTATGTGCATTTATCTTGTGAGTGGCAGAACTCAACCCTTTCTTTCTGAACTCTGCTGTGCACAGGCTCAAGGGATTGGGTAGTGGTGGAGATCCAGTGCAACCCTTAAAGGGCAGAGCCTGATGCCTTTTAACACTCAAATAAATCCCAATATGAATTCTGTAGTGTTGTTCATGTGCTTAAAGTGCTCAGGGCATGGCTGCAATTGCTTGTAAAATTCAAGACCTGCTGTGGTGGTTTTGGCTCTGGCTGCCAGACCCTACCCAACATCTTCAACAGGTTGGTGGGGGGACAAAAAGAAAAAAAAACCTCATGGGTCAAGATAAAGGCAGAGAGATCACGTACCAATTACAGCCACAGGCAAAACAGACTTGACTTGGAGAAAACTAATTTAATTTGTCAATTAAAAATATAACAGGATGGAGAGAAACAAACATAGAACTCAAACCATCTTTCCCTCACCTCCCCTTGTTTCTCAAACTTGAATTCACTCCTTCATCCCCAACTCCTCTACCTCCCCCTTCCCAGTCAGTGGAGGGGGATGAGGAGCAGGCATTGTGGTCAGTCCAAAACACTTTCACTCTGAACCCTTTGCTCCTCACACTTTTCCCCTGCTCCAGCATGGGGTCCCTCCCACAGCATAAAATCCTTCATCACCTTCTGCAGCATTGTCCTTCCCACAGTAACTGAAGAACTGCTCCACCATGAGTCCATTTCATGGGATGCAGAAAGACTGTTCCAATATGGGTCCTCCATGGGTTGCAAATCCTGCTAGAAAACCTGCTTCTGCATGGGCTTCTGGTGTGGACTCCCCATGAGCTGCTCCCCATGAGCATATCCATCTACTCCAGAAAAAGCTGTCAGCCCACAGCTTGGACAGGGGCACTCTGTGCTGGGTTAGGAACTGGCTGGAGGGCCGGGCCCAGAGAGTGGTGCTGAATGGGGCTGCATCCAGTTGGCGGCCGGTCACTAGTGGTGTCCCCCAGGGATCAGTATTGGGCCCAGTTCTGTTCAATATCTTTAGTGATGATTTAGATGAGGGGATCGAGTCCATCATCAGCAAGTTTGCAGATGACACTAAGCTGGGGGGGAGTGTGGATCAGCTGGAAGGCAGGAGGGCTCTGCAGAGGGACCTGGACAGACTGGAGAGTTGGGATGATTCCAATGGGATGAGGTTCAACACGGCCAAGTGCCGGATCCTGCACTTTGGCCACAACAACCCCATGGGGAGCTCCAGGCTGGGCACAGAGTGGCTGAGAGCAGCCAGGCAGAAAGGGACCTGGGAGTCTGGATTGACAGGAAGCTGAACATGAGCCAGCAATGTGCCCAGGTAGCCAAGAAGGCCAATGGCATCCTGGCCTGGATCAGGAACAGCGTGGCCAGCAGGTCCAGGGAAGGGATTCTGCCCCTGTACTCAGCCCTGGTGAGGCCACACCGTGAGTCCTGTGTCCAGTTCTGGGCCCCTCAGTTCAGGAAGGAGATTGAGGTCCTGGAGCAGGTCCAAAGGAGGACAACTAGGCTGGTGAAGGGATACAGCACAGATCCTATGAGGAGAGGCTGAGGGAGCTGGGGGTGTTCAGGCAGGAGAAGAGGAGGCTCAGGGGAGACCTCATCACTCTCTCCAACTCCCTGAAAGGAGGTTGGAGCCAGGGGGAGGTTGGGCTCTTTTCCCAGGCAACTCTCAGCAAGACAAGAGGGCACGGTCTCAAGTTGTGCCAGGGGAGGTTTAGGTTGGATATTAGAAAGAATTTCTTTATGGAGAGGGTGATCAGACACTGGAATGGGCTGCCCAGGGAAGTAGTGGATTCTCCATTCCTGGAGATATTTCAAAAGAGCCTGGATGTGGCACTCAGTGCCATGGGCTGGGAACCGCAACGGTGGTTCAAGGGTTGGATTCGATGATCTCTGAAGTCCCTTTCAACCCAGCCAATTCTATGATTCTATGATCCTCCAGTAGGATTCTCCATGGGCTACTGGGGGACAAATTGCATCACCAGGGTTTTCTCCATGGGGAGAAATCTTTCTGGGGAATCTCTGCTCTGGCACCTCTACCACCTCCCCTGATTCCTTCTGTACTGTCTACAGCATTGTTCCCCTTCCATTTTTCTCACTCTTCTCAGATGCAGCAGAGCTTTTTTTGTTCTTTCTTACTTATGTTTTCCCAGAGATGCCACCAGTGTCTCTGACTGTCTCAGCTGGGTCCTGTGGTGGGTCCATTTGGGAGCTGGCTCTGTCTGGCACAGGGGCAGCTCCTGGCCTCTTCTCACAGACATCACTCAGACATGGACATCTCACACACCTGCTTTTATAAAATGCAAAATCAAATTAAAAATCAAGTTGGAAGGTTTCTCTGGAGTTTTCTAACCTACTTAGCTTAATTTCCTAACACGGACATGAGATTTGATTGCCCAGGAATGAGAACTTTACCTTTTCTCTTTGTCAATTAAAGGAAGAAAAACTGGATGGGTAGATGATTGCAAGAGTGGAGACTAAAGCCAAGTTTGCAATTCAGACTCATCCATTACTGAGGGTGGCTGAATGCCATGAAATTAGCAGTGTTAATGAAGAGAAATCAGTATTGACATCCACAGGGTTTGCAGTGGGAATGTTCACACTGCCATTGACTGCTTCCCCTCTGCCTGGGGGCAAGAATATTCGATGAGGGTGAAGAAAGGCAGAGACTGAAGGCAGAGAGGCAGAGACTTCTTTCCTTGGGGCAAAGAATTGAGTTTACACTGCATTTAGCAGATCCTGAGGGCTTTAGGTACCACTAGAGTATAAGTACTCATGACTTCTGTAGGATCCAGTTTTGAGATCCACTGCCAAGGGTAAGAGTCACACAATCTGTAGAGAAAACTATGAACTGAAAAAAAAGATCACCCCAGCCTCCTTTCTGATCTTTTTCTTTCAGAGAAAACTTGCATGCTCCCCCACTGCAAGTCAGAAACTGTCTTGTAACATGACAAAAGGAAAAAAATGTTTGTGTCTTTCCATGATGCTTTTGAGTGGTGCTACAGCTACAGGGTGAAAGCAACATGAACAAATGTTGAGGACTGAAACCAGAGGATATCTGTAAACCCCTGATTTTTAGGTACAGATGATAGTTCAAGGTTACCATCACTGCAGGCAATCTGAATGCTGTCATCCTAAGGAGTGAGGACAGATGCCTGGCTGAGACTCAGTGCTTCCTGGCATGGGAAATAGGATGAGTGGAATCATAGAACAGTTTGGGTTGGAAGGGACCTTAAAGATCATCTGGTTCCAACCCCCTGAGATGCCCAGGGACACCTCCCACTAAGACCAGGGTGCTCCAAGGCTACACCAACTTGGCATTGAACACTTCCAGGGATGGGGCAGCCACAGCTTCTCTGAGCAACCTGTGCCAGGGTCTCACCACTCTCACACTGAACAATTTCTTCCTAATGCCTAACCTAAATCTCCCTTTTTCCATCTTAGAACCATTTCCCCCTCATCCTATCACTCCATACCCTTGTCCAAAGTCCCTCCCCAACTTTCCAGTAGCCCCTTCAGGTACTGGAAGGTCCTCTGAGGTCTCTGTAGAGCCTTCTCTTCTCCATTCTGAACAACCCCAGCTCTCCCAGCCTGTCTTCAAGGGAGAGGTGCTCTGATCATCTTCATGGCCCTCCTGATTCACTGAAGGAGAAGACTTGGGCTAGAAAACTAATGGGAAAATTATGAAGAGTTAAGCTTGCTCTTTCTGCCTTAAACAGGATGAGAAAAATAGAAATCAGAAGCTGTTGCTGATTTGCTGGCAACCTCTGAACCTTCATCTCACACACCTTCCCCCTTTTCCCTGCTGGCAGCTGGAGGGGTAAGAACAGCTTTGCAGAGCTCTGTCCCAGATTACAGAGGTAGCCATGGAGGGTTTATTATCAGATTTGGCACGTGTCTGGTTCTTGCTTTGCTGTCTGAAATGAGACTGGTAGTGAACAATAACATTGCCCAATGACACAAATGAGATGAGGTTAGAATTAATACGAAAGCAAGGCTGCAAATTCACATATTTATGCAATCACTTATCTGGAGGATGTAGTTGTTATATTTAAGTTCTGAGATTTATTTTAATTTAGCAGAACTGAACACCATCTGTACTCAGAGAATGAAGACAAAACAAGCCCATGTTGCTTGGCTGTTGGTTCTGTGAGCTCTTTGGAGAAAGGACTATGGCATAAATCCATGGGACACCAAGGATCAATGGTGTTTCAAGCCCACATGTAGGATCTAGCTGTTAGGAAAAATAAATCAAAGTACCAAAATATTGTATGAGGGAATCAATAGCTGGTTTAGTGCTGAATTACAGATTCTGCTTAGTGCCAAAGCTTTTCTGCTGTTTGTGTTTAAGGTTTGCTGTTTGGCTGAGCAGCAAACCAGAAGGCTTGGCTGTTGTTTTTGCACAAGATTTAAATCAGTCCAGATCATTCAGAAATTCAGTTTGAGGGCTGTTTTCTTTCAAACATGATTTGTTGCTTTTAAAATATCTTAATTTTGAAAGAAGTGCAGACTTTATAGCACATTGCAAATATCTACTGCAGCACAGTGCCCTGTAACACTTTCCTTGACACTGCTTTATTAATGATCTCTGATTCCTTCCCAGGTAAGTTGGATTGGTCTTTTTGGAGTAACTCTGAGGACTTCCACAGTGAGCTTCAGGTTTTCCTCCACATCAAGAGACTGAATGCTTCTAGATAGTATGTAAGCAAATTACCTTCTTTCCTTTGAAATCTTTATCATAATTACATGATTTGCAGGGCTAATCATGCATGTCATTATGAAGAGGTGATCATATCTTCTTCAAGTCAGTCAGCTTTCTACTGGTGCTGCAATATATTGGCAGCAAATTGCTGTAAGAAAGCTTCCATGAAAAAGCTTCTTAAATCCATGAGAAAACGCAGGGAAATAGGAATTAATATGAATTAATTATATTATGAATTAATATGAATAGACTTGTCAGGAAAATCAGTTCCTAGATTCATTTATGAACTCTACCATTGTGCTTTCTTAACTAAAAAGTGCTGTTTTCTTGTAACTCTAGCCAAGGGAAGTCACAATAAAGTTTGTTGAATCAGCTTTTACCAGAAGCATGCACTCACATCACTAAAGACCCAGGGATTCTATCCATGTTTCATCAACTTTTTGACCTATGAGCAACTTGCCCTGCCTGAAGAAAGGCCTGAAAGGGAATGCCTCACCTTGTGGTGCCAAACTACACATTCCTGGCACACTTTTAAAAAATCACCTTTCTTGTGGTGTAAGATGGGGCCATGCAGAATGATGTCTTTCACAAACTGGATTAATGTCACTTCCAGGGACAAAATGCAGACTGCTGAAAGATGTAAACCAGCTTTCTTTCAAAACAATGCCAGGATTTTAACAAAGAAATACCAGAAAGCAAACTATTACTGCTATGACACTATTACTGTGTGAATTACCCCATGCCTTGGATGAGTGCCCTGCTCTGTAGGAAAACTCAGAGAAACACCTCCTACCCTGAGGCATTTACTGTCTGAGGTTGCAAGGCAATAATGAGTTGTGTGGGCTTGATCCTGAAGAAAAAACTGAGGGCTGAAGGCTTAATTTTAGAAAAGATGGAGAAAGGGGACTTGCTGATACATAACTCATGCTTGAGAACAGAACTGGCATGGTTGTTCAAGGCTTCAATAACCTGAGAACTCAAGTCTCTCTCTTTGCCAGGTCTTACTTAAAAATAAGTTGTCTGTGGAAGAATTAATGACTTTATTTCCAGCTCTAGCTTGGGCTATATCTATTTTTAGGTTTTCATACAAACAATACAAATCCTGGGAATTCTATGCATTTTTCTCTTACCTAATTTACCCTCAGGAATCCAACAGCACTGCTGAAAATGTTGGAGCAGCCATGAGCAGGGATTGCTGAGTCACTGCTTCTCTGAAGAAGAAGCTTTCCCCAATTCACATGACAAACTCTTTTTCCTCTCCAGAAGTCAGTCACTGACTTGGCATTCAGGACAGCTCATGGGAAAACAAAAAAAACCCCAAACCCTTCTCTTTTGACACTCACCGCCAGCACTCCTGTAACATATTACAACAGCACTTGGCAGCTGACCAAAGCTCCTGGCACTGTGTGTTTTCTCCAAACAGAAACCCAGCAGCTGTCTTCTAGAAGGATCATCTTACACGAGGAAGGTCAGAGTTGTCATAAATGGTTTGCTCTTTCTGATACTTGAAACTTGGGCACAAGTTTAATCTCTGTGGAATACGAATCTACTTTTATAATGTTCAGTCATTTCCACTTAGGTCGGGTTATGTTGTTTCATCAAGCAGGAATGTTATATTTTAATAATTTTTATTTTAATATACCACTAGAAGATTGGAAGATTGGAGGTAAAACAACTCAGAAGAATTCTCCAAACACAGAAAGAAGGAGAAGTTGAAGAAAGGAAAGATAGCAATAGGTTCAGCTATGCCTGAAAAGAAAGCCTGAATTGCTCTAAAAATTGTATTATTGTATTATATATTTTTGTATATTGCATTATTGTATTATATACAATATTGTATTATATATTTTGTGTATATATTATATTATATTATGTTATATTATGTTATATCATATTATATTATTCCTTAAAATACCTTTGATGAATAATTCACCTTTTTAGATGGGATGTTCTCTCAGCTCTTCAAATAACTGAAAACTGAAGTAGCTGTGATGGAGGAATAAACACAAACCATAAAAAACAAGTCAGTTGGGAGACACTGTCAAATGAGGGGTTTTTTTGGTTTTTTGGCTTTTTCAATATTAGCAAAAGTGCAATGTGACAGCATGCCTGCTCCCAGGGCAGAGGTTGCTGCACAATCTCCTCATGCAAATCAGGGATTTTGAAGCAGCAAACGTGAGTTAATTATTTACAAGAAGTTATGTTCAGTCCAGTTTCAGTCATACGTGATACAGCAACATGTGCCTAGCTGCTGGATTTGTCATGTCAGACAATATTTACATATACTACTTTCACAGTGATATGGAAGTGCACCTGTATGTAAATGATAAATTTAGCTATGCAAATTATTGAGCTTTGTTCTCAGTCTGCTGCACTTCTAAATCTCCCTTGGATACAAATAAAACAATATGGGCTTTATTGAGTATGGAATAAAAGAGAAATGCTGTTGTAGAAGGGATACTTGGAGGTCTCTAGACAACTCCTCACTCAAAGCAGCAATAAGTTCAAAGTTAGAACTGGTCACAGGGCTTCTCATCCAGACAAGCTTCAAAAACCCTTTAAACAAGGAGATTACACAATTTCCCTGGGGAACCTGCCCAAGTGCTCGGCCCCAATCATGGTGAAAAACCTTTTTCCTTACATTCAGTCTTAATGTATCTGAGGGGTGGGTGTCAAGAGGAAAGAGTCAATCTCTTTTCAGTGGTGCCCAGTAAAAGGACAAGGAATAATGGGTTTAACCCAGAACAAAGGAAGTTCCACCTCAACATGAGGAGAAACTCCTTCAGTGTGAGAGTGATGGAGCCCTGGCCTGGGCTGCCCAGAAGCTGTGGAGTCTCCTCTGGAGACTTTCAAAACCCCCCTGGATGTGTTCCTTTGTGTCCTGCCCTGGGTGATCCTGCTATAGCAGGGGGTTTGGACTCAATGATCTCCATGATTCTATGATTGATTTTTATTTGAAAGAGTTAATTTTTATATATGCTGCTTTTTCATAAAGAGAGTGATGTAGGCGCAGCTAAAAAAAAAGATCAAGAGGGGAAGAGTTTGGCTTTTAGTATGGGTTTCACTAGGCTAACATGAATAGCTGATGAAGCTGATGTATTTTAAGGTTTCTTATGGTGAGGTATATAAGAAGCTGCTACACAAAAACTGTTCTACCTAATATTTTATTTTGCTTATCTATATCTGTATCTATCTATCTTTATGAACTGATTCACCTCTCCTCTCTCTTGTCCCACCACTTCAATAAATCTGAATCTGCACTTCTTTTACAGCACTGCAGTAAAAGTACAACTGTTATAAAGTCTTAGTATTAAGATAAAAGCAGCTGCAAAATCTCTGTCTGCCTGAGATTGTGCCAGATGGATAAGAAATAGAAGTGTAACAGATGTCATACTAAGCAAGTAAGATTTGAGGGACATGTTATGAATTCCACATAAATAAAACACTGCTAAAACTGGCCCTAGAATGATTAGATTCAGGAATAAGCTCTCCTATAGCCTCAGGAATATCTCACATTATCTACAATGCAAAGTGTTTCTAATATTGAGAGCACTCAAGTTATTCTGGTTCTTTGCCAAGCCCTGACAGCTTAGTGTTGCTACATTTCTCTAGATGGAGGAGCTGTGATAAAGTTTAGATTGTTGGTTTGTTTTTTTTTTACCCTTTCCAGGGACTTATAACAGGTTTATTTTTTTCTTTCTCAGCAAAATAAAATTACAACCAGATTCCTTATCAGAAATATAGAGATGATGAGGAGTAAGTGTTGCACTGACACCCAAAGCATTTCCTTATTCCATCACAGAAAATTATTTCAGTTAAATTAAAAGGTCATTGACTGTACAACTGGTGAAAGATCTTCTGTACTTGGCTGGCTAGAATTCTAACATTTTGTTTCCTTTATGTAAAAAAATGTCAATGCCCTTTCTGTATTTGTCCACAGAGTCCCTGAGTGTGAGAGATTCATCCAGGTCAGAAGGGACCTCCTGAGGAAATCTCTAGTTCAACCTCCTGCTCAAAGCATGGTCACCTGTGGTCAGACCACTTTGCTCATGGTTTTATTCAGTTTCTTCTTGAAAACCTCTGCACCACCTTATGTCCCTGGGGTGCATCTCCCCTGGTCCCTCAGGTAGATTCCTGTAGATTCCTCAGGTGGTCTTGAACCATTTACAATGGAAGGGATTTCATTCCTCCAAGTCCCTGCCTTGAGGCTGAGGGGTTTGAGAGGTGCAGGAAGAGAGATTACCATTGAGAACTGAACAAATGGTTGAGTACCTCAGCCTTCTTCATTTTGGTTCTCACCAGCACTCCTGTGTTATTTATCTGTGTGCACAAGGAGGTATCTGTACTCTTTAAATTTCCATTTTTGGCCAACATAGCTGCAGAAGCCCTTCCTATTATTCTTGGCATTCCTTGATAAATTCAGCTCTAAATATACCTTTAGCTTTCCTGATCTCATCCCTACCTATCTGGGCATCCCAGGATACATGTCCCTCCCTCCAACTGCTTGTGCATTTCCTTCTTACACTTCAGTTGGACCAGGAGGTCCTTACTGACCCATGCTACTCTCCTGCCTCCCTTTTCTGAGTTCTTACAGATGGGAACTGAGAATTCTTGCACTGTAAGAATAATGTCTTTAAAGAGCTGCCAGCTCATTTCAGTTCCTTGAGAGCAGTTTCCAGGGAATACCATTCACTGGTTCCTTGCATGACTCAAAGGTTACTTTTTATAAGAAAGATCACCTCAAACAAACACAACTGGTAAGATTATTTTCTCTTCCTAATAGAGGCAGTTCAGCTAAAACATAAACACTGTATTTGGAAGCTGAATTAGATTTCTGTGTCAAAGGAATCTATAATTATTCAGATATAGCCCTCAGGTCTGATAAAGCCTTGCCCATGTTAAAGATATATCAAGATCAGCAGTTTTTTCTGCATATAGCTCTCAGCAGCTGAGTACCACATCAGTTAACAAAGAAACAAACAAGCATTTACTGTGTTTGTGATCTACAAGAAGAAAATATATAATAAAAGCTGGAATTCCTTCCTCAGTTGACCATTTTTCTTTGGATTAAAAGTTATTTAACTATATGAATATTTTAGTAGCACAGAGGCATTCTTCTCTGCAAGAATTATTTTGGCTTGCAAGGTTCTCCACTTCTAGAGTTCTTGAGAATTTATCAGATCCACATAAGCACCTTTGATCTGGCAGTTCTGTTTTGATAATAGTTTCACCGTATCCATGCTTTGAGGGCTACATTAATTATGAACAAAAATCATCCAGTAATTATAATTGAAGAGAGGAAATAAATCAGAAACTAATCATGATACAGATTAATTAACTACCGTGTGACTTGTGATGCTTAATAGCCTCAGTTCATTTGTAATTTTTTTTTTTAATCTGGTCAAATTCTAGGTCATAGTCATAGGTTAATGACTGTAAAATGCAGGACTGTCATGTTGGAAGTAATAACCCTGGGACAACAATACCAGGTTATAGTAGATAACCAATAAACATAACACCCTTTTTGAATGATTCATGTATCAGTCTTTCTCTGTTTTAATTAGGTGGGGATATCAGCTAGAAATAGCAGTGTGATTTACCACTGTGTATTCAGTGATAGTAAAGCTTATTTTTGTTGTTAATAATTCAAAAATAATACTGAGAAAATTTGAAAGGGTTGACAAAAGATGAACAGAAGTGATTAGGGAAGAATTTTAAAAGTATGAGTTGTATAGTATCCTAAAAATAAATTGAGATTAATAATCTTGAAATCTGCAAGGAGAAATATTTTTGTAGTAAAGGATCTGTTCAAACAGCAGATAAACCAGAACAAGATCCAGTGGCACAAAGCTAAGCTAAACAGTGAAACTAAAAAGGAGATATCTAACTTTGAACAGTGATTGTTAGCAATCCCTATTGCAGGAACTTGTGGTGTCACCCAGAATTTAAAGATTTAATACAGGAATCACTCTGATTCTGGCCTTGCCCACATAAGCTAAACAAGAGAATTTTAACAATCTCTTATGACCTCAATTAACATAAATCTTTGAGCCTGTGGTCTTCTTCTATCACTTTGAAGAAGTGATCCCTAAACTTCCAGGTTTTCAAGAATTTCCTTCTTTAGTCAGTGCAATATAAACATTGTTTCCTATATCCTGCATTTGTGACTTCCTCTAAATAAGTTATTTGAGAACAGCAGAGGCCATACAATCCTGAGCTTCAAGACCAAAAAACTTCAGATAATAAAATCCCCATTGAGATCACACCTTGTGTTTCTGCTGCTCTTCATACTTTTTGAAAAAGTCTGTTCTGAACCCTGGACTGATAACAAACTCATGAAAGCTTGGAGCCATTTATACTGAGATTTTACTTTATTTAAATCACGTAAACACTAGTCCACAAAAAAAGAAAAAAAGGAAAAAAAAAAAAAGTTTGTGGTTGTGATGAAACTACATCTCATCAGTTACAGAGAAACTCTGCTCTGCAGTTCCTGGTTCTTTATGGACCCATCCCAGAGGAAACACAATCCTCTCAGTGAACAGCTACACCAAGCCAATACATACAGAGTGACTCATTGTCTACTTAGATTAAACAACTCAAAAAGAAATCCTGGAGTCCCCAAGTGGCTTTTTCTGTGGCACGGGAAGCTCCATTGAGAACACTGCAGTGAAAACACTGTGCAGTCTGCAGTCAGCTCTGTGCTTACAGTTCACTGCAGCTGTGATCAGTGATAAATAGGAGACTTAGTGGGAGTCACATACCCCTGCTGAGTCACCTGGAGCAAAGAGAAGGGAATGGCATCACTTATCCAGCCATCAGGCCACGAACTCACTCACCTCTCAGAAGCACCAGTGATGGGGAAGCCTGAGGCACCTCAGCTCCAGGCTTGGATCAGGAACAGTGTGGCCAGCAGGTCCAGGGAAGGGATTCTGCCCCTGTACTCAGCCACAGCTTGAGTCCTGTGTCCAGTTCTGGGCCCCTCAGCTCAGGGAGGAGATTGAGGTCCTGGAGCAGGTCCAAAGGAGGGCAACCAGGCTGGTGAAGGGACTCGAGCACAGACCCTATGAGGAGAGGCTGAGGGAGCTGGGGGTGAAGAAGGCTGGAGAAGAGGAGGCTCAGGGGAGACCTCATCACTCTCTACAACTCCCTGAAAGGAGGTTGGAGCCAGGGGGGGTCGGGCTCTGCTCCCAAGTAGCTACCAGTAAGACAAGAGGGCATGGATTTAAGCTCTGCCAGGGGACGTTTAGGTTGGATATTAGGGAAAAATTCTTTACAGAGAAGGTGATCAGACATTGGAATGGGCTGCCCAGAGAGGGGGTGGATTCTCTGTCCCTGGAGGTTTTTAAAAAGATCTCTGGCTGCGGGTGCCATGGGCTGATAACCATGGTGGCAGTGGATTAAGGGTTGGACTTGATGATCTCAGAGGTTCCTTTCCAACCTGGCTGATTCTGTGATTCTGATTCCCTGGGGGCAATGGCCTCACTGGGAAATGGGAAATTAACTGGTTGGGAGAATCACGGAATCATCAAATGGTTTTAGTTTAAAAGGATCCCTAAACATCAACTAGTTCCAACCCCTTGTCATAGGCAAAGACACCTCCTACTAGAACCAGATTGCCCCATCCAACCTGCCAGGAATGGGGCAGCCACAACTGGGCAACCTGGGCCAGGGTCTCACCACCCTCACAGGAGAATAATTTCTTCCTAATGCCTCACCAAAATCTGTCCTCTTTCAGCTTAGAACCATTCCCCCCTCATCCTATCACTACGTGTTTTCGTAAAAAGTCCCTCTCCAGCTTCCCTGTAGCCCCTTCGGGTACTGGAAAGCCGCTATAAGGTCTCCTTGGAATTTTCTCTTCTCTAGGCTGAGCAACCCCAACTCTCTCAGCCTGTAAGTGAGGTGCTCCAGGTCTGTAATCAGTGACCTCCCCCTGGGATCGGGAAACGCTTTTCCCGGGGTCTCACTCAGCGGGACAGGGAGCGGAGCTGCATCCTCCCCCTTCCCGCCCGCCCTGAGGCAGCTCCGCCACCTCAGCCCCAGCACGGGCTCCGCCCCGCCCTTGCCCATCCGCTCCTTCTGATTCGCCCCAGCTCTTAGAGCGACGGGAGGTACAACCAATCACAGTGCGAGATACCCCGGGGGGGCGGGGCTGCCTGTGCGAAGGATCGGGCGCTGCCCGCCCCGCTCCGTCCCGCGGGGAGGGGCCGAGCGGCCCTGAGGGAAGGAGCAGCCGGAGCCGCTGTCCCGCCTGCATCTGCCCCGCTCTGCCATGGAGGACGTGCTCCCCTCGGGTCTGCTGGAGATCTGTCTGCTGGTCGGCGTGCAGAGAGAGCGAGTGAGGGCGGTCGTCCAGGTGAGAGGGGGTTCGGTGAGGTTGAGGGCGGGTTTGTTGCTGCCCAGTGGCTGGGTGCCCCGGTTGGTTCGTGGGGCAGCTGCCGTCAGCCCGGTTTTCTGCCCTGAGGTGTCCACAGAGTCTGGGCCAGGTCATCTCCTCCCTGCCCGGGCCTCTTTTCCCCCGTGGAGACTTGAGGAAACTACGGAGGTGGCCTCGTTGCTGTTGCCATCGCATTAGAGCGCGAATGCTGTGAAGAAAACTTGTTTTGACAGGAGCTCATCAACTAAGTAGTGTTAATTTAGTAGCAGCATTAAGTAATTACACCCTTTGGAAGGTTATGAGCTTAGATGAGGAGCGTAAGGTAGCTCTGTATCAGCAGGGACGACAAAATGCTTGAACAACGCATGTCCTTTACTTGGTGCTAAGCCCATTTCCCGTCCTCTGTTTGGAGATAAAACCTAAAGATAGGGAAATAAAACTTGGTAACTTGTAGCCTTAGGACAAAGTGAGGTTAAATCCCCCTATTGCCCTCAAGTTTCCTCCTCTGGATTTGGCACAACCCGAGGAGTGCAGATAGGGCACAAGTTGACAGCTTGGTTTCTGCTCTTAATAACTGGTTTATGATTTGTTTAGGACTGCAGCTGCTTCACCTGTGAATTAACAACTGAACTCCTGGTCCTGATTTTGCTTTGCTGGAACGTGTGGGTGTTTTTTTTTTTTTTTTTTAAGTTGTCTGTGGGCTGCCCACTGCATGTGCTGAAAATCCAAGGTGAAAATCCCAATCCAGGGAACTCCGTTGTCTTGCTTGAACTTGAGTTTGATTGTGCGCTCCGATAGCGTCAGATAAAAGAAGTCTTTGTTAAACTTGTTGCTGCTCACTCTCTCAGGAGACTGCTTTTGCTGATGTCAGTGTCTTTAAGTGATACCAGCTAAGCAAAGGTTCAAATTCCAGGATCTCATTCATGTGTACGTTGAAATTGGGGAAGTAGTTGTGCTGTAAATGTCACCATTAGGCTTTTGAAATCGGCGTGTGTTGTTTCAGCATCTGCGTGTGAAGCAAACCCAAAAGAAGAGGATTTTCTTTTTCATTCCATCTGCTCAGTTTAATATTATCGCTGCCAAAAAAAAAAAAAACCCTTCAGAATAACAAATAGGAAATTGGCTATAAAAAATAGAACCCATTTCTATATTCTGATCGCACCACAGGTTTTGAGTTGTTTGTTTGATCAGGGTATAAAACAGAGTATCAGTCAGGAAAGAAGTTGCTTCTCTTGTCGGTATTAACTATAGTAATGTCCCTGCAAGCTGTTACACTGGGATTTCAATCATGGTCTTAAAGCAGCTTTGTAGATTTACTCCATTTCCTTTTCCTTCTGCAGCATTATCTGCATGAGGAAATGGTGGAATATGTTTTGTGTCTAATTGCACTGAGTGTAGAAAGAAGAGACCTTATTGACAGAAAGTAACAAAGTTTCAGTGAAAAATAGCACCTCTGATATTTACAGGTGAAACAGCTTGATAGTGCTTCACATTTTTGGTCTTGAAAGTGCCTTTGTGCATTCTTAACTTTATTGTAATATGGAGTAATAAAGTCAGTAGCAACGTGATATAACCCACTCAGAAAGGAGGGAAAGTCTTACCTGCTGTTGATGGGGATATATTTTTCAAAGATCTGGTTTTGTACTGAAGCTTATGAAGTTCCTGGGCTGTCACCCATTAGTTGTCCTTATTGTCAAGATAATTGTCACTCAGTTCAATTTGAAGAGGAAAAAAGGCTGCTATTTTCAGCTAGAGGTTACTTTTTTTTAGTGTTGGAAGCATGTATTTTGTAAGCATGAGATGAGTGAGGATCATACAGCCATCTTTGATAAGACTTTTTTCCCCCTCAGTTATCTTCAGCTATCAAGCTGAGGTTTGATTTGGCAAGTACAATGTGCAAGCTGTCTGTGGGTTGTCTCAGATCTTCCCATCACCTCCATTTTTGGGTTCTATATCAGGCTACCACAATGAGTGGTACAGATCTTGTCTTTTATAGCATCTGCACCATGTTTTCTGGCCCTGCTAATGCAGATGTAACCACCAAACAGATTTGCTTTGTTTTGGGTTTTTTCTTCTTCTTCTATAGTGACTTCCTGGGTGTCAAGTTGTGTGACAGAAATGAGGTGGGATTGAGTTGATTGCTGGTCAGCTGTTGTGTGCTTATGGCAGTGAAAAGTAACTGTGAAATGGGCTGTGTCATCAGGACCCACAGGGAAAGGGAAGAGGTTATTACTGTTATTATTACTCCACACTCTGGAGGTTACATCTGGAATACTGTCCCATATTTGGGTACCGTGGTACTGGAAAACTACTGACAAATGAGAGCAAGACCAGAAAGAGCTAAGCTAGGTAAGGGCTGGAGCATGAGGGGAGGAAAAAGAATGTTCTTCCTGAGAGATTTCTGAAACTTGACTGGATGAGACCCAGAGCAAGCCTATGCAACTTCATTTATCATTGGTTTGAGCAAAGGATTGTACTAGAACCTCCAGAGGTCCCTTCCAACATTTTCTAAGGCTTCATACTTTTCCCTGCCTGGTTATTCCTTAAAGAAGCTGGTCCTTTCATGACATTAAAAATCAATTTAACTTCTGTGGTGGGAAAAGGAGGATGAGATGAAGGAAACACATTGCTGAGATCATGCTCTGATATGTGGTTTCAAGACTCCACGTCTTGTTTGTGTCTAAAATAGTGAGGTCATTGTAAAAATCTGTCTTTTATCCGTGCCCTACATGGCACAGGAGCATAATCAGTATCTGGGGATGGAATAAAGTCCCTGGTTTCTGCAACCTTGAAGCATTACAGGAAAGAAAAGGCATCAGTGTTTATAAGAAGCTATGGCTGGTGCAAGGGTATGTGATAGTAAAAAGCAACAAAAGAGAAGCATTGCAAAATCAAGAAGTAACAGTAGAAGCAGAGAACATAAAATGTTCAAAGAACAGTTAGAAACAACTGAATATTGTTCTCTTGTTGCCTATTCATGTCCCTGAACTGAAAGGGTAAGAAAATATGACTTGGGCTGTAGATGTTAATAAGAGATGACTTGAATGCTGACAACTGAGTCACTGGGTCAGTGGCAGTGCTGACAGTGCTGTTCTGTGGGGAAAATGAAAAGGAAAAAAAAAAAAAAAGGTGTTTAATGTTTCTGTTGTAGTTCGACATCAAGGACCCTGCCTTTTTAGAAGCTGCTACACTGTGAGGCTATTAAATGTGAGGCTGGCTGTCATCCAGCACTTTGTAGCACAGAGATGCCTTCAGTGAAGTCAGGGATTGCCCTGTCAAAGGAACTTTGTGTGATGAAAACCTCTGCAGGGCAGATCTGCCAAGTAAACGTTGCTACTGTTTGAAGAGGTCTGGGTTTTTCTTAACATAACAGCCTCAGGGCTGAGCCTTAATTCTTCATTTCCTCCCAAAATGTTTAGCTGCAGGTAATTCTGAGAGTGAGCATGTTGGATTTATCTGCATTTCCAATTTCTTCACTTCTAACAACACTTAGAGCTGGCAGCATATGGCACCCAGTAGCACAATTTGTAATTTTCTCTTTAAAATCATGGCTATCTTTTGAATATCCCACTGGATACCCACCTGAACTTTTTTCCACTCTAATTTCTTTCTTCTTCAGAATCTCTGAGCTCAGGCTTGAATAAAACACTAGAGATTTGTATGTTGTAGCTGTTTTAAAGCAGGGAGAGTGTGAGAGAGGTCAGCATTGGTTGTCAAGGAATATCTTAAACTCAAGTACTATTGATGCATCGTGTCTGAAGGCAGAAGCAGTATGTGTGATCAGTTAGGAAAAAGTAGAAAATGAAACAGATTTTCAGCCCCCGTGAGGCTCACCTTTCCTCTTTCCAAACTGATTAAACAAAGCTTCTGTTTGCTGTTTTGACCTTGCAGGGAGAATTAAAAAATTTCAGAGAAGTAATTGAAAATGCAGCTGCTTGTTTCTACTAGAGAGAACGGGCAGGAATACAAAAAGTGTTCCCATGAACAAGGAAATGCCTTCTGATCACTTCCTCCTCAGGTTTTTCATAGCAAGGCAGCAAGGGCTCTCAGTGCACTGGTACTCTACAAAGCTGCCTACTAAAAAATGTAATTTTACATGCTTTTGGGATGCCTGTTCCACTTAGTCATCAGTATCAGCTGGTTTGCTTTGTTTTCTTTTATTTGTTGCCTGATTTATCTTATTACCAGTACTAACACTTCAAACACAAGCTGTGTTTGATGCTTGATAGTTTTCTTACACCAAAGGCTTAATGCTGACATGGTGCATTGTGAATGATGAAGAATGGTGGGGTTTTTTTTGCCTATTGAAAATGCCCAGAATATTGTGCCTTTGTAAAGTGGGAAAATAGAAGAAAAAATCAGTTATTTAGTAAGAAGAAAAAAAATGCAATATAAACCCACAGTTTTAGGGGTGGAGAGACAAGAGGGCTAAAAATGGTCTGAAAATTATCTGGATGAGTGTCAACTTAGTGGTTGTTCCTGTTTTCTTTTTTGGTTTTTATAGGGCACTCAAAGAAAACTGAGAAGTCTTCCTCCTCTTACTCCTGAAGTTCTTTCTGTGTTTGTACCTCCATTTATCAGCAGAGATGATACTCAGGTGATCAATGGGGGAAGTACCTTGAATAAAAGTAAACGCCGGTCTTTCCGAAAGAAAAAAGAGAGACCAAAGATTGAAAATGTCAAGAGCCTCAATGGGGAGCAGAAAGCACCTGAGATGGAGGACATTACAGTTCCAAAGGACATTGATCTTATTGGTTTGCCACAGCTCTGCTTCCCAGGTATGCTTCAGCTCCCATTTCTTAATGAGAAGTGTTTTAATAATGTATTTGTTGACCCATAGTGCAGCCATTTTCATTTATTTTTTTTAATGATAATCCTCTCTTTATCTTTTTATGTTTCACAGAATAAAAAACTGTGTTTGCCTGTGAGCAGGTCTGTGATGAAAGCAGCTGTTACTTGGCTGGGGTGCCTTCACTCTGTTTGCCCTTACTCTGTGGTGTCAGACAGATCTCTTAGCAATAGTAGCAACACCTGCAAGATGGGGAACCCCAAAGTCCCTTTAGCCCATATTGGTAAATCATGGTTTGAGTGAGGTGCACATGCATGTACACTTATAATTTCCTCCTCCACCACCAAAATGATTGAGAACTCTCTCACTTTAAATTTGGTATTAAGATATACCTTAAGTAGCAAGAGTTTACTCCAGGTTCATTGCAGAATTTTTAACATGCATGTCACTATTGCAGACCTTATAAATACTTTGAAAAGAAAAAGAAGTGAACAAACCTGATCTGTTGTGTTTTACCAGCTAAAATGCAGAATAATTATAATTTGCTACTTCAGTAATGTGTGGCTTACAGCCTTTGTAACAACCTTTATATCAAATGGATTGTGTATGTGCATTTTGATCCCTTAAAATTAGACATTACTCTTGAAATTAAGTGGAAAAGTGCAGTGTTTGTCATGGATTACTTTTCAAGCAGTAGATAGTTAAAGAAAAGGTTTCTGCTTTTGTTACAGGGGGACTTTATTTAGCTTCTGAATCCAAAGAGGACCACATTCATTTCCTGGTCTTCACAGATGTCTGTGGTAACAGAACATATGGTGTGGTTGCACAGTACTACCAGCCTATACAAGTATGTTTTTTAACTCATGCTTTATTAAAATATATTAAAAGATAGAAAATAAAACAAAACACATAAAGAATAATGTCAGCTTTCTTTATGAAATGAACAAACATAAAATCATATGTTGGTAAGGATACAGAAGAAATCATGCTTGATATTTACATTGCAAATTAAGTACACTGGAACATCATTGCATTAGGAAAAACTGCTAAGGAATTTAGTTATGAACTTTGGATATTTTGGAGCAGTCTGTGTCATCTTGGACATCTTTTTATTGTGTTCTGTGTTCTTTCTAGAAATCTTTTGTGCTGAAATTCTTTTTAATACATATGTCTAAATCTTGTAGGCTGATATTTTTCTGAAGAGCTTAAGGGAGATAGACATCCAAATCCCCTTGAAATGTAGAGGGAATTTGGTTTCATATTTCTAGGATTCTTAAAAAACATCAGCTATAAAGTTATGATTAACATAAACACATTTAATCTGTAGTTTTCTTGCAGGATGGCTGTATTACCTCGAATGGACAGGCTACTTGGGAATCTGCACAGACTGGGAAGATACCTGCCTGTTTTGTACCATTTGCTATTTGTGTTATATCCAGATATCCATATTTTAATGCCCTCAAGGATTGTGTCTCTTGGTAAGACTTGCTGTCTCTGTTTTCCCTGAAAATAACTGTGCAGGTTTTAATACATGACTTTGTGGGATGTGGTCAGGGTACCTGCACTGTGCTAAAACAAGCATTAGGTTGAAGTTGTGAAGAGAAGAACTGTAACATGAATGTTATCCAGACAATGAATGAACATTCTAAATATGAGAGAAATTAGTTAGAAGTTGTCTGCCTTTTCTTTGAGCTTTTTAGTAAGCCTAGAAAATACCAGTGGGCAGGAAATAAATTTCTCAAGGAGTTGTTTCTTTTGAAAGAGGGTGAAAATGAAAGCACAAAAATGTCTTTATAGTGCACCAGATAAATGCCATAAAACCATGAGGAATGTTTATTATTATTTAATATATAACATATATAATATGTTAATTAATAAGCAGTTAATGACACCTTTAAATAATCCAAGTCACTTGAGGGAGTACACTGACTACTTGGCTTTTGTAGAACTAGGAGAAAAAAGTCTTAGGATAGAGAGTACTTCATTGGTTAGAAACACTCAAATACTCCATAGTGTAGATGAACTAAAAGATAAGTGAGCATGGGTCTGTTGTGTTAGAAATTTAATTTATTCTCAGGTTGTGTGTTTCTTTATTGTAAAATCATTAAAATCTATGTGCTCCTTCTCTAAAGTGGATTAAAAACTTGCCATCAGGGAGCCAGTGTGTATGCTGGACATTATGAATAATTTTCACTTGCAGCTCTGTGGTCCAGAGGTAGAAGAGACTTTTTTTTTTTTTTTTTTTTTTCCCCACTAAATTCCAGTCAAGCTTTCTGGAGTCAAATTTGAAGTCAAGTGCTTTCCTTTAGCAGACATTTATTACTTGCATGTAAATTGAAAGATGTTAGGTTGTAGGTTGGAGCTTGAGTCTTCCAGTTTGTTCTGCCAGCAGATGAGAAGCAAGTGTGTGATTCCTGGGTGGAAGCTGAGGAGCATCCCTAACCCCAAACCTGACTCCCTATCAGGATGAGACCTGACCACTCATTTCCCCACCCCATGCACATCTTTTTCCCCATGTTGAGGGCTTGGATCTGGTTGGAAGCACTGCCTCCCTCTCTGTGTTTGGATGAAGGGAGTTCTGGAGGAACAGAGCAATCCCTTCCTCCTGGGCATTGATGTTGCCCCCAGAAAAGCAGTGGTATCAGCAAGGAGTCACCCTGGCAGCAACACACCACTGCTGCTGCTCCTGCTGCCTCTGCTCTGTCATTTCCAAAGCATTAGTAAAGGGATTTAATGTGGACAGAGGACTTCAGCATGATGGGAACTGGGTATTCACAGGTCAGTGCAAAGTCAAGGTGATGTCAGTCAAATAAAAAGGAAATCTTTGTTTTCCTTTCTCCTTTCCGCTCTTTGTGTTTAAATCAGTTACGTCACCATTTGGTAGTGCAGAAGCTGCTTCATTGCTCTCTTTTCATAGTCTCTAATCTCAAATAAATGCTAATCTGCATATTTAACTCTTGCAGCTCTACTTGGTGGTGCTTTGCTGTTTATATCCACCCTTTGTAACAGGATTCATGCTGCTTCTGTCCTGTGAACTGGATGAGGGCTCCCTGCATGCTCCCCTTCCACTAGAGGGGAAATAGTATAAATTCAGCTTTACAGTTTTGGTGTTCATCAGTGGTTTATGGAGTATATTAATAAATAATTTCATCTCTGAAGTGAGACACCTCTGTCTGAAGTGAGACATCTCTGAGCTGGGAGGAGCTGGCAATTTGCAAATGCATTTTTAAAGAGCCCACTAAGGGAGAGGTAGGAAAAACCATGGAAATTTCCATAGGTTACAAAAATGTTCCTAGGTTGTGTATTTGTTTAGTCCAGACAGAAACTAGGTGGAGTTCCTGTCTGGTGCAAGCTTCTTGCCTCTGGGTGAGTATTTTAAACATTGCAATTAAACTTTCCTGCTGTGGTACTGTATAGTAGGTTTTTGCACCTATTTAAGTATTAATACCAAAGCTAACTGCTATGGATGGCTTTTCTCTTTAAGCTGAGTCTGTAGTGGTTTCTAAGGGGAGTTCAGGTTTATCAGTAACCTACCATCTAAACTTTAAGTGGTTCAGAAATATGTGAACAATTATAGGGCACAGAATAATAACCTTTGAATTTAGTACTGTGGTCATTTAACAGGAGAATTTCTCATATAATTGCACAGCTCTTCTCTCCCCTTTTTGCTGCTGGATCTGATGTAAGATGCCAGTGTGAAACTGGCAGAAAAGGGAGAGTGCAGGTGACAAAGCTGCATTTGGTGCTGGCATTTCCCAGTGTATTAGAAACCCAACTGATAGAGTTTGCATCATCTTGTCTTCTGGATTTATTGTTTTAAACCTCATGATCATGCATATTTTCCTTTATACTATTTAACAGATAATTTAACAATGTCTTTAATTATTATTTTTTTTAGAAATTATATTTTACTGTGGTGGAGTGTCCTTGTGTGATAGAAAAGGGAGGGGTGGAGACATACTGGTTTTCCTTATGGTTTCCATATGGCATGAAACAGCTGCTGGGATGTGTGGCTGTTCTGAATGGAATATAAGCAGTTAGAGTAGAGGCCTCAGTGGTTTATTTGAGCATAGTGTCCTCTGCAGCAGGGGATGTTTCAGCTTTTTGTAACATTACAAAGCATTGGCATTGTTTTCCTGTTAACCAGAAAGGGAAGTTATTTCTCCTCTGGTCACCTTAACTGTAATCAGGTGGCAAAGGGGTTAAAAATCTCATTAAATGTTTTCATAGAGTGTACCCCAGCAGTAGTGCCTCCTATACTTAAAAAAAAAGTATATATTCTTAAAATAATACCTTCAGCAGCACACTTGTATCCTTGGTGTGCCTCAGTGGTGTTTTGCAGGATGCTTCAAGTGATGAATCATTCTGTGAGCCTGGGGATTAGAAAACACTTGCTCATGGACCTCAAACCACCTATTTCTAGTTTGTAGCCCTTTCCTCAAGAGAACTTGTGGAAAAAGGCTATTTGATTTTGCTAATAAAGGCCTGATGCTGGAGTAGTTTTTAAAGGGGTTCTTTAAACCTTTCAATTCATTCAGGCTTCCATTCAAGGCCTTTTTGCAGCTTTCTTTTCCTCCAGAATTCTGCTGTGGGTGGCTTTTTTTCTCCAGCACATTCACAGGATTGCCTGTAGATGGGGGGTACTTGTTTTCATTCAGAAGACTCCTCAAAGGTATTTTACCATCATAAGCATTTCCACATAAACCCCAGGTCCCTGAACTTTTTCAAATGGCAGAGGGTAGTGTGAATCACACCTGAAAACTGAGACCAAACTGAGACACAAAGGCAGTGTCAACCTATAAATCCATGTGGTTTGGGCAGCAGGGGGAACTTTCAGACTTCAGCCAGAGAAATGAAGATCTCCATGTTCTCTGTAATTAATTTTCCAGCTAATATTCACACATTACAAGTTCACAGTGCTTCCAAATCCAGAACAATTGGAACAAAGTGGGTCTGCCTGTCTCCAAAGCCAGCAGATATGCATCTAGGCTGTGTCACAAATCTGCTGCTGCTGGTTTCTTCTACATCATTTTTTGAGAATGTGCAGGCTTAAATGAAGAGGTTTTGGCACTTTGCACAGATAATTTTACCTCATTCTATATATATTCCTGGCAGTAATCTCCTTCTGGATAAACTCCTGTTGTGGATGGATGGATCAACAGGCTCTATTCCAGCAGTAAAACTTCCAACCTGTGTGTTAGTCCTTTCAGCTGCCTTGAGAAAAGGTGGAAGTGTGCAAACAGCATTGGGAAAATTCCAAAGCTCCCAGCAGTGAGGGAGTACAAAGGGCCCATTCTTAGATGTTTTGGCTTGCTGAAAAGTCTGTCTGTGTACAGTTAATAGAGGTAATGAAAGGTTCATAAACTCCTTACCTCTCCTCTTTGATGTTTCAGAGATGACTTCATTTTTTTCATCAGATATTTACAGTGCTGTCAGCTGCTGTTACTTAGCATTAATGGGCACAGCTTGCTTCTCTTGTAGCATTTGCTGGGTTTGTTGTGATTTTTATCTCAAACAAGAAAAAAAGAAAGAAAAAAAAAAAAAGGGCAGGCCTACCTGTGCTGTTAGACCACATCTAAAATGTTACTTAATGTGAATAGTATACTTACTTTAAATACTGACTGTACTCTTTTTTTTTTTCTTTGTTTTGTTTTTTTGCCCTGTTTTTTGTGGGGTTTTTTTGTTGTTTTTGTTTGTTTGTTTGTTTTTTGTTTTTTTTTTTATAATTCTCAAATTCCCTTCCCCCTGTCTCCTGTGTTCCTAAATAGCTGATGAGCTTTTTGGGGTATAGGTATAAAAAGCTAATATTCAGCCCAGAGCAGTTTCCAAATCTGAATTTAGTGAATTTAAATGTTTCATTCATTCTACTCAATCTCATTAATCCAATAGAGTACTTCTATTCAGTAAAGTAAATGCATACACAAATATTCCTGGTTTCTAATGTATCTCTTGACTTAGTTGTGTTTTAGAATACTTACTGAAGAGCAAGTGTTCCTCTGCAGAAAGCCAATAAAAATGCAAACTGAAATAAAACCTCAAAGGAGAATGTAATCACGTTAAGTTCCATATTAACTTCATAGTTAGTACACATACAGATTTGCAGGCTTAAATTTCTGATTTTCTAAGATTTTCTAAGGGTTTGGTTTTTTTTTTCTTTCCTATAAATATGCCCATGACTTATATTGAATAAAATGTCCTTAATAAATAAAACAGCAAATGTCTAACTTGTTACATTTCAGAAATGCTGTGGGACTGAATGATTTGCAGTCTTAATAGTGTGTTTGTCTAAGTGTTCATGAATTGATCTGGCAAATAATCTGAACCATGTGATCTTTGGGGCTTTGACACAGCTGGGGTGATACAGCTCTAAAATAGAAGCATTTGACAGGTTTGCACAACTGTGTTTGTTCTTGTGGGCAGGAATGATAGCAAAGAGCAGTGTTCACAGAGGCCTAGGCCTTACATGAAATACGCCTCATGCTTCATATTCCTCTGCAGTTAAGCCCATATCTACAACCTTTCTTTTCCTCTGATGTTGTTTTCCATCCTAGAGCTGATGTTTGTTTGAGATGGGAGAAACACCATGGCAGCCTCTTGCAACTGTGTTTTGTTCCTCAAGCAATCTCTCTAGGATAATTCCTTTAGCTGTGTTTCCCCTCTAGTTTTATTTTGCCATCAGAAGACCCAGTGTGCTGTCTGCATCCTTTGATATATGTGATGCAGTAGTATGTTATGCATGGAGGTAAAAACCCCATGCTTCTCACATGGCAACA
The DNA here is from genome assembly GCF_003957555.1 of Calypte anna. NCBI lineage: Eukaryota > Metazoa > Chordata > Aves > Apodiformes > Trochilidae > Calypte > Calypte anna. The sequence continues at coordinate 147,326,787 of NC_044245.1, forward strand.
TCATTAAAATTAAATGAACCTGCTGAAGGATCTAATAAATTATAAATTAATTATCTGGAATAATAGCTTCGTTACTCCTAATTTTTTTTTTCAGTTCTAGGCTATCACCAAAAATATTTTTTTTGTTTTGTCTTGTTTGAATGTCAATATTTATAAGTAATTGTCTGTAATTTAATTTCAGCCTACTAGTGCAACTGCGACCTTTCAAGGATTTAGATGTTGAGGAGCACATAAAGGAATTTGCAGCAAAATTGTTTTTAATACCCAGCCCACCTCCAGGACCACTCCACTTGGTAATTACTGATACTGCACTTCATAATTACTTTAATGTTATGTCTTATAAAGCACTGAAGATGTTATTTTATATAAGCTGGGGGACATTTTTCACTGTCAGGGCAAAGACTTTACTTGCTGATATAAACTGATGTCTGCGCTTTGAAAATAAGGCAATGCATTATTAGTAGCTGAGACAGCAGTGTGCAGGCTTGAGCACTGGCATACATTTTGGTCATGTTGTTTGATTTTTAATATTCTTCTGGGAAGGATTTGGCTTGTGCTACCCAGCTGCTGTCTGGGGACAGCATAATCTAGCTTTTGGTTTTTAGGGAGTCAGCCCACATGGTTTGTAATACAAGTGGTTGGAAGCTCCAGTCTGCAGCTGCTGTGTCAGAATAGCAGCTCACCTTCCATCTGAAGAATTTGCCACTGCCATCTTGTTGAATGCAAATCTATACACTCCAGTAAACCATGTAACTATCACCCAACCAAAGTGTGGGAATTCCCTATCTTTTGGGGAGTTAGTTGGGTGGTTACAATGCCCAGAGGGAGATCAGTGACAAGTAGGTCTGTCCTGGGGACAGTACTGTTTAGTATCTTCATCAGGGATGTAGACAGTGGAATCAGTTGTACCCTTGGCAAGTTTGGAGGTGAAACCAAGCTGAGTTGTGTGGTTGGCAAACCTGATGGGATGAGGTGACATCCAGAGGGACCTGGACAAGCTCAACAAGTGTTCCAATGTGAACCCCATGATGTTCAAGGACTAATGCAAGATCCTGCAGTTGTGTCAGGGCATTTTCCAGTATCAGTACAGGCTGGGGGATGAAGGGATGGAGAGCATCTTGGGGGTACTGGTGGATGAAAAGCTAGACATGAGCTGGGGATGTGTACTCATCCCAGAACTGTATCTTTGGCTCCATCCAAAGAAGTGTGACCCATAGGTTGGGGGAGGTGATTTTCACCTTCTATTTCTCTCTGGTAAGACCCCTACTGGAGTTCTGTGTCCAGGGCTGGAGTCCTCAGCACAGGGAAAACATGGACTTGTTGGAGCAGCTCCAGAGGAGGATCATAGAAGGTGGTCAGAGAGATGGAACTCCTGTGAGGACAGCCTGGAGAAGACTCAGGTCACCTTATTGCAGCCTTGTGATACTTACAGGGGGCTTATAAAAAAAATGGGGACAGATATTCTAGTAGATCCTGTTGTGATAGAACAAGGAATAATGGTTTCAAACTAAAAGAGGGAAGATTCAGATTAGATTTAAGGAAGAACTTTATGATGAGGGTGGTGAAACACTGGCATAGGTTGCCCACAGAGGTGGTGGATGCCCCATCTCTGGAAACACTGAAGCTCAGGTAGGACAGGACCCTGAGCAGCCTGATCTAGGTGAAGATTTTCTTGCTCATTGCAGGGGATTGGAGTAGCTGAGCTTTAAAAGTCCATTCCAACCCAAACTATTCTGTGATACTGGGACAAGTTCCCTGGTGTGGATGCTCACAGCTGTCATCTTGTTTGTGTGACTGGTAGATATGCAGTGATGTGACTTGAGAAGTAGTGCAGTCATTAAAGAAAAGAGGCCAAAAAAAATCAAAGTTGCTGGAACAGTGTGTACAGCTCTGCATTTGTTACTTCTTGTGTCTGACTAACTCTTGGGAACCAGAACAGTGTGTAGTGGGTTGTGTGTTCTGCTGAGTGATTTAAAAATTCAGGACTGGCTGCTGCCTAAGATGTAGCTGAGAGGAAAAACTCATAAATACTTGTGTTGTGTATCTGAGATATGTGGGCTGTGTTCTCTTTACAACCTGTCCCAAATCAAGCTGGCTGTTACCTGAGTCAGGGAATTCAGCACACTCTGTGTACAGAAACAGCTTCCAGGGAAGCAAAGCTTCAGCTATGGACTTCTCCTTAGCTTTCCTTAACCCTGGGATGAGGGGTTAGGAGTGGATTCAGAAATAGCAAAGCTGGAAAATTGAATGATTGGCTAAACCATCTGGTAAGTGCTGAGATCAGCAGCACGTGCATCTGACCACCCAGGAATTTTAGCTGAAGTGTTTGAAACATTGAAAAAGCTCTTTTGTTTTGCCTCGTTCTGTCTTCTTAACATGAGCACCCATGCTTATGGTTCCACTTTCAGTTTCCTATTTCTTTTATCAGTTTTCTTACTCTCAATCAGTAAATCCTGAATTAAATGTGTTTTGGAAACATTTTCATCACAAAGTAAATGGAAATCATCTGTTGTTACAGGTATTTAATATGAAGCCACTTCAAATAATAATTCCTTCACGAGAGGATCCAGACAGTCCAATTATTGACTTGGATCTTCATCTGCCATTGCTGTGTTTCAAGCCAAAGCAGGTGCTGCAGGTAAAACTAAATGATACTTTCAAATGTATTAGAAATTGACAGTACTGGTAATTTGTGGTTAAAAAAGATATCTAGATATTTAGTTACCAAAAAACCCCTTAAAATTCAGAATTGTGTTAGTTCTGAACATTAGACATATGGCCTAATAAAACGTACTTGTTAAGATACTTTGGTTTTTTACTCCAGATTAGATTAAGGTATATTGGATTTCTTTCTCCTGTGGTACAGCAATAGGTGCTTAATTTCTCAAGCATCTAGTTTAAAGTAAAAATGCCCAAGCTGATTGACAATTTTTATTTTGCATTACCATAAAATGCTTTTTTACATGGGTCATAAGAATCCTTTATATGTGTAAGACAGTGAACCATTGGATGGATTGGTAACAGTAAATATTCTCATATAAACAAAGTGGAAATGGTATAGAAAGACAAGAAAATACCAAAAGCTATTTGCAAAGAATGTTTCAGTTCTTAATAGAATCATACAATAATTTTGATTTGGAGCATCATTTTTTTGTTTCCTGACCCAGTTCACTGCTCAGAGGACACTTGTGAAATTAAAATAAGTTGCTCAAGGTCATCAATATTCCTGGTGCCACTTCTAAAATGAGCAGTTTCTGTCCACTTCCCATCCCCCCTATCCAGGGATGACTGTAAACATCCTCAGTCCTGGAAGTAAACAATAATGTCTTATTTTTGGAATCTGATCATTCTTCCACCCATATCAGCCTCTGCCCACAGGTACGTTATGAATAAAACTATCTCAATTCCTAAATGCTCTTCTGCAACTGGTGCATCTTGAAGATCTGCAAGATGTCCCATGTGTGCCATTAGTCTTTTTGGCTTGGATTCATCCCAACTGACTTGAATTTGGTTCTTGGAGTCCTCTGGGTCCCTTTCTGTCAGTGAAAAAAAGTGTGGACATTTCCAGGTGGCTTCCTCTGTGAAAGCACTGCTCTCTGGTGGCACTGTAAGGAATGTGACTACCTAAGGTCTTGAATAGGTATTTGGGAGAGATGTCTAAAACCTGAGTAGTCTTTGTGCTCAGCATCAAGGACAGGTTTGCTTTTGTTCCTCATCTGAGTAACTTTTTATAGTAATTTTTACAGTAATTTATTACAGTGATGCTGTGGAAGAGTTGCAACGGTTCTTGGTAATTCCAGATAAATCTTGTTGATATTGGTTGCAAAACTCTCATTGACTTAAGTTTTCTCTCTTTTTCTCTCTTCCTCTCTTCTTAATTTTGTAAAAATCATTAAGTAGATGTTACTTTATAAAACAGAAATTGTGATTTATCCACGAGCAGATGAAATATTTGCACATACCTTGCGTGCTCTAGTTACAACTCTTCATAAACATGCAGCATTTTGTTTTGTTGGTTTTTTTTTTTCCAGATTATGACCTGCATTTTGACTGAGCAGAGAATAGTTTTCTTCTCTTCTGACTGGGCTCTGCTGACACTCATTGCTGAATGCTTTATGTTGTACCTCCACCCTCTCCAGTGGCAACACACTTTTGTGCCCATCCTGTCACGGCAGATGCTGGATTTTGTGATGGCCCCAACATCTTTCCTGATGGGATGTCACATTGATCACTTTGAAGAAGTTAGCAGGGTATGTTTCACACTCTTGCTGTTGACTTTGCAGTGCATTTGTCACTGTGCTGATTTCAGGTGCGTTTAGTGACTTGCTTTTGTTATTTAGGTGTGTGAGAAATGGGGAAATTAAAAGTAATGGAGCTTTACTGTGGTGTCTACTGACTTCCTGGAAAACTTTCTTTTCTCTGCAGGATAGTGGAACTTTTGCAAGTTCAGGTTTCTCTTGGGGAAAAATTCTACTTGCATGTTGTTTGATTCATATAAATATTTTCCCTTGAGATAACTGAGGTTATTTTTTACTCAAAGATTTGTATGGAATGAATCAGGTGTTTTTTCCAGGCATCTGGGTTAAGATGTGAGCACATAATTGAAACTCTTCATGAAGAGACTGCTGTTCCCCATGTTTAAATATTTAATAAAATGAATAAATTAAGGAAAAGTACCTGGCTTCATGGGAGATACAGATACCTGAACTGAGTGATGGGTGAACTCCACACACTTACACACCAGGCAGCTCCTACAAGCCCTATGTTAAAAAGGTCATAAAAGTAATTGAGGCCAATGGCATCCTGGCCTGGATCAGGAAGAGTGTGGCCAGCAGGTCCAGGGAAGGGATTCTGCCCCTGTACTCAGCCCTGGTGAGGCCACAGCTTGAGTCCTGTGTCCAGTTCTGGGCCCCTCAGCTCAGGAAGGAGATTGAGGTGCTGGAGCAGGTCCAGAGAAGAGCAAGGAGGCTGTGAAGGGATCCAGCACAAGTCCTGTGAGGAAGGGCTGAGGGAGCTGGGGGTGTTGAGGCTGGAGAAGAGGAGGCTCAGGGGAGACCTGATCACTCTCTACAACTCCCTGAAAGGAGGTTGGAGCCAGGGGGGGTTGCTCTCTTTTCCCAGGCAACTCTCAGCAAGACAAGAGGGCAGGGTCTCAAGTTGTGCCAGAGGAGGTTTAGGTTGGACATTAGAAAGAATTTCTTTAGGGAGAGGGTGATCAGACATTGGAATGGGCTGCCCAGGGAAGTAGTGGATTCTCTGTGTCTGGAGATAGTTAAAAAGAGACTGGATGTGGCACTCAGTGCCATGGGCTGGGAACTGCAGCAGGAGTGGATCAAGGGTTGGACTTGATGATCTCTGAGGTCCCTTCCAACCCAGCCCATTCTATGATTCTATGAAAAGCCATGTAAAGAATATAATAACACATTTTTTCTGAGGTGGTTTTTTTTTTTTTTAATCTCCTTTTTCCAGAATCTTATTTAACTAAGCCTCTTCTGGTGGGTAACACAGATCTTGATTACCCTAAAAGATTTAATAAAACCCAGCTTCATAGGGCAGGACTGATGTGCATATACTTTCTTGAGGGTATGCATAGGTTTTCTGTCAATGTTCAAAAGCAATATAGAAAAATTAATCCATCTCTTTAGAAGACAAAGTGAAACTTGTCCATCTAGTCAAGTTCAGAATGAGCAAAGAATTAATTTAAGGTGAAGTAGGTAATTTTTAATATTTTTTTTTAATCAGCAATACAATGGATCCTTTTCAAGGATTAGGTTAGAGATCCAGTTTTAATTTAATACTGTGTGAACAACCTACTAGCTTACCAAGTATTTATCTATGGTGATTAATATCTGTTAGTTTAATGACATTTATTTTTCTTGAAAGCAATTGTTTAATTATCTTTATGATATAATAGTTGGGAAGGAAAAAGGTTTTCTGGTTTCTGGTTTCTGAAATAATTATTTGCCTGAGGACTATATAAAGAAGAAGTAAATGTTTTTACAATATATTTACAATAATTTTGTTTTCTTTTGTTATAAGGAAGCTGAAGACTTAATTCTAATTAATATTGATAATGGAGATATAGCACATTCAAAAATGGTTGAAGAGGAACCTGAAATTCCAGATGTTCCAACACAAGCAGCAGAAACTTTCATAAAAAGGTGAAAAGATGTTGGAGTTGTGGAGTTATCATGGTGCATAAATCATGCTTGAACCTCTTCCTAAGGGTTTTTAATTTTGTATTGTTTTTTATTAGATTATTTCATTCATATAAAACTCACTGTATTTGATAAGGACGAATTGAAAATTTCACTTAATTGGTATAAAGGTAACTTTAAGCAGTCATAATCATAGCTGTATTATTTTGCCACACTTGGAATTCTTATTTCATTTCTATTACTGATATGGATTACTCTCTGAACTTAACTCTTCTTTACAAAGATGACTGAGTACACTGATTTTTCAGGTACTGGTAGCACTCCCAGGGAATCTTGTTAGGTTGTCAGTGCTTGCAGATCAACCTTGCACTTTCTCATGCTGTAAGATGTGTGAGGCCTCAGTGACTTTTTTTCTTTAGAAGGTATGAAAAAAAATAATTTGGTTTTAGGATTCAATTTGTTAAATTTCTTCCTCTGTGTAGAGTGGAGAGTCTGCAGCTCCACTATGATCTAGAGCTCTGCCACCTTCGAGCCAGCACAGATCTTGCTGAACTCCAAATGCGAAGGAGGTCTTGGCAACAGAAGCTGAATGCTGAAGTTCAGCAAACCACTTTGCAGTTAATTGTTAACATCTTCAGGTGAGTGGAGGGAGTATTTTTTTATTAGAAGAGCATATGGTGTTGGTTAAGACACTCTCACCAAAAATATTCTTATTAAATATCTTGTAAATCTCTTAAGTTTTGTCAGGAAGTATGAGAAGGACATCTTGCTATCCTGCTGGAATATCAATAATTAATGTGTTTGGGTACAGATTCATTGCTACAATATCACAGATAAAACTGTACTAATTTTGAAACTGTGTGTCTTTTGTATGAAAATGCCAGGAGGAGAAATACAGTCCTCATATTTTGTAATAGATAAAAGCTTAAGGCCCAGGAGGGATATTAATTAGTAACTAGACACAGCCTTGGTCACTATTGGTTTTTTTCATCTAGAAAAGGTCTAATTATGCTAATTTTCCTTGTTCTTAATCTAACATAATGTATTGATACCCACAGTTGTTAAAAGTGTGGTAGGTGATGCATGCAAAGAAGTGCAGAAAATTGATGGATAGTTTGCATATGATTATCTTCTTTTGCACAGATAGTAACACAGCCAGGAAAATGAAGCTGCTTACCTGGTATTTCTAAAGGATGTGATTATCTTATATATCATAGAGTGGTTTGGGTTGGAGGGGACCTTAAAGATCATCCAGTGCCAAACCCCTTGCCATGGGCAGGGACACCTCCCAACTAGACCAGGTTGTTCTAAGCCCCATCCAACCTGGCCTTGAGCACTTCCAGGGACAGAGTATCCACAGCTTCTATGGTCAACCTGTGTGTCACCACCCTCCCAGTGAAGAATTTCTCCCCAATATCTAATCTAAATCTTCCCTCTTTCAGTTTGAAGCCATTGCCCCTTGTCAGGACAGAGGTCTGCAAATAACTGTGCAGATACCCATCCCTAGGTACTTCTTACTGCTGGAGATGGTGCTTGCTTTGGATCAGCTCTCCAGTTGCTCACATGAATGCTCCCTCAGGCTCTCAGGCAGAATGTGCTGGGTTAATTTATGTTGTACAAACACCAGGTCTGTGTTAACCTGCTCACTGCTGCTGGATCAGCTTGGGTTATGCCTTCTGAGAAGTGTCTGGGCACACCTGGGGGACAAAGCTGCTGAGCATGGAGGATGGAACAGATTTCACAGCTAGCACAGCTGGATATGGAAAATGAAATGCATTTGCAACTTGATGTGCTGCCTCTGTGGGATTTGGTGGATGTCAGTGCTTGGCAGCAGATAAAGATGAGGAGAAATGCATTCTCCTGCTGCCAGCTTGAACTCCTGCTTGACAACAGAGAATGAACAGATGCTTCACTCTCTAAGAGATAAAGTATATTTCATAAAGAGTTTGATTCTCTTCTTAATTTCTTTCTCCTTTCCTTCAAACTTTCTTTCTCTTTTTTTTCAGCCTTGTTTCTTCTGTCCTCTAATGCTGTATCTACCAGCCTCCAGGAGTGAAGGAAAGTAAATCTCTGATGTAATTGTTGCTGCTGTCCTCAGTAAAGCACTGTAGTATTTTTCTGTGCATGGGGGTTCCACGATTAAAGCAAAAAATGCTAAATTATGCAGAACATATAATTTTATTAACCATTTAATTTTTTTCCTTAACCCATGTGGCTTGATAAACTGGTAATGGGTTTTTATTGTTGATTTATCAAAGACAACCAATGTAGAAACCTGTCATGCATATATGATTCCTCTTTCATGCTTACATTGAAATTTTAGCTCACCAACTTGTCTTCTTCATTCCTGTGTTTTCATGGAGTTTTCTTTTTCCTAAGTACCCAGCATGAGTAGCTCAAATAATATGTAAATAATAAAATGGGCACAAATTGTAAGGACTTCCATGTATCTATCTTAAATAATTCATAATTTCTTACATACAGACTTCAAAGAACAAGTTTTCTTTCAGGAAAAAAAATAAAAATAATCCCACTTTCTCCTCCCAAAACAACTTTTTCTGGCTCACCTGAGGCACAGGTGTTACTACTGATACCTCATTTTCCAGAGATAGCACAGTGCTGCCTGCTGTGACCATGCATGCACTGAAAATATGCATCAGTTCTTTATCTCACATTCTTTTATTTCAAAATTCTGTCTCATTAGTCAACTGCCAGTTACCTCTGGCTTGATGAGCAGGGCTGGAGAGTGCAGAAAAAAAAGTATGTAATTGGTAATATCTCCCATGCATGTTCCAGGTGCAGTGTAAGGGGACAGTGTCAGGTCAGATCTTTCAGACTGGATGTGTGGATGGATGCAGTTGGGTTTTTTAGTGCTCCAGGTGGGTTGTGTGTAATTCAGGAACTGTGTGTAAATGTCATTCCAGGATTGGAGCCTAAGTCATGACTTCAATATATAGATTTTTCTCTGTGGTTTACTAAAAAGGGTTATTTTTTAGTTACTCTTACTGTGGGTTATGCTTAAATAACTTTGATTTGAAATGGCAGTGGCAACAGGGAGCACATCTTATGAGTTTACATTCTTTTTCTATGATTCAGTAACTCAGACTTGTTCAGTAAAGTCAAGTTTGCCTTCTGATACTGCAGCATATTTCTATTTTGTCTACTGGTTCTGCAGCATATTTCTAGTACTACCAGTGGGCTGCTGCTACTGCAAAAGTGCAACTTGCTTAAAAATCTCCAACCTTATTTATATATTTTTATTATTATTTTTTTTTTGGCTCCAGGGAGGTGAAAGACCACCTAAATTATGAACACAGAGTGTTTAACAGTGAAGAATTTCTGAAAACAAGGGCAACTGGAGACCAGCCATTTTACAAAAAGGTAAATTCAGTGCTGTGTATACTGTGATTCTCTGTTAATAACCTGTATTTTAGGATTAATGCAAAAATTTAACAGAATGGTGGCAGTTTGGTCTGTGTGGTGTGGTTGAAGCCCCCTCTTTTGCAGAGTGCTTTACCAAATTATTTCTTTTACCATAAACAGATGAAATAGTAGACAGCATTTTGAAGAGCAAGCTGCTCTGTACTTCCAGAGCAAATTAAATGGAATTCTTCAGATGTGAGGTTAACCTAAGGGTAAAGCTGCATCTAAACTGTTGTCACCATTTAACACTGGCCTGGCAATTAAACTGAGTGACAGATGCTCTCTGTTAATCTCTCTCTCCTCCCTGATAAAGAAAGAGAGAATAAGGGAGAAAGAATTATGGGTTGGAAACTAAACTACACAACTTTAATGAAACAATAATGAGAAATAGGAAAAAATACTGAATATATACAAGAAAATTGATCCCAGGTTCCTCCCCCTGTCCCCCAATAACTCTCCCATCCACACCGAGACTGCAGGGCAGCCCTGGGAAAGTCCAGGCTGGACTCCTGGGGTCAGCAGCAGTGGGGAGCTGGAGGCAGGAACACACAGATTCAGGCTGGCATGGATCAGGAGCACAGGCAGAGGAAGGGATGGAATCCTCCCAGGATGCTGAAGGAAAACAGGGAGAGGGGAAGAAGGGGAAGCAGGAAGGGGTATGACCCTGGTGATCCCTCCAATTTATCCTGAGGATGAGGTGTATGGGATGGAATCCTCTGTTTGGTCAATTCTGGCCATTTCTCTTGTCTGTTTCTCCCCAAAGGAGGGCTGCAGGTGGGACCTCTTTCCTCCTTTTCTCCTTCCAGAGGGCAAAGTGTTCCTCAGAGCTGAGCAGTGGCCTTGGTTCTGCACCCCATTCTCCAGCTGTAACTCTAAACATTGAGTGGGATCAGTCCCAGAAGCAGACACTGCCTGAGAAACTTGCTGTTCATTTCAGCAAGTGCAGCTCCTTCCAAGAGACTCAGCTGAAAGCAAAAGTCCAAGACAGAAAATCACCTTTATCCTGGCCCAAACCAGGACAACTCTATTTTAAGGACAAGTACCTGTCCAAACTGTTTGGACCGAAGCCCACAGATAGACATGAGTTTTCAGCAAGCCTGTGAGCCCAGCAGAAGGGAGCTCAAATGACACCCATCCCAGTCCCTGCTTTATCTGCAGTGTGAGCAGCCAGGCAGGGGGTTGCCCGTGGCTGCTTGGCTCCAGGCCATGAGACTATTTTTCCCACGAGGTGTCACAGTGAATGCTTGGTGCTGGCTTTGAGATGAGTGGCACTGATGTCCTTAGGGCCTGCAGTGTGACAAGGCATGCAAGACATAGCTTGATGCATCTGACGTGCTTCACCATGTTGTATTATCTGTGGCGTACAATTTATCTGCTGGTGAAGCCCACGAAGTTCACAAATAGTTCATGACCTTGGGCCTGGCCCATGGTTGCTGGAGGATGAAGGACACGCTGAAATCCCCACTTTTTTTTGTTTGTTTGTTTGTTTTGTAGCCCTCCTGCTAGCTCAACTTATTAGATCCTTATCTGAGTTTGAAACCCCGTAGGGTTTTTCAAACCCTGAATCCCTTTTGCACCTGTTCTGATCAGCTTGATCCTACCATTAGCATAAACCTCATCTGCTGAGGCTCCAGAATGACTCAGTTTTCTGCCAGTGTATGCAGTGAACCAGTTTTCTGTGCAGGTTGTTTTTTTCCTCTGGAGCACAGACAGCACTAGTGAATGAGTTTGCCTTTTGGTAATGGCTTTTATATCCTAGGGAATAGGAGTGGGTTTCATTTCCTCAAGAAAATGTCTTGGTCACCAGAATGATTTAGAGCAGTTGTCCTGGCCTTTTGGTTTAGGATTATCATTGACCAGTAAAGTGAGGTGATCTTTTGGGGTGAGAAGGAAGGAGAAAGGAAGAGGGAACAGAAGGAAAGGAGTAGGTAGAGAGGGAGACCAATATTACATGAGTTCCTGTGAGAGTATCTTGCAGTGTTAAGGTAGTTTGTCCCCAAGTGGGGAGGTTGAGAGATTCATCCTTGCTGTTATTTTATATTCAACTGTTTGTAGTGATCTGTAGAATAATCGTAAGAGAAGGCCAAACAATTCATTCTAAAGGATTTTTTTTTCAGTTCCTGCAGCTTGTCTCCTGCATGTAGAATTGCCAACAAACTATGCCATCTACTGGAGAAATGATTAAAAGCAGAAATCTTAGTGGTTTTGTAGATGCCATTTTACAGTATGCAATACACATGGATTGATAAGAGTATGAATGATCTATGTGTTGGTGAAATGTTTCCATTAATTTCAGAGCACCTACATGACTCATGAAGCTCACTTGCTTTTTGAAAACATCATAGAAATACACTCGTGTCTGACCAGTGGGCTTTTAGGTTCTTGGTTTTTGGTTTTATTTTTATCCTGTGATAAGCTCCAAAACTAACAAGGGAACTTTCAGGCAAGTCTCTGAGAGATATCATTATATCAAAGTAATTTTTCATATTTATGTTCAAAGATACAACTGTCTTTCTGTTAGTTTGTAAAAGCTGGAGGTTGGATAACAATGGGATTCCTGGTTATAATAATATTGTCTCTGAAAGTTTGTGTTTGGTTTTCTACAGGGATTAGCTTTCTGAATTGCTTATTTCAAACATAGCTCTGTGCTATCAATGACATTTATATAATATACATGTTACATTGCCTGAAATCCTTGCTTTTATCTTGTTTTAATTTGCAGTGGAGATGGTTGCTTTCTACTTTAATTCACAGCTGACATTTCTTATGGTGTACTTCATGCCTCAAGTAGCAATTTGACCTTTTAGAAATGATTTCTGGGTGACACCACAATGATTATCCTAGTAGGGAAAAATCTGGGAGAAAAGCTGACTCATCTTTTCAGTTTGATGTAATGTTAGAGGGCCTTGAACTTCTTATTCCAAACCCTAGACAATATTGGCATCCCTTAGTAATAGGCAGAAAATCAGTAGCAAAAAATCTATTTTTTTTTGGTCATTATTTTTCACTTTAGTTCTGTTCCATCCTTTGGAAGGCAATCTGAGATTACTGTTTGCAAGTGAGGAAATAACCCCAGAAGTGCAGGAGGTGAATGGAAACCAAGTTCTTCAGTTGCTGAAGCTTTCAAGTATTTTTTTGTTTTGTGATTGCTAAATTGGAAGTTCTCTGCTTTGCATATGCAGAGATAATAAAAACATGCTAATAAAAATGTAATTTGCAAATGACCCCCAGTTAACCAGTTTGTGTCTTGCAGGTTTTAGAGACCTACATGTTTCACTCTTTTCTTAAGGCTCGTCTGAACAGAAAAATGGATGCTTTTGCTCGACTTGACTTGAGTACCCAGTCTGAAGAAGACAGGTGAAGTTTTCTCATTCTTCATAGAATCATAGAATTGGCTGGGTTGGAAGGGACCTCAGAGATCATCGAGTCCAACCCTTGAACCACTGTTGCGGTTCCCAGCCCATGGCACTGAGTGCCACATCCAGTCTCTTTTGAAATATCTCCAGACACGGAGAATCCACTACTTCCCTGGGCAGCCCATTCTAATGTCTGATCACCCTCTCAGTAAAGAAATTCTTTCTAATATCCAACCTAAACCTCCCCTGGCACAACTTGAGACCGTGCCCTCTTGTCTTGCTGAGAGTTGCCTGGGAAAAGAGACCAACCCCCCCCTGGCTCCAACCTCCTTTCAGGGAGTTGTAGAGAGTGATGAGGTCTCCCCTGAGCCTCCTCTTCTCCAGTCTAAACACCCCCAGCTCTCTCAGCCCTTCCTCCCAGGACTTGTGCTGGATCCCTTCACAGCCTCCTTGCTCATCTCTGGACCTGCTCCAGCACCTCAATCTCCTTCCTGAGATGAGGGGCCCAGAACTGGACACAGGACTCAAGCTGTGGCCTCCCCAGGGCTGAGTACAGGGGCAGAATCCCTTCCCTGGACCTGCTGGCCACACTGTTCCTGATCCAGGCCAGGATGCCATTGGCCTTCTTGGCCACCTGGGCACACTGCTGGCTCATGTTCAGCTTCCTGTCAATCCAGACTCCCAGGTCCCTTTCTGCCTGGCTGCTCTCAGCCACTCTGTGCCCAGCCTGGAGCTCCCCATGGGGTTGTTGTGGCCAAAGTGCAGGACCCGGCACTTGGCCATGTTGAACCTCATCCTGTTGGAATCATCCCAGCTCTCCAGTCTGTCCAGGTCCCTCTGCAGAGCCCTCCTGCCTTCCAGCTGATCCACACACTCCCCCCCAGCTTCATTCTGCATTTGAATCTTCTATTGATATTTTTGATTTTATATAGTCCTTCTGACTATATTGGTATGAGATCAGGTCATTGAATGAGTCATCAGTAGTTCATTTGATTAGGATTACTGTAAAAGGGTGAGATGAACATGTCCAGCCATGGCTGTTGAAATTGTAAATTGGTGCAATAATTGTAATTTAATAGTATTATACAGAAAAAAAAATCCAGTGGTAATTTAGTGTGTATGTATACCGAATTTTGAAAATTGTCATATATGTATATTTTTAATTTTTTTTAGATTAAACTTGATGTTTCATACCCCAAGAAGACTGACTATGGAGAAGATGGCTTCTAAACAACTTAATCCCCAGTACAAGATCAGCAGGCGTATGGTGATCAGTATGCCTAATTTGCAAGATATCAAACTGCCAGAGGGCCCTACTAGAAATTCCTCACTTCGAAGAATAGAAACAGATGTTGGTAAGGGAAGAGTGTTTCGAGCAAATGCAGTGTCTTTTTTTGTTGACTTTGTGGGAGACATCACTGAATAATTTTCACTGTAGCACTGTCAGGTGCTGGAAAGAAATGGTGAGCTGGGTCATTGAGCTAGAGTCTGTCTGTGCTGCTGCTTGCATGTTAAATCAACCTATAGTCTGCTTTAAGTTTTTCTGTGCCATAAAAGACTGAATGCTCACAGTAGGTTTGATACTGTAGGATTGCTGCCTGAATCAGTAACCATGTTAGGTCCTTAACCACCTTACATCCAGTTCTCCACTGCTTTTAAACATATCCTTTTTTTTTTTTTAATTTCCCCCTCCCTCCCAGAACTACTGCTATCAGAGAAGGGAATATTCTGATAATTAGGACAATGGACATAAAAATATATTTGTGTCCCTGACACATCTGTAGTCTTACTTGAATATCATGTAGTGAATTGCCTATTGGTCTAATGGGGATTCCTGTTGATTTTAGTGTGGCTGGTTGGGAAGATACTCTCCCTTTTACTCACTGCTTACTCACTAATCAATGATCTTGTTCATTTGTTTGTTTTTAGCTGTGAAAATGCCCTCCAAATCAGTCAGTATGTTCAAAATACCAGAAATTCACTTTCCCCTCATGTTCCAGAGTGTACACTCCTACTATACAGACTTCTTCAACCACCTCAGCAAAGCTATAAATACTTTACCACCTGATAATTCAGCATTGCTGGCAAGGTACTTTTACCTCCGGGGACTTATTAGCTTGATGCAAGGGAAACTACTAAATGCACTTTCTGACTTTCAGAACCTAGATAAAACAGACTTAAGAATTTTCCCCACTGATCTTGTAAGAAAAATAGTGGAAACCATGCCTCCTTCTGAGCGCTCGCAAGCAGACCGCAAACCTGAGCTGAAGAAGCTGATAAGTCGAGTGATGGAAAAGCAGAGAGAAGTTATGAAAACAGATGACCATGTGAAAAACTTTGAGCTGCCAAAAACACACATGCAGCTGGATGATTTTGTGAAGAGAATCCAGGAATCTGGGATTGTCAAAGATACAGACACCATACATCGGTTATTTGATGCCTTAACAGTAGGTGAGTATTGCAGCCATCTGTATTGTGTCTACCTGGACTTCAGCAAGGCCTTTGACACCGTCTCCTACAGCATCCTTCTGAAAAACCTGTCAGCCCACAGCTTGGACAGGGGCACTCTGTGCTGGGCTAGGAACTGGCTGGAGGGCCGGGCCCAGAGAGTGGTGCTGAATGGGGCTGCATCAAAATGGCGGCCGGTCACTAGTGGTGTACCCCAGGGATCAGTGTTGGGCCCAGTTCTGTTCAATATCTTTATTGATGATTTAGATAAGGGGATTGAGTCCATCATCAGCAAATTTGCAGATGACACTAAGCTGGGGGGGAGTGTGGATCAGCTGGAAGGCAGGAGGGCTCTGCAGAGGGACCTGGACAGACTGGAGAGTTGGGATGATTCCAATGGGATGGGGTTCAACAAGGCCAAGTGCCGGGTCCTGCACTTTGGCCACAACAACCCCATGGGGAGCTCCAGGCTGGGCACAGAGTGGCTGAGAGCAGCCAGGCAGAAAGGGACCTGGGAGTCTGGATTGACAGGAAGCTGAACATGAGCCAGCAGTGTGCCCAGGTGGCCAAGAAGGCCAATGGCATCCTGGCCTGGATCAAGAACAGCGTGGCCAGCAGGTCCAGGGAAGGGATTCTGCCCGTGTACTCAGCCCTGGCGAGGCCACAGCTTGAGTCCTGTGTCCAGTTCTGGGCCCCTCAGTTCAGGAAGGAGATTGAGGTCCTGGAGCAGGTCCAGAGAAGAGCAAGGAGGCTGTGAAGGGATGCAGCAGAATTCCTGTGAGGAAGGGCTGAGAGAGCTGGGGGTGTTCAGACTGGAGAAGAGGAGGCTCAGGGGAGACCTCATCACTCTCTACAACTCCCTGAAAGGAGGTTGGAGCCAGGGGGGGGTTGGGCTCTTTTCCCAGGCAGCTCTCAGCAAGACAAGAGGGCAGGGTCTCAAGTTGTGCCAGGGGAGGTTTAGGTTGGATATTAGAAAGAATTTCTTTACGGAGAGGGTGATCAGCCATTGGAATGGGCTGCCCAGGGAAGTAGTGGATTCTCCGTCCCTGGAGATATTTCAAAAGAGACTGGATGTGGCACTCAGTGCCATGGGCTGGGAACTGCAGTGGTAGTGGATCAAGGGTTGGAGTTGATGATCTCTGAGGTCCCTTCCAACCCAGACAATTCTGTGATTCTATGGATAATGATCTCATAGTGTTTTTTTTTAAGAACCAAATTAATTTTTTTGTCTCAAGTTGTTTCTTTTCAATTATTATTTAACATTTTCTGGGTCTGTAAAAGCTCACAATGTACGAGTGTGCTGGATATTATTTAATTAGGATAATTATGGGGAATAGATTTAACGTGTGCAGGAATGTCTATACTTGTGTCCAGTGTAAATTCAAGGAATCTACTTAAATTTGGGCACACAATATACAATTTTTCAGGTTGTGTAGGTGAGGTGGTTTTAATGAGGTATAGTTGTGTAGGTGAGGTGGATCTAATGGTGTGCAGTTCTGCTTTGGCTTAGATTATGAGTAAAGTGAATACAAGGCTGTCATGATTGCTGTTGGAAAATACTTCTGTGTTGTAAAACCACTGGGAAACGTGGCAAGATGTCAGTCTGTTAAAAACAAATTAACAAAATCCAGAATTCATGTACCTACAGTTATATTCTCTTGGATGATCATCATGTCAAAAGGAGAGGTTATGTTTATCCTTCAAAGAAATCTTTTCTCTCCATCATGAGGTCTTAATCCTTGGGACTGATTTCTAAAAACCTAGTTTGAGGGTGCTTTTCTAAAAAACTACTCAGTTCTCTTTCTGTGCCTACTTACTGTTGTACTTGTTATATTTTATGGCCTAAAAGGACTAAATATTGGTCAAAACAGCAAAAGTATAGCAAAGCTTCCTGAAGGTGGAGGTAGCATACAGCTTGCACAAATTTGTGTTTGTTTGAGACTCTGCTGTCCAAACACTTGAATTCTTAGAATAATTAATTACTTAGGACAGCTGTTGTGAAAATCTTGACTGATTTCAGATCCTCTCCTACTGTCTGAGTGGGTTTTTGGCATAAATTTAAAAAAGAAAGAGTGGCAGTGTTGGATCCCTCCATCTATAGAGTAGAGTGGAAGGGGGGATGCCATATGACAAGGACCTATGGGCTGTGCTAACTACAGAGGAATCTTTCTACCTCAACAGGAGAATTTTGTTACTTAACTGTTTCCCAGTCCTGGTGTGGGGTTTTTCTGGTAGTTTTTGCACCTCACATCCATAATGCTGTTAGGGGCACAGTTTGAAAGCAGGTATCTTTTCAAACTATCTTTCTGTGCAAATCTGTGTAACTTTGTAAATAAGGTCTAAAATTTTCTCAGGCCATCAGAAACAAATCGATCCTGAAACGTTCAGAGATTTCTACAACTACTGGAAGGAAACTGAAGCAGAAGCTCAAGAGGTGAATCTGCCACCAACTGTAATAGACCATCTAGATAAAAATGAGTGTGTCTACAAGCTATCCTGCTCTGTGAAAACCAACTATGGGGTAGGAAAAATTGCTCTGACCCAAAAGCGCTTGTTCCTTTTGACTGAAGGAGGACGTCCTGGCTATGTCCAGATTGCTGCTTTCAGGGATATAGAGGTGAGCATGGAGTAACTTCTTGTTCTCTTGCATGCTTTTTCATATAGGGCATGTTCTATTCTGCTAA
This sequence comes from Calypte anna, assembly GCF_003957555.1. Lineage (NCBI taxonomy): Eukaryota > Metazoa > Chordata > Aves > Apodiformes > Trochilidae > Calypte > Calypte anna. The sequence goes on from NC_044245.1 coordinate 147,344,856, forward strand.
AAAATGTGTCTCTTAACTTAAAGTTTCAATAAGGAGTGTAGGAAACACCTCTGCAGTCAGTAACTTACGTGTGATTAGATAAAATTCTGGGTCTTTGGACCAGAACTGCTATAGTATGGTGTGCTAGGATGACATAGAGGTCATTTGAGATCGCTGGCTTTACTTATAAACAGAGAAAGTTGCCTTGTAGGATGAGTATTGTACCTTATCTGTGACTGCATGCTGAACCTTCCATGCTTTCTTTGATTCCCTACATTTCCAGGATGTGAAGAGCACAACTGTAGCTTTCCTTCTTTTGAGAATACCTACTCTGAGGATTAAAACATTGTCTAAAAAAGAAGTCTTTGAAGCTAACTTGAAAACTGAGTGTGATCTCTGGCACCTGATAGTGAAAGAAATGTGGGCTGGAAAGAAAATGGCAGATGATCACAAGGTATAAATATGGGGATTTCTAAACACCTGAGTATGATCTGTGTGCTTTCTGCTAAATAGTTCATGCAGCAGTCTTGGAATTTCTAGGTTTCAGCAGCCTATAGCTGTTGTTACTGTTATTTCTAAACAAAATACTTCTGACATAATACAAAAAAGAAAAAAATTACTACATTTTAAAATAGAGGATATTTTTTTTCTCATCTGTTGGCGTGGAACTTTTAACTTATTCATTTGTTCTGTGAAATAGTTTAAGTTCAACATGTGAAAATAGTGATCCTAAGTAACAGGCAACTTTCTCCACCTTGCTTCAAAATGTAATGTGTGAAAGAGCTTTTCCATGCTGGATTCCTGGTGACTATAGTTCTTTTCAATGTCTAGGGCAAGATGCATTCTTCTACAGAAACAGCAGGGTTTTTATTTGAACCACATGATTCTTTGTGACTGCTGAATTTAATAGTGAAAATGTAGCTTGGTAGCTTCAAGAAGGATTTAAATTTTTCCAAGGTGAAGCATCATGTGTACTTCCCTCCTGTGAAGAAAGATCCAGCCTGAAGATGGGGATCCATCCAGTGTCCACTCAGTGCCAATTACACAGTTTCATTTGCACATCCTGTTACAAAGTTGTACAGGATCTGAAATAATTCTCTCAGTGTAATGAATGAATTTAATACTGGCTTCCTGCTCCATGACCTTGCTTGGGAGTGGAACATGTGATGTGGGAGTGGGATTTGACCACCAGTTGTAAGAATTAAGCTGCAGGGCAGTGCTTGTGCTGAGCCTGATATGTGTTGTGATTATCGGATGTGGAGACTTGCAAGAATGATGAGCAACAGATAAACTACAGTAAGACTTTTGTCTTTAGGATCCTCAGTATATTCAGCAAGCTCTGACAAATGTTCTCCTGATGGATGCTGTGGTTGGAGCCCTGCAGTCCTCCAAAGCCATATATGCAGCCTCTAAACTGTCTTATTTTGACAGGATGAAAAATGAAGGTCAGTCACAGAGCAGTACTACAGAGCTCGCTGGTGTTTGGTCATTTGTCTCTGCTTTTTCTGTTTATATTCCCTTTTTCAAACTGATTATCTGTAGAAATACAAAAAGATGTCAGTCTGCACTTTCACAGATGTAATTTGTTCAGTGCTATTAATAGAAGGCTTACATTTTTTTGGTTTGTTTTTTTTTGCTTCAGGTCATCAGAACCCTAGTTGCTATGTCTGTCTCCCTCTTGGTTGCTGCATTTCTGTTTTGCTTGGGTGTTTTATGCATGCTTCTGCTACCAAAATCCATACAAATGGTGTTTGAGATCTCCTAGTCATCAAAGGCTAGAGGGAGAAATGTGAATAAATGGTGAAGAATTATTATTTTATAGAAATTATAGATCTGTTTCAGGCTTAAGTGTGCACTTCATAACCTTTTAAAATTTATTTTAGTGCCTATGATGGTCCCCAAAACAACTTCAGAGACATTAAAGCACAAGATCAACCCCTCAGCTGGTGAGACATTTCCACAGGCAATAGATGTCTTGCTTTATACTCCAGGTAAGGTGATGTATTGCTTACTTTGTTAGCCCAGTCTTAATTAGCCCATAAAGCAGATTATCTCTCATAACTCCTGGCAGAATGACTACCTGGTTTTGTTCACATCCTGACATGCTTTGGCTGCATGTGGCATACTAAAAGAGAAAATCATTTAAAAACCAGTAATAATGCATATTAAGATCCTTCAAGGCATAGCTTTCACTGTTTTAATTTGTCTTCCTGTGTGTCTGTGCCTTACAAAAGACCAATTCTGTCTTAATGAGCCCATTTCCTGTTAAGATTTCAGCTTCATGTATTGAGCAGGGTGGATGAATGATGCTCCACCCCTGGTGATTATTCATTGCTATTTTAAATTTCTTTTCAGTAGAGTCAGATGAGGGTCTCGGGTTGAATCACAGTGAAGGGAATAATGTGCCACCTCTTGAAGTCACAGCCAGACCTATATATAGTATTCCAGACCTATATATAGTAGTGTGGTCTGATGTCCTATTCATCACAGATAATTTAGGTCCATCTCTGGAGAAAGCATCAGCAATTTTTGTGTGAGTTTTTCTGTGACACTTGGCACAGTTAAATCTGACTAATTCAAAAAGCACTGGAGAAAAATAAAGGAAAAAAAAAAAAAGTTAGGGTCTTTGTGCAGTGGGCATGAATTCAGGTAGTAGATATGTTAATTCTAGAAGTTCCTAACTTTACTAGTCCTCTGATGTAAGTTCATATGTAATTCCTTGTATATGGGCAATTTTGACACAAAAGTTATCAGAATTCCAAATTTAAAGTGGGCTGGAGCAACACTGGGTTGGGTGGGTGGGTGGTGGGTTTGCTGGTTTTTCTTTTTCATTCTAGAATGAAGCTTCTAAGTGAGCAAATAGAATGAAGACATTTTTTAGTTGTATTTAAAAGCCTGTAGTCCCAGTTAGTGAGGTACTTGCTGATCAGTGAAAAAGTTTATCTTTCCTCCTGAATAATTCTGAAGTGTAAGATGAAACCATTGGGGGAGCTCAGTAAATAGCTGAGAACAAACACAAATTCTTTGTTAAAACACTGTAATTCATTTTCTGATGATGTAAGTTCCAGAACACAGAAACATTTTGTTAAGAAGCAGCTCTGCCTAATAATAATTTTCCCATCCATCTCCAATAGTTCATTTCCTTTTGCCTCTCTCATCTTGCCTGTTTCATTTTTAGGGCATCTTGACCCTTCAGAAAGATTTGGCAATGCTCATCCCAAACTCTGGTGTGCTTTAAATGAGGGGAAAGTGGTGGTCTTCGATGCATCCACCTGGTCTATTCAACAGCACTGTTTCAGAATGGGTCACTCCAAACTGGTGAGATTGTCACACATAAAATTGCTGCTTTAGCCTGGTGGGTTTTTTTTTTCTCTGGTCTGTATGACCCCAGACCACTGGATCTATCTCAGGAACAATTGTGCTGTCGTTTCTTAAAAGTTAAAGAAAGACTTTAGGGTTGTTTGGGCTTCAGTTAACTTGGAGGGGGGGAAATTTTTGAGAAGAAGTGGATTCATAATGAAACAAGTCACCTGGTAGGGAGTGATGGACTGGCCTGGTTCTTTGGGGCAGGAAGGTGGGTTTGAAACACTTCAGGAGAAAGAATAATGGAGAGAAACAACATAAAGAGAAGATGAGACAAGCCCTAAGAATGGGTGAAAAGTCACCTCTGCTGATGAACTGGAAGTTAGGGAAAGGTGTAAGGAAACTGGGTGGATGATACTGAGAGGGAGATGACACTCTACAGGAAGATGGCTCAACCTCTTGCTGAAAAGGGAAGCTGAACCAGAGCTGCAGACTGAGTGAAAAACACAGAGCAGAGACAAAATGCAGGCAGAGGGACTGTGTGGGTCACTTGTGTGAAGCTGAGAAACATCACAGTGGATGAGTGTGGGAGAGAGTCAGAAAAGGAGAATTAAAAATGATGGTGAGTGGCTGGATGAAGTGGAGATGGAAATCCAGGAGAAGGGCTGGATACTGATCTGTTCTAAAGAAGAGAGAGAAAAAGGGAGAAGTTTGGAACTGATGGAGCTCAGGAGGGAGATAAATAAAGAGCTTCTGAATGGAAGAAGGACATATTAGGGAAAGTAGAGAAGAGGAAAGTATTTTTAGACACCATTTCTAACTAAAGTAGGAGGGGTGTTTATATCAGATGGTTAGAATGGCTTCCAGTCCAGAAGTGAGAAATACACTTAACTTCTGTGGTTTCTTCCTCATGCCCTTTGTCAGTTTGGCTTTGGTTGAACCAGGAAACACAGCTTTGAGGCAGTTTCCAAGATAGATTATTAATTGTATTTACTAAAGGATCAACTCAAATGAGATCTGTCATCTCTGATAATATATAGAGCAGGGCAAAGGATAGAACACTGGAGCAGTGAGTCTGGAATCACCAGAAAACTTTATCATCTTAATATAGTTTTTTCTGTGTTACATTGAAGTTTTTTGTTTTGTTTTTTTTTTTGCTTCTAGATCTTATTTAATCCTGACTTTTTTCTCCCCAGACTTGTATGATCATGGTAGAGCAGAGTCAAGTGTGGATTGGTTCTCAAGACTCCATTATTTATATAATCAACACCCACAGCATGTCATGTAACAAGCAGCTAAATGATCATCGCTCTGATGTTACAGACATCGTTGTGGAGAAGAAGAATGGAGTACCCAGGTACATTTAGTTACAATGTTTTCTTCTTAAAAATATATATACAAGTAAATATGAAGAATGACTGTGCCACTGGAAGAGTTACAGACATGTGGAGAATCTTCCTGTGTCTAAATAAAAAACCATTTTATGTATTCACCAGCCCAGAGAATCTGGCCTGCAGTGAGCAGAGGAGTAGTTGAAGATCCAAATGATGCAGTAATGTGCTTTAATTATTTAACTGAAACAAAGGCAAGAAGTTAACTTGTCCTCAAGGAAATGGGGCACATGTAGGAAACCAGGGACTGATTTTCCTAAAGGTTGGAAGTGATTTATTATTTGAGACAGGGGGCCTTATCCTGCTAACATAAACCTTCACTTAGCCCTTTTTTGTAGCTCCCATGTTGTATTATGGTAAACTAAGAACTTCCTTTTTAAAGAAAGAGCATTATGTACTTTGGAACAAAGAAGATAAAGGAATGTTTTTTTGGACAAGGATGAGAGGAGCCAAGGACTGACAGCATCCGGCGCTGAATCAAGACAGATGCAGTTTAAAGACCACTTCATTTTTGCTTTGAGCACACCATCAACTCCATGTTTGCAGCATCCTTCTGGATTTTTCCTGCCTGTTTGTAGAAGAAAGAATACATTTATTGTCTTCTTCAGGCAAAATGCTTTTGATCTTGTGGTAGAACTGGAGAGAATGTTGGCTGGAGGCCTCCACTTCCCATGGGGGCAGCAGCTCCCAGACCAGAGATGAGCCAGCAGTGCAGCAGCTGTAACTGGGGCTCAGGGGGAATTTGCTTAGGAAGTGTTGAAACCTTCTGAAAAAGATTTTCTCTTCTGAAGACAACAGATGAAAAATTAAAAAAAAAAAAAAGGCATAGCACAATTTGTTTTGTCAAGTGCAGTGGCAAAGAGAACCAGTTTTGAGATAATTTTGGCCTAACTGGAGAGAAAAAGGGTGAAAATCCAATAGGCAACAATGTTGAGCAGACTTAGGGAAAGTTTTTACTGTCTGAACTCTTCATGCATGGTGTAATACTTGCTGGAGTTCACTTGGAGCTGTAAACTGGCCTGCAGTGTTTCCAGAGTCACAGTTTTTAAAGTGTAGTATTAAAGAAGAAAAAAAAATATCTGTACTGGAATACTTGTATTCCAGTGAGAGACATAAGCAGAAGATGGATGCCTGGCTGCAAACCTGAGCTGTTGGCTTCTTCAGTTCACTTTCAGCTGTCAGAACAAGCTATCTGGACTTTTTTGAGGGAAGGAAAAGGTTTAGATCATTCACTAGGCATCTTGGTGGGCTCAGGAGGGACATGCACCTGTCTGCTTGGATTCTGGTCACTTTGCTTAAAAGAATTGAACCAGAATAATTGTTCACTGCTAAAATAAAAATTAATATTTAATGATAATAAAGGCCTTGAAGCCTCTTGGACTTCAGTCCATCTTTTGCTAGAAATCATTAGTGTGCTTTACTCATCCAGTCTCTGAGATGTAGAACATTAATTTTGTTTATTGTAAAATGGGTTATTTTTCAAATAAGTCTCTTCTGTGTCTGCAGTTTGTTCTGACTGGTGTTTGTTTTTTAATCTTTACCAACAGTGAGGCATATTCAAGCAGTTTAGATGGAACAGTGATTGCTTGGAACATCAGCACCCTGAAAGTCAACCATGTCTTTCAGCTGCCCTGCCAAAATCTCACTTCTCTCAAGCTTCATAATGACCAGCTGTGGTGCTGTAAGTTCACTCCTCCTGTAATTACAAAAGGATAATATTACATCTTCATGTAGCAAGCTGTTTTATTAGACAGACCAATACATTAATCTCAGATTTATGTGTACATGAGGTTTTTTCCTCATTCTCTCTTTAAGTAGCTTCTGTACATTCCCAACATTTCCATAGCTGCTGAGCTTGGATCACTCCAAGATAATGTCCCTGCTGCAGGATGGCACTTCTGGCTGCAGTGTGTCTGACCTCCCCTGGCAATGCCTGTAAATTAGTATAGAAAAGTTTGAGAAGGTCCTTTTTAAAACTCTGGAGGGACAGAAGTAGTTGCAAATTTCATTTGGTGTTTCAGCCACAAAGTCTGGTAATTCCCAGGCTTGCATTTTGGCCACTTCTGGAAACGTCATCCCCAGTGCAGGAGATCAGGTGAATAAAGTAAAACTTTGTGCTCAGATAAGAGATGATCTTGAAATTGCTTCACAAATGGTGACCCATTCAATAATTTAGCACTTGTTCTTAGCCCTGCCACACACAAGAGCTTGGATCCAGGCATAGCTTACAGAGCAGCATCCAAAGGCTGGGGGAATTCCTGGTGCTGCAGTGGGCAGTGGGGATGTTGCTATTGCTGTGCTGGGTAAGGATTCAGCCCTGGTAACTTTGCAGTGCAGACACTTGGTCTCAGTTCTGTAGATGAAAATAGATGTGTACTTGAGAAACTAAGTATGATGTGTCCTGATTTTAAGGAGTTTGTTTCCTCTCATCATCTTTGGGCTCTAAACTAAGAGGCATATGCACTGCAGAATAGCAACTGGTGTTTGGAGAAAGAAACTGAAAACCAGGAAGAAGTTCCTCGAAGATTTCACTGTTGATTGAGAAACTCAGACAGGTGTTAAATGCATCCATTTTACTTTATTCTCCAGGATTTATAGAGATGGGGAAGTAGGCACTTCTGTTACTAACCCCTTCTCTTTAACACTGAAGGTACTGGAAGCTGCATACTTGTGGTGTCTACCTATGAATTTCACATACAGATGAAAATTGAGCACCACCTGAAGGATGTCCCTTCCTATTTTCTCTGCTTCCAGCTCTTCCCTGAGGTATGATTGTTAACCTGTTCATAGAGGTTCAGCAAAGCATGGTTATGTGGCATTACAAGCCATTAGCTCCTCACTTCATTGTACACTGTCAGAAGTGCTCACATGAAACATCTCTCTCTGTGTTTTAGAGAGATGAAGTGTGGGCATCTTACTCAGGCAGCAGTGACCTCTATGTTTGGAACATCAGAGACTTCACAAATACACCCCAAAAGATTCATCTGCAAGATTGCTCAGAGATCACTTGTATGATAAGAGTGAAAAATCAGGTGAGAGACATTTTTGGGCTGGTTTTACCTGTTGTGGAGCTCTTCACTGAGTTGTGTATGTTGGCAGCTCTCACTGCTGTCAGTTTTTACCTCCCTTGCTGAGATAGTACAGGTTTGAAACATGGGATTTCTCTTTGAAATCAGAGAAGTGAATGACTGCCCCAAAATGCAAGTGAAGCCAAAAAGCCTCCTCAGTAATTAAATGCATAGAGACTTTTCCAGTCTGACATTTTCAGGGAATCATAGAAAAGAAAAGTTTAGGACCTTTGGTATTTAATGTCAGGGCTCCTAAGACTAAGCCTTGGAAAACGTTTATAGCTAAACAACAAATGCCAATTAATTGGTGTGGCTTTGTAGATGACCTTTTTCTTGTTTAGTTACCATATTCCCAGCTCAACAGAACAGGTCCTGCCTCAGCATCTTGTGTCCCTCTTGCTGTTGGCCTCAGGCTGTGTACCTGTTTTTTTTTCTGCATGGTATCAGTTGCTGTGCAAATGATGGTAGTTGTAATATCACAGACAGGTTTAAGGTTAATTTGCAAACAAATAGATAATATAAATTTATTGGGAAAGCAACTTGCTGAGTCTCTTAGATTTTCCCTCCATCCTTCCTCAAAAATTACATTTTTAATGAAGTGCCTCATGAATAGGGAACCTTTCTGTGTATTCAGTCCTTGGTTAGCTTTATATATTAAAAGGGAAGAACTTTTTTGTGATATCTTTCCCTATAGTGGAGATTAATTTATTTAGGGAGGTAGAAGATTGTTAGGAAACCCCAAGGCATTAATCTCTTCTGTTCTGCTTCAGAACTTTCTCTTCCACTTGCTCCTCACTCTGCTCCACCTTAACTAACATTGTAGTCAAACTCATTGCTACAAAAGGAGCAACCAGAAGATAACTCTGCTTGATCCATCTCCAGAACCTGAGTGTTCATTGCACCATCTTCCAGCCTCCTAAGAGCTTGGCAGCCTCTGTTCTCCAAGGGGGACTCTGGAGCCAGTTGGAGTAGCTGGAGCACCCATACTCATCTGCTAGACAGTATTACAGTTACTAAGGATGCACTTCCAGCCTGGTGAAGGCATTGGGAGGGGTGTCTGCCCCTGCTTGCTTTGAAGAAATCCATTTTTTGTCTTTAAGAACCTGAGACAAATCCCATTGTGTTATGTGTCTGTCTGAAATAGGATGCTTTCTGGAGGCAAACATTACTAACACCCCTGAGTACTTACCCCATACAAACTGTGCAGGAGAAGACCACAAGTTGGTTCCTGCTGTGCCAGACCAGGTGCAACCACCCCAAATTCTGCTTCTGATGGTGACACTTGTAGGGAGAGTGTGAACCCAGCCTGGATCTGCAGTGCCTTCCTCTTGAGCTCCCTCACTGTCCATGATTCTTGCTTCTTGATTTTTCTGAAATCTGTGCCTCTACTTCAGGCTCAGATTTAGCTGTCCTCAGACCCAATCTCTGTGGATCTGATTTCATCCTGAACTTGCTGATGCCACAGTTTCCTGTAGCAGCAGTTCCAGAAGTTCACTGCCAGCAATGCTTTCTTCTGAGGGAAACTGAGCTCTTGCTGCTTTCCAGGTGTCCCTTCTCTTAACTGCAGGATCATAGAATCATAGAATTGGCTGGGTTGGAAGGGACCTCAGAGATCATCAAGTCCAACCCTTGATCCACTCCCACTGCAGTTCCCAGCCCATGGCACTGAGTGCCACATCCAGTCTCTTTTTAAATATCTCCAGGGATGGAGAATCCACTACTTCCCTGGGCAGCCCAGTCCAATGGCTGATCATCCTCTCCATAAAGAAATTCTTTCTAATATCCAACCTAAATCTCCCCTGGCACAACTTGAGACCGTGCCCTCTTGTCTTGCTGAGAGTTGCCTGGGAAAAGAGCCCAACCCCCCCCTGGCTCCAACCTCCTTTCAGGGAGTTGTAGAGAGTGATGAGGTCTCCTCTGAGCCTCCTCTTCTCCAGCCTGAACACCCCCAGCTCCCTCAGCCCTTCCTCACAGGACTTGTGCTGGATCCCTTCACAGCCTCCTTGCTCATCTCTGGACCTGCTCCAGCACCTCAATCTCCTTCCTGAGCTGAGGGGCCCAGAACTGGACACAGTGCCACCTCTCCTTGCCTGCACTTTTGTGGTTTTTTTCAAACCTTAATGCCATCTCTCCTTAGCTGCCTTGTTTTCACCCTAGGGAGTCCTGGATTCCTCTCTTTGCTCTTATGGCAGCTGTTCCTTTCTCTTGACACTTTCAGTAACTTTTCCCTGGATTTTTCTCTGTCCTTGCAGTCCAGAGAGCAGAACAGCTCAGAGCACTCAAGATGCTGTGTTGTGCAGGGTGATTAAATTCACACCTTCCCTTTTCCTGCCTGCCCTGGGTCTGTAGGACCGCGGGCAAGCCCAGGTTGCCCTGGGAAGCAGCTCCAGTGGATCATCAGCTCAGTGGATGCTGAGTGGGGTGCTCAAGGGGGTTCCCTGAATTTTGGGAACTCCTGGAGAGTTGAGAGCCAGCAGGAGCCTGCAGAGAGACTGAGCAGCAAAGGTGGCCAAGCCCCAGCACCTGTAAATGAACACTGGGGAACAACCAGGAGCCCCCTGAAGAGGGGAGGCCATTAGGATCAGGATTAGGATCGGGATGTGGGGGACATTTCCATGGGGAACGGGGGACCCTGTGCTGTGACCCTGCCAGCTCCAGCAAGGAGCTCTGGCCTCCCTGCATCCCCTGTCCAGGCAGAGCTCTGGGAGGGAAGGGGGAATGGGGAGAAGGGGGGAAGGTGCTGGGCCACATCTGGGGAGCTGCATAGGTAGGGGAACCCCTCCAGTTAGTGACAGAGCTCTGGGAGGAGGAGGAGGAGGAGTAGCAGGGAGTCTGAGAGAGAGGTGAGACTTCAACAGAAAGATAGATAAAAATTATAATAATAAAAATAAAATAATAAAAATAAAATAATAAAAATAAAAGCAATACAAATAAAACTAATAAAAATAATTAAAATAAAATAATAAAAATAAAATAATATAATCATAAAATAACAACAAAAATAAAAATATATTATTTTAATTATTTTATTTTTTATTGTTATTTTTATTTTTTATTTTTAAATTTTATTTTATTTTTATTATTTTATTTTAATTTTTAATTTTTATTTTTGTTTTTATTTTATTTTTATTTATTTTATTATTTTTATTATTTTTATTTTTATTTTTATTGTTATTTAATTTATTAATAAAATAATAAAAACAATAGAAAATAAAAATAGTAATGATAAAATAATAATAACAAAAATAATAGAAAAAGAGATTAATAGAAAGATAAAATAAAAATTAAAAATAATTAAATAATAGAAAATAATAAAAATAATAAAAATAAAAATAAAAGTAATAACATTAAAAATTAATAATAAATAAAAACAATAAAAATAAAATAATAATTAAAATAAAATAATATAAAAATTTTAGAATAATAAAAATTGAAAATAATAGAAATAAAAAATAAAACTAATAAAAATAATTAAAACTCCCAAAATGATAATAATAAAAAATACATTATATATACATGACATTTTCAGTGCTTCCCTTTCCCATCTGAGCGAGAGATCCCTCCCTGTATCCCTGCACACTCCTCAGCTGTGTCCCAGGCTGAACCATTCCACGCGTGACAGTGGTTTTGCTCCCTGCAGGTGTGGGTTGGCAGCAGCGGGAGGTCCCAGGGGAAGAGCAAAGGGAAGATTTACGTGGTGAGTGCTGAGAAGAAGTCGGTGGAGAAGGAGCTGTGGGGCCACGGGGCCACGGTGAGGGCTCTGTGCTCAGCTGAGGACAGGTACGTGCTGAGCGGCTCTGGGAAGGAGGAGGGGAAGATTGCCATCTGGAAAGCTGAGTAGGGAGCCTCTTCCAAACCCATCTGACTGTGCCAGAAGAAAGGTGAAGCCCTCGGGCTGTGTTTATTCCAGAGTTTTGCATTTATTTCAGTGTTACCGTGCTGTGTTTATTGGGTTACTTCAGATCCTGCCTTGCTGTAAAGAAACTGGATCCCTCCTCGCATGCAGCTCCTGCTGCTCCCCTGATACAGGATCAGAAATGTGAATTAAGGGGTCACTGAGGGCCTCAAACTTGACACCTGGTGAAGGGTTGGAGTTGTGGGTGCTGCAGGTGTGGCACTGAGAGCCCAAAGCTCAGGAATTCTGCTGTTCTTGGGAAGTGGGATTGAGAGTTGGCTCGGGGCTGCCTGAAAAGGTGGGATCTGGTGTTGTCTGACAGCCTGGAAGAGCTGGGAATGGCCACTGAAAATTAAAAACTTAAGTGACTTTGTGGGGTATCTGTGGAGCTACTGGAAATGCTGAGTATCTTTCTGAGCTAGCAGCTTGATTTAGCTGGGAGGACTGTCCCCTACCCTCTGTATTTATGGTGCTGTATTATTTAAAAATGTAGACACAGCCTCTCCCTGATAGCACTGAAAGCTCCCTGCTGCTGAAATAAGATACTTGGACGCTCTTAATGCTGTTTTACTTTTTTTTACTTGTTTTTTTTTTCCCTTACATACAAGGCACAGCACTTGGCAGTTGTAGCAGTTTGTGAAACTGACCTTTTGTTTTTAATCTGAAGCACTTAATTTATTCAATTTCTGTAGATACCACACTTGCTTGTGGAAGCAACCTTTCAGTTCCTGTGCAAACAAACCCCTGCCACTCCTCCCTCAGTCACCATTTCTGTAATCAGAGGAGCTGCTCTTCCTTTGTCTAGAACCTGCTTAATTTTTAAGTACTGCACTTAAAACTCATCAAAATACTCCTTAATGAAGCAAACATCATCTCCTTGCATAGAGGAGTCCCCTGAGCAGCATTTCCTGATGACTCCCTCATGGTTTTTGCACTGGTGACAACTCTTTTCAAACAGAACAATAAACCTGTGCAGGGCAGCTTTCTCTCTGCTAGTGCTGAGTAAAGTGGAATACAATATTTAAAACGTTGTAAAAAGAAGGCAAAAATGGGCTGCTGCTTTTGTTCTTCAATATAAACCCATGCAGGCCTAACAGAAGTGTAAAACACTGGAACTATACTCCATGTAATTTTTCCATGTGCTGATAAAAGGTTTTATGACATGATATTAACTGAAATTTTACCTTTTTGGTTTTTTGTTTTCATTTTAAGAATATTAAACACTATATTGATACTCTGGCCTCTCTTTGTCCTTTGTTCTTTTTCCTGTGAAAGCAGACAACACAGGAATGAGGATTTTCAGCCCTGACTTGTATCCTGTCTGTGTAACACAGAGAATAATTGCCTGGGGTTTTTTTGTGTCTTTACATATTCTCCTTTCTAAAACCACCTCCTGCTGGCACTGTGTCCTCCTTTGAGCCCCTCTCCTGTAACTTTCAGGTTCCTTATTTCCTCCCCATGCAGCTGCCTGGTGGTGATATGTAAAATGAATTATTTACTGAATTCAAGGATTTTTCTGTTCAGAAAGACACTGGCACTGCTACTGAAGTGTCTCTTGCTGCAGGGATGCACCTGGCTGTACCAACCTGCCTGCTGCTGCCTTCATTGATTTTCATTCCTGCCAGACTGTTTAAATGTGGGTTTTGCCATCTTGGCTGGTTTGTACCCAACTCATGTGACTGTCAAGGTGACAAAACCAGCACACCTCCATTTTTGTGCATCTTTTATTGATGAAAGACTCCAATTTTACTGAGTAGGAACAGAATTTATTGAGGAGATGTCTCTTTTTAAAAACACTGCTTTCTTTAGAACCAGCTGTTGAACACCACATACAGGAGAAGAATTTTAACCACATCAGATACAAAAACTCTTCAAGAAAATTAACCCATCCCCAAGCTCAGGACCACCAGCAGCACCATTTCAGCTGGCTTGAGGAGCAGCAGGCAGTGTTGGTTTGTGTTGGGTATGTGTTCCCTTCCCATTCCAGCTGTGCTCCAGCACTGCAGCTGTGGAAATGAACCCTTAGGAACTGTGCTGTGGGGTTTTGTTCAGTTTTCAGTGGATTTTTGGTGGTGGGAAGGGATCCTCAGATGCCTAAATGGACTTCAGAGTGGTTCTTTGCTGTGTTTGGCCCCCAGCAAGGCCTCCTGCAGACTGTGACACCATAAATCCTTGAGAGCTTGGATTTTGGAAACCTTCTGTTGAGCCTTTTCAGTTAAAAAGCAGATTGCCAGGGCTCAGAACAGGCTGACAAAAACAGGGGGAAGATTTGTGTGTTCTACCTGGAACTGCCTGGCTTTCCAAACAGGTGGTGAGAGCTTGCTCTGTTTGGTGAATACCAAGCAGAAGTTTTACAACTATTTATAAATCTATTGATTTATATATATTGTCTTTATATTTGTAAAGACAGAGCTTTGCATCCTGCCAGTCTGTGCTCCAGGCAGGCAGCATTCCTCTTCTCCCTTGCTCAGAATGATTTTGGGCTCCTCCCTCTCTACCTCCAAGGAATTGTCCCCCAGGGAAGGGACAAAGTCCTTCCCAGCAGTAAGGTGCCCCTTGCAGGAGAAGGTAGGGACAGATCTGAGCACACCCAGTCCTCTGACCTTAACACTAGGCTGCTCTTGGGGTTGGTCCTGGTCCAGTTCTGTCACCACAAGTGGCTGAGTATGAGCCCAGGTGGCCAAGAAAGCCACCAGCATTCTGGCTTGTATCCTGGCCAGCAGGACCAGGGCAGGGATTGTCCCCCTGTGCTTGGCAGGGGTGAGACAGCACTTGGAATCCTGGGCTCAGTTTTGAGGCCCCCTCAGTACAAGCAGGACCTTGAGGGGCTGGGGTGAGGCCAGAGATGGGGAAGGGTCTGGAGCACAAATCTTACGAGGAGCAGAGGAGGGAACTGGGGGTGTTCAGCCTGGAGAAAAGGAGGGTGAGGGAGGACTCTCACTTTCTGTAACCACCTGGAAGTGCAGGGAGGTGGGAAGTGGTTTCTTCCCCCCAAGTAACAAGGGGTAGGACAAGAGGAAAGCTGCACCAGGGGGGATTGAGCTGGGGAGCAACCAGGGAGCACTGGTGGCCACCCAGCAGAAGGCCATGGCCTTTCTAAACTCTGCAGTCACCCAGCTTCCAAGGAATTGCACTGCTGGGAACACGGTGCCATCCCCAGGGCCTGCTCTCACTCCTGTGTGGCAGCAGTGAGCAGAGCTGGAGGAGATGCCCAGGGAGAGGAATTGCTCCTCCAGGAGGAGGTGGGTGGGTTGAGGAGCATCAGGTGAGAGGGAGACAAATCCCTGAGGGAGCTGGGGGAGCTGGGGGTGTTCAGGCTGCAGAAGAGGAGGCTCAGGGGAGACCTCATCACTCTCTACAACTCCCTGAAAGGAGGTTGGAGCCAGGGAGGGTCGGGCTCTGCTCCCAAGAAGCTACCAGTAAGACGAGGGCATGGGCTTAAGCTCTGCCAGGGGAGGTTTAGGTTGGATATTGGGGAAAAATTCTTTACAGAGAAGGTGATCAGACACTGGAATGGGCTGCCCAGGGAGGGGGTGGATTCTCCATCCCTGGAAGTTTTTAAGAAGAGACACGCAGTGCCATGGGCTGGGAACCACAGTGAAGTGGATCAAGGGTTGGACTTGATGATCTCAGAGGTTCCTTTCCAACCTGGCTGATTCTATGATTCTGTAACAGCAGCTGCCATCCATCCTGTCAGACAGCCAGGACACCTGATACAGAGGATTCCCTGTCTCCTCTCCACCCCTCCGAGTGTGGTAACTTCAGGGATAGGGGACAATAATGACAGGGTCCTACCAGGTGCATCTCCTCTGTGACTTCCTAATCGCATAGTAGGTAGTTGGCTCTGCATAAGGAGCTGAACAATGCCAGGGGTCCAGGCCTGGCTGGATAATGCTCTTGGTCATGTGGTTTAATTTTAGGAAAAGCAGGGAGTTGGACTCTGTGATCCTCATGGATCTGTTCCAACTTGAGATGCTCTGACTCTAACCAAGGGAGGGCAGTGTTTGCTTCTGAAAACAGCCTGGCTGTGAGGATGGGAGCTGCTTGAAGCTACAATCTGTCTTGGGGTGTGATCTCCTCCATGGGACCATGCAGGAAGGTAGGAAACAGCCCCTTCCCCTGCTGTGTCCCTGTTTGTAGGACTGGGACCCTTTCTCCAGCAGTACTGCTTGAGTCCTGCATTTACTGTCAGCCTTTAGGAGAGAATGAAGCAAATCCCATTAACAACTTCCCTCTGATTCTGCCACCATTTCCTCCACCATCTTCCCAGCCCCCCCTCCACGCCTGCCTGGGGCCATGGGACACCCCAGGCTGGGTTTGGTTGCTCTCTGGGGACTGAGGATGAGGTAGGATTGAGCTGCAGGATTCCCCCTGGGTGTCTGGTCCCCCCCCCTCTCTCCATGGTGCCTTGGGAGGCAACCTTCTTGGTGGCCTGGATGCCACCCCAGGAGTCAGGACAGGGAGGATGCTGCACAAATGTCACTTGGTATCAGCACAGACTCCTGGCCCAGAAATGGAGGTGAATGGTGCCTGCTTGGGGCTGGGAGCTGGGATGGAAGCTGCCCCCACACCCCCCCTCAGCCACTGGATTTGAATGGGGACCCATGGAAAGCTGGGGAGAGACTTTTTACAAGGGTATAAAGGGATGGGACAGGGGGGGTGAGGACTTTCAAAATGGAAAAGGGGAGATTTAGGGGAGATACTGGGAAGTTCTTCACTGTGAGGGTGGTGAGACCCTGGCATGGGCTGCCCAGAGAAGCTGTGGCTGCACTATCCCTGGAAGTGTTCAAGGCCAGGCTGGATGGGGCTTGGAGCAACCTGTGGCCCCTTCAGGTGCTTGAAGATGCTCTAAGGTCTGCCCAGAGCCTTCTCCAGGCTGAATAATCCCAACTCCATGGGAGAGCTGCTCCAGCATGGTGAAGAGGGCTGCCCCATCCTCTCCTGCTGCATGGGATGGAGAGGAGAGATGGACAGAGAGGAGCTCAGTGCTGTGCTCTGCAAGCTGAGAAGACTGAGGTTTCTTTCTTTTTGCTGCTTTCACATGCCTTTTACCTCTTCATTTTGGGCTCTGCCAGGTGGTTGGAGTCCCCCAGGGTGGTCATGGCTCTGCTGAGCCACAGGGGGTGAGGAGCAGAGGCTCCTCCTTCCCTTTGTGGTGGTTTAACCCCAGCTGGCAACTGAGCACCACACATTTCATCCCCCATATTTCAAGGTGGGCACTTAATAGCTCCTGTGAAGAAAATGAACTTAGCAACCCAGCCCAGCTCCTCCTCTGGATATTCTGCAGGTTTTTGGAGTGGCTCCTTCCCCAGCAAAGCAGGACCCAGAGTCATCAGGGATGCCTGGTGAAAAAGAAAGCTCAGAGCCCAGGCTGAAGGTAGATTTATTGTGTTTTGTGTTTTCACTTCTCATTTCCCCTCAGGTGCAGTGAGAAGAGAGCAGAGCTGAGCTGCATTCAGCCCAAAGTGCAGCAGACAATGTGCAGGGATGGATGGATGGATGGATGGATGGATGGATGGATGGAAGTTAGAGCTCAAAACCATCAAGTAAACTGCTGGAAATCAAAGCAGGGCAACCAAGTTTTTCTCAAGTTTAGCCCTGGGGGCTGCTGTTGGTTCTCTGACACAGAGGTCACACGTTTTCCCCTCTTGCCACTCAGCATGGCCCAAGTGTTTGAGTGGTTTGGATGTGAATTGGGTTCTTTGGAAGCTGCTGGTTTCAAAATAAAGCCTGAACCTGTTTCCTCCTGAATGCTTCCAGGCAGAGGGATCCCACACCATGGGGTGGGAGCCCAGACCTTCCCTGCCACTCAAGGGAAGACCCTGCAAGCAGCCCCTGGGCTCTGCCATGAGAAATGATGGATTTTGCAGGCTTAGCAGGTGACAGCCACCACCCCCTTCATGTCCCCCTGGGAAGGGCTCAGAGCAAGCAGGGCAGAAGCAGAGGCTGCAGGTGGGAACATTGTCCCCCTCCCCCCCCATCCCATCCCCTGCTCCTCCATCCATTACACCTGAACCCTGCAAGCATCAGGTGAATTTATTGAACATCTGCAAACTGCAACACTTGGGCTTCTTTTTGTCAGCTGATGTGTGGTAGGAGGGTGTTTGGGTTTTTTGGTTTGGTATTTTTTGTTTGGTTGGTTTGGTTTGGGGTTTTTTTGGGCTTTGTTTTGTGTTTTTTTTTTTTTTAAGTATTAATTAATTACTCATAGAGAGCAGGTATGGTTTTGGTCACACAACCCCAAGTAAAGGTTTCACAGAGCTGCTTGGCCACAGCCTGCTCACCCTCTCCAACACAGCCCTGATGGTTTCAGAGAAATTCCTGTCCAATGCTCAGGCAGCTGCATCTCTGTAAGGTTTCCAGGAAGCCCTTAGAGCACCTGAAGGGGCTACAGAAAAGCTGAGAAGGGATTTGTTATGAGGAGTGAGAGGGTGAGGAGGTGTGGCAGAGGGCAGAATTAAGTCAGACATCAGAAGGAAATTCTTTCCTGTGAGGATGATGAGACACTGGCACAGGTTGCTTTGGGAAATTGTGGATACCCCATCCCTGGAAGAGTTGAAGTCAAGGTGGGATGGGGCTTGGAGCATCCTGGGCTGGTGGGAGGTGTCCCTGCCCATGGCAGGGGTGTTGGAATGAGATCATAGAATCATAGAATCATAGAATTGGCTGGGTTGGAAGGGACCTCAGAGATCATCGAGTCCAACCCTTGATCCACTACTGCTGCAGTTCCCAGCCCATGGCACTGAGTGCCACATCCAGGCTCTTTATAAATATCTCCAGGGATGGAGAATCCACTACTTCCCTGGGCAGCCCATTCCAATGTCTGATCACCCTCTCCATAAAGAAATTCTTTCTAATATCTAACCTAAATTTCCCCTGGCACAACTTAAGACCCTGCCCTCTTGTCTTGTTGAGTCGTCTGGTAAAAGAGACCAACTCCCCCCTGGCTCCAACCTCCTTTCAGAGAGTTGTAGAGAGTGATGAGGTCTCCCCTGAGCCTCCTCTTCTCCAGCCTCAACACCCCCAGCTCCCTCAGCCTCTCCTCATAGGATCTGTGCTCGAGTTCCTTCACCAGCCTGGTTGCCCTCCTTTGGACCTGCTCCAGGACCTCAATCTCCTTCCTGAACTGAGGGGCCCAGAACTGGACACAGGACTCAAGCTGTGGCCTCACCAGGGCTGAGTGCAGGGGCAGAATCCCTTCCCTGGACCTGCTGGCCACACTGTTCCTGATCCAGGCCAGGATGCCATTGGCCTTCTTGGCCACCTGGGCACACTGCTGGCTCATGTTCAGCTTCCTGTCAATCCAGACTCCCAGGTCCCTTTCTGCCTGGCTGCTCTCAGCCACTCTGTGCCCAGCCTGGAGCTCCCCATGGGGTTGTTGTGGCCAAAGTGCAGGACCCGGCACTTGGCCTTGTTGAACCTCATCCCATTGGAATCAGCCCAACTCTCCAGTTGATCATTTAGGTCCCTTCCAACCCAAACCATTCATAGAATCACAGAATTGGCTGGGTTGGAAGGCACCTCAGAGATCATCAAGTCCAACCCTTAATTCTGTGAACTTTGGGAATCTCCGAGTGGATTTTTGTTTGTTTTGCACAGCTGAGGGACAAGAAGAAGCAAGGGACAAGCAGGTGTTTGGCCTGGGAGGCTGCAGGGCTGCTGGCCCAAGGAGGGGGAAAAGCAGAGGAAGGAGAAGCAGCTCTGATCCCCTGCCCTACAAATGAGCCAGGACAGTCAGCCACCAACTCTTACTGAAATGTTTATTAAGATTGAACTTCAGAATGACAGATCAGAACACAATGTCTCCTTGGAGTAGAATATTTCTAAATTGATTTTTTTTTCTTTTCTAGGCATAAATGAAAAACAAATCAAGATTATACAAAAAAAAAAAAAAAAGAACGGAAAGTGCGGAACACGGTAAAACAGTTCTCATGCAACAAATCTCTTTTTCTTTAACCTTAACACAGAAAATAAGCTCAACAGTGTAGAAATAAAAAAACCATACATACATTATGCCATCTACGCACTCAGACATTCACCTGTGACATTACTTTTCTTTATCCCTTTTTCCTCATAAAACTTAACATTATGTGTTTAACACATGCTTATAAACATTGCTAAACTCAGCAAGAGCTATTATAGTGCCCCAACTTAATAAGTTGATAAAAAAGTAGTTGTCATATGGCCAGTTCACAAAGGAACTAAATATTCTCTTTTTTTTTTTTTTCTTTTTTTTTCTTTTTTTTTCTGCTATGAGATGCCTATATGCAGCTTTCTAGTAATACGAGGCATTTAAAACAAGCTGGTCATTTGGCTACCAAAAGGGCTTAGTGTTCATGTTACATCAGAAATAAAACTTGAGAACTGCCAATGTGTTGAGTGAAAAATCCTGGGTTTTGGTTTTGTTTGTTTGGGGTTTTTTTTGTCTTTTTTCGTGTGGGTGTCACTACAATTTGGCTGTGGCTGAGGATTGGATAGGTGCAGATCAAATAAGGTGCCTTTTGGTTGACAACTTCTTAGAGCTGCACCCCCAACTTCAAATTTGAAGGAAAAAAAAAACATGTTAGAGCATCCCAAATTGATCCTGAGGTTTTGCTAAAGCTTTTGCAGGTCATAAAGGCATGGAAAGGTTTTAGTTTTAGCAGATGCTCTCTTCCTGGGAGGTGGGGGAGGTCCCTCCATGCTCCCTGGGGAGGGGGAAGGTTTAAAGATGGGTGAGCCACAGGGCTGCTTGGGTTGAGGAACCAAACCAGATCAGTTTTCCAGGAGGTGATCTTAATTTAAATTTACAGGAAAAACTGAAACATCTTAACAAGCAGTGCTTGCTGCCTGGGGAAGATGTTAGTGTGAAATTATGAAAGTAATTAATTGAGCCTTTCTGGTATTATCTAAGACAATTTCCTAATTGTCTGGGCTGCAGAGCCTAGAAAACAAAATCCAGTTGATTTGAAAGCTTCTGCAGCTCCCCTTGGCCAGTGGCTTCTTCTGGATGCAACATGAGGAACAGAAAAACTTTGGGTAGCTCCACTTTTTTTAAAAAAAAAATAAATGACCATTTTCGACACACTTCACCAAGGTTCAGATTTGTCATTTAAGGAAGATTAACAGCTAGAGGACTCTCTGTCACCATAAAGTTTCTGCAGAGAAAAATAAAATTTGGTATTTCTTCTACGCAGCCATTAATAACATTTCTGTGCAACGTTTGGTGTTTGTTACATTTATTTGGCCTGTTAAGAGGGAAAAACAAGGACAAAAACAGCTGCAAATCAACCCAACTTCTCTTTCACAATAGATACTTCAGATGCCGAAGCTGCTACATGTGCTTGGAATATCATGCAGGAGTTTACTTATTTAGATAGGATACATATTTATAGCTGAGCTCCTCTCACATCAGACAAGGATGAGGGAGACCTGGAAGAACTCAGTTTGAAAACATTGCTGAGTGAGGACGAGCACACAACCACCAAAGATATTTTTGGCCCAAGCAGTGTGTATAAAAATGTGTAATACACACACACACTGTACAGACACACACTCACCCAAAACCCCAACTCTCAGTGACTCAACTACTACAATTCCTTGCAGGGAATTCCTTGCCCAACCTGCCTGAGGGTCTACACAAAATTAGTGACAACTTGAGTGACCACCAACCCCACAGTTCTGTGCCCTTGTGCCTCGTCTCCAGAAGGGAAGATCCCCCCCTGAGCTCCCTGATGGGGAAGGGGATTTCCCAGGAGCAAATTGTGACTTTCTCCACTTTCATTTATAAATGTGACCTCCACCCTCCTAGGAGGCTGCAAGACCCCACTGGTAGCCCTGGGAATTAATGGTGGATGTTGGAGGTTGTCTTGACCCCAAAGTAAAGGCAGGTGGATGTGTTTGTAATCATGGAACTGAGGTTTTAATGAGGCACTGGGCAGTAATTAATCCCTGGTGTCACTCTCATCCCAAGTGCTGAGGGGATTCAGACCAGACCAAGAGAGGCTCAGCCCTCACTTCCCTCTGTGGAAAACCTCCCCCCGAACCTGTTTCATCACGGGGTCCACGTGCCAGCATTGGCAAGGAAACTGTGAGGCTAAAATCACAGCTGCCTCCTTTTCCAACCCATTTCACTGGGAATATTTCAGAGTTTAGGAAAAGGCTCCAAGTGAAAGGGGAAAAGAAACACTGTGTGTCTCAAGAAGCACCAACCTCTGTTGGATTTGCTGGCTTCCTCCATTTCTGATGATGCACAACCTGCATCTTTCCCTAACTGCTTACTGCCAGGCCTAGCAAATGACCAGATTTGTGTTATTAGAAGGCTATTTGGGTAATAAATCTCTATGAAAGTCACCTAACCAGCAGGAAGAGAAACATTCCTAAGAAATTATTGCTTCTGGAGTCTGAAATTGCCATCCATGAACAGTGCAGATCCTGCTGGACTCTTGCAGTAATAACCCAGTGGTGCAAAATACACTCTGTGCCTTGCAAAGTGGTTCAAGTTTAAGCTTATCTGCTTCAAAATTCTGGAAGTGTGGCCCTTGAGAATCTGAGCACTAAGGGTGCCTCATGTCTGAGGTGTTAGATGGCAGCAGGACTGCAGCAGAATATGTCACAAGTGTTTACAGTATAGAGCAACAGAGAAAGAAACCACTGAACCTTAAGCCTGCTGCAGTAAAGGTCCAAAGAGATGGAGCAGATGGGATGGATGTGGCTGTACAGTAATGCTGACAAATAAAAAATGATGCTTCTTGTCACCAGGAATTGAAAAAAAAAAACCCAAACCTTCAAATCTCTCTTCCCACAACTTCTGCACTAAACACATACAATGGTACTAACTTTACCTTTTAATGATGACCCAAAAAAAAAAGAATTATTTCTGTAGTAAAAAGTAAGGGACACATAAAGAAATACATCCTTGCCCACCCTACCCTGAGAAGTGCCTGGGTTAGAAAGAAAACTCTCAGAAGTCAAGAGAAAGCATTGCTAGGAAAGAAAAAGATCTTGGGAGGTGTCAGAAGCAGCAGAGTGGAGCCAGAGTGGTGGTTTCAGGGGCTGGCCAAGGTACAGGAGGAGATACTTTGGCAGGGGTTCCCCCAAGTTAATTCTTCTGGCAACACTACAAATACTTCAGTGAGCTGACAATGGGTAATTATTTCCTTCAGCTTTACAGGGGTGTGAAATAGCACTTCCTGCTCCAAGGCAGTGTGTGTACTCCTCTGTTGGGAAGGGTAATTAAACAGCCCCATAAACAACCTCAAAATATGGATTTTGACATCTCATTCTTAGCAATGAGGCTTTGCTGAATGCTGGGGACAAACTGGGACCAGCCCTGCCTTTGATTGAAACCTTCTGAATTCAAAATGTCCTTCTGTGCTCCTGACCCCTTCTCCTCACTGAAAAAGCTGAATAAATGTGTGTGGGCTCAGTGGGCTCACCCTCCAAAAAGCTTTTGCATTCCCTCTGCTGGGTGTGAAGTGAGAGGGAGCTTCAACTTCTCCCTCTCCCCCTGGTCAACTCCTTGGTGCTGTTACAGAAGTCTTGCCCTACAAAGGAGGCAGCAATTTGAACCCACACTGACCCATGAGGCTCATGGGGAAAAGGGTAACTAAAGCAGACTTTTAAACTGTAGAAAAACCCTTCCAAAAACAAGAGATTAAAATTAGGAGTACTTGACAGTGTTTGTTTAACCAAAAGCAGAATCTTCCAGAAGCCTTAAAAAATAAAAAATATTAAAGCCACTTTAAAATCTCTAACTCAGTATGTATTTTATAACAAATGCCAGTTATAGGGTGAAATACAGCTCATCTCTGTTACACATGAACATCACCTGGATATATTAAATGTAATTGAGATGATAAAATTCAGGGCAGAAGTGTAGTTAAAAGTATTTCTCACAACTGATTTCTTTGATGAGGTCTCATGTTCTTCAGTAGTATGACTCCCCTGCCTGAACACAGTTCACAGTATGTGTTCTAAATAAAAAAAGCATTCACCTTAAAAAAGAACAAACCCAAAAACAGCAACAAGAAAAGACTTCCTCAAAGACACCTGGAAAAAACCAAAACCCACCCCTAGAGTCCTGTGTGATTACATTTATTTTAGTGCTTGGTGATCTCACCAGCCTAAAAAATAACATTTGTCCCCCTGACAGGACAGGACAGGACATTGGCACCTGCTGAAAACCTTCAGCTCAGAAACCCACGTGTGCCACCAGGACTTTGCCAAAGATGCTGGCCAAGACTGCACATTAACTTCAAACCTACCAAAACACACATTTCTTAAATACATTGACAATTCAAGTAATTTATTTAAAAAACGGCTTTTCACCTTGAAATAGATATTTCTTGTTTGAATGCCTATACTGCAGCATGGTTGACACATGCATTTTTAAGTAGAATGAGAAGTCTGAGGCAGCAGAACTCTTACTCTGAGCTGTGAGTTGCTTGTTCAGCGCAGGGATTGACTGCAGCCCCGAGGTCCATGAGCAAAATGAGTAAATAGCATCACAAAACCCTTCTTGGGAGAAGACAGAAAAGTTTCAGTTTCTAAAATTGCTTTGAAATGGATCAAAGCTGGATCTCTGAGCTGTGGCTGCCTCTGGAGCGTGGCACACTGCTAGGAAGCTGAACACCATTTTAAATCAGATGAGCACAACTCTTCCAAGCTCTTCATAAAAAAAAAAAATAAAAAACAAATTGTCTTTGCACTGCAGCTATGTCCTGAATCAAGGAAGGGGGCGTGGAGGTTGTGCTGACAACACTGGTACAGCAGCTTGGAAGAGCTCTAGCCTAGAATTTCTCCAGCACAGGGACTGGAACAGCAACACACATGTGAGTGGATTGAATTTTTAAGGCCTAAGAAAACTGTTTTCTGACACAAGATTTGTGTACATCCAGACTATGCCATGAAGTGATGGAGGTAGGCCTTGGGTTTACCTTGTACTGACATCGTGCCTTTACCTTGCCTGCTGCCTTCCCAGCCAGGAGGTTAAAGGATCATGAAAAGTGCAATTAATCAACGACTTCCTCTCCCTACAAAAGAGAATCTGCATGCCCCCTCCCAACGAAGCTGACCCCAGAGAGAGACCCTTTTCTCCACGGCAGCTTCATCCAGAGATGATCAGGTTTTAAATGCCAAGAAACCCCACCCCAAGCTCACCAGCACGCAAAACTCTCAGCTAAGAATTGTCACAGCGTATTCCAACGACATTCATAAAATTCAGCACTTGTGATAAAAATAATAATAATAATAATAAAAAACAATTACAACAAACAAACAAACCTGTCAGTGCTGGTCACCTCTCCCAACTGCTGCTCCTTCTGTTACCCCGTGTCGCTTTCTCCTGACATGCAGCAGAGTTGGGAGTGGTTGTTGAACAGTATGACTGAAAGGATTCAAGGCAGTTTCTCAGAAACTGCAGGAATTGCTTTTGTTTTTCTTGAAAGTATTTTGCAAATAAAACTCTATTCTGTAGTAATTGCACTAACAAAAACGTGAAGCCTACAATTAACTTGAAAGAACTGTAGCTGTCAGCAATATCATCATGCTTATGAAAAGAATTGATCAAGATGTCTAAGTATTTGATACAGCCATTACACTAGTGACATCTGAAATGTTCAGACAAAAAAAAAAATAATAGCAAGAGACTGTAAGTCAGGATAGCTTCCATTTTCAGTTAGTTTAAAAACAGCCAAAAACTCAAATTTTTCTAACTGCTAATTGTATACACTGTGTCTCATGCAGATTAATAAAACTTATTCAAAAGCTAAATGTATTCTTAATAAAAAAAAAAAAGTGTTCAGAAATGACATTTCTAAGTTGCAGAGAAAGCAATTAGCATCATAGCTACCTGTCCAAACCTACTTAGTTAAGGACTAGAGAATTTCATTTACAACTTTTGCACAAAAACTGCTGGTTTGTTGTTTTTTTTCCTGCCATTTTAGTTCCAAGTAGTGAAGATCCTAATTTGTTTTCCTGGAAACAAAACAAAACGAAACAAACAACAAAAAAGTTCTTGATCCTGCACCTGTTCCTCCCTGGAATGTGGGTGAACAACCAGTGATGGTCTCAGACAGCTGATTCATTCTCCAGCTCCGGCGCGGCGGCTCCTTTGCGCGTCAGCTTCAGCACCGTCGGCTTCTCGGCGCCGGCGCCGCTGCCCTCGGCTGCCTCCGGAGGACCGAGTCCTTTCTGCTCTTCCTTTGGCTCTTCGTTGACCTCGGGGTAGATGACCAAGAAGGTAGCTGTCAAAAAACCCAGGAAGGATCCCACCGAAGCCACCATGGGAATGACTCTGACAGTGCCGACCGCGTCCACCACGCCACCCAACGCCGAGGCCACCAGGATCTGGGAGATGTAAACCTGACAGGAGAGGATGGCGCAGTCGATGCCGAACCCGCGCTTGGAGTTCCCGGGGCTGTGGTGAATGTACTGCAAAAAGGCAAGAAATGTGTTAGGGGGTAGAGCAATGCATGAAAACAAAGCTTTCAAGACTGGTATCTTCCTCAAAACCCCATGCCGGCCTTGCGCATCAAGTTGAGAGAACAATCTCAACTGGAGAAGTTGAGAGAAGAATCTCAACTGGAGAAGTTGAGACAACAATCTCAACTGGAGAAGTTGAGAGAACAATCTCAACTGGACAAATTGAGAGAACAATCTCCTTATCTACTCATCAATCACTCATCGCATCCTCATCTCACACAAAGAGGCAGGCTGTTTACTGGGGCATGTCTAGCATGAATTGGCTCCAAGAGGTTTTGTAAAAGCAACTGACATTAAACAGCTGGTGGAAACTATTTTATGATTATAGACAGGAATCCCCTTCCCAACCTCAATGCAGAAACATGGGATGATGGTAAATGAATGATCCTCCTGTAGTTTGCAATCCAAATGGAATGGTGCTAAGGAGTGGAAAGTAAATCTGTCCTGGTTTCCAGCAGAATCACTTTGCCTTTTGCCTCCCTAAACCTACAGCTGCCTTCCCAGAGTCACCTCAATATCTAGGACTGCAAAGAACATGAGTAATCCTAGCATAACATGACAGAAACAGCAGTAACAACTAGATGTGAGAGTGGTGAGACACTGGAATGGGTTGCCCAGAGAAGCTGTGGGTGCTCCATCCCTGGAAGTGTTCAGGTTGGATGGGGGTTGGAGCAACCTGGTCTAGTGAGAGATGTCCCTGCCCATGCAGGGGGGGCATCAACTAAGTGACCTTTGAGCTCCATTTCAACCCAAACCAGTCTATGATTTTAGGTGTATAATAACTACTCCAATAACTACTTCATCTCTCTTCATCTACTCTATACACACAAATTATTTTATACTTCAGCAGAGGGTGAAGCAACCATAGCCCCACTCAGCCAACTTGATGCTAAGACCATCTGATTTAAGGGGCAACTCTTGCTGTTTACTATCCAGGACAAATCTGTACTCTGACACACATCTCAACAAAGCAGGGACCTCAAATAACAGGGTTTAATAAATTAATTTGGCCACTGTGCTCTTCAGAGAAATATAAATGTTCTGCCTTAAGTAGTCAAAATATTCCACATACCTGTTTAATATCATGGTATTGTCCTAAAAGTGCATAGGGGCAGTAGGAGATACTCATAGAGACTATTCCCATGGTGCTGATCATTATCATGGTGACATACACGTTGGGGAACATTGCCATCACTGCAGTGCCAAGGGAAAAACCCAGCGTGCCCAGGATGTAGATCACTTTTATACTAAGGTCATAGTTGTCCAAGTATTTCTGCAACAAGGCTGCAGAGATCAAGAAAACAGAAATATCAGTTTACTTGGTGAGGATTTTGAGGTGGCTGTGACAGCTCGGTACACTGTCTAGGACTCAGGTGCTCACTGTGTGTGTGGCTTGGCTTAGCAGCACAGCTCAGCCTATCCTGGGAAAAGGACATGTTGCTGCTTCAGAAGTTGGGGAACAAATGAGCTGAGAGGTTTGCCTAAACCTAAACCAAGTTCTGAGGCAGAACAAAATCCTTTTGGTGCTCAAAGCGATCGTCACCCACTCAGTCCACTCATTAATTTTAGGGACTGAATAATATTCTCAAGGCAGGTGCACTAAGCACTGAGGAGATTTTGTTTAGAACACAAGGACATTCACTAGACAAAGTGATCAGATGACTGATGCTAACAGCCACAGTTCAGTTTGGGACCAGAAACAAGCTGAACCTCACTTTGACACCTCTCGACTAAGAGGGAGTCCCTGTGCTGTGAAGCTGCCTGAACTTGTGCTGCAAAAGGCAGAATTTATATTTGCCAAAAGCTGTCAGTTTCACAGTCTGCATTTCAAGCCTGAATTGTCAGTATTTGGTTTATCTGTTATTAGAGAGCAACAAAGACTTTCAGAAATGTATTTATAGCCTTGCTATTATCAGTCTTTGCCAAAACCCTCTTATGTATGCTTGAATCTTCCAACAAGCATAATTTTAGTTTCCTGATGAGTAGCTAAATGCCATTCAGTATCCTTGATATAATTTTGTCCTTTATGCCACTGAACCAATCTGTTCATACTTCCTCCTCAACATTTGGAGGAATTTTTTCATATTGATTCTTAAAGCCTCTCTCCTTATGACCACGTGAAACACTCTTCCTTCACCCCGAACAAGGAGGTGGATGCTAACTGAAGCAAAACTATTTTTTCCCATGTAACTACATAAATGAGGTGCAGTTCCCCTGTCTGATTGTGTAGTCTCTTACCTGAACAAACAGCAGCAGTAGCAGCATAAATGACCAGGCCCCAGCATCCCATCTGAACTCCAGCATTATAGGCGTGTAACTCAGTTGAGTTGGAAGGGGCCTGTAAGAAACACAAAGCTACTTGTAATGAGCACAGCTCAAAAAATGTGTCACCAGAAGCAGGTCAGCCAATGGTAACTGTTCCCTTACCTTTGGATCACCCTGAAAGATGACCTGGCCCATGAAATCTGTGTAGAAGACAGCTTCAGCAATGATTGAAAACCAAGTTAAGAGGTGACAGACGCACAGCCTCAGCAGCTCCTTTGGCATCTTGAGCATCGACAGCCACAAGAGTCTGACGGTGGTTTCGGTTTCCCCCTCTTCACTCTCCGTGTCCCCACTGGAATTTGTTGTCCCACTCTGGTTCCTGTGCCTGTACCTCTGTCTCTGCCTCTTCTGCATGTCGTAGATGTCGTTCATGCTGCGCGAGGACTTGATGAGGACGATGGCGTTGGCCCGGCGGAAGCGGTAGCGGTGGGAGCCAATTTTGCCATAGTAGGAGAAGGTGTAGGAGGGCTGGCGGTAGAACATGTGCCTCCTCCTTCTCATGGAGTTTGAAGTGCTGGATTGCTTCATGCCTATCCTAGTGTGCCCGTTGAGGAACTCTTTTGGTAGGGAGCCGTTGACATTCGGGACTTTATCTTCATTTAAACGATTATCGAGCAGCATTTCCTCCTCTTTCTCATTGTCCCTGAGGAAAGCAGACAGGTGGTTGAGTTTGGACTTCATGATCTCTTGGCTTGTGTTGTGAGGAGTGTTTGGGTAAGAAGCATCCTGAAAGATGGAGGGTTCGATGTCATGCAGGAAAAGCAGCTCCGACTCGATTTCCAGCGTCGCGTCGGGCATGTGCAGGACCGAGTCACTCTTACTTCTCACTATGTTCACCTCAAGGAACTCCATATTAAGATCGTGTTCTGACTGAACCTCATCATGGAATATTGAGGTTCCATAGGGCTCTTCCTCGCTAATTACATTCAGTCGATTAAGAGGGGGGAGACTACCACTGTATTTGACACTGGAGAGTGTGTCCTCTTCGTTATCAATCCTGTCCTGCTGAGGGTTATATTGTTCCTCTTCAATGCTAAAAAGGTGGAGAGCAACTGAGACAGAGAAAATGATGGCTGCGAAGAAAAAAAGGACTTGCTCTTGAGATTTAAAAATACCACCCAAGAAGGTCTGTGTCCAGTCCAGCCCTCCCAACATGTAACCGATTGCTCCTCCAAGACCTGTGGAAAAAGAAAGAACAAGAGCACTCAGGAAAAAACAATTCAGTCACAATTTGGGGTCAGGAAGACTTGATAGCTGCCCAAAATGTATCAGCAAATTCCATACCAGCTGAAAATGCATGGATATTAAGGGCCATGTCTTGTTCTTCACTGTCCACCACATCCAACAAGTAGGCTCGAATCGGCCCTTCGGTTGCATCAGCACAGAAATCCAAGACCACAACACCAAGCACTGTGAGAACTATACCAATGGGCTGCTTGTCTGGGACATCACCAATAGCCAGGCCTGAGGAACAAAAAAAAAAAGAGGAATCTGAGCTTGTCATTCATCAAAGGAAAACTACTAAGTGTAAGCTTAATTCCTTAAGAGACAGGTGGTCGATGCACTCCCTAGAAACTTTAGAGTAAAATGGTAAAAAACTCTTTTTCACAGCTTCATGGAAGGTCTGGGGCAGGAGATCATGGTTTTAAATTTTTAGGATATTTATTTTTCAAAATGTTGTTTTAAAAATCTCTCTCATACCTTTGACAGGATTAGATGCTATTTCATGTTTCTCACATTTCTTTTCCTTCAAATGCTGATGGCTGTTTTTACCAAAGACAGACATGGTGAGAGAGGAGAGCATCCTAGCCCAAGGTGTCCTACCTTATCAAGCAGTGACACACAGGTTCCTGAACTGCTGGCAGCATTTCTGACAAGGTGCCTAACCTGTAATGGTTGCAGCACAACCACTACAATAGTGAAATTTAACCTCTCTCTTTGCTTTTCTTAAACACTCGTGTTTTCTAGATCACTTTTGTAAGTAAAATTTTTATGGATGAAGCAACATGAGGGCATTTTGCATTGCAAAAAGCATTTATTCAGCTTCTATTGATAGCATGGGATGAAATGCTTTTTATCTAGAGAGCAGAAAGGCAGCATTAGGATAGAGCTGGAGAATTTGTCATTAAATGAACCACTGACAAAAGCCTGAATTACTTGAATCAGAGAGATTTAAGCGTTACACTTGCAAGACTCTGATAAAGCCATGAGTGTAACTGAGGAAAATGACTGTGGAAAGAGATGAACTGGCTAAGCCACCAAAAATCACCTAAATCTCAAGTGCTGTGATTCCTGCATATTCAGTCCTCATTTATACCAAATCCTCTGAATACTAAAGAAGTTCACACATGTACCACTTACAGCAGAAAACACCAACAGTGTCTGGGCTTTGAATTTGGTGGAAAGCTGCACAGTGCAAAGAGTGGAGAGAATAAGAGTTGAGTAAGATCTATACACAGCTGCTTTCCACTCTGCAAGCCTGGTAAGCAGAGCCTTTTCTCTCTGAAAAGTGACAAGCCAACATTTCAAAAAATTCAGCTAAGGGGAGAGCTAATGTTGCTTTATCATACTGTGCATCTGTTTTAAATAGTAGCTCAAGGGTTGTCTATCTTCTAATATGGCACAGGTCCAGGGAAGACCCTGGAACAGCTCTCACTTCAGTTCACTCCAGACTCCCTTGGAGGAGGCATAGCAGTGTTTAAAGTGGTTTTCAGAAGAAGATTTTAATTCAAATCTACCACAACCATGTCCCAGGAGTGGATGCATAAAGCACGCAGCTCCCTTTCACAGTGCAGTGAAACAAACTCTGTGTTTTAGAGAAGTTTCAGTGCAAAAAATCTCACCCTGGCTATTTGGAACTCACAGGCATTTTAGAAAGCCATGCAACAGTGTTACTGTGCAATAAGGAATCAGAATAAAACAGAAGGCAAGATTTTGTAATGATTTATTAAAAGGTGAAATACTTCAAAATAAACTTCTAAACTGCATATGAGGTTTGCTTGCACATAAACTGCATATGATGTCAATAGATACTGACCAAAACTACTGTGTGGAAATAAGAGCTTCCTCTCAATTAAAACCTTGTTAGAGAACTGCAGTCTAACATCTTGCATACATCTGGAGAAGGAATAAGTCTTGGAGACACAACAACAAAGTACAATTGATACCATATGATAGCAATTCAATCACTATTTATTGGTTGGGTGAATTAAAAAAAAAAAAAGCCCAAGATGAACACCTCTCATGTGAATTGCTTGTCCACTGCACTGTGCAGAAAAAGGAAACCCAGGGTAGGCATCCCAACCTGGCTTCAAAAAGCTAACAGGCAGGTTGTGTTCCAGCCAAGGTAATGTTCCACTCATTTCCCTCAATTAGTAAAACTTGTTAACAATAGAGCTGCATCCAACCCAAAAGAAGAGAGAGCCAAGAAGATATTATTAGGTGCTAAATTCCTTTCATTTCAGTACAACCATGATGTAAACACTTCCCCAAATGTACTTGCTGTCACCTCTCCTACACTAAATTTACAAAGAGATTGTAGATTGGAGATTAAGTTGGGTAGTAAACTATGTTCAAGGGAAACTATTTTTACCAGCTTTGATGGGGGCTCAGGAAAAATTATTTTCCCACATAGTTTTTGATAAACAAATATTAACTGTGTTCTGGACTTTTTCAATACCAGGTCTAAGAAAAGCACAAGAAAAAGTGAAAAGATAATTTTTGAAATAATGCTGGAAACAGGATGTGTTGCCAGATATGCATTAAAGGGAAAAAGGATCACAACAGGAAACATTTCCCTGTGAACAGGTTGCTACAATGTTCCCATGTCAAGGATCGAGCCACTGCAAACATTGTGCTGGCAACCATTGTATGAATAACACTGCACTTGCAGTCGGTCACAGCTCCCATTGCACAATACTAAGCACAGCACCCTAACTTTGGGAGAAGAATGAAGCCATGGAAGGTGGGCAGCCCAAACACACTGTTGCAGATTTGGGATGAATATAACACATTTAACATCAATTAAATCAACTGCATATCATCACCTTTTCATAGAATCATAGAATTGGCTGGGTTGGAAGGGACCTCAGAGATCATCATGTCCAACCCTTGACCTACTACCACTGCAGTTCCCAGCCCATGGCACTGAGTGCCACATCCAGTCTCTTTTGAAATATCTCCAGACACGGAGAATCCACTACTTCCCTGGGCAGCCCATTCCAATGTCTGATCACCCTCTCCCTAAAGAAATTCTTTCTAATATCCAACCTAAACCTCCCCTGGCACAACTTGAGACCATGCCCTCTTGTCTTGCTGAGAGTTGCCTGGGAAAAGAGACCAACCTCCCCCTGGCTCCAACCTCCTTTCAGGGAGTTGGAGAGAGTGATGAGGTCTCCCCTGAGCCTCCTCTTCTCCAGCCTGAACACCCCCAGCTCTCTCAGCCTCTCCTCACAGGACTTGTGCTGGATCCCTTCACAGCCTCCTTGCTCTTCTCTGGACCTGCTCCAGCACCTCAATCTCCTTCCTGAACTGAGGGGCCCAGAACTGGACACAGGAATCAAGCTGTGGCCTCACCAGGGCTGAGTACAGGGGCAGAATCCCTTCCCTGGACCTGCTGGCCACACTCTTCCTGATCCAGGCCAGGATGCCATTGGCCTTCTTGGCCACCTGGGCACACTGCTGGCTCATGTTCAGCTTCCTGTCAATCCAGACTCCCAGGTCCCTTTCTGCCTGGCTGCTCTCAGCCACTCTGTGCCCAGCCTGGAGCTCCCCATGGGGTTGTTGTGGCCAAAGCGCAGGACCCGTCACTTGGCCTTGTTGAACCATTACTTCCTATGTAACAGCCTTAAAGCAGATATGTTATCAGGAGCTAACCACAGGTGATTATTGTTATTATTTACCTATAGCAGAGCCATTAAGGAAAAGTGCAACTCCAAAGAGGACACCAATGCAGAGAGCAAGGATAAAAGGCCGCCGGCGGCCCCAGCTCAGCGTGCAGCGGTCGCTCGCCGAGCCGATCAGTGGAGTGAAGATCAAGCCCAGGATGGGGCTGAGGAACCAAGTGAGGCTGTAGTATTGTTCAGGAAGACCTAAAACAAAGAGAAAAATGATTTCGTGGTTATGTGGTACACAGACATTTCACTTTATACACGATGCTTTGTTATAACTTAGAAAACCGTAAATCGGGCGATAATTCAGCTGCAGCAAAGCCCTTCCCAAATGAACAACTCAGGTAAGACTGGAGATCAATGGTTAAAAAAAAAGAGCTAAGGAAAGCACAGATCATCTTTCAAATACCTGGGCATAAAGGAGGTAATAAGTATTTAAGCTGTTGAAATACAAGTTGACAAAAAAAAAAAAGAAAAAAAAGAAAAGAAAAAGAGGAAAGAAAAAGAAAAAAAGGAAAGAAAATAAAAGAAAAAAGGAAAGAAAGAAAACAAAATAGATCTAACAGTGGAATCACTTGTCTAAATAAGTCACTACTGCCCAAAACCACCAGACTTTTGCTGAAATTTGCTGTGTGCTGCATTATTTTATAGGAGTGGGGACGTCCTCTGCAAAGATGCAGCAGTCAGTGTCTGCTGTGTAGAAGCCCAATGCCTTTGTTACAACTTCTGTCTATTTGGGAAAGAAAAAACAGAGTTCTTCAGGATACTTGGAAAGCTACCTGGTGGTCATAAGCACATATCCCCTTCTCAGGGGTTTGATGTTTGCTCTGAGACAAATATAATACTGGTACTGAGACCACCACCATAGTTACCAAAGATTTAATGGGCTGTGAATGACAGACAGAATGTGACCATTATATCAAAGGTTTCATTTCAAAGCACAAAAATGTTTACTTATAAAACTGAACAACAGGCAATAAAAAGCAGTTATTCACTCACCTCTAGAAAAATCTAAGGAGGTTTTGCTTAACTCTGCTATCCTTTTCTTTGCCAGAACTGAGGTGACTATTCACAGGATTGGATTGAGACAGATTTGATTTACACAGAAAACCCCCAAATTTGTTATAAACCACGACTGCTGGAGATGGAAAGAATCCCCAAAGCCAGGATTTACACCAGCATGTAAAGCAATGGCCTGCAGATGGCAGACTGGTCCAGAAGACCAACTACACTCAGCTCCTTAGGGATCTGTCCCCTCAGCTGATCACCACAGGTCAGGTAATCACTTTGACATGTTTCTCAGCAAAGCATTAAAAACAAAAATACCAATTTTTTTTTTTTTTGCAGTCTGACCGATGCCAAGACTGAAAAACTCTTTACCCTAGGAAGGAAAACCACTTATTATTCAAAACCACATATAATAATAATAATAATAATACATGAGCAGTATTTGACCTTTGCTGGTGAGTACCTGTACCTCCTGCTCCCTGTCTGGCACGTTGAGGCATCCATTACCAATCAGGATTATACCAATCCCTGCCCAAAATAGCCTGTGCTGCAAATTTCAGAGTCTAATCTTCTACTGTTTAAAGTGCCATCAAATCTTGACTAAGGATGCTGACCTTTTCCACGAGGTAACAAGATCTTCCCAAGGCCGCTGGGCACTCTGAAGTGATGTAGAAATTGTATTATAGGAAAATAAACTGTATTTTGCCATAAATAAGCATAACTTCTTTTGGGCCAGGTTTTAGATCTCCAGGAAGGGGCTGTGTTTGCACAGATTCACATCATGATTCAAACCACCACCTCTTGCTTAGCTTTTCCAGCTGTTTGGTGATGTCTTGGCTGGCATGAAAGTTTTGTTTGGGACATAGCACGGAACACAAAGATAAATGTGTGTGGGGGAGGGCACATTAGGTTTAAAGCCCTTAGTTTAATCCAAGCAAGAAGTGCAGAGAAAACTTCCATCTCCCTGAGGTTTTAAATTCTATTTTAACTTCCCTAAGCTCAACAGCAAGCAGGTTCAGGTATTGTGTGTTTAACTGGCACCTCATCTGCCCCAGGATGCTGAGCTGCTAATAGATGGATGTGTGTGGCTCCTGCTTCAAAAAATAGGTAATGATGGGAAAGAGAAAACTTTGGCAAGCAAAAGTAAATGGTAGGCAGGTGAGTGATCCTTCTGCAGGGCATGGAAGAGATGGCAATGTGTAAACACACATTCCATTTGGCCTCCTCAGAGCCATGCTGTTGAGCAGCCACTATGAAGCAGAGGTTGCTACTGTGTGCTGCCAGCTCACTGCAGGGAAGATGTTTTAAACAAAATTTAAGCTTTAGCTCAACCAAAGTCACTGAACTTCATTGTAGTGGTCACCATCTGACATAACTTGATGTGGTGGCACTGGAAGAGGGGTGTCTCTTGAGAACAGACTTTTCTTTCCTGAATTATGTTGTGACTTGTGAATTACGAGCTGGGACATCTCAGTCCAGCTCATCCATCAGTAAACACTTGAGAGATGTTGGGAAGGTTTTGCAGTAAATTATACACTTGCTTTAAATAAACACAGGGGATGAAGGCCAGCAAGAGCTCAGTTACTAGTATTACAAGCATCACTATCTGATATGAATAAACAGCCTTAAATAAACAGAAGCATAATGGGCACTATTAGGAGTCTCTTTTAAAAAGAGAGCCATTTGGACAACCAACTCGTTTTAATGGAGACCATGAGCATACACAACAAGGAAACACTCCTACTGCCTGGACAAGTAACAGGGATATATCCAGGGATGCTGTTTCAGGTTGCTGTGCCTCTGACCTTGTGGCTACCACTTTGTCTACAAAGGCACTTCTCTCTACTATACACAAGTTTTAGCAAGAAGAAGTTCTGGGAACACTTAACCCACTCAAAATGATGATTTTAAATGGCTTCTGCAGACAAGTAAAAGCTGTTTGCAAATATTTTTCCTTTGACTGTAAAAACTGCACGTTTCTAAATGGAAGAGATGTGTGCTTTCTTATGCTTTACAGCCACAGTTGTCATAAAAATGTCCTGAGATTATGAAAAAACACAGTGATTTTCACTGCCAGCAATACTTTGACTTCAGCACTTTCAAGGTCAACTTTGCCTGTAGTAACTCAAAATCAGATTAAGGCCTGCATTCTGATTTGATTTTACAGCCCAGTAAAAGAAAGGAAAAAAATGTTTTTTACCCGACCTCTGCTTCATGCTGGCAATTAGGGAGCCTTATCTTTCCATGGATGAATCAGAAGGGAGAGCTTGAAACACTTTTCTGGGAAGGCTTTTTCACTGATTGAAAAGGGCAATCTTCCCAACACCTAAGTCTTATAAATAAAACTCCAAATCCAAATATTTACATTGAAAATTGCTTACTCTGCAAAAGACACGAATCTGAATGATTTTAGAGCTAGGGATGTGGCTTTTATGGAAGGGTTAAAAATACCTAAAACCCCAAGAACATTATGCTTTATGTTTGGAGATCCTTCTTTAGACAAAGAGCTTCCATTTTTTAATTAATTTCTTTTGAGCTACTCTTTAGAGCCCAATATATCTATCTTTAGAAAAAGAGGCCATGATAAAAATCTATACAAGAATTATCCCCATGCCAAGAAAAATGGAAGAATTGCTGAAAAGCCTTCAGTGCTGCTCCAAGTAAACAGGAAAGGGATAACTTTTGAGTGAAACATGAGCCATTCCCACAGATTGTACAATGGGAGGAATCATCAACATGAGCACAACCTGCTTTTTCTCTTGTTGAAGTCATGCTGTAGAACCACTTCTGGAACCTAAGTGGCAAGGCTCTTATAAATTGCATTCCAAATGTAAGCCAGTAGTTTACAAAATCATCATTTGTGTTTTATATACAGCCACACAGAATTCAAAATAGCTATCATTTATTAAATGAAGTGTATGACTTTTCTTTATCATAAGTATGTAAACAGTGATATCTCCACATTAGTATATTAGTATTTAGTTTGTTATGCAAGTGGAAAGGTACTGAGTGGGATTAGAGAAGATTCCTGGTGAGAAGCTGGTGCACATGCAAGCTAAAATAAAACAGAACAGGAAAAATCAGTTTACTGGTGGGAAGAATTCCCTCCCAAACCTGTCTGGTAGCCAACAAACTGCTCACCTGAACAACACACAGGCAAACAACACAATCATTTCAGCAATGGGGACTAAAGTTACCCAGAGCTTCCTTTTGCACTTGGTTTTTTTATCTTAAAGTTGAGATGTGTTACTGATAAGCAGTGAAAAAAACCTCTGGGAGACAACACCTCTGGTGCCTGGAAGAGCCTTCTTTCTCTGTCTGGCTTTGGTTGTCACCTCTGATGTCTGTGCTTAGCACTGGTGCTGGAAAACGAAGCTTACAGCTATGTTCTACCATGGGTCTTCCAGAAAAGAGCTTTCCAAGGCACTGAGCACTACCCTCCACTATCCCACTTCAAAACATAACTTACAGTCATTCTTAAAATTCACACTTCATCCTGGCAGTCTACACAGGACCTTCATCATTTCAAATAGTAGGTTTGCTTTAGTGCTAGAAATTTTCACACAAATGAGAAAGTTCCAGACAGATGAGGAGAACTCCAACCCCAAAATACTTTTTTCCTCTAAAAGAGGCTGTTCTGGTTTTAGTACCTTGAATATCTGCATCCATGTTTAGGTTGGCGTGCACGATTTGGCAGCAGAAGCAAAATAAATAAGATGACTGAAAATTGAAATACTTAAGGGAGAATATATATATGTGTGCATGCATATATATATATATATATATATATACAAACCCTCAAGTCTTCCACATTTGTTGCCTCAAAACAGGAATATACTCCAATAATAAAACTTCATAGAAATTATGCCTGCAAGGGGCACCAGGCAGTCAATAAATATAATTACAGACCCTAATGGTTCTTTTCTCTGTAAATATATGCTGTTACACCTACACAACTTGGCCACATTCTACAATGGGAAGACAGTTCAGAAGGCATCCAAACCAGGCCAAGAAGACAACAAGCACAAAGAAAGAGATAAAATATTTTGACACTGAGAAGATCCTTCTGACACTCCCATCTAGTGACAAGGACTCAGATGTAGCATGGGTTTTAAATAAACTTGGCTCTGGTGATGTGCCTGGCCAGCAGCTCTGCAGCCTCCAGTCCCTGATGTGCAGAACAGATGTTCAGATGCTGGCTCTGACTGGATCCCATGGCAGTACAGAGCACAGCAGAGCTTGTCATCCATATGATTGCCTTGCCACAACCTTTTCCAGCCCAATGTGGAATGTCCCAAAAGCTGAGAGCTGCTGTACCCACCTGGAACTGGCTATAACCAGGCTGGGACTGATTTTATATGGCCAAGAGAAGTATCAAAAATGCCTTTCCCAAAGGCTGCTGAGACTCACATGTGGTGGACTCGAAGCAGCTGCATCCCATTACCAGTTTAATGCTGTTCTTTTATTTTCTCTGTCGTTTTCCACTGCTGTGCTTGCCTTGCCAGGCAGCAGCTTTAACAGGGAACCAACATCTGCCAACTTGGAAGAGTCACCTGGTGGCCTCTTGGGGGAGGAATAATAGTTGGAGGATTATTATTTAGCTTTTTACTGACAGCTAATCTGAGAAAACACTGAGAAAGGAAAAAAAAAAAAAAACCCTAACCCACCATATTGGATAAACAAGGTTAGGATTTGTGCCCTGAACTGAATCTGGAGCAGGTCACAAGGCAGCCTCAGAAGTCTCACACAAATCAATGAGAAAAAGAGCAAAACACAACAGCTTCTGTTAGCAGCGACGACTGCCACTGAGACCCTTGTAATGTGGCATTTCCCAGCCAGCTACAAACAAACAGGACACTGGCTTCTAGTAAACAAGGGTTTGTTTTTTCCCAGACAAAAAAAGTGCCCAACAATAGTGGGACCAGCACTGCTCACGGTTCACAGGAAATGCTCACTGTGTCACCATCAGTCTAAGGGCTGCGTGAGGTCACGAGTTACATGGAAGAAAGATTAAGTCACATGCAGCAGTTTCTATTCAAAACCTCTTTTTGATAAGTTCTATTGGGGGAAAAATAGTTCTTTATAAGCTTAACAATAAGATCTGATATGGGAATAGGATGCTAAGCTCCCATTTTCATTCGTCAGAAATCATCACCTAGAGACCTGTTTGTACTCTTAAAGTAAACACCATACAAATTTGTGAACACAAAAAGCTGTCAAGCCCTGCAAACAGTTTGTATTCCACAACTTCATCCCTGTATAAAGTGCTGTGTGCTGTTAAAAACATATTTTACATTGATCTGTTTAAACTGCACTGCTTACACAAGCTGCTTTGTTTAGACTGTATTTTAAGAGAGTGGCAAGCAAAACCAATGCTTATCAAGAAGCTGTGAAAAAGTTAGAACCCCAGTATCTGCTCTTCATCCTGTTAGAACAGAATGGTAAAACCCACCACAAACTCAAGCATTTGAGCTTTCTGCACTGCCTAAAACAGGGATCAGAGATTTTATAATCTGCAATCATTTCATAAACATACCCCATTATCCACTCCTGGATATTTAAAATGAAAATACAAAGTTGCCACACATTTGGGTCCCCTGAAGAACCTTCATGCCTATTTTCACAACTCTATCAGCATGAAATTTCAGCCACAAATCCTTCTGCTTCTTGCTGTCTCCCCACAGATTTTAAGGCTTCCAATGGGTTAGAGCTCGTGGGGGACTGAGCTGCCAAAAAACCCAAATCTGAGACAATTTATGTTGAACCAATGCACTGGAATCAGCTTGACTGTGGTTTGAGCACTACAGCAGTACAGTCAGCACTTGTATGTTGAGTTTACTGTACCCATGAGTAACCACCTTTTAACTTTTGGGTTGAAACAGGAACTTTGAGCAACAGCTGAAGGGATATGAAAAAGCACAGTAATTTCTCCTGGTGCTTCTTACAATGATTTAAGCAGCTTTCAGATGTGGGGGGAAGAAATAATTTTAAGTACTACTTGAAATCACAGTTTGATATTGTATGACAAGAGACAGACACCAGTTTGTGCCTCTTGTGCTCGGTATCTTATGGCTGCTGGTGCCAGAAGACAGGAAACCCAGGATCAGACTTTGGTTTTGTGTGAAAAATTTTGCTCTTTATCAAATGATGCCTGTCAAGCTTGTATGATAAGGCCACAGTTGCTCAAGCAAAGTGCTTGTTCAGAAGCCACTCTTAACAAGCTGCATATTGCACAATAATTCTGGAGGAAAATGCTACTGACCAGCATGGGTGACCATTCTGGTTGCAAGCATGCAGGTGGAAGAACTCAGAATGAACTCAGTACCTGGAGGTTTTCAATTGCTGCTAGGATTCTACTTGAAAATGATGGCCTCTCAAGTTGTCAGGCATCCTTATTTGCTCAGTGTCTCAAAAATGACCTATTGCAATAAACACCACGTAAAATAAGAGAAGAATCAAAACTTATGGCTTAAATCATCCCACTGGTAAAGTTCACATCCTGAAATTCTTCTTGTGCCTGTCAAATATGAGCTCTTCTGCTTAGCCTGCAACATTCACAAGCTGTCAGCACATTATCTACATCTTATAGGCAGGAATACGTGTGCTCTGCAATTGGAATGCATTTTTCTGGAACACAAACTATCACCTTATTGCAAGAAATCCACCCTCTCCTTTCCCCTCCTGTTCAGCTCTTGTCAGCAGGGATGTCTGCACGACAGCTGGGAGTGCTGGGCTCTCAGCCTTGCTCAGCTGCTCTGTTATTGCTCTGGATAAAATGAAGTGAGGATAGGGCTGGCTCTTCAGAGGGAACACAGAAAGGATGAAATTAGATTAAGGATGCTGGAAAAACTGCCCCAACATTTCCTTAAAACTTGTATTTCAAATGATAAATCCCCTTAGTAGTTGGATGCAAAAGAAGTCACACACTCTGACAGCAGAAACCACTCCCCAGAATTTGGACACTATTACACCACCATGCCTACAACTAGGCTAGAGCTACCCATTTTGAAAGAAAAACAACTCAACTGGTAATAAAACAATGCTCTTGCTCTCCAACAGCTTCAGTACAGAAATATTAGTGCAGTGTTTCCAATAAAGTGAACAGTCACCAGAGTCCTGGAGGTGTTTTTAAAGCTGTAGAAGAGTAATATCCCCTTCTGGCAAAGCTATTCTGCCATTTGGTTTGAAATTACCCATGCAATGGCATGCCAGCAGCAACCATGTTGGGTTAAATAACACTTCTGAAAAATGGAATTAAGGAAATAAGTGACAGGCCTCAAAGGATTTCATCATCCAGTTTTCCCCTTTTCTGTCTCAGCTCAATTACTGCTTCTCAGCCTCCTACAAACTCTCCTCCCTTGCTCATATTTGGCAACCATGGGAGTCATCAGTGTTTCATTAAGCTCTGCTGCTTCACTGCCATCCTGCCAAAGTTGTAGAAAGGTTTATGTGGCTTCCCTGACAATTTCTAGTTTATAACCCAGTTTTATGATGCTGTGTCAGGAAAGAGAAGCATATGTTAAGAAAGGGAGCCAAAGGTACGTGTGGAAGAAGGAGAGGGGAAGCAAAAGCCTGAGAACAGCTGAGGTCTGAGGCATTGGAGAAAAAACACACACACACTGAGCTGCTGGCAGGCAAATATGGTTTTCCTGTTAGCATGATCACAAATGCTGTCAAATAAAGCTTTTAAACCTTTAATTATTTATTTTAAAAGTTCCTAACTCTCCTAGTAACCTACTTCCACGGGAGTAACCTTCAAGTAGAAGATGATTTCTAGCTTGCTGCCCCTAAAACAATCTGATTTTCTGCTTCTTTATGCCATTTCTAACAGACATACATGCCAGTATCAGCCTCTCCTGCTGAAGAGAAGGAATCAAAGTTAAGGCATAGGACACACCCTGCACAAAGAAACACCAAAGAAGTAGAACACTACAATTGCTATTGTAGATTTTTTACTATAGCAAAAATGCTTAGCAATTCCTTTAGGTCACACAGAAGTATATGCTTACCAGAACTATGGTATGTATTTTTTGCCAGGGTACATTCACAGTAGTGAAAAGTGCCAGGTTTATTTAAGTCAGAAGCCAAATCTTTTTATATTCAAACACTGAGAGTGCCAAACAAGCTTTCTCCATGTTATAGCAGATAATCAAGCTCCAGAGAGGGCAAGGAAATGCAGTGCTGCCAAGATCTCCTACTGACTCCTGAAACTGATTCACCAGAGTTTTCCAGATTATCTCTGCCATTCTTTTTGGCTCCTGGGAAACTTGCTTTTAACTTTTCTCCTCTTGCTTATTAACCAATATTTAGGAGTATATCACTTTGACATTAATAAGAAATTTGCATCACAGTGCTTAATGAGCTGAAATTGAATATAGATTAAATCTGATGCAACTTCCAGCGTCGTGCTGAAGCAGCAGTAATAAAAAACGTATTTCCTTTTCACCTCCATGGAGTAGTTTCAGGGACCTA
Source organism: Calypte anna (assembly GCF_003957555.1). Classification (NCBI taxonomy): domain Eukaryota; kingdom Metazoa; phylum Chordata; class Aves; order Apodiformes; family Trochilidae; genus Calypte; species Calypte anna. The sequence goes on from NC_044245.1 coordinate 147,387,649, forward strand.
ACAAAGGTGCATACAAAGCTGAGAACTTTCTTCATGGTCCCAGAAGGACACAGGTTGTATCACCTCTACAAATACACCAGTACAGCCACCTGAGGCCAACTTCCCAATGTCAGCACATTTATTCCCAGGCTGCAAACGCTGTCTCCAGTTGCTGGAAGGACTCAAAAGGTCACACACCCAACTACACTAATATCCATTCCCCATCACTCCCAAGTGTCCAAATGTATGCAGACACGTATACAAATGCAGCAATCAATAAACTGTTTTGCCACACTAATCCTTCCCTCCCCTTTATGGGATGTAATTAAAATGCATCAGCTGCTCGTGATGCCCCACTTCGACTCCCTGCGCATTACGCAACGCTGCAGCACTTCCCTCTCTGTCTCACTGCAAGATTAGACATCAATTACAGTGACATGTGTTGCCTGAAGATATGCAGCAGCCCAGTTTATCCAGAGCTCAATAGGGTTTTTCGTCACCACTTCTACAATATTGGCAAATTTATAAACAAAGGCACTCGGGCTCAAACACACTTTAAAATTCCCCAACTTGAGAGACTCTTATATATACAATAGAAAAACCTTTCAGCACCAACTCCTAAGCCTGATCTGTTCATCAACAGTGGAGCTTTTGTTGCAGTGATTAACACATTAATACCCTGGACTATGACTGCTTGCTTACACAGCTGAACCAAATCCTACCCAAAACCTGGTCTTAACACTTTTTTTTTCCTCCAAGTAGAGCCATACCTGAACTGTTAGCTCTGAAATCTGCATCCAGACTGAAGTGACCCTCTCCCACCCATCCCCCTAAATAATATCTAGTTAACAAACAACTTTTTTGTTCTGGTTAAGAACAAGTTTTCAATTAAAATAATCCTTAATGGGGATCTATTCAATACGGGGCTGCTCATAGCTGGGAGGGGGCTGCCCAAGAGCATCACTGGGCAGCAGGAGGTACAGCCCAAGCCCTTACTGGAATATTCTGGTCCTGTGCTGCTCTGCAGTGAAAGGATTTTGTGTCTAGAAGAAGCTTTGATGACCCTTCTGCACTGCTCTAACCAGACTGCAAGAAGCATGACTAACAAAATTAAGCATGGCTCTTCATCCCAAATTTTATGAGACTCTCTCACAGTTAAGACTTTAAAAAGACCATTCTAGCAAATATCGAGCTAGAAGGCACCACCTCTATATTAAACTTAAGAAATTTACTCCTGAGGTGTCACTTCTACCCCCATCAACCAAACACAAACCCTTGGAAAACCATAAAGGGTCTGGTTCACATTGCCAAATAAATGATTGGCATATACTTAGCCCAGCAAGGCATCTGGTCAGTGTATCCTGGAACAGGACTTGAGGAAGGAAGGCAAACAGACTTGAAGGTAGCCAAAAAAGTATTTTTTGTTGAGCAGGCAGCCAGGCAGAGTATGGTCAGCATAATATTTGCACCCTTGAATTGCAAGCAGTGAAGAAAAAAAGTTCATTTCCAGCCTCAAGTTACACGTATTAGAAAATGCAGTAAGCATACAGCAGAGTAAAATGTAAGGAGGTTGTCTTTGATAAAAGGCATTGATAAAAATCACCCTGCTCTTCCTCAATTTTTAGGCTTGACTACACACGTGGAAGCCATGTGAAAACAGTGACTCACGAAGGTGTTGTTTGACCTGTGTGCCCCTGCAGATACCATCTGAGAACCTTCATCTTCTTGGGGATTACTGACCAGACAGTTGATCTTTAAATTTCAGCTGGGATCACATTTGCATAGTCCTTTTAAGGATCAGTAAATGGTACAGACAGCTTCTTCTATAATTACCCTTGCTGACCTAATGCAAAACATTATAACAGTTTATAAACATTACAGGTACTTCATATAACTTCATATTCTAAAAGCCATTTTTTTTCCCAGCTAGAAATGCCAGAACAGAGGAGAAAAAAGCTGGATTGACCCAACACTCCTTAGGGCATTCATGTCATGCATTTTCAGAGGGCTTTACTTCCCTTTCCAATACTCAAAGCCTCCCAAAATGCCATCATTCCCGTAAACTGGCTTACAAAAAGCATATTGTTAATTGTTACTACACTGCAAAATTGACCTTGTGGCCTTTGGGAAAGTCTTCAGGACTATAGGTTTGTTTGTGATAGGAACAAACACTTGGCCTATGAGCATTTTTGTCACAAGTGTGCTACCAGGAAACCCAAGAAGCTGAAAGTCAGAAAACTGCATTCACTTCTAAATTATTTGCCACTTTAAAAGCGTTGCTGAATTAGCCATAAATGCACTGATTCTTCAAACTCATTATTCATTGTGTAGCTTAAAAAAAAAAAAAAAAAAAGGAATTTTGAAAATAACCCATACTAAGCTTCTAAAGAGAAGCTGCATTCCTCTACGCAGTTGCCTTTATTGAGGTTAATACCTCATGTGGCTATATCAAGCAAAACATAAATCCTATTAGTGTTTTTCCTATTTGCTTCAACAAATGAACTGCCACTTGTAGTTTGCCAGCATGGTTTTCCATGTAGAGCACTGCTCCAGGAAAAACACTGTTGTTCACTGGTTGTTCTAACAACCTCCAGACATCTAAATGCTGGGAATGGGACTACCAAAAAGAGAATTTTAATCAACTGAGGCTTCCCCCACCATTCCCAGGCCAAAAAAAAGGGGTCTTTCTCTATAGCTATACATGTCAGCAGCTCTCTGCCTTGTGGGTGAAGCATTACAGGAACCCATCCTCTCAGATGAAGTTGTGGAGGTTGATTAAAAAGACTGTGGTGGTGTTTATGTATCCTGCCCCAAACTTTCAAACTTTCCTACACGCCTTCTATAAACTTGTGTGTTTTGGCTTGAACATCAACTCACACGAAACACGTTCTACACGTGTACCAGAGAGATTTCAAAGCAGAGCTGCTTTCATATTAAAATCTTCTGAAGTGTAGCTCTGTAAAAATCCTGATCTTGGTATTTCAGAGCTTGCAGGGTCATACTACAAAGTTGCACACATGGGGACTTTTGGTAACTAGAGCCCCCAAGTCTCAGACAGCACTCCCAACTTATACACTGTGGCTTTGGGAAGTGGCTCCTCCACCCTCACTGAGCTGTTTAAAAATTATGATTTGCAATATGAATTGATAGTTTGGAATAAAAGGTAATCACACAAAGTGAGACTTCTAACCAGAATGCCTGATGTGCAATCTTTACCTTCACAGCAATGCATGGAAGGATAAGGTTGCCAATGAAATCTGAAGTTAAATGAGTGGAACACACCAGCAAATAAACCAGCAGGTATTTCCTTTCCAGATTTGCACATTATGAGATTAGGCCCTAATGGGGACAAAGTAAAACAGAAATCTTTGAAACAACCAGACATTTTTATCATATTGCATTTACTTTGCATCACTCAGCCTGTACACTTTTTCTTGTCATTTGAACTTATAAAAGAATGAAACAAGGGATATAGATGAGCTATAAGCATAGCCTGCAACACAGACATTATTCAGTCACCTGGCAATGGTAACCTAAGTAATTTTTAAGACTAAAATCTAAATAATTATCAAGATTGAATTTGGTGATCTTTTCATATTCAACACAATTGTACCAAAGGCCTCTCCTGAACTTAAAGCTTGAAAACAACTAAAAACTTATTTTAAACACATTTGCCATATCAAAGGCATACGCAGAAAAATAAATCTTCCCCCTGAATTTATCTTTGTAACCCTTTGCACACACTGACTGCTATCCAAGCCAAGGGAGTCCCTGGCACAAGATTTATGACCCATGACTCTGACTACTTCAGAGAAGGAGGCAGCACTTAAGACTGTTCCTTAATTAAATTAAATTAAAGGACCACCCTCAGCTTTTTAACTGATTGCATCCTCTTATTTTCTCATTCCACCCCCAAGTATCCTGAAAATTCTCCCATGCACTTCCTCAGCATCTCCACCATGATCCAGTGTCTCTGTATCTGGGGAGACCCAGGAAATCACTAGGGAATGGTGTCAACACTGCTGCTCACCACAGGTCACCAGCCATGACCTCTGAGATCCTCACCAGTTCAGGTTTCTTGCATACTGCTATTTGTTGAACTAAAGCAGAAAGAAAAAATGTTAAACTCAGTTTTCATTTCAGACAGATGACCCAATTCCCTTCTGCTCTTGTTTCAAGTCAGAATAAAGTAAGCATCATTTGATTGATGTGGCAAAAGGCATGAACACTAGGAGTATTTTTTTTAAAAAAAGGTAAAAACCCCTTTGACTAAGCAGCTTTTCTGAAAAGATACATCTATACCTCTACAGAGGTGATACACTGACTTTGAAGACTAGCAAGAAAAAAACCTATTTTTGTAAAGTTTTACAGACTAATGACTCCAGGGTAGAAAGAAGGAGCAGAACACAGCGCATCTGCTCCTCATTTTTGTTGTAGCTTGGAACAAAACACCAGATCAGATGTTTCCAAGGCTGTAGTGGCATCCCATTGCTACATAAATTGTCTAATTTGCATCAGAGTATGATAAACAATCATTTTAAAGTCACCTGATGTAGTCTGTGTAAGACAGCAGGTATGCCTGTTATGATTCTTCCTTGCCAGAAAATGTCTGGCTTGGTAAAACACTGTGCCTGACTTTCCAAATCAGGCAAAGAAAACACAGGGAGTGCTCCAACTGTATCCAGTACAACTAATTTACCCATGCAGACAATCATTTATACAAACACCCAAGGAATCTGTGGGGTTTAGATTTGTGAAGATTTCTCCTAGAGTGTTAGTTTAATCCAAATTTTAGAATACATAATTTAATATTAATTTTCCTGCAAACTGTATAAACTCTGAAGTGTGTGACCTTCATCTTCCTTCTCCCAAGAAATGCTTTAACATCCAGAAGTGTTATTTATACCTAATAATTATTATTATTTTATAATTAATATAAAACACTTCTAGATCAAGAGCTCATTTAAAGCCAGGAGGATATTTTTAGAATTTGCAAATTATCCTGAGGAGGGGGAGGGTGTCTGAATTCAGACAGACTGAATTATTGAAAGACCATTGTTTATAGAGCAGCACAACTGATAAAAGGAGGAAATTTGTGTTTGTAAACAGTTTATACATGAGAACACATATGAACCAGCTCAGTTTGTCACTTGTACCAGAGAACATAAATCAGGATCCAGAAGAGGACAGAAATGGGATGATGTTAAACGGGATGAGGTTCAACAAGGCCAAGTGCCGGGTCCTGCACTTTGGCCACAACAACCCCATGCAGCGCTACAGGCTGGGCACAGAGTGGCTGAGAGCAGCCAGGCAGAAAGGGACCTGGGAGTCTGGATTGACAGGAAGCTGAACATGAGCCAGCAGTGTGCCCAGGTGGCCAAGAAGGCCAACGGCATCCTGGCCTGGATCAGGAACAGTGTGGCCAGCAGGTCCAGGGAAGGGATTCTGCCCCTGTACTCAGCCCTGGTGAGGCCACAGCTTGAGTCCTGTGTCCAGTTCTGGGCCCCTCAGTTCAGGAAGGAGATTGAGATGCTGGAGCAGGTCCAGAGATGAGCAAGGAGGCTGTGAAGGGATCCAGCACAAGTCCTGTGAAGAGAGGCTGAGGGAGCTGGGGGTGTTCAGGCTGGAGAAGAGGAGGCTCAGGGGAGACCTCATCACTCTCTACAACTCCCTGAAAGGAGGTTGGAGCCAGGGGGGGTTGGTCTGTTTTCCCAGGCAACTCTCAGCAAGACAAGAAGGCACGGTCTCAAGTTGTGCCAGGGGAGGTTTAGGTTGGATATTAGAAAGAATTTCTTTAGGGAGAGGGTGATCAAGCATTGGAATGGGCTGCCCAGGAAAGTAGTGGATTCTCCATCCCTGGAGGTATTTAAAAAGAGACTGGATGTGGCACTCAGTGCCATGGGCTGGGAACTGCAGCAGTAGTGGATCAAGGGTTGGACATGATGATCTCTGAGGTCCCTTCCAACCCAGCCAATTCTATGATTTTATGAGAAATCCAAGGTTAAGACAGTCTCAACAGAAGCTATAGAAAATTTATCAACATATTAAAAGAGACTGCACTGCCCCATGGTGGGACACTTGCCAAAGACAGAACTGAGGGCAGAACCAGCCCACTCTAAGTATTGATCCCTCCTATTTACTGCTCTCTGGATCAGCAGTTCTCTGGGAAGAAACTGTCTTGCTCTGGAGGCGTGGAAAGGTTCCTTGGAGCTGAGTGTGGAACAGTTTCTGAAGACTGCCTGTCACAGGGATGTCTGAGTTTTGACATTACATAGCTTCCAGGTGATTCAGTCTCTATTTGCTAAAAGTCTGCTTCATTAAAAGGCATTTTAATCGTTTTACTGAGTAATCTGGAGGTGGACAATGAAGTCGTGATTTCAGTCTCCAGCTCCACCTCCAAAGTTTAAGCTCCAAGTGCCACGTACCCATGTCCATGCAAAACATCACTTCTGTCCTCACAGCCTGGTAAGGTGGCATTTAACCTTGCTATAGTGCAGTATAAGACAGCAATCACCATTTCCAAGTTATAATACAAATTCAGACCCAAATCCTTCTGTTTACCCACTCCTAACAAGGTATCTGTCACAAAATCCTCACATTTTAAAACACCATATGGACATGGGGCATTTCAAGGTTGAAGCAACTTCTTCAAACAACTCGTGTAATTTGAGTTAAATAAGGACAGCTGAAACAGATGCTCCAGTGACAGCCCAGTTATTTAGATGACCTGCTTCCATGAACTTTTATGCTCTTTTACATGAGGTGGAACAGATTTCAAAGTCAGCAACTGGAAGAAGAAAATGTTGTTTGCAAGACATCTTCTGCTCCAGCAGTGGGAATCTGTCTTAGATGTTTTTTCCCCAAATGAGGAATGACAATAAAGGATCTGAATCCCTCCTCAGTTTCAATGTTTAAGTGGCATCACCTAGCAAGTCTATCAATGCTTGCTAAAAACTTCACTGACAGTCACTACCTGCCCACCACTACTCCCAGCTAAGTCTTTCCCTGCTCTTCACTGCCTCCTCATCCTGTTCTTCTCTGCTTGCCTGATGAAACACTTTTAAATCCAATTTATTTCTGTAGGAAATCAGGTCATATTCAGTTTACATGGCATCTACTACATTGCCACCACGAGGCTGAAGATCACCAAATGTTAATACAGGGTATTTCTGGGTTTATTTGGGAAATTTATTGGCTTATTGCTGGGAAAAATTGCCTATCTATCCTAGTTTGTACCTACTGTTACTCAAAACTTCAGAGAGTGGAATATGTTTATGGAGTGACATGAGCTACCAGGGGTTTACCCAAGCTAATGGAAGTAAAATCTATGACCTGGTTTTTTCCCCGTTCAGTTAAATGGATTCATATTAAATTTTATTGTCACACTGAACCAGCAGTTCAAAACTTTTCCAATAAACTCTTGCAAAATAGCCTGCAGGAAGCATATCTGAAACCTTCAACTGTTGTTTGGTTAAGAGAGGATTAAAATGGAGTCCCAGAGGGTGCATCACAACAGAAATACTGCTGCAACAAACACTCAGAGGGGAAGAGAGCTTAAGGGGCTGCAGTTTTGACAATCCTCTTGAAGCAAGTTTATTAAAGCATTATGTGATTTGGCAACAGCCTGTTGACATTCTTCTCATTTCAAAAGTGGCCTTGATTTTATTTCCTTGAAAAGTATGATCATTAAGAGGTTCTCTGCCATTCCCTTTTCATAACCTGCTCCACAATCCATGCTCTGAGGCTTGGTGCTGAACATTTCAAAAACCTGGGCACCCAAATCTCAGTCCTCCAGCTCCAAATCTCCACCCCTAGAACTCCATCCAAAGAACTGAAAGGTTTCTTGTGAAGAACAAGCAACTGCCTGCTGGGAAACAACGCCCTGGTGACAATTACTTTATAATAAAGAGCATGGGAGGGTTATCACATTTCATCTATTATCACTATGACAAAATTACCTCTGGGTCAGAGGTGAGGGTCAAACTCAAATTCTGAGCAGAAAGCTGAAGCTCAGGCAGCTGTCGTGCGTGCACATTTGCAGGTTCCTGACATGTTCTTCTCCTAGAGGCTGTTTAGACAGAAGCATAAAAAAAGATGTGGGCTCTGTGAATTTGGCTGAAAGTGTATGTGGGTGGAAAGCAGATTAAGAGGAAGGGTTTAGCCTAGGATGGAGGTTGTGTAAAGGTGCGTTTCAAACCACTCAGTTTTAGGACATTTTCATGAAGCCAAAATCTGGCCCTACTTCTTCCATCTTTTCCTCACTATTCACAGGAAATATTCATAATGTAGCACTAAAACTACAGGGAACCTGAAGCTTCTTGAACCCTGTATGTGTCTTTGTACTCTAGAGCTGTCCTTGAAAGCAGAAGAAAACCTCTAAGCTTGTCCTGCCTGTAACAAGGCAGATCCAACATGTGTGGGAGAGAAGAACTGCAAAATAATTCAGTGACTCAGGGTAAAAGAGAAGCAAAAAGTACATTTAGCAGCATTATTAAACTCCTCTTTTTTTCTGATGCTTTATTAGACCTCCTTGAGGTGAGAGAACAAGAGATTTGGGAAAGAAGAAGAACAGAGATGTCAAAGTTCTCCTAAGCCATTCCAATAAGTTTGGCCTCTCTTAAACCTTGGGTACTCAAGATAAAAAGGAGGCAAGCATGCTGGAGAGGGAAGATTTGCTGGCAGAAAGCAGCATCTACCTAAGGGCAGAGATGTCCTTTTCCTTTCTTAGGGAATGATTCCTTTTGGAGGCCACAAGCTCTTTCCAGAAATGAGAGACTAAAATGTCTGTTGGTCAGAAAAAAAAATATTTGAAGAACAGAGATGACAACAACAAAAAAATTGTTTTTAAACCTCCATTCTTACAGAAGAGCTGACAGTCTGTAATTTTACAGAGGTTCCTTTTTGTCTTGCAGCCTGCTTTTTGTATCACTTAAGTTCTCAGACCTCTTAGCAATTCTTGTGTGTCACATATGGACACCTGCACTAACCTCAGATCATACAAGCTCTCAAAAGGAAAACTTCTGAGGGTTTAAACAAGTGCTCTCTCCTGCAATTTTTACTGTGAACACTCTATGTTAGGAAATAAAGAAGTATTAACATTCCTACAGTACAAAATTAAAAGATCAGGCTGAATATTTGTAATGGGAGAAAATAGCACCAAAGCAAGTACCAGACATTTTAGAAGCAGCTTCTTTGGCAGACCTTATTCAGCCAAGAAAAAACAGAAGAACTAAAAGTTACCTAATCCAAAGTAATAGGAAACATGTTTCATGTTACAGGAGAAGCCTCTGAATTCCTTTGCATAGAACCTAGTCAGGTTTATTGATCCAGAGCCACACAGTCTGTACAATCCTCAAGTTACCCCAGCTGAAAATCTGCCCTGGGTTATCAGTCCTGCCTCTAAAAGCCAGGTTTAGTGTTACTTAAAGAAAAAACAGAACATTGATATAAAACCCCCCTCTGTAAGTTACTGCACAACTGCATTTGCCTTGATAGGAAATGAACCCATGTGCTCCTACTGCCCCTGGGATTAAAAATCTTAATAGTTGCATAGTACCTTTCTTCTAAAAGTAGTAAACGTGTTCTTAACCTTCTACTAAGGATTACATCTGTTCAAAACCTGTGCTGTTGTTGATTGAAACTCAAAAGGTATTTCATGTAAAAGAGCAGTGATACATGATAAGAAATCCTTACTGACTTGCTTGCTGGCTAAAGTACAGTATAATCAGCCTTACACAAGCCCTTAGTGGGCATAAAATTAGTAAATAAGTAAAAAGAGATGGGTGGGGAGGTTTTATAGGGCAATTAACATGTGCCTCAGGCACAGTAGTTGCAGTTTTATACATTCCACCACTTGAGATGTGAATACAAACTCTACATGATATTAAAGAGTAACTTTAAAGTTAACAAGGCTGAAAAATGTATTTATTTTATGTTTTCTGGATCCACTGTAAATTCAGGTCTTGTCCTTAGGTTAACTGTGTTACAGTCCCCTCCTGTGACAGCTCAACTCTCAAGCCACTAATTCCTTCAAGGAGGAATCCAGATCCTGCGATTGACTCTCAGCATCAAATGAAGCTATCAGGGAGCTGAATCACACAAGAACTTAACTTTGAGAGTCAAAGGACAGGTTATAGAAACTCAAACAGTTTCTTCCTGGCGAGACAAGGTCAGATTAGATGCAGCATTGTAGAAAGGCAGTTATAAATACATGTAACCTTAAGATAAATTTAACCTCTGGCAGAGATGAGGAATAAACTCCACGACTTGAGCAGAGCTGAAAAGAGTCAGTGCTGCTTTATGGTGAAGAGCTTCCTCCCCATCTGCAAGAGTTTTTCCAGCCAGTCAGCCTTTTTTTCACTGGAATTACAGGCAGCCCCTAAAAGCTCATCCAGTCCCTTTGTTCCTGTCTCTCCCACCACATCTTTTAAGGTTTCTAGATTTCCTTTGATCTCAGACTTAGCCTTAGGAAGACTCTCCCTCTTCCACACTGAACCCAGTCAGCAATTGGTACCTTAATTCCTTTGAAGAAAACATGCCTAAAAGCTACCTTATCTGTAACATTTCAGGCTTGGTTCCTAAACACATTGCCATAATCTCCTTTTTTACCTAACCTGTGTTCTTCTCGGACAGGTATCAACATTAAATTGCCATTGAGAGATTTCCCACTTCATACTAAAAGTTCACTCTAATATTACAGCTCTTCAGCCGAATGACTTCTTGGCTACCACTGAGATTTCTCAGAATCAGCAGTTTATTTATTGCTTAACACGCTTTTTGCATCCTGGCAATTTCACATGAACTAGATTTCAAGCCCCTTTAAGCGTGGTCTGCTAAGCTTTAGAATGGAAGAATTTTTAATATTAGATGCTTAATTTTTTTTTTCCTGAGATATTATGTCTAATATCTCAGAGATGATAGCCCAAACCCCCAAACAGCTTTTCTACATCCATGAAATGCAGGAAATGTATCTCATATCTTATATGAGTCATGAGTGACTACAATATTTTACTGAAGGCAGAGCATATAACGAGAGAAAGAATTTATTTCCAAATAAAAATAGCCTATGTTATTCTGCTCTGCTGAGCTCAGCATCTCTTTATGAGAATCTATTAATTATCACTGAAATATTCAGTTTCCAGAAATGCTGTTCCTTAGTGTTACTGCCTAAAAAGAAAATAATGCTCAAGGTTAAGCTTAAAACAACCAGCTTCAACATTTTATGCTCAACTAGGTAACATTTACTACAAGAACCCATTAGCTCTCAGAGCAAACCAGGGTAATGCTATCACAGATAGGCACTCAGATATAAAATACATAAAAATCAAGGCTATTCCTGTATGGTCTCAGGGCAGCATCCCTAAATTTAAGTGATATAATAGAGGTAAAAACTACAGGTACATTTTTCATGTGTTTTTTTCCTTAGGTAAATGTACAGAGTTTCTTTTTAAAACCACTAGCGTAATATATTTAATTTATGCAAGGGAACAAGGAACAGATCTGGTACTGACAGTCACTTCTGTGCCTATTAAGTATTCATAAACACTCAATAGCATTAGAAAGATCCTTTTTGAAGCAACAGCAAATGCTTGGCAAAGCTTTTATCATATTAAATATAAAATGTGAAGCATCATGTTTACAGCTACCACTGCTCAGGAGGCAGACAGCAAATTTTCCATCCTCATAGTGACAGAACACAATTTTTTTTCTTCTGTAATCCTGATGAAAAATGCCCATGCTTCCCAACTTCCAGAAGAACTAAAATGGATTTACTCATTGCATTACAACCCAAACTGTGCTCCAATTACAACTGAAATAATCAGCAATTATCAAATTGTTACTGATGAATGTAGAAGTGTTGTTAATTGTTACTGATGAATGGTTTAAGGTGTTGTTAACAGCAGGCAGGTATTTGTGACTCCACTGAATGAGTTTCTTCACAAAGCTATCAGTTTCTCTAAGTGTGCAGCATGCTAGTCATCAATTTCTCATCACTTTTATTCACTCAAAATCCAGTGCAAGTTATATTTTGAAGTGTATCCAGATTTTTCATGAACTGTTACAAACTGGAAGTAGCTTTCAGAAATAGTTTTGAGAGATTTAATCCTCAGGAGCCAAGTTTAAGGATGGAAGAAAATACACAGTCCTTTATAAACAGTAGCAGGGATTATAATTCCCTCTCCCAGCTAAGAAGCATTAAGTGCCAGATGTTTCAGAAGACAAAGGCCTCATCCTGCTCCTCCAGAGTTCATAAGATGTGGTTGAAATGTGACAGGGGAAGCAAACAGTGTTAATGCACAGAACATACTCAGGAGCAACATGAAATCCCTATTCCTCAAAAACCCTGAGCTGATGAACGAGTTGAAGGAGCAAACAGCTTATTTTCCAGTAAACTTTTAGCACTAGTTGGAAGGAAGTACTGATTGAATGGGTCTCAAAAAAACCCCAAAACCCACAAACTTCTAGAGATCAAAATCTGTGAAAGTGCCAATATAATTTCATCTGGTGTCAGCCTGCCCCTTCTCATACTTGGCAGATTTTTATATCCACTAAATTCTAAAAACTTAGCTGCTTCATTTTGAATTCTTAAGCTGCAGATAGTAAGAAATGAAAAAGCAAGTTCAGAATAGAAAATTAAGTGTAAAATATATTGGGCTTGCTCTTGTTGCTAAGCTACTAAAGCCCAGTTATGACTACAAGGCTGGTAAAGATTTGTAGCTGCATTACTGTCAAGGCAATGTAACATCAATTTAAGCACAGCAATAAAGACAAAGATTAAAGTCACAAATCAGAACTTATTTCAGTACAACTCTGGCACTTTCAGACCTTTCCAGTTCACAGAATCCATCTACCCAAGCAGCTCTCATGGCTACTTTTAGTTATTTTGTTGAGAGTTCAACACTTCTGGAAATTTAAACACATTAAAACTTTAACCACTGCTGAACTGGAAAGGGATGATCCAAAGTACTATCTCCTTCAGCTGCTGAAATCTTGTGGCTTACAGAAAAATTAGGATAGGTCGTTCACCTGCCAAAATATAACTACACCTCTGATCCAGGGTACACCAAACAGCTAGAAAAGTCAAATACCTGCAAGTAGAAAGTGTGTAACATTGTGCTGTTAATAGTGGTATTTGAGAAGAATCTCAGATGATTTCTCTGTAAGCACACATTGTAAATCTTAATTGTTAATATTTAACATAGATCTGTAAAGAAAACTCATTTTTGCAGATTAAGACTCCTAGTTCTTTGATTTATTATAAGCAGAGTTAGTTGGTTGAGTCACCACACTTCCCAAGGTTCCACTTCTCAAAAATAGTTTCTTGATCCAGTTTAATCTCACAGAAAACAACTGAATGTTGCTTTCACCAAAACAAGAAGCAAAGGGAATATTACAGCAGCTCCACAGCTACATAAAACCCCCTCCAGTGAGGAATAAATATAGCTCATGTTGAGGCAGACACAGATGTTGAGGTTGATAAAGGTAAACAGAACCATGTAAGAGGTAATTACTGAACAGGCTGGATAAGTCACCCGTGAATAACTTAACCCTTCAGTGAATTCAGCATTGTTTATATCCCTACTGAGGGAACATGAGCCAGAGCACACAAAAAAATCTCAATTAGTCCTCAAACTGCTGATATTTGTAACCAGTTACCTCCACTTCTTATTTATACAGCATGGAACATCATCACTGCACCCTAGTCTTTTAGGTTCACTTGGCAGCTTTTCTGGAAGCAAGAGCTCTTTTCTTCCCTTCCCCCAAATCCCAATGTTATTTTGATCACTGAGGTTAGGGAAGGAAGGGAAGAGATATTTCTCAATTATCTGGAGGAAACAGATCTGCTAGAAGAGCTCACAAAAGAAACATCAACTAGTAGACTGGTCAGTAATTAAGAGGATGGTTTATTTATACTGTCTGACCTTACTCTATGGTAAGGTAAAGTCAGCTTAGCCAGCTATACATCATAAGCATCCAAGTGCCAGCACAAACAAAGCTAACAAAAAGGCACAGGTCACTTACAAACCTGACAGTCTTCTCCAAGCATAGCAGGATGCAAGTTTTTGCATTCATGGTAGACAGTAATTGAATCAAAGCTGCTAATAAAAATTAATTAATTTGTAATCTCAACTTGCTAAAAAAGGAAAAAACCTCCAAAGAAGTTATGGACATTATAAACATGCCTAGATGAAGTTGTGTGTTTTATTCAGCGAGTCAGATTGATCAGAAAGCTCCTAACTGGGGAAGGTTTATAATCTAATTTAATTATGCCACCAAAAGTTGGAAAAAGGACATTTGATAAGCTCTGAAAAGGAAAAAATTTCAGGAAAAGTTGGAGGCATAACCCATCAGCATTTCTCATGACTCTGTCAATGCCTCTTTTGATTCAAAATAAACCAACTTGTAATTTCATACAAAACCACATTTTTAACTCCAGGACAACTGCATGAAAGGTTCCACAAACTGCACTCTCACCAGTTTAATCTTTCATACCCTTTTTTCATATGAAATATAGAAATGCTGATATTTCATCTGAGATGCTAACCTTGACATTTTTAAACCATGTTTTTATAGTGTGCATACATATCCTTTATTTATTCCCTTATGGAAGCATGGTCAGTCTGGTACTTCCCTTCATTTTCATGTAATATTTTCTGATATCTGATGAGAATGTGATTTTCTGCATCTGATAACCCAGATACTGTTAATACTATAAGGATTTTATTTGCAATTTATTTACAGTACTTACCACAAAATTTAACAGTCTACTCCTATTCTTATTCCCATTCCCCTCCTCATTATTATCTAAAGCTATTGGTATCAAGGTTCATTCATACATATTTATAACAGATTAATCACATAAAATAAGACTCTCTAGTGGTTTGAAATAAATACAACATTTCACTAGTGCAAAATGAAAATATATCTACCTGGTTATTAAGTACTGTAGCCTGATGTGCTTCTCCAGAAATGGAAAAAGCCTTAATTGCAATCCTTTATATTCTAGTGCTGTTTCTGATTTCTAGGACTCAATGTTTAATAAAGAATTTTAGATGCTTTTGAGGTTGCTAGTTTCATATGGGAATTCAAAACAAACCAGGTTAAAATTTGAACAGATGGAAGCAATATTAGAAGATGAATGCAGGTAGAAACCCTCCCCACTTAAAACAGCTCCACGACTGAATCTGTGACCCAGCCAAGAACAGAAACATAAAATCCACTTTACCTTGTGCATTTTCAGCTGGCAAAACCCCACCTCCTTCTTCCTCTGACTTCAATCAATTCAGAACATACAGAAAGTTTAAGTTTTGATTAACAGAAATGAGAATTACTTACCAATTTGTAACAATACAGGTGTTACCAAAGCTGTCTCCATGGCATAACAGAATTCCCTGCCAAACATTACTGCACCATGCATCACCCACAGGCGTATTGGTATCCGGTCTATGGAACCTTCACTAATGGTCTCCTCCCTGCTTTCATTCTCCTTGTTTTCTGGTTTCTGGAGCTGTGCCACAGGTAGATCTTGAACTTGCATAGATTCCGAGTCAGCATTCTGGGGAGCCATTTTCATTACCATAAAAATATATATATATATTTGTTATATCTATATAAATAATACTACCATAACTCCAAGAACAAGTTAGGGTGTCTTCTCTTTCAGCTTCTGCTCTTCTGGCAAGTAATGCTTATATTCCTCTTGTACAAACAGGTATCTTGCAACTTCTTGTATAGATATGAGACATTAAGAATGAAAAGCTATTTGGTAGGAATTTCAACATATGGCTTGCTGGTTTACTGTGAGTTAGAGTTAAAAATCCATAATTGCCATTCAGTTAATACCAGTTTCATAATTATTATTGAAGAAGTGCTGAAGTTGTTATTCTTGCTACAGAGAGGTGGAAAGGCGACACAAAGAGGAGCTCCACTGTTAATCCCCATCGAGTGGCTGATTAATCTGCAACAGAAATCAAGCATTTAAAAATTTCAATAGCATTTTTCAGGATACTGTGCCCCCCCCCTCCCTTAACCATATACCCTATTTCCTGCTTCATTCTTTCCATTGTCCTTGCCTAGTGTAAGGTTTTTATTCTACCTTCCCTCCTTCCCCTGCACTTTCCATAGAAATGCAGCTCTTACTCATATTTCAACGATGCTTCCCTGTACTCATGAGTTCCTCCAGTTTATGATCCCCTACAAAGACAGAAGAATCTGTCACTGTATTTTTTTTTGAGATCCCCAGAACATTGAGCATGAGACTGTCAAATTCTGGGGTATTTAATGCAGAAACAGCGTAGGATATTCCAGAACTATGCCAGGAAGATGATTCATCCATTACCATTTACTCATTGGCCACAGAGACATTTCCATTTAGACATTTGGAATTGCCAAGTTACTTTGCAATAATTATCACACCATCTTATATAAGATATTCCTTAAGCAAGCATGAGCAAAATTAAGCCATTAGGAATACAACTTGGAGGATTGCTTTTTAAATATTTCAGTTTCTAATGAAGATGTGATATCCAGCATATGGATCTTTGTGCACACAAGACCAGAGCACCTTACTCCCACATCCTATGGGGGTTCTGAAGTCCATGAAAGTAGAATAGTACTATATATTCCACCACACATTAAAATTATTACAACATATTCCAGTCAGGTAACACAGCTTCTCCTCTATTTCCCTGTTCTTTGTGTCACAAAGTCTCAACAGATGTTCATACTGTACCACATCAATCAAAACAGGTTTAAGAATTTAGGAGAAAAAAAAGAAAACATTTTATAAGTGAGACTATGTAATGTTTGTACTAGAAGGATGTATATTCCCATCTGTACACACTGTGTTTTATTTGTATCCCAGGACAAAGCCCCTTGGGGATATGGTTCCACAATATCTTGCCTTTGGCAGCAAAGCTGGTCTGAGAAGTCCCCAGGCTGCAGTTCACTGCCCCTTCAGTTGTGACAACAAAAACTCTTTGTGGGCTACACCATAACCAGGACATTAAGTGGTGAAACCTAAAAATGAGCCTTAAGAAAAAGATGACATGTTTGGGGTTTAAAGCACATCACAACAGCAACTCTGTTTCAGCCTGAGCTGCCACACACTGTTCTACTGAAAGTGGAGCACAGGATCATCATCTCCAGCATCACCTCCACCAAGCTGTTACCTCTGAGTTTCTTGCATGTATTTTCTTCCTCCATTCAAAAGCATCTTTTTTGGTCTGGGCTTTTTCTCCTCCCAGACTTCCCAAGATTACTGGAGATCTCAGATATGACCACCCTAATAACAACTGAGTATTATAACTTGACTTTGGACTGGTCAAACCTTTAAATCACATGAGAGAAGTTAACACAACTTACTGAACACAAGTGCTATAAGCAGAGCTTTAAATTCCAAGTTTTCATCTATAACCATTAAATCACTCAGAACAAAAAGGACTCAGGAAAGCATTTCTCCAGCCACTCAGAAATAACAGGAGGAGTTGAGATGCACTGCCTGGGGTTACTGATGATGGCACAGGCAGGTTACTCATTCAAATTCTTCACAAACACCTTTTTTTTTTTAATAAAAGTTTTTTCTTTTGCTATGCTCCTGCATGCAGCAGTTCAGTAGCCTCCTTGCAGTAATTAGCACAGTGTTGAACTTTCATCAGGAGGGGAAGGGATAAGATTCTCTTTCCTTCCCTTGGTGTCTGAGGTTTCAACTCACTCCTTGCAGGGCTCTTACTTTATCATAAATGTGAAATTAAGTACTGTGTGTATGACAAAAACACACATCCACTGTTCATAACACAAGTTCTGGGTGAGGAAAAGCTACAAAATACAGGTTGCAGAGCAGCAGCAGTTATTTTAATTACAGACTAGTAAGAAAATGTTTAATTGCTGGCAGACTCAAAATTGCATTCAGTAGTATTTAAAAATGTACATATCAGCTCTTATTATTCAGAAATCACTCAGCATGTGTTGTATTTAAGACTAAAGGTCATGGATAATGCTCCTGTACAAGGTTTTAAAGTCTCTAGTGTTATGCTTAGTTTTTACTCTTGTCATTGTCTAGGGAAATTAAGTTTAATCCTCCATAAACACCTCATTTAATATGCAGTTACAAGGCAGCAGGATGAGGCACAGAGAGGAAGGCAGCTCAGCACACCAGAAGGCATTCTGATGCACTGGGGCATCCTGCAGATGCAAGCAGGATGACACCTGGCTGGCAGGATTTGTCACTGGAAAGGATGAAGAGGCAAGACAAAAAAAAAAGAGCATCTGAATTTAGCCTGTTTGAGTGATACTCTTAAGGCACAATGGAAAAAATTATTTTTGAAGTGGAAGATGACAAGGAGTGGTCTGATAATTTAAGAGACAGGAACAATGGATGATAGATGGAGGTAGACTTTGAAGTGTAATAGACACAGGTAAGAAGAAAAGTGTATTTTAAACTGCCAGAAAAAGCATTTACAGTATTCAAGTGCAACAGCAAGAGGTACAATGGACAGGTTTTATCCAAAGGAACAGAGAGTCACTGTTCCATTAGGCCAGCTTTGTGGTAAGCACAACACCAGTCTTCCTGCAGCACTTTCATCTGACTTCGAGTACATGTCTAATGCAAAAGCCAGAGAATAACAACAGCCTCTCAGAAAGGTCTTCCAGTTCTTTCCTAAGTCCTGATAGATCATGTTCATATTCCTTTTAGACTGATCCAGAGTCTGCTGCTGTTTTTTCCAAGTTCACTTTCAATTTGGCAAGTTTGCGTACTGGCATTTTTCTTTATCAAAAAAGAGAGACAAATTAATTTGCCTGCTGGACTAAAGTATTACAGAGGTTTTTATGTAGCAAAAAACTCCAAAGTAAATGGCATCTGAAGAGGAGCTGGATTAAGATATCACAGAAGAAATGCTCCTATGTCTGCACCAAGCACTTTTTTTTTAAAATGTTTGTTGTCTAGTAATAAACAAACTTTAATTGATAATATACAACTGATAATATATTTTTTTAAATTGTAGTATCTATGGTAACTTCTTACCTTGTGTTGTTTAAAGGTTTTATTGCATGAAGCCCATCTAAGAAATAGGCCAGCATAGTATAATAGTATAATTCTTTAAGAAGTGATGAATTAAGCTTGTCATTTAAACTGAGTAGGTAGTAAGAGAGCAGGCATCCCTTCCTCAAGCAGAGGTCAAAAAGAATGGTTTCAGCATATGGAAAGCATAAGGTTTCAGCCAGACAGCTTCCCTCTCACCTCTACTTATGTGACCATGAGACAGCATTCATCTCTGGAAGCTGAAACCATCTCTTTCAATCTGCCATGCACTCTTGCTGTACTTCCCATAAAGATTTAAAAGGCATTTGCATGACTAACAAAGAATAAGGAAGTAAAACAAAGAACTTCAGTTGCAGAAAGGGGTTCATGTGGGGCATGGTGCAGTGGTTGGCTATGAAGAGAAGTTTAGATACAGAAATATTCCTGATCTGGCAAAGTGTAGATGGGAGGAGAGCATTTTTTCAACCCAAATGCACGTGTTTGACCTTTGGCTACCCTGTAACAGTGACAAAACCTATAAAATGGTAGTTAATATTTCAACAAAACAGGCAAGTAATGTATTCTGAAAAATAATCTGTAAGCAAAAATTTCTAAAAGCTGCCCAAATTGCTTGTAATCTTATCTGTTATATTTTTACTATCTACCATCTAGACATAAATCATAACATGACTATGTGTGAAGCACAAAACAATGTGTTATAGGCTTGAGGAGGCTATATCATAATAATCCTGTGCCAAAAATAGGTGGTGTTCACAGACAAAGCACATGAATCATTGGAGAATCAGAGGAAAATTACTGTCTTTAGGGTTTATCAAGAAAAGAGGAAGAGTTCTGTAAGTTGTATCTGTGACCCATAAAACTCAGTGGTTTTCTTTTCCCTGGTGAGCACCAGGGTGCTGGAGGTGCCCAAAAAGCCCATGCTAAAAAATCAAGCAACACAACACCTCAGGCAAATGCTTTCTATCACACTCCTCAGCATGTTTTAAGTTTAAGACTTAGTGGTTTTGCATTTGTAAAACCAATATCTGGAGGCCAGGAGATTGGAAGTGCACCCATTAATCCCAAAATAAATGGAGTAAACCAGTGATCCTGCCCAAATCTTTTAAGACTGAGCTACTTTTAATGCATGTTTTCTTGATATCTCTAGCTAACAAGGAATAGGAATGTATTGTTCAACAAGCAACTAGATTCTCTGAACCAGTGCCAAAACATATGACTTCAGTTAAGCTATGGAGTTTGCAGCAACTTTCAGGTAATCACACACGTACTTTATATTAAGCAGTAATAAAGCAGGAGGATCCAGTTAAATGGGCCCAACTAGATATCCTGAGGAAATTTCAACTCTTTAGGAGGGCTTTCTTGCTCTGAAGTTATTAGGCAATCCTTAAGGTCTAAGATACAATTCATTGCAACAGGGTTAAGTATGCACTAGCTACAAAATCTTGAAAGGGAAAAATAAGCGTGGCCCAGGAAAAACTGGGATGAACAAACTGCAAATGATGGAAATAGTTCAGTCTGAACAGTGTTCAACTCCTAAGGGATCAAGGAGGCAACTGAGCAGAGGGAAACTACTCCTTACACTTATCCTGGTCTTCAAAGTTTATTGCATTAAGTTCCAATCACTCATTTAGCCATCTCTTGTCTTCAAGATCTGCATCTTCCATTACCATGATTTTTACATGCAAATATACTGACTGATGAAAATCATGGTGAAGTCCTGCATTCAGCTGAGCTCCACAGAAATTGCCTTCCAGTGATGGAGGAAACACTCTAGCTCAAAAAAAGATTGTACAGTTTAAAAGAATTCTACCACCTTGACACTGAAAAGAAGGATGAAGAGCCACTCTGGGTCACTATTACGTACAAGTATCTTCTCACTGTTAAACACTAATTTTATAAAAGAAAATAGCAAAGAACCAATTCTCATAGAATTAATAATTCTGGTCACAGTTGTCATTGAATCAGTAACAGATCCTAATTTGACATTCATCACAACATTGAGAAAACTGTCAACAAGAAAACAAAGTAGGTGTACTGATACATAATGAAATATTCTAATATTTGACTGAAAAAAAAAGTTTAAGAGTCCAGAAGCTGCCAGTCTATGAGGTCAAGATTTTTTCCCTCAAGGATTCTTACAATCTTCAGTTCTTCAAGTCCATACCCCAGACATACATCCCAGTAACCATAATGTTTCACCTGTGAATCACATTAGACTGGCAAGCCTGTAAAAGCAAAGTCATTCAGTTTATTGGTCAAATACTTCTCTGCCAAGTTGGTTTATGCTAAAGTTAAGGTTTTCAAGTAATCTGACAATCTCTTGAAAAGTTAAACTGATTTCAGTATGCCTTTAATATCAGCACTGGAAAGACCACTCTGAGTATATCTGGAATCTTCTCAGACTAAAATGTTTGGCTGAACACTTCTACCTCTTTTGCAGACAAACATAACTTATTATTGCTGCTCTGATTAAATGCAAAATGGACACTGGGTTCTGCTTCATCATCTGACTTGCAAAATGACAGTGTTCAGACTTCTGCCTTTTCAGGAGTAAAAATGGCATCTGTCCAAGGATAATTGCTCATGTTTTAGTTCAAATCCTCTGGTGCTTCACCACACCAATAGGCAAATAGCACATTGCTGTGAAAGAACAGCTCTGAAAGGCACGACTGCCCTTCAGCCCTCTGCAAGTAAGGCTACACCACCTCATAAAAATTTGGCAATCCTCAAAATACATTAACAATTACTCTGTAAGATGCTGATGTCACTGATTTTGTGCAGATGACTCCCCCATAATTAACTGTGCTCTACAAATTAGCCATGGGGACAATATTGTCTACACAGATGTAGCAGCAGCTGAAACCAGATACTCCTTGCAGCACAAAGCTGATCACAGCTCCAAATGATAACAGCAAAATACACTTGCTAGGACAGCCTGTTTTGCTTGCAAGGATACTTTTTTTTTTTTTACAGTCAGTGGCTTGCACAGGAATATCACATAAAATACATTTCCATCTCATTTTACTTCTTACAGAAGTTTTCTCTAGGTTTCTGAGTCACTTTAAGCTGGCATAAACAAGCACTTCCTCAAAAAGCAGCAGTCTGTTCTTCCTTTTCTCTGCTCCTGGTTCCTCACTCCCACCCCCTTCCTGCACAGCTACAGAAGCATCTAGAGCAGGGAACCAGCAGCCTAACTGCTCTAGATTGACAACTGGGAAAAAAACCCACAAAACCCCCCAAAATCCTTTTCCAAAGTCAGGTTGGTTTTGTCTATTTTATAGCTGCATGGATCCACACAAATTAAGGGAGAAAGGGAGGCAGAGGGGTAGGTAAAAGTATTACTTTGGGTAATAAACACTCAAAACCAGTGTGAAATTGCAGCTCACAGAAAGAAAAGATGCTGGTAGATCCCCAAGGCTACAAAGTCAAAAAACAGACCCAGCTTCCCAGCTCCAAACACCTCTTCTGAAAGTTCTCTAGTCATGCTGTGAGTGCTATCACGTATTCCACCTCCCAGGACTTCCCAGATGGAAGGCTGAATACCACTTGGCTTAGCCAAGAGGCAGCTATTTTCTCCCTGGTTGTTTTGTGGCTCTGTTGCTAATTATTAGCAGCTGTTTATAGTAACAGAACTGGCCACAGGGGAAGTTTCCTTGGCCCATGTCAAGACTCCAGTGTTCAGGCACTGCACGAGGAAAAAAAGCATCTAGAAAACATACCTGGAGTTTTGGTCCCAAAATACACAAGTTCAGCAAAGGGCTGTATCCTTCTGTGGTCATGTTATGTTGTTCCTTCATCAAAGCTTAGACCCAAAAAAACTGTGACTTTTGAGGAGCACCATCACATAAATGAGTCAAAAGGCCTTTGGGTCAAAAAAGCAGCAACTACAGGCAGGTAGATGTTTGAATTCTCATGTGGACTTCACATTTAGGTAAATGCAAACAAAAAGATGTTTAGCTACTGCTTTCTAAAAACAGAACTACATCAACACTGTCAGAAGAGGAACACTACTTTTTGAGGAATAAGCAAAAAAATGCAATTATGCCACATATTACTTAACAACAGTCCTGTATGTGAGCAACATTGCTCCGGATCCTGGGAACCATAGAATCATAGAATTGGCTGGGTTGGAAGGGACCTCAGAGATCATCAAGTCCAACCCTTGATCCACTACTGCTGCAGTTCCCAGCCCATGGCACTGAGTGCCACATCCAGTCTCTTTTGAAATATCTCCAGGGAAGGAGAATCCACTACTTCCCTGGGCAGCCCATTCCAATGTCTGATCACCCTCTCCATAAAGAAATTCTTTCTAATATCCAACCTAAACCTCCCCTGGCACAACTTGAGACCCTGCCCTCTTGTCTTGCTGAGAGTTGCCTAGGAAAAGAGACCAACCCCCCCCTGGCTCCAACCTCCTTTCAGGGAGTTGTAGAGAGTGATGAGGTCTCCCCTGAGCCTCCTCTTCTCCAGCCTCAACACCCCCAGCTCCCTCAGCCTCTCCTCATAAGGTCTGTGCTCGAGTCCCTTCACCAGCTTAGTTGTCCTCCTTTGGACCTGCTTCAGGACCTCAATCTCCTTCCTGAACTGAGGGGCCCAGAACTGGACACAGGACTCAAGCTGTGGCCTCACCAGGGCTGAGTACAGGGGCAGAATCCCTTCCCTGGACCTGCTGGCCACGCTGTTCCTGATCCAGGCCAGGATGCCATTGGCCTTCTTGGCCACCTGGGCACACTGCTGCCTCATGTTCAGCTTCCTGTCAATCCAAACTCCAAGGTCCCTCTCTGTTTGGCTGCTCTGGAAGAAAGTTAACCTCTAATTTTAAAAAAGTCTTAAACTGGACTAACTTGTTCTGAATCACGAACAGCCTGCCAAAGGAAAAAAGTTAAGGCTAAAGGGTGCAATAAGGAACCACATTTGACATGTCCTAACATCTAATTCATCATTCAGTTAATCAAAGGCACTGAAGCACAACAGCATAACCCAGCTTGTTCTACAAGGATATCATGGCTAAGCAGCCCTACAACTGCCCCTGGATGAAAGCTTAGCTGAGATTCAGGTTCATCTTGAAACCTGAGATTTAAAAAAAAAAAACAAAACCCAAACAAAAACCAAAAAAGAGCCACTGGAAAGCAGCACAGTGCTTTTGCATCATGACCTACTTTTGAGACTACCACACAATTTAGGCCACTGAAGCAAGGTCTGGGAGGAGGGAAATCATTCTGCAGCATGTTGTGAATGAAGATGCTCTGGAGCAATCCACCTCACAAGGAGCAGCAGGATTTTTTCCACTTCTTGCAATGCAAGCTTTTGCCTGCCCTTGGGCCTCCTGACACACTGAAATCCACTTGGTGTCTTTTACAACCTCTGCCCTGTTGTTGGTTAAGCCAGGGCATGCATAACATTTGAAAAAAAAGCCTCATCTAAGAGAAGAAAATTATTCCAGCAGCTCTCCTACTATTAAGGTTGGACATCTGACATCAACTCCCCCAATAAATCCATAAAAATATCCAGACAGTCCCCAGAAAAAATATAAGAGCAAGGGTGTGTGCTGCTTCATCTTGAAAAGGTTAAAAAGGATGTGCTGCACCCTTTCCTTGGGATATATTCTTTATATAAACAAGTTTTCTAATTCTAATAGCAAATCTACCCCAGGGTTTTCACACGGCCTTGACTAGAAGCCTCCCTGCTGCTTACAACCCTCTTTCCACCCTCTTCCAGTTAATTTGGAAAATGACCAAGAGTAAAAGTTTGGCTGATGCTGGAAAAGTAGTGATGCAGTCACAGGTGGCAACCTGTGCATGGGAAACTCCTCTGGAGGGGTTTTTCCTGCCCAAGCACCAGGAAAGGAACAGAAATCTTAAGGAGTAAGGTGGAGAAGTTGAAGGTCCATGTGATATCAGGGAGATCATCTCTGTAAGACAGCACTGTTTCTTCATTCTGTGTATTTTGGGGGCCAGTGTAATTTCCCCCAGACTGATTATATTACTGAGAAAAAGATGCAGGAAACCATGAGTCTTTATGAAATTACTGAAACAATTCTGGGAAGCCATATTTTTAACAGGGATCCAGCATTTAATGCGAGACAGACTTTATTCAGTGGGTTGGATAGTGCCCTGCTCCCTAAAGGCACAGACTGTTACTAATATTAGATCAGATTACATTGTTAAATCACTGCTGCCACTGTTTTTAGTAGGAAATACTTCATTTTCTTAAACCCGGGAGGTGGAATTATCTGATTAAATTTATTTTTTGTTTTACTGCTAGGTAAAAAAACCAACAACTTTACACCTACTTCTGTTACCCTCATGATGATTAATATATTAAACATTAAAGAAGAGCTAAGATGGTATGGGCATAAATGGCAAAGAGAGACACCTGCCCTGCTAATGGAAAATGTAACAGATGGGAGCAGTGATGCTGGTAAAATGGGCACTGAGAAGCAGTTCCACAGTACAGCAAAGACACAGGCACATTCTCCAGATGAATGCCCAAATAGAAGGTTCTAGCCCCAAAATTAGATAGAGGTTAAGTGAAGATAGCAAGACCTAGCAGCTAATTATTTACAAACTCAAAAAAATAATCCAACTAGAAAAAAGAACCCAAAAAACTCATGGGAACAGAAAGAACCCCATGGGGAGCTCCAGGCTGGGCACAGAGTGGCTGAGAGCAGCCAGACAGAAAGGAACCTGGGAGTCTGGATTGACAGGAAGCTGAACATGAGCCAGCAGTGTGCCCAGGTGGCCAAGAAGGCCAATGGCATCCTGGCCTGGATCAGGAACAGCGTGGCCAGCAGGTCCAGGGAAGGGATTCTGCCCCTGTACTCAGCCCTGGGGAGGCCACAGCTTGAGTCCTGTGTCCAGTTCTGGGCCCCTCAGTTCAGGAAGGAGATTGAGGTGCTGGAGCAGGTCCAGAGAAGAGCAAGGAGGCTGTGAAGGGATCCAGCACAAGTCCTGTGAGGAAGGGCTGAGGGAGCTGGGGGTGTTGAGGCTGGAGGAGGCTCAGGGGAGACCTCATCACTCTCTACAACTCCCTGAAAGGAGGTTGGAGCCAGGGGGGGGGTTGGTCACTTTTCCCAGGCAACTCTCAGCAAGACAAGAGGGCAGGGTCTGAAGTTGTGCCAGGGGAGGTTTAGGTTGGATATTAGAAAGAATTTCTTTATGGAGAGGGTGATCAGACATTGGACTGGGCTGCCCAGGGAAGTAGTGGATTCTCCGTGTCTGGAGATATTTCAAAAGAGCCTGGATGTGGCACTCAGTGCCATGGGCTGGGAACTGCAGTGGTAGTGGATCAAGGGTTGGACTTGATGATCTCTGAGGTCCCTTCCAACCCAGCCAATTCTACAATTCTATGCAACTAATGCAGTTATGGTTTAAAACTGCCGCAAATGAAGTTTCACTAAAGAAAATCCACTAATTTGGTCAGATTGGTACAGGCATACTTCAGCCTGGCATGCAGTAAGTGTGGCCCAGCTTGGGCATGCCCTACTAAAAAATCCTCATGTTTTTAAAACATGTGGAACACACGAGTTATCTCTCATCAGAATTAAATTGATTCATTCCCTCTGTCTCAATGAGGTAGAACAGAGGAAAACAAAATTAAGGCTATCATCAGGGAACATCTTAATACATTACCAAGTGGATTGACTGGAACAATCTTACCTTCCTGCAGAAGGAAGGACAATGTCTAACCCAGTGGGGCTGGTGGTGCAAGAATAATCCTATCAGTCCATCATTGCCAACAGCATATTTTTTATTTTCAGCTGCTTTCACCATGGCTGTCCTGCTGATTGCAGGGTGGGAAATAAAGTCTACCATTGCAACCACCTGCAAATTACACTCCAGAATGAGCAATGCTTTCTCTAATAGGTTGAGACAAGTGTTTTTCATTAATATTCATCCTTAAAAATAGCCAAGCCAGGACTGATAACTTAAGTCTGTACCTGCAGAGCTAGATATTCCTTATGGATATTACCATTCCTACAGTGAAAAGCACAATACTTCATTTTCATGTGCTGGCTTTTGACCTAATTATATTCACTGCTCTGAAAATTCACAGGCTGGTTTCTTCAGGCTGTAAAAGCTTAAGAAACCCAAATACACACAGTGTGTAATAGACAATTACAGAAGCTTTACAATAGATAAGACAAAAAAAGAGCACAGCACAGATCTTCATAAGCTGACCTCCTCTAGCATATCATTAATGTCTGCAAAGTCTAATTCATTGGAATTATCTCCAGTTACCAGCCCCTAAATGCATTTCCATCATTCAGCCTCAGAAAACTATGTTAAAGTAAGCTTTTGAAAGCATCCACAGAATTTTGTTTGCTCTCAAAGATAGGTAAACCAGGTTTTAGACACATTTTATTAGCTCTGGGAAAGTAATCACTCCTTCAGAGAAAAAGCAAAACAACACAGAGGGTTTCTCAGATTTCAAGTTCTTTGAAGGGTTTGTAAACAACTAATAAATGGTTATATCATCTGGTTAATATCTTATATTGTCATTTTGCCTTATTTGAGTGGATTCATGGATCAAAGTGGTAACATCATCAATGTGCTGGTTTGGTACTAAGCACTCATTTACAACCTACCCTGCAGTTTGCACTCTCCGTGATGGAGCAGGATTTTTAGACACTCTTTTGTCAGCATAAAGGACTGAGATCCCCTCTCCTCCCTCTTTCCATAGCTTCCCTTCACCTGAGCCAAGAAAAAGAGCTGAACATCCCCTGATGATGAGGTCTTAAGGAGCCAGTCACTGCAGTGTTGAAAGAGAGGAATAAAGCTGTTTACAGTGAAATTTTAATTTCTTTCTCCCTTCCTCCCTGGCACCCCAGGAGGCCTGGGCTGCAAAGGGTGCAGTAAAATTGCAGCTTCTCAATCACAAGACCTCAAAGCCTACAATGCTGGTGCTCTTAGAGACAACAGCTCCAGAACAGGAGTTTCATGGGGCTGCACCTTTGGTAAACAATTCCAGTGCCTCCCTTTTGAAGCACAAGTTTACAAACAGGCGTTGAGAAAGCACACTCCATAAAAAGTACAGTCAGAGCACTTGAGCAGATCCCTGCTCCAGTTTTTCTCTGTCCCAAATACCAGTGTGACAGATTTGTTTATGTTCATTGCCATGAAGTATAGCTACTTGATTTAGTTTCTCCATTATTTAAACAAACATTTGAGCTGACCTAGCAGAAATGCCTGACCTGTATATTTTTAAGATAAAGAACCAAAATTAATAATCACTAACACCAATAATTAATATTCTTCATGTATCTTAAAAATACCAGAGAAATACTGTTCCATTACCAATATGGATAACTTAATGCTTAGAAGGGTTGAGTTATCACACTGATTTAAGACCATATCTACAGCTTTTAAGAACAGTACAAGAACTTCCACAGAGAGTACTTTCAGCAAACTATGTGAAACCATTTAAGAGGTAGACCTTCCAGGAGGAAAAAAAAATATAGAAAATAGACAACATTTGGGCCAACATGGTGTATTTACAAAGCATCCATTTTAGAAAATTTTAGAGCAAGCAATGTGATTCAGACAGCTGGTTTATAAGCAGCCCTGTAGAAGGCTGGTGGCCACATTTAGGAGCAGCTTGATTGGG
Organism: Calypte anna; assembly: GCF_003957555.1. Taxonomy (NCBI): domain Eukaryota; kingdom Metazoa; phylum Chordata; class Aves; order Apodiformes; family Trochilidae; genus Calypte; species Calypte anna. The sequence goes on from NC_044245.1 coordinate 147,416,276, forward strand.
CCATATTTTGATTTTGGACTATGAACAAATGGTATTTTAGTAATGTGTTTTGCCAAGCTGTAACCCTGTTAGAACTGGCAGGGTGAGATATTTACTGACACACACACTAAAATAATAAGAGACTACAAGTGCTTGGCAGTTGAACTTGACACATGAAGACCTGCTAGCAGGGAAATATTTAGAGGACACAGACCTCTTCCATTTGTGACTCTGCAAAACTACGAAACACTTGGCAAAGACTTGTCAGAATTTCACATTTTTACTTTATTTGGGAATGAGTGTCAGCCCCTCTCATCTTATAGGATGCACAAGCTCCAGCATCCACACTACTCTAACAGGATACATCTGGACCACTACAGGATGAGTCTTGCAGCAGTTCTGTACAAAAGCAGAAGGGTTTTAGAGTCTGCTCTCACTTCAGTGCAATCACCACAGCAGTTCCTACAGCTGACAGGCACCTTTGGCAGGTGAAAATGAAAGTAAATGCATCTCTCAGATTAATGTAAGTCCTGTCATGTTCAGATGATTTGATCATGCCCTGTCAGTCCATCAACTTTTCTGGCATGCTTAACCACAAAATACACAGCTGCCATCCTTTGAGGGATGCTTTACATATGACCTAAGGAAACCTCCTGGGACAAAGTGGGAGCAAATCTCATCCACACATCTGGAAGCACTATTGTGTTGGAGCTAGAGCATATGTATTGTGCCCCTTTATATCCCCACAGAGCCATTTTCCAGGGGTAGAGTGGTTAAGAGGAATCAGCATAATGGTTTCATCAGCATTTCATAAGCATTTGTTACAAGACAGGCAGGGCTACCACAAGCAGGCCATGCAGGCAGCAGAGTTGCTAACCTACATTTACTAGTTTGGATATTGGTTGGCCTTATGAACTATTACCCTCCCTCCAAAAAACCCCACCAAACCACCAGCAAATGATGTCTGAAAAGCATCTAGTGCCTCATAAGCATTTTCTGTTGGACCTTACTATCAGATATGCAGCCTTTAATTACCCAACACATCCTCAGTGAATCAATCTCACACTCACTACAGCATCTTTCCTTAAATGTTCATAAGGGGAAAATATTTATGCAATAGTTTCTACTGGATTAGGCAAACTTCTTCCAGTAGGATGAGAGTTTCTTTGCTGAAAAAGGGTATTCTCAAAGTCAACAAAACACAGCCAACATTAATTTAACTGAAAGATTCAAAGTGATTGCACTTGAGTCATGCTCTAGATGCAGGGTTGCTGGCATAAAAAAAAAAAAAACAAACCATGGCAGGGTGAAGTTCAGCCTACACAAGCATGATTGATTGTTTAGAAAACAAAGCTAATCTAGTGGTTGTTTCTTTATGCACAGCTAATTGCATACCAGCTCGAGTACCTTTCCAGATCATTCTCAAAGGCAGAATGAATTTGTGGTCAGATAGTATCACAGATACTTCTATAGGTAGGCAGAGCTGCTTTAATACTTGAAGACACTGGAAGTAGCATATGAGAAGCTGAGGAAAATGAGGGAAACACAAGAATTTCATTACACACAATAGCTTGATAGTCAAGTGCAACAGCTGAGTTGGCAGGTTGGCCTGCTAGGTATCTAATATCCTCAGAAAGGCATCAGATCTACTCAGAAGAGCATTCACTAGAATCACCAAAAAAAAGCAATAATTTTTCTCATTCTGTTACCCTGAGCAGATCCCAAAGTCTCAAGCCAAGTGGGAAATTCCACTGGGAGATCAGGAAAGAAATACCTTTATATTCAAACCTGACAAAACAGGTTTGGGTTTGTGCCTTTATTCTTTTTAGTGTCAGCCATCTTCACAGGAAGGAAAATAAAAGGAACTCCATAGTCTATATGGATAGATTTTCAGTGTAACAGCTACAGCTTAAATTCAAGATCCCAAAACTGGCCAAGTAAATATAAAGTCTTTGAGTATCTGCTTTCCACTTTTAAAAAATGTGTAACAGTTCCAGCCTGGAGACCTGCAAGTGAAATTTCTTGTGTTGATTTGAAAGAAAAACAGAAACAGCAACTTCTTGCATGGAGAAGTTTAAGATTAGACTAACATGCAGCTAACATTAAGGAACCTCCTGTCTCAGGGGCTCTTCACAGAACATGGCAGATGAAGCACTGACCCAACTGAGGGCTGATCAATGACTTCTGCCTTTAATGCACTGCAGACTACTTACTCATGCATCTGAAGAGTTTGACAGGAGCCTCCTCTGAGCTACTAAACTGTTCTTGAGTAATAAGACAAAAATAGTGTGGGCTCCCTGAAGATAGTTAAATAGCTTTCCGTTCATCTTTTGTCATCCACACTTCTTTACTATGCTTCTGACATTTGGGGTGGCACCAGACTTTTCCTCATCTCACTCCACTTGCATTCAGCCTGGATTTACCTCTGCTGCTCTGCTTGTCTGATAGAAGAAATACAAGATTTTCAGCCTCAACTGCTTGGTTTAATCTTTAATCAGCCTCTGCTGAGAACTGGCATACCACAAGCTAGTTCATCCAGCTCTTCACTTTAAGCTTTCAATGCTTTCTCTTCTCTGATCCTACAAGTATAAAGGATGCAGAGTCTTCTTACTGCTCCTCTTGAAAGCTGAGCCTGACCTTACAGTATTCTAGATGTTACATTTCCAGCTCCCTGATCTGTCACTCCTGATAATTCTCCTGGCTTCTACTTGCTTTAATACACTAATAGTTTCCCCCTTTCCAAAACTGACTTGATGTTGAAGATGACAACAACTGTCCAAAGAAGCAAGGAGCAGCACTAATCACAAGCAGAGGTCAGATAGATGTGAACACACATACAGATGCCTGAAGCTTTTGGGTGTTTCTGACTAGAAAGATTTCAGAAAGTTTATTTCTCTGGTGCAGAGGAAATCACAGGCTTACATCTGTGGGGAAAAAAACAGGACAGTCATAATTTCTACAACAAAGGGACAAGTTGAAGTTACATTACCTAAGTCAAGTACTTGAATGAATATTGCACATTACTTAATTTCATCTTTTCAAAAGAGCTTTAGATTTTTAGACTATTTCTTTAAAGAACTGCTCTACTTAGAATACTTTTGCTTATCAGTTAATTCTGGTACAAGATAGTGGCTTGGCTTTCAACCAAGCCCATGAAGATAGTTAACACTTACAGGATTCCTTTCTCTAACAGCAGAACTAAATCCAATTATCACACATGAAGTTGATAAGGGATAGTACATTTGCCCCTGAATTATTTCTCTGCTTTGGACTGGTTCCCTCACTGCTTGCAAGATGTTTACAGGCAGCAGTTTGTTGAAATTAACAGACTTGTCATTCAGGTTAAGGAACAACTTAACCCTGAACTTGGCCAAGCCCTTGACAAGCAGACAAAAAGTGATGTCGATACAGTGATGTACAAATTAGTCCTAAATATTCCTAAGTCTGTGGTGACACTAATTTTGTCTAGAATTTCTAGAATGCCTGGGTGGCTTAGTATAAGTACCAACTGGTTTCAATTAAATCAAATACAACTGAGTACAGAATTGATTAGAATGAATAGAATTTATTATAGATTCAATTCTAGACAACTGGAATTCACAGAATAGGTTTGAAGGGACCTTAGAGATCATCTAGTTCCAACCCTCCTGTATTTAGTCAGTCAAGAAGTCTTCAATGAAATAATCCTACACTGATGAAGGTTTAATCCTACACATGAAGGTTTAAAAAAAATCAGCAGTAATGTAGGATTTCACAGGTCTTCTTAATAAGCTGTACAAGGTGGCACCCACACTTATATGAAGGCTCTGGCAACCTTAGATAAAATCACAACAGAAGTGGGCAGGACACTCATATGAACTTAGAGAACATTAAAACAGCTTCCACAACTTTTGCCATAAAAATAGTTGACTCCAAAACAGAAGTTCTAAGCAGGGTCTCAGGAGCTCTCTAGTGTTGGTCCATGCACTGGGGCAGGCTTATTGAACAGAGATCTGTAAGAACTGCAAAAGACACTGAAATAAAAAGAAAAAAAAACCAAAAAGCAGCAAATGCTTAGTTGAACACTGCTCCTGCTAGCAGCTTAACCAGAGAAGGGATTGTATGTTTCTCAGGGAGACCAAGTCAGTAGCCTGTGGAAAAAGAGAGATTCTTTTGTGCTAGTATTACAGGAGAGGTGAGGATCACCTGACATGACCAATGACTCCCCATCAGGAAAAACAACATTCAGCTCTAACACTTCAGTGAGCAAAGCATGCTGCATGTAAACAGACTGGGCCAACCAGAAAAAGCTGGAGGAGGAAATAATGGAAAGGATAAGAGCCAGAAGACGTGACTGCACGTCTGAAGGGCAGGAGATTATTCTGCTTATTTAAACAAAGGCTTGACAGTAGGTTTCAAATGTAAAAGTTGTTGAAAAGACAACATGAAGTCATCTCTCCATCAGAATAGTAATGATTGAAACCAAGCTGAAACCAGGATTATAGCATATTCTCTTCAGCCTATCAGTAACATAACCTGAGTGCTATCCATCATGAAAAGGAGAAAAAGCAAACTCACTCCTTCCTTGCCACACTCATTAACAACTTCCTAATGGCTCTCCAAGATGAGGATGCTCCTTGCAGCTCTTGCATCTCCCCATTTGCACACACACAGCCCCCTCCCTCGCTGTCCAGTTGCACAAATACAGACATTTTACATGTCCTCCATGCAGAGTTTTGCATCTTCAGCAGTAACACAGGGAGCTGAGGAAGAAAACTACTTGGTTCTTGCAGCCTGTGAACAAGAAACTACATTTAATATTTGACTAGAAGATCTTAAAGTTGATGCAAGTTGCTGGTCAATGCATGGAGATATTTGATGTTTTACTCACTTGTCAGAGCAAGGAAGCCCTGAAGGTAAAAAATGTCATCACTTAATGAAAAGTGTAGCTTGCCCTTCTAGGCTGCATTTTATTTTGGCAGCTTTATGAAGAATGTTGTGCTTAGTCATTTCACTTTTCCAATTACAGCACGAGCTTATGCAATAAAGTAATGTGTTTACTGTTTGAACAATCACCTGCCAGATTTTTGGGAGGAATAAGATTTGATTAAAGCAATGAGCAGTTAAGCATAACCTACTTAAACGTTTTAGGTTTTAAGAGCCCAGATAGACCTGAAAGATCTTAATGTAGCTTTGTGTAGCAGTCAGGATTTAATGGACAAAACAGGGGCACCACATTCTTGTTAATCTCATTTAAGTGAAATGTGTTTACTATTCCATCAGAGCTTTACATTTTTGCTCTTCCAGTAGCAAAATTTAAGTTCAATATTTTTCATCTATAAAAACATTTCTGCAAAATAAATGGTCACGTTTTTGACCCACGAACTTCTCTGGTGAAGTACAGATCACCATATAGTACAAGAGACCTTGTCCAAAAGGTCACTTCCATTTTGGTTTATACCTTTATTTTTAAGCCAAAAGATAATTACATTTCTAAGTTGCAATTCCATAACAGCCATGATGAGACAAGATCACTACTCTTAGCCTGTGAACTTGCTTTCAAGCAACTGGCAATGAGTTTAAGATAACTTAATTGGCTTAGGGAGTTAGGGGATAAAAATTTATTGATTTACTAGGAAAAAAAGCAAATTATGCAGGAAAAGAAGTCATGTAGTGCCTGTAAAGTTCTTCCTACTTGTACAAACTGCACTTTGCATTGACTGCAGATAACCCAAGAGTTTCAGCTGGGAAAGCTTTCTCAGTTCACTTTCCTTCAAGAACTTAACATGTCCTTGCCTCACTACTCATCATACATGAAGTCAGGAGAAACAGGATGAATACAAAATGTGCAACTATAGCCTATATTTTCCCCCATGAAAGAATATTTGTCTAACAAAAAGCTTCAGCCAGGCTTAAGCCTTCACTGACATGGAGCACAAAACTCTGCAAATAAGCTGTTAAAAGCCTTCAAAACATGGAGCTCAATTTAACATAGCTACAAGTTTTTCCCAGGTGTGGTATGAAACACAGATTCCTACTGAAGAAAATACTGTAATTAAAATGGACTCCAGTTTACTTTCAGACAGGCATCAGGTAACATCCTCAGCTACATGGGCAGGATCTCGAGTGGCCTGATCCTACATTTCTTGGCTGGACAGAAAATAAACTGAACACACATATGTGCCTCCTCCTTACATGCTTTCTACAAAACATTTCCTACTGTGTGGAGGAGGTGGGACTACCATTTGCTGCAGGTAAATTGATGTCAGAAGAACTGGTAGTTATACACTAAATCCATACTCCAAATCCCAGTGACACTCGTCCATCACTCTGGATACGTCCTTCACACATGCCAAGAGTGAAACCTAACTGATGAGAAGTTACCCAGGCTTTCTCTGCACCATCTGGAGTTTAAGTCTGTGCCTAACCTACTTGGAGGTCTGGGGAATGCACATCTAACACCAAACTATAAGCCCAGACAGAAACAGATTCACAGAATTGTGATTTAAGATCATCGAGTCCAAGACTAACCTAACAATCTGAGATGTATCCATTGGTCCTGTAACTCTGCCACATTTTCATTCTTTTTCCTGCAAGGTTGGAAGGGTGACAGCATTACTACAATTACAGATGCAAAAAGACAGATTTAGGTAGCTTTAGTCTTAGCAGCTCACATCAACCAATTTCTAGAGCTGCAGTTTCTCCTCATAGGCTACCAAACTAAGGAAGGAAAGTTCTGGGCTCTTGCTTGCTTTAGCAGATACAATGGAGCTGAGACATTTCCAACCTTGGCTTCTTGGTTTGCTCTCAGTTTAATCCAGTATTTTAAAAATCTCTTCTGTGAAAGCTAACAATGGAGCAGTATTATTATTTGAAAAAGATATCACTATTACCCAGACACTTCTAAAGAACATTATTGAATCCCTACATCAACAGTGGCAAGAAAATGAAGCATTGTAACAGCACTAGCAGAACCACACCAGGTAAGAATTAAAAAGTATGCTTAACAGTCATTAAAGTAAAAATAAGGGACCCATTTTTATTAAATATTTGTCATTGGCAGGCTTCCATTCATTTTCCAAGTTTCAGGTAGATGCAATATTAATGAACTGAATGCTGCTACTAGAGATAAACATAGTGTTGTTTTCATCTGCACAGAACTTCTACCCTGACCATGCTAATTTAAATGCAAGATGGGCAGTATATGGCAGAATGGAGATGTTGTAAACACAGAATACTAAAACACATTAATATGAGACTCTGTCCTTAACAGACAATACACTCTTTGTATTAAACCTTGGGGAACTATTAGCAACACCTCTCCTCAAACACCTCTCTAGGTCAGACTTTTTTTTTTTCCTACCACAAAGCAATTTTACTGAGAATGCCTGAAACACAGGACTGCAGCAGCTTCCTTACCCCATTTCCTTAGAGGCAAAATCTCCAAATGGTTTGGGCTGCAGCTATTTCTGCACACCACACTTAAAGAATTTGTCTTTTGTAAGCTGTGGTGTGTATTCCATTTTACAACAGTAATTGCTATGTAGGGACTTAAAGGTTTTGTCTAGTAGGAATGTTTGACCATGGGCCACTTAACAGCCTGTGGCTTTGTCAGTGGGAAATCCCCTAAAAACTTGAAAGATTGGTGAATGCCATCAAGGACGCATCAATCACTAAATCCCCAGTAGGCAGGATGAGGTTATGAACCACAATTAAGTCAACTTGACAAGTTCATTGAAGGATCCTGCAAGTGAAAGATTTGGAAATACCTACAGAGCCTCCTTGCAGAGCCACCCGGACAGTGAGCCTGTTGACCAAAAGCTTCTGAAAGAGTCTCAAGTTAAGAGAACAGTGCAGCTATTATTGAACCAGTAATAAATTTAGGCATTCATTACAACCAGTTATTCAGTAACCAGCCTTAACACAAAACTGGAACTGATCTCTTGGAAACAGTGTTAATTTAGGAGCACAGTTAATAAGGAAGAGAATGCTGCTAAATGCAGCTCGGGGAAATCCTGTGCAGCATTGGGCTGCTGGAATGAGCTGGAAGTTCATAGTGTCATGAACATAAATGTTTAGTAGTTTGCAGTTACTGAATACTGGTTTTTAAGTGTCACTTTCCATGAAGTGACATAGGCAGAGGTAGGAAGATGCAAAGAAATCTCTTCAAGGAGCATGAAGTCACTGAAGATCCCTGAGACACATTAGGTTTTACATAGGCAAAGTGATATTAATTAGTTCTAGCCAAGAACAGGCTAAGAATATCTAGAGACAGGGTATTAAAGTTCTATCTTAAGTCATCACACCAAAGATGATTACTTGCCCACAAGTAGATCCTACTGTTCCTCACTAATTAAAAGAATTACTGACAATTTAATAACACCACCACTAAATGAACAGGCATCTATAGAAGGTGCTCACACAAGATTCAATGGATGGGAACCTAAATCCTTTTATATACAGCTTTACTGAGGACTGCTACACAGTTGAAAGGCTGTAGATATACTTTTAAAGTAGATATACTTTTATCTAGCACCCCAGTCCAGCTCATATGCATACAAAGAAGATTAGAGATCCCACTAGCACTCTAGGGTCAAAAGGCTTATTTTCAAATGGCATCCTGAATTGTCATGCAAACTATCCCAGAGTGACCATCTGGAAGAGGACACATCTGGTTCGATGCTGTTCTTCCAGTTGACGAAGTTCTACTGCTGTGCAGCTGCACATTGAGAGCTTTGAATAAATGGCAGAATTGGAAAGATGATTTGAAAGCAAAGCAGCAGGAAAAGCCCCAAGTGTAAGGCCAGCAAAACTGTAGGATCATGTCACATAACTGTAAAGCCACCACCACCCCTTCCAGTCTCTTGAAGGAATTAAATGTTTTGATTTTTAAGCTGTGGCTACCATCACAAATGGCAGCCAGAGCCCCACCAATGTTTTTGGAAATAATCAGGATAACTCCTGAACTGAGGGGTGTAAGCCTTTTCCCTTTCTAAATAGAAGTTAAGAGCAGAACAAGAACAAACCTACATCACAAGCTGATTCCCCCAGATACATTTCAGACAGCAAACAGGATATGTACACTCAATGTGTTAAAGCAAGCTGTGCATTTGTTTTGGGTTATGTTTTGAACTCTTGGGAGTTAGCTGGCCAGCCACACCACTCTAAGGAGCAATGGTTCAGACTGTCAAATCTCTCCTCTGGGAGTAGCCAGGGCCAGACTGCACAGCTCAGTGTATTTGTTCAGATATTCTCTTTATAAAATGGGAGGAGTTTTTACCCCGCTTGCATGCCTTCTCCCTCCCCACAAAAAATAAACAAACAAAAAAACCCCCGAAAAACCCCCAAACCAACCAACCAACCAAAACCCACGCAAACAAAAACACCAAACCACAAAAAAACCAAAACTGAAGTTTTCAGTACCTGGGAATAAAGTTCCAGCATCAACACTATTTTAACAGTTCATCCCTGTTTCTCTATTTGTACTCCCATATGATTGATAATCAAGTTGTAAATTTAACAGCACTCAGATTAAGTGTATTCTGGAAGACTGTTTGCTGCATATAAATGATGGTAGGAAAATAAGTGGCAAGAAATCTGACTGTTCTGTAGTCATTGCTTGTTGGGTTAAGCCACTGGTTTCTGGATGTGGTCCAGGAAGACTGATCATATATTCAAGGACAGAATGACAAAGATAAGTGTGACATGCAGTTGGGCTTTTATAAAAGAGCACTTTGGGTACAGCCCCCAGTTAGATCATTTATTTATCTGGCACCAAAGGGTGATAATGGCTTGTTTTCAAGTCTCCAAAATAAATGGACTATACTGCATGCAGAAGTAGTCCAGGCCAGCCAGCAGGATAGAAAATATGCAGGGTCAGCATAACACTGGTTTCAATTTCAGTTACAAAAACATTAGTGCTCTCATTTAACACAAGATGAGGAAATGAGGTTTTCTCCCTGCTCTGCTAAAAGTGCCAGTGTTGCCCTCCTCAGAACACTGATCAAACCCACTTCAGATGTAGTTTAGCAAAACAACTCAGGGGCAATGTTTTCCTAATGCTACAGAGTGCTAAGACATTTAAAAGCATCTTCAAACTGTTCTTTAATGCTAAGTTTTGTCTAGCTCCTATGCTTTTATTCCTTTGCAACACAACCAGCAAGTACTGACTGACAATTTCAGTCCTGCAAGGGAAGAAGTCTCAGTCCACTCCCAGAGCACCTCAGATTAATCAGTCTTCATATAACACTGCAAAAAATAAACTGCTGGTCAAACCTTAAGTATCAAGCCAGCCAGGTGTCCTAAAGCTTGAGAAACAAGTTTAATAGCCTATATCCTTCATGAAAGGGAGTCCTGGGAAGCAAGCCTTCCCCAGCTTTAACTGGGTTAAGAGTTTTATTAGTTCTCCATATTGCAGACACCAACTTCCCATCACCTATGTAATGAGATTCATGTCCAAGCAGACTAAGTGCCAGCAAATGCCAAGCCAAGGTCAGAAGCAGCTCCTAAAACAAACCAAATCATTGCCCAACAAAAGCTTTGTGTCCTGATGCTTGCCAGAGTCACTTGCCAAGAGCCAAGTTTGATGAGAAAACGTGGCTGCTTCTCCAAAGTTGTTTTAATGCACTATGCCAGCTGCTAGCTTAATGACTTTGCAGTACTTGTTAGAAATACCAGCACTAAGGGGTTTTAGTTAAAGCTACTGCATGCCTCTTTCCCTAAGATGGCAGTTCAACAGCACACAAACCACTCAGCAGCTTCAGGCACTGCAGTGCTCTGAATCCATTGCTGAGATGTCTAAAGTTCAGCTTTTAACTGGAGGCAAATCCAGTCCCCTGCAACTCTACCAGGTCTAGATTTAATAGCATGAACTCAGCTCATTTTCATGCAGAGTATCTTGTTCCACTTGGAAGAGTGACCAGAGATACAGAAGCATAACAGAATAACTAGTTTATTCAGGATAGCAATAACTAAGTGGCTGGATTCAAGAGGCTCTCACAGTGCCAGCTGGAAGTCACAATATGCTTTACCCATGGAAGTTTTGGGTGGTTACTCCAAGAAGGGCTGGGACCCAAATGCAAGATGTGTGGGTAACTGATAAGCTGCTGACTGTAAAACAGTCACCTGACCAGCAGCAGCTTACCAAAGGCATATAAAATCTTTAGTTCACAGCACAGAGCTCTGTAGTTTAACAGTGTCTGTGTCCAGGCTTGGTTTCTGGGATGTCCAAGGGTCTCCTGTCTGGAAGCTCACTCTCAAATTGAAGCATCAGCTGTCTGTCAAGCTCCAGACCTGGTGTCACTCATCCTGGCAGCAGGCATTCTGCCTCAACTGTCTGGGAACTGGATTTGACAGAATCATTTGTATTTTCTGCTTCTCTGTGGTGAAATACACAGCTCTGCTATAAAGTTTATTGGACTCATTAAAGCAGGAGTAATGCTCTGCTTAGGAAAAGTATTGTTCCAAACACCACTGCAAAAACTGTTTCAAGTAGTTTAGTGCTGGTATATTAAGCCAGGTGACAGTCACTGCACTTTATTCTTTAAGTTCAGAACACATTGAGTGTTTTGTGAGGCTGGCAAGGAGCTGTGAGTTGAAGGGCTGGAAGCTCTGACAGAATAGTTACCAAATCAGTTAGGTTTTCTCCAGTGGCAGAACCAGCACACATGGCTATGCCACAGTCAGATTTTTGATGAATCTTATGCCTGTAGCTGGAACAGGTCACAGGCAGGGAACTCACAAGTATTACAGGTTGTGGGAGTGACCCTTGCAGAAGTAAAATGCAGCACAAACAGTTCATGTTACCACTTACTCTGCAAGCTGCCAAAGCTTCCCTGTCCACCACATGACAGCTTCATCACTTCCACAGCAGCTCTCCTGGCAGACCAAATAGGAAGCTCCATTTCAACCCAAGTAGCTTTGCCTCTCTTCAGCATGTTTCTATATTAACCATCACAATAAAGTCAGTTTGAAGTGCAAGTGAAGCTTGTTTTTATCAAGCATGACACAAATGCAGGAGTTGCTCCACACACACTGCTGAGGCATTTGATGCAAATATTTTAGGGTGGCAGCAGAGGTAAAGGCTGCCAGCTGCAGCTCCTGTGATGGGTGATGTGAATGGATTTCACTTTTTTTTGCATAACATGAGAGTGGAAGTGCCTACAAGCTGTGGGTAAAACTGGCTACAAGCTGTAGGAATTGAAGCCTGAGAACATGAGGTGTTCAACAAAGAATGACAGCAGCACATAACAGGCAGAGTTTACAGATTAAGCTAGGCAAGATCAAGTGTTACTGTGTAAAGGAATCCTTTGTTACTTAAAACACTGCCTGTTGGAAGTACAGAAGTGTTACCTGTAACCATACTGAGAGCTGAAGGGATTATCTAGCCATCATTTTAGCCATCAGCTTCCACCTGGGCATAAGATGTCTCTCAAAGCTTTAAGCATCTTTTCTAAGCTACTCATTTTGACTTCAAGGGTTTTTAAAAAAGCATTAGATGAAGTTTCACTGGTGAAATGCTCTGCTGGTACCATCCAAAGTTAGCGTTCCCATGGCTTTTAGAAATGACCCATTTAAACAGAGTTTACCCAGAGATAAATGTGGAGTCCACAAATTCCAGCCCTAGCACACAAGCAGAGCAATATTAAATTACCAAGACCTAACTTCCTGGCTGTCAGTGAATCCAGGACTGGAGCGAGTTTAAAGGTAATTAACCTCTGAGGTCACAGCCTTGTGAGATGGTTCCAAATTCAGCCTGCTTTCTCTAAGCTCCTCAGAGCCTGTGTTTCCACACAGCAGAATGGAGTGGCTTCAGAAAGCTCCTCAGATGGGCTACAATATTCTCTTCAGTGTGAAAACTTTGGGTAACAGGTACTTACAACAAACAATCCTGTGTATTGTGTCAGAGTAACACCAGGCTTCATTGGAAGCCATGTAAATATTCCATTTGTGCTGCCCCACTGAAAAGGCACAGGAACAAGTGGCCACTTTGTGAATTTTGTTGTAATATGACAGAGGGAGCAGCCAGTGTACCAGCTAAGTCATCCTTCCAACTATCTTCTCACCACAAATGAAGGACACCTCCAGCAGAAGTCGTTCTCCTTTGTCAGCTGAAGGCAGGACAGTAAAGGGGTATTTAAATCAGATTTTCTGCTTTGAGGGACAGGACTGCTTCTGATTGCAAGGAGTCCCCACAGCATCCAAACAAAATCCCATCAGCAGATCCTGCTCATTCCTCTCCCAGTGACAAACTCCCAGGGAGCAGCAGGTTCCTGCAGAAGTCCACACACTTTATGCAAGAGGGTTATCTATGGAACCATACGTTTTCAGTTTTACTGAAGATGCCTCAGTCATACATAATTGAGTGTAAGAACTGCTATCATTTACTGGCTCAGAGAGGCATGAGCCAACCCCATGTAAATTGGCCTCTGATATTACAAACAGCTAACTGAAATAGAAGTTGTTCCACTGATCCCATCCATTAGATCATGGAAATTGTTATTTTGTCATGAAAACTCCCTTAAATACCCAATTTAAACTCATTAATATAGGAATGAAGCTCTCAGTTCCAAGACAGCAGCTGCCACTATCTTTGATAGACATGGGAACTCACAGATGTTTTTTAGATGCCTCAGAGACCACTAGATACAACTTTAGGAGCTTACAATAAGTGTCAGCTTTTCAAACTTAAAAAAAAAAAAAAGTACTACTTCTTTAGCCAGAGTTCCCTTAATCTCTCATCTTTCCCTTCCTTATTTAGGAAGGGAAAAATTAGGCCTGCTGAATATTTCGTCAGTCCAGTATAATCATTAAACACACCAAGCAAGGTGTGCAAGACCTTATCTTTTGCAATACTAGTGTGGGGGATGGAGGCATACACAAGCTGTGTCAGTGCAATCACATCAGCAACCACTTCTGCCAGGTATTTTTAAAAAAAACCACAAAACCCTGACTTCTGCAGGGCAACAGAAAGTATTCACCAGCAGCTCTTTCTTTCTTTGAGCTCAGGCACCTGCTCAAGCCATATTTCATTAAATATTTTAGTAGCACTGCCTGATCAAAGCAGTGGAACATGAACACAGAGCATACTGGATCAGTTCTTACAGAGCAGTAAGGATCTGTGCTGTAACATTGCAGTTTCTTCTCATGAATCCTTTCAATGCTGGAGTTACCTATCCCTGTAGATCCACTTCTTGTAACACCTCTCCTTTCCTGAAGAAGGAATTGCCTCCTCTGTTCAAAATTCTGCAATATCATTCCTACCCTCTCCTATTTGTAATTTGTTGCATTAGCCAAGCTCTAGCAACATTGAGTCACTCACTGCACCCAGTGCAGAGTCAGAGCCTTGGCTGGAGCTTTTCCTCCCTTCCCTTTTTTCCCCACTATACATAGGGAATACAGCAGGCCAGCCACTACAGAAGAAAACTTCTCCACACAGAGAACATTTTCTAAGGTCAAACACAGCTTCCACACCTGCTAAAGGTGCTAAATTAGGGCTGGAGTTGCAATCACTGCTAACATGATCTTCAATCTATCAAAGCTACAGTTTTCCTTAAGAGTTAAGTGCAAAGTAATTTCTTCCCCCAGTACTCCACCACCACCATATCAGAGTAGGTGTGGTGAGACTTAACTGTTTTATGGCAAAGCATTGAGATTGGGTTACAGATTAAGTGTGGAATTATTTAGATGGCAGAGCAGTGAAGTTTAATAGTCTGAAAAGCTACACTAATTTCCATCTGTGGTCCCTTTGTCAAGTCCTCTTCCATCATACTCAAAGGGGCACTTGGCCAACTCTTTCTCAGCCCATCTTCACCTCATTAGGATTCACTATCCCAGACATCCCAGTCAAGCCTCTCCAACCCCACCTTACTCATCCTACCATTCAGTCCTCATTCCACCCTCATTTCTACAGCCCCACACCTCCCTTAGCCCAATCCTTCACCAGAGTCCAGTCCTTTCCAAATTCCACCCCTGTAGCCCCATGTCTCTCTCCCCTCATCCCTTTCCTGCCTCTCTCTCACATCTACCACATCCTAAAGCTCCTCATCCCCTTCCCATCTTTACAGCCCCACACATCCCTCACACCAAAGCCCCTCAATTCCTTCCTCACTTCTCTCCAGACCCGTAACTACTCCATCCAAAAGCTTCTCAGCCCTTCCCTGGCTTCAGTCCCACCCACACCTCTTCAAACATTCCTTACCATCCAAAGCCCCTCAGCCCAACCCTTGCCATCACCACCCCAAACCCTTCCTCACCTTCACCTCCCCTTCCAATCCCTCACACTGAGCCAATCTTCATCATCACCACCCCTTCCTCTCCCTCACCTCAAACCCTTCTTCACCTGCTCCTCTCCCTCACCCCAAGCCCTTCCCCTCACCTTCACCAACCACCCCTTCTCCTCTCCTTCACCCCAAGTCCTTCCTCACCTTCAACACCTCCTCTCTCACCTTCACCAACCTTTCCCTCCCCCCCATTACCCCAAACCCTTTCTCACCTTCACCACCCCTGCCCCACCCCAAGTCCTTCCTCTCCTCCTCCTCTCCCTCACCCCAAACCTTCCTTTCACCTTCACCACCCATCCCCTCTGCTCTCCCTCATTCCAAGCCCTTCCTCACCATCACCACCTCCTCCTCTCCTTCACCCCAAACCCTTCACCTCTTCTCCCTTACCCCAAACCCTCCCTTCACCACCACCAACCCTCTCCTCTCCCTCACCCCAAGACCTTCCTCACCTCCTCTCCCTCACCCCAAACCTTTCCTCACCTTCCCCACCCATACCCTCTCCTCTCCCTCGCCCCAAGACCTTCCTCACCCCTCTCCCTCACCCCAAGACCTTCCTCACCCCTCTCCTTCACCCCAAGCCCTTCTTCACCTCCTCTCCTTCACCTCAAGCCCTTCTTCACCTCCTCTCCTTCACCCCAAACCCTTCCTCACCCCTCTCCTTCACCTCAAGCCCTTCCTCACCTCCTCTCCTTCATCCCAAATCCTTCCTCACCCTCACCACCCATCCTCTCTCTTCTCCCTCACCCCTCTCCTTCATCCCAAACCCTTCCTCACCCCTCTCCTTCATCCCAAACCCTTCCTCACCTCCTTCTCTCCCTCACCCCAAGCCCTTCCTCACCTCCTCCTCTCCCCCACCCCAAGCCCTTCCTCACCTTCCCCCCCATCCCCTCTCGTCTTCCTCACCTTCACCACCCATTCCCTCTCCCTCACCCCAAACCCTTCCTCACCCGCTCCTTCCCCTCACTCCCCCCCTCACTCCGGACACCCCTCACACCCGCTCCCCCAGACCCCAAAACCCCCGCACCCCCTCTCCCACCCACCCCCATCCTTACCTGCCCCCGGGTCTCCCCCTACACCCGGGACCTGCTCCGTGCGGCGAGGGGGGAGGAAGAGGAGGATGATGATGAAGATGATGATGTGGAGGAGCAGGAGGAAGGCAACGGCCGCGGCGGGGAGGGTTGGGAGGGAGGGGGAAAGGGGAGGGAAGGGGGGGAAAAAAAAAAGGAGAGGAGGGAAGGGCGAGGTCACTCACGGCGGGACGAGCGCGGCGGGCGAGACGGGGGCACCAACGGGCGCTTTATACCGGGATCCTCGGAAACCCTCTCGCGCTTCCGCTTCCGCCCCCTCCCCGCCCCCTCCCCGCGCCGGGGGAGCTCATGAATATGCAATGAGGGGGGCGTGTCCCGGGAGGGGAAGGTTGAGGGGAGGGGGCGTTGCTAAGGTGACGGGAGGGGGGCTACGGGGGTGCCCGAGCATCCCCTCAAGGGGCAGGGGGGGTTGTTGGCGGGCTACGGGGGTGCCCGCGCATCCCCTCAGGGGAAGCTCTGAGGGGAGTGGGGAGGCTGGAGGGGTGAGCGGTGTTGTGGCGAGGTTATGGGTGTCCAGGGAGCTTGCTAGGGGGAAAGGAGCCCCGCTGAGGCGAAGAGTGCGGTTGGAATTTGTCACCTGATCTGCCCCGAAGGAAACGGAGCGCTTTTTCCTTCAGAAATTCCGTGGCGCGGCTCTGAAAGGAACCGCTTGGGAAAGCGCTGGGAGCGGGCGCCCTTCCCCACCTGACGCTGGCCAAGCCCTTGCTTGGCCCCGAATCGTTGGAATATTCCTTCGTCTTGAGGGGGAAGAAAAAAAAAAAGAACGCCTTTCCCTCAGATTTGGCCACACGTGAAGTGCACTCCCGCCTCACCACCGCCTGAGCTACAGGACGAAGGCCGCCAGCCTCCTCCTCCTCCTCTCCATCGGTCCCATCCCAGCGCTTTCATGAGGTGAGCTACACCATTGGCATTCCTCATCCTTACGATATACAAATACACAACCTGCAGTGACCCCCCCGGGTGTTAAAACACTTGGGTCCTGATTGCAGCCGTAGTCCTGACACACTGGAATCACCCCCTGCAAACTTGGCCACGAAAGACTAAATTTTTTTTAATTTTTTTTTTTTTAGGTGCAGGCATATGGTGGGTTTATTCCCAATTACTTACATTTCCTAGCTTTAATTGTGCTGACTGCATGTGGCAGGGTAGTGTTATATTTAATTTTCATGACACATCCTAAACTGGGGGTGCATGAAGTAGTGTGAGTGGCACGCAGAGAGGCGATTATGTTGCATATGTGTAATTGTTTTCTGTTATTTGACGTGCTGTTAAGTATATATTCCAAAACTTTTTTTTTTTTTTAATTGTGAAACTTCTTTCCCTGCAGCTCAAGAATACATAAACCACGGAGCATACCAGACTTAAGAAAAAAAAACCACAGAAGGCAAAATCGAAGAACTGGATACATCTACATGCTATTATAAAGCAATATGACTTGAGTCTAGCAAAAAGACTTCAAGCCCTAAAGAAGAAGAAAAAAATTACATTAATCTTTTATTCTAGAATGCTGTAAGCATCATATATTTGGTTTTAAGATAATTCAGACCAAGGACTGAAAAGCATGCGTGACCACAGTCATGCACGAGTCACTACATTAACCACCCTCTGTGAGGATTCCAAAAGTCTATTAAAAAAATGATGCTATTTTTTTTGGCACGTTCCTGATGTTTATAAATATTGTAACGACCTTTCTAGCTTTGTGAAGGCATGTGGCAAATTTTTTATAAATAAAGAGTTATAAAATAAGTCTCTTAATTAGCCAAGTGGTAAAGATAAAGCTACCATATGATGACAGCCCAGTGTAACACCCTTGACAGTCAAATGGCATCCATTATATCACAGCTGAATATCTGTAGTATAGCTTAATAAAACATAAAGGTTTGCCCCATAAAAGAAACAAAATAAACCTATGCTTATGGTAGCAGAAATATCTAATGACTAATCATGGTAAAAGAAAAAGACTAGTGGAAATTATTAGAGCCCAACACAACTGAGATCACTGAGGGATCTTGAGATGTGAGTGTAGTTACTACTAATAAATTATGGTGCTTGTTACCCATTAATCTGTGACAGCCTGGGGTACCTTTAAAATACCTAAAAAAAAATGCATGGTCCTTACCTTGCCCTGACATTTCAGAGCCATGCTGGCCATGTCCAGACATGTCCAAACATGTCCAGATATTTCTCCATCGCGTTTCCTCGTGTGATTTTTCCTTCAAAGTTGTCAACTGTCAGCCCTCAGCTAACCCTACAGTCAGAAAGGGTAATTTTCCACGAAACATTTTGGCATAAAAAAATCCTGATTTTTTTTTTATAATGAGAGTGAGGGGGTGGACAAATAATCCAGGGAAGCTGAGCCACCTTTTCCCCCTGAGGTTCTTACTCAGCTCTAAATATTTAACCCATAATTAATAAATAAACAAACACATCCTCAAGGCTTGGCAGGGGAGAAGTGAGTGGTAGCCGTGTTGCTCAGGAGAGGGGCTGATGTTTGTGGGGCTGGGAGAAAAGCCCCAAAACTGTGTTTGAGTGTGAGGTTGGAGCCCCTTTTTCCTTCTTGGCTTCTACAAATCCACATTTGTGAGCCCTGTTCCTCAGTGTGATGTGTGACCCAAGGTGATGTGTAGCAGCTCCAGTTGCCAGCAGTTGAGGCACTTCCAGAAGAGCTTTCCCTAAAAAAAAACCTCTGGAACTCAGTTTAAAAATCTCTTAAAATTCATGTTTGCATTTTGTGAGTCAGGTAGTGAGAGAAGCCCCCAAGGTACCAGTCCCTCACTTGTCCTCGCTTCCACTGCGAGGCATGGACTTAAAAAAAATAATAATAATTTAAGAATTTTAAGAAATAAAAGCATAATAACATAACTTTACACGACCTCTGAACACTGAGGTCTTGGCATGGAAATTGGGGCAAGGGGTCTTCCTGCGTTTCAGGAGATGCATTAATTAACCGGGCTCATCAACAAGCTGAGCTCTCTCCACTCCGTTTCACAGGTCCTTGGCTTACAAAATTGTTATGAAAAATTTACCATCCAGCCAAGCCAAACAAACAACACCCCCAATATTATCTTACACGGGTGTCAAAAGAAATAACTTGCCGCGGGGGGGTGGGAGGGAGGAAAGCGGGTGAAGGAATTTTACGAGGCTGCGTCTGATCCTCCTCCTCCCCTCCCTCAGACAGTTAGAGAAATGTTTGTGTGATGAAAGGGGTAAGGGAGCAGAGGACAGCTGGTTAGGAATTAATGAAATGTTTGAGCATTATCATGCGATAATGGATTTTTCTGACTTTTTGCCAGTGTTCAGATCCAGTGTGAATCGCTCCGTGTGAAACAAGGGGATTCCTAGATTATCCCAACCTCACGAGGCTGCTGCTGCTTCTCCTCCAAAATCCTGTGACTGGGAAGACTGAAGCTGTGACTTTTAAAAGAAGGTAATTCTTCATCTAGATGGACAAAAGCCCACGGGGTTGTTTTGACTTGTTGTGAGACTTAATGATGTTTGACACAGATAACTCTTGGAGGTGTCTCCTCACGGGGAGTGGCCATGGGTTTGGGGTGCCTGAGGCTAAACTTGGAGCAAATCTCAGCACCCAGAAGCCCAGGTGAGTTCTGCCAGCCTGGACACTTGTAAACAGGACATGAAAAATGAGTCTCAACTTTTACACATTTGGCCTGTAACTTATCCCCGGGGCATCTCTCACAAAGAGTGAAATATCTGATGGGAAAGCAGTGCTCTGGGCTTGAAACTGCTGTTTATCCTTCTTCCCACCCTCCCCACATGTATGCTGTCATTAAGATGGAACTTTAATGGCTTGTGTGTAAAATGGCCCTTGTCCCTTGATGCCTGGTTTTTTAATTATTTTTTTATTTTTAAATTTTTAAATTTTTAAAAATTATTATTATTTTTTTTCCTTTTAATTTTTATTTCTTTTTTTCCCTAAAAACAGGGGAATGCTTCTGGTTCCTGCCTGTTAGAGGAGGATTGTGGACTTGCAGCAAACCATCCAACAATATTTTGCCTGGAAGCAGACAAGTCATGGACAGCAGGATACTGACACCCAGGCAGGCAGATAATTGAATTCTGAGAGCCAAATGGCTTCAGATAGGACAGGCAGGTAAAGTGACCCAGCCCTTTGCCCTGTCTTGTGCCCAAAGTTTACCCACATGGAACAATGTCACCCTGGAACAATGTCAACAGTCCTAAAAACAAACAGGGTGGTGCAGGTGTAGGGTCTCTTTGCCTTTCTCCTCAGTTACAACCTGGAGTACAAGCAGTAGCTGTAATTTCCCACCCCAACTCCATATGGAAAGTAAACAGTTCCTGGTGGAACAGTTGATGGAGCTGGTTGCAGTTATGTTGGCAAGATGCTGATGGAGGACACGAGATGTGTTTGCTGCTGCTGCCACTAGTGAGGTCTCATCAGATGTTCATGCCTGGAAGAATTAGACTTCCCTATCATTATTTTCCTGGTTTGCACAGCTGAAAAAGGGTATCAAGGGGTGCAAAAAAAAAAAAAAATCTTGCCTCTTGAATTTATGTGGTCTGTAATTATCTTCACAATAAAACTGTGAGACATTAAGCTCGAGTTTATAGCTGACAAGAGACGACTTTGAAGAAGAGTGGTTTTCAGTGTTCACTTAAGCACCAAGAGCAGTTCAAATGTTGCTAGATAGCACTTGAGAACTGTGGGGCTTGTTCAGTCACTTCTTCCCTTGCAATGGAGAGATGAAAACCTCTCTTTTTTTATATATTTACTATTTTTAATGCTATTTAATCTTTGTGTTCCTCTCTGCCTGGGCAATGAGCTGAGATTAGTCAGTTTTCCTTCCAAGCTGCCTCATATTAAACTATGACCATGATGTTTATGAGGTTTCTGCCTCTGCACCAGGATATTTGGTCTCTCTGTTCTTACTGAAAGCCAAACTGAAGTTCAAATACAAACTGCTTTGGGTTTGCAAAGAACCAAACCCCTGAAGTCTGAAGCACAGGAGGCCATTTCAGTTCGAGATGATTTCCAAAGTGACTTCATTCACATTGGCCTTACCCAGGTGGAAGCTGGCTGGTATTATGGCCAGTTTACACAGGTGAACAGAGAAAAAAAAAAGACCAGTTAGTTTCCTGGCTGCTGAGTGTTTATCCCTGCTTACACTGCAGCCTTTTAGCTGCAGCTGGATTCAAACTGCAGGTGTTATTGGGCACCTCTGTTCAGATAACCCAGGTGGGACCTGAAGCCTCTGTAGCCTTCCTGGAGGACACTCTTTGCTCTGCCAAGGCCTGTTACAACCACGTGTTGTGATTTATCTCACCTTGCTTCATCAGTCACATACCTAATTGGTGTTTACAATATTCTGGGTCCCAGCACAGGCAAAGTTTCATATTGTTTAGCACCGGGTCATGCAAACTGCATCTGCAAAACCCAGCAGCATAGTCTGTATTTTTTTGAAAATCCCAGGAAACAACACCTAAGCTACTGACATGTGCAGCTGTGACTCCACGAGCAGGCACAAAAATAAACACTGTTGTGCTGGCTGTATTCAGGGTTTTTTTTTTTTTACATTCCCCTGAAAACATGAGTAACACTCACCTGGGTGATGGCAAAGCGGGCTGGATTGGCACTGGTTGGCAACGGGATGGAAAATTAGTATGTAAAGAACCCAGTGATTAAGATAATAAAAACAATGTTGAGTCTTAGGTGAAGCCAAGTTTTATAGCCCTCGAGCTTTTAATTGTGAAATTGTTGGCTCTTGTTTTGTTTCTGAAATAGAAGTCTATTTAAATGACTTAAGCAACCCAAGTTTCAAGAATAACTCCGAGCAGACTCTCGTTGTAGTTGTGACTGAGAAACTGAAGTGGGTAAATACTTTTTTATTCTAATTGCTTGAATTTCCAGCCCCATGACCAAGCAACTGCAGGCCCCAAAGTGTTTCATAGGAAAGTAATTTTAAACTTTGAGGGAAAAAAAAAAAAAAGCATTTCCAAAGTCTGAAGCTGGTTGGAGTGGAAATGAAAATCCCCAGTAAAATAATGAGAAATTTTTTCTTAGGGTTCTTTTAATTGCCTCTCTTTGTAAAAGCTGAATGAAAACTGATGAATTCACAGATTTTGGAATTAACAATTCTTCCCTTTTCCTAGTACTGAATATCACCCCAGTCATCAGGTTTCATGCAGTGTTTCACTTGAGGAACCCCCTCTACCTGAAGCTGTGTGAACACTCACATTGCTGTTTTTGGGATTCAGTTTCACTTTTCAGGGAAAATGATTTAAAAGCTAGTTTCCCCGTAGAGAAAAACCTTTTCCTTTCTTTTTCATCTCCTGGCTGGATATGCTCTGGAAGAGTCAGTTCCTTCTAGCTGATTTGGTGGGAAACTACATAAAACCCCAAAAGCAATAGTTTTCTGCTGGATAAACCACACACGTTGCCCCACGTGGTGGCCCTCAGGAGGTTGGCACATGGTGGTCAGGCCCTTTCACATAATATTGTCCCTCCTAGGGTAAATCACCCTCCAGTTCCCAATTCTGACCCCTATAAAAACTGCTGAACTTCCCAGTTCCTTCTCAAGCAATTTCAGCATCTTTCCTCAAACACTTTCCAGAGCTGGAGGGGGACCTGGAGGTGACACTGCTTTTTTGCAGAGCTGTGTGTGTGAGCACTGTGACAGCAGCAAAGGAACCAGGAATGTCATGGGGATGAGCTTTCCTGCTGCTCTTCTGACTTGGGGAATCCTCTCAGTTCTGCAGCTTCTTTCCTGATTCAGATTGGGAGCCTGGTGACTAAGCCCCTATCTTAAGGACCTCAGAGACCCAGGGCTGCTCCAGTAGGACTAAATATTTTGTATTCCTGATTATTTTCTCCCCTGTTATCAGTGAATAAGATGCAGCAGGGAATATTTTCTGCATGTGTCAGGGTAGGAATAAAGATTCTTTCTCCTTGATTGGGACTCAGCCCATCTTTCTGGACTGGCATTGCACTTAATGCCAGAGGGATGCAGAGGGATGCAGAGGTGCAGAGGGATGCTCTCCATGAGGATGTCTTAGTGCACACTTGGGCCAGAGAGCAGAAAGATGAAAGGAGCTCAGAAAGGGGCTGCTTGAATGGAGATTGTTTACAGCCAGGAGTGCAGATGAGGTTATGGCTTAAGATGAAGTAGTTAATAAAACTGAGAGGAGAGAAAGTTCCTAGCAATGAGGTTATTGAGGAGGTTTAACAAGCTCCCCAGGGAAGCTCTGCTGCTGTGGATAATTTTGCAGAGAGACCAGGAGAAATGTTTTTGAGGAGTCTGGAATTTTCCTGTCAAGTAATCAGTTGAATTTCTGCTGTAAAAAAGCCCTCCCCAGATCCAATTAAACAAGAACTGGCCTGAATGGATTGGTCTAAAATTGAAGAAAATATTTTTTTTCCAGCTGGCAAAAGTTTCATGTATTTTCCTTGCTTTTTTTTTTTTTTTCTCTCCTGTTAGTGGCTTTGGTCAGACCAGAAGCATATGCTGCAGAATCTGCCAGAAAAAATGTTTTAACAATTGGTATTTTCTTCAGTGCCTTTCAAAAATTGCCAGTCAGAGCCCTGGGAGATGGAAATCCTCTCTTCAACAACACAACAGGTACAGGGAAAAGAGCAGCCACCTCCCATTTTTTCTCATCATCTGTCAGACCTGAACTGGAAACCTGTCTGAGACACCCAACCAGCCCTTGGTGTTGCCTTCAGGGTTTGGTTTTTGACCTCGGATGAGCAACACTGTTTTCCATGACCTTTTTGTGTGGCTTGGTGAAGAAGAGGTTGGAGCCTGGCTGGAGAAGTTGAGAGGTATATTTGAGGACTAGAGGGCATTGAACTGAGCTGAAATTTATTTTGTTTTCTCTGTCCTGGAAATCACCTGTCAGGTGGTCTGGCCCTTTCAAATGGATCTTCAGTCACCCTGCTGTAGAAGCTCTTCCTCTTCTGAGAGGGGTGGGTATGTTCTATAGGGGATGTCAGCTTCATGCCATCCCTTCTGGCTTGGTTTGAACACTTCCCAGAAATGAAAGATGCTGCTGTGCTGTTCCTCTTTTGCTCTGTTCCCCCTTCCCTGCTCTGGTTACTGCTGAGTATTCCTTCAAACCATTTCTACACACAGCTCTGTGCATTGCTGTTAACTGCAAACTTCAGCCTGTTTTTTTCCTGGGGTTTGAGCAGACACAAACTCTCTCTACCATATGGATTTTTATCAAATACTACAAAATCCATATTCCAAGCAAGCCACTTGTGAATTTTCTCCTCTGAGCAGCACTTCTTTTAACAAACTCACAGCGTTTCATCCCCTCTGTGATTTTAATCCCCCCCTGGAATGCAGCTGAAGCCAAGATATTGAGAAGCTGTCAGGAAAGGAGGCATAGTGTAGGATCAGCATCATGTCCTTAGAAAACAGGCATAAAACTTAAAGGCAGGGACAAGCCCTTAAACTGGAGTCCCCACTATTTCCAGGGTTTAGAGGCAGAGGCTGCATGGTGGCTCTCAGTCTGTGGAGGTTGGCAGGTGGTGGTCAGGCCCTTTCATGTAATATTGTCCTCCTAGGGTAAATCACCCTCCAGTTCCCAATTCTGACCCCTATGAAAACTTCTGCACTTCCCAGTTCCTTCTCAAGCAATTTCAGCATCTTTCCTCAAATATTTCCCCGGGCTGGAGGGGGACCTGGAGGTGGCTCTGCTTCAGTCACCCTGCTGTAGAAGCTCTTCCTCTTCTGAGAGGGCTGGGTGTGTTCTATAGGGGATGTCAGCTTTAAAATTCAAAGGCAGGGACAAGCCCTTAGACTGGAGTCCCCACTATTTCCAGGGCTTAGAGGCAGAGGCTGCATTTGCACATCTGATGCTGTGTTTTACCCCAGCCCTCTGAGCTCCTTCTGAATTCTGTGCTGGAAGCTAAACCCTCTGGAAAACTTACAGCTGTTCAGACCTTTGCTTTCCATCTGTATGTGACAAAGAAATATACAGCTGGTTGCAGGAGACCTTTGGAAACTGTGCTGCTAATGACAGGAAGAAAGTGAGGTTGTTCAGCTGATCCATGGCCATCCCCAACTTGCCCCACAAGACATTATTTGAACTGCAAAAAGCTTCAAAAAGATTTCAATGTAGCTTTCCCCCCCCCGTCTCACTGGTTCTTGGCATGATTTACCTTCTCATAGATCAGGAATAGTGAGCAGCTGCAGAAATTCCTATTATTTTCAGAGTACAAGCTAAGTTTCTCTGTGTGTGTTGCATTCACTGACTTTACTTTCTCTCCAATGACCTACGAGTATCTCTTGTCTGATGGAATTGAGTGTTGTTTGCTTGTTCACAGCTTCCTTTCCTTCCGTTATCCTGCAAAGAAAGTTTGCTTAAGTGGCTTTTGTGAACTCTTTCAAGATCCCCAGAAGGATGATACAGGAAACAGAGAGTTTCCTTTCTATACAAACTTCTAGGGTGTTCCCATAATAGCCTGAAATTTATCTGCACTCAACAGCCTGCAATTGGACCAAAAATTAATGAACTGTCAAGGCATCAGGCAAAGCATAATTAGCATATCAGAGAGAGGAGAGCTTGAAATATAAAAGAATCCTCCACTTATGCAGCACCTTTCATCTCGTGTTGCCACACTCTTTCCTTTCTATCCCTGTGTTTCCAGTTACTTTACAAGCTGGCCACACTTTCCCCATTCAGCCTGAAATTTTCCATAATTGCTCCCTGCCTCAAGTTGAACACAACTTTCAGAAAGGAACGAAAGAAGAAAAGTGACACAAGGAAAAACCAAAACCAGAACTCTTCTAAAAAAGGTGTTTTGCTGAGATTAAAACTAAAGGATTAGTTTTATGAGTGTTGAAGCTTTCTCCCTCTTTATTTTCAAGAGCAGTTTTGCACCACAGGAGGCTGGGATGGGAACGAGCCACTTGGCACAGAGCTGGGGATCCGAGCCTGTTGCCGCCTCTGTGAAAATGCATCTGGATTTGTCCAAATAAAAAACCCCAGACAAACCTCCAAGTGAACGAATTAGAAGCAGGCTTGCACCTTGGTTTTTATGCCTTCTGCCTGCAGTGCCTGCAGTTTCTGTAGCCCCTGTAAGGGGAACATCTGGAGAGGGCACCGACAAAATGGATTCTCGTCTTTCCCCATTTCACCCTGGGTGACCTGGCACAGTGGGTGAGATCTGGGAGGATTGTAGTACTGGGAGGGAAGGCAGGGCCCGTGTTGAAAGCTGACAAGGTAGAAATGTGAGTCATTAAAAGGCAAAGACCAAGCTGTAAAGAAACAATTACTTAAGTTCTTTTTTTAAAAAAAAATATAAAAAAAAAAATCAGATCTGGAAGGCACGTTCGCCTGGTGGTTGACACTCCCTACACAAGCTCCCGTGTTATTCCAGAAGTCTCCCATGAGATAAATAAACCTTGCCAGGAATAATTGCAGCTCTAGAATGGTATAATTGCTCGACTAAATACAGGCTGAGAACAGATAGGGAACCTGTGCTTTTCTTTTCCTGCCCACTTCCTTCATTTCAGGGCTGTGCAGTGCCCGGCAGCGCTGTGGCTTGTGTTGGCCAGAGCAGTCAGGACACCAGGAAAAAGAAAAAAAAGCAGCTTCTTAGCAACAGCTTCACAGCATCTGTTGTTTTTAACTCCATTCATAAAAGCAGTTAGCTGGGCTGGAGTGAGGCAGGACGGGATGCTCACCACTTGAGTCTGTGAGGGAGCAGAAAGCTCTTGAATTGCTGGGAGCAGAAAAGCTCTTGAATTGCTTGAAGCCGAGCAGCCAGCAGATTTTCCTCCCCTCCCAGCACTAATCCAGCAATAAAGAAAATGGCTTGGAGCCACTTCAGACTCCAGTGCTCCCATTAGGATTCTCCAATTACAGAGATCAAAGGAGTACAAAGGGCAGCGAAGCAAGGGGAAGGAGGAGATTCAAGCAACAGCTTCACCTCCACTTCTTGGAGGGGTTTGATCTGTGTCCATGGAATGGTTTGGGTTGGAAGGGTCCTTAAAGATCATCTAATTCCAACTCCAACCCCTCTGCATGGGCAGGGACACCTCCCACCAGACCAGGTTGTTCCAAGCCCCATCCAACCTGGCCTTGAACACTTCCAGGGATGGAGCATCCACAGCTTCACCTCTGCCAGTGTCTCACCACCCTCATAGTGAAGAATTCCTCCCTAATGCCTAACCTAAATCTCTCCTCTTTCAGTTTTAAACCATTTCCCCTTCTCCTTTTTGCTAGACACCTGTGTAAAAAACCTTACCCCAGCTTCCTCAAGCAGCAGAGACCAAATCTGGGAGCAGATGCCATGGCTTGGAGGGTTTGGCAGCACATCCCAGGAGTTGGGGCATTGTGCCAGGCAGCATTAGCAGCAGGGCTGTGGTGCTTTTATTTTCGTGGTAATTAACAGCTAACCAAAAATCAGATACTTTATCCACTGCAGCCTGGCATGGCAAGGCCATATGCAGAACAACCAACCCATATTTGTGTGGCCACAGGCAGGAGCTGATGTGAAAATTGTTTGGGTAATAGCAATTAGCAGAGCAATAGTTTTATATTAGTTTTCTAAACTGGCTTGGGGAAATGAATCCTTTTTAAATTAAGAAACATTACTTGTCACTTTTAAAACCAGAAGCCTTGTGTTTACTGGGAAAGGGCTGTGTTTAGTGATGAGAGCCTACATTTTATTTTTTTTTTTTATTCCTCCTAGCCAAAAATTTTAACCAGCACTATTTAAAATAGTCTGGGGGAAAAATAAAGAGGTTCTGGTATAAAACCTCATGATGCAGAGTGAGAAACTGAGGGGGATGGTTGAACTGGGACTTAACACACTGGAAATCTTTGGAAACAGGAGCATGGTAGAGCTGTGGTGTGTTTGCCTTGCAGGAGAGAAGGGATTTAACCAGTCCCAAGATAAACCTGCAGCAGGAGAAGATGCCAGGGCCGAGCAGGCAATGCAATCTGTTAGGAAAACCACTACAAGGATTATTTGCTGGAGATAGAAACTAGGGATGTTCCCACTGGAAGTAAGGATCAGAGGTTAATTAATTATAGGAACATCTTCCTGAGGAAGCCATCCTAAGAATTCCTATATGGGAGCTCAGGGTTTTCTGCTGGTTACAGAGGGTGCCAAGGCTCCTGCCTCAGGGTTGTGAAAACCTCCTGGGTGCCTTCTGGAGGACTGTGCCCAACTTTGGTGTTTCTCAGTGAAAGAGCCACCTCGAGTCTCTAGGGGAAAAAAAAAAAAAAACCAAAGCAAAAAAAGGACAACTTTATGCCCTTCCACTGCTCTGTTTTCATTTACAGCCAAGTTTAGCCAAACTTTGTATGTCTGTTGGAAACTTTTATTTCCTCCCTACTGGTCTGTTTCTGTGCTGGGGTGGGTGTTCCTTTATTTTTTCTTTTCCTTTTTCTTTTTCTTTTTTCTTTTCTTTTTCTGTTTCCCTTTTTCTATTTCTATTTGCTTTTTTCTTTTTCTATTTCCCTTTTTCTTTTTCTTTTTCCTTTTCCTTTTCTTTTTCTTTTCCTCTTCCTCTTTCTTTTTCTCTTTCTTTTTCCTTTTCCTTTTCTTTTTCTTTTTCTTTTTTTTCTGTTTCGTTTTTCTTTTTCTTTTCCTTCTTCCCTTTCTATTTCTATTTCTATTTCTATTTCTATTTCTATTTCTATTTCTATTATTTCCCTTTTTCTTTTTCTATTTCTATTTCCCTTTTTCTATTTCCCTTTTTTTTTTTTCTATTTCTATTTCCTCTTTTCTATTTCTATTTCCCTTTTTCTTTTCTTTTTATTTTTATTTCCACTTCTCATCCTCCAGTTGTCTCCCAGTCCTGATGATCCATACCCTCATCTCTCCAGACACAGCAGGGCTCTCTCTCCAGCTGAGCACAGCCTGGATGCAAACAAGTCCATGGGAGGTCTTGGAGCCTTCCTCATGTCCAGGGGAGAAGCCAGGAGACTCTTCCAGACCTTCCCTTGGCTTAGCCTGCAACTAGTGGCTGTGGAAAATTCATGGATGGGCCAAATTCCCAGGAATTCCCTGGTAAGGTCAGGATTCTGAGGCCGTAAGGGCACAGCCTTTCCCTGCTCACTGCCAGTGCTCCTGCCAACTTTGCTCACCCTCCTCTTCAGATGTCACCAGATGGCTGTCACATGAGCTCAGCGTGGGTGGGGGGAATGCCCTGGCTGCTCTGAGCTGGGTGCCCTTGGCTGACCAGCCTGTTTTCCTGCACACTGCATCCATGAGAACAGCCTGAGGATCACTGGAGGTGTCACTGAATCCTGCTCTTTGGCTTCTGGCTGAACTCTCCCTGCCCCTTGCTAGGATGAGCCAAGGGGTTTGTTTCAACCATCCTTGAGGATAATGTTGTCCCTGGAGTGATGTGCAGGATGCTGCTTCTCCTCTCAGGGTACCACTGGTTCAGCATCTGCTTGGTGGTCAGCCCAAGCTGAACAGAGACAATTTGGAGGCAAAGAAAATAAATTTGCCCAGGCAGAGAAGTCAGAGCTGGTTCCTTTTGGACACAGAGGGCCTGGGTTTGGTGTACATTGAGCCCTGTCCCTGGGCAGTTTAATCCTGCCAGCCAGAAACCTGGATGCCTTTGCACTTCCATATGCAACTGTTTGATAACCATGTTGCCATGGCTACGTTTGGATCTTGCAATAAATGTGTGATTTCACACATTTACATCAAAATAAACTCCAGGACACAAAGCTGCATAACAAAGCAAGCTGATCTCTCTCTGTAAGCACTTTCCATTTTTGACACTACATTACTGTACTCATTTGGTTTGGGTTTTTTTTTGTTTGTTTGGTTGGTTGGTTGGTTTGGTTTGGTTTGGTTTTGGTTTTGGTTTGGGGTTTTTTTGTTGTTTTTTAAGAGGGTGAGGGCTGCAGTGCAGATCTGGAAGCCTGGAGGTAAAGTTCTTGAGGTCTTCTCTACACTGCAGCTTCCCTAATGGAAGCTTCTGCATCAGTTACCCCACTGAGCTCTAAGCAGCCATTTCAGTGCTGGTTCAGTAGCCACTTCTGCTGCCTGCCTGCCCAGGAGCTGCAGAGTACTGAGATCTTTTGCAATTAAGAAAAAAGCCAAAGTTGAATGCAAGGTTCTGGTGTGCCCAAAATGCAGGGAGAAGGATTGAGAAGGGGAGTGAGGTTCTGTTCTAAGCATCTGATCTAACCCTCCCAGTTTTGTCCCTTTGTCCTCTCTTCACCCCAGTTCTCCCACAAAGAATCACAGAATAGTTTGGATTGGAAGGGACCTTAAAGATCATAGAATCATAGAATCGGCTGGGTTGGAAGGGACCTCAGAGATCATCAAGTCCAACCCTTGATCCACTACTGCTGCAGTTCCCAGCCCATGGCACTGAGTGCCACATCCAGTCTCTTTTGAAATATCTCCAGACACAGAGAATCCACTACTTCCCTGGGCAGCCCATTCCAATGGCTGATCACCCTCTCCAGAAATAAATTCTTTCTAATATCCAACCTAAACCTCCCCTGGCACAACTTGAGACCCTGCCCTCTTGTCTTGCTGAGAGTTGCCTGGGAAAAGAGCCCAACCCTCCCCTGGCTCCAACCTCCTTTCAGGGAGTTGTAGAGAGTGATGAGGTCTCCCCTGAGCCTCCTCTTCTCCAGCCTGAACACCCCCAGCTCCCTCAGCCCTTCCTCACAGGACTTGTGCTGGATCCCTTCACAGCCTCCTTGCTCTTCTCTGGACCTGCTCCAGGACCTCAATCTCCTTCCTGAACTGAGGGGCCCAGAACTGGACACAGGACTCAAGCTGTGGCCTCACCAGGGTTGAGTACAGGGGCAGAATCCCTTCCCTGGACCTGCTGGCCACACTGTTCCTGATCCAGGCCAGGATGCCATTGGCCTTCTTGGCCACCTGGGCACACTGCTGGCTCATGTTCAGCTTCCTGTCAATCTAAACTCCCAGGTCCCTTTCTGTCTGGCTGCTCTCCAACCACTATTATCCAGTTTCACCCCCCCCTGCCATGGGCAGGGACACCTCCCACCAGACCAGGTTGCTCCAAGCCCCATCCAACCTGGCCTTGAACACTTCCAGGGATGGGGCATCCACAGCTTTTCTGGGAAACCTGTCCCAGTGTCTCTCCATCCACACAGGAAGTAATTTTTTCTGAATATCATATAAATTTCCCCTCTTTCAGCTTGAAACAATTCCTACTTGTCCTATCACTCCATGCCCTTGTAAAAAGTCCTCTCCATTTTTTTTTCTGTTGTCCCTTTAGGTACTGGAAGGTGCTCCAAGGTCTCCCTGGACCCTTCTTCAGGCTGAACAACCCCAGCTCTCTCATGTCTCCAGAGGAGAAGTGCTCCAGCTCTAACTCCTCATCTCCTCTGTTCCATCCTTTTCCATCAGAATTCCTCCTTATCTCACCAGCCACCTTGTCCCAGTCTCCTTGCCCTGCTTGCCCACAGCCTCCCAGTCCATTTCTCTCTCAAGAGACTTCTCCCATGTATTCTCCCTGTCCCAACAGACACCCACTCCTCATCCCAAAGGCACCTCTATCCTTGCTCCATGCCTCCTATGGTCCTTAGAAGAGGCAATGGAGAGGTGAAGGGTTATTTACAGAGGAACAGGCAGCAGAGAAGAGGCTGTACCTGGGTACCACTCCACCCAGCAGCATCCAAATGCAGTGGTGGATGGCAGAGATGCACCCAGATCTGAAGAGAAATTTGCATCCTGACTCTGTCCCTACTGATTTATACAGATTTTTCAGGAACTTGAAACTTGGACAGCTCTGCCTCTGGTTGGTTGTTTCTTTTTTTTTTTTCCTATAGCAACAGCAGCTGGAACAGTGTCAGCACCAAGGCAGAGCTGCAGCTGGGCAGAGAGGTGCTTGGAGAGTCCTCAGTGCTTACAGAATATGGGGAAAGCCAAAGTTTCACCTCACTCTGTGAATTCACACTTGTGTAGAGAGGAAATTTGACTGAGGGAAGTGGCCAGTCTGTGCAAGGAAATGGAAAAATAATAATAATAAAAAAAAATCAGAAGAGCTTAGGGCCTTGGTCTGTTTTTTTTTTTCAGTTTATACAATTGGAAAAGTTAAGTAAGCCTAATTATTGAGGTTATTGGTTTTCATGAGTCACTACCTTGCTATTATTATTCCTGGTTTCTGTTGCTATAGGATGAGAGGATGCAGCTGGGCTAAGCTGTGCTACTCCACAAACTTTTGCAATTCCAGGATTGAGACACAGGAAAATGGGTGGGCTCAGCCAGCCAGGGGACCACAGGGAAGGAGAGGGATGTTTGGCACTGTGTTGGGTGGCAACCTGGGCATTGTGTTGGTGACAGAGATGGGTTTCTACCTGGGACCTGGGGAGGATCTCACGGGGTTGATGTGTGGGTGTTGCTGAAGAACCCTTCCAAAGACACGTGGTAGGAGGTAGAAAGGGGTTGGCCACAGAGGTTGCCCTTGTGGGGTTGTTGTTGGGGGAAATCAGTGTATCTGGAGAAATCACAGGGTTATGAGAGTGAATACATGAGTTTGATGTTATAGGAAGGGGGGAGCCAGTTGAGGGGTGCAGACTGGGAAGCCAGACAGAAGAGAGAGGTCAGGAGGAAAATCTCCCTGGTAGTACCTGCATGGGGAAGAGTGAAGCATGGTGAGGGCCCATGGAAGTTGCTTCAGCAGCAGAGGGAGGGAGACAGATCCAGGAAATTTACCTGCAGGGCTGGAGTGGCTGGGCTTGAAAAAATTCACAAGGTTTAACTGCAACCCAAATGCATGGACCTGGAAAATGAGGTTTGAGATGGCATCCAGGATGGCTGATAACACATCAGTGATACCCAGTGTGGTGTTAGAAGATTTAGGGAGAAGGTTTGGGTAGAAAGGGATACAAACCCCTCTGTTTTATGCAGGCTGAGCTTTGGATAAGGATTAGACACCCATGGGATGTGCTGTGACCTGGGATGATTATTCTGAACTGGCCTTTCCTTACCAAGCCTGCAGGATGACTTGGGATCAGTCAGTCAGTGTGTGTGTTAGCATGTGTTAACATGTATATTAACATGTTTTAACATGTTTTATGCAGGCTGAGCTTTGGATAAGGATTAGACACCCATGGGATGTGCTGTGACCTGGGATGACTATTTTGAACTGGCCTTTCCTTACCAAGCCTTGCAGGATGACTTGGGATCTCACTGGAGGAGCCTATGTGTCAGTGTGTGTGTTAGCATGTGTTAACACGTATATTAGCATGGGTTAACATGTTAGCATGTCTTAACATGTATATTAATATGTGTTAACATGTATGTTAGCACATGGACTGGTTCCAACCTGCTCTTTGGATCAGGCAGCACCAGGAGCCCAGAGGGTGGAGGCAGGAATGTGCTACCCCAGAATGTTTCATCGATTGGTTTCAATTGCTCAGTTGTGTAGAAACAAAACAAAGGAAGCTCCTGGTCTCTCAGATGTTGCAGAGGGTGTCAGGTTTGCTAGCAGCAAGTTCATCTTTTTCAGCTGATCCTGCACTTTCAGTTCTCTCTCCAGGCTGGCAAAGAAAAGTCTTTTTTGAGATGGAGAGCCGGCCTCAGAAACAAGAGGGAAGGTCTGCCAGCAGAATGGACTATCAGAGTTTCTTTCTTCACAAGGACATCTACTAAAAATGCCATGGAAGGAAGCACAGAGGTGACACGAAGGGGCTTTGGTCTTGTTTAGCCTGGAGAAGAAGGGGGGATCTTATAAATGTTTATAAATACTTAAAGGGTGGGTGTCAGGAGAATGGGGCCTGTCCAGTGACGAGACAAGAAGTAACAGGGACAGACATGAACATGGGAAGTTCCATCTAAAAATGAGGAGGAATTTCTTTACTTTGAGGTTTGGCAGAACACTGAACCAGACTGCTCAGGGAGGAGATGGAGTCTCCATGTCTGGAGACATCCAAAGCCTACCTGGATGCCATCTTGTGCAGCCTAGGTGAATCTGCTCTGGTAGGGGGCTTGGACTGATGATCTCCAGAGGCCCCTTCTAACCCCTGATATTCTGGGATTCTGTGAAAATCCACTTTGTGAGTGTGAAAGTCATCCTCAGGCCAGTGTGTTTTCTCCAATCCAGTTCCTCCCTGTTAGCCTGACAAGAAACGTGGAATGGGTTTGTCATCCTCCTGTCTGCCAGCCCATCTACCTTCCTGCCCAAAGCCTGGGAGCATGAAGAAACCCTCACCTTTCTCTCTATGGCATGGGTGAAGTGTGCTTCTCCTATTCACAGATATCAAAATCTGGTCTTTCCTCCTCAATTATCCGTTTTCCAAGACTTCCCAGAGCTTGAATGCTGGACTCCACCTCCAGAAGGAGGTTACTGGGGGCTTGCCTTGGCCACGATTGACCTTCCTTCTTTTTGGCATTTCTCCTTCTAGAATATCAAGGAAACGAAGGGAGGGGAGGGTGAGCTAGAGGTAAACCCTGTTCTCAGATCTCCCTTCAGCCAGAGAAGAACGAGCTATGTGCCTTAATGAACCCCAAAGGCTCCATGACGTGGGGCAGATCACATCCAAGAAGGATGTGGTGGCCTCTTCCCAAGTGTCTGAGCTGCCACACGCTCCGGCCGTGCTCCAGCAGGCAGCACAACCCAGGGATCCAGGGACAAGAGGCAGGGATGCTGCCAAGGCACTGAGCTCCCCTCTGGGCAACTGAAAGATGGCAAAAACACAGGTCATGAATGCTGTCTGGAGCAGATGACCTGGATGTGTCTGCCCAGACTTCACACAAAGAGGCAACGTGGTCCCAGATCCGTCACTCAGAGGGTGTTGGGCCAGAGGCTGAGGAGGATACTTCACAAAGTGTGGAGAGCCACAGCTCTTACCCGGTCACAGAAGGGTTCTCTGTTCTCCTTGGGAGCCAGTGCAGCTCTGTGAACCCTTCTGCACAATAGACTTGTCAGAATGGATGCCAAGAGCATCCAGCCTCTCCCTGTTCCTGCCAGAGCTTCCTTACGCAGCTCACCAAGAGGGAAATTCAGACTCTTGGGATGTCCAGACAAGAACTGCAGATTGGTAGTTGTCAATGGTTTGGGTTTTTTTTTGTTTTGTTTGGGGTTTTTTTTTTGTGTGTTGGGGCTTTTTTTGCTGCTGCAGCCACTTAATCTTTGGACTTAAACCCTCATGCAACATCGCTGCTGTGGTGGTCGTCAGTCACTAAAGCAAAGTTAAGCTGTGTTTTTCTTGGTACATTTACCATTTTTGGCTTGTGTGTGTGAGAATCTTTATCTGAAATTCCCCCTCCTCCCTACCCAAGCACAGTGACTCCTCTGGTGGTGATAAGTGGCCCCTGGACTACAAACTGAGAAGACCCTGGCTCAGCCTTTCCCTCTCCTAAGTGCTCGATGCTCATGACCACAGCAGCCAAACCTTGGAGTCCCAGCTCATGACACAGTTGTGATCCCAGCATTGCTCCTGTGCTGGACAATTAATTGGGAATGCTGTCAAGTGCCCTGAAATAGGTCTGACAGGACAAACCAGAGGGGTGGGCCCAGGTGAATCTCAGGAGGTTCAATAAGAGCAAACACAGGGTCCTGCACCTGGGTCAGAACAATCCTCACTCTCAGTACAGGGTGGGGGATGAGGTTTAAGATGAGGTTTTTCCTGGAGAAAAGGACTTGGAGGTGCTGGTGGATGAAAATCTGGACATGGGCCAACAGTACACACAGCCCAGAAAGCCAATCACATCCTGGGCTGCATCAAAAGAAGTGTGGCCAGGAGATCCAGAGAGGTGATTCTGTCACTTTGCTCTGGTGAGACCTCACCTGGAGCCCTGCATCCAGCTCTGGAGTCCCCAGCACAGGAAGGACATGGAGCTGATGGAGAAGGGCCAGAGGAGGGCTGAGAAAATGATCAGGGGACTGGAAAACCTCTGCCACAAAACCAGGCTGAGGGAGCTGGGATTGTTCAGCCTGGAGAAGAGAAGGCTTTGGGGAGACCTAATAGTGACCTTCCAGTATCTGAAGGGAGAATACAGGAAGGATGGAGAGGGATTGGTTGCAAGGGCCTGGAGTGACAGGATGAGGGGCAATGGTTTTAAACTAGAGAAGAGTAGATTTAGATTGGATGTTAGGAAAATGTTCTTTACCATGAGGGTAGTGGAAAAATGGAAGGAGATGCCCAGGGTGGTGGTTGAGGCCTCATCCCTGGAGATATTCAAGGTGAGGCTTGAGGAGGCTCTGAGCAACCTGATCCAGCTTAGGGTGTTCCTGCTTACTGCTGGACTGGGTGGCCTTTAGAAGTCCCTTCCAACCCAAATTATTCTCTGATTCTATGATTTTGGAAGTACTGGGGACCCATCAGGTTGCTCAGTCTGCCTCCAGCACTGCACAGGGACAAGGCTCCATCCACCTTTGCATGGCTGTGGGATTTGCTTCTTCTCTCCCTTGTAAAACTGGGTGATAAAACACCTTTGCCACTTCAGAGCATTACTTAGGGTATCACATTACAACCAAAAGAAAACACTCCATTTCTACTACATTTTGCTTGTTTGTTTTTTTCCTCTCTTCGGGGCTCAGGCTTTATATTCCCCAGTCCTTCTCTGGCAGGTTGAAATTAATGGATTTTTCAGGGGCATTCAGTTTGACCAAGCAAGAGCTGGGACGTGAGTTTTTTACTGAATGAGACAACATGGGGAATTTTTGTTAGATTGCCTGGAATAAATACAAATTTTCCACTGCTCTTCAAACCAGGCCAGTGAACAGGGCACCAAAGGACAGAGTTATGGCAGGGACTTTTGCTTCCATGTCCCTCCTGCATGCAGAAATGAGGGACCTGGTGAGATTGCAAGGAGGGACCAAAGAGGGGTGTCTGCCCTGGGGCAGAGCTGCTCCCCTAGAAACATCCCTGCAGCTCTCCCACAAGAGAAGGGAGAGACTCCAGCCATTTCATTCTCTGAATTAGGAACAAAGAGCACATATCCATCACTCAGCACTAACCAAGAAGTACAAGTAAGGTATCTGGTGATGCATCTTGTCTGCCTTAAGGTGCTGTTGTGCATTTGGGTCAAATAAGGGCTTGAAAACTCTATTTTCACAGCAGCTCAGACTCCAGGTCAGAGTTAGCACAGGGTATTTTGGGCCAGAAACATGTGGGATGTCAGCTATGCCCATGACATTACACACACTATCAATTTTCCCCCTGCACTGCTTTTTTACCACCCAAAATTTTGCTGATTTAGCAAAATATCACAGACCAGCAGCTTGTGCCAGTGCTGGGGGATCAATGCCATTTCTCCAATGCATCCCACTGCATGGAAACTGGGAAGAGACAACTGGAAACACACACGAGAGGCACACTCTGGATGTCTGTCCAGAAGAGCATCTCAGCCAAAATCAGTTTGCAAGTGGTGCTGAGTCCCTCCATGGTGGGAAGGGATGCTATCTGGGTTTCTGATCCCTGCTGGGCAAGCAGTGACCCTGCTGACGAAAGGATTGCTGGAGATCCAGGTTATGAATCAGCATTAGGTGCTGGAGGAAAGAAATCCCATGGATGCTCAGTTGTCAACTGGAGCCTCCTTCCAACCCTGCACAAAACAAACCATCAACTTGACAAACTCTCAAGGAGCTGTGGAGGGAAGGCTGTCACTTTGTCACTTTAGGGGAAAGCAACCAGAGGATGTCCTGCAAGCCAGAGGTCTGGGAGCCTTTCTTCATGCACCATTCTTGCCCTCCTGCCACCAGATCTCCAGTCTCTGACAACAGCAGTGTTGTTCTACACTTGGTTCCTGTACTCCTCAAGACCAGACACATCAGCTTGACTGCCACCACAGCCTGGAGCAGGCAGCCCCTGTGGTTTCACAGGGTGAGGTTTCAGAGGCATCTTTGATATGGTTGATATGGTACAGAAGGCCCCTTGTCCTCAACAGCACTGAGCAAAAGAACACTGACTACAGATTTGGTGCAAAAACCAGTGAAGGGAAATGAAGTAAAACCCCTGGCAGCCTTCTACTTATGTAGAAGGAACACCCTTGGCCCCCTCCTCTCCCTGGGAATGTCCCAGCACACACCAAATGCCATGTGTCCCTTTGATCCTCGGTCACCTTCTCTCCAGAAGGATCATTTGGTTGTGTTCACCCCTGAAGGAGCCACTGGGCAGACAGAACTGAGTAAAGTTCTGCAGGAGGAAGGTTGTCTTTTAGGTTCATGTATGATTTTTTGGCTTTTTTAAGAAAAAACATCATTTGCAGCCACTGCTCTGTTCCCTCCTGAAGAGGAGCCAAAGCAGTTTGCAATGCAAAGTGTGATGGGGATGTAGGGAATGAGCAAATGTCCCTTTTCTCAAAAATCTCTTATTTATGGCTTTGTGTGCTTGCTGGCACAAGACACCACTGTGTTAGCAGCCCTGCTGTCACATTGCCTCAGGTGTCTGTGTTCCTACCAACCCTTGACCCCTCCTTTCCCTGGGAATGTCCCAGCACACACCAAATGCCATGTGTCCCTTTGATCCTTGGTCACCTCCTCTCCAGAAGGATCGTTTGGTTATGGTCAGTCCTGAAGGAGCCACTGGGCACCTAGAACTGAGTAAAGTTCTGCAGGAGGAAGGTTGTCCTTTAGGTTCATGTAAGATTGCTTTTTTTTTAAAATAAACCCCATCATTTGCAGCCACTGCTCTGTTCCCTCCTGAAGAGGAGCCAAAGCAGTTTGCAACGCAAAGTGTGATGGAGATGTGGGAAATGAGCAAATGTCCCTTTTCTCAAAAATCTCTCCTTTATGGCTTTGTGTGCTTGCTGGCACAAGACACCACGGTGTTAGCAGCCCTGCTGTCACATTGCCTCAGGTGTCTGTGTTCCTACCAACCCTTGACCCCTCCTTTCCCTGGGAATGTCCCAGCACACACCAAATGTCATGTGTCCCTTTGATCCTTGGTCACCTCCTCTCCAGGAGGATTTACTGCTATTCACCCTCCTTCCCAAGCTCCAGTCTGTCCAAATCAATGCTGCCAACTCAGCCTCCTCAGCATTTTCACTCCATCACCCCAGCTGGAGCTGCCTGTCAGCTCAGCCCTGGCATCCCCTGGGAGGGCTGGGGGGTTGGGTGCCAGCTTTTGAGAAACAGGCACTAAAAAAGCAACGAGGTGCCTGAAAAGCACCAGGAATCATCAGAACGTTTCACCCATCCGGGGCTCTGCTGTTAAAAACACAGCCCTGCAGAACACCCATCAGCACAGATACAGTAAAACCAGGGCTGCAAAACCAGACTTGGGGTGCAGGGAGCAGCTCACAACACCCCCCATCCCCCATAACTCAGATGCACACCCACACCTTAAAAAACTCCCCTGTGACTGAGTCTCAGTGCTTCTGGAAAGGCCTGGCAGCCAAGGCAGCCAGTTTCAGCAGTGCCCATCACCGTGGTGGCTGGGCTTTGCAAAACAGGCTCTGTCTTTGAGATTTCTTTTTGATTTTTTTTTTTTTTTTAAATCATATTGAGACAAGAGGAGCCCTTTACACCCAGGTCTCTCCTCACTGTCTCAGAAGGTAAACAACACTGAAGGATTTCTGCCTGGAGATGATTATACCATTGCCAAACGCCAGCTGGGGCTGGTAACTCTGCATCTTAACCAGTCTCCCAGGCTGCCTCCTGCAGCTCCCAGCAAAAATCCTCTTCCCAAATTAACCCAACCAAAATGCTCTGCACCAGGATTTGCATAACTGCTCTTTTAGCTCCAAACAGCACAGTTTACCAAGGAGATATTTCTTGCAGCAGCCAGACCTGCTCTATTCATTACCCCTAAACTCGAGCATCTTTATTCTCAGGCACCACCTTTAATCCCCCATCCTGCTTTCCAGCAGCCGGCCGCAGGAATCCTGCAACATTCCCTCTTCCCATCCTTTCCCAAGGCAAGCAAGGTAAGAGAACGAGCT
The DNA here is from genome assembly GCF_003957555.1 of Calypte anna. Taxonomy (NCBI): domain Eukaryota; kingdom Metazoa; phylum Chordata; class Aves; order Apodiformes; family Trochilidae; genus Calypte; species Calypte anna. The sequence continues at coordinate 147,456,430 of NC_044245.1, forward strand.
GGCAGAGCTCGGCAGGAGCTGCATCCCCCCCATGGAGACAGAAACGCAACTTCCACCTGGGATGTGGGGCACGGAGCACTCCGGGGGCCGGTACCGCGGATCCCTTGGACCGGCTCCGCTCCGGTCCGCGCTCAGCCCCCGCTAAGATGCTCTCCCCAGGGCTGAACCCGAGGTGTTTGCCTGACACCCAGGCATCCAGAGGCCACCTCGTCGGCTGACATCATCCAAGCGACATGGCAGGTAGCAAATACATCAACAAAAGGACCGGGCCAGCTCGCCCCGTGGTCCTGGAGAAAAGGGGGGAGAGGGGGCCCCCGAGGTACGAGCAGGCGGATGAAGCCTCTGCCGCTGCTCTTGGCATCTCGCATCCCGCATCCCGCTTGGATTCAGCGTTGCTACCGCTAGCGGATGCTGCCGAGGTTGGAAATAGCATCGGGAACGTTCCCTGTTGATTTTCCCGGCGGTGCTGGCTGAGCCGTGCCGGGTACCCCAGCTCTGGCTGCCAGCCCCCCATGCAGCACGATGCAAACCTTTTGCTTGCTTCCTCCCTCCAGGAAAAAGTGTTGGGAGGGATGAGGGGGGGGGAAACAAAACCCTGCAGACGTTTTCTCACCCGGCTGCCAGCAAATCCCGACCTGAGCTAAACGTGCCCTGGTTGAAAAGCAGAGGAATGAGCTGGTTTTTGCTGACTTACCCTTCATCTCTCTCAAGAATGCCAGGTGAAGAAGCCGGCCTCCCCCTCAAGAAATAAACCCCGAGGAACCCGTCAGCAGCCACTGCGGAGCTTGCTCAGAAGTTCCCTGCCTCTGTCACAGTCTCTGCAGCTTGCCAGGTAGAGCCTGGATGAGAACACCCCGTGCTTTTCCCAAGATGAATGAGATCAGCACATATTCGGGCAAAGGAAAAAAAAAAAAAAAAAAAAAAAAAGAAAGAAAAATTTGTTCCTAATTTATTTGATGGTTTGTGGCCCGGAGGTAAAGCTCTGGTCTACAAGTCCCTCTGCTTTTACCATTCAGGATTTTCTGGGGCAAATTTGACAGGGAAAGGAAGTTTTTCTTCTTCCTTTGGTGTTGTTAAATGTGTGTTAAAAAGCAAACAAATGCTTTATCCACGTGCAGGCAGGAATCAGTGTGAGATGGAGGGCACACCAAGGGTACCCTGACAAGCAGCTGAGATTCCTTGATAACGTGCAGGAGGATGCTTTTGGGCCCAGGCTGTTAAAGACACCACATGGTTTGAACAGATCCTGACTCTGCTTGGTCCTGGCTTTTCTGAGCAAGGTTGTTCAGATTGAGCTCTCTTCCTGCTGCTGCTTTGTGACTCCCCAGCTCATCTCACAGAATTTGGGTTGGAAGAGACCTTAAAGATCATCCAGTTCCAAACCCCCAGCCATGGGCAGGGACACCTCCGACTAGATCAGGTTGCTCCAAGCTCCATCCAACCTGGCCTTGAACACTTCCAGGGATGGGACATCCATAATAAAATGCCTTCCTGCTCCCAGGTCTTTTGGCATCAAGCATTTCTCAAGCCTCCTCCACCTGCTTGTTGGGGAGGGGGGGGTTGTCACTGTGTTGGAGCCCTGGGGTGACAGAGAGGCAGGGGAAGGGCATGAGTTGCTTGGAGGATGCAGATGGACTGAAAACTTTTGGTGTCAGGGAGTCAAACAGTGTCATTTACCTCTGGGGTCTCTGCCCTTGTGCTGGGGGATCCTGTGCTTTTTAGTGCAAGAGGACCATGGCATGGCCAGGACTCTTAATGTCTGCCTTGGCCCTAGCTAATGGTTGGGAAACCACGTGGCATTTTCCTTTAGGTAGCGAGGTGAAAAGTGACTGCACTGGAGCAAAAAGGGAAAAATGAGGTGATTTGCCCAGGATCAGTCTCCAAGCCCTGTGTGGCTCAGCTCTCTGCTGTAGCTTTAGCTTCAGCCAACCTTCTCCTGAAGCCAGGAGTCACCAAGGTACTGACTTCTCTGCCTAACCTTGGGTGCACTCCTGCATCTCCCCAGCCTCAGCATCTCTCCTGCTCAGCTCATCCCTGCCTCCCACGCCTGGCCTCATTCCATGCTGACAGCCAAGGCTGGGATGTGGGATTTGATGGGGCTGAGACAGCCTGGGCCAACAGGCTTAGCACAGAGGGCTGCAGGGAAAGCCTGGTTCCCTCTGGGTAACACTTCAGCAGATGGAAGGTGCTCTGCCCTCCTGTCACTGTCCTGAAGTCCTGGTTTCTCCTCCCATGGTGGCAGGGGTTGTGGCTGGCTGGCATCAGGACCCCAAGGGAAGGTTTTCCCCACCTGGTCTTGAGTTCTGGCAGAACCTCAGGCAGCTCTTTGCTTCTTCAAGTGAGTTGGCTGCTTCTGCTGGATGTGGAGGGTGTCTTGCTGGTGCTGGTAGAGGAGGGAGAGCCAGGGAAGGAGGCAAACATGCAGGGCCAGAGAGGATACAGGAGAAAAAAACATTAAAATCCAACCTTGGCAGGAACCCTGGGCTGGGGACATGGTCTCCTGGGCCCAGTGACCTCTGAAGTCCCTACTACAAATCCTACTACACAGAGGGGCAGTGATTCATGGGTCACTTGGAGGTGTGGGCAGCAGGGTCTGTGGACCAGCTGTCACCTCCTGTCACCTCTGTGGAGCTTTCCTCTGCCTTTGACCTGCAAGGCAGCCGTGGGCATGTTTGGAAGCTACACACAAGACTGAACCAACCTACCTCAGCTAGGCACTCGGATTAATTAGTCAATACATGTTAAGTGCTGCAAAGATTTAAGGCTCTGCTTAGCTGTTAAGTAACTCAATCATCAGTGGCTGCGTGGGTTGCCTGCGGCAGCCGGGGGATGAATCAGCTCTGGCAAAGTGCAGGGTAAGGAGGGAGGAAACTTTCCAAGGCTGGGTGACAGGGCAATGGGTTGGTTCAGGGACAGCAGAGATTGCTGAGGCTGCTGGGACTGGGAGCACTTAGAAATACCTACAGGAGAGGTCAGGAAATACCTACAGGAGAGGTCAGGCCCTCTGCAGAGCAAGGAGAGGAGCAGGGCTCTCGTAGACTATGAGGGTCAGAGGAGAAGGGGAAGACATTGAAACTGGTAGCAGAAAGAGCTAAAAAGGCCATCAGGAGCATCTTTGAGCTCTTCAGGCCTCTTATGGCTGAGCTGTTCTGAAACAGGTGGGTGTGAGGCTGAACTGAAATGTTTTAGGGGATGCGATACCGATGGGGGTAAAATGGGGAGCATTTCCATTCCATGGACCCACCTGTCCTCCCTGCAAGGACTGGCTCCGTGTTATAGGCTTGAGTGGGCCATCAAACTACTGCTGATGGACCACCCTGCATCCTCCAGGCCAGTTGTCTGTGCACCAATAGAGCCAAGAAGCCAAGGACTCCCAATGAGAACAGGGATGCATTCACCAGTACAGTCCCTCCACCATCCGCAGCCATCTCCCACCAGCACACAGTGTGTCTCATCATTCAGGAGTGGGTTTCAGACCCAGGCTCATATTCTCATCTCTGTGCTAGCAAATTCCAGCTGTCCCAGTCCTTCTGTTTGCCCCTACCCATCCCTGTGCTGAGCTTTGCCCTCTGCTTCTCTCCGTGCAGGACCCACCCATGGAGCCCATGGGGGACCTCAGTTGAGGGGAGGAATGGCCTCAGAGTCAGCTGAGGTTTTCTCCACCTTCTTGTGGGTTAGAAACCCCCTTAAAGTTGAAACTCACTGATATTGAGGCTTTAATCCCAGGGTTAACCCCTCTGTGGAAGTGACTTCCAGCTTTTCTATGACCATGGTTGATGGGAGACTCCCTGGTGGACTGCCTCATCCACAGACAGGTTCCTAAGGCTTTCTATGAGGTTGGATCATGGAAGGACCTACCTGCCTGACATCTGCTAGGCTGGGAAAAGCCTCTGAGCTCTACTCTGGTGAAACATTGATATTTTGGGAAACAGGGAGCAGGGCTGGAACGGTCTGCACTCTTGCAACAGAGCTGCTTGCCTGAGCCCAGCCTCAGTGCCAGGGCTGGGATGGTTGCAGGTGGCTCTCCTGGGATAAGGGTTGTGAGGTCTGGCAGGAGACACAGCCAAACGCAAGGCCCTGGAAGGCTCAACGGGACATCACAGAGGCCTCACAGCAATGCCCCAACCATTTCTTCCTCCCTTATCAACATTTCCATGCAGGCTCTACCACCCCCATCCCATCCTTTCCCTGTAGCTCTCCTTGCAGACCAGTGCCACAGGGGACAAGTAGCCTGGATAAGTTTCCTGGGTCTCAGATTAGACCTGCTTTAGTCTTGGAGAAATTGGCATCCCCAACAGCCAGCCCACTGTCCCAGCACCAGCTGTGGGGCTTGGCAGAGGTTTGCAGAGGCACCCCCTGACCTCAGCCCTCGCCCACGTCCCCGCAGCCTTTAATCCCTTTTTAATTAAACGCGGAGGGGTGTGATGGTATCAGGAGGGTGGGAGGGGGGGTGGCCTGGGGTGTTTTTGGGCTTGGTGTGTGTGTGCCAGCCAGCTGGGTTTGTTAGGAGCCTGTTGCTGCTTTTCCCTCCTCTGGAGATCCATCTGCAGCTCTGTGGATCACATGGATTATGTGGATCATCCCTGCGGCTCTTCCATTGCTCAGGGATCCCCCGGTGTCCCACCTGGCAGGAGCTGGAGAATCAAAGATGTCCATAAAATCACAGAATCACAGAATATCTTCGGTTGGAAGAGACCTTCAAGACCATCCAGTCCAACCTTTGACCTCACACTCCTCCAGAGCTCTGGGATGTGTTCCATTTAATCCATGTCAACGCTTCCTGACATCCAAGTGTCTCAATTTATTACCTGAAAGACTTAAGTTACAGCATAACCATTGCCAGAATTTACTGCAAAAGTGGAAAGATGGAGCAAAAGAATATTTAGCTGCTCTAAGTTTCTCTGTTCTCCTTGACTGCTGCCTCTCCTCCTCCAGTGATTTAAAAGATGCCTTTTAACCCCTTGATGTCCCTCCTGCTTCTGAGAAGTTTAAGGAGTTTTGTTGCATCTGTCAGAGTATTCCTATGACTGATAAGAGCTCCAGACAAACTGGCAGCCTTTCCACACTTGCCAAATTTCCACATACAGAAGGTGGTTTGCTTAAAAATGAGCTGTATTAACAATTCTACCACTAATAGAAAGAAATATTTCCATTATTTTGCCACTTTTTTTTCCTCTAGAAACATTGGTTTCTTCCTATATTAACAACGGGCTGCTGAAAGGCAGAGTGGCTCCTCTGACAGCCCTGAGCAATGGGGATGAGGTTTGACTTAGAAAACAACATTGGTGAGATAACCAGAGCAGGGATGGAGCAGCCACAGAGATGTGTGAGATGGGAACTGGGGGGAAAGATCTCCAGCTGGTTGGTTACTGAGGTCCTACTAAAGCCTTGTGATGGGGTTTGGATTTATTGGCACTTGTGGAGGGTAATCAAGGGGATTCAACAAGCCACATTCCCAGGGTTTGAACAAGGCAGCCCCAGGCTTCCCCCCAAGCATTCATCTCCAGCATGGGGAGTGTCAGATGTTCAGAGTGGCCCCAGGGCTCTGATGCTCCTGGGGAGAGCTGGACCTGAATGCAATGAAAATGTTTGTCTGCAGGCTGAAGGACACAGAGCTCTTGGAGCAAGTCCAGAGGGAAGGCACAGAGATGATCAGAGGGCTGGAGCACCTCTCCTATGAAGACAGACCGAGAGAGTTGGGGTTGTTCAGTCTGGAGAAGAGGAGGCTTCAAGGACACTTTATATCAGTCTGAAAGGGGCTACAGGAAAGATGGGGAGGGACTTTTGACAAGGGCATGGAGAGATGGGATGAGGGGGGCTGTTTCTAAGCTGAAAGAGAGTAGGAAGAAATTAGGAAGAAATTCTTTACTGTGAGGATGGTGAGACACTGCCACAGGTTGCCCAGAAAAGCTTTGGATGTCCCATCCCTGGAAGTGTTCAAGGCCAGGCTGGATGGGATTTTGAGTAACCTGGTCTAATGGGAGGTGCCCCTGGCCATGGCAGGGGGTTGGAACTGGATGAGCTTTCAGGTTCCTTCCAACCCAAACCATTCTGTGATCCTATGACATCAATGCTGCTGGAAGGATGAGATGCCCTGGGGACCAATTACCTGGGCCAGCAAGAAGGCAGGATGGCTGGAACTGAGGTCCCAGGCTGCAGGCATTCCCAGCATCACCAAAAAATGTGTGTGCTGGGGGTCACCAGAGATTCTTACTGCACATGATGTTGACTTCTGGGTGGTGAAACCACCCAGATATTGGCATCCACAGGACCTGTGTGTCCATCCTGCACCCCCACTATGACTTCTTTAAGACAAACCTGCCTGGGATAGGCAGGATACTGGTTTGGTTTTTCCCTGTCCTAGGTTGTCTCTTCTGACATTTGAGCATCTGAGAAGCTCTTGTGTAACATGTGGCCTTGAGGGGCAACCAAGGGGATCCGGGTGGGCAACAGAACACGAGCTCCTCTTAGCCACTGGGGATGATCATAGAATCATAGAATTGGCTGGGTTGGAAGGGACCTCAGAGATCATCAAGTCCAACCCTTAATCAGACACAGTTGTGCCCAAAGCAGTGATGAGGAGCAGAGGAGAAGGATGAGGTCGATGCAAAGAGATGCCAAGGGGTGAACAATGAGAAAACCAAACTGTATCCAGAGGCCTGGAGCAGAGGGCAGATGTTTTTAGAGTCAATCAGCTGCCCCCCTTGTGCTTTTGAGAGATGGAGCCTGTGAAGCACTGTGCCCAGCCAGCTGGTGGGCAGGAGGTTCTCCAGTGCTGACAAGCTCCAAATCAACGCAACGAAATTATTGCTCAAATGGAAACTGAGAGCTTGGCAGAGGCTGCCAGTGCTGGGTTTTGCAAGAGGGCAGATTGTTTAGCACTCTGCACCCCACGTGCCTCAAACCCCGTGACACTGGAACAGCAGCTGGTCACAAGTCCCTCTGAGCCAGAGTCATTTGAGAAGCTTTGTGGGTCCCTTGCATGGAGGACGAGGTGTTCCACAGGGCTGCTTCCAAAATCTCTGTGTCCCATGCAAATAAAGTGGGGGAGAACTTGAGACAGGGATGAGGGGGCATCCTCATGCCTTGGCTTTGAGCTGGCCACAAACCACTGAGAAACAGAGGTGCTTGAGGTGCAACAGCTCTGTCTGTAACACCTTTCTCTGCGAGGAAATCCTGCAGGGTCCCTCAACTTTATTCCTCCCCATCTTTCCTGGACCCCTTCCCAAGCTGCTCCCTCAGGATGTGCACAGGCAAAGCAGAGCAGGGCCAAGCAGAAACAACAGAGAGGTGCTTGGTGTGGGGAGCATGGGCTTTGGGAAGGTGATCACAGAATCAAAGAATTGGTTGCGTTGGAAGGGACCTCAGAGATCATCAAGTCCAACCCTTGATCCACTACTGCTGCAGTTCCCAGCCCATGGCACTGAGTGCCACATCCAGTCTCTTCTTAAATATCTCCAGAGATGGAGAATCCACTGCTTCCCTGGGCAGCCCATTCCAATGTCTGATCACCCTCTCCTTAAAGAAATTCTTTCTAATATCCAGCCTAAACCTCCCCTGGCACAACTTGAGACCCTGCCCTCTTGTCTTGCTGAGAGTTGCCTGGGAAAAGAGACCAAACACCCCCCTGGCTCCAACCTCCTTTCAGGGAGTTGTAGAGAGTGATGAGGTCTCCCCTGAGCCTCCTCTTCTCCAGGCTGAACAAAATGCAAAATAATTGCTTAAAGGAAACAGGACTACAAATGGAGGAGCTGTGCTCCTGGAGCTTCACTGACACCAAACCTCCCACGTTGGCTGGCCCAATGTTGGATCCAATACTGGTAATTTCTGTTATCTATCTCTAGTTTTCTTCTCTTATTCTTTCTTTTATTTTTTTTCCTCTCTCCTTAAAACCATTAAGTAACACAAGGCCTACCATGATTTTTCCCAGGTCATGGAGCTTGCATGTGGGTCCATTGTGACTTTGATAATCAAAGTATTTGGCCTTTATGACTGCTCATATATAATTATAGAAGTATCAGCATTTAGGAGTTCTTTCTATAGCTCTAACTAAAACTAATGTTCAAACACTGACCTTGAGTTTCCTTTCACCTCAGTCTGATCAAGGAGTATCTGATGGTCAAACATTTCCTCAGACTGGAACATTTTAATCACTCTCCTCAAAAGGGCCAGGTCTGACACTGCCACACCAAAGCTCCTGAGTTTAGAGGGAGTTTAGAAAGCAAGGGCATCCAATCTGAATTTCCCTGAGTTGCCCCATCCAGGCTGAGACACCTGCAAAGGAGGACAAGGGATGCCACCAGTTGAATCTCTCCATCCTGTCCCATGTCCTTGGGTCACTAGAATTTAGTCACTGGCCTTTGGCTCCCATCTCAGGTGTCCTGGGATGCTGCACAGCATCTGGTGGCATCTTAGTGACTTATTCTGCCAGGTGCCATCAGCATGTGCCCCTTGTGTGACCCTTCCCTTTCTGCTTCTTGCTCCTGGTACATCCACACAAAACATCCCCAGTCACACCAGTATAACCATTTCTGGTTTGTGCCCTGCACAGCAGAGGGAACAGTTTTCACTAGGACTGTGGGTGAGTGCTGGGACAGGTGGACCGGGATGCTGTGCAACCTCCACCCCTGGAGATATTCAGAAAATTCAGGTAAGATCCTGATGAAACTTTGAAGATAACCCTTCTTGGAGCAGCAGACAAGGCTGGAGATGTCCAGAGGTCCTTTCTGATCTAAATTACTCTGTGGTTCTTGGATTGCATGGGAAGGAAAGGAAGATCCTTGTTTTGACAAGGAGAGGAAAGGAAAGAGAAGGAGGAAGTAATGACCTCAGTGTCCTTCATTAACCTTGCTGATAAACTTTGAATCAGCAGCAGCAGCTCATTTGCATGGCACTGCTAATTGCTGCCTGCAGGAGAAACCCATCCATCCACTTTCCTGTTTCAAGAGTCACAGGGAAAGGTTTGTGGTGGTTCATGCACATACCCTCCTTCCTCCAGGGGATTTCAGAGCCCAAGGTGGAGACAGAGCTGTATCCTAGTTTTTCCTAGAACTGGAGAAACAAGGGGCAGCCAGGGATACATTGGCAGAAGGCAACCTCCTGTCTCCCTGCCCTCTTCTTCTCCAGCCATGCTACCTCCTCTGATAGTCCTGTGCCAGACCAAAGATCTGTGTGGTCCTCTCCAGGTTCCTCCTCTTTGTTCAGCCCCAGTGTGTTCACCAGCAGCTCCAGTCCTGGCTGCAGGTGGGCAGAGATGGTCCCCTACCTGGTAGGAATGCTCTCCATCTCCTGTCAATCTCCACAACCTGTGTTGGAGGGTGGACATCCTCCAGCTTTTCTATGGAGACTGGTTTTTCTCCCCTGGTGTTACAGAGGGGACAGTGGGACCAGGACCCCTTGGACCACGACCCCTTGGAGCTTTGTTGAAAACCTCTGATCATAGAATCATAAAATCATAGAATTGGCTGGGTTGGAAGGGACCTCAGGGATCATCAAGTCCAACCCTTGATTCACTACTGCTGCAGTTCCCAGCCCATGGCACTGAGTGCCACATCCAGTCTCTTTTTAAATATCTCCAGGGATGGAGAATCCACTGCTTCCCTGGGCAGCCCATTCCAATGTCTGATCACCCTCTCCCTAAAGAAATTCTTTCTAATATCCAACCTAAACCTCCCCTGGCACAATTTGAGACTGTGCCCTCTTGTCTTGCTGAGAGTTGCCTAGGAAAAGAGACCAACCCCCCCCTGGCTCCAACCTCCTTTCAGGGAGTTGTAGAGAGTGATGAGGTCTCCCCTGAGCCTCCACTTCTCCAGGCTGAACAACCCCAGCTCCCTCAGCCTCTCCTCATAGGATCTGTGCTGGATCCCTTCACCAGCCCAGTTGCCCTCCTTTGGACCTGCTCCAGCACCTCAATCTCCTTCCTGAACTGAGGGGCCCAGAACTGGACACAGGACTCGAGGTGTGGCCTCACCTTTTGATCCCAAGCCTCATTCACCTTTTTTCACAGCATGTGTAGGAAAAAAAAAAACCAAAAAACCAGCCTTCCTTTGGACTTCTAAGAGCCCTGGGCTGGTGGTGGTGGTGTAAAAATTGTTGGGCAGGAGGAAAGTTACAGAGATCCACAGTGATTGTGTAAGGGAATTTTGCAGACATTTGACAAACCTGGCTGAAAAACAAACCCAAGTGAAAAAAGAAATTACAAAAAACAAGCTCTTCTTGAAATGAGCTTCCTCAAAATGCTCAGGGATGTGGTAGCTGGGCAGGATGGACCCAGACCCAGACTCTGACCCTGACCCTACCCCAGCCCAGCCACCCAGGTTTCCTCAGACGCCCTCCCAGCCTGCCCTGCAGCCCCAGCTGGGTTTGCAGCAGTGATTTATCCCCCCACCTGCCTCAGAAAGTTTTAGTCATCACCCAGCTGCTGAATAACCCTCTTGTCTGAATTCCCCTGAAGGCCCAGAAGGATTCTCTGCTTATCTTACACCCATTGGACCAGATAATTTGAAGGGAGTTTGGGAGCTCTGGGGAAGTGACCTGCTCGAAGTCAGCTCAGCTTTTCAATCCCCTTGGCTGCAACATCAGCAGTTTGCTTTGTGTTGGTTTTTTTTTTTTTCTTGTTTTCTTCTGAGCCTGGTGCAGGCTCTGACATCTCTGCTGTCCCAGCACCTTTCTGAGACCCAGAGGGTAGAGAAGTGCCCATGGTTCCCACTTTACCTTCCTTGGAAGCACGGAAACTCACTCTCAGGGGACAATTTGCAAAGACTAGGAGATCTGAAAAGCCTTTTTTTTATTTCATCTCATCCTAGAGTATTTGAAAGAGCAGGTCTGCCTGAGTACAGTATTAACACCGTGTGATTTCTCCTCTCTATTGATCCCTCCTGCTGTTGTTTGCTGGAGGGGTTGGGTTGCTTTCTTGCTTCTGGGCAGATAAGCCCCAGCCTTCCCACGGGCAAAGCACAACAGGTATTTAGTTCCAGGGCTAATGCTCTCCAACAAAAACTTTGTTTTCTGCCACCAATCCTGTGCCTGGCTTTGGAACACCCTTTTCAATGAGTCCATTCACTGCACCACCGCCCGCGTGAGCCTGTGTCAAAAATCAGCCAGACAATTGCCTTGTGTTTACCCTCCTCCTCTCAGGGTATGTCCAGCTTTTCCCTAAAATACTATCCAGAAGTGGCAAAATTGTCTTGAACCTCTGAGATGTCTGAGCCATCTTTCCAGAGCCTTTTTTTCAGGCCAGATCATGCCACAGCTAATGAAAATGGCAGTAGTTAAGGGTGCTGATTTCTGATATACCAGAGATAGAAAGGTTCTATTGCCTTTAATTTCTCACCCATCTCTTCAAATTCTTTACCCATTTCAGCTAAGTCTGGTGAAATACCAAAGATATAAATTTCCCCACCACTTTTGCAAATACTGGTTGCTGGATAGAGGAAAAATCTCTTCCAGTGCCTCCACTAATAAAAATGCAGTGCTGTGAGTGTGCTAAATGTTGCCCCAGAGCACTAACAATCTCTAAAATCTCTCTCTAAAACCCTTTCAATCTCTAAAAAACCATGTTTCATCATTCCACTTCTCCAAAGACAGGTTGTCCAGCGCAGGGAATGATTTCCAGGGGTTTGCTAGGCCTTCAGGTTTGCTAAGAACTCTCCTGCATCTTTTTGGGCTTTTAGCTCCCTACTCTCTAAGTCCTGGTTTGGATGAGCTGATACAGAACTGAAACTGTGGCCCTGCAAGAGGATGGCCTGGTTCACACTGGTGATAAGAGCAGTACTTTCCAGCCTTGGTACATGTCTCTATGCTGGTTATATCAACTCCTTTTGCTGCTCATGAGACCCAGCTGCAGCTTCAGAGGGAGGGATTTATTTGCTGGAGGACAAGATTGAAGTTGGATGGGTTGTGGTGGGGAACATTGAGTGGTTTTAGCCTTGAGACCCAAAGGGCTTGATTGAAGGCAGAGAAATGGCAGTGAAAGATAAGATGGGACTTTCAGATCCCAGCTGGATGAACCCAAATAGAAGGTAGGATCTTTTCAGAAAAAAAAAAAAGAAAGATTGGAACAAAATCCATCTGCTTTCACATTTTTGCTCTGTAGGGGTTATAGTCCCTTTAGGAGGCCCAGACATATTAGCAGCTCACAGCTGTGTCAGGATGCTTCCAGTTCTGCCCCTTGTGGGAATGCTGAGGGTACTCACCTCCTTCCCTATCCCATTTTATTCCTTGCTCCATCTTTTCCTCCTCTTCTCTTCCCTTCCCAGCTCACAACTCACCTCCTTGCTGCCTCTCAGGCTCCTTTCTAGTGACCTAGCTGTCACAGCCCCCTTCTCCTTGCCTCTCATTTGCCTTCATCCAATTATCATGTTACCTGCTGCTCTCTTGGAGGAACCCTGCCAAAAATCCCCCCCCTCTGTGCTGTTTGCTTGCCAGGGCTGAGCAGGAAAATACTGTTTCCTGCTATTTCATTAGCAGCAGTCAGGAAGGTCTCTCCTGCTGAGGGAAGGCACTTCAGTGAATTACATCCCCCACTCAGCTGCCTCAGAGGAGATCACACATGTTAAATCTGCTGCTTTCTGTCCCTTATTTTCCCCTTGCAGATGCACCTTGAGAGGCATTAAGAGCTGAGATGTGAGGCCCATCCCTAATGGGCATTCTCAGGGTCCCCACACAACTGGACCTTATCTCCCTTGGGGACAACCTCTTCTTGAGCCACCAACTCCAGTGAGGACAAATCTCACAGAATCCCAGGACTGTCATGGTTTGAAGGAAGTTCTAAGGTCACTGAGTCCATCTGTCAACCCAGAAAACCCACCATGGACCATGCTACAGCATGTCCTGAAGTCCTAATACCTCCAAGGATGGTGACTCCACCACCTCCCTGGGCAGCCCATTTCAGTGCCTGGATACTCTCTCAGTAAAGAAATTCTTCCTAATACCTAATCTAAACCTCTAAACCAAATTTAAGGGCACTTCCTCTAGTCCTGTCATTATTTACTTGGGAGCAAAGGCCAACACTCACCTTCCTACAACCTCCTTTCAAAGCACTGTAGAGAGTGAGATGGTTTCCTCTCAACCTCCTCTGTTCCAAACTGAATATTCCCAGTTCCTTCAGCCTCTCCTTATAGGACTTATTCTCTAGACACTTCACCAGCTTGGCTGCTCTTCTCTGGATCTGCTTCTGCACCTCAATCCCCTTCTTGTGTTCAGAGGCTCAGAACTGAACCCAGTACTCAAGGTGCAGCCATCCCAAGGCTTTCCTGGGAGGCAGCAAATTATCAGAGCCAGGGTTCTCCCAGGGGCTCTTGTAAGCAACACAGCAGAGACCCTTTATAACAGGTTAGTTGGGGTATTTGGTAGTTTTATAACTGCACTTGGTCCTTCAGGACACATATCTAGCTCTTGATGTCATTTTTTCATGAATGAGCTGTTGTCTGTAGATCTCTACTGGTCAGGAGGTGGTGCCAAGGGTACCCATTGCTCTATCTGTTCACAGAACTGGTGCAGAGAAGTAGTTGGGGTGTTGAAGATTGTGGCAGAATCCCCCTTCAAGGTCAGTGGGGAGAAACAAGCATGACTGCCTTGTCTCACCCTAGGCAAGGTCTCCCCATAGATGCTACAGAATGTAGATGACAACTTCTCATGCAGACATCTGCTCCTGTCTGCAGTGACCTTAAGATTCAGGCAGTAATTGCCCTAATTTTCAGATCTCATTGCAGTTTAGGACAAATTAGGACCCAAGGAACCCCCTTGACAGAGGAAGTAGCAGAACTAATCCCTAAAGGAGCTTGGCTGAGCAGGATGGGGTCTTTGTTCTTCAAAGCTTTGGCAAGCATCTGGCAAGTTGGACACCTGCAGGTTTTTCCTCCACTGAGTTTTGCTCTGACTCCTTCTCCTTTGCAGATTCCATCCTTGTCTTTTATAAAGGAGGATGGGGCAAGTGTAAGGATGTAAGCACAGTGCCTCACATGTTGGGAACCATAATTTATGAGCTGAAGGGTCATAGTGTACTCCTGCAGACATCCACTTAGTGGTTGGGTGGAGAATGGATTGAGAACAGCCCTGAGGAAAAGGACTTGGGTGTGTTGGTTGATGAGAAGATCAACATGAGCCATCAATGTGTGTTGATGGCCCAGAAAGCCAACCATGTCCTGGTCTGCACCAAAAAAAGCCTGGATAGTAGGGTTAAGGGAGAGGATTCTGCTGTCAACTCCACTCTCATGAAATCCCCTTGAAGTGCTGTCTCCAGTTCTGTGGCCTCCAGCACAAGGAGGACATGGAGCTGTTGGAGTAAGTCCAGAGGAGGTTCATGAAGATGATCAGAGAGCTGGAGCACCTCTCCTGTGGAGACAGGATGAAAGAGGTGGAATTCTTCAGCCTGGAAAAGAGAAAGCTCTGTGGAGACCTTAGAGCACCTTCCAGTACCTGAAAGGAAAGGTGGGGAGGGACTTTTTACAAGGGCATGGAGTGATAGGATAGGGGGGGGGGATGAATTTAAAAGGGAAGAGGGGAGATTTAGGTGAGACATTAAGAAGAAATTATTTCCTCTGAGAGAGGGGAGACCCTGGCACAGGTTGCCCAGAGAAGTTGTGGCTGCCCCATTCCTGGAAGTGTTGAAGACCAGGTTGGATGGGGCTTGGAGCAACCTGGTCTAGTGGGAGATCACAGAATCATAGAATCAAAGAATTGGCTGGGTTGGAAGGGACCTCAGAGATCATCAAGTCCAACCCTTGATCCACTACCACTGCAGCTCCCAGCCCATGGCACTGAGTGCCACATCCAGTCTCTTTTGAAATATCCCCAGACACGGAGAATCCACTACTTCCCTGGGCAGCCCATTCCAATGTCTGATCACCCTCTCCCTAAAGAAATTCTTTCTAATGTCCAACCTAAACCTCCCCTGGCACAACTTGAGAACCTGCCCTCTTGTCTTGCTGAGAGTTGCCTGGGAAAAGAGCCCAACCCCCCCCCTGGCTCCAACCTCCTTTCAGGGAGTTGTAGAGAGTGATGAGGTCTCCCCTGAGCCTCCTCTTCTCCAGCCTCAACACCCCCAGCTCCCTCAGCCTCTCTTCATAGGATATGTGCTCGAGTCCCTTCACCAGCTTAATTGCCCTCCTTTGGACCTGCTCCAGGACCTCGATATCCTTCCTGAACTGAGGGGCCCAGAACTGGACACAGGACTCAAGCTGTGGCCTCACCAGGGCTGAGTACAGGGGCAGAATCCCTTCCCTGGACCTGCTGGCCACGCTGTTCCTGTTCCAGGCCAGGATGCCATTGGCCTTCTTGGCTACCTGGGCACACTGCTGGCTCATGTTCAGCTTCCTGTCAATCCAGACTCCCAGGTCCCTTTCTGCCTGGCTGCTCTCAGCCACTCTGTGCCCAGCTTGGAGCTCCCCATGGGGTTGTTGTGGCCAAAGTGCAGGACCTGGCACTTGGCCTTGTTGAATGTCCTTACCCATGGCAGGTGGTTGGGATAAGATTATCTTTAAAGTCCCTTCCAACCCAAACCATCCTATGAGTCTGGGATTCTATGAACCGGAGCAGAAGAAAACAGCAAGCAAGAAAACGAGTCATGAAAGTGTTAAAATCCTCGTTCTGGGTCAGTCAGGTGATGCAATCCAAACACCTTCCCTCCCTTCCCATTTCATGGGTGCTTGGGAGCTCACACCAGGGCGTTTGGTTTCAGGAAGAGGATGGCTGTGATAGGCCAAGGCTTCTGGTTATGTAATTGCCCTTGTAAGGAAGCAGAGAGGAGAATTTTAGCAATATTGCTGTCTCTTATGCAAGGCTGTTGCCAGTGTTTACTCTGCAGAGATGTGAATCTCCCCTGTCATTTGGGCAGAAAACGATGCCTTGATCTTTTAAGACATTTATGAAACATTGGATTATGCCAGGATCAGTGTGCTATCATCTGTAAGAAATTTACTGGCTGATTGGATTGAACAGAACTTTTCAAGGCAGGTTTTTGTGTTTAAATTTTGCATTTCTGTGCAGGAAAAAAAAAAAAAAGAAAGAAAGAAAAAAAAGCAGCAGACATCAAGTTCTTAAGAGCCTTGGATCCATCATGAGATCCTAGTTTTTCAGCAATTAGTATCAAGTGGGCTTTTGCATCCAGCAGGAATAGAAGCTGCAGAGCTGGCCACTGGTCTCCTGGATACATTTTCATTCTATTTCTCAGCCAGCAGGAATTAAACAGAACTAAATTGCACGGTAATGCTGAGAAGCCATCCTTGAGTCTTAACTGTTCCCTGGAGGGCTGTGAGATGATTTAATGACACAGGTTTAGTGCTCTAAGTAGTGACTGAAGCAGTGACTTAAGAGCTAAATTAGGACCATAATAAGGTATAGGACACTGAACCAACTTCAGCTGTGTTTGCTCTGGTCTTCTGGCAGGTCCAAATCTGAGAAAGAAATCTTGAGTGTCTTTGCTTTTTTCCCCCTCTCCTTTGGTAAATTTGAGAACTAGAAGTTTCTGGGATGTATGTTTGAATGCTTGTTACAGTACAGGAGAGCATCTGGGTTTAAAAGCTTGGGTTTCAGGCTCTCTTTGTGGGTCTCCACACTTTCCAGTGGAGGTGCAGCCCATCGAATCGTGATTTCAAGGCAGCTGAAATAGGTTTGTGGCTTTGAATGAGCATCTGCACCTAAAGGACTGTGAACCACAGTCTGTGTTGTAGTCTTCATCACCTCCTCTCTTCAAACACACTCTCTTCTTGCTTTGAGTCACATCTAACAGAGTCATTGAGGCTCGAGCTGACAGGTTCTGCTGGGGAGATGGTGTCCATTTCCCTGTCCCTCATGTAGGAAGTGGTACCTGTGGGGAGCAAAGTAAAATACAGAGGTGTAAACCATAATGTTTGATGTGGGGCACTGGAAAATGCCACCAGGAACTTGCAGATGCTGCAGTGTCTCTCTGCAGTGGTCAGGAGGGGTTGATGAATGTCTGTGAGGCTTCCTAAGTACTGCACACAGAGCCTGTCTGCTGCCTGCCTTGATGCAATACAAATAACTATTCAAGGCCAAACTGGTGGCTTGATTTTCCAAGGATTGAGAATTATTGATTCAGGCAAAGTGTGGGTTTGGTCTTAAACAGAGACCTGGACCCACATTAATCAGCTTTGGAAGGTCCAGGGTGGTTTCCAAAGCAGTAGAGTTCAGAGCTTGAGGGTACAACAATTAGAGTCATAAAAATGCTGCTCTTTTTACAACACCCTTTTGAATGATTTGCAATCCTGTGCTCACAAGAGCATCAGATATATGCAGTATTGGTCACAAACAATAACTTTCTTGCCACTCTCCTTACTGAAGCAAGATGCTGGCTTGATCTACCAAACATTGACCTCTTTTAGGAAGCCCAGCCTTGTGATTCTCAGACTTTTTCATGCCCAACAGAATAAAAAAGCAAAGTTTGCTACAGTTAAAAGGAGATGATAGGGATCCCTTGGAAATCTGGTCACAGTCCCTGCCCTGGGAACTGCTCTGAAAGTCAAATGCCCATCTTATGCTCAGAGGAGCACAAGAAGAACCAAACATGGACATGTGTGCACACCTGGACTCTCTTGTGTAAGAGAGTTTGTGGGTGTATCCAACTCCCATCAGGTGTAAACACCCACACCTACACCCTACACAATGCCTGTTTCTTGCTTTTCACCAGATGTTTGCAAATCATCCATCAGCTGAAGGTTCCCCTCCCCACTTTCTTCCTCTCCAGTAACTCAGCAATGGATCCACTGGTTCTGGCTGTTCTTCCTTTTGCAGGTAAGGAAACTGAGGCAGGGGCTTGGAAGAGTTCAGGGCAACAATTTAGTGGACCTGGATATTCCAAGGGCAGGTTAAACTGGGAGCTCTCAGTATGGGCTCAAACATGCTTGTTCTGCCTTGGGGCAGAGGGGAGGACGAGGTGACCTCTTCGTGTCCTTCCCAGTCCTGCTCTCTGTGGTTTGAAGATCCACCCATTTACTTTGGAAAAAAGTCCCACACAAAGTTCTCTCAGTCTTCCTGTTTATTTGTTACCAGTCCTTGAGTGGACAATTCCATGGATGACACACAGAGATCTCCTTGAGCTGGGTCAACCACAAAGAGATCCCCACATCAATCCCTGCTGCTGGTTCTTGCTTCTGCCTAAAGCAGTGATGGGTTCATGTTGGCTCAGCTCAAGTGTGTGCCCTGCTGACTCTGGTAGAATAGCTACAAACTCTCCTGCTGCTGAGCTCAAGGAGGGTCAAGCTCTCTCCTCCTCAGAGCACAAGGCCAGGGGCTCACCCACCAGAAATAATTCCAAGTCATGGCACTAGGAATGGGGAGTGCAAGAAGTGCTTTTGATCCCAGGAGGAGGCCCAGGGTGCCCATAGGCACCTTTCATGGCTCACAGAGAGTCTCAGCACCATGGCACAGAGATTGTGTTTGTTAGGAGGTCACCAGGTAAGAGCTGGTGTGGTTGGGTGTCTCTCTGTGGGTGGCAAGAAGTTAATTTCTCCTTGGGTGGAGAGGGCAAGAAACTGGGTGTGCTCAAGTAGTGTGAAGCACAGGAATGGAATTACTTGGGAGATCTGGGGCTGGATGTGGACTTCAAGATCAGTTTTTAAAACCCTCCCAAATAATCCAGGTGGTCCAGGAGGACTCTGCTGAGTAGAGGTAGCTTGAGAGGTACCAAGATCAGATTGGTGTGGGACAGGCTAGAAGTCCTGGCAGTAGGACACCTCCCCAAGCAGCAAGGTCCAGGGAACATGGTATCTGTCCCACCTTGACTTTGCCCTGGTGTAAATGATTAAACAGGGCACTGAGTAACAAAGAGTCCTTCCCTGTGGCCCTGGGCCAAGAAGAGAAAAATAAAAAAACCCCATCTAACAAACACCACCACCATTTACAGGGAGGAGCTTTGTTTTTTACACCTCCCATGCACCACTTATGGTACTGTGGAAAGAAATGTCTGTCCATGGGCAGAGCAGCTGGGCAGGGGGAGGTCATCTTATGAGATATGGTGAATGGAGGACCTGGATGCAGAAAAACTCAGAGCATCTTGGGATGAGAAGCAATAATTATTGTGTGGCCATAGCCCAGGACTCAAAGTTGTCATCCTCATGAAACACATGAGGAAAGGAGACTGTGATAGAATCATGGGGTCACTGAATGAGTTGGGTTGGAAGATACAAAGACTCAAAGCTCCAATCAACCTGTCCTATAACACCTCCATCCTCACAGAAGGTTTTCTTCCTAACATCTAATCTAAAACTCCCCTCTTTTAGTTTAAAGCCATTACCCCTCCTCCTGCCACTCCATGCCCTTGTAAAAAGTCCCTCCCCATCTTTTCTGGAGCCCCTTCAGGCACTGGAAGGTGCTCTGAGGTCTCCATGGAGCCTTCTTTTCTCCAGGCTGAGCAACCCCAACTCTCTCCTCAGTTGGTAACTGCTGTTACTTACCTGGCTCTCAAACGAATCCTGATCATCTGTTTTCTTGGCAGAAGTCCTGTTCAGAAGCTGGAAGGTCTGGAGAAGGGCCAAAGATAATTCTCTGGCCCTGTGGTGTGGTTGCCCAGAGTTGGACTGAGATGCTGGTTCTGCCCCAGCCCCCCTAACTTGGCACAGGCTTTCCAGAGCCAGTCATGCCCAGACCAACCTGGCCTTTGCTGTGCCTCCTGGCACAGTGGAGATGTGGGTAAAGGACAAATGGCACAAATTTGTTCTGGAACCAACAAGAACCTGTCCCTTGATTTGTCTTTCCTCTCATGAGGCCACACTGGTGGGCACAGTGTTCATGTGGGGACATCCATGCTTTATTGCAGGAGCCCATGGTTGCAGCTTGATTGAGGTTGGAGTTGACCCTGGGAGGTCTGTAATAGAACCTGCTGCATACCTGGGGGACACACAAAATGTCCCTTTTCTCATGTGTCACCCCTGGAGAGCAGAGGGTGACCTGCAGGACCCACACTGGTTTCTACAAAGTTCCTGGCTGGTCGGTGGTGAAATACTCTTAGAGATGTGGTCAGCCCATGGACCTGGGCTGTTTCATAGAATCACAGAATCGACTGGGTTGGAAGGGACCTCAGAGATCATCAAGTCCAACCCTTGATCCACTACCACTGCAGTTCCCAGCCCATGGCACTGAGTGCCACATCCAGTCTCTTTTGAAATATCTCCAGACACGGAGAATCCACTACTTCCCTGGGCAGCCCATTCCAATGCCTGATCACTCTCTCCGTAAAGAAATTCTTTCTAATATCCAACCTAAACCTCCCCCAGCACAACTTGAGACCCTGCCCTCTTGTCTTGCTGAGAGTTGCCTGGGAAAAGAGCTCAACCCCCCCCTGGCTCCAACCTCCTTTCAGGGAGTTGTAGAGAGTGATGAGGTCTCCCCTGAGCCTCCTCTTCTCCAGCCTGAACACCCCCAGCTCCCTCAGCCTCTCCTCATAGGATCTGTGCTCGAGTCCCTTCACCAGCCTGGTTGCCCTCCTTTGGACCTGCTCCAGGACCTCCATATCCTTCCTGAACTGAGGGGCCCAGAGCTGGACACAGAATTCAAGGTGTGGCCTCACCAGGGCTGAGTACAGGGGCAGAATCACTTCCTTGGACCTGCTGGCCACGCTGTTCCTGATTAAGTTTCCACATCCACAGATGTCATTGAAATCCAGGATGGGTTGGAGTATGCAAATATATGCAAAATATATTTGTAGTGCTTGACTCATCTTGAGATCTTACATCCAGACATGAGATTCAGCTAAGAGCCTAGCACTGGGAGTTGTATCAAGCACTGTGGCTTTACCACAAAGGAAAACTCTCCTGTTGTTAGTGATAAAACTGATGTTTATCAGTCAAACACAGAGCTCTGGACTTCTCTTATCATGGACAATATGTCAGAACAAGAAGCTGTAGTGGGGTGAGCCAGAACTGATGGGAACTGCCATGAAGAGATTCGGTGGGTGTCAGCCAGAGGTGTGTCCAAGCATCTCAAGTGATGTGTGGTGCTTGTGTTTAGCAGGTGGGTGAGCTGTACATTCAGCCAGTGAAATTGCTCATTAGTGTCCACTAATTAGCTCCTCTGGAGGCTGCAATCAAAGGTCAAGTACCTAACACCCATGCAGACACCTACAATTAAGCACTGTATCCTGCAGCTGCCTCCTGTCCTGGTGGTTTCCCAAATGCCTGCTTGGAGATCATGCAGGAAAGTTGGGGTGAAGATGGGAAGTTCCTCTGGATCTCCCGAGCACCCATTCACTCACAACCAGGATGCTGGCACCAACATCTTGTGTCCCCACCTCCTTCACCTCCTCATGAATCTCCTCATGCTACCTTTTGGCTTGTAGAAAATACAATAGCAGACAATAACAGCAGTAGCACTCTTCTAATTGCCAGAGGAATAATAACAATGACTACTATTAATATTAATCACAATGGCAGTTAAAAGAGGCATTAATATGCACTGGTAATTACTGGTACTCTTCCATCATAATTATTATAATCTCTGCTATTAGTCCTCCTGAAATTGGAGGGCAGAGGTTTGGCATTGTTACATTTCTGAGAGGAGAAAAAAAACCCCAAAAACCACAGAATGTGCAAATTCTAGAAGTGGAAGAGATGCACAAATGCATAATCCCCAGAGATGGGAATTATAGCAGGAATATTAATGAATATTTCAAATGCAGAGGAGCTGGTGGTGGCCAGGGGTTGGTTTCTGGCAGTACATCAGAGGGATGCTGCCGAGGATTGCAAGGGTAACATTGGTCCTCTTCATCCTGAAAGATTCCCACCTGAATTTCTGACCCTGTGTTTGGATGCCAGCTCTGTGTGCAGCACTGCCTGCAGCCACAGCTCATCCTGATCATGCAGTGAGAGAGGTACAGGTAGAAAGAAGTTCCCTAGGAGGCCAACGTAGCTCCACTGCTAAGTGGGAGAGTTCCGGGAGCTGGAAGGATTTCACCCACTTTCTATTGATGGAGAAAAGCTGAGATTTGGTATTTCTGAGAAATATTTTTTGAATCTTGTGTTTTGAGAAGACTTTCCAACTTGTGAAGTTGTGGTGTCTAAACACAAAGTTGGCACATCAAAGAAGAAAGAAAATGAGAAAAAAGGAAATTCCCTTTCCATCTTCCTCTGTATCACCTGCCGCACCATTTTCTACTGTGAGGAGAAAACCCCACAATCCCCAAAGCTTTTGGAATATTGTTGTGAAACAAAGCAGATTAGCTGAAAACTGGAAGCAACAGCTGCTCCTGTCCACCTGGGTTTCTGAGCTGGCAGGCACAGACCTCTGTGTTCCCATGGTGTACAGTGTGGATGCTGCTCCTTGTTTTCCAGAAGCAGGGACAGAATTTGGAGATGGTAACAGAGGAAACTTTACCCACAGTGGAGGACAAAGGCTCTCTAGGTCTCCATCCTGCATCCATGTCACTCCTGCATCCATGTGCCACCCTGCTTGATGTTCTGTCACCAGTAATTAATGACCCAGGTGCTTTGGTAACTGAGCATTCAGGACCCATTTTTAATTGCCTGGGGATTATGGCAGATCTGGGATTGCATCTGAAACTCAGCAACATTGCAGATTACTGCTGACATCTGCTGCTTTATTCCCTGACCAGGCTTTGGCTGGTGCTGTGGGAAGGACTGGATGTGGAAGGAAAACTCCCAGTGCTGATTACCCTGGTGGGCAGCTGTTATTGCCAGGCTGGTTGCTGGCTGTGCCTCATTCATCCCTCCAGCCTAAGGATGCTCTTCCCACATCCCTGCTGCACAAGCTGACCTTGGCAGGTTGCACTGGGAGTGCCAAGTGCTGGGAAACTGATGGATGTGCTGATCCCTGGAGTGGCACACAGGGGACCAGAGGCTGTCTCTGGTGATGAGACACAGAAACTCATTTCCAAAGAGAACACAGCCTGGGTGGGCTTTTCTGGAGTGGAAGAGATAGTGCAATGCCAGGGCTGCATGTGGCTGGAGGGCTGGCAGAAGGACACAGCATGTTCCAGACCTCCCCAGGATGGGGCTGGGAGGTCTTGAATGGTGCTGGAGGAGAGGAAGGGAGGCTTCCTGCTGTCTCAGCCCTCCATGAGATAAATGCACATCAGCAGAGAGAAACTATCCCCTAGGGACAGGTCTGTGTGAGGATGTAACTGGCTCAGGGTGTGTTTCTTGGCTGATTACACCCTAGTGGCTACAACTTCCCAGCTGTTCCTAGTGAAGGGGTTTGAAGAACAACAGCCTGAATTTGCTGGTCCAGCAATATTTCCCACAGGAGTTTGGGACTGTGTTTGCAATGCCTTGGATGTACTTTGGTGTTTAGCAGATATGGATGTGTCTTCCTCAGCTACCAAAAAGCAGTCAGCAAATTTTTTCCTGTCCAGGTAGCTGAACAGCACTGCTCCAGGGCAATGCCCTTCTTCTGGGCTTGCCCACGTTTTAGTTGATGGGAGGCAGAAGATTGTGATTTGGTCCCAGATATCACAGAATGAATCATGGAATGGTTTGTGTTGGAAGGGACCTTAAAGGTCATCTAGTTCCAAGCTCCATGGGCAGGGATACCTCCCACTAGACCAGGTTAATGAAAGCCCCATCCAATGTGGGACCATGAGCCAACATTTCCATGGACTGGGAATGTACAACTTCAGCTGGGCAACCTGTGCCAGTGTCTCAGCACCCTCACACTGAGGAATTTCTTGAATCTCCCCTCTTCTAGTTTAAAACCCTTGTCCTGCTACTACATACCCTATACAAAGTCCACCCCCAAATTTTCTCTTTGTGGGCCTGAAACAACAAGGAACAAGGTTCAGACCACGTTGGGTCAGATGCAGTCTGTGTGTGCAGGTTCCTGTGTGGCAGCATCTTTTCACCATTGTGAAGATGCTGTTGTGCTGTCAGCAGGAGAAAGGATTTTGTGTGCTTTGGGGAGTTATAATAGAAATATTAAGATGAAGGGAGACTGGATGAATATTGGTGTAGATCCACCAGAAGGGACAAACAGCAGATCTGCTGCACAAATGGCCCCTAGATGAGGAAACCAGCAAGATCCCAGCATATCTACATGTGCTGCCTCAGGACATCCAGGCTGGGAAACGCAAACCAGTGAGTAAATCCTGGTGGTTCACAAAGGTCAGATGGGATGGAGGGACCCCACACTGGAAGCTCCTGGAGGGGAAAAAGGGCACATCCAAACCAGCACACTGTCACCAACCTGGGAGGTACCCAAGAAATATGATGAGGACTTGATAGTTGTTGTCCTTTGTGCCTGGAGCAGAGAAAAGCTGAAGGGTGATGGACTACCCATGGCTGAACATTCATCAAGATCCCAAGAGGGTGCTGGGGCAGGAAGAAGCCTCATTCCTTCATATTTCTATAGCCAGTGAAAAGCTGTCCTTGGATGTAAAATTGGATATGAAATTGCCTTTGCCTCTGAGTCATTCCTGAGATCTCTCCCCTCGCTATTTGTCAGATGCAATCACTCCACAAAGAGCAGAAGCAGCAGCTGTGGCCCAGGGAATACTCTGTGGACCTCAGGAAAATGGTGTCTGTAATGTGCCCAATTGATGCAGAATTAATCAGGTTTGAAAAAAAGGACACGGGCTCTTGCACCCTGGGGGACTGCAGCTAAAAATTCCTGCCTGTGCCATCTTCCTGTGTGCTCCCTGACATAACTTCTGAGAGGAATAAATGAGTTTATCTCCCACATTGCCTGCAAACCTTTCACATGGAAATAGTGGGATTAAGGAGATTAAGATTTAGCTTCAACTCGGATAAAGAACAACAAAGAAGAATGATTAACACTTGAAATGGTTCCCAGTCATTAGATCTGAAGTCCAGTCTCTGTGCATTACCTCTGGCAAGAGATTTTCTGTTGTGTTCATTGCTGTCATCTCTGATCCCATAAGAGAGCAGGAGCAAACCCGATGGTTGCTTACTCTGGGATGGCTCTAAAAAACCCTGTGGTTTGGGCCATGGAAGATGTAGAAGGCATAGAAGAGAAAGAGGAGCTGGTGAGGTTTATAAGGTGGATGTAGGATTATGGGGTGGAGGAGGTGGGACCCCCAGATCAGCTCTTTGCCTGGATGGGCAGGGCACAGAAATGTTGTGCTGTCCTATTTTTTTTAGGTTTTAAAGACCAGGTGAGTAAAGAAAGCCCACCCTGGGCAACCTTGTCTGGGCAACCTTGTCTGAGTCCCATAACAAACCTTGCTTTGAGCAGGAGGTCGAGCTAGACATGACCTGGGTCATGTCACATGTTGGTGACCATACAGTGGGATGCTTCTGGGCTGATTTTTCCCTACCAGATGCCAGCCATTAACTCTGGTACCACTGGTGACCTGAAGCCAGATGTCCTCCTTTCCTCCTGCAAAGCCAGGACCCTGCCCAAAGGCACCTAAAGGCTAAATCACCACTTCTAGCCTGATATCCAGGCTTCCAGACTCCCAAGTTGTCCCTCAGCATGGCATTTTGCAGTTAGCTGAGCTGGAACTGAGTCCAGTTTCCAGGCTGACCCCCAAAACTGGTGTGACTGGAGCCCTGTTGGAGGCAGGGGTTCCATGGCTGGCACAGAACAGTTGGATTGTGTACAGGTTCCTTCCGAACTACACCCCACAGTGCAATTGTTTACACTGTGTCCCAGAGGAGGTGGAATCCTCAACACCAGCAGTGGCATTTTGAGGACAGCCCTTCCCAGTGTGACCCAGTCACTCAGCTCTCAGGACATGGAGCAAGATCTTAGCAGCTTGGCCTCCTCATCCTGCTTTCTCCCTCTGAGTGGGGCAAACACATCATTCTGCACACAGCCAACAGGTGTCACTGCCTTTTCTACTGCCAGGTTAAAAGCCAGAGACATCCCTTGCTGGCAGAATTAGGTGTGGAGCCCTTCCTGACTCCTCGTAGTGATTGTATGGAATTTTGCCTTTCAGTTCTGCTCTGCAGGATTCCATCCTTCCTACTGGATCCAGGCTTGCTTCCCAAGCACTGGCTGCTTGGTGCTCAGTGTCTCCAACTTGGACGCAGCACATGAGGTCAGAAAAGGGGATGTGATCCCCATTCCAGGTCTTGCATATCCTTGTACATTTGCACAGTACTCTGGGGACTGCAGAGCAGTGCAAACCAGCTTGAAGCCTTCCTCTTCTTGGCCTGCCTGGCAGGTCATTGTTGGGTTCTTTATAGAATAACTTGGTCCCACTTTGTGCTGCACCATGTGTGAGATGAGACACAGATGTTTGCTCTGACAATGAGCCATTACCACAGCTGTAGCTGTCAAGAAAGCTGGTGGGGTTTTTTTGCAGCTGGAGCAGGGAAAGACAAAGCCTTTAGCACACTTAAAACCACAGAAGTTCATGGGGGTCTTTTTGGGAGTCTGGGGTCAGCCCTAGGAAAGGAATCCCTCTCTGTGGTCAGAGCAAGAATCAATTTATAGTGAAGGGGCTTTGAATGTCCTCTTCCACTGCCCAACCTTTGCCTGTCCCTGCTCTGCCCCTCTCTGTCCTGCCTGTTTCTCCTGCTTGGGGTCAGGGTCATACCAGGAGTCTCCATCTCCAGGTGTCCCTGCAATAGTGGCTTTAGGTTCAGCCCTTGTGTGAGTTGTGGTTTCAAATACATGGAGGGAAAGGGACTGGGATTCTCACAATTTGTGCTCATGGATTTTATGATATTGTGGCTTATCTGCAGGACTTGACCTTCACAAAGGTCTCTGGACACACTTCTTGCTCATTGTCAACAAGCTGGATGCTTGTACCCGATTCCTCTCTCCTCTGGCACTCACCCTGGTTCTGGAGTTTACAACTTTAAGCCCCAAACAAACAGTGTTTGCAAACCATCAAAGATAATTAATGAGCTTTTAAGCAGAACAGACCCTGCCAGTACAGGGAGAAAATCTCTGCATTCACCACTCAGAGCCAGAGCCAGGCAAAGGCAGTGACAGGCAGCATGAAAAGAACTGGGAAAAGTGGTGGGAAGAACTGGGGAAAGTTGTGGGAAGAACTGGGAAGAGTGGTAATAAGAAGGAAAAAAATCTGGATGACTTAAGCATAAGTAGTTTTCCTGGTCTATTGTTGTCATGCTTTTTAGCAGTGGCAGATGTGGATGATCCTAGGGAACAAACAGAGCTCCTGGAGCACTTTCTCCTTCTCTTGCCCTAAAAAAAAAAAAGCAGGAAAGAACCTCTGGGACTTTCAGGGACTGTGTGTGCTTCATTTATTGTAACAACAGAGGACACAAGCAATGCTGCTGCTCTCTGCTATGGGCATGCACTGAGAGCTCACACTTCCATACAATAAAAGCTCTGTAGTAAGAAGATGAGGTGCTGGAAATGAGGGTGTTGGAAAAAAGAAAGAGGGGGGATTGATGTAACAAAGGTGGTGGCTTGTTTCTTTCACTCAGGTGTAAGTTAGGATTGCTGTAGACAGAGCTAGAGGTAGATAGGGTTAATGAAGGGAAATTTCTGCCTGACAATTTAAGCACACAGCTGGTTTTTAGCTCAATTTCCTAATGAAATTAGTGGCTCTGTCTATATGCCTGCTCCCAGTAATTTTTCAAGACAGTGGTTGATTTAAACTCTACATGAAACAGGACAGAAATCTCAACAAACAATCCTGTTCCTGCAAGTTTGTGTGGAAGGTGTCACTGCCCGTGCAGGGGGATTGGAACCAGATGATCTTTAAGGTCCCTTCCAACCCAAATCCTTCTGTGATTCTCCAAAATATTGAGTTAAAGCTGCAGATGTGTAAGTAGGAGTCAGAGAAAGTAAAGGAGAGTCAGAGAGTGATTTTTCTGCCCTTGTATGGAGGGCATGGAGATCTCCAGGGTGAGAGCACTTCTGCAAAGTGCAGAGGAAAACCAGCACATTCCCCCCTGGGATATTTGTGTTCAGCTCTCCAGGAGAAATACCCACCATAAACCTAAAGAAGGGAAGTTATCCATAACCCAGAAAGTACAGGGAAATATTTTCCACGCCGCTCTGGGAGACCAGGAAGTTATTTTTGGTTTCTGTAGCACAGTGAGTGTCGCTGGGAGCATGTGCAATAACAGAGTTTTCAGCAGCTCCCATTGTATTTTCTCCTATTGACCTTATCACTAATAAGTGCAGGATGTGAATTATAACTGCAAAGATGTAATCGGAGAGGCCTGGAGACAGCTGGTCTGCTGGGGACAAGCAGTTGCCATGACAGAGGTTCTCTCCTTGCTCCTTTTCAAGTCAGGTAAAACAAGGACTCTGCTGCTTCTGCTGACTTCACTCTTTCCCTGGATGTGGGAGCTGAGGATGTTTTTAGGGTGGTGAAGGACAAAGAAAGCCATGGTGTTGCACTCCTGGTGACAAAGTTTGATATTCTGATCAGGTTGGGAGACCAAATGTTATTTTTAGCTATTTCTTTGCTAAGTCACAACATGTGCAGGGATGCACCAGAGGCAAAGGATCCAGATCCTTTCTGACTTACAAAAACTTAAAGAATTTTGGTAGTGCTGTACTCGTTTATATCAGCTCAGAATCTGGACCAGAGTTTCCATGAGGTGTAGCACCAGGGGTTTAAACCCTACAGATAATATTTCAGCTGATATGAGCATGCTTGTCTCTCAAGGGTGAGGAGTAAGGGCACGAAACCTGCATTTTCCCTGGGCTAAGTAGCCTGGCCAAGGTGTGAGAGGAAAGCTCAGCAGGTATAGGTGTTGCAGAGGTCTTCTGTAGAGACACAGGTGTTTTCCAGATGCCTCTGCCTGACTTATGCAGGTGTTAGAGAAAGGAATCTCTGGAAGTTTCTATGAATGTGTCCTTTTCTTCCATCCTTCTGCTTTGTCTCTGCTGGGAGAGAATCTTAGAAACCACAGGGAAACCACTGGCTGTGCAGCAGGCTGAGGAAATGGGCCTGGGCAGTCTGTGGTCTCTGGAGAATGCTGAGGAAGATGGTGTGAAATTGAGCAGGCAGTGATGGATGGAGAAATTGTTCCAGGCCATAATGGTTTGGGGAAAAAAATAATAATAAAAAAGAGAGATAGAAAATATACTTTGATACATGTGGGTGTCTGTGGGAGGATTTATCAGAAGATGGGAAAAGAGTATTGTAACCTGCAAGTGTCTATTTGTCCACAAGGACACTGGGGAAGGGGAGAGACTGAAGGGGGATGTGAGCAGCAGGCAGTAATATTATTGTTGTCAAATGTTTCAATACCAAAACCTCCTGTTTTAAAAGCAAGGGACTCGTTGTCAGCCTAGCAGGACAGATTGTTATTCCTTGACCTTGGCAGCACAGCACCTGGGTCCAAGATTGAAAACTTTCAGGTGGAAATGAGAATTAGCACAGAGGAGATTTTTCCATAGTTGCTAAAGAAAGGGAAATGATGAAGGGAACTGGGGACTTCAGGCCTTGAACACTTGAAAAAAACAACCCCTAGCCTCTCCTTTTGACCTGAGAATTGCAGTTCAACTACCAGATGCTTGACCAGGTAAGCACATCCCAGGGATCTCACTGTGATTTTTACCAAGACCCCACAATATTTCCTAAACATCACAAGGTCCTGAGGTGATCTGACTGCTCTTCTGTAAGCAGAGAGACAAAAGAAGTTTTTTTCTGACTGGTGGCTAAGCAGGTATCTACTAAAGCTCAGGATGTGCTCTCTTCTGAGACAGTTTTCTGTCACCTCCTCCAGCCATCATTTAGTTGCTTCAGTCTTATGGAATACTCCAGTTTGCACAATGGGTGTTATCCCCAAAAGAGGAGAATGAGGGCAAATATCATCTCAGCAGAACTTATCCCTACCTTCCACTTCTGGCCAGTCTTGGAGTTCCTTTAGCCAAGTCCCAAGGAGCCTTGCTGATTTTTGGAGTGGTGTCAGCCAGGCTGTCCTTCTGTGGAGCTTTGTGGGGTGAAGCAGAGTGTTTGTGCAGAACAACAAAACAATATCTTGGAGATATGGGGAGGTGTGGAGCACGTGGCTGCCTCTGGCTGCATTACAGCCCTGTGATTTTCTCTGTGTGTTTTCTTACACATCTGCACGCTGACAGTTTTAGGGTGCTGTGGAAGAGGTGTGGCCATGAGACACCCATAAGTATATTTTGCAATAATAAGCAGTTGTTGATGTTGTTATTTACACACAAAAAAACCCAACCTGAATGTTAATCATTAATTTATTTATTTGCATGATCTGCCCTCCCCAGTTCATCCAACGAGGGGGCAGTGTTTGTGTTGCTGGATTGAGCTTTTTTATGGCTCATGGCCTGGGAACATAAAAGGCTTCGAGATGGTCAAGTAATGAGTACAAGGATGGGTGAGGTGCTGGGTGGGTTCTCCATTCCCCATGTTCCCTGAGAAAGGATGCTCCTTCCCAGTCACACTGACAAAAATGGCAAGGATTAAATTCTTAATCTCCAGCACTGGAAACAGGCACTTAATTGAGACCTCTATTTGCTTTAATCCACAGAGCAAACTCTTCAGAAGATCACTGTCCTTTGCAGAATAGAGCAAGAATTATTCCAGTCTTGTTGTCTCTGTGGACCTGCTGCTGGGTCAGGGCATGCAACCCCACACAGAGTGGGGATTGCACCTCCTCAAACATTACCTACGTTCCCCATAGAGCCTAACTCACTCTGAAACATCAAAAGATACCTTAAAATGGCTCATGTCAATCTGCATAAAACTCATGGAGTTTAAAAACTCAGTAGCAAAGTTTGCATCCAGTTGGCAGCCGGTCACCAGTGGTGTCCCCCAGGGATCAGTGTTGGGCCCAGTTCTGTTTAATATCTTTATTGATGATTTAGATGAGGGGATTGAGTCCATCACCAGCAAATTTGCAGATGACACCAAGTTGTGGGGGAGTGTGGATCAGCTGGAAGGCAGGAGGGCTCTGCAGAGGGACCTGGACAGACTGGAGAGTTGGGCTGATTCCAATGGGATGAGGTTCAACAAGGCCAAGTGCCGGGTCCTGCACTCTGGCCACAACAACCCCATGGGGAGCTCCAGGCTGGGCACAGAGTGGCTGAGAGCAGCCAGGCAGAAAGGGACCTGGGAGTCTGGATTGACAGGAAGCTGAACATGAGCCAGCAGTGTGCCCAGGTGGCCAAGAAGGCCAATGGCATCCTGGCCTGGATCAGGAACAGTGTGGCCAGCAGGTCCAGGGAAGGGATTCTGCCCCTGTACTCAGCCCTGGTGAGGCCACAGCTTGAGTCCTGTGTCCAGTTCTGGGCCCCTCAGTTCAGGAAGGAGATTGAGGTGCTGGAGCAGGTCCAGAGAAGAGCAAGGAGGCGGTGAAGGGATCCAGCACAAGTCCTGTGAGGAAGGGCTGAGGGAGCTGGGGGTGTTCAGCCTGGAGAAGAGGAGGCTCAGGGGAGACCTCATCACTCTCTACAACTCCCTGAAAGGAGGTTGGAGCCAGGGGGGGGTTGGTCTGTTTTCCCAGGCAACTCTCAGCAAGACAAGAGGGCAGGGTCTCAAGTTGTGCCAGGGGAGGTTTAGGTTGGATATTAGAAAGAATTTCTTTACAGAGAGGGTGATCAGGCACTGGAATGGGCTGCCCAGGGAAGTAGTGGATTCTCCATGGAGATATTTCAAAAGAGACTGGATGTGGCACTCAGTGCCATGGGCTGGGAACTGCAGCGGTAGTGGATCAAGGGTTGGACTCGATGATCTCTGAAGTTCCTTCCAACCCAGCCAATTCTATGATTCAATGATTCTATGATGAACACACTGCACTGCCAACTCCTGCCAGACTTCCAGGTTCTCCAGAGCACCACTGATTTTTTTCCATCTGCCTCTTTCTCCTCTTGGGGAAGGCAATGGGACACAGTGGCTGATGCAGCCCCAGTGACTTTTGTGCCTCAAGATGCTGGAGATTGTGAGGGGAACAACTTGTAAGTGTTCTGACTCCAATTTTCCACTACAGTGACCCCGTGTCACATCAGCACAATCTGTCTGCACAGGAAAGGTCCATGGAAGGGCTTGCAAGAAGCTTGATTTAATGTAGACTGAATCTGAGCTTTGCAGCAAAGTAGCAGACTGTTATTTTTATTCCCGTAGCCTTAGCAAGTCTAGAAACCCCATGACTATAAATTTTGACAATTTGTGCTTTAAAAGCCTGTCAAAAACACTCCTCAGCAATTTACTGTGGCAATAAGAAGGAAGGAAGGGAAGCTGATCATGAATGCTGACATGTGCCTGTTGTCTGGATAAACTTTATACCCAGTGTGAGGTAAAAATTCAAGTGCAAATTCATGGTGCTGGATCCAGGGCCAAGGGACAGCTCAGGGGGCCAATTGCTAGGAGGTGCATCTGTGTGGACACAGGCAATTTGAGGTTAATTGAGATGAAGCCACTACTAATTTCATTTATTGGTTATAACCTTGGGCTGACTTGGGCTTTCTTCCAAGTCCAGAACGTCAGCTGAAACACCAGGGCTGCCTGTGCAGCAGCAGGAGGTGTTCCCCAAGAAAATTGCCTCGACTGGGGGGGATTTTGGAGAAATTGGTGTCTTGAGTGCACAAAGGTTTCCTTCAAATGAGGAAGCACTTGCTTGGTTTAATGAAGATTGTACTTCTGTGGAGATACAGATCAGCTTGGGCATTCCTGAGAATGCAAAGTTTCCAATCCATGGAAAATCTGATCTATACAGACAAGGAGAAGCATAATTTACACTTTAAAAAATTCAATAGCTCCTTTTATCTGACTGGAGCTTCCTGTCACATGCGTGATAGTCCTCCTGAAGACATCCATCATGTTCCCTGCTTGGTAGCAATCTACTTGCAACACAGATGAGCTTTGCTGGCTCCTGTACTATCAGCAAGCAAAATTATTTGGGATGCAGCTTCACAAATACCTTTCCCTCTTCCTTGCCTTTGCCTGGGGTCATCCTCTGCTGATGAGGCTGACTTGGGAGATGTTTCCTCTGGGAGTCAAGGAGGATCCCCTCCCACCCCATTGTTGTGTGTACAAATAATGGTCTAAAAGTTCTGATTGAAGGCTGAGCTGGGATGCCCTACTCCATTTCTGTCTGAGATCTCCTTCTCTACTCATCCCCCACAGCTTGAGATTTGCTAACAAAGCCATAACTTCAGGAGGACATCCTGTCTACCTAACATTCCATGCCCTGCTCCATTCCTTCTGCTCCTTCCAGCTTGTGCCAGCTCCTCTCCCTGGGTGACTGCTGCTGTATTTGCCCTGCTCCATCTTTCTCTGCCCTCCCTTGCTTTGGTGTGGACTCAGATCTAAAGGGTTTGACTCAGCTCACCAGCTGGGCATGAAGAGGGGTGAGTGCTTACAGTCAGGCACAGATGTTGGAGTCATCTCCAGCTAGGATGTAGATAGCACCCTACAAATACTTGCCAGGTTAATCCTCCCTGATGAGGTTGTCAGAGCTTCCAGTTCCAAAATCTGACTGAAATAAAGTGCAGTGAAGCCTGTGATGTGTAAGAAAGAAGCAGCATGGGGCAGTTATGGGGGATCTCTTTTCATCCCTGCAGAAGACAGAACAGCATGTTCAACTGGACTACCCAAAGGGGTAAATGTAAAGTGTGATCATTAAACCAGGTCAAAGTGAATAAAGCTATGTAGAAATAAAGTTACTTTAATTCTTGTAGTGTTTTATGTGGTCTAAGCAAGAATATGTCTGTATGTTGAGAAAGCTGTAAGATCTACCAGGGTATCATAGAATGGTTTGAGTTGGAAGGGACCTTAAAGATCATCCAGTTCCAGCCTCCTTACCATGGGCAGGGACACCTCCCACTTGACTATGTTGCTCCAAGCCCATCCAACCTGGCCCTGAACATTTCCAGGGATGAAGCAGCCATAACTTCCCTGGGCAAGCTGAGGTAGGGTCTCATCACCTTCACAGGAAAAGTTTCTTCCCAATACTCAACCTAAATCTCTCCCTTTTCAGACTGAAACCATCTCCCCTTGTCCTATCACTCCATGCCCTTGTAAGAAGTCCCTCCCCAGCTTTCCTGTAGCCCCTTGAGGTACTGGAAGACATCTCTAAGGTCTCCCTGGAGCCTTCTCCAGGCTGAACAACCCCAACTCTCTAAACCTGTTTCCATAGCAGAGGTGCTGCAACCCTCTTATCATCTTGATGGCCCCCAACAGTCCTCCCTGTTGGAGGTTCCAGAACTGGACACAGGACTGCAGAGTCTTCCCAGAGTGGAGCAGAGGAGGAGAATCACATCTCTTGACCTGTTCTCCAGGTGATGCAGCCCAGGATATGGTTGTTTTTCTGGGCCAAGTGTATAAGGTCTTAGGATAAAGATCATAAAGGGCCCCGGAAACCTGATGGACAAGAGGGACAAGGTGGTAGAATTTCTCTGCATGCTTATTTAGACAGATGTAGCCACTCACTGCCCTTCCTCCATGCAGTCTGCATTTCATCTGCAAGGCTGGTGTTCCCTTACCTCTGAAACAGCAATGACCCTGGGATAACCACTTGTTTGCTAAAAGGGAGAAGAAGGCAGTTTCTGGAGTTACCCGTCTGCTGCACACACCAATTTCTGCCTGTGATGCATCACCAGCTTTTTCTGCACTGACTTGTCACTCAGAAACAAGATTAAGCCACCAGCCAGGTGAGTTCCTCACCTCTGTAGCTTGGGTTATAAAAGGGGATGCTTTATGTCAGTCTTGCTCTGTTTCGGGCAAATTGCTCCAATTGCTGTGTCACCGTTTTCATGGTGGCTCCGTGTTTTGGCTCTGCAGCTCCTTCTCCGTGTTTGCTTTGGAGTGGATCAGTGGAGAATCATCGTGGGCCATTCTGAATGTTCTTCCTTTCGTGGCAGAGTGCCCGAGAACAAGCTGAGTCACGGGCACTTCCATGCCCTGTCCACGTGAGTGTGAATTAGAGGGAAGGCTCCGGGATTACTGCCGATTGTCTCCCTGAATCCTGCTCACGGAATTCTGCATTTCGTAGGGCTGGAGCCTCCTCAGCCTTTGGGTTCTGCTGAAAGGGGGATGAGCTGCTCTGTTGTGCTCCACCAGCTGGTGGCAAACCCTGTTAGGTCTGCCTGACCTGTCAAATTGTTAGGGTTCAAATGGATTAGGAAAGGAACGTCAGAAGATGTTCCCAGCTAATGGATGCCTCGTGGCTTTGCTGGCTGGGTGTCACGGTGAGAGGGATGTGCCACCAGGGATAGAAAGGGAGATAATAGAAATATTGGCTCCCTTGCTGCATTTTGAGCCATTAAAATCTCCCTGCCTAAGTAAAGCCAAGGAGAAATTAAGCACTGGGATTTCCAAGCAGGTCCTCAGAGTGCTGCACACAGTCTCAGGGAGTTCAGACTCTCTTTTGGATGGTCAGGGAAAGGAGGGGGGGGAATGAGTTTTCTGAGAAGAACATATGGATCATTTAGTCAATTAAGGTTGAAAGATGCTTTTTGTAAGCAAAGCAAAAGAAGTTTTGGGGCAAAAGAAGTCTGTATGTTAAATATGTTGGGGCAAATCTGTTATTTCTATTAAAAGATAGCACTAATGGAGGATCCAATGGGAATAAATTGGATGTGAGGCTTTTTGGCTTGGGAAGGAGAATAATAAGGCTCAGAGATGTTTTAAGAAACCTTTCCAAAGAAAGGCATCAAACATGTTTCAGTGTGCAACAGATAAAGTTGAGGAAAGGACTGAACAGGAGAGGTGCCATAAAAGTGCCTGGATGAGGGTGTGGGATTTGTGGGTATCCTCAAGAGGGCATTGGAAGGGGATGAATGTTGCTGTTCTCAGTTTGTTACAACCACCTTGACCATGCTGAGTTATTCCCATGTTTCAGGGCTTCTGCCAGGAAACCTTTCCTCCTTGATGCAGAATTTGGCTTTGGGTTTGATTTGTTCTCAGGGCTTTTTTTCTCTCCCTTACCCATTTACACTGGACTGGCCCAAGTGAAAAATAGACTGCTGGGTGTGGGGTCAAGCACTCCACTTGTGCTTTAGAAGGAGAAAGAAATGTTTTGAGAGCCCATCTCATTCACACAGCATTTCTTGGGGACTCATTCAGACATGAGCTAATGCCTTGGGAAAATATATAAGGTTATTATAGTGGTATGGAGCTCTGCACTCTGAAGCAAGTGGTTCACAGGATTGATGTGTGGTGACTTATTTCCATCAGGACCTTTTCCTTCCATAGTGACTTGGTAACCTAGAGGAAATTACTGATGCTGCATTGCCTAGCCAGGAGCACTTTATGTGTGAGAATGGAAGGGATAAGTCATAGCTTTTTCTTTTTTTTCTTTTTTTTCCCCTCTCTTTGATTTACTAGCAACCTGAGAAGATGACAAATACAACAGAATTAAGGCAGGAAACTGTTAGAGTCTAAGTTCAGTGTGTGACTGTGCAGGTTTGAGCTGAAGTGTTCCCACACACACTGATATGACTGATCCAGAGTGTTTCCAAGTCCTGGGGAGCCCAGGAGTGGACCCAGGCCAGATACCAACCTCAGTTCACTTGGAGGCCTGGGCTTGGTCCAGTTCTTGGGCTGGATGAGCTGCTGACCATTACAACTCCAAGCAGGTGTGTTTAGGAAACAGAATACAACCTGGCAAACAAGTCAAGACCCAGGGAGTGACCCACCTCACTGAAAGCTGTCACTTAGACCAAACCTCTCTACATTCTGTCAGCGTAGAGAGGAAGGAGTGGGGATGATTATCCCAGTTTCAGCTCTGTAATGGTTTTGCCAAGCAAAAACAGTAAAGATTCTTGTAAAGATTCCAGAATTTCCCAAAGCTGAGCAGTGTCTGTAGCAGGCTGACGTTCCTTCCCCAAGCTTAGCTAGAGGTGCTGACCCTGCCCAGCATCACCCTAAGACAATTTCCAGCTGTGGTCTTGTCCCATGCTTGGCTGCTGCTGGCATTGAGAGAATTTGGGCAGCTCAGTGCCCAGAGTGAACTGGGTCAGAACTCAGCCACGTTCTGTGCTGAGGTGGGCAAAAGAGAGGACATGTGTCCTTCCTTCTTCTCCTGGACTGAGGGGATCAGGGGGTGCATGGAGAAATCTTTGGGCTCCTTCCATTGCTGGGTATGGGTGCCCTATTATGACCATAGTCATAGAATCAACCATAGAATAGTTTGGGTTGGAAGGCACCTTAAAGATCATAGAGTTCCAACCCCCTGCATGAGCAGGGACAACTTTTGGTTGCTCCAAGCCCCATCCAACCTCTCTTCAAGCACTTCCAAGGCATCCACAGCCTCCCTGGGCAACCTATTCCAGTCTCACCACCCTCACACTAGAGAGTTTCTTCCTTGTGTACAGCCTAAATCTCTCTTTTTCCAGTTCAAAATCATCACCCTGTGTCGTATCACTACATACCCTTGGGAAAAGTCCATCTTTAGTTTTCTTGCAGGTCCCCTTCAGATATCTTCTGCTTCTCCTTTGCCCCGCTCCTGGAGCAGCCACCTTGGCCATGGAGACCATGGAGCTGGGGTTCTGTCAGTGAGGGAGGGAGGTCTGATACCAGGGGTTCTCTCAGTGAGGGGAGGTCTGGTATCAGGGGTTCTGTCAGTGAGGGGAGGTCTGAGCCCATCACAGAGGGTCTGGGGGTTCTGTCAGTGAGAGGAGGAGGTCTGGTACTGGGGGTTCTGTCAGTAAGAGGAGGTCTGGTACCAAGGGTTCTGTCAGTGATGGGGGGTCTGAGCCCACCACAGAGGGTCCCGGGGTTCTGCCAGTGAGAGGAGGAGGTCTGGTACCGGGGGTTCTGACAGTAAGGGGAGAAGGTCTGGTACCGAGGGTTCTGTCACTGAGGGTAGCAGATCTGGTACCAGAGGTTCTGTCAGTGAGGGGAGGTCTGGTACCGAGGGTTCTGTCAGTGATGGGGGGTCTGAGCCCACCACAGAGGGTCCCGGGGTTCTGCCAGTGAGAGGAGGAGGTCTGGTACCTCGGGTTCTGACAGTAAGGGGAGGTCTGGTACCTCGGGTTCTGTCAGTGTGGGCAAATCTGAGCCCACTACTGGGGGTCCAGGGGTTCTGTCAGTGATGGGAGGAGGCCTGGTACCGGAGGTTTTGTCAGTGAGAGGAGGTCTGAACCCACCACAGAGGGTCCGGGGGTTCTGTCAGTGAGAGGAGCGGGTCTGGTACCAGGGGTTCTGTCAGTGAGAAGAGAAGGTCCGGTACTGGGGGTTCTGTCAGTAAGGGGAGGTCTGAGCCCACCACAGAGGATCCGGGGGTTCTGTCACTGAGAGGAAGAGATCTGGTACCGGGGGTTCTGTCAGTGAGGGGAATAGGTCCGGTACCGGGGGTTCCTTGGCCACGGTCCCTCGGCCTTTCCCCCAGCGCCATCTCGCGGTAGCCATGGCGGGCTCTGCAGCCGCTGCCTTCTCCCCTCTCCTTTTCACGCTCCCTTCTTCCCTCTGCTCTCTCTTCTCCCCTCTTCCTTTTCCCCTCTTCCATCTCCATGGTCCCCTCAACGCTCTCCTTTTTCCCCTCTCCCCTGACCTCTCCCCTCTCTCCTCACACCTCATCCCTCACTCCTCTCACTCTTCCTTCACCCTTTTCCCCTCTCCCTTCTCCATTCTCCTCTCCCATCTCCATTCCACCCTCTTTCCTCACCCTCCCCCTGTGTTCATGTCAGAACCATCGCTGGAGCCAGGAATCACATCTGAGCTCGAAGCTTGGGCAAGAGCTGAAGAGAATCACAGAATCCCCTGGGCTGGAAAAGACCTTCAAGGAGTCCAACCATCACCCTAACACTGACAAGATTTTAACTCAGACATAACACTAAATACTACATCTATATGACTCCTAAATACCTTCAGGGATGGAGACTCCACCACTGCTCTGGGCAGCCTGTTTCCAGTGTCTGATAACCCTTTCACTGAAGAAATTCTTCCTAAAATGAAGAGAGCAAACACTCTTTTATGATCTTTTGGGGGCCCATACCTGGGTGCTGAGGAGGATGTACAGATCTCCTTCCAGACAAGGGAAGACATCAGTTTTTTTCCCAAGTACTGCCCTAACCCTAACCCTACCACCATCATCATTTATCTTGAGCTGTGACACAGTTTTTTCTCATCTGCAGCACTGGGGACCATCTCCTGCCATCTCATGGGGACACTGGTGATTTATTCTTGGAGCTTTGGGGGCTGGTGTACTGCAAGCTCTGAAGGGGACAAGAAATCCTTACTGCCACAAGCTGAGCTCTTTGTTCCAAGCAGTGGGCTGGACCTTGGAGTCAGGAGACCCTACCAGGGATTTCTGTGGGGTCCAACACACCAAGGTATGCATGAAGTAACCCCCAAGGCTCCTTGGGCTCTCTCAGTGAGAGAAACCAAACCCAAATATCCTGAAGCTGGAATAGGTGTGTAATTACCTAGTCTGGTTTTCACCCAAACATGGTGAAGAGGCTTCATGGCTAGAGAGACTTCACCTCCTGCCTGTGGATGGATGTTGGTGAGCCCTCAAAGAGGACACCAGGCTTTCTTTCTAGGGATGCAGATTTCTCAAGGCCCCTTATAAATCAGTTTCTGTGGCTGATCCCTTTCAAATGTAGTACCTTCCCCAGGTCTTTGCCTATTTGGGTGTGCTCCTGTGACATTTCCCACCAGAAACTGTTCTCTCTTTCTCATACCTTTGCCAAAATCCTTAACTAAGGTGGCTGGTGGGCCAGCCAGATGTAAATCCCAAGTTCTTGAACACACTGTAGGGATGGAAATGGGATTCCAACCATAATTTTCTGGACCCTTGGGAGCCCCGTGGGCATTTGGGCTGCGTTCAGCAGAGGGCAGTGGTTGGTTTGGTCAGGAGTTGGCTGGCAGTGTCAGAGCTCTTAAACCACAGCCACTGACTGCTGTGTGTTGAAGTCTCTGTGCTGCAGAGTATCAGAAAAAGCTGTAAAGCATCTTCCCTGCCTGCCAGCAGATCCTCCCTGCCTTGCATCAGTGCAGGGCAGAGGTAATTGTGGGTCAGCAAACTCTCTTGGGGTAATTCAGCAAACTTCCCTCTTCCCACCTCGTGCCAGTTTACAAAACTAGAGTTTCTAAGGAAAAAAAAAAAGTTATGATTGCTTAACCTGTCTTAAAGCTGCTGATTTACAACTGGATTTCAAGAAGTCTGGCATTTTGTTATCCACAAGTGTTTGAAATATACCCCTCCACAAAACTTAAATCTGCCATATCTGGTTATAAATTTTCCCAAAATATTGTATTTAACCATCACTGCTCATGTGTGAGAAGAACACCGTGCAGTGTCACATCATCTGGGAAGGGAAGAGACATGGGAAAAGGGGAAAAATTCCTGCAACACAAGGATATCAGTCACCTGGACCGAGCAATGTGTCCTAGGGAGCCCTGGGGAAGTTACATATAGCAAAATTGTCATGAAGCTGCTCCAGAACCTCTGGGAAGGGAACACTGGAGACATGGGAAAAGGGGAAAAATTCCTGCAACACAAGGATACCAGTCACCTGGACTGAGAAATGTGTCCTAGGGAGCCCTGGGGAAGTTACACATAGCAAAATTGTCATGAAGCTGCTCCAGAACCTCTGGGAAGGGAACATGGGGGAACAACTTCTGTGATGGTCCCCCTGTGGCTGCTGGCATGGCAGATGCTGCTGTGGGAAGGAAGCCAAAGCCTGGGATTCATGGAGAGATGCTCCATATGGGGCTGATGACATCTGGCATGACAATGAACTCGTAGGTGCAGAGCAGCCTTGGGATTGCTGGAGGATCCCAACTTTAGGATCTCACCAGTGCAGGAAGGGTTGGCTTCCAGTTCACTGGCACAGGGTCCACTGGTGGGAGTAAGGGTGGAGGAGAGGGGAGAATTACTCTAACACAGGTATGAAGTTCCTCATACTGGTGAGGAACTGAACAGAGTGAGAGGTCTGAGAGTGAAGTTCAAAAATAAAACCAAGCATGAGCTTCCTGCCCAGCTCAGGCCCTTCACCTCACTGTGTCCCTGCCCTGGCCCTGTGCCCTTCCCCACACAGGTGTTGGGGATTTAAAATGTGAAACCTTGGCCAAAATCTTCCTCCACATTCAGGGGTGGCTGCTTTGGGAGGAGGCAGAGCCCAGTGGGGCTACTCTTAGGGTACAGAGGGGATGTGTCCTGATGGCACAAGTGACAGAAAATAACAATTGTTTGTGCAGTTCCTTTCTCTTGCAATTCTGATGCCAAGATTGATCTTTGGTGAGGGGGATGAGGGCTAATGAACGACTCAGGAAAAGTTAATCATATAAGTTAATTAAAATTAATGTTGTCCATCACAGATGTTCCAACTGGAAAGAGCCTGGAAAGAGTGAGGGGCCCAATGCAAATGAACAGGTGTAACACCAATCATCCATCCTCCATTCCTGCTGAGGGCAGATGGGATGAGCCACTTCCTAGGATGAGGCCTAAGTCTAAAAAAGGGCAAGTAAGATATTTATACCTGTGTCCCAGCAGCTTTTTCTTTTCTCCTGTTGCTGGAAAAGGCCATTTCATGTGATTATATGCACCACGAGCTGGGCAAAGAGAGACCCCCCTGGAGAGCCACTGAAACATTTTTAATCTCTGAAGGATTTTTTGCTGATGGTGGGGGGAAAACATTGCACCTTGCCATGAGTGGGAAGGAAATTGTGTCCTTGAGGAAACTGGAAAGAGCATGAAGGGATCCCCTGCTCCTTTGGGCTTGCATTAAACAGTTAACCCCCCCCCAAAGAGGTTTTGTATATTTTGATCTGCTCATGCCCTCATGGCTGGCTGCTCTCCCACCATAAACATGGCTCACAGGAAAGGGAAACTCCACAAACCCCTTGGGGTGACCCTTGGATTTAGTGCTGAGGATCTCCTGGCACCTCTCACTGGAAACCACACACAGAGAGTGTTCCTCAGCTTCCCTGTCCCTTTCACCCCACATCTCTCTGCTGGACCTCCAGAATTTTTATCTCTCTGACTCTTCAGAGTTTGTACCCTCGTGGCAGGGGCCTGAATGTCCTCTCCCCAGCCAAGCTGAAATGTTTCTGTCTTCATGAACACATCATTGCACAGACCAGTCCCTTTTAGGGGTTTATGGTGCATTTGTTTCACTCTTTCTCAGGCTGTTTGTGTCCTTGGGTGTTCAGCTGGCTACCCAGCTCTCTCAGATCCCAGGGCATGGGATCAAGAGTGCTTTTAGTTGCAAAGTCACCAACTGTACCACACCACTGGAGCTTGCAAATGAGCAGAACTTCCAGGAATAACCCAGAACAGATCCAAAAACCTCCACTGAAATCCTCCCTGGCTACTCATGGGTGCTGGATTTGTATTTCTGGGTGCTCTTGGATTTGCATCACATGGCAGGAATTTGCTGGTGTATTTAACAGCCCACAGGCTCCTGTTGCCTGCCTCAGATGGGAGGACTTCCCTGCCACCTCTCTCCTTGCCCTGTTTTTCCACCCCAGTTACAACTGCAGGCTCAGGCTCTGAACTGCCACCCATGCTGGCTCCTTGTGGCTCTGCTCAGTGATTCCTCTGGGCTGTTGTCCTACCCCAATCTGTTTTGCTCTCCCTCTGGACTCTTCCTCTTTCCTCCACCAGCATTGCTGACAAATGACCCTCCAGGATACTCTTGGCAGGATTTTTCTTGCCTCCCCAGGAGCTTGCAGGACAAACAGCATGTGGCTGTCAAATGCAGAGTATGTGGGCTTTGCCAAGCAGGTCCTGGCCAGCTTGTGTAGGAGCTGAAAGAAACCTAAAAATGTGAAGGACACCCATGGATTCTGGTAGACTTGGAGCTCTGGGTGTTGGGTACAGGAGCACCATGCTCCCACCATCCTTGAGCAACAGTTGTGTCCCTCAGATCCTCTTATCACAGCCCTATCTGCCCCAGTGTCAAGAAGGAGTTTAATCTACTTTAAATCAACCAATGGACCAACAACCCTCTGTCCCCCATCCCCATCTTTCTCTAATGCCTCTACCTGAAAAAAGGCAGCTGAAACATCTGAAGAAGCTCAGCAAACAACTGCCAGAAAGTCTGACCTTGGAAAGGTGCCTCATAGGAAAAGAAAGTGTAATTTAATTTTTTTTCAGAGAGTAGAAATGGAGTGCTGTTTACAAATACCTTTGCTGAGAGAAAAAAACCCCAAAATCTGGCACTGGGGAGTGTAGTGATCTGTTAGACAAAGAACAAATACCCGTGGCTTGGAATGTAGCACTGCAGAGATGAAGAAAGTGCTTTATCTTCTCTAAACCTCTAAGAGATATTAGACCAAAACTCCAGGCTTTTCTGAAAAACAAAATAAACCAAAACAAGGCCCTCCAGTTTAACTGGATTGATGCTGGGGCGACTGCTTTCAATATAACTGAGAAAGAAGTCCTGCTGGCTTCCAACTCCTTCCAGCCTTCTGCCTGGCTTGATCCTGCAGGGGTTAACACACCCTACAGCAGTTTGCTGGAACATCTACAGGTCAGGTGAAGCATTCGCAGTGGCAGAACTGTTAGGGTTGTGTAGATAAACCACCCAATAATTTGCTCAAACGATGACAACACCAATCAGTTTCCTTTGTGCAGTGTTTGTCATAAGATGAAGCATGGTTACCAAAATTATCATGCAGACAAGCCTGTGTATAATAGCAGGCCAAGGGGTTAGAAGAGGAAGGCTTTCTGGGTTGGAGGCAGAAAGTAAAGCTCCCAGATAAACAAACCATAATTTCTGTCAAGAACTTATCAACAGATCCCCACCACGTGGGCTCTGAATGGGCAGCTGTGCTGAGAAGTCTCCAGCACTGCTGTGCTTTCCAAGCCAGGCTGGCAGGGCAGCATT
The DNA here is from genome assembly GCF_003957555.1 of Calypte anna. Classification (NCBI taxonomy): domain Eukaryota; kingdom Metazoa; phylum Chordata; class Aves; order Apodiformes; family Trochilidae; genus Calypte; species Calypte anna. The sequence goes on from NC_044245.1 coordinate 147,500,035, forward strand.
CCCAACCCTAAATAATATCCATCAAGAGAGGCCTGGCCCTGGGAAGCCAGGACTGGGGCAGTCTCTGAGTTACCCAAAGCACCAAGGGGTTTGGATGCTGGGCTTTTGGTTGAGGCTGCTGTCTGATGGCTGAATTTATAAAGGTTCCATCTCTCTGGCTGGAGAGATCAAAGGAAGGATGAGCCAATTGCTGGGCACTGGCCCAAGGCTTCCATGCCATGCCCTACTCTGACATGAACTTCCTGGGAGAATCTGTGTCATTTACCTGAAGCAATCTCCATTTTTTTCCATCTGCAGGGACAAACACGCACTCCCAGGCCTGCTTCAGAGGCCTCTTTTGGAGGAGATGGAAGTAAAGCTGCACTGAGGAATATCTTGGCTGTTATTTTGATCCTGGACACTTGTATCACATATAGGAAATGTTGTTTGATTGCTTTAAGGTCATGTTAGGAAAGTCCTGTTAGGGTTCACTGAGGGACAAAGGAGAAGCCAAGGATCATTCTGCAAGGGAGAGAGACAAAGTCCTCAGGGCATCCCTCTTCTGGGGCTGGAGCTCAGACGAAAAAAAATGAGGATTAAAACCTCACCTTGTGGCTCATCTCATTACATTCATACAAACAAAACCAAACAAAAGTTTATTTTACTTGGGTGGCCAGCCTTATGGAGAATTTGGGGCTGTATATAACTAGAAGACTCTACAAAAAAGTAAATAAAATTGTCATTGAAAAAAAACATCTCATTTGTGCTTGACCACATGTGTGACCACATTTTCAGATCTTGCTATTATGACAAGGAATGTAATAAATTCTGAGGGATGTTTCAAAATAGAAACCAAAGAGCCAAAAAAAAAATACAAAGCAGAGAAACCTGAAAACACAACCACAAGTGCTTGTCCTTTGGCTGTTCCTACTGAGAAGAGCAAAGGTGACATGACTGGAGAAGATTTGTTTGAATCAGAGCTCTTAGCTGATATTTTGACAAAATAAAGAAAAACTTATTCTACCAGTTCTGCACTTTCATGGAGCATTGTTCAGGTCTACATGGCTGACTGAGAGTCCATTTCCCTCCATAACCCCTATGAGAACCAAACCAGGGATCACATTTGCCCACTAATGCATGGCACTGGGGCCCATCCTAAGCCAGCACGAGTTTAGGAAGGGCAGGTCCTGTCTGACCAACCTGATCTCCTTTTATCAGCAGGTGACTGCCTGGGGTTGAGTGGAAGGCTGTGGATGTGGTCTACCTGGACTTCAGGAAGGCCTTTGACACCGTCTCCCACAGCATCCTCCTGAAAAAGCTGTCAGCCCACAGCTTGGACAGGAGCACCCTGTGCTGGATTAGGAACTGGCTGGAGGGCTGGGCCCAGAGAGTGGTGTTGAATGGTGCTGATCCAGTTGGCGGCCGGTCACTAGTGGTGTCCCCCAGGGATCAGTGTTGGGCCCGGTTCTGTTCAATATCTTTATTGATGATTTAGATGAGGGGATTGAGTCCATCATCAGCAAGTTTGCAGATGACACTAAGATGGGGGGGAGTGTGGATCAGCTGGAAGGCAGGAGGGCTCTGCAGAGGGACCTGGACAGACTGGAGAGTTGGGCTGATTCCAATGGGATGAGGTTCAACAAGGCCAAGTGCCGGGTCCTGCACTTTGGCCACAACAACCCCATGGGGAGCTCCAGGCTGGGCACAGAGTGGCTGGAGAGCAGCCAGGCAGAAAGGGACCTGGGAGTCTGGATTGACAGGAAGACAGGAAGCTGAACATGAGCCAGCAGTGTGCCCAGGTAGCCAAGAAGGCCAATGGCATCCTGGCCTGTATCAGGAACAGCGAGAGAACACACTTAGAGAATCTCACATCTCTGCTAGGGTGAATTTTGGTGTTTTTGCAGCATTAGCTGGCTGTAAAGGAGCCAAGTCTAAGCAAAGCCAGCTCTTTGTCCAGGATAGATGCTGGTCCAATGTCCTCTTCTCAGCTTGGTATGGGGCCACTGTGTAACAGATTACATGGACAGCCAGCAGTCACCTGAGGAAACCATCAGTTTGCACATCCTGGAGGGCATCTGACTTGTGGCTACACACCTGTGATGGAAAACACAGCAGGATGGCAGGACTTGGAATTTCTCATCAGTTAAGGCCTAGAGACTTGGGAACATTCAGTAACAAAGTCTTTCAGCAAAGGGAACAAGGATGGACCAGACAGGAGACATGAAGAAAAGGAATTGCACATGGGAAAGGGGATCAGGGAGATGAGAAGTGGGTCAGTGCTGGAGTGGATATTCCCTCTTGCATCCCTAGTGGGTAACAACAGTCAAACAGCAGCCAGCACAACACACTGCAGTGAAATGATAAATCATTTCTTGTGTCTGGGATGTGCTGCAATCCTCTCCTGGTCTGCCTCTTGCCTGGGAGGCCCTGCAGAGCATGGGACATATGCTGTGATGTGACATTTCAGGTGGCACCACCTAGCATGAGCATCCCCCAGCCCTTCCCATGACAATCCTGCTCATCACATAACCAGCACACACAGGGGATGCTGCTGCCAGCCCATGAGCACCCACACAGCACCAGATCCCCTCCTGCAGCCTCTTCCCAAGGGTGGAGGGATGGAGAACCTCTTCCTCTTTCCCAGTACACAAGAGACCTTCCTGTCTTCTATTCCAACACCATAAAGACTCAGACAGCTGTGGGGAAATCACTCTTGTTCCTTTCCAGGGCCTCACCATGGCCAGGGGATAAAGTGCTCTACTTTTAGTCTTTTTTCTTCCTAAAATGGGAGTCCTTCAGCTCTCATCCAAGTACTGGAATCCTCCCTGGAGCTCCTGTTTTGGGACTAATGATGCCCAGAAGGGGAAAAACAAGTCAATCCCTCACTGATTTTCCTGTGTCATCCTTTGTTGGATATCAGGTCCCTGTGTTCCCTGGCTCCTTTCCTCTGTATTAATTTGTTTTCAGCATCCCTCCCCTCCGTGGAGCTCCACTTCTTGTTTAACCCATTGCTTCCCTCTCCTTTCCTTCCTCCATTATTGCTTTGTCTGGGGCTCTGGTTCCTCTGTGAAGTCTTCCTTGTCCTCCTCTGTCCTGGAGCAGCTGTGGGGATCAGATCTGCCTCCTTCTAGAGAACAGAAACACAGAATCACAGAATGGTTTGGGTTGGAAGGGACCTTAAAGACCATCTTGTTCCAAGCCCCCTGCCATGAGCAGGGACACCTTCCACTGCACCAGGTTGCTCCATCCAGCCTGGCTTTGAACAGTTCCAGAGATGGGGCAACCAGAAGTTCTCTGGGCAACTTATGCCAGTGTCTCAGCACCCTCACAGGAAAGAATTTATTCCTGATGTCTAATCTAAATATCCCCTCTTCCAATTTAAAGCTATTAAGCCCTTCATCCTGTATCTTCATGCCTTTGTAAAAAATCCCTCCTCATCTTCCCTGGAGCCCCTTCAGGCACTGGAAGGTGCTCTAAGGTCTCCCTGGAGCCTTCTTTTCTCCAGGCTGAACAACACCAAGTCTCTCATCCTGTCTCCATAGCAGATGTGTTCCACCCCTTTGATCATCTTTGGGGACTTGCTCCAGCAGCTCCATGTCATTCTTATGCTGGGGGATCCAGAACTGGACACAGTGCTCCAGGTGGGGTCCCAGGAGAGCAGAGTAGAGGGGGGGGAAATCATCCCCTCTCTGCCCTTCTCCTGCCCTAGGAGGAGGCAGCTGAGAGGGACAGCAGAGGGAGGGTGGCAGGGCCATGTTCTTCCTGGGCTAAGGCAGGTGGCCTGTGCTGGTGGCACTGACATGGACAATGCCACTTTTTCTGCAAGCTGAGCTCACACCTCCTGACTGAACTGATTAACTGTGATCAGGCTGATTAATGAGACCCCTGGGCACACAGCTGAGGGACAGCAAAACCCAGAGGGACTAGGAAGGAAGGAATTGCCTTTGCTTGTAGCTCTGGTGTTTCCTCTTTGCAGTTACCAAGGAGGTTGCAGAGGGAGGGCAGAGCTTGCTCAGAGTCCAGGAGGAAGCTTATCTGGCAGATAACTCCTGGAGCCAGGAGCTCCTTTTCTGGTGCAGAACTGGAGATTTTGAACTTTGCTGGGCCCACTTATGTTTGCAGTATGACTGAGGGCTGCCTGTCTGCAACTCTGCCTCACTGCAGGCTTCTGGGCTGTGATTGTAAATGTCTTCAAAAGACAGAATAACTTTGAATCATGGACTGTGCTGGATGAGACACACAGCAGGGAGAGAAAGAAGTTAAATTTTATTCCTGGATACCCATCCCCTGGCATGCCAAGAGACTGTGATGTGACTCAGGCAGATGAGCTCATGGTTAGCAGTGGTCACAGATAGGGAGCAGTGGTCACAGATAGGGGTTGAGATCCCAAGAAATACATGTGAGGTTTTTCACAGTCCTTTTTTTTTTTAAAATTTATTTTATTTATTTCCTTTTCTAGCTTCTGGGCAGCTGGTAGAAGAGGGTATTTCTAATTCACTTTATAGGATTTTAGATGCACAAGAGAAGCACAGCACATCAAAGAGGAATGAGTGCTGTAATTCCCCTGAAAGGTCAGGGCTTTTTACAGAGCTCTTTATTGCTGTTAAGCTCTTTAGGGAATGCTGGATTCTGTCTCCAGCAGAATTGGTGGTGGTTGTATGATATGCAATGCTCATCCATCCCTGTTACTGTTTTAGCCTCTGGGTAATGATGCAGATCCTCAAAGGTTTTAAAGTGCTTGATTTCACTTGAAACCACTGAAAATTTGTCATCTAAATCTTGAAATATTCAACATGAAAGACTGCCCTGCAACAGCTGACTTGTGTGGGCTTTACCTTAGCAGTCTCTGCAAGTGTTTAATGATTCATGGGGCTACTCACATTGATCTTGGAGGCTTCCTTGTTGTGTCCTGTGTGGCTTGAGTTCTGTTTTCATTAGAGAAAGTGCAGGTTGGGGTAAGAACAGAACTATTTCAGTCCCTCTTGATGACCACTAAAAGGCATCCCAAGAGGTTACCCTGAACGGGGGGATGGTGCAGAATGAGGGGTAGGAGATCTCACCCCAGTTTCCAGAATCACAGAGAACTCAGGGAGCTTCAGTGGGAACGAGAGCTTGAAGGTGCCCCCAAAACTGTGCCATTTGGAAGAGTGTTTTTGAGCAAAGCTGGGTTTTCAGTACTGATTTTCAACACTGTGCCCTGAGCAGAAATGGGTGACTTTAAACAGAAGTTTAGCAAGTGCTGTACCCTAAGAAAAAACAGATGTATAAGCAGTATGGATTAAACAGAGAGCAAAAAAAGTTACTGAAAAAATAGGTTAGTTTGTGGGTTATTTAGCCTCTTCCCCATTTTTGGAGACTGTATCTTTGATAAGGGGCCAGACACTGCTTTGGAGCTGGTATAAAATGATGAAGGACTTCTGAAAGCTCTGGATAAGGCAGTAGACATTACCAAATAAAGAGAATTATCCACTTGCAGGTGGCTTTTATGGGGAATGAATAATGCAGTGAAAAATAAAGGGAATTCAGGCTGCTACAAGTTAAGTTTACAGCAGAGAGAGCTTCACCTGGGACCCTGTTTAGAATCAAAGAATCTTAGAGGTTTTATTCTGACCTCAAATGAGCAACTGCACTGTGGAAGATGTTAAGACATTTCTGTATATGGCAAAAATACTGCCAATGGCAAAAGGGAGGTGTGAAGCTGTAGCCTGTTGGAACAAAGACACTAAGATAATCTGTACACTGAGCCTGCACTTTTCCTCCTCTTTCTCTGAAACAGTCTTGGCAAAAGAGAATGCTGTTAACTGTGCATGTGGGACACATTCTCATTACAAACAGCTGAGGTGTTGTGGAAGGATCTGAGTGGGCACGTTGTGGGTTGGTGGGCATGGGTTTTGCTTGGATCTGCAGAGCTAGATGTGTGGAAACCAGTGGCAGGGATGTCTGCTTCTGCTTTTCATCCTGGCTGTTCTTCAGGGGAGAGAGAGCAGAAGAGCAGTTTGCTGGAAAGCAAGTTCTTTTTCACAGCTTTTTTTGTAGGCTTATCTGCAGTTTGGAGGATTTAGTGGTTCAAGTAAAGGTGGAACATATCCTTAACCTCTCCCAGAGCTCATGCAATATGTATGGAAACGTATGTTATGGAACACATTTATTTTTTTTTTTATTATAGCTAAAATAGAGGAGATTTTACTGCTTGACTTCATCTGCTCTTCCCTGAGACAGTTCAGGCTTTTTTGGAAACAAATGAGTAGTTGCTAGTGACAGGTGAACTGGAATACTTTCTTTCCCACTCCATTGGCAACTAAAATCTTTGTAGTGGGTAGCTCTGGAAACATCCCTCTTAACCTTTACTCCTAGGCACATGCCCAAGGCTCAAAAGCTTTCCTAGAAAAGAGAGGTTTCCTGCTTTCTAAGCCATCCTAAGAGTCTCATATTAGGGTGTCAAGCATGAAAAGAAAACCACAGTAAAGAATTTGTTGCTAACAAAATGTCTGTATTAAAATACAAAGAAAAGTTTCCTGTTTGGAACAGTAATTAAAAGACTCTCTTTTGTGTTGGCAGTAACAGCATTACAGGTTCCATTTTCCAAGCAGACCACAATGTTCTTGAGGGATAAATTCCACCACTGTCCTTCTAAACCTCATCCTGGAAACCAAAGATGTCCAAGACAATAATCCCACACATCTTTGCAACATTCCAGCACCACTGCACTGGCTTGCTGCAGTGTGTCCAGTCACATCTGGCTTATATCTGGACACTGCTTGGGGATGATGGCAAATTCATGGGGCTCCCTATTTTGTTTGAGAAGGCAATGATTGCATTAGAACCTTTGGAGTTCTTGCTCATGCCCAGGATGTCCACACTGCTTTGCTCTGGCTCTCTTTTCCTGAAGATGTTTTTCATGGTTGACTGGAAGTTGTTGGTCACGAAGCAGTAGACAATGGGGTCCATGCAGCTGTTGAGGCTACTCAGGGTGACTGTCACGTGGTAGACAAGGAGGCTGACATCGTGGGGCATGTCTGGGTTGATGGAGATGGCTACTTGTCGGACGTGGAAAGGAGTGAAGCAGATCATGAAGATGATGAGGACGGTGCTCAGGAGCTGGACAGCCCTCATCCTCCTCTCCCGACTCTGGTGCATGAGGCTGGGCTTGGAGAGGGCGCCCATAATCCTGGTGGTGAAGAAGATGATGATGACGAGGGGGAAGAAGTACTCACAGACCATCAGGACCAGGATCTTGGAGAGGCAGCAGGCAGCAAACTGTATGGCCATGGTGAGGATGGAGAAGGTCACCACAGTGGCAAAGATCCAAATGAAGATGCAGATCCCCTTGGCACAGGTCGGGTTCCTCCATCTCCGCGAGGCCTCCAGCTGCACGATTGCCAGGTAGCGGTCGACGCAGATGCAGGTCAAGAAGAGGATGCTGCAGTACATGTTGACAAAGTAGCCAAAGATGTGAACCAAGGAGCAGTTCAGGCAGTCCCCTGCACTATAGAACATGATGATCCTGACAGGCAAGGAAAAACCCACCAAGAGATCAGTAACAATCAGATTGATGGTGTAAATAACTGAGGTGGTTTTTGTCTTGGTACGGAAGCAGAAGACGTACAAGGCCAAGCTGTTCAGCACAACACCCACCAGGAAAATGATGGCATTGACTACCAGCAGGGCAATCCACAGGCTGTAAAATTCTCTGTACAGTTCTGTGTCAGGGTGGATGAACTTGGAGAACAAGTACATGCTGGAGTTGGGCTGCTGGGTGGTGTTGGTAGACTCCAGGGATGAAAGTTGTGTGGAGGAGGTTGGCATGGTCACTGATTTCCCAGGGATCTGGAAGAAAAGAAACAGAGGTATATTGGTGGTTATGTCAGCATTTCCTAAGGCTCCAAATATTGTCTCTTGAGAACATTTTAACCAATAGATTTCTACATCTTCAGTAGTTATAAATATTGCTGTACTCTCTGAGCATCTTTTCTGCTGGTATGGGATTACCAATAATCCCTGGGTTTATAATTATTGTCTTGCAGTGGCTCCAGATGCATGTTTTGGAGAAGACACAGAATCCCCACTTCAGGTTTCTCTTCCTCTGCCCTGTGCAAAAGTAGTTTTAAGGTCTGAGTGAAACAAGGAAGTGTCAAAAGGAGCAAAGGAAAAAGGAAACTCACAGGGCCCTTCCCATGGTCATGTTTGAGCCAGCAAATGGCCCAGAGAATGGCCAGAGACTGAGTCCAGGTGGAGTGAGTTGATGCTCAGAGAGGGCACAACCCATTTTCTGCTCTGTCAGGGGGGATGAGGACAATATATGGCTCCTAGAAAGTATTTTTTTTTCCTAAACATGGTGCTTATACTTTTGAATCCTTCCTCCACTGGAGGTTTTTCCTGACTTGAGGCTCTTCCTTCCCTGACATAGGAGCAGTGCTGGCATCCAGCAGATATTTTTCCAACCCATTGGTGCAACCATGGCCCTAGCACCTGACTCCTAAAATATCCCATCCCTTCCCTGGGCCAGGTGATCCCATTGGAGGGTTACATGAAGCAGAATTTTCAGGAACTCTAAAACTTTTCCTAAAATCAAAGAATGGTTGAGTTTTCCAGGAAAGCACAAGCAGGTTTTGTGGCATCATCTGGAGGCCTGAAACCAAGGGAATCAGCAGCCTGGGTATTTTAAAGCAAGGGCATCAGCTGCTACTCCTGCCAGGGTTTGACAGTTTAATTTGCAAATCACTCCTGACTTACACACTATTTTAAACTGATTTGTATATTAAAAAGATTTTTTTAAAAAAGCTAAATATATACAGAGACTTGGCTGGCTTCAATAAAAATAAATGGTTGAAAAATGTCTGGAATATCTCAAAGCAGCTGAACAGGACTTTGAGGTTTTAAAAAAAAAAACAGCTTGAATCAGCAAGAGAATAATGCTGAAAGACTTGAATTATGAGGATTTGAAATCCCTGCTACCAAAGAGCCAAGTGCAGAAGGGCCAGGAGACAAGGAGGTGAGAACACATCTTCCAGTGCTCAAAGGAACAGCCTCAGCTCCCAGGCAGGAAGGCTTGGATTGCTGAAGGGATCTGGATACCCAGCTCTCCCAGGAATGCCCCATCCTGTGGCAGCTGACTTTCTGCCTGCACTGATTCTTTTTCCTGCTTAAGGGGACTGGGAGGATGACCCAAAGGTGTTCTGTTACCCTTGAGATGCTTCAAGGTGTTGGTGACCATGGACAAAGTGGAGGAGGAAGCTGCCGAGGTCATAAACCTTCCAGTGAAAAGTGGATCCTCAGGAGAGTTCCTGCTGGCCAAAAGGAAATGTTTTGCAGGGACAGTGTTTTGGGTCCAGAGAGTGTCACAGCAGCTCTGAGCCTGCCTGAGAAACACCAAAGCCTTTTTCCTGGCCAGCCACCAAAATCTTGCTTGTTGGGCTAATGAATTATAAATCCCTGCTAGCCATAACTCTCAAGGTCTTGAATTCCTCCATGATTCCTCTCAAAAAGCAGAAGGCTTCCAGCTGTCTGGAAGAAAGAGCTGAGGAACTGTGATTTGAGGGAAGAGGTTCCCAAGTATCTTTGCATTTCCTGATCCCAGCACTCCTGATATATTCCACCAGTGCTGAGCAGAGGAAGGATTCCACCCCCCCCCTTCCTCAGCCTGCTGGCAGTGCTCCTCCTAAGGTTCCTGTTGTTTTTTTTTCTCACCTGGGTGCATTGCTGGCTCATGTCCAACTTGACCTCTACCAGGCCCCCCAAATCCTCTGCAAAACCACTTGCCAGCTAGTTGGCCTCAGAGTGTCTTGGTAAAGCCTCTTCTGGACCCTCTTCTGCCTTTCAACATTTCCCTGAGCTGTGTGGTCCCAGACTGAACACCTCACCTGTGATGGAGTCAGTAACTCCATCTGCTGCACTGATGGAGCTTGGGTCTGTTGGCCTGGAATCTGATCATTGCTCTGGTTTATTCTTTGCCTCTCATCTAGTCTCTGGAAGTGGTGTGAAAGAAAAAGCTGACTTTTAATATCCTTGGACATGGGAGAATATTCATTTTCAAATGGCAATTTGGTCTCTTCTGTAGCCACTCAAGCCCAAGGAATTGAATTGTCCATTGGAATGGCTGATGCTCAACCCTAAAGCCCTTCTTAGATCAAATCCAGTGCCAGATCATGCTGCAGGGCTGAAATCCCAAAGCTTGGGGTCAGACCACCTGTAAAGTCCCCAGAAACTGCTGGGCAAAGAGCAGAAATCCTCCCTTCTGCTCCCATCCCCAGCAGCAACCAGACCCTGGGACTACTCTGTGTTTCAGGAGTGCTCAGATTACCTCACCCTGCACTGAACTCTGGTGGCAGCCAAAGGAGCACACATGTTCACATTATTTTGTCTGGGTCTGATTGAGCCTGCAGACTCCTGGGGGAGATTCTTGTCTCTTTACATCTTCTGCCAAGCATGCTGCCAGAGAATAACAGGAAAAACTGGACCCAAGACTGGCTGAAGGTGGTGGAGTTGCAAAGTCTGGCACCTGAGAGAGATGCATGGGGAGGCTGCAGAATGCTGGCCCATTTTCTAATGATTTTCTAATATTCTCACCATCTGATCTCCTCTGTTTGTTTCTCTCTTTAATGACAAAAACAAACTGAAATGAGCAGATGCCTGGATCTGCTCCCAGATTTCTCTTTGCAGATGCCATCAAGAGGAGCACTGTGGAAGCCCCTGCACCAGTGTAAGGCAGGAAATGAAGAGTGCTGCTCCTCAAGTGAGGCATGAACTTGGATTTCAGTGTGCACACAGGTAGCTGACTAAAGGGAGAAGACAAAATCACCAATCCCATCCCATCCATGACACAGAGTGTGTTGGGCTGTGTATGCCTTTGTCTTCTAATTCTAAGGCACTGGCTTTTTGAGCCAGCAGTGTGCCCAGGTAGCCAAGAAGGCCAATGGCACCCTGGCCTGGATCAGGAACAGCGTGGCCAGCAGGTCCAGGGAAGGGATTCTGCCCCTGTACTCAGCCCTGGTGAGGCCACAGCTTGAGTACTGTGTCCAGTTCTGGGCCCCTCAGCTCAGGAAGGAGATTGAGGTGCTGGAGCAGGTCCAGAGAAGAGCAAGGAGGCTGTGAAGGGATCCAGCACAAGTCCTGTGAGGAAGGGCTGAGGGAGCTGGGGGTGTTCAGGCTGGAGAAGAGGAGGCTCAGGGGAGACCTCATCACTCTCTCCAACTCCCTGAAAGGAGGTTGGAGCCAGGGGGGGGTTGGTCTCTTTTCCCAGGCAACTCTCAGCAAGACAAGAGGACACGGTCTCAAGTTGTGCCAGGGGAGGTTTAGGTTGGATATTAGAAAGAATTTCTTTAGGGAGAGAGTGATCAAGCATTGGAATGGGCTTCCCAGGGAAGTAGTGGATTCTCCATCCCTGGGGATATTTCAAAAGAGACTGGATGTGGCACTCAGTGCCATGGGCTGGGAACTGCAGCGGTTGGGTTGGACTTGATGATCTCTGAGGTCCTTTCCAACCCAGCCAATTCTATGATTCAATGATCTGCTGTTCCATCTTTTCAGTAACTTGCCTCTGCTGGGAGATTTTTCTTCAGGCTCAGATCTTTTATCCTGACCACCTGATATTCATCTTAAATGTTTCCTTTCTTGCCTCAAGGAAATCAGTACCTCAAAATTCACTCAGATGTTCCTCATCCTCATGATGCTTTTGAAGTTTGTAGGGCACTTTTCAGGCTGGTAGAAAAAAGTCCCCTGTGAGCTCATGCACACAAAAATGAAAATCTTCAGCATATACAGTGTGATAGCTCACATGCTCACCTCTCCCATTGACCCTCCTGTACAGTGAAATAAACTCCAGATATAATAAACAGCTAAAAACCAGGTAGCATTTAGTTTGTCAAATGGAGTATGAAAGGGAAGAGCTGAATCAGAGGTTGTGTTTTTTCCCCATCCATCACTGCCCTGTCCTGACTCAAATTCTGAGCAACAATGTGAAATCAGTGCCAAGAAATATAATTAATTCTGAAGATTTCCTCTCTGCCAGGCTGTGGAAAAGCTGTTTCTTGGGCTGCAGTGGGAAACATCTTCCTCTAATCTAATTGTTGCTGATGGATGTTTGGGTGAATGGCCTTTTCCTTTCTTTATGGGACTGCCCTCCTCTCATGGCTCACAAGCAGAAGGGATGAAAGCTGGACTGGCAAAAAAACAGCATTCCTCTGAGTGCTTTTAACAAGATGGAGCTGGACCAAACCCCTGGTTACCAGCTACTAAGTGTTTTTCCACTGTGGGTCTCCAAGCACTTCAGAAAGGTACATGGCCCCATTTTGCTGAACAAGGCCCAGAATGGCAGCGTGACCTCGTGTCTGAGGAAAAGCAAACATTTCCAAAGATTTCTAGTTCTTTTCTCCCCCCCCCCTCGTCTTCCTGTCAAAAAAATTACACCAGCCTGGTCATTCATCAGAAACACTCTTGGATATGTTGGAGTGAATCAGTTCAGCCACCCATCACCATAGAGGGATGGCTCAGAGCAACCAGGGAGGGTCATGGCTTACCAGGTGAGAAGCTTTGCAGCCTCTGCAAACCTTTATTTTGTTATTCTTGAACTATTTATTGCTTCCAGCTCTGGTCTGAGCTCATGCAGAGCTACAGGAATCACAATCACCTTTGCTTACAGAGTAAATACCCCTGGTGGTAACCCCTTCCCTCAGATCTTCAAATAGGTTGGATCATGACCTTCTTCATGCCTAATTTAGCTCTCAGCCCCTCAGATTTCCATGCAATCCCTGTTTCTTGGAGTTGCCAGTCTGCAAAACCCCAAACCAGGCATCCTTCTCAGTGCTTTCTGACCGTGCCAGTTGAATGATGCTGTAATATTCTACCCCTCAGGCTGGATTTTGTCTGTCTGGCTGTGACACTGTGACAAGCATTTCCTGAGAAGTACAGCAGGCATCTGGGTAGAAATGACATAAGGGAAGGTGACTGGAAGCTGACCTGGTTTTCCTCCTTCTGATAAAGGTCCCTGCTCAGCACTGGGAGGGGGAGACTTGCTCTGAAATACTTTTGTGTGACACAACCAGGGCCACCGATTTTGGGCCAAATAGGAACCAGATGGTCACTGGGCTGAAGCCAACTCCTGCAGCCTCTTCTCTCCCTCCCTCCCTGCTTGTCATCACACATGTCCTCTGAGGTACATCTGCCCCTGGAGAATGTCCTTGACTATCCTGGATTTCCTTCCACTCAACATTTTTTGCTTGGTGTCAGCCTTAAGCCTCACCCTCCACTTTCTGGTGTTGATGTGGTTCCTTGAATCTGAAAAGGAAAGGAAAGGAAAGGAAAGGAAAGGAAAGGAAAGGAAAGGAAAGGAAAGGAAAGGAAAGGAAAGGAAAGGAAAGGAAAGGAAAGGAAAGGAAAGGAAAGGAAAGGAAAGGAAAGGAAAGGAAAGGAAAGGAAAGGTAGGTCGTGCAGCTGAGCTCTGTCCTGACTGCTTTCCGGGATTATTTATTGGGGTGTGCAGATAGGATCTCTGCTTGCAGACCCAGAGACAAGGAACATGACAGCCATGTGCTGGGATCAGAAAGATGAAAAAGGCATTAACAAGCCCGAGCAAGTGTTATTTAGTATAAACAGCTTCAGCTTTTCTCATTTCCCTCTCTTGATTCAGAATGTCTGACAGGACAACCTGGCTCCTCTATCACCCCCCCATCCCTCTCACCCTGCCCTGCCTCCTGGTGTGACTCTGCCACAGTGTGTGTTTAGTTTTGCAGCCTTTCCATGTTTGAAGTTCCCTGGGTGATTTAACATGATATTTATAAATGAAGGGTTAAAATCACTCTCTTTTCAGTTGAAAATGTATGATTCTCCTTCTGGCAAGCTCTCACTCAACTCTGGCTCAAACTGGCCAAATATGGTGTTTTTCTGCATGTCGAGGACCTTGCCCTATACATGGCAGAGCTTGTTTTGTGTGCCTCATGCTCAGCCAGGGGAAGGTGGGTTTGCTGACAGTGGGAAATGAGGGAGAAAGGGAGAAAAAGGAAATGAATCCAGCTGCTGAAAGGGAAAAGCTGGTGCCCATCTAGTCTGAGATTAGAGAGCTGGTGTTCAGGGGAGAGAGATTCCACACTGAAGCAGAAATGGAGCTATTCCCAGGGTGGGGAAAATCCCCTATTTGTGGGCATCAGATCTCTGCTTTCACTTGACTCCTGGGTAGTGATGTCTCTTAGAAGCCTCTAGCTCTGAGGGTGTCTGGACAGAGGGTGTGAAACTCCTGACTGCTGGAGAACTGCAGTTGGAAGCAGTCAAACCTAGTCCAGAGCTGCATTATTCCTTCCCCTCCAATGCCGTGGAAATAAAAAGTGATTTGGAGACACAAACCACACAGTTCTGTGAGGATCAGTTTATTAAATGTCACCTGCTTTCTTAGGGATTCAGATCTTGCAGTGTCTCTCAGGGCTGGATGAATACTTTGCCCTGGCTCGGATGCTTATTATAAATTTTTCCCAAGTGGACATTTGGCTGCCTTAATGAACACTCATGTTCCAGCTCCTCCCTTGGCTCCAACACTTGTTTTACTTTCTCCTCTCTTTGCTGCCTAATTTCCTGAAAACTGAGGTGATCTTTCCCTTCTGTCAAATTTTGGTTGAAATTAGCCAAGAGACTGAAAAACATGAGAAGGATGGAGGAAATCAAAGCTGAGAAACACACAAAAAGGCACTGAGAGGGATCCTTGCTTCCTCTAACATGAACCTGCAAGGAGTTTGCTAGCACAAATCCTTTCACTTTGGTCTCCTTCCCTGCAAATTCACCATTGCTTTGGCATCAAAACCCTCTGAATAAGGCTGGATGGCTTTGCAAAGAGAGAGCATCATCCACCCCTCCTTGTTTTCCTGAAGTGAAAGAACTTCAGATTTACACCAATTTTTATCTTCCTCATGGTGGGGACTTCCTGGGGACAAATGAGAGCTGATTGCCTGGGGTCTCAGAGCATTCTTGCCCATGTGGAATGAAATGCCTGATGGCCACCAGCTCTTACTTTGCCCAGTGGTTTAAGTGGTCATGTGCTGAACATCTTTGTCTGGAAGGAGAAAAGTGTGAATTTACTTTGCACAACAGCAAGAGGGATTAAGCCCCATCACTAACTTTTGTGTCTCTGAAGTTACCCATGTGAATAAGATCTCCCATCTGGCTAGAAACAAAACTTGGGTGTCCAGTCCCAGGGATAACCAGGAGTTGTCCTTCAAGTCAGGGAAGCAATCACAGACTTAGCAGGTAGGCTGATGCAATGGTGGTTGTTGGGCTGGTGTGGTTCATAGAATCATAGAATTGGCTGGGTTGGAAGGGACCTCAGAGATTATCAAGTCCAACCCTTGAACCACCGTTGCAGTTGCTAGACCATGGCACTGAGTGCCACATCCAGTCTCTTTTGAAATGTCTCCAGACACGGAGAATCCACTACTTCCCTGGGCAGCCCATTCCAATGTCTGATCACCCTCTCCATAAAGAAATTCTTTCTAATATCCAACCTAAACCTCCCCTGGCACAACTTAAGACCATGCCCTCTTGTCTTGTTGAAAGTCTTCTGGCAAAAGAGCCCAACCCCCCTCTGGCTCCAACCTCCTTTCAGGGAGTTGTAGAGAGTGATGAGGTCTCCCCTGAGCCTCCTCTTCTCCAGCCTGAACACCCCCAGCTCTCTCAGCCTCTCGTCATAGGATCTGTGCTCGAGTCCCTTCACCAGCCTGGTTGCCCTCCTTTGGATCCGCTCCAGGACCTCAATATCCTTCCTAAACTGAGGGGTTGATGTGCTCTTGAGCCATTTCCCTCCTCCCTGGTGTGCCCATTTGGTGTAAATGTGTAAATGTGGCCCTTCATCTCCAAGGACCCATCTGCTGTGGATGAGAAGTGGGTATTTTCATGAGCTGTGATCTGAGCTCCACCCACTATCAATGCTGTGTGTGCACATTCATGACCCTCATACTCCCCAGCAAGTCTAAGGCCAAAATAAAAATGAGTGAGGGACTCAGGTGCCTTTTAAGACAAGAAATATCCTCTGAGTGCCCAAGCAATTATTTAGTCCAACAAGTCATCCCAGGCCATGAGGAACCACTGCCAGTTAGAAGAGGGGGAGCACAACTCTCCAGACTGCATTCCTCTTCTTCAAGGAGCAAAGTGACCCAGATGGGAGGGAGGACACTCAGCTTGGCCCAGATGCTCACTCTCTGCATCCAGGCTTGAACCAGGTGACAGATAACCCATCCTGGACACTTCAGAAATCTATTTAAAACTTGGAAAGAGCTGCAAGATCTGTCCTTCTCCAGTCCTCTGCTAAAAATGCATGGAAAATATGGAATGAAGCTCCCAGAGATACACAGAGAAGGAAATTCATGTGCTGGCAGGTTTCTTATGAGTTTGTACCTCATCTATGCCCATTTGCAGCATTAACATCTCAGCTTTTGAAAGAAAGAACCTGAATTTACACATTCAAGCACAAAAAAGGGGGGGTTGTACATAAATGGTCTCTCCAGACCTGCACATTTGCACCCAGCAGTGGTGGGTACTCAGAGGTCCTTCAGCTTGTCTTGCAAGTATTGGTCACCTTAAAGTGTTAATAAAGGGTTTATGCCTCCAAATGATTCTTTTTACCACACTGAGCAGAGAAGTTCATAGAATTGTATCATAGAATCACAGAATGGGTTGGGTTGGAAGGAATCCTAAAAATCTTCCAGTTCCAAACCCCCTGTGTGAGCAGGGACACCTCCCACTACACCAGGATGCTCCAAGCCCCATCCAACCTGGCCTTTAACATTTATAGGGAGAGGGAAGCTAAAACTTCCCTGGACAACCAGTGCCAGTGTCTCACCACCCTCAGAGCTGAAGAATTTCTTCGTAATATCTAATCTAAATCTCCCCTCTTCCAGTTTAAAACCATTCCCCCTCATCCTATCACCCCATGTCCTTGTCAAAAGCCCCTCCCCAGCTTTCCTGTAGCCCCTGCAGGTACTGGAAGATTCTCCAAGGTCTCCCTGGAGCCTTCTATTCTCCAGGATGAACAACCTCAACTTTCTCAGCCACAGGACAGGTGCTCCAGTCTCTGATCACCTCCTCTGGACCTGCTCCAACAACTCCAAGCCTGTCTTTTGATAGAGACTCCAAATCTGGACATCATACTACAGGTGGGGTCTCATGAGAGTGAAGTAGAGGTGCAGAAACCTCTCCCTTGACCTGCTGACCAAGCTTTTTTTGATGCAGCTCAGGACACTGTTGGCTTTCTCTGATTCCTCCTGCAAAGATGAGCTCTCTACAATGCTTTATTTGCTGCATTTTTCATGTCCTTCTTTTCTGCACTGCCAGGTCTTGGCCTTCGAGTGACAGAAACATCAAGCATCTTGGTGAATGCTCCATAAATCATGCTGTTAGCATTTAAAAGGCCAATATCTCATCCCCTGCCAGGGCTGGCACCAGATGCCATCTGTCACAAGGGAGCATGGAGTGACATCTCTGTGGTAGATGCTGTGTATTTCTAACTTGGATGCATCAAGAGAAATCAAAGCATGACTCTCTGTGTGCATCCCTCTCTGTCCTTTGTGGATCTGTGCAATGTGAGAGGAAGGCACATATGGTTTTGTTTTTTTTTTTTTTTGGGTGGTGGGGGAGGATTATTTCCAAGAAGATTTAAATTATGTTTTTTTTTTTCCTAAAACTAGATCTGGAAAGAAAAGTGATTTGGAGTTTTATAGGTCCAGCCAGTAGAGATACACTTGTGCCTGTCTTCCTGGGAGGTTGTATCAGAGAAATGAGTTTGATTTTATTTGGATTGCAATAATCCATCTAGCATTTCAAGGGTGCCTGGGACAAAATGCTAGAAATGTCCATTGGGAATAACAGTTATAGTGGTTGTGTACAAGGAGAACCCTGCAGGGAAAACTACCAGGTAGGCACACACAGGGACCTGACAGGGAAGTGCAGAAAAAACCCCAAACATCGTGGGATATTAAACTGAGACAGATCTGGCCTGGGGAATCACTGCTTGCTTTTGAAAAGGAAATTTTAATTTGCAAATTTAGCAAATTTTCAGCACTCTTCCTACCTTCAGCTGACTGGTCCCTCTGTCCCTTGGCAAGGAAGCCTGAGAAGGACATTGGGGTAAGAGCAGCAAGAGAAATTTGCTGTTGAGGAATACCTGGGGTCCTGCATGGCCCAGGGGAAGCAGGGCAGGAGAGGCAGTGCTGGGAGTGCTGGGAATGGTGCTGGCACATGCACAGAAAAGGAGGAAGGGGTGATGGAATGGAGAGAGGGATCAGGTGCACCCTTAGCAGGTCACCATGGATGCAGCTTTGCAGCCCAGAGCTTGCTTCAGGTTGTGCTACAGGGAGGAATTCAGGCACAGAGCCATGGGCTTGGCCCAGGGAATGCAGTGAGATGTGAAACCTGGTGAGGGAGCAGATATTTTATGGGGATAACCAGATCTTAACCCTTTGGGGGGACTTGTTTCTTGGGTTTCCTTTGCTAGGCACCATGTGCTCAGTTCTTTCAGGGGTTTGCATGCTTTGGATTTCCCAGATTAGCCTGGAAAAACTCTGAGCTGTGAGTGCAATGAAAACAGGGAGGGGGCATTCCTGAAGGAGCCTGGTTGAGGACCCTGGAAAGATTCTGGTTCTCCAAGAAGACTCAGAGCAAGAAACCAGCATCTTCCCTAGAGCTGAGCTCATACTCTGCTGCACAGACAGAGGTAAAACACCCCCAGTTGCACCTGATCCCATTCCAGGCAGTGCACTCTCTCCTCTCCTGTCTTCCCAAACCTTCCTGAATGCATTTCCCCAAAATTCCAGTGTGCCTGGGAACACAGATAGAAACAAGACATTGCCCTGATCCTCACCAGAGCTGGGATGGTGCTTCTCAGAGGGGGAAAGCCAGCACCTTCCCCTGCTTTTCATCACCCCTCATCTCCCCAGGAAGTAGCCAGATGTCACAGCACCTCCCCAAAACCCAAGAGCAAAGAATCCCACAGCAGAGAAGCCCCTCAGAGTCACCGGTGCAGCCTGGTTCTCCAGGTCAGGCACTTTCTGATGAACTTCCATACAAGCTGCTCATCCAGATGTTCAGGGCAGGACCCTCTCCACCACCATCCCTGCCAGGGCTTCCTGAAGCAACATTTTTCCACTCCAGACCTGGGAATGGTCTCCAGTGATTCTCTTCTGCCCCCTCCCCATCACTTGTCCTATCCCGTTCCTCCTTTCTCCCTGACCAAATCCCAAAGCAATCACTGGGACAGTTTCTGCAGTGAATTCCTCCACGATGGGCTGACTTACCTCTGGTCTGATCTCCCTTCTACATTAGAGGAGCTGCTGGTCAGAAAATTTCCTCATGGACCTGAATGGTTTCACCCCAGGAAAGGGACATCTGTTCCTGCAAGCTGAACAACTGGAGTGACTGCAGAACATGAAGAAATGTCTAATCTCTCTCTCTCCCCCTCCTCTTTTCTAAATATAGCCTTCCAACTAATGGGAAAAAATACACACTACTAAAAAAAAAAAATAAAATATTTCCACTTGTCTTTAGTGTTCAGAATTTCTCCCCAAACATCTGGCTCCTTGCCCTCAATCTCTCTGAAATTTATGAAGTGCTGGAAAAGCTTAAGAGGGCTCCAGCTTTCCTCCTGGTGCTAATGCCTGAACATCTCCAGTAAACTGAAACTGTTGTTGCTGCCCCCCTCTTGTTCCCTCCTCAGGTCAATTTTCCTGTATCTCTGTGGGAAGAAAAATCTCCTTGCTGACAACTTCCAGCTCAAGGCCACTGCAATGCCACCGAGTGATACAAGAGAAAATTTCCTCTTTCATCTTCCTGGGATGAACTGGGATTAGACAGAAACATCCCTGGCTGCTGCAGGAAGGTGTTGGACCAAGTGCCACAGATTCTGGGACATGCTTTGAACCAGCTCAGCTGTCCAGACCCTGAGAAGAAACCTGACACAGGGTGACAAAGAGTGACCCTGCTCTGGCTGCAGTCATTGGGGAGAAGGGTTAATGAGATCAGGTACCCAGGTAGCCAAGAAGGCCAATGGCATCCTGGCCTGGATCAGGAACAGCGTCGCCAGCAGGTGCAGGGAAGGGATTTTGCCCCTGTACTCAGCCCTGGTGAGGCCACAGCTTGAGTCCTGTGTCCAGTTCTGGGCCCCTCAGCTCAGGAAGGAGATTGAGGTGCTGGAGCAGGTCCAGAAAAGAGCAAGGAGGCTGTGAAGGGATCCAGCACAAGTCCTGTGAGGAAGGGCTGAGGGAGCTGGGGGTGTTGAGGCTGGAGAAGAGGAGGCTCAGGGGAGACCTCATCACTCTCTACAACTCCCTGAAAGGAGGTTGGAGCCGGGGGGGTTGGTCCCTTTTCCCAGGCAACTATAAGCAGGACAAGAGGGCAGGGTCTCAAGTTGTGCCAGGGGAGGTTTAGGTTGGATATTAGAAAGAATTTCTTTATGGAGAGGGTGATCAGACACTGGACTGGGCTGCCCAGGGAAGTAGTGGATTCTCCGTGTCTAGAGATATTTAAAAAGAGACTGGATGTGGCACTCAGTGCCATGGGCTGGGAACTGCAGTGGTAGTGGATCAAGGGTTGGACTTGATGATCTCTGAGGTCCCTTCCAACCCAGCCAATTCTATGATTCTATGATTCTGTGATCTGTCCAAGGGCTGGGATGAGCCAAAGGTAGAGATGGAGAGTCTGAGGTTCCACTGAGGAGCCCCACAACATGTTTCTCCATCTTCACACAGACCTTCCCTGCTGGTGGTGGAGTCTTTGTAGGTATCAGATCCATCTCAGAGTGAGGATTTGTGTATCCCTTCATCCTTGGCTGAAGGAGAAGGGATTGAGATTGGGCAAAGCATCAGGTACTACAACATTGTTGAGATGGGTTCAAAACACATATCCTGATTAGCTTTCAAGAAGTCTCTGCTGGTTAATTCTGTAAAGGCCTCACAGCTCCCAAATCCCCCCAAATCCCTCCTCATGGTGGGATGACTCCTTCTTTAAATTCGGTACAAAAAAAACCCCCCTTGCTTTGAGAGGCTTGCACAGATGTTCTCTCCAGGAGGCTTACAGCAGCTTTAGAGACCCTTCTGGGAAAAAAGGCAGAAAAAAAATAAAGTGAGGACTTACATCAATTTACATGGCTGAGGAACCACACCAAATTTAGTTATTTAGAAGGACAGGGAGGGTGGATTCTGGACTTTACTTTCAGTCCTGAGCTGCTTTTTTCCCCTCACCCTTTCAATAAAGACAACATTGGTGCCACTGCAATAACCATGCAGAATATGCCCATCACAACATGACAGGATCAACTGAGAGGCATTGAATTCCAGGTCTAGAGGGCAAATCCATAAATAGAGGAGAGGTAAACTCCACACATGGATGTCTCACTGGAGCACAAACAGTAGCTATGGTTATTAAAAAAAGTTGACCTCATTTTCTGGAATCAGTTTTTCACTCTTGGATCTTACCCAGGAAGACTGAGCTGGTCTTTTTTGTCTGCTTATTTTATTGATTTTTCTATTTTGAGTTTTCTCACATTGAGGGGCAGATTATTCCCCACTTTCAGAAACATCCTCCTTGACTTTCTGTGCCCCCTGATCCAGGCATTCAGCCTTTGACAACTGATCCCCAGCTCAGGCACGTGCATGGGTTCTCATCTTCTTTTCACTTCCTTATGACTTGGAAAGCAAGTGTGATTGGAAGGTCTCCATGAGTCCTGTCAGGGTTATAATCTTGCTTTCACTTCCTTCCATCTGCAGAGTTAAACAGGAGGAAGAACACAAGAGAAGAAACCAATCTACAGTTCAATGTTGGGCAGCATGGATGAATCATAGAATTGGTTTGGACATTGGAAGGGACATTAAAGATCATCTCATTCCAACCCCCTGCCATGGGCAGGGATGCCTTTAGACCACATTTCTCCAAACCCCCTCCAACTTGGCCTTCAACACTTCCAGAGATGGAGAATCAGCAAGTACTCTCTGGGTTCCAGTGTCTCACCACCCTCACAGGAAAAAATTTCATCCTAATTTCTAACCTAAATCTCACCTCTTCCAGTTTAAAGCCATTCTCCCTCATTCTTTCTCTCCATGCCCTTGTCAAAAGCCCATCCCCAGCTTTCCTGGGGTAAAAGCAGGTAATGGAAGGTGCTCTAAGGTTTCCCTGAAACCTTCTCTTCTCCAGGCTGAACAACCCCAACTCTTCTCATCCTCTCTCCACAGCAGAGGTGCTCCAGCCCTCTGATCATCTTCATGGCCTCCTCTGGACTTGAGGACTTGAATCTTGGACCTTTAAAATTTTTATTGTGCATTGAGGCAGATGCTGAAGTTTCTCCCAGCCTGTCAACAAAACTGTTCCAGTTAGAGAACAGCTCTCTGGAATTACAAACACAAGACTGAAAGAAAGAGGAGACTTCCCTCCCAGATGGTACCTATGCTCTTTTCACCTGCCCAGGGACTCCCTGCTCCTTCCTCTGAAAGGTCTGGCTTGGGTTTGTGCTTATTCTCTGTGCACAAGAGCTTTGCTCCCATCCTTGCTCAGAGGATACTGAGCGCCCTGCACTCCCCCACTACCCTGACCTCTCCCTCCTCGCTGGATTTCCAGCTAGGCTTGGAGTGGCAACAGCTGCAAAGTTTCAAGTTGTGCCTGAGATAATGCAGAACATGCCATATTGGGAAGCAGATGCTTCTGTTAAGGTGGAGAAGGCTCATCCGGGCTCAGGGCTGGGCTCGGTCCCAGACGCCGTTCCCACACTTCAGGAGGAGCTGCAAACAGAGCTGATGGATAAAGAGCTCCTGTCATCTCCTGCTTCTCAATCATTTGCAGTCATACCACTCTCCCAGAGGGAGGGGGAAAGGAAAAAAAAACAAAAAAACAACCAAAAAAAAGTGAAGCTTTAGTAAGTGGAAAATTTTCAAGCTTGGTTGCTGCGTGTGTGACGATATTAAATGTTGCGGGGAATGCCTTGGGATTGTAGGTGGAAGAAGGCATTGACACTACCAAAATTAGGATGTAGGAGAAGTAGTTGTGGCAGAGAAGGGTGCTACTGGCCCATGAAAATTCCTAGGAACTGTTTAACCACACCATGTAAAATAAGAATGGGGAAGGGCTCCGTTTAAAAAGTCTTCTGTGGCACAGGGCAGCAAAGCAGGAGGCCAGATGGCTCTGAAGGAGGTTGTCAGAAGTCTGATGCCACACACCACCCTGGGGAGATGTCTTCTCTGTTTATGTCAGAATATACCTTCCCAGTCCTATTCAAAAATTCTAGAGTAGTAGAAAAAGCTCGGGTTGGAAGTGGCCTTTAAAGGTCATCTAGTGCAGTCCCCCAACAGTGACCAGGGACATCTTCACCTGGATCAGGTTGCTCAGAGCCCTATTCAACCTGAAATTGAATATTTCCAGAGGTGGGGCCTCTACCACCTCTCTGAGCAACCTGTGCCAATGTTTCACCACCCTCACCATAAATATTTTCTTCCTGAAATCCAGTCTAAATTTCCTCTCTTCCAGTTCAAAACCATTATCCCTTCTCCTGCAGGAACAGAACTCCCTACAAAATCTGTCCCCATCTTTCTCATAAGCCCACTGGAAGTATTGAAAGGTCACACCAAGGTGTCCCCAGACCCTTCTCTTTTCCAGGCTCAACAACCCCAACTCCCTCCATCTCTCCTCACAGCAGATGTGCTCCATCCTAATTTTTGGGGCCCTGGAAGAAGGAATTGATTGTCCTTTCAAAACCTGCTTCAGGGGCAGAGACTGGGATTGGGTCCAGCAAAACAAACTATTGCATTCCTGGGATGATGGGCTCAAGGCATGCAGCTGGATCAGCTTTCAATATTTCTTTGTTGCCCAGCTCTGTAAAGGGGACCCAAACCAGAATCTGGTGTCTGAAATGCCTGCTATTTTTTTTTTTTTTTTTAGGAAGTTGAATTTAGGCTCTCTTATCCTGAATGGCTCCTTACAAATGAATTGTCTTCTCCAATGGTGAAGGAGAACCTTTTACCCAAACAAGTCTTGGGTAGAAGACAGACTCAACAGAATGAGAGCCCAGAAAACTGAGCAGACTTTACCCCCAGGGAATGATGACTACATGAAGGAAAATGAAAAGTGGGACCTTTCTGGGAAACTTCTTTTTATCAGCTACTTCAGAGCAGGTGAACTGGCATGTCTACCAACTACCTCCATCCAGCATGTTCTTGTTTGCCCTCCAGCACAAATATTTCTGAGGTTTTTTTTTTCAATGCCTTGTTCTTGAACCAGGAAGCAGAAGAATCATAGTGGGAAATGAGAGCAGGTGATGTCCCCTGTCACAACAAACACAAAGTGTTCCTCAAAAGGCTTGCAGGGCAAGCTGCTCAGCTGATGTAACTGCAGGATTGATGGAAAGGCAACAGTAGATGACTTCTCCCTGCCAGGGGTGTAAAACCACTTACCATGGCAAATAAAACTAATGGCAGAAAGAGGAGGGATGGAGGAGAGTCTACATCCATTTTACCCTCCTCATCTTCTCTCCAGTAAATCTCCTCTGGAAGATTCCTTCCTTTATAAGTGTTGGAGAAGACCCTTGTATGCCCCTATGATATACACTGTCCATGAGACCTAAATTCTTGATTTTACACAGCCTCAGAATTGACCTGGAGAACCTTGGCTTGGTTCTCACAGGTGGACCAATGATGGAGAAGTTGCTACATGGAATCTCCTTCCAGGAGTCACATTTTGCAGAGGATAACTGCCAGAAAAATACCTCAGGGCATTTGGTTTAGAGGGAGATCTGGGACACGGGGCCTCTCCTCAAATGTTTTTTGGAGTTTCCCTCCTTGCAAAGGTCCTCCTGCTTCAATCCCATCATACTTCCTTATCCTTATCAAGCTGGATGTCCATTGCCCTCCTCTGGAAAGAAAGCCTTGGACAGCAATGTGGGAATGTTGTCAGAGGATGAGGAACAAAACACTGGCTTCTGGCCCAGCCCTGCTGCAGACCAGGAGGGAGCACAGCAGGGATCTGGAAGGTGCTGCCTGGAGGGTGACATCACCTGCCCCAACTTTCAGAGCCACACAACACTCAGGACACTCAGGAGAGAATCTGGTATTTGGGGGGAACAACTTGTAGCTATCATGATTTGTCAAAGGTGAGAAGGGACAAGGAAAACCTCTGGCTCCTTGTCTTACATCCAGTTTGGGTCCTGCCCATGCTGTGGATGGAGATCTCCTTGCCAGAGAGGCACAAGGGTGGGATGGATGCCCTGTGGACATGCATGAGGAGGAGCTCAAGGGCTGGATTTGATCCCACAGAGCTCCTTTACTCAAGCTGAGTCAAAATTGGCTCCTACAGGGATCATAAAATAACAGAATCATAGAATTGTTTGAGTTGGAAGGGACATCAAAGACCATCCAGTTCCAACCCCCTGCATGGGCAGGGAAACCTCCCACTGGACCAGAATGCTCTAAGCCCCATCCAGCCTGGCCTTGAATTCTTCCAGGGATGGAACAGCCACAACTTCTCTGAGCAACCTGTGCCAGTGTCTCACCACACTCACAAGAAAACATTTCTTCCTAAGATCTAATCTAAATTCACCCCCCCCTTTCAGTTTGAATCTGTTCCCTCATCCCATCTCTCTTGTAAAAAGTCCCTCCCCAGCTTTCCTGGAACTCCTTTAGAGACTGGGAGGTGCTCTAAGGTCTCCCTGGAGCTTTCTCTTCTCCAGGCAGAACAATCCCAACTCTCTCAGCCTGTCTTCAAAGGAGAGGAGCTCCAGCCCTCTGACCATCTTAGTGGCTTCCTCTGGGCTCACATCCAACAGGGGTGCAGGAACTTAGGTGGATGGAGCAACCTGGTGGCAGAGAGATAGACTTGGGTGGCCACTTGGGGGCTTCAGGGAAAAGGGAATTAACACAGGATTGGGGCTGGAGTTTGTTCCTTTTCCTTCCCTCATTCCTGATCCATTACCAGCACAAGAAGCTGTGGGGCTATGGATAGGTCACTGCTGTCCTCATGGTGGTCCAGGTGTGCCATGCTGGGAGGTCTGGGAGATCAGAGACCCCTTTGGGAATATTCCTGGTGTCTATGCCTCAGGTGGCGGATGGAGGGGCTGTAGGGAAGGATCAGAGCCCTCTGTCCTGATCCCTAAGATACAATCTGAAGGGAAGACACCACCTTTGTCCTTCTCCTGCAATGCTGGGGCAGAAACACTAAAGAGGCAAAGAAGCATGAGCTGTTTCTTCCTGGAGAAGGAGGGCTCAGACTTCTCCCTCTGGTCACATTCAACACCCCCAGGGCTGTTTGCCTGCATCTTAGCATGGGCACCATGTGTTGAGCCATCAAAAGTGGTGGAGCTGCCTCTGTGATGGCATCTCAGCAAGGTCCATGGGCAGCTTGACATAAGCAGCTCAGTGGAGAGCAGTCAGTGTCCTCTGCCAACTGCTGGAGATCCCAGATCCTTCCTCAGAGGACTGCAGAGGGTACAGAGCACCATTACCATGAGACCCTGCCTCTGAAGTTGCTCCCCATCTGTGTGTTCGTCCCGAGAGGGTGATCAGAGAGTCACCATCTGGACACCTCTGCTGGTGGGATCCAGCTGGGATTTGTCTGCTTGACGAGGAAGGAACAAGTGGTTCCCAAATGGTGGTCATGGCTCCTGTTGGCTCCTGTGGATCAGGCACGGGGGAACAAAGTGTGCCAGAGAGAGTTCCCTGCCTGCAGCATATTTGGGAATTGACTTTTTCTGACCATTGCCTCCCCAGGCCATGGGATTTCTGCTGATGGACAGACTGAGCTGCAAAAAGAAAATACTTGTGAGGATGTCTACAGGGCATGAACAGCAAGCTGCTCCTCTGGGGGACCTTGAGGGTCTGAAGTTGGATGTGCCCTGCACTGTCCTGGTATAAATATACCCCCCCCAAATAGGGGTGAGTCAGGATCCCTCTCTTCCTCCCAGTCTGCCCAGTTCACTGCTGGTCTCACAACAGGGACAAGGATCCTCAGTCAAGGCACCAACAAAATCAGCTGCAAAGACCCTCTGGCCACCCAACAAGGTACCCAATTGCTCTTTGTGATCCAACCCACATTGGGATCCCTTGCAGGGTTCTTCTCTGGGGATCTTTATGTCCCCCCCAAACCAGACTCTGGCCAGCAGCCACCTCTTGTCCTTGTCTGGCTATTTTTTTTTCAAAGTTTCAGGACCTAATTGCCAAGAACACAATGTCCAGTGTCACAACCTCACCGCGGAGCTCTCTCCATTCCCAGCAAAGTATTTCCTGCTGGATTTGTTTGTCACTGGGCACGCAGGGACACTGGTGCTTGGAGGGGAAAGCTGTGCAGGCAGTCAGGGCTTTGGCATCTTTTGGGCACACGTGCCCTGGAGAGGTCAGAGCTGGAAGAGCAGCTCTTGCCCAGCTCTGGCTCGAGGGCTGCAAAGAAGCAGGGATCAGCAGGATGCTGGGTGTGGATGCACTGGGACGTGGCTCAAGAGACTTCTCAGGAAGCTCTCAGCACTCTGCTCTTGTGTTCAGGGAGGTGGGATGCAAAATGTGGCAGGACTGAGTCACAGAACCTCCAATGACCCCACCTGGGGTACTGTGTCCAGTTCTGGGGCCCCCAGCACAAGGAGGATGTGGAGCTATTGGAGTGGGTCCAGAGGAAGCCACTGAGATGGTCAGAGAGCTGGGCCATGGAGCCAGGATGAGAGCTGGGGTTGGCCTGGAGAAGAGAAGGGTCTGGTGAGACCCTAGAGAACTTTCCAGTGCCTGAAGGGCCTCCAGAAAAGCTGAGGAGGGATTTTTTACAAGAGTATGGAGTGATGGGACAAGGGGTAATGGCTTTAAACTGGAAGAGGGGAATTTAGATTAGACATTAGGAGGAAATTTTTTTCCTGTGAGGATGGTGAGACACTGACACAGGATGCCCAAGGAAGCTGTGGCTGCTCCATCCCTGGAAGAATTGAAGGTCAGGTTGGATGGGGCTTGGAGCAGCCTGGTGTAGTGGGAGGTGTCCCTGCCCATGCCAGGGGAGGTTGGAACTGGATGAGCTTTGAGATCCCTTCCAATCCAACCCATTCTGTGATTCCATGATAAGATCTGTCCCAGGGCAGCATTCTGCCCCCATCTCCCACCACTCTCAGAGTCCTTTGGCAATGCTGGCAGCAGTCTGTAGGCATTTCCCAGCCCTGTCCCAGCCATGCAGATCAGCAGCACAGAGGGACCTGGCTGTCACATCCCATTGCTGTGAGCATCCCATGGAGCTGATTCCAACCTCAGATGCTTGGAAGGACACCTGGGGCTGAAATACCATGGGGCAAACAACAGGAACCAGAGCCACTGGTGGGAGAGGGACAGGAAAAGGAGTTGTGCTGCCTCTGGCCTCTGCCTAGATGAGGTTTATCTCATACCAGGGCTGTTTTTCTCCCACCCACCACAGAATGAAATTCACCCAGAGAACGGGAGCTGCAAAGATGCCATAATAAATCCCAGAGGTGTGATTCCTGGTGAGCAGCTCACCTAGGGAAGCTCAGGCTTATTTTAAAAGTGCTGTTTTATAAATACACTCAGTGTGGCTCAAGCCACTCGTTCTTGCCCCAGGGAGCTCAGCAATGAAGCTCAGCATCCTGACTCACAACGTTGGGCCTGATATATGATTAGCTGTGATCAGATGGCACAGCTAAAAATACAGAGCCTGGGGTTTATTTTTCTTGGAAAATGGAAAGACACCCAAAGAAGCAGAGCTCAGTTTAGCAACTGTTGAAGGCTGGATTTTTGCTTTAAAGACACCGCCAGCATTTGCCCTGAAGAAGATCCTCTTAGGTGGTTGTCTTACAGCCATGGGATGAACCAGCAGCTCCAGTACCATGGGGAACATCCTGTGGTTGCCCAGGTTGCTGCTCTGGCTCTAATTCTGTATTAGAGGTGTGCTGATGGCACATCCCTGCCCTAGAAGACACAGGAAATAACATTCCCTTTACCCACAGGAGATCTCTACACTGGGGCCACTGCAAACTGGGTTGGTCATGGTAGAATATAGAATGGTTTGGGTTAGAAAGGATCTTAAAGATCATTTATTTCCCACCTGTTCCAACCACCCTCACACAGAGTCTCTTCCTAATGTCTAACCTGAATCTTCCCTCTTCCAGTTTAAAGACATTTCCCCTTGTCCTATCACTCCACATCCTTCTAAAAAAGCCCCTCTCCAGCTTCCCTGTAGACCCCAGGCCATTTAGTACAGGCTTGTATTTAATGAACTGAGCCCTGCAAGATGAACCTGACCTGTAACTACCCCAGAGAAGCTGCCACAGATATCTCTGGACCTGTTATCAGGTCTGCCTGTGGCCCCATCTCCTCCAGACTAAACAAGCCCAGTTCTGCTGGTCTGCCCTGCTTCCTGCTGAGCTTCTCCCATCAGGTATTTGCAGCTGCCCTCAGGTCATTCCCACTGCTTTGGTTTGGACATTTTCCAAGCAGAGACACATGCTCCTTTTTTAGCCCATTTAATGCTATTTATTACCTCTAATAGTGCTTTTGTAGAAAAAAAAAATCCCACCAGATGACGCCAAGGGCATGTCAGACAGCACCCTGCAACACCTCCTGATATAACAGAAACTGGAGCTGTTAAGAACAAGTTATGGAATGGAATGATTCAAGTGGCAGGCTGAGCTTTTGCTCCTGATGAAAAAAATTGTTTTGAGGCCTTAAATATAAACTGAAGCAGGGCCTTGGTCTTCTCTCCATCATTGCCAACACCTCAGTGAGTTCAAAGCTGCCTTGCTAACCAGTGATGACAATAATCTCTTCCTCTCTGTAACCTCATCCCAGGCAGAGAAAATATCCACCAGGGTGTCTGAACCATCATGTTTCCACCTGTCGTGGATCCACAGAGGTTCCCTCTGCCCCACGTGAGAGACAAAAGGGTCCATGATCCCATAGCAAAACTCCCCACCACCACAAACAGGGATCTGCTGGGATCTGCTGCCACCCATTTGTCTTCAAGAGAAAACTGATTATCCCCACACTGCAGTTTCCTATAAGAAAACCCTTTAAGTCACATGGATGATTCCTGCCTCCCCTTCCCCAAAACCTCCCAGGATAATTTTTTCTTTTTATTTTTTAATCTTAAAATCTGTTCCTGCATCTTGTGCTTGGAGGGGTTCCTCCTTGTAAGTGTTCAAGGCCAGGTTGGATGAAACTTTGAGGAACCTGATCTAGTGGGAGGTGTCCCATGGCAGCAGGGCTGGGTGTAGATTATTTTAAGGTCTCTTCCAACCCAAACTATTCTGTGATTCTATGATTTCAGTGATAGGGAAACTGAGGCACATCCCCAGAAGGTTTCTCTTTTGTCCCTGATGAGGCCCCTCTTGCAGAACTCCCCACAGGATGAGGGGCTGCCTACAGAGACAGGAGCTGGAATTCCAAACAGCTGAAAACACAAAGGAAAACACCCTCTGCAAAATAACAAGCAACAAAAAACCTAAAAATTCAGCCAATGGACCAAAATTCAGCTTCATCCAGAGGCAGCGATTTCAGAAACCACTTGTGACTGGGCAACAGCAGAGGGAGTTTTTAAATTGTTGTTGGGGTGGGTTTTTATTTTTCAAATGGGGCCCTGTCTTTCCTTCATTGTTCCTACAGGGATTTTCATCACCATGGCATTTCCTGCTGTAATCCCCCAGATTTATGCTGCCCTGTTCCAGCTCAGAGCATCGCTGAGCTCTCTGCGTGTCTAACCAAAGCCAGCCCTGCCCTGAGCCTTTTGCAGTCCCCACAAACTGGGAAAACAAAGGGGGTGGGAGGGGAGAATCAGCACATTTGTAAGGGATATCTTGCTCTAAAAAACATCTGAGGAGTGTGGGTCCACAGACCAGATTTTCTGAGTTGTAGGAGTCCTTCCTCCTGGGCTGAACTGCTCCTGCAGCAAAGGATCCCTGAGGGCACCCACTGCCCCTGCCCAGGTTTGTGCTCACTGATGGACACACCAAGCTGGTCCCCAAGGTCCCAACCATCCACTTGCTCTGTGTTTATGAATGTCTCTCCTGTCCTCTGCAGCTTTGCAGGGCACAGCACCTTGCAGACACAGAATGGTTTGGGTTGGAAGGGACCTGAAAGATCATCTGCATCCAACCCCCCTGCATGGGCAGGGACACCTCCCATTAGAACAGGTTGTCCTGAACCCCATCCAACCTGGCCTGGAACACATCCAGGGATGGGGCATCCACAGCTTCTCTGGGCAACTTGTCCCAGTGTCCCATCACCCTCATAATGAAGAATTTATTCTTAATATTGAATCTAAACCTACCCTCCTTCAGTCTTAAACCTTTCTCCCATTCTCCTTTCTCCTTTCTCCCCTTTCTCCTTTTCTCCTCTCTCTCCTTTCTCCTTTCTCCCTTTATCGTTTCTCTCCTTTCTCCTTTTCTCCTTTTCTCCTTTCTCCTTTCCCTTTCTCTCCTTTCTCTTTTTCTCCTTTCTCCCTTTCTCTTTTCTCTCCTTTCTCCTTTTATCCTTTCTCTCCTTTCTCTTTTCTCCCTTTCTCCTTTCTCTCCTTTCTCCTTTTCTCCTTTCTCCTTTTCTCCTCTCTCTCCTTTCTGCTTTCTCCCTTTATCCTTTCTCTCCGTTCTCCTTTGTCCTTTCTCCTTTTCTCCTTTTCTCCTTTCTATCCTTTCTCCTACCCCTCCATGGTCTTATAAAAAGTTCCTTGCTGGCCTGTGTATCTCTGCCCTGTGTAACCCCATTCCACAACTCTGGACCCCTCTAGAGAATGAATATCTGCTCAACTTGCTTTGCACACCAGGGCACAGCTGTTCAGCCCTTTCATTTATTATAAACCTCTGTCCCCAGACTTCACAACTCAGTGTCTCTAACACCAGCACAACTTGGAGACAATTTTCTGTGCATTTGATCAAAGCAGCAGGAAGCTGCTGAGAAATGGGCTGCCTGGCTCCTGAAAGTTTAGTTGTTGAGATGTTTCATCACTCGAATGACAATCAATTTATTCACATAATTGGTAGCTGGAGACAACATAAAATCCCTTGGCAGCCTGGATTTTTTCTCAGAGATGCATTTTCCAGCATGTTCAACCAGGGCAAAATGGAGCCAGCCTGGAAGCTGGGAGATTTTGACTCTGTGAATGCCAAGAAGGTGAAACTCAGCTTGACAACCCAGCTTTGTGTCTCCATCCTGCCAGAGAGGACCCTCAGGATGAGGATGAAATAATTCCTGGTACAATGTCCCATCCTGTTAAGGCACTGGCTTCCCCATGGATATGGGTAATGATAACCCAAGGGGAGATGTGGTCCATGTGTGCAGTGTGTGATGCCCATCAGCCAGCAGGATGGTGCTTGTACAGCCCACCAAGTGGAGGTTCTGGCAGCCAGGTTCTGGTTCTGCCCACTGGAGGTCTGTGCCCACCAGCAACCTGCTGCCATCTGCACCTCAGTGCTGGCAATGCCTTTTTACAAGGTTATGAGAAGATGGAAGTGCTGAATTCCAGGGGAGATGGAGCTTTGAGCTACATGGTTTACTGAGAGGTGTCCTCACCCATGGCAGAGGGGTTGGAGGAGATGATCTTTAAGGTCCCTCCCAACCCAAACCACTTTATGGTTCTGTGTCATACAAGATGTTGGTCATCCTTGCCTCAGTGTCCTCTCCTGCTGTGCCCAGGTACCCACTTCACTTTATCCTTCTGGGTTTGTCACTCTGAGAGCAGCCTGGTGGGTTTCCAGCACCTCCTGTGGTCTCAGAGCTCAGAGCCATTTCCTCTTGCTGATCCCTACCTGTGGAGAAGGAGCTTCCCTAATGCAGATCTTGGCAGCTGTTTGGGTAAAACAGAGGTTTGGCAAACCCCTACAGCATCCCCAGATGCCAAAGACCACTTGTGAGAGTTTCACTGAGCCAGGTCCCCAGAGAGACCCAAATCCATCGCTCCAGATGTCACATAGAAAGTCAGCCACTACCAAACCCCACCTTCTGTGTCCTGTACATGTCCTCCACTGGCAACCTCAGTTCATGCAAGGATGAAGAGACCCAAAGAGACCCAAATCAATCTCTCCAGATGTCACATAGAGAGTCAGCCACTACCAAACCCCACTGTCTGTGTCCTGTACATGTCCCCACTGGCAACCTCAGTTCATGCAAGGACGAAGAGCTGTCACCTTGACCACCCCACTCAGATCTGTATCTGAGGTTCATGAGCCACAGGGGCATTTCCCAGAGCCCCATCATTTTGGCAGATATTTGTAGAGAAGGTGGCAGGAGCCATGAAGACCAAGGGGACAGTAAATTTTTCAACACCAAGGTGGAAGAATTCATCCTTTCTGTTGTGTGATGGTGGCTGTAGGGCTGCTTTTCAGGCTGTGATGGATGAGCTGCATGTCTTTTATGGATTATGCATGAACGGTAATAAAGAATTTTGCTCCTCTGTTTTTATACACTAATGTTGTATTGATCTTGGAAAATATCACACTAAGACTGAGCAGCAACATCCCTGGTTAGTGTCATCCTAATGGGTGACACTGTTTTTCTGAGTGTCCCAACCAGCTCAGCCAGGTCCTATCTGACCCACACAGCTTTGCTGCTCCACTGGGCTCTGGCCATGGGCTTCACTTTTCTGTTGCCCTGGTTCACCTCAGCACAACTAATTCTGTCTCTGGGCTTTGCCATACTCAGCTGGATGCTGTTGGGCCTCTCTAGGACGTACTGGATGGGAAGGGTTTTTCTGCTAAGCTGCCAATAGGGTTTTGTCAGCTCTCCTTTATCTGTTGTTTGGAGCAGGAGAAAAATCTACAGCTAAAGCTACAAATCTAAATGTGAGCATGAAAAATGGAGGAGGGGTATAAGAGAAAGCAAGAAAGGGTGGCAGGACTCTTACAATTTGTCTATAGGTGTGTCTCCTGGTTTGGGCCAGGATAAAGGTGATTTTCTGTCTTGGATTTTTGCTCTCAGCTGAGTCTTCTGTAAGGAGCTGCACTTGCTGAAATGAACAGCAAGTTTCTCAGGCAGTGTCTGCTTCTGGGACTGATCCCACTCGATGTTTAGAGTTCCAGCTGGAGAATGGGGTGCAGAACCAAGGCCACTGCTCAGCTCTGAGGAACATTTTGCCCTCTGGAGGGAGAAAAGAAGCAAAGAGGTCCCATCTGCAGCCCTCCTTTGGGGAGGAACTGACAAGAGAAATGGCCAGAATTGACCAAACAGAGGATTCCATCCCATACACCTCATCCTCAGGAGAAATTGGAGGGATCCTGAGGGTCAAAGCCCTTCCTGCTTCCCCTTCTTCCCCTGTCTCTGTTTGCTTCAGCATCCTGGGAGGATTCCATCCCTTCCTCTGCCTGTGCTCCTGATCCATGCCAGCCTGAATCTGTCTGTTCCTGCCTCCAGCTCCCCACTGCTGCTGACCCCAGGAGTCCAGCCTGGACTTTCCCAGGGCTGCCCTGCAGCCTCAGTGGGGATGGGAGAGTTATTGGGGGAAAGGGGGAGGAACCTGGGATCCATTTTCCTGTCTATTTGTATAGATTTAGTCATTTTTTTCCTATTTCTCATTCCTGTTTCCTTAAAGCTGTGTAGTTTAGTTTCCAACCCATCAGTCTCTCTCCCTTATTCTCCTTTCTTTATCAGGGAGGGGAGGAGCATTAATAGAGAGTACCTGGTATTTGGTTTAATTGCTGGGCCAGTGTTAAACCCTGACAGTGGGCTTGCTAAGGAGCAGCAGAAGCTCCTCAGAAGGGGCTGTAGGCTCACTGTAGATGCCATAGGACTTTTGCTAACTTGGACATTTAGGTAAAACATTGTCTCACCTCCTGCTGAACTTAAAACTGGGAATTCATAGAAACCTTCTCAAGCAGCCCATGGTGTAAAGGGAAGCCCAAACAATGAGTGCTTTGTGTGCTTGTTAGAGAATTAGTCCCAGGGGGAGATTTTTGGCTCCTGCTTTAAAAAGGGCTCAGGAATCTGGATGTGTCCTTTTTTTCAGATGTCAGGACTCACATCTTCAAGAGTGAGATTTCCCTGAGCACCTGCCTGCAAACCATCCCTGGTAACGTGTCTCCAGCCAACAGCCCCAAATCCCCCAGACCCTCTGACAAATTGGGAATGCAAGATTTAGTCTTCCCCCCCTGAAAGGGGATTTAGAGCCAGGACAATCCACATCCCCCTGGGAGCCATGTCATGCCCAGGACATGATGCATGCAAGGGGAAGCAGAGCCCCAGCAATGTTGGACATGCAGGGGTTGGGATTTATTGCTCTGTTCAGCAACCTCCCCTGTTCTGCTTGTTCTGCCTGCAGGAGAACATGCTGTGAGAGATGTTTGATGTACAGTTCCTTCCCTGCCCTTTGCCTCCTTCTTCAGAGCTGGGGAAGACTTGTAGGGTGCTTTTGGCACCTTTATACTGACAAGGAGGGAAGAAATGGGTCCTTGCCTGTGATTTATCTCAAAACAATGGGGGCAAGGAGGTTCAATCTAAGAGAAGCAAATCTGATCACTGAAGTAGCTGCTCAATTGCATTGCTAAGTTGCCATGTGTCTGAGGGGGGAAACAAGGTGTTTTTTTTTTTTTCTTTCTAGTTGTGTTTAGCAGAGATTTCTGTGCAGAAGACACAGAGAAGTTTCTCAGTAAAGATGTTACTACCAAAAGCAGGATTCTGCCCTCATTTCTGTCCCTAAATGCTAAAAAATGGAGGGTATTGGACATTGCTTCCTTTTTTTCTATGGCTGCCCAGCTTTCCCTGACTCAGGGAGGGTTTTCCAGAGTGAGCTGAGATGCAGGATTGCATCTGCTCCTGGGTGACAGAGGGGTTTGCCCTGGTGGTTTTCAACTGGTTCTGTCACTTGCAAGTTGTAGGGATGAAGCTTGCATTATTTCTGAATTATTTCTGAGTTTTAGCTTTGCTGAAGGAGCTGCCATTTCAGGGGAAGGGCTGGATTTTTGATGTCCCTGGTGTGTCAGAAATGGTAAAAGGCACCTTGTGTTACCAGAACACAGCTGAGATGAACCTGAAGAGCTGCACTGCCAATTCATCACACTGCCATCAAGCAGAGTTTGTGTAAATGATGAGAGATCCTCTCTGTATGATGTGCTGTGGCCAGACATGGCTCATCTGGCAAAAACTTCTGATGGAGCATCTCACCCACCCCTGCTCTGGACTAGTCACTTCACCCATCCACACACACCCCCAAAGTAAGGACTTTTCCACACCATTTCCCTGGGGAAATCTTTCTGCTTCCTAACCCTATGTTATAAAGTTCATTTTGAGTTCTCTCAGACCACTTTTTCATGCTCTGAGACCAAAAATCTTGTGTCTGTCTCTGCATCTCTATACAGGGACACTTGGAGGTTGTGCATGTGTACATGGATTCACAGAATCACAGAAAGTTTGAGGTTGGAAAGACTTTAAAGATCATCCAGTTTCAGCCCCCCTGCCTGGGCAGGAACACTTCCCACTAGACCAGGTTGCTCTAAATCCTATCCAACCCTGAACACTTTCAGGGAGGTGGCAGCCACAGATTTTCTGAGCAAACTGTGCCAGTGTCTCATCACACTCACAGCAAAAAATTTCTTCCTAATGTCTAACCTAAATCTCCCCTCTTCCAGTTTAAATCCACTCCCCCCCCTCCCCTTATCCTGTCACTCCAAGCCCTTGTAGAAGATGCCTCCCAGCTTTCCTGTAGCCCCAGCAGGTACTGGAGGGGGCTCCAAGTTTTTCCAGGCTGACCAACCCCAACCCTCTCATCCTCTCTTCGGAACAGACCACCACAAAAGCACTTTGGCATCCAGAAGGATCACTTCAGTATCTAGAAAACCCCGCTAAATCCTCCAATAAGCTTTTCTCTTCCTCAGCACCAGCCCTAAACTCCCTGACCCCTCCTCTACCCCTGCAGGAAACCTCTCCAGCTCCGCTCCCACCCGTGCGGAGTCCAACCGCATCCATGTGCTCTCTTCCCGACCCAGCTTCTCGGGACACCCCTCCCCAACTCCAATGCCTCCAAACCCTCATCCCAGCTGGGATCGGAGCACTCTGCCTTCCCAAGCTGCAGATGGGGACCCTCCCTCCCTTCCTCCTTCCCTTTTCCCTCCCTCTTCCCTCCCGGCTCCCATCCCCAGCCGTGGCGGTACTCACGCAGCCGGGATGGGAATGGGAAAGCTGAGCTGCTGATCCCGTTCCCGGATTCCTCTCACCCCAGCCCTCTGCCCGGCGTGGTGATGATCCAGGAACCAGACCCCTTTTGGTTTACTTTTACATTGACGTCAGTGTCTTTTCGAGCCTCCTTGGCTCGTTTTGGTCAAAGGATGTCTTCAGGGTTTGAGGGGAGGGGTGGGAAAGGGAGAGGAGAGAGGATGAGCTGGGAATGGGATTTTTTGTGGGGCTGGCAGCCAGAGGTTTTTAGGGGCTACAGGCAGGATCATCCTAGATATAGATCAACACCTGGATGTGGGGATGTTGGAGGTCTGACCCTCACACCTGCATAGGGAGCTGGTTTCCTACTTGCACCATCACCCTGACTGGGAGAAAAAGCCTGGACATCCCCCCCCACACACATTTTGGTGGCTGTAAAATCTGGGTGCTGGTTCAACAGGTCCATGGAAGTGATTCTGCCCCTCTGCTCCTGGGAGATCCCCCCTGCAGTGCTGTGTCTGGAACCTCTCCTGCTGGAGCCCCTGACGCACCAAGGGCACGGAGGTGTTGGAGCAGGTCCAGAGGAGGTCACAGAGATGAGCAGAGGGCTGGAGCATCTCTGCTATGGAGACAGGCTGAGAGAGTTGGGGTTGTTCTGCCTGGAAAAAAGAAGGCTTCATGGAGACCTTAGTGCACCTTCCAGTACCCTCCAGCTGGGGACAGACTTTTTACAAAGGCATGGAGTGATAGGTATGGGGGGGGGGGGGGGGGAGGGAAAGGAATTTCAATAGGAAGAGAGGAGATTTAGGTTAGACATTAAGAAGAAATTATTTCCTCTGAGAGTGGGAAGACACTGGCACAGGTTGCTCAGAGAAGCTGAGGATGCCCCATCCCTGGAAGTGTTCAAGGCCAGGTTGGATGGGGCTTGGAGCAACCTTGTCTGGTGGAAGGTGTCCCTGTCATGCTAGGGGAGGTTGTAACTAGATGATCTTTGAGGTCTCTTGAACCACTCTATGATTCTGTGTATTCAAGGGCAGATGGAATGTTTAGGGGCTGAGAGAGGTCCAGTGCCCCTCCCCAATGCCACAGGATCATAGTTCCCCATTTGTGCTGCTTCTTGTGCACAGAGATCAACCTTTTACAGGCTCCCAGGTCCCAGCATTTAACAGTCAGACTCAGTGACCTGAATGCCTCATCTTTCCCTGGACCCTTGAAAGGCTGGAGAGTTATTCTGGATGCTCCATCCCTGGAAGTGTTCAAGGCCAGGTCGGATGGGGCTTAGAGCAAGCTGGCCTTGTGGGAGATGTCTGTTCCCATGCAAGGGGCTTGCAACTGGTTGATCCTTCCCACCTAAACCATTCTATGATTTTATTTGTGTCCTGTGAAGTTCCTGCTGGAACTTCAGCCTCAGGTTTTATTCTGTTTTTTTGCTGCACATCCATCCCCAAGCCCTGTGCACCCATTGCTCAGCAGACATGGGCATGGACACGTTTTTGAGGCATGCAAAGGGCTGATGCTTGGGAAGGATTTGGAGAAAACCATCAGAAAGTGGAACCTGCAGGTGTGTTTGTTGGTGCTGAACTATTCACAGCTGTTTCACCACAGCCCTGTGTTCAGGGCTGCTTTCTTGCTAGGACCAAAGGCAGATTCCTTTGCATGGCCAAAAAACTATTAGGAATTCCAGCTTGAGGCTTTCATGCCCTAAATGCTGATAGTTTTCTCTTTGGCTTGTGAGTGGTTTCTCACTTCCATGGTGTGATGCAAACACTTGAGCACTCGGATGTCAGGGCTCATGTAAGATGGAGCTTTCCAGTGGTGTTGCACAACAATAATTACATTTATTATACTCTCTGGGTTATGAATCACCTTTTTATGATGCATTTGCCCAGCTTTTAACACAACTGGCCTGTTACCTGTTCTTAGACCTTCTGAATGATGGTGAGATTAATCTGTTGGGATCCAGGCACCAACACCCACGAGCATCAGCCCCAACCACCTGGTGATATTGATGTGGTTGTGTTGGTCAAGCCTTGGAAACTGTATAAATAAAACCTTGCAGGGAGGTTATTGATGAGGAAGAATCACCTGGTACCAGCAGAATGACTGGGTTGTATTGGTTTATTTGAAAACCAGGAGTGAGAAAACAGTTTTTGACCCTAGTGTAACATGACTACAAAGAAGAGACACAGGAAGGGAAAGCTCCTTGACTGTTCAGCACAGCAGAGCCAAGAAATAAGTTCAGTTTCTTGGCCTTTGGATCACACCCCCTACCTCATAAATAATGCTAAAGACTCAAAGATTCCTGGTGTCCTTGTCAGAACCAATACACTCTACATGGCTGAAGAAAGACAGAGTCTTATAAAATCCAGAAAAAGAGGTCCTTGTAAATCATCATGTCTATACTTAGAAATGTGTTAAACCTCCTCAGCTCCATTTCAGAGCCTGAAGGTTTTTTGGTGTTTTTTTTTTTGTTTTTTTCCTTTTTCCGAGTGAAAAATCCATGCAAAGGTCAGTCAGAAAGAGGAATAAAATTGTCTTTGAAACATCAAGCTGCTGTAACAGCATTTTTGGCAGTGAAGGATAAACTGGAAGTGTTGAGGTTTACATGGCAGGTGAGTCAAACATGTATTTGTCTATACATTGAATGACCCAGCAGTGGCCCTTTTTCATTTCTCCTCCCAACCTATCAGACTATTTATAGGTTTTTACTAGAAATGGACTTCTGTAACAGAAGAAGGCAGGCCAACTGGTTGTGAAGAAACCATCCCAGTGGAGCTGTGCCCATGAGCCATCATTCCTGGGCAGGAATCCCACTTTAATGATAACCTTCAGGTGTGAAGAATATTAACTCTTCATTTACCTGGCAGGGATTTTTACAGCCTTTCCCAGCTTTTGGAGGGAGTGAAGTGCTGTTCAGGAAGATCTTATGATCATGAAGGTGCTGGTTTGAAAGAGAATTGTGGAATATCCTGGCCAGGGCTCTTAGGAATGTCTGGGGAAGGAGGTCCAGCAGGCATTATACAAAATACATTTGACAGAAGAGACTTCAGATCTCTCACCTGCAATGAAAGCCCCAGGCAGTCATGGATCTGTGGATGGTGTTAAAACCCAAGGATGGCAAAGATTTGAGGTCTTTCCTGTGTGATGCCATGCAATGGAGACCTGCACTGCAGTTCTTCATAGAATCATAGAATTGACTGGGTTGGAAGGGACCTCAGAGATCATCAAGTCCAACCCTTGATCCACTACTGCTGCAGTTCCCAGACCATGGCACTGAGTGCCACATCCAGTCTCTTTTGAAATATCTCCAGACACGGAGAATCCACTACTTCCCTGGGCAGCCCATTCCAATGCTTGATCACTCTCTCCGTAAAGAAATTCTTTCTAATATCCAACCTAAACCTCCCCTGGCACAACTTGAGACCCTGCCCTCTTGTCTTGCTGAGAGTTGCCTGGGAAAAGAGCCCAAACCCCCTGGCTCCAACCTCCTTTCAGGGAGTTGTAGAGAGTGATGAGGTCTCCCCTGAGCCTCCTCTTCTCCAGGCTGAACAGCCCCAGCTCCCTCAGCCCTTCCTCACAGGACTTGTGCTGGATCCCTTCACAGCCTCCTTGCTTATCTCTGGACCTGCTCCAGCACCTCAATCTCCTTCCTGAACTGAGGGGCCCAGAACTGGACACAGGACTCAAGCTGTGGCCTCCCCAGGGCTGAGTACAGGGTCAGAATCCCTTCCCTGGACCTGCTGGCCACACTGTTCCTGATCCAGGCCATTGGCCTTCTTGGCTACCTGGGCACACTGTTGGCTTGCTCTGTTAACTCTAGAGGAGAACACCCAGAATCTGATTTTTTTTTCTGACACACCTTGATGTTCATGAGAGTGGGGACTGCCATGGTATCTTCTGGTATATTTCATGGTCTCTCTTCCATGGGCCTGACTATGTTGCTGGAAAATAATGTGCCCTGTTTGTATAGGGAGTCCTATTGGAAACTGGAAGATCTTCTCCAGAGGTGAATAGGAGGCCGTCATCCCTGGATTTTTTAACTTGGTAGCTGAGTGTGAGGTGATTTGACTCCCCCTGTGTGCAGAAAGGACTTTAACTGGAAGGTTTGTGGTGAGAAGAAGAGTTCTCTGTCTATTTTGGGTGAGTTTCTGAGCTATTGGGTAAAACCAACTCTTAATAACCAGGTCTTCATCCTTTGGTTGCTCTCAGGTAGGGCTGGTTGTGCCAAGGCATCTCCTGGGCTGAAACAGGTACTTCAAGGTTTAAGAAGGTATCTCCATGCTCCTAGTGAAGAAGATGGGCAAAAAAAGCCCCTAGATACACTGGGAACTTCAGGCTTCAGGGTGTCTGGTGGAAGAGGGGTTTAGAACCCCAATTTTAGACATTTGTGCTTAAGGTGGGAGCTGGGGAAGCTGAAGGGTTTCAACCCCTTCCTTGAGGCTGGTGTCTCACAGGTCTTCTGCTGGCTGGCTGCAGCTTGGCTGATGTTTTCTTCTTTAAAACTGAATGTTTTAGAGGGCAAGACTTGTCTGCTTCTTGCCTTTAAGATGTCCTGATGAATATTCATCTGCTCATGGCTCCAATCAAGAGGCTCCTTCCCTCAGCTTTCCCTCCCTTCTCCCAGGGCTGGTGATTGGTAGCCTCCTGAGCATCCTCACCTTACTGATGGGAAACAGTGAGCAAAATTTGAACATTTATGATGCCATCCAAAGAGTTAAAATTCTGTATCTAGTTCTGTTGAAATTGTTGGGAATTCTGCATGTAGGTCCATCGGCTTCTAGGCAGGACCTTCAACAGTGATTATAGAATCATAGAATCACAGAATTGGCTGGGTTGGAAGGGACCTCAGAGATCATCAAGTCCAACCCTTGAACCACCGTTGTGGTTCCCAGCCCATGGCACTGAGTGCCACATCCAGTCTCTTTTGAAATATCTCCAGACACGGAGAATCCACCACTTCCCTGGGCAGCCCATTCCAATGCTTGATCACTCTCTCCGTAAAGAAATTCTTTCTAATATCCAACCTAAACCTCCCCTGGCACAACTTGAGACCCTGCCCTCTTGTCTTGCTGAGAGTTGCCTGGGAAAAGAGCCCAACCCCCCCCTGGCTCCAACCTCCTTTCAGGGAGTTGTAGAGAGTGATGAGGTCTCCCCTGAGCCTCCTCTTCTCCAGCCTGAACACCCCCAGCTCTCTCAGCCTCTCCTCATAGGATCTGTGCTCAAGTCCCTTCATCAGCCTGGTTGCCCTCCTTTGGACCTGCTCCAGGACCTCAATCTCCTTCCTGAACTGAGGGTTAGGGTTAGGGTTAGGGGGGCCCAGAACTGGACACAGGACTCAAGCTGTGGCCTCCCCAGGGCTGAGTACAGGGGCAGAATCCCTTCCCTGGACCTGCTGGCCACACTGTTCCTGATCCAGGCCAGGATGCCATTGGCCTTCTTGGCCACCTGGGCACACTGCTGGCTCATGTTCAGCTTCCTGTCAATCCAGACTCCCAGGTCCCTTTCTGCCTGGCTGCTCTCTAGCCACTCTGTGCCCAGCCTGGAGCTCCCCATGGGGTTGTTGTGGCCAAAATGCAGGACCTGGCACTTGGCCTTGTTGAACCTCATCCCATTGGAATCAGCCCAACTCTCCAGTCTGTCCAGGTAGGGAATACATCCAATGGTGAGACACTGACACAGGTTTCCAAGGAATTTGTGGCTGCCTCATCCCTGGAAGCATTCCAGACCAGGTTGTATGGAGCTTCAAGTAACCTGGTCTAGCGGGAGGTGTCTCTGCCCATGGCAGGGGGGTTGGAACTTGATGATATTTAAGATCCCTTCCAACCCAACCCTTTCTACTGTGATGTGAATACAGGAGCTGTCATGGGACTCTTCATGAGATGTAGGAGCTTCTTCTTGGCTTCTCCAGAACTGTGATTTGGGTAAAAGAGTTTCACAAAACAACTTGTGAAAGAAAAAAAACCCAACAAAAAGTCGACCAAAACCTGGAGCTGAAGTTCAAGATGATTTTGATTCATCTTCTCCATAAGCAGCAGTTTGCTCGTGGTCAAGTGCTCCTCCACCCATGAGTAGGGATAGGAATATCAGGGGGTGCCAGTAAAGGAAGATTTCTGGGCTGCCCCTGAACTACAGCTGAAAATGGCCTGAAAAGCTCCTGTATGGAAATGTCAAACCATTAATGTGCTCTGTGTTACAAGCAAAGTGATTCCACAGACAAATTCACATTGAAGCTTGATGCTGGATCATGCAAACTTTACTCCAATGATGCAAAGGAGCCTAAAAGAGGGTGCAAATGTATTTTTTTTTTTTTCCATGTCTGGTCTGGCATGAAGCAAATAAAGATAGGAACACAGAAAGTAAAAAAGGAGATGCCAATGCTACTGATCTCAGGCTGAGGGCCATATCCTCCAGAGAAATCCTGACAGAACCCACTTTTAGTGGGTTATGAGCTGAGCTGCAGGACTTTGCACTGAAATTGATGGGGCAGGCTGCCAGGAGAGGCAGAGGATGCTGACAAACATCCAGCCTCTCTGAAATTTAATCTGTTGTCTATGGGTGAACAGGACTCATGCTTGAGGATGAGGTGCCCTTGGTGTCTTCTTCATTTTGTCAGAGCTTTGCTATCATTACACCTTTTCCTCCTACCCAGCCACATCTTTCTTCTCTCCTACCTGCACTGGGCAAATGCTGGAATCACTTCCTTGGAACTGACTCAGAGGAGTGATTTGAAAGGATCTTGGAAAAATGAAACATGGCTTAATCCCATGCTGGGAAGTTCCCTGACTACCCTTTCTGTGCAGAAGGAATTTGGGAGCTCATGTGCCACAGGAAGGTCAAGGTGTCAGGGTTTAACACTGGCCCAGCAATTAAACCAAATATCAGATGCGCTCTATTAATCCCTCTCCCCTCCATGATAAAGAAAGGAGAGAGAATAAGGCAGAGAGACTGATGGGTTGGAAACTAAACTACACAGCTTTAAGGAAACAGTAATGAGAAATAGGAAAATGACTAAATCTATACAAATATCCAGGAAAATTGATCCCAGGTTCCCCCCCCCTTACCCCCAGTAACTCTCCCATCCCCACCGAGGCTGCAGGGCAGCCCTGGGAAAGTCCAGGCTGGACTCCTGGGGTCAGCAGCAGTGGGGAACTGGAGGCAGGAACACACAGATTCAGGCTGGCATGGATCAGGAGCACAGGCAGAGGAAGGGATGGAATCCTCC
Organism: Calypte anna; assembly: GCF_003957555.1. Classification (NCBI taxonomy): domain Eukaryota; kingdom Metazoa; phylum Chordata; class Aves; order Apodiformes; family Trochilidae; genus Calypte; species Calypte anna. The sequence continues at coordinate 147,544,288 of NC_044245.1, forward strand.
CAGGATGCTGAAGCAAACAGAGACAGGGGAAGGAGGGGAAGCAGGAAGGGCTTTGACCCTGGTGATCCCCCCACTTTCTCCTGAGGATGAGGTGTATGGGATGGAATCCTCTGTTTGGTCAATTCTGGCCATTTCTCTTGTCAGTTCCTCCCCAAAGGAGGACTGCAGGTGGGACCTCTTTACTCCTTTTCTCCTTCCGGAGGGCAAAATGTTCCTCAGAGCTGAGCAGTGGCCTTGGTTCTGCACCCCATTCTCCAGCTGTAACTCTAAACATGGAGTGGGATCAGTCCCAGCAGCAGAGACTGCCTGAGAAACTTGCTGTTCATTTCAGCAAGTGCAGCTCCTTACAAGAGACTCAGTTGAAAGCAGAAGTCCAAGACAGAAAATCACCTTTATCCTGGCCCAAACCAGGACACATGGACTTAGTGTTGGTTGGAGATGACTGCAATACTCCATGCAGTGAGTTGTTCCTAAGGACACAGTCCCATGAGTCCTTACTCTTCTCAGCTCAGAATATGCTCCTTTACTCATGGCCACTTGGCCTCTAATATCACCATCTGTGTCCTGGTACCTGCTGGGGCAGCTGTGATGAGAAAGTGCCAAGCTCCTTCCATCTCTTTCCATGTCTGGTAGCATCCATCAATCTGCCTGCAGTCTCCAGCCCATCAAGAAGATCACAGAATCACAAAATGTTAGGGGATGGGAGGGACTTTGAGAGATCATCTAATCCAACCCCCCTGCAGGGTCACCTGTATCAGGTCACACAGGATAACATCCAGGTGGGTTCTGAATGGGTCTCCAGAGATGGAGACTCCACAGCCTCTCTGGGAATCCTGTGCTCTGTCACCCTCAGTGTGAAAAAGCTTTTCCTTAAGTTTCCTTAAGCCTCCTCTGCTCCATCTTACACCCATTACCCCTTGTCCCATCACTGTGAAGATCCTGGCTCCATCCTCCTGACACTCACCCTTTACATATCCATAAACATGAGTGAGGTCTCCCCTCATTACCCTTTTTTCCAATATCCCTCAGCCTTTCCTCAGAAGGTGCATTAACACCAGAGGAAGCAGTAAAATGTTTAAGGTACAGCAAGTTTGATGGGGATATTTGGTAGTTTGTGAATTTTCATCCTAGGAAGCTTTTCTGCACGCTTGAGCAATGAGGCCAAGGTCTTCCCCTTTAGGAGTTTACTAGAAACAAGCACAGATTTAATTCCTGGAAGTGATTCCAGGCCTGGTATTGATTTGTTCCTATTGATGGCTTTGGGAGCATTTGGCAAAGGACAGTGGATGTGCAAATGGGGTAAAGGAATAAACCTCAGCAACACATTACTTTCCTTCCATGTGCCCAAGGGCTGTGTGGGCCCCAGCTGAACATGAAAGTGATGTTGTTGATTATCTTTGGCTGCCAGTACAGCTCTGAGGCAAAGAGAGTTGTTGGCATGTGTTGATGTCCCATGGCAAGGGTTTGCTGAGCAAATGTGGGCTGTGCTGTTATTGGAAATGGCCTCCAGGGCTGAGTCTTTCTGAGGTTATTGCTGATCATTGTGGGTGGGACATGGTGACATCAGGATGTCCTTCCACTTAGGTTGTGTTTGCCATGACCTGATTTCTATGTCACCTCTCATCCATGAGCCCATCGTGTGCATTGGAAGCCCAGAAAGCCAACCACATCCTGGGCTGCATCAAAACCAGCATGGCCAGCAGGACATGAGAGGTGAATCTCCCTTCTGCTCTGCTCTGCTGAAACCCCAATTGCAGTTCTGTGTTCAGTTCTGGGGTCTCCAACTTAAGAAGGACCCAGAGCTGTTGGAGTAAGTCCAGAGGAGGTCATGAAGATGATCAGAGGATTGGAGCATCTCTGCTATGGAGACAGGATGAGAGAGTTAAGGTTGTTCAGCCTGGAAAAAAGAAGGTTCCATGGAGACCTTAGAGCATCTTCCAGTGCCTGAAGGAGCTCCAGGAAGCTGGAGAGGGATTTTTACAAAGATGTGGAGTGATAGGGTGAGGAAGGATGGTTCTAAGCTGAAAGAGGGGAGATTTAGATGAGATATTCAGAAGAAATTCTTTCCTGTGAGGGTGGTGAGACCCTGGCACAGGTTGCCCAGAGAAGCTGTGGCTGCCCCATCCCTGGAAGTGTTCAAGGCAAGGTTGGATGGGGCTTGGAGCAAGCTGGTCTGGTGGGAGGTGTCCGTGCCCATGGCACAGGGACCATATTTTGATGATCTTTAAGGTTCCTTCCAACCCAAACCACTATGTGATTCTAGGCTTCTGTGCTTCTATGGTGGCACCCAATTATTTGGAAGATTCTGTTTGCAAGTGATGTTCTGATCTGTTTTGCTCTTGATTAGTTACTCAGTCAAAAGGACTCCTACACCCCTTCCAAGATATTTTTTTGTCTTTTAAGTGCTATAACTATACCTGCTGTCTTCCAATAGTTTAGTAAGTGCATCTGGCAAGAGAACCAGCAGTTCTCCTCCAAGCAAAAGATCCTGGAGACATGGCCACCTGAAGCCATATCTTCCATCCAAGAGGTGGGAATGTGTGTGGGATTGTGGATGGACAGGCATGGGATAGCTTTTGAGGTAGAACCATATCCATGAAGGCTCTGTCTAAACTCCCTTTCCCTCCTGAAGGGCAGAGTCCATGGGAAATTCATTTTCTTGGTGAAATTTCTGTTTTTCTTGTCAAGAGTCAGGCAGCCTGCAGTGAAGAGGATATGTAGATATCATGAGGCTTCTTCTTCCAGCCCTGGCCAGGAGAAGGGTGCATGGTAGAAGAAGGCTGAAACTTCTCAGAGGAAGGAAAAATCTCTGGAGACCTTCACCTTAACCCAGGCTGGAAAGAGCCAATGCTGGATGCACTGAATGCTGGGGCACCTTTTGAACAGGGGCAAAAGACAGGAGGAAAAAAATACCTTCTATACCTTCTATAGGTGTGTTGGTGGTAAAAGGAAGACTCAGGAAAATGTGGGCCTTTTCCAGAAGGAAATGGGATACCTGTTTACCCGGGATATCAGGAAGGCTGAGGTATCCAACAGCTTTTTTTTCCTTATTCTTCAGAGACAAATGCTCAAGCCATAGCACCCAAGTCACAGAAGGCAAAGACAAAGGGGCTGGGAGAATGAAAACCCACCCAGAGTAGGAGAAGATCAGGTTGATGACCACTGGACACACCATTTTTTTGGCTGAGTTTGATCTCTGGCCAGCCCATTCTCTGCAGAATGATGCTGCAAGGGCAGGGTGCCAAGCCCTGGACTCTTCACTCTCTTTGCTTCTCCTGGTGTCCCCTGTTTGGCCATGCTAAGGGCATCTCCTGATGAAACCCTTCATTCCATGTGTGGAAAAGGGATTTCTGTGGAGGCCAAGTGACTTTTGAATCCCCTCTCTGCCTTCTGCAGGTGAAATCCTCTTTTCTGAAGGAAGCCAAGTGGGGTTGGTGTTGCCTGCTCCTTCCATCCATCAACCCTGCCTCAAGAAGATTGATAACCTTTTCCAAAGTACTAAAAGGAACAATCTGAATTGCCTGAGGATTCAAGAAGTTTGGATGGCTTCCCCACAGGTTTGGCAGCTGGCCTGGCACCCTTTTGAAATGATTTGCCAGCTCTGTCTGATCCCAGCTGCTGGGGGAAGAGCAATTCTTGGAGTATCTTGGTTTTCCAAACCCTGTTTTGCACAGTTGAAGGTATCTGGGGGAGGAACACCAGGTTCCAAGTGCAATATCCCTGGCATTTTCACTTGTGGATGAAGATGCTTGAGCATGAGGCTTAGGTGAAGAAGGTCATTAGAGAGACTTGGGGGACCTTTAGGTTTTCTGTGACTTTCCTCCTCATCCCTTGTCTGTGCATTCTTCTGAAGGCTGTGGCTTCTGTCCCTCTACCCTGAGATCAGTGGGAATTTTGCTATGGACACTAAGGAAAGGAATTCCTGCCCATTTCTAGACTCTGAACTACAAGGTGAACCTGCCGATCAGATGGATATGCTGAGGTTGGGGTTATGAGAAGATGGTCAGGGGTGGCCAGGCACCAGCAGCCTAACTTCCCATCCTCAGATGGACCTCTCAGACACCCTGGAATGAGGCATTTTTGTATAAGCAATAGCTGGAGCCTGCAGAGGCTTTGGGATGGAGGACACCAACATGAGTAAAGGGAGACAGTGGCTTTAACTTTGGCCATGGCTGCAGAGACTGAACAAATGCCCAGATTCATCCTCTGAGCCTGCATGTCCTGGTGTCTCAGCATGTTCCTCTTGGTCCCTCCTTATAGTTCCACCAGGGAATCTGGGGCAGGATATTCTAATTTTTCATGGGTAGAGAGGTCTATCTGGTGGATGCCAGATACATAATTTCAGTTTGTCCTCAAACTTTACACCCTCCTGGTGTAGGGTGGGAAGGCAAATCACATCCTGGGTCAGTACTTGCTCCTTGGATTCCTCTTTTCTCACTTCAGCTCCTCCATCTCCAAAGGAACTGAACCTTTGGGTTGAAGGATGAGCTCCCAGGAGCTGTACCATACAGGTCCTGCAGCAAACCCAAGCTGTAAAACCTTCTTGTCCCCACACAAACCTTGCTGTATGATTTCCATGGTCCTCATACCCATGAAACTCTTCAGTGATGTGGCAGGGTGGCACTGCAGGGAGATTTGAGTAGATGATCCCTAAGGTCCCTTCCAACCTAAACCATTCTGTGGTTCCATGATTCAGCTCTGGATGGAGATGCAGACGTTTAGGACTCTCCATATCCGTGTATCCATGGTGTTTGAGCTCCCATTACACCCTCTGGTTACTTAGCAGACACCAACCCAAAAGATCTTGGTTTAGTTGCAGGTGTGCATGGCCCTAGCACTGTGTGAGATGTTCTGCAGCACCTTGGTCTGCAGACTTGGTCTCCAGCTGCTCATGGAGCTTCCAAACTGCACCTTACCCTAAACTTTCCACTTCTCTTAAACATTCCCATCCCCAAGGGGCTGGAACAAAAACCCCAAAACATCCCAGTTCTCTCCAACTTTCCATCTCTAAGAAGCAAAGGGACAACACAGCCTGATCCCTCATCACCCCTTTGCTGAGCTTTTCCAAGGGAACACCATGGCCTGTCCTGGTGCTTCGTGACACCAATTTCTCCAAAGGCAGCAAAACTGCAGGGCAGAGGCAAAGCACATTCCTGATAGGACCAAGATAGCTTTTTCCCATAGCTCCCAGGCAGTGGGAACAGGGCACGTTTTCAAAGGGCTGCTGTGACTAAAGTTAAAATAACAGGAGGAACAGAGCAGGAGATCTGAGCTGGATTAGAGCACTGAGGGCTCCGTGCCTCCAAATTGAAAAGAGAAAAGAGAAGATGACAAAAGGAGGCACTTGGGGAGCTTCCAAAAAACTTCTGAGACCACTTTGCTATCTCCTCGGAGCATCAGGAGAATAAATTTGCCTGACTCCAGCTCGTACACCCAAGCTGAGCTGCAGTTCTGTTTTTATTAACAGGGATTACCCAGGCCTGGGGTTTTGTTGTTGTTTCCAAAAGATTTCTCCTGCTGTTGGGGTCCCTGAGTCCCTCTGCCTACCCCCACCTCCCCCTCCATGGAAGAACAATATTGATACAAGGTCTAAAGCATTTAAAATCAGATGGGCTGAGTGTTGTTTTACAGCTTCCAAGTCCCAAGCTGTCCTTTTCCCTCTGATTTTTTCCACAAGTTTACAAGCCATGGAAAAATCTTGTCTGTTTTCAACTTGCAAATCTCCATCAGCTATGAGAAAACAAATAGGCAGGTCCTCTGAGGCCACTGGAGTGTTGTAGGTGACAATCTTTGAAACTTCTACAGTGGAGCCCATGCTGCCTGGAAGAGCAAGGGAAGGGGAAAATTGCTCCTTCTGATTTTTAAACTTTATCTTGAAAAACATGAACTAGTGCCAGGAGAGTTTATTTTGGTTAAAGTCAAGTTGTGCTGCAATTCCCCTGAGGAGAGACTGAACTTGAGGGCATGGAGCAGGAGAGAGATGTTTAGGGGGAGTCTGAGGATTTAATCAATGCTGAGTGATCATTGATGCTCAGGAACATCAGCAAGGGAGTGGGATCAGGTGGAAAAGGTTAGCTTTCTGCATGTCCAGACAGCTGTAGGAACACTGGGGACTCATCACTGTCCAACCTTGTCCACATGTGACTGGAGTTCAGCCTTGGGGCTGTTTTCATAGAATCACAGAAAGGTTTGGGTTGGAAGGGAACTTAAAGATCACCCATTTCCAACCTCCTGCATGGGCAGGGACACATCCCACCAGCCCAGGTTGCTCAAGGCCCCATCTAACCTGGCCTTGAACACCTCCAAGGAAGGGGCAGCTTCCTCGGGCATTCTGTTCCAGCATCTCACCAACCTCACAGGAAAGATTTCCCACCTAAGTCTCCCCTCTTCGAGTCTGAAACCATTTCCCCTTGTCCTCTTGCTAGACACCCATGTAAAAAGTTCTACCCCACCTTTCTTGTAGGACCTTTTCAGGTGTTGGAAAGTCACTATAAGGTCACCTCAGAGCCTTCCCTTCTCTTGGCTCCATCTGTCCCACCATGGCTGCAGCTGAGAGGATGCACAGGCAGTGTCTACCTCAGGAAATTACACAGGAGCATCCCAGGGACCTGAATGTGATCTATAGAGTTGACTTAAACATGAGCTTAAAGGATGTGGTTGTGGTCTGGTGACACCAAAACACCGTGTTACACTTTTTTTGGTTTAACACTGTGGGGTTTGATGGATCCATGGCCAGGGAAGCAATGCAGAATTCCAATTCCATCTGTGGATAAACACCAGGTCACACAGTGATGGGATAATTCGGATCAGAAGGGACCTCTACAGTCTCTAGCCCATCCTCCTGGCTCAAAGCAGCATCAGGGACATTCAGGGATTCTGGGTGTCTGTTTTGTGGTGAAACACCAAGAAGGTGCCTTATCCCATGGACATGTCGGGAAACAACCTGTGGCAAAGCAAGGGTGTTCATGCTGGGACATATAGTCACCTCCAGCCAACTTGCTCCTTCCTGACAGTACCCCAGGGAATCCAGGATGCCAGTGGATGGGGAGATTCCCTTTACTCATCCTTTTGTTACTGGAGAATCCTAGAATCACAGAATGGTTTGGGTTGGAGAGGGCTTGAGGTCATTGAATGGTTTGGGTTGGAAGGGACCTTAAAGATCCCTTTGTTGGGAAGGTGGGACTGGGAGTAGGAAGAGTAGGATTTGATCAGCCCTAAGGGGAAAAGCCCAGATGATGTCTTGCTACATGGGCTGAAACTAGGAGAGAGGTTGAGCAAATCATAGAATGGTTTGGGTTGGAAGGGACCTTGGAGATCATCCAGTTCCAAGCCCCCTGCCATGTGCAGGGACACCTCACACTACCAAACCAGGTTGCTCCAAGCCCCATCCAACCTGGCCTTGAACACTTCCAGGGATGGGGCAGCCACAGCTTCTCTGGGCAACCTGTGTCAGTGTCTCACCACCCTCACAATGAAGAATTTCTTCCTACTCTCTAACCTAAATCTCCCCTCTATCAGTGTCAATCCATTACCCCTTGGCCTTTCTGAACTGGGGACTGTCAAAGGGAACAAACTCTCTGAGCTATTTTCCAGTCTTTGTGTTCATCTGATGAACACCACCCAAGCAGAGACATTTTCAAATAACTTTGTGCTACCCATCCTAGCATGGCCAGATATCTCCTCTGTGCTTGCAGGGGAATTGCACCCTCATGGTCTGTATGTGCATCAATGTGTAAGAACAGAGTAAACAGGCATGACATTTTTCCTCCCTACCTTGTGCATTAAAGGTCATCTGAGTTACATGTTAGTTTTACATATTCAGCCTTTTTCTCCATCACCTGCTGTCCTGTTGACTTGTGCAATTTTTCACACCCCCAGAATCTGGTGGCAAGGATTTGCAGTTTGGTCACACATTACGTGAAGAGCTGCCTTGCATTTGCTTTGAAGCTTCCTCATGTTGGTTTCATTAAAAACCTTGATTTTGTGTTAAGAAAGACCCTGAAAAATCAGCCTCTGTACCTTTGTGGTTTTGTAAATCTCTGTCATCCCTCCTACTGCTCATCATTTTTCTTTTTTCAGCCTGAAAAATCCTGGCATGCAACTCATTCCTAACTTTCAGCCTGCTGAAACCTGAGATGAAGTTTTCACAGTGCTTCCAAACCAAGATCTCATTCCAGCCCATCATTTCAATCTGCATTTTGAAACCCCACTTAAACCCTTTCCAATCCTTCCCATATGAAGCAAGCAGCACAGCTTGGTACTTAGAGCAGCTACATTTTCCATACAGATCCATGTGATGATTTTATGATGAAATGGAAGTCATCTGAAATAAACATCAATGGGACCATGTGGCCCATTAAACGTCAGCAGCAAAACCAATAATCACCCAAACCCCATGAGAATAAATGCCATCCCCACCTTGTTCACCTGCCAGGGAGATGGAAAATTAGCAACAGGGGCTGCTGGATTTCAAATCACACCCTGGGCTTTGGAGCCAACCCTCTGAAACTGCAAACTCCAGCTGTGCATCTGAAATCTGCAAAGAGGAATCACCCCTCCTGAACATCCGCCTGACTTCCAGCAACACGTGGAACCAGGGCCCTGGGGATTTTTGCTGTATTTTCCAACCCTTTGCAGTCTCCTGGAGATCTGGGCCAGCTGGATTTGCATGGAATGGGAGGAAGTCTTATCCTGCTGGAAAGAAGCTGGGATGAACACAGCTCAAAGCTGCCCCGAGATGAAGCAGTGAAAAACGTCAGAGGTGGCAAAATAGAAAGGGATGAACAAGAACAGAGACTGGAATGGTCTCCCAAGGGAAGTGGTGGATTCCCCCACTTTGGAAAGTTTGAAGTCCCAGCTCGACGGGGTGCTGAGACATCTGATATAAACAATAATAAACAGAAGGGTTGGACCAGATGATCCTTGAGGTCTCTTCCAACCTGACATTCTACGAAAAAATTGTGAAACACCAAAGCTTGGTTTGCCCTTCAGATCAGGGTCCATTTTTATCCATTTTTATCTCTTGCTCTGACTGCTCTGTCCCTCTTTGCAATTGTCCCCTGACCTGGAATGCCTGTGGATGCTGTATCTGCCATCAGGGGGGAGGGAAAGGATTGAATCCCTTTGGTTCAATCCCAACTGCTCAACAATCCCTTGCCCTGATGGGATGTGCCGTCTTGCTGGGTGCTTTTCTGTCCAGTCCACTTGGAAAAGACATTTTTTATATTTCCAGAATTTTTGCTTCCAAATGTGGTTGTCTCTTCTTTTTTCTCTTCTTTTATTTTTACATCCAAGAGAATCTGTTCTTTGGAGAAAGCTGAGTGTCTGAAGCTCTGCATCACCTTGTCTCTCCTCCACAGGCTTTTCTGTCCCAAGAGTTTTACTTTCCATCTTTCCACCTTCCAGAAGACATTTCTGGGAATCACCTTCTTGATTCTGCCATTCCCTTTTTGTCATCGTTCCCTTGGCTGCAAAAGGAGCATTTCCAAGTTGGCTGCCTTAGCCAGGACTGACATAATCTTGTCTGGAAATTGCTGGACAAGAAAAAGGATGCTGATAATTTCATTGCACGTCCAAATCTGCCCATCAAGGACACAGGAAAGGCCCTAAGATCTAGCTACTGCAATCCTTTCTGTAGTTTTTAGTGTATTTTATTTTTAAAATGTATTTTATTGCATTTTTGCTTCCTAAATACATCCTCAGCCTTTGTTTTTTTTTAATAGGGAGACCCTCCCAAAATAGAAACAAAACCTCACCTCCTTACGTAAAGTCTAAAATTCTGCTTTTGCTGCAACTAAACTATAATGAGCATTTTAACCTGGATTCAACAGCCACCATGGCTGCTTGATGGGCAAAATGAGAAAAAAGAAGGAAGATGGGGAAAGGCAAATTTTCTGACTTGAAACAATGAGGTGATCTGAGGCAGATCTCCTGAGTGTGACTGCCAGGGAAGGAGCTGGGAGAAAACTTCTGAAATGAGCAGGAATGGGATTTCTGAGGATGTGCTGGAACTATGGACACAGGTTGAGAGAACTGAGGGTGTTCAGCCTGGAGAAGAGAAGGCTCCAGGGAGACCTTAGAGCATCTCCCAGGGCTACAGAAAAGCTGAGAAGGGAAAAATGGAAAAGTGAAGAAATTTCCTCCAAATTCTTTTTTGTTTTTTTTTGGATGACTTTTTCCTATCTTTCTGGACTCATTTCCTCTTTCAGAGAAGCTGTGGTATGGCAAGGACTCTTCACAGTCCCCATCAAATGTGACAGAAGTTGTGCTGGAACTGTGCAATGTGGATATGGTGTGGCAGGATGGACCTGGTCCTACACAGAGATGTCCCACCAGACCCTAGGCATCACACAAGGTCTAGGTCACTGTCAGGTCTCTGCACACCAAGGTTTGAGCCCCAGTTTGCTCTGGGAGCATTGTGGATCCTCTGGGCAGGATCATAATTAGATCCAGAGGGAAGGAACTGCTGGATCATGGAGGAACATGAGTTCTGAAGGATGTGAGAAATCTTGTGTGGGGAGTCAGGGCTGTGTTAGGGCTTTGGATCTTCTCTGGTCCTGTTTGGGTTTTCTTTGAGCTGGCATAAGGATCTGTGTGAGAATGGTCCCACTCTGGCTGCAAAGCTTGGGAAGAAACCCAGATCTCCCAATCTATCCATGCTTTGCAGTGGAGGGTGGTTCAGGGCTGCATCTCAGTCACCATAAAATGTGTTTGGATAGAAGAGCCTTTGGTTTTCATTTCACAGCACCAAGAAGTGGTGAATCCACCCATTACCCTACTGGCTTGTTTCAGTGGTTTGTCATCTGAGCTGCTAAAACAAGAACTTAATTTTTCTTCTGCATTTTTTTTTGGCTTTGGTTTTTTTCTTGTATAGGAGTTTGAGCCATGTTGTCACACATTACATCTCTCCTGCAGACTCTCCAAAGGGCTGTGCTGACCTTATCTCACTTTTCCTTTGCTGGTAGACAGCCGACCACTGGGGCAGAACAACTGATTTATCCTGATGTAAATCAAAGCACAAACCTATCCCAGGCCTATTTTTATTTGGCCAGGAGAGATTACTGAGTACAGCTGCAGTGACGTGAGTGCAGTGAGTGACCTCTGTGAAATCTGGGCTGCTAAGAGGCACAGATCATCCTGTGTGATGCTGTCACGACTGCCACGACCATGGCAGGACCTGTGTGGCAGGCGCCAGGGAGAGGTGGCTGTGGAAATACACAGGAGCAAGGAGACCTCTGGTATTCCCTGAAAACTTTCCCTGCTGAATCCAGAAAAGGTCTGGATGTGGAAATGTGGTCACTGCTGTGTTTGTTTCTGCCTTTTTGAACTCCCTTCTTGTGAGACCTTCCCTGCAGTGTTTTGTTGAGTTGTGGAGCTCCCAACACAGGAAGGATGTAGAGATGTTGGAGTAAGTCCAGAGGAGGCCATGAAGATGATGAGAAGGTTGGAGGTCCTCTGCTATGGAGACAGAATGAGAGGGTTGGGGTTGTTCAGCCTGGAAAAGAGAAGGCTCCAGGGAGACCTTAGGGGATCATCCAGTCTCTAAAAGGGTTACAGGAAAGCAGAGGAGGGACTTTTTGTAAAGCCATGGATAGGATGGGGAGAGGAGAATGGTTTCAAGCTGGAAGAGTGTAGATTTGGTTTAGATATTAGGAAGAATTTCTTTCCTCTGAGGCTGATGAGGCAGAGTTTGCCCAGGGAAATTGTGGCTCCCCCACCCCTGGAAGTGTTCAAGGACAGGTTGGATGGGGCTTGGATCTAGTGGGAGGTGTCCCTGCCCATGCAGGGGGATTGGGATGCTCTTTCAGGTCCCTTTCAACCCATTCGTGGGTCCTGCCCTCCAGCAGCTGCATTCTGCTTCTCAATCTCCTCTTCAGCACCTGAGGATCTGGGATACATCCTGACTAAAAGGTCAGAGTCTGACCCTGCTCCAGAAAACTGGAATTTTTACCTCAAGCAGGCAGATGCACACCAGATCTGTCCCGTGTTGAAGCCTGACCTTTTGCCATGTGTTCAGAGCTCCCTCCTAAGTTGTCGATTTTAGTTAAAAAAAAAAAAACAAACAAAACCCCCAAAACATAGACTTTATTTATTACTGTTTTGACTACGTGAGAGTACCCAAGCATATGCTGTTTTCTCCAGCAGCACCTGCTAGGGAGGCTGCCAAGAAAATTCCCTTCCAAGCTCAGCTTTCCATCCTTGTCCTGCTGGAAATGCCTTGCACCTACCCCGCCGAGGGGCAGGGGATGGAGACAAGCATCGAGCACAGATCCTATGAGGAGAGGCTGAGGGAGCTGGGGGTGTTCAGTCTGGAGAAGAGGCGGCTCAGAGGAGACCTCATCACTCTCTACAACTCCCTGAAAGGAGGTTGGAGCCAGAGTGGGGTTGGGCTCTTTTCCCAGGCAACTCTCAGCAAGACAAGAGGGCACGGTCTCAAGTTGTGCCAGGGGAGGTGTAGGTTGGAGATTAGAAAGAATTTCTTTATGGAGAGGGTGATCAGACATTGGAATGGGCTGCCCAGGGAAGTAGTGGATTCTCCGTGTCTGGAGATATTTCAAGAGAGACTGGATGTGGCACTCAGTGCCATGGGCTGGGAACTGCAGCGGGAGTGGATCAAGGGTTGGACTTGATGATCTCTGAGGTCCCTTCCAACCCAGCTAATTCTATGATTCTGTGATTCTAAGAGGCAGAAGAAATTTCTCAGCTTCTGAGTAGCTCTTCTGGAGCTTATTCTGGAAGCTTTCTCTGCACCCACTCTTATCTAAACACTCCTAAGCCCCGGCACGCTGCCCCGGCTGCTGCTGGCTTTACACTTCGGGCTGTTTAGAAAGGGAGTTTGTAAAACCATTAATGTTATTTAAACAGTCACAGAATTACCCGGTGGGGAGAGGCAGCTGCCAAGACAAGGAGAGGAGGAGGCTCCTTAGCGCCTGGATCAAACGGAACCGGGCCGGAGAACCTGAGTCCCAGGGGTGCCAAACCTGGGGGTGATGGGGGAACTGAGAGCTTTGCACTTCTTGGAAAGTGTCATCAAGCGTGGGGTGTAACTTTTATTTGTTCATTTATTTATTTAATGAGCTGGTTTGGGTCCAAATCAGAACAAAAACCAGACTTTTTCCTTTTTCCTTTTTTCCTTTTTCTTTTTTCCTTTTTCTTTTTTCTTTTTTCTTTTTCCTTTTTCCTCTTTTTCCTTTTTCCTCTCTTTTGTTTTTTTGGTTTTCTTTTGTTCTTTTTTCCTTTTTAATTTTTCTTTCTTTTTTTTTTTTTCCTTTCTTTTCTTTTTTCTTTTTTCTTTTTCTTTTTCCTTTTCCTTTCTTTTTCTTTTTTCTTTTTTTTTCTTGTTATTTTTCTTGGGTCTATTTTTGTCATTTATTCCCTTTTTTCTTTTTCCTTTTTTCTTTTTTTTTTCTTTTTTCTTTTTTCTTTCTTTCCTTGTTTTTCTTTTTTTCCTTGTTTTTAGTTTTATTTTTTCTTTCTTTTTCTTTTTTTCTTCTTTTTCTTCTTTTTTTTCCCTTTTTTTTTCTTTTTTTTTCCCCTTGAACTTTCTGTAGGCCTCAAAGGCATCATCCTCCTGGCTGTCCTGATGCAGTGTTGGCTTCTCACAGAATCTCTCAGCCTTGAAAAGACTTTCAACATCATCTAGTCCAACCTCCTCCTAACCCTATTACCCTCTTCCTGATCATCTCATTTCAGCTGCTGGCTCCACGACTCAGCTTAAGGCCCCCTGGAGATTCCAGGACTTTTAGACAGAGCTTTCCATGCTCTGGATTTCATGTCAGACCTCACCAACATCACCTCAGCTACCAGCATCCTCCCACCTCCTGGCTTCCTCCCTGGCAAAGCCCTTTTGCAGTGCAGAAAAGGTGCATGGGAAATATGCCCCAGAATTTTGGGGAAAGGTTCTGGGAACTGAGCTTTTCCAGGGGTAATTCCAGGTGATGAATTCCTCCAAGCGGAGCCTGTGACAAGGTTGATGTAGAGCAGCAAACCCTGGGCCAGGCAGGGTGACATTTCCTGGGGCTTCGTCAACCCCCCACACCATGACATGAAGTCTGCCCCAAAGTAACTACCCTAAAGATGGGCAAAGCCAGGCAGAAAGGGACCTGGGAGTCTGGATTGCCAGGAAGCTGAACATGAGCCAGCAGTGTGCCCAGGTGGCCAAGAAGGCCAATGGCATCCTGGCCTGGATCAGGAACAGCGTGGCCAGCAGGTCCAAGGAAGGGATTCTGCCCTGGTACTCAGCCCTGGTGAGGCCACACCTTCAGTCCTGTGTCCAGTTCTGGGCCCCTCAGTTCAGGAAGGAGATTGAGGTGCTGGAGCAGGTCCAAAGGAGGCAACTGGGCTGGTGAAGGGACTGGAGCACAAACCCTATGAGGAGAGGCTGAGAGAGCTGGGGGTGTTCAGGCTGGAGAAGAGGAGGCTCAGAGGAGACCTCATCACTCTCTACAACTCCCTGAAAGGAGGTTGGAGCCAGGGGGGGGGTTGGTCTCTTTTCCCAGGCAACTCTCAGCAAGACAAGAGGGCAGGGTCTCAAGTTGTGCCAGGGGAGGTTTAGGTTGGATATTAGAAAGAATTTCTTTACAGAGAGAGTGATCAAGCATTGGAATGGGCTGCCCAGGGAAGTAGTGGATTCTCCATCTCTGGAGATATTTCAAAAGAGACTGGATGTGGCACTCAGTGCCATGGGCTGGGAACTGCAGCAGTAGTGGATCAAGGGTTGGACTTGATGATCTCTGAGGTCCCTTCCAACCCAGTCAATTCTATGATTCTATGATTCTATGAAAGCATAGAGGAGTGGGGAAACTGAGGCACGGAGAGTTCAGGTGACATCTCCAAAGCTTAAAGGTGGGGTTCTAGCTATGGTCCTGCAAACCCTGATGACAGGTGACATTCAAGGCAGGACTTTTCTGGTAACCCAGATGAGGGCAAGGTGCCAAGGTCAAGGTGTCATTCTGAATGGGATTTGTTGCCTCATTCTCTTGGTTGGTGCCTCATGACAAGGCCTGAAATCTGCCTTTGTTCAGAATAAAATATGATCTTTAGTCCCAGTATTCTTCCTTTGGAGTTCATTGCCTTAATTGGAGATTGGATTGTGTTCCCCTGGAGCTGTCAGCCTGGGGAAACAATGGGTATTGTTTTATATTTAGCCAGAGAATTAAAAGCTGAAGCACCCAGACAGGAGCTGCTTGAAGGCCTCAGACCTTCAGCTCCCTCTGCTGACCTGAGCTGGAGAGAAGCTTTGCTGCCAAATTTCTCAGGCTGGTTAAGTGAGGACCAAAGGGGAAATAGGACAATATTTCTCCAGCAGCATGGTGGTAGAGACCTGGGGGATGAATCTTCACAACCCCTGCCAATGCAAGACCTAGAGAACACCCAAAAAGAAGCTATGGAAGGAGAAGTTCAAGACAGAGGTTTGCTGTTCACCCTGTGTGCCAGAAAACTCTGGAGCACCTTGCTGCAGGAGGTTGTGGATCTGGGAAGCTTTTGGATGCTCAGAATAAGACTTAAAAAGCCTGGGAGAAAAATTTGCTTCAAATCCTTTTATTTTTTTTTTCCTACCTGGGAAATTCCCAGCCCAGAAGCTGCTGAAGCCTGGGAAGTGTTTGAAGGAAATCTTGTTATATATTTGTCCTAGGCCTATGTTCTTTCTTGGGCGTCCACTTGTTGGAGGCAGGATGCTGACTCACCCAGTTTGTTCCCCTGTTATTCCCATGGGACAACTGGAGTATCCAGAAGAGGTGGTGTACACACAGCTTTGTGCACGGGAGCTGGGGAACAGAAGCCTTTTGGATGGAGCCAAGGAAATCCTTGTTTTAGTGGGAAAATGGATGTGGTTAGATTTTTGTTATTGTCTCAGCCCCCATGCTGGAGGAACTGGCAGTGTGGAGACATCTACACCAAATGGAGATGTTGCAACAGCACTGAGAAAATACTGACCTTGGGATCAGACACAGCTAGGCAGGCTGAAAGATCACTTTTTTTCCTTGAATCCTCCTTTCTGACCTAGCATGGAGACAGCCTGATACTTCCAATGTTCAGATGTAGCCTTTTAGGACTAAGAAACCAGTACCAAATGGGATGATCATGGTTTGCATGAAGGTTCTACCAATACAAATAAAACCACTGTAAGGATCAGGTGGGAAATGTCTCCTAAACACCAGGATGACCAATACACAATGAACTTTCCTGAACCATGGAGATAAATGGGTTGTATTTGTGTAGCATGGCACTGAGGTGGAGAATGGTGGTTTTTTGGAGATGCCAACAGAGTATTGGGCTGCTTCAAACAGAAAACCATAGGAACAGAAGACCCTTTTTTTGCTAAATGAGGAATCTTTTCAAAGATTTTCTTCTTTGCAGAGGTTTTCCCACCGTGGTTTGAGGATGTGTCTGGTTTATTGCCTTTCTTCAAGGCAGGTGGCTTTTGTGCTGGCAAGCACAGAGCTCAGAGCAGAAGGCAGCAGCCCCCAGTCTGCAGAGGTAAAGTGACATTTTCATTGTCAAAGCTTTTCTTCAGTGCCAACAAGAAATTTAGGCTATTCCTGAAGACCAAACACTGAGAAATGGTGGTCTGGCAGCTTTGGGAGGCAAAGGCATGGGTTTCTGTTGGCCACAACAGGAAAGACTCCACGTTTGCCTGACACCAATCTCAAAGTTTGCTGGAAGATTTAAGTGAACAGAGCACTCAGGTTCCCTGAGGACATATCTGGGTACCTGATTTGTCAGTGTCATTGACCTCCATGGGGTAGCTGGAGGTGGCATCAGTTGTCAAAGGACTCATCAGTTGGAATGGATCCTGTGTCTTCTTTATGATCCTCATGTGGATGTCTTGGATAAACTTGGGCATCTTGTAGGTGTCTCCTTTTAGGCAAACCTGTCTTGATTTAGGTCCAGAAGGTACCAACCAGAGCTCTGCTTGCTCACCCACCACCCCACTGTGGGACAGGGAGGAAAAAATCCACCCGAATTCTCCTTAATCCAGACAAGAACTGGGAGGTTTGCACTCCCCAGTTACGGTAACGGGCAAAAACCAGAAAGGTTCAACTTGGGAAGGAAAAAAACCCCAATTTAATCTACAAGAAGAAAGAGAAAACATAACCAGATATTAATACCTTCCCCCTACATCCCTCCCTTCTTCCCAGCTCTGGATCCCTTCCTTGCTGCCTCCCCTCAGGGCACAGGGGACAGGCAGGGGGGGTTCAGAGTCAGTTCCCTGCACGGTGTTTCTGCTGCTCCTTCCTCCTCAGGGGAGGACTCCTCACATTCTTCCCCTGTTCTAACACGGGGTCCTTCTCCAACAAGAGTCCTTCAGGAACCCCTGGGATATGAGTCCCTCCCCTGGGGTGCAGTCCCTCAGGAACTGCTCCATCCTGGGCTGCCCATAATCATGGTTTGCTTTGGGAACAGTCACCTCCCCTGGCACCTCCAGGGCTGCAGCTCCACATCTGCCCCTCTCTGCCATCCTGCACAAGCTGCTGCTTCACATCTGCCCAACTGGGACACTTCAGAGGCTACAAATCCACATTTCCCCCACTGTGCTTCTTCAGGGATTGTCCCACCGAGCTCCTCCATGGGCTGCAGGGGCACAGCTGCCATCCCACCATGGGCTGCAGGGAAATCTCTGCTCACACATCTTTTCCTCTCCTTCTCCACTGACATTGGTGTCTTTTTTTCATCATTGCTGTCTCACCTCCTCTCCTCCTCTGCTCTGCAGGTCTCTCTTTATTTAATTTTTTTTTTTTTACATTTTTGCAGTTTCATTTCCCCTTTCTTGAATATTTTACTGGCAGAGGCACATCTACCCTCCCATATCTGCTCAGCCTGGGGCAGAGGTGGTTCCAGGGTTGGAACCTGGGGAGGTTTCCAGCAGCTTCTCACAGGAGCCACCCCAGTGGCTCCCCAGCTTCCAAAACATCCCTGCACGAACCCAAGACCCCTCCCAAACTGGGTGTCCACGACAGTTCAAGTTTTAAGCTCCATTGGCATCACCTCCAGTGACTGTGGTGGAAACTCAGACACCAAATTTACATGGCAGCACCTAAACTTGGGTGTCCTAATCTGGAGGGAGTCTCAATCATAGAATCATAGAATGGTTTGGGTTGGAAGGGACCTAAAAGATCAACTCATTCCTTCCCTCTTGTCTCCTAAGTATCAGGAAGGTGATGGTGAGAAGATGAGATGAATGCAAACTATCCCATCCTATCTTCCTGCCTCTCAGACAAATTCAGGAGGAGAGAACACAATATTTTGTTATTCAGAAGAATGCCCCTGTCTTTCACTTGTGTCCTGTGGCCACCCTCCTTTTGTACCCTGCACTTTGCAAAGAGAGGGGGGCTAAGGCAGGGCTGGTCCCAATCTTCTTGGGGATTTTCTGTCCCATTCAGAAAAACTGGTGGCACTCTTGTGACAATGGCAGTCAGCAATTAGGTTTCTGTGGCTTTTTCAGGGTTTTTCCCACTTTCCAAAGAGCAAGAGAAAGGCAGGGTAGCTCTCAGGGTAACTGCTCAAGGAAGAATTTCCCATTTTTGTCATGGCTGGCCCCAGGGTTCCTTTGTTTATCCACGGTGACATCAACCATGAGGATAGCTGAAAGCAAACTCTGAGGCTGCATTCTTTTCCTTTGAAGAGCACTCAAGAATAATGCTGAATTCCCTGGGATAAAAAAGCCTTTGCTTGATGGTTTAGCCTTCTGTTTATACAAGGGATGGAGATGAATGGCTGAGAATCCAAGGCTCTAAAACTTCTCCAGATGGCCCCAGCTCAGTGAGATAAGAGCTCATGGTGCACCTGCTTCCCTCTACCTGCCCTCCCTCCCCCCAGCTTTTCTTTATAAAGAAATTTTCTTCCTCTTAAGATAGAAAAAGTAAAATTGACATATATCCAAGGAAATTACTTGTATTTCCAAGTCTATCACATGCTATGTTACTCTGTAGGATTTTCAGGGGTTGGTTTTGTGAACAGAGAAAGGGAGAAGCCATTTCTACCCCACCAGAGTAACTACTTAGGTGATGAGCCAGGCAACTGAAGATCAGACCAGGCTTTTTGTGGACCTTCAGGATGCTTCATCAGGTGAACTCTTCAGAGCTGGAGACTCCAGGATCATTGCCTGGAAAACTGCCTTGGACCCTGGGCTCTGCTCCTTTTCCTGGGCAATAAGGAATCCAGAGCCAAGATGTGTTTTGAAAAAGCCACCCAGAAACCACCCTTCTCAACATTCTTACTTTCTTCTGCCCCACTGTCATGTCTTAAGGATGACAGACACAGGCTCGGAAAGCAGTAGAGGCTGAGCAGCCATGGAAGGAAAATGCTGAAGGGAATTGCTGGGAAATTCCCAGCTCCATGCCTGACTCCCCTCTTGTCTCTTCTTGGTCTGGCACAAGGGATTTGGCACATTCCATGTTTGTCTTGAGCACTGCCTGACATGGGCAATCTCAGCATGTGGGATTAACACTGCCCTGGCAATTAAACCAAATACCAGATGCTCCCTATAAATGCCCCTCCCTGATAAAGAAAGGAGAGAGAATAAGGCAGAGACACTGATGGGTTGGAAACTAAACTACACAGCTTTAATGAAACAGGAATGAGAAATAGGAAAAATTACTAAATCTATACAAATAGACAGGAAAATAGATCCCAGGTTCCTCCTCCCTATCCCCCCAATAACTCTCCCATCCCCACCGAGGCTGCAGGGCAGCCCTGGGAAAGTCCAGGCTGGACTCCTGGGGTCAGCAGCAGTGGGGAGCTGGAGGCAGGAACACACAGATTCAGGGTGGCATGGATCAGGAGCACAGGCAGAGGAATGGATGGAATCCTCCCAGGATGCTGAAGTAAACAGGGAACAGGGAAGAAGGGGAAGGAGGAAGGGCTTTGACCCTTGTGATCCCTCCAATTTATCCTGAGGATGAGGTGTATGGGATGGAATCCTCTGTTTGGTCAATTCTGGCCATTTCTCTTGTCTGTTCCTCCCCAAAGGAGGGCTGCAGGTGGGACCTCTTTGCTCCTTTTCTCCTTCCCTGGTTTGGGCGAAGGTGAATTCTTGTATAGACTGGACTGAGGACACGACTGTCACCTCCATCAGTGGCAATAGGTCCAGGCACCCCTGAGCTCAGTGCCTGCTGGATGACCTTGTGTTCTGCCCACTCTCAGGGGACAAATCCCAAGAGAAGGACCAGGACCATGCAGTTGCTTCTTCCTTATATTGCTGCCACCCCTCAGTGTGGCCTCAGCCTTTCCCACAGATGCCTTTCTCATTATCACTCATCACTTATCTGATTATTTCAGATTATCCCTGACACTGGAAGGCTGCCAACTCCCCAAACCCCACTCAGGATGGGTGGAAACCCAGGATATGGTCCAGCTGTGAAGTGTTGAGACCACGTGGACATGGGAAGAAAATGCCTTGATTTTCCACCAGGAGGAACTCAGAGCACTCCAGACACATGGAGGGTTAGGGATGACAAATACAACCACCCAAGGCTTGTATATTTTATTTTTATTTTATTCATATTTTATTTATTTATATTTTTATTTTACTTTTCCCATTTTTTTTTTTTTTTTACATTTTTGCAGGGTGGATTCGTTTGCCTAAAAGGGGACACAAAGAGACACATGAAATACCCAAGGCTATCCAAGACATCCACATGAGGATGGTAAAGAAGACACAGGATCCATTCTAAATGATGAGTGTTTTGACAACTGAATGTCACCTCCAACAACTCCAGGACATTCTCTTTATTGCATTGTCTTCAGATGGGTAACGTGGTCCTGCCCAAGATGGACAGAAATCAATCTGTATTGAGAATGGGAGAGAGAGCCAGGAATGCCCCCAGGTATTTACAAGTATATATAATATATATATTAGTCTATATAATACATATATTTCTAGTATAAAACCCCAGATATGTACTATCTATCAGGGCTCCAGATTTGTTTTTACTTGGACATCTTCACCTCCAACTTTCTTGTAGCTCAGTGGCTTTTCCAGGCAGCTACACATGGATGTTGGCCCTCTGGAAAGTGGATAGGCCTTGGCAAGTGGAAAAAAGGAGAAAATTACCCCTCCTTACACCAGAAGGCTCCTTTATATCTCATTCTGAGGTTACAAGGAGTAGTTTTCTGCCCTGAAATTGGGCTGGATTGAGGAATCAACATCACTGACTTATTTAAGACTGGAAATGGTAACAAGAGGAAACACTCCTGTGCCAGAGCACATTTATGTAGAAGTGATGTAGTGAATCCTGGCCAGGAAAGGGTAGGAAAAGGCATGGAAAAACCCTCTATCCACTTTTTCTTAAGAAATTACAAAATACATGTGTGCTCATGTACACACCTAACTTGGGTGCTCTTGGTTTTGTCAGATGCCATCATTTTTGTTGAACATGATTTTCTTTACAGTTGATAGGATGATGGCATCTGTCCCAGTGGGGTATAAAGGGGAAGAAATCCAGGATGTTGAGGGACAACCCTGGTGCTGGTGTATTCTTGTAGCTTCCAGCCACAGGACACAAAATGCTGGCATCAACACTGCTGATGATCTTGTTCACAGCACAAGCATGGGGGGAAGATACTGTCATGGGCTAGAATCATAGAATCACAGAATCATAGAATTGGCTGGGTTGGAAGGGACCTCAGAGATTATCAAGTCCAACCTTTGATCCACTACCACTGCAGTTCCCAGCCCATGGCACTGAGTGCCACATCCAGGCTCTTTTGAAATGTCTCCAGACACGGAGAATCCACTACTTCCCTGGGCAGTCCATTCCAATGTCTGATCACCCTCTCCAGAAAGAAATTCTTTCTAATATCCAACCTAAACCTCCCCTGACACAACTTGAGACCGTGTCCTCTTGTCTTGCTGAAAGTTGTCTGGGAAAAGAGACCAACCCCCCCTGGCTCCAACCTCCTTTCAGGGAGTTGTAGAGAGTGATGAGGTCTCCCCTGAGCCTCCTCTTCTCCAGCCTCAACACCCCCAGCTCCCTCAGCCTCTTCTCATAGGATCTGTGCTCGAGTCCCTTCACCAGCCCAGTTGCCCTCCTCTGGACCTGCTCCAGGACCTCGATATCCTTCCTAAACTGAGGGGCCCAGAACTGGACACAGGACTCGAGGTGTGGCCTCACCAGAGCTGAGGACACCTTCTGCTCCCAGAAGTGAAAAAAGTAAAAAAAATTTTGTGTAAATGTCACACAATTTTTAGCATATTTCAAGTTCCACTTTTTTCCCCACTTACAAGCTGAGTGCAAATAATCTGCAAATGTTGGGCACCTCATGATAGACTTTACTGCTACTTTCCATCTGATTAACTGAAATGTCTGTCCCAGGGCAACTTTGCTGGTTAAAATGATGAGGTGAAAAAAGACAACTTCTTGTGTAAACCCCCATTTTGACAGAAAACAGTGGATTTCATATAAACAACTAGTTTCCCACTAAGAACTTTTGAACTGCTCTAAACTGTTGTCAAATGCTTTCCCCAGCCTGGGAGGCAGATGTAAAAAAACTCAAATGAAGGCTGAGAACGTAAGAGAGTTAAAAAACACACGCCAGGAATTCAGCCTCCTTTTCTGTTTTTAATTTGTCCCCTAGGGGATGAAGGTTTTTCTTGATTGTACACATTATTGGATATTATTTTTCATCTAGTTATAGTAAATATTTCTCAGTTAGTGACAGTTTCATGTCTGGTTAACTTTTGGTAGGGTATACAGCTTACACAGAAATGTTTTTGATCTTTGATGAGATTGATGGCATTGAGGATGAGGGCTGTGAAATGAAAATGAACCCTCCTGAAATATTTTTGAGCTTTCACTTAATGTGTGCTCTTTATACCAGTTTTCCTGCCAGGAAACTCATCCATTGGCATACTCAGTATAAGCTCAGCAAGAGGGTAGACATGGGAGAGGCACGTTCAGTTTGTCCTTTGCACAAATATTTGCAAAATTAGGGTGAGGGATTTTTTATTTTATGTTATTTTTTGTTGATATCTTTTGTCTCTAGCACTGGCACCCCAGATTTAACCACATTTCTGAGTCAGACAGCTGGGAAAAACCATGGAAGTGAAAGCAATCTGGGTATTGCTGGAAAAATCACATCGTTAAATGCCAAGAGGGTCTGGCTGAAAGGACTGAGAAAGAGGCAAATGCCAGTAATTTGGCCCTGACACAAACTTATTTATAGCAAGCCTAAGTAGGGTGAAGTCTGGTCCACTGGGTTCACCTCTCAGGATCAGGCCCTGGGTCTCCTGGGATTTAATTTCTCAGAGATGGCAGATGGGAAAGACTTTTTAGGTCACCCTGTCCACATGCCCCTGCAGGAGCAGGAAGGGGATCGCCGCTTTGCTTCCTTCTCAAGTGCCTCTTCTAGGATTAAACAACTCCAGCAATGAGACTCTTACTGCAAGAAAACTCCAGTGCTTTTGTAAAATCACTTTTTTTTTTCTTTTTAAAGATCTTTACTTCCAGATGTTACTTTTACCTGAGTTGCATCACTAAAGAGAGAAGTGAAAGCCTCAGGAGTGACCTTGGGCAGCTTGGGATCTGATGATCTCCAGGCAGAATCAAAGCACTTACCATAATGAAATGGGGTTTGTGTGAGCCTGATACAAGGCAGAATTAATACTTTTGGCTACCCAAACTGCACTAATTTTCATTAACTTGATTGGACTTCTTTAATTTTGAACACAAAACGAATTTCAAGTCTTTCCAATGCTTTTATTTTGGCACCTGTACCCTCGCCTGAAAACTGCTGATATGCTTTCAACCTTGGCTTTGTCTGGGTCTAAGTTCTCATTAATCTGTGGTTTTATCTCCTGGTTTTCAGGCTTTGTCTGACATGAACTGCTTTTTGTTAGCTATGGGGATGTATTATGCATGCTTTGCCCTTGCTTGGATAGGAAGAGTTGCACAGATGTAAAGTCAAATGTATATATATGAAGGACCTACTATATCAACTGGAATTATTATTATTATTATTATTATTATTATTATTATTATTATTACTATTACTATTACTATTACTATTATTTTTTTTTCTTTTTCTTTTTTTTTTTCCAGTAAAAGGGTCATGGGAAAATACTCAGCAAACACAAAATTCTTCATTTGGAAAAAAAAAACCTCGAGTTTGAAGTGATTTTACTGAGTCCAAAGTCAGGCTTCAGTGGCACCTGGCCAGGATTACAGGCCAGGAAATCTTGAACCTGCAGGGTTTAGAGCTCTGGGTGAGGAACCCCAGGAGGAGGAGGAAGCTGAGTGTTACAGCAGTGCAGCACAATTGGTACCAAGGCTGTACAACTGATTAAATCCCAGGGTTTTTGGGTGTGCACCATGTTTGGGCAGCTTCCAGCTAATGAGAAACAAAAAATTATACATGTGCTGATTTGAATCCAATTTGGATTTTTTTTTCCCTGTCAAACTGGGAGTTGTGATGTCCTTCCAGCTGTAGCCACCCTCCTGTCCTTTGCTCTGGGATACTCTCAGTCCAATTAATGCAACTGAAAAAACCTGAGCAACTTCAGTAACTTGGTTTAGTGTGCAATAAAAATGGAAATCCTATCCCTGGAGATGAGCTGCTGTGTTACCCAAGTTTTTATGGTATTATAGCACCACGTTCACTCCCATGCTTGTGATAAAAGCACAGATTTTTTTGGTTTTAATTGCCATTTTGACAATCCATTTTTGTTTTGCTCCTGGATCAAGTCTCTCCCTGCAAGGAACTGAATTCTATGACAAATTCAGCCCTCACTGATTGTTACCCATCAGATATTAATAAATTTAAAGGAGAATCTCCCATCTTCATTTTCATCAGGAATAGGTAACATCTGAAAAGATTCAGCTACAACACACACAAGATAGTCCTTTCAGATACTAACCAGAGAAAGAGCTTAAATGATGGACCCAATTTCATGCTGAACTCTTGGGTGCCTGCAGAAAAGCAGAATTAATTTTACTCTCTCTCTTCTCAGAGCATCAGTGTCTGGGATGTTTTGTAAAGCTGACTTTTGTTCTAGCAGAAAGAAGTCAGCCTGCTGAAACCTTTTGTGGAAATCTCTGCCTCCATGACCATGGAGGGGGACTGAGATCTCAGCATTGCTACTGGGACGCTACTGGGAACCCTCTAACACACTGGGAAGGTCAGGTTGGTTTGGGAAATGATGCCCTAGGTGTGTTGGTGGGATGCTGCCTCCTGAGCTGTTCTGCTCCAGAGTTGTGTCCTGGGTAAGAATGGTGAAATTCTTCAACTTCTGACTCTCCTGAGCTGCTCTGTGAAGGGCACTGAGCCCTGGATTAGGAAGGAATGATACAGAGATAAATCAGGATGCCCAGAGAAGCTGTCTTCTGTGTCATGTCTTCAGTCCAGTCCATAAAAGAACTCACCTCCCCCCAGATTATGTGCTCCAATGGGGAGAAACTGGTGGTACCCGTTCATCTGGTCCCTGAGAATCCCAGAAGAAGGCAGTGAACAGGCAGCCAGAGAAGAAGGAATGATGACTGCTCTGTGTCTGGTAGATTCATGCTTCTGCTCCTGATCTTCTAGCCATGAGTGGAGTTTAGTTCACTTCAAAAAAACCCCCATTTTCCTAACTCTATCTCAGTCAATGGCAAAGCATGCAAGTGATTTGGCAGCAAGGGGAAAAAAAGCCTTGTGAAACAAAAAAGGAGAAAGAGGAAGGGGAGCGAATTCCCAGTTTCCATGAACATGCTTGCAGGTCAGCTTTCTGCCAGCAAAAGCTTTGTGTGAGCAAACTCCATCTCCATCAGCGGAAGCCACCAGGGATTCCTGTGGGTGCTCAGGGCAGCCTTGGGGGCAGGGTGAATGTGGAACATCCAGCTCTGAGCACCAGAGCTCTGCTCAGAGGGCAGCTCCCTGTCCTGGTCTGGGCCAGGATAAAGGTGATTTTCTGCCTTGTACTTTTGCTTTCAGCTGAGTCTCTTGGAAGGAGCTGCACTTGCTGAAATGAACAGCAAGTTTCTCAGGCAGTGTCTGCTGCTGGGACTGATCCCACTCGAGGTTTAGAGTTCCAGCTGGAGAATGGGCTGCAGAACCAAGGCCACTGCTCAGCTCTGAGGAACATTTTGCCCTCCGGAAGGAGAAAAGGAGAAAAAGGTCCCACCTGCAGCCCTCCTTTGGGGAGGAACAGACAAGAGAAATGGCCAGAATTGACCAAACAGAGGATTCCATCCCATACACCTCATCCTCAGGAGAAATTGGAGGGATCCTGAGGGTCAAAGCCCTTCCTGCTTCCCCTTCTTCCCCTGTCTCTGTTTGCTTGGGCATCCTGGGAGGATTCCATCCCTTCCTCTGCCTGTGCTCCTGATCCATGCCAGTCTGAATCTGTGTGTTCCTGCCTCCAGCTCCCCACTGCTGCTGACCCCAGGAGTCCAGCCTGGACTTTCCCAGGGCTGCCCTGCAGCCTTGGTGGGGATGGGAGAGTTATTGGTTATTGGAGGAAAGGGGGAGGAACCTGGGATAAATTTTCCTGTCTATTTGTATAGATTTAGTAATTTTTTTCCCTATTTATCATTCTTGTTTCATTAAAGCTTTGTAGTTTAGTTTCCAACCCATCAGTGTCTCTGCCTTATTCTCTCTCCTTTCTTTATCATGGAGGGGAGGGGCATTAATAGAGAGCATCTGGTATTTGGTTTAATTGCTGGGCCAGTGTTAAACCCTGACACTGTCCCATCCCTGGAAGTGTTGAAGTCCAGGTTGGATGGGGCTTGGAGCAAGATGGTCTAGTGGAAGCTATCCCTACCCATGGCAGGGGGGGGGGGGGGGAAGTAGATAATCATTAAGGTCCCTTCCAACCGAAACCTTTCCATGATGAATTCATGCAACCAGCAGCCCACAGCTTTGATTTGAGAAGAAAAAGAAGTGCTTAATTGTGCCCTCTCTTTGCTGGCTGAGAACCAGGCAAAGGAGAGGTTAGAAGCAAAGTTTTTTTGGGAGCACAAACAGCAAGAGGAGGAAAAGGTGCAAAAATAGAAGGGCAGAGATTGGGAGGAGGTGTCCTGGAGCTGCTAACTTGGGGCTGGGGTTGTGGGTAGAGAGCTTGGAAGACAAATAGGGAGATGGAACTGATCTGCTGGGTCATGGAGGGTGGGAACTGCTGTGAAGGATGGATTATGGTAGAACTTTGGAAGTCAAGATGAATACTGGCAAAGTCCCTGGCTATAACACTGACTTCTGGTCCCAAAAGGAATTATCCTATTAGAATAATGCTCAGGCCAGGACAGCAGCTGCAAGGCCAGTTCCTCTACACTTGTCACCCACATCCAAACCAGTAAAATTTGCTAATGCCAGGGAAATTTTATACTCATTTTCTACTGATTTTTCTTCTGAGCTCAATGGGAATATCCTGGGCAGTGTGAAACCCTCCTTACATCTGAAGCAAGTTGTCTGCTGGGAAAACTCTGCCCTTACTCCTGGTTTTTGTGCTGAGGAATTATCCAGGACAGAGCTATCTGTCCCCAGCCAAAGTCATACCTAGTGCTGTGCCACCAGGAGCAGGATCAGCTCTATCTGGCTGAGTTCTTCTGGGTTTTAGGAACATCTGCAGAAGAGAGTCCCTTTCTAGCTGCTCAGTCATGGTAAAAAAACAGCATTTTTTGCCCTGAGTGTGTAATTGGGGATTATTCAGATTTCTTTGCTGCAAATCTCCTAAGATGCAGCAAGGACTGACTGAGGCAAGGAGAACCAGCTGCCTTTCTTGGCTCTGGAGGTTGTCCCAGTCCTAATGAAACCCTGCTGGGATGGGAGAACCTCCTGCCCTGCTGCTCTCAACCTCTCCAGAGAATGGGTGAGTTTTTCTCTGGATTTAACTTGATGGAATGATCCCTAGGGAATGCCTGGGAGAGGGGGTGGTGGGTGCCATGGTTGGGTAGGAGCAGGAATGAAGCTCTGGTGGGGCTCAGAGGGGACTTGGAGCATCATCTGCTCCTGTGTCAGGATGGGGTGGACTCTAAGAGGCTCCCCAATAAACACCCAGAAGAAGAGGACTTTAAAGAAGAACAGAACAGCATTTCAATTAAATAGGAAGTTAGAATGCACTGTATAATAATAATAATAATAATAATAATAATAATAATAATAATAATAATAGCAACTGCTTCTCCTGAGAGGTATCCTGGTTATTCCATGTAATTTTCCCCTTGTTGTCTGCAGCTTCCCCTGAGCATGGACTCCAGCTCCCCAAACCTGGCCCTTTTTGTTATTTTTATCTGGGAGCAGCTGACAGTAAAAGTGACAAAAAAATTGATGGGGGAAGTGGTCCAGAGCATGAAAAATCCGGTCATAAAAAGCAGAATGTTTGCAATAAAATATCTATACATCAAGGGAGAGGAGGAAAGGAGGGAGGGGGGGAGAGAGAAGCAGGGCTGGACATAAAGCAGAGCAATGAAAAGTGAGGTCTGGACCAGGTTTGGAGAGTGTAAATCAGGGAAGAGTGTCCCTTGGCACCTCAGTTTCCTTTGGGGGAGCTCAGGTTCCCTGCTGGTGGCTACCATGGGGCTGTGGTTGGCCCCAGAGGGATGTTGAGGTGCTGTAGGGTGCAGGGATGTGCTTGGAGCATCCCAGGGTCATGGGCAGAACCAGCAGAACCCTCTAGGAAAGGTCCTTCCTCTTTGGTGATGGAGAGCAGGGGATGCTGCAGGGTTTTAGAATGATGTTCTGGGCCACAGTGTGACCAGTGGGCTACCAGGACAGGTGGAAAAATGCATTTGAAGGTCAGCAAATGCAGGTCAGGAAGAAAAAAGTTAAATACAGGAAACATTGTGTGTTGTTGAACTGCCCCCAGCTTCTCAAGGCTTCTCTGAGCCCTTTGCTGGGTGCAAGGGTCAGGAGAAACATTTTTCTTCAGTTCTTTCTCTCAGGGAAGAGACCAAGAACTGGGAGCAGAAGGAAATGGAGAAGATGCCAGCCCAGAGGGAGGGGAAGCACTTTTTGCTATACATCCAAGAACAAACCAAATGGCATTAGAGAGCATTGGTGAAGTTTGTTTTGGTGAAAGGAAGGAAACTGATGCTGAAACCAAAACTGGAGTGCCAGGACATCTGAGATCTCTCCCTAAAATGGAGCCAGAGCCTTCCTTATCCATTCCAGAGCTGGATGGGAGCTCCAATGCACACCTAGGGGAGGAGGTGCTCTCATGGGGCAATAGTGGGGCTGTCTTGAGGTATCAAAATGGGAGTGAAAGTTTCTCTAATCAGAGAGGAGTGGGCACCAGAGCTGGCACTGAGGACACAGGGTGGTGATTCTTGGAGTCAAGTTTTCAGGGATCCAAATACTTGTACCCAGATGGATCAGAGATTCATCCTTCTGATAGGGACAAGGAAGAGAAGGTTAATGAACAGCAGCAAGAATCTGGGATGTCTCCAGCTGTAAAAAAGCCTGAAAATGTAAAGCAAGGAAGTAAGTTTTTTGTTTTTGAGTGGGTTTTTTGGGGTATTTTTCTTTTTTTTTTTTTTTTTTTTTTTTTTTCCTTTGGCAGGATGTTTAGCATCTGGATTGCAGGATGTTTAGCTCCAAAATCTGTCCCTGTTACACACAAGATCATGGAGTAGGGTGATGGGAGCACATGAGGGAGTGTTTAGGGTGTCTGTGGCATTGATTACTGTTTGCATCTGGGCTCTGCAGGTTGAGGCATGTGGCCAGGTTTGGGGGGGACCCATTAATCTGGAGTCTAGCATGACCAGCAGTCAGAAATCATTGGGTTTTTTGGGGTTTTTTTCTATGTATGGCACACACTCCCTTAGCTGGTCCCTGATGTAGGGAGCTCCATCTCAGAAAGCACAAAGCATGCAGGGCCTTGGGATCTGGAGATGGAGCTGCACCAAAGGAAATGTTTTCTCTTTTGTCATCTATCTTCTTTCTGAAACCAAATGATCATCACAGGATTTTTGTGGTATTTTTTCAGGTGATCTGTTTGATCGAGGACTGAAGCAGCTTCAACAAGTGGTGTTTTTGCCACTGACTGTTCAAGAGGTCTCAAGTTGGACTCTTCCCTTGTAGCTTTCCTACTACTTTGGACTGAAGAAGAAGGTCCCTCCACCATATAACAAATTAATCAATGTTTTGCCATAATTTTTTCTCCAAAAGTGCCTCAAGTCCATTAAGGAATAAGCCCTGAAGGTTGTGTGGAGAGGAATTGGTAGCAGCCAGGGGGAAACCTTCTCTGACCAAGATGCAGATGAGGTGCAGACCTACAAATTGGGGAGATCAGAGGAACCATCCGTGCATTTCAGAGTATTTTATTCCCAAAAATCTGGAACCTTCACTCAGGATAAAGACTGGGTTTGTCTGCTGTCTGAAGTCATTTAGGCTGAAGTAGAGAAGCTGAGAAATAGTATCCTACCAATCATGGAATTTATGTGGAGCACTGAGAGGAGAATGAGGTTTTAATCACTGAAGTTTTTAAGTCTTTACCAGTAATTGATGTTTATTTTATTCTATCTTTATCCAGTAAATAAATAGCCCTGGGAGGAAGGAAGTCTTTATTAAGGATTCAACCTTCTTTCCCTGTTCAGTTGAGGAATTTAGAGATTGCAAGAAATATGCTTTTGAATCCAGAAAAGGTTTTTCTACAGAAGTAAAGCTGGCCAACACTAACACTCTGAATCAACTCAAGACAGACACATTAATATCATCAAGCCCCAAACTTTCATGTTTCTACATCAGGAAGAAGATGGTTTGGTAAAACCTGGAAGCCCAGAGCCTTACCCAAACATTTTGGGAGTGAAACAAAAGTCTGACATGAGGGTTTCTTTCTATATATTAATACATTTATCCAGAGTTGACTGGGATGCTTTCTGATTGTTTTTTTAATCATAAAAAAAATCTGATTTAATTGAAATTGAATCTTTCCATGGGAACATACCAGTTTTGATGAACATACCCATTTCAATGAAACTTTTCAGTTGAGTTCAGTTTCTCAGGTACCAGGTTGGATTTGTAGTCAAGACCAGAGAAGAAGGGAGTTTGTGTGCAGCTTTTTCTGAGCCTGGTGAACCTGGAAATCCCCTAGCAGAGGGATGACAAAGGTTCAGACCCCTGCTGCAGTCAATGTTGGATTTTACAAAGTGGAGCAGCTCAACAGAGGTGCAAGAGCCATGAACCTTTGCAGTGATGAAGGCAAAGCATGTGCTGGGCTGTAAGATTTTGGCTGGGCAAGGCTCTGAGCAACCTTTTGTGGCTCAGCTCAGCTTTGGGAAGGGTTGGCAGCCTTAGGAGGTTCATCTGGAATAAGAGGGGTAAATATGGGGTTGCTTGTGGCAGTGGCTGGAAGCTGGGCAGGTGAGTTGGATGAGGGTGAAGGAGAGATGTGAATTATGGTAGAGCATTTCAGTGACCTATCTATGGACTGGCCAAGCAAAAGGAGTTGTATCTACCCTGTTCTTTCTGATCTTCTGTGAAATACTTATAGAATCACAGAATAATTTGGGTTGGAAGGGCCAGTCTAGTCCAACCCCCTTGCAATAAGCAAGGACACCCTCAACTAAATCAGGTTGCTCAGAGCCTTCTCAAGCCTCACCTTGAATATCTCCAGGGATGAGGCCCCAACCACCTCCCTGGGCAGCCACTTTTTTTCCCCACTACCCTCATTGCAAAGAACTTTTTCCTGACATCCAATCTAAATCTCCTCTAATTTAAAACCATCACCCCTTATGCTATCACTCCAGACCCTTGCAAACAGTCCCCCTCCAGCCTTCCTGTAATCCCCTTCAGATATTGGAATTGCTATTGATGACTTCATTTTTTTTTTTTAATTTTATCATTCAGAAGTTCTTCAGAAGTTCAGAGCATAAGGAAACCTTTTTATTAACCACCCCATAGAACAGAGAGGGAGAGATGATCCTGGGCAGGCACTTGTCTCCAAGCCACCTGCATCCTGCCCTCTGTGGTCCTTCTCTGAACATCCCCCCTGGTCAGCCAGCCCTCCTGTCATGCAGAAGACACAAGCCTAGATTCTTTGAGAATTGAGAGATCTGATTTCATATTTACTCTGGGGTATTTTATATCCACTTCTCATGAATATTTAGCAATTTACTTGGACTTTTTTGTAAATCGATTTTAACCAGGGGGAGGGGGGGGAATATTTTCATAAACCCTATTTTGAACTTTGCAAATGCAAAAATGTTCCTGCTGGAAGCCTCATTAGAAGAATTACAAGTAATATGCCACTAATGTGTCCAACAAAAAGAAATTAATTCTGAAGATGAACTACAAATGAACTTCAGATCAAGAATTGTCTGCAGAAATTACTTTGTGATGAACTGAACAGTGAATTCAAGACAAGGAAATGAGGCAGAATTTATCCAATAAATTACCTGTGGGTTTGCTGTAGTGGTGGTGGAGAGACTTGGGCTGAGTCTCCATTAGGTCCTGTGCTCTTGCTGTGGGAATATGCTCCTTGTTTTCATGGACTGGTTTATTTCTCAGGGTGGCAAGAAGTGGGCAGAGATGGAGAGAGAGAGAGAAGAGCAACACCAGATACATTGAGGAAAAAAAAATAAATAAGGTGGATGAGTTCCCAGTGTATTCTCTCTGTGATTTATGAAGCTTGGATCCCTAACTGCTAAGCAGTGAGTGGACAGGGTTTGTTTGACAGCCTGGTCTTGATGTACCAATATATTTGCATTCTGCTATAGAATTCCCCTGAGATCAGGCAGTGCTTGCAAGGGGCAGATTGGGGATGAAGATTCCTGCTGGCTGGAATCAGAGCTTTCCAAACACCCCAGTGCTGAGCTGTTATTGCAGCAGGCAGTGGTAAATGTCACATCCCAGTGAGCCCAGACTGGTTCCCTCAAGCCATCCATCCTCTCCCTGTCTCCATCCAGGGATATCCTTCACCTCTGGCTAGCAGGAAGGTCAGGCTTCTATCTGACCAGATAAATCACATCCTCAGCCTTGTCCAAAGGGATATAATGAGCTTATAATCCTGGATCAGGCTGGGAAGTTGTTCCCTCTGTGTGTCCCCATGGTGATGAGGGGATCTGCCCCAGCTCACTGCCTGCAGCTTTTCAGGCTGGGGAATTCTTCCCCTAAACTCTGTTCTTGGGAGGTTCCCCCTTGCAGTGCTGTGTCCAGGGTTCTGGAGACCCCAACACAAGGAGAACATGGAGCTGCTGGAGGCTCATGAAGATGATGAGAGAGCTGGAGAAGCTCTGCTATGAAGCCAGGCTGAGAGAGATGGGGTTGTTCAGTCTGGAGAAGAGAAGGCTCCAGAGAGACCTTAGAGCATCTTCTGGTGCCTGAAGGGGCTCCAGGAAAGCTGGAGAAGGACTCTGACAAGGGCATGGAGGGATGGGATGAGGGGCAACAGTTTTAAACTGAAAGAAGAGAGATTTAGGTTGGACATTAGGAAGAAATTCTTTCTTGTGAGGGTGGTGAGACCCTGGCACAGGTTGCCCAGAGAAGCTGAGGATGCCTCCTCCTTGGAAGTGTTGAAGTCCAGGTTGGATGGGGTTGGAGCATCTTGGTCTATTGGGAGGTGTCTCTGCCCATCCAGGGGATTGGAACTGGATGATCTTTATTGTCTCTTCCAATCCAAACCATTCTATGATTCTCTGAGTTCTGTTCTCTGGGATTCCATTCACCCTGCCCATGGAACAGAGCCAGGCTAGTCCAGAGACAGTTTAGTTTTCTCCTGTAACATTTTGCTTGGCCTTTTTTGAGTCCAGACCCTCTCATCACTTACCTGTGTCCATGCAGCCCCAGACCTGCCCAGTCTGAACTGCAATCCAAGCCAATGGAATCACATGGAACACTGCACTGGGATGCCTGGATGACCCAGATGCTCCAGCAGCCATCAGCCTCTAGCATGGAAAAAAAAATAAAATAAAAAAAAATCCATATTCAGAGATGCTTCAGAGCTTGCAGTTATTTAAGAGCTGAAGCTGGAGCTGTGCTGGCATCGCCATCTGCTGCAATTTTATAGGAATTAAATGTCTGTGAGCAGCTCCAGCAGGAAAATAATGGCCTGGGATTTTAGAGCTGGCCAGGGGGGTGTTGCTATTGCTGGTCCCAGCCCAGATTGACTGGCTCAAGGAGAGATCATCTGTGTTTTCTAACCTGATTCTCCCCTCACAAATATTTGGGGCACTGAGCAGCAAGTTGCTGAGAGCAGGGATGGAGTGAAGGGAGAAAAGTGGTCAGCAAGTCAGCCAGACCCCTGTTTTTTTCCACAGGGAGAATCTGAGACTATGGTGATGCTACAATGTGTTTAACATTTGTCTGTAAGAAGGATATTTTAACCCCTGCCTTTAAGAAGGAAGGTATTTACTCTGGATGGAGATGGAGAACCGAGTGTCACCCTGGACAAAAACCAGTTTACTGCATGTTTGTGGGGCAAAAGAATACAGAAGTCCCTACATAAGACCAAATCTTAGTTTAATTCAAGTCCCTACATAAGACCCAAGCCAAATTTTAGTTTCCCTCAGTCTCAGTGTTTTCCTCAATCTCAGTGTTTTCATCTGCTTCTTGCCTGGCTAAGGGGAAGGGGATTCATGTGCACAGCTCAGCTAAAGCAAGAAGTTTGCTGGGGTTCTGTGTGTCATGGCACAAAGTTAAAAGCAAATATCTGGCACCAAACTTATCCTGAGGAAGCCATTTGATTTAAGTTTTCTGGGAAGAAAAGCAAACAAACAGCAAACGAAAAAAAAAAAAAAAAGGAATTACTTGAGCAAAACCACAGCTTTTTCTCCCAGTGAAGCTGGATTTTGCACAACTTGCCTTTCCTGCTGAGCAATTCTTCCTGCAGACAATTCCCACAGCTTTTCAGAGAGGCAGGGGGGCACCAGCTGGCATCTCCTGGGCTGTGTGTAGTCAGTAAGCAATTATTGGGTGTAACTAAACTGGAATTAATTCCAATAAATTGAAAACATCTGAGGCGTTTGGCATAAAAAAAGCAAATCCAAAGGATTCCCCATATCAGGTACTTCTCTCTCTGCTCTCTTTTTCAGAAAACATACCTATGATGCAAAAAAGTCATCGCCTTCCCAGGCAGTGGCACACAGAGGAGTTTGAGCTCATCATAAAAGAAAGAGGAAAAGCCAGTCCTGATTCCTCTCTGGAAGAGTGAATCCAGCTGCCCAGATTGCTCCAGCAAGGATGCACAAACAGACAAGTTATTTGGCCTGGGAACTGAGATCCCAAGGATGGGCACCCATTTGAACACTGCTCTAAGAACATTTTTCTTCTACCCCAGAAATCCCCTCCCCTGATGCAGAATCCTTTCCAAACAAGAGCTGGAGCAATTAAAGCCAGAAATGAGATTCAGAAAGGGAACTATCCTGAGCTTTATGGTATGAAGCACTCTATAGGACAGGTTTCCCCCAAACTGTCCTCAGCTTTCTAGGACATACAGAATAATGCCATTGCCTAAACACCTGATACTGTTTGAGATGTGTCAGGATACCTGAGAGATACACAGAGAAGGCCAGACAGACCCATAGGACACCCATATCCTGCTGCTGTGGCAGCTGGAGGTCAGTGGAAATGCTCCATATGATGTGAAAGTTCTGAGAATCATAGAATGGTTTGGGTTGGAAGGGAACTTAAAGGTCATCCAGTTGCAGCCAGGGACCAGATTGCTCCAAGCCCCATCCAACCTGGCCTGCAACACTTCCAGGGATGGAGCAACAGCAAGTACTCTGTGGGCAACCTGTGCCAGTGTCTCACCACCCTAACAGGAAAGAATTTCTTCCTAATATCTGACCTGAATCTACCTTCTTTCATTTACAAATTGTTCCTTCTTGTCCTATCACTTCAACCCTTTGTAAAAAGTCTCTCCCCATCTTTCCTGTAGCCCCTTCAGGTACTGGAAGGTGCTCTAAGGTCTTCCAGGAGCCTTCTCTTCTCCATGTTGAACAACCCAACTCAAGCTGTCTTCATAGGAGAGGTGTTCAGCCCCCTGAGCATCTTCATGGCCTCCTCCTGGGTAAGATACTGGATTGCACCCCAGTCTGAAGCAGACACCTCCGTGTAGACACCTCTACTGATAACTGTAGTGAAATGAGGCAGCCAGGTGCCACTAATTGCCAGGGAGTGAGCATGAGCTTGTCAAGCCCACCTGTGCCTAATTAGGGTGGGCCCCCACTGCGTATGTGCAGGACCAGGGGGCCAATAAAAGGCCCTAATTAGGCACAGGTGGGCTTGACGCAAGCTCATGCTCACTCCCTGGCAATTAGTGGCACCTGGTTGCCTCATTTCACTACAGATAACCTTCCAATCCTCTTCTGCTCTGTGCAGTCTGGACAAGCCATATCATAGAATCATAGAATTGGCTGGGTTGGAAGGGACCTCAGAGATCATCGAGTCCAACCCTTGAACCACCGTTGTGGTTGCTAGACCATGGCACTGAGTGCCACATCCAGTCTCTTTTTAAATATCTCCAGGGATGGAGAATCCACTACTTCCCTGGGCAGCCCATTCCAATGCTTGATCACTCTCTCCGTAAAGAAATTCTTTCTAATATCCAACCTAAACCTCCCCTGGCACAACTTAAGACCATGCCCTCTTGTCTTGTTAAAAGTTGCCTGGGAAAAGAGCCCAACCCCGACCTGGCTACACCCTCCTTTCAGGGAGTTGTAGAGAGTGATGAGGTCTCCCCTGAGGTCTCCTCATATCTGCCTCTGGGAAGATCCAGAGTTGTGCTGGTGGGAATGGAGAAGAAAGCACTCAAGAAAAAGTTCTCATTGTGTGAGATGGGAAAAAGCAGAGAGGTTGAGCTGGCAGCAGCAGAGCTACATGGGGCTATTCCCCAGGATCTAAATGTGAAGAACTGTTTTCCAGAAAATGAAGTACATCTTAGGTAGACCAAACCCTTAATTTTCTTCAGGCTGCTCTGAGCCCAGCTCTCAAAGTGAAAGAGGCAGCTTTTACTTTCTCAGCTCTGTGTCTTGCCTTGGTTCCCAGAGTCTTACATCCCAGAGACCAGACCTCCATCCTAGTTCTACCTCCTACATCCCAGCTTCAGTTCCTACTCTCCTTTCCACAGATCACAATTTATTTAGTTGGGTTGCAAGGTCTTCAAGTTGTGTAAAAAAGCCCCACAAGATCCCAAACATTCCTCCTGGCCAGCTGAGGAGTAATTTCTCTGGATTTATTGGAGGTTCACAGTGGTAGAAGTTGGTGACCCTCTGCACTGAATAACCTCCTGGCTTGAGCAAACCTCGTCTTGAGCAGGGTCTTTTACCATTCCTCAAGATGCTGGGCAGCAAAATACCTGAAAAAGGTACCTGAAAAAATATCTGAAAGCTTCTGAAAGTCTTGAGCTTGTCAATAAGTGATTGAAGACAGGAATTTCTGTCTAGGGTAAAAGCAGAGAGGGTTTGGGAGATAATAGGCAGCTAAATATACTCTAGCACAAAGCTGACAACAGCTATGGCCACATGTGATACAGCTCTGGAATCCTAGCAGGGTTGATTTATCTTGGTGTTAGTCCTAATATACTTTAAAACCCTTTATAAATAACCCAGGACCTTCTGCACTTGCTGTTCTAAAGACTTGCTCTGTTTATTTGCCTGGTTGAGCTGGGCCTGTCATTTTTAATGAAAATAAACTCCTTATAAGAGACCTTTTCCTTTTGGGACCTTCTAAGGGACACACAGGGCAAGAGTCTGCTTCTCTTCCACTTCCCAGCAGCCCCATTCTTTTTCATCTTTTTGGCTTATGAAAAGAAGTTTGGGGAAAGGTTAACTGGGCCTTAGTGGGTTATGTTTCTTCTGGACTACAGAGCTTAACTCCAAAGCTGAGCAACGAGGCTTCTTATTTTGGTTTTTTGGGGGGGTTCTTTTTTTTTTTTTTTTTTTTTTTTTTTTTTTTTTTTTGTGAGGCACACCACAGGTTGTGGTAGTGTTGAAGTTCAACCCAAAGGAACAAGAAGCACCCACAATGGATACTAATGGATACTAAATACTAAACCTATACAAATATCCAGGAAAATGGATCCCAGGTTCCTCCCCCCTTCCCCCCAGTAACTCTCCCATCCCCATCGAGGCTGCAGGGCAGCCCTGGGAAAGTCCAGGCTGGACTCCTGGGGTCAGCAGCAGTGGGGAGCTGGAGGCAGGAACACACAGATTCAGGCTGGCATGGAGCAGGAGCACAGGCAGAGGAAGGGATGGAATCCTCCCAGTATGCCCAAGCAAAACAGGGAACAGGGAAGAAGGGGAAGCAGGAAGGGCTTTGACCCTGGTGATCCCTCCAATTTCTCCTGAGGATGAGGTGTATGGGATGGAATCCTCTGTTTGGTCAATTCTGGCCATTTCCCTTGTCTGTTCCTCCCCACAGGAGGGCTGCAGACACTGACTGAGAAACTTGCTGTTCATTTCAGCAAGTGCAGCTCCTTCCAAGAGACTCAGCTGAAAGCAAAAGTCCAAGACAGAAAATCACCTTTATCTTGGCCCAAGCCAGGACAGTCCCTCAAGGTGCAAGTTGAATGGGAGAGCTGTTTGTGCTGGAATAAACCGTTGGCTCCTTCCTCCATCTCTCAGCTCTGGGAAATAGGTCCTGACCTGCTGAGGTGAGGCTGGACCAGTCATGACCAAAGGGACTCTAAGTGCTGGGGGTCTGGTTTTCTAGATCTGGAAACTCCTGGTTTGGTGTAGGAAAGGAGGTTGGCATCTTTACTTCTGAACCCCAGGCACTTGGTTATATCCACAGGCTCAGCTGAACTTCAGTTCTGTTCCCAGAAAGCCTTTGTTACAAAAGCAGATCTGCAGCCTGAGACAGCTTTGGCTGTGCCACCTCAAGACCTTGGTGATGTCTTTGGAGATCCAGCTGTGCTGTGAAGATGTCAACCACTGGGATGGGTTTGTGGTTTTCCCCCCTGGATGCTGTCAGGATCAATAAGAAGAAAGCACTGAGTAACTTGGGCTGATGGCTAAAGCTGCTTTGAGCCTTCTGAAGTCCTTCCCAGCCTGAACTATCCCATGAATTCCATGAAATCTGCCATGAGCACTGCTGGAGAGAAGAGAGAGCTCAGCTCTGCCACAGACAACTCTGTAGATGGGCTCTTGGCCCAGGCCTCTACTTTTGAGCTGGTCCAGATTTGGGGGCTTCAAAAGGGAGGAACCTGGGGCTGTGAAATAATTCATGCTCAGGCTGGGATCTTGCTTTGGAATGGTATTTGCCACATTTCTGTTGCTCACTAAATATTTTTTTTTCCTCCTTTCTGCCCCTGGAACTTCAGGTAAGCTCCATCTGGGATGAGCTGGTTTATTTTTTGCTCTACAGATGTTTTCACTCTGGGATTCTTTGCTTAGGTCTGGCACCAGCACTTCTCTGCTCAGAACATTTGGGTCAGCAGAGGGAGTGCCAGAACAAGGGAAAAAGAGAAGCTGAACAAGGAGGAGAGTTTGGTCTCCTGAGGTTCCCGTGAGCCTTACTCAGAGAGGGGGACAAATGAGCCTCTTGGGCACCTGCTGAGTGAGTCCCTCTGATGGAAGATATCAGACTTTCTGAGTGATCTTTCTGCACTTGGTGGAGGTGAGAAAATCTCCAGATTGTTTTGCAGAAGTACCAGCACCAGGGAAAGAAAAAAAACCTAAAAAATAAACCAGGAAAGCCAAATAGGTAAAAGTGTGAAGCCTCCAAACAGAATCCAGGTTAAAAGGTTTTCATCCAGGGCATTTTGAAATGGTCAACAGAGCCACAAAAAGAAAAAGAAGAAATTAAAAAAAAAAAAAAAAGAAAAAGAAAAAGATGACTTTAGGTGACCTTAGAGAAGACTTCCAGTATCTGAAGGGGATTACAGGAAAGCTGGGGTAGGGCTTTTGACACAGGTGTGTAGTGAGAGACCCAGGGGCAATGGTTTAAAACTGAAAAAGGGGAGATTTAGGTTGGACATTAGGAAGAAATTCTTTCCTGAGAGGGTGGTGAGACACTGACACAGGATGCCCTGGGAAGCTGTGGCTGACCCATCTCTGCAAATGTTGAAGGCCAGGCCAGGTTGGCCTTGGAGCAACCTGGTCTGGTGGGAGGTGTCCCTGCCCATGCAGGGGGGCTGGAACTGGAATCTTTAAGGTTCCTTCCTACCCAAATTATTCTGTGATTCTATAACAAGGAAAAAACCCAGATGTGTGAAAATCACCTATTCATCTGCTATTTCACCATTTAAGAGGGAAAAAAAGGGATGAAGAGCTTTGTGCTAGCAAGACATGTGCCTCCATGACCTTTAGTTTGGCAATGACACACTTTGTCTTTCTTATCCAAAAAATGCAAGGCCCTCTGCAAGCTGCCCAAGGTTGGGGCCAAGGAGGTTTATACACAGAGCTGAGTGCTTTGCTGCATCAGAGCCTCAGCCTGGAAATATTTGTTGACTTAGATCGAGAGCACAGGGAACACAAATCTTACAGATGCACCAGTCGAGGCATTAAACCCTGTCTGATGTTTAGCCAATGAAAGTAAAATGAAAATAAATAATAATAATAAAAAAACAACCAAAACCCCAAACCAACAAAACCAAACCAAACTTCAAAGAACTATTCAAACATCTCCTCTTTGTTAGGCTCTTCCCAGTAATTATAAGCCCAATATCAAGCCCATCATATGGCTACCTACAAACACAAGGTGAAGTCACTCATTCCATTTGCAATGGAAAAAAGCAAAGAAATCCACCTCCAAGCCATGGTACATCCCTGATATCTTCAAGCCATATCCTCCTGGGGACTGGCAAATGGTGTTTGATGTAATTATGCAGACCCTGTAGCACTGAGCTTCAGGGCAGCTCCCCCAGAGCTCATCCTGGGCTTTCCAGCAACCTTATTCCTATAGCATCCCAAACTCCTTGGCTTCTGATTGCTGAGTCCAAGATAGTTCCAAAACTCAGATGTCAGGGATGTACCATGGCTGGTCATCTCAGAGCCATGGACACTGGAATGTCAGGAATCTCACAGCAGGGTGTTCTCCACAATTCCTGAATTCCTTGCTCAGCTCAATGCCCTGACCAAGGGAAGAGATCCCACACCAAACCTCCAACCAGTCCTGCTTCTGCCTGAAGCCACCACAGATTTATCTCTGCTGATGGGCTGTGGCCAGGAGCCAGCAGCCAACAGGTCACTGCTGATCCCAGGGGACATCATTCCATCCTGAGATGCACCTGCAGAAGAGCAGACTGCAGAAGTGCTTCTTCCATACCCAGTTCCCCCTTACCCCAGCAGGAAGAGTTTTTGCAGTGCCTGTTTTCTTCCTTGCAGAAGGTCTGGGCTGGTGGTAGAGCAGGAGCAAACCTCAATTTGGTTTTACTTCCTTTCTGAGACCTGTTTTTCTGCTATTACATTTCATGACAGCACACAGGATGCTGGAGGCTCTCAGCAATGATTGCCTGGTGGTTTTAATTGGCCTGCAATAAATTCCAACCATTTTAAAGAAATTTATGAAAGAAGAGGAGCTTCCAGCTCTGCTGATGCATTTATATCCATCTAGGAGATTATTAGGATGCTCAGGGCCAGTCCACTCCAACTTGGAGCTGCAAAAACCTTCTCCCAGGTGCTTGCAGAATTATTTATTCCATTACACTTTTTATTTTCCCCACTGTCTTCTGGTAGGGAGGTTGGTGGGGAGGAAAGAAAGGGAAATTGATTCCCCTTGTCATGAATTCCAACCCTTTTGCCTCCTTCTCTTGGCTCAGCCTCTTTCAGACCAGGGAGATTTCTTTTAGGACCATTCCTTGGTTGTCTTGCTCAGGGAAGCCCTGTGGTCCACAGGCCATTTGGTGAAGGGTCTGATGGTGCCTGCAGAGTTCCTGAAGAGGGCATTAATGCTTCAGGAACAGCCTGGCCAGCAGTGGGATGAGCACACTAAACCTGGACTTGCAGTTTTACCATCCCAGTCCTATGTCTCAGCCAACCCCACCATGGTAGGTGCTGCCCCACTGCAGCCAAGTGAAGGTTGTGCCCCAAAATAAGGATTCAGGATGCTCCAAAAGAGGAGAATTGATCTGTGAGCAGATCAGGGGCTGAGTTGAGGCCACATCCCAAAACCTCCAGATTTCCAGGCTCTGTGTCCATGCCCTCACCTGCTGCCCCCTCCTCCAAATAACAATGATTTTTACCTCTCCAGGCTGTTCACAGGATCTGCTTTAAGATGAAAGAGGACAGATGTAGATGAGATATTAAGATTAAATTCCTTCCTGTGAGGTGGTGAGAGCATGGATCATGTTGCCCAGAGGACTTGTAGATGCCCTTTCCCTGGAAGTATCCAAGGTCAGGTTGGATGGGGCATGGAGCAACCTGGTTTATCAGTGGGAGGTGTCCCTGCCCATGCAGGGAGGTTGAGATTAGATGATCTTCCAT
Organism: Calypte anna; assembly: GCF_003957555.1. Taxonomy (NCBI): domain Eukaryota; kingdom Metazoa; phylum Chordata; class Aves; order Apodiformes; family Trochilidae; genus Calypte; species Calypte anna. The sequence goes on from NC_044245.1 coordinate 147,586,560, forward strand.
GATCCCTTCCAACCCAAACCATTCTGTGATCCTCTGATCTGCTGTTCCTCCACAAGGCTCCAGCTCTGAAGGAGGTATCCCCAGGGGCAGGTAACTGGGTACCACTGTGAAACCACCTCCCCTTGCTCCTCCTCTTTCCAGCAGGTAGCACATCCTGGCCTAAGCCCAAACCCAAGCTTTGCATCTTCCCATATCCACCCTCACTTTTTATCTTCCCTGCTAGGAAATCTGCTGCAGGGAGAAATGCACCCTGAGCCAAAGCACAACTGGAAAAAACTAAGAAACCAGTGAGGTGCACACTTCCTTACAGGGGCAGAGCTGGGGAACAGTCATGAATCCTTTTTTTTTTTTTCTTGGAGGAAAATGAATTCACAGCTTGTCCAAGCCAGCCAGAAGCAGGGCTGGGCTCAGAGCAGCTCATTTAGGTCTGCAGAGCAGACACTGTTCTCCATCTCCCCTGGGGCTGGTTGTCCCCCAAACCAGTCCAGTCCCAGTGATGGTTTATGGTTTCCCAAAAGCTCTGATCACAGAGCAGGGTTGGAAACCACCAGAGAAGGCTTCCCAAACATGGCAGGGATGCTCTTGGCACAGCTGCTTTTACACCGCACCCGGGCTTGGTTTTTTTTTTTCCCTTGTTTTCCTAAAGGAGCAAGATTTATGTGAATCACCAGGGGCACTTTCAACCCGGATGATGCTGAGTAGAAGCAGCCCTCAAGGAATCCTTGTTCACTCCAGATCTGCAGGGGAAAAGCAGCCACTGTCTCCAAGGGAGTGTGGTATGAAGGGGCCCACCCTGTGCTTGGCAGAACCTCACTGAAACCACGGGACAAAAACTGGGGAGAGCTATGGCCCCTCCATCCATGGGAACCCCTCCACCTCTGCTGGGCCACCCTAGAAGCCTCAGGTGTGGAAGGTGTTGTCTGTAGCCTGTCCCACCACAGCTGGTGACATCTAGAGGCAGCTTTTTGGGTGGCTAAACATCACCAGTTCCTTCAGCTGTTCCTCATAGGAATCATAGAATCAAAATCAAATCTTTGGGGAATGGCAGCATCTGAGCTCTTGGGGGTTCACAGCATCTCCCTCTGACCTTGCAGAGGGGCCAAGAAGAGGAAGGAGGTGTGTGGAGCCTGGCAGGATACCCCAGGAGATGTTTCTGTGCTTCCAGGTGATCTACAAAGCCCTTTCAGTGGGAAAGTGATGTGTTGGGGTCTCTGCCCCATGGGCAGGGATCAGGTTGGATCCTACAGAGCTGGGTCTGATGCACAGCAAAAGGAGGGGGTGAAGCAGATGAAACCATTGGAGCACATATAGGAACACCCAATTTGACCATCACCAAAAAGGACCCTCCTGCTGCCTCATCTTCCTCTGCTTTATTTTCTCACATTATTCCACATGTTCAGGTTCCTTTGTGATATTTGTTTTTCTGCACAAACTCCCGAGCCACCAGGTCCCCTGACTGTCCCCAAAACCTCAGTGCCAAAAAGAAGATGCCTCACATTTTGGACCAAAAAATTTGATTTTGATTCTATGGTTCCTATAACGAAGAGCTGAAGGAACTGGTGATGTTGAGCCTGGAGAAAAGGAGGATGAGGGGACAGCTTCTTGCTCTCTATAACTTCATAAAAGGAGGTTGGAGTGAGGTGGGAGTTGGTCTCTTCTCCCCAGTTACAGGTGATAAAACAAGAGGAGACCCTCAAGTTGTGCTGGGGAAGGTTCACATTGGATATTAGGAAAAATTTCTTCCCTTTTCAAGCATTGTTAGGCACCCAGGATGCCCAGGGTGGTTGTGGGGTCACCATCCCTGGAGAGATTTACCAGGCTTCTAGAGAGAGAGACTGTGCTGAGAGACCTTAGTGATGGGGTTGGCAGTGTGCTGGCTTAACAGCTGGACCTAAAGGTGTTAAAGGTCTTTTCCAACCCAAATTATTCTCTGATGATATGTATCTTCTACCTGAGCTTTCCTAAAAGCTGCAGGCTGTACTAAAGGACGTGGTTCTTGGATGAAAAGCAGGGGTTTCAGGCTCAGCCCAAGGAAGGGGAGAGCTCAGCTCCTTGGAAGATGCAAAGGATTTGATTCACAGGCCAATATCTTCTGATCTCCAATACCTACATGAGCATAGTGCTGAGCCTCAGAAGCCTGCTGAGCAGGATTGATGGGCCTGAGATGTCTAGGAGTGATGTCAGGCTGATTAATAATAACAGGCTGATTGCTAAATAACAACAGCCTGATCTAGATGATGCATTAAAACAGACAGGACAGAAAGACAATAAATGCCTCAGACTGAAAACTGATCTTGTACCAACTTAGTTTCATCCTTTGGGATGGTAAAGATGGTTGGGGAACATCAATGTATATGCAAAGTGATGGTGAAATGTTGGATTTGTACAGCATGGTGTCCCAGTGGGGGGAAAAAAAGCACCACACAGCAGCAGATTAGATGTTAAATGAGCAAAGAGAACTCCCTGAGGGTTCTTCTGAAAAACGTGGTGGCCAATGGGTCAGAGCTATTGACTGAGCCTTTTTTTTTGGAGGGGGGAGGAGAATCCTAGGATCAAATCTAGGCTGGGAACAAAGGGAAAATTGCTCCTGAAGAAGCTAGGAGGGGAGAAAAAAAAAAAACGAGAAAAATGATGTGGAAGGGGACAGGCAGCCACAGAGCCTGGGCAGTCCCTCTCAGTAGGAAGCTGTCTCCATGCAGAGTTTGGCCCAGCTGGCTGGAAAAGTGACATCCCTGGGGAAAAGGAGCCAGTGGGGAGCTGAGGGATTGAAGTGTGGATGGCTGCAGCTTGAGCTTTTCTTGGCATGAGAGATGGTGTGGTGACAGCTGATGGGGCCAGAGACATCCCCTGTGGGGCTTTGCATCTGGGGAATCTGCACCCCATGGCAGGAGCCCTCTCAGTAGAAAATAGAGGGCAGGGTGAGTAATGGGTGGGTGTAGGGAGAGGATTGAAGAGCTTGAGATGGAGTCTGATGTTGGGTTCAACATTTAGTTCTGGTGTCCACACTCTGGGTTGTCCATGTGGAGAACACGGAGTCTGGATGCAATTCCCTCTATAATTATGGAGACTTTGACCATAACAGAAGGAGTTGGAGCAGGGACTTACAGTGTCAGGAGAAGGTTCAGACCCTGGGGGACTACATCTCTGGGGTCTCTTTTAGTGACCCAGTTTTCCACTCTATGAGCTACATAGGATTTTGTGTTCTCTGCTGGCATCATCACAGGACCAGAGGAAGGCATGAAGATAGTCAGAGGGCTAAAACACCTCTGGGCTGGGGTTGTTCAGCCTGCAGAAGAGAAGGATGCAAGGAGATTTTAGAGCACCTTCCAGTCCCTGATGGGGCTAAAATAAAAGAAGTTGGGGAGGGACTTTTGACAAGGGCAGGGAGTGATAGGACAGGGGGGATGGTTTCAAACTGAAAGAAAGGAGATCTATGCTAGACATTAGGAAGAAATTCTTTCCTGTGAGGGTGGTGAGACACTGGCACTGGTTGCACAGGGAAATTGTGGATGCTCCATCCCTGGAAGTGTTGAAGTCCAGGTTGGATGGAGCTTGGAGCAACCTGGTCTAGTGGGAGGTGTCCCTACTCATGCAGGGGGATTGGAACTCAATGATCCCTTCCAACACAAACCATTCTGTCATTCTATGACAATTCAGGTTGGAAAAGACTTCAGGAGATCTCCGGCTCAAAGCTGGGTCAGCTAGGGGTGGTCCAGCCCAGTTGCTCATCTCTTTATTCTGAACCCCTCCCAGGATGGAAATGGCAGATGTAGCATGTTGAGGAGTTGAAGCCAGAAGGACTCCAGGAGGGCAGTGACAGACGTGTCTCTCTGCTCTTCCAAGCTGTCTTTCCTCCCCCAGTCTAGCAGATTAGCAATCCAGAAAGAACCTTTCTAGGTTCTAGAAAGCCCTTTGGCCCTGGTGTTTGCCAGCACCGAGTAACTCCTCATGTTAATCCTTTATGAAGGCCCCACTTTTGAGTCCTGAACATCCACCCACCAAGAAACAAGTTCCTTGAACCAGGCACCCCAAAACCTGCCTGGCCATCCTCTGCCTAAGCCCTGCAAAACAAGCTGCTGCTGTTTGCCTTGGAGATCAAAGCTCATTTCAATGCTTTGCTTCTCATCTCCACCTGATACCCAGACGAGATGCCCTGCTGAAGGGGAGTCAGTCCCTGGCTACAGCTGCCAGCACCCCAGGGATCTCTGCCAGGCAGAGGCAGCTCCTGCATCCTCCTCCTCCTCCCATCAGGGCTCCTCTAATCATCTCTCCCACCCTCAGGTCCTTGGACCCAGCTCCAACTTGGCTGTGACATGGACCTGGAGGCTGTGGGAGAGCCACAAAGCCTCCTCTGCCCCAAGGGAGACGTTGCAACAGAAACCAGCACCTGCAGCCAGGGAAGGGCATTTTCCACAGCTTCAGCTTTTGCAGGGATCTCTATGGCTGCGGGCTGTGGGAGGGAGAGGCTGGCTGTCAGCTCTCAGGGTTTCAGGGGTTTTTTTCTTCTTTTTTTTTTTTTTTTTTTTTTTAATCTGAAGGATGGGCTGATGAAGCCCCAGGTGGCTGCTTGGCCTCTCTTTATCCTTGGCTGCTGATGCTGAAGTGACTCAGCCCTTTCCAGGCTCTCTGCAAGCCTCTCCCCCTCCTGCCACTCAAATGTTTGCTCTCTCCAACCTTGACAACAAATCTCTGCCCCCAGGTCCTGCTCAGGGAGGGCAGCACAGACCCCCAAGAATCCCAGAATCCTAGAATCCCAGACTGGTTTGGGCTGGAAGGGACCTTAAAGCTCATCCAGTTCCAGCCCCCCCAGAATGGACAGGGACACCTCCCACCAGACCAGGTTGCTCCAAGCCCCATCCAGCCTGGCTTTCAATACTTCCAGGGATGGGGTATCCACAATTTACCTATGCAACCTGTGACAGTGTCTCATCATCCTCACAGAAAAGAATTTCTTCCTTAATGTCTAACCTAAATCTCCCCTCTTTCATTTTAAAACCATCCCCCCCCTTCTCCTATCACTCCATGCCCTTGTCAAAAGTCTCTCCTCATCTTTCCTGTAGCCCCTTCAAATACTGGAAGATGCTCTAAGATCTCCATGGAGCTTTCTCTTCTCCAGACTGAACAACCCCAACTCTCAGCCTGGTTCCATACCAGGGCTTCTCCATCCCTCTGATCATCTCTGTGGTCTCCTCTGGACTCAGTCCAGCAACTCCAGGTCCTTCTTGTGTTGGGGTCTCCAGAACAGGACACAGTGCTCCAGGTGGGCTCACTTGCAGAATCCCCTTTCTGAACCCTTTCTGTGGGTTGTGTAAGTCAAAGAGTTTTTCCTTCCTCTCCTTGCTGTTTGCAGGGAAAGCTCCCAGGGCAAAACCCACCCCTGGGTGATCCATGTTCCTGTACCTGTGCCAAGCTTGGCTTGCTGCCCCACTTTGACTTTTCAGCTGTCTCTTTTTTTGGTGAACATTTTGATTTTCCTCCCAACCCAAACCCTGCCCTACAGTTTCATACCTTACAAGCACAGGATTTTTTCCAGACACCATGGTACAAGCAGGGCAGCACCTCCTGCCCTCCCCTCCCTCCTGCCCCAGACCTACAGAGCCCTCTCCATCCAGGGGTGGAGTGAGCTCCAGATTTTTCTGATCCAGGTGTCCCTGCCAGGTGGGTTCCTGCCAGTGGATGATGCATATTTAGGAGCTGGTCCCTCCTCCTGCTGCTCTGTGCCAGAGCCCAGAAATGTTGGTGACAGCTGATTCAGGTATTTGGTGTCTTTTTGGTACAAGGGCTGCACACTGCGTAGGTGGCCTTGAGTCCTCAGCCTCTCACATGCCATGATTTATTAACCATGGCTTCTTCAGGGCCCCAGCAGAGCAGTTTGTCCAACAGCACCCTACAGCCTTGCTCAGACCTTTCCACAAGGGATAAAAGGCATCTCTGCCATCATCTGGGCACAGAGTGGCTGAGAGCAGCCAGGCAGAAAGGGACCTGGGAGTCTGGATTGACAGGAAGCTGAACATGAGCCAGCAATGTGCCCAGGTGGCCAAGAAGGCCAATGGTATCCTGGCCTGGATCAGGAACAGTGTGGCCAGCAGGTCCAAGGAAGTGATTCTGCCCCTGTACTCAGCCCTGGGGAGGCCACAGCTTGAGTCCTGTGTCCAGTTCTGGGCCCCTCAGTTCAGGAAGGAGATTGAGGTGCTGGAGCAGGTCCAGAGAAGAGCAAGGAGGCTGTGAAGGGATCCAGCACAAGTCCTGTGAGGAAGGGCTGAGGGAGCTGGGGCTGTTCAGCCTGGAGAAGAGGAGGCTCAGGGGAGACCTCATCGCTCTCTACAACTCCCTGAAAGGAGGTTGGAGCCAGGGGGGGTTGGGCTCTTTTCCCAGGCAACTCTCAGCAAGACAAGAGGGCACGGTCTCAAGTTGTGCCAGGGGAGGTTTAGGTTGGATATTAGAAAGAATTTCTTTATGGAGAGAGTGATCAAGCATTGGAGTGGGCTTCCCAGGGAAGTAGTGGATTCTCCGTGTCTGGAGATATTTCAAAAGAGACTGGATGTGGCACTCAGTGCCATGGGCTGGGAACTGCAGCAGTAGTGGATCATAGGTTGGACTGGATGATCTCTGAGGTCCCTTCCAGCCCAGCCAATTCTATGATTCTGAGCCTGACAGCACTTTTTTCCAACTCCATCAGCTTGGACACAGGGTGTGTGTGGGCTCTGCCCGTGCCACTGGTTGCAAGATGATGAGGTGGGTGGGTACTTCAAACCTATGACACACTCAGGGAAGGGAGCAATGCCCTGGGATCCCCTCACTGCCAGACCCTCCTGTGCAGAAGACCTCACTTGTACTGGGAGTAAATGCTGTGGGGATGGTTGGATCTACTCTGCCCCTCCTCTGATCATGGTGGTTATGCTGGGGGATGCTGGATGTGGGGCACTGCCTGGCCTGGCAAGCACTGCTGAGGACCTGAATGATGCTTTGCTAAGGAAGTACTGGGGATGGTCCATGCACTGGCTGTGCTGGGTGGGACAGAGAGCAACCCAGGGGATACAAGGCTTTATGTGAACCCCTGGGTGCATCCGAAGGCCTCCTGGACCTGCCTTGATGCTGTGCAGATCAGTTCCCTCTGCCCTGCACACCTCTTACAGGCTCTTAGCTACTTTGGCAGCAGTCCATCACCTAACTGCAGTATAGAATGGTGGAATGGTTTGGGTCAGGAGGTACCTTAAAGATAATCAAGTTTAAACCCCCCTGCATGGGCAGGGATACCTCCCACTAGACCAGGCTGCTCCAAGCCCCATCCAACCTGGACTTCAACACTTTCAGGGATGGGGCATCCACAGCTTCTCTGGGCAACCTGTGCCAGGGTCTCACCACTCTTACAGGAAAAAATTTCTTCCTAATTTCTACCTTAAATCTCCCGTCTTCTAGTTCAAATCCATTCCTCCGCCTTGTCCCATTACTCCATGCTCTTGTAAAAAATCCCTTCCCACCTTTCCTGTAGCCCCTTCAGGCACTGGAAGGTGCTCTAAAATCTCCCCAGACCCTTCCCTTCCCTAGACTGAAACAACCCCAAATCTCTCAGCCTGGCCCCAAAGCAGAGCTGCTCCAGGCCTCTGATCATCTGTGGCCCTGTGGCTCTCCCCATTTCCCAGCCACTTCTGTTGGCTGTCCAGGGAGCTTCCAGAAAAGGGGAATGAGATGAGAGGAGGAAAATAACCCAGGCGATGGGTGGGGAATGTAGCTGGGCCACATTTGGGATGGGACAGGAGTGGGCTGATGTCTCCAGGGAAGAGAACCTCACTGTGCATTCCTTCCTCCACAGACCCTTGGCCAGAATTTGCCTTTACTTCCCCCACCTTGACAACCCCCCCATTGCCAGCACAGAGCACACAGATGGGTACAAAACAGTGAACGCTTTTTTTTATTTCGCTGCTGGAGTGAAACCACCCTAATTTCATAAAACTCAAAAAAAAAAAAAAAAAAAGTGATTATTAAAAGGCATACATTTTTGTTTTCTTTTTTTTTTTTCTTTTTTTTACACAAGACGTAAGTAAACAGACAAGTTTCTTCTTTTTAAAAAGGTTATAAAGTGTCAAGATCCTATACCTCATCTGCATATTCAAAGTGATGCCGCCTGATACAAAAAGCACTGGGTATAATAATTTAGCTATGGCTCAGACCAAAATAAAATAAAATAAAATAAAAATTAAAAAAAAAGAAGTCATCGGGGCTTAATCTACATACTACGACCATTGCCCACAGAATTAAAAAGGAAAATATGCAGCTTTGTTGCACAGAAAGAAACAGCAGGGAGGTTGAGAGTTCATTGGGAGGTTGTAGTCTAAAGAGAAGAAAAATGCCCCCTTTACCCCCCCCCCTCCAAGGGAATGACTGCAGCCTGCCCGTGATCCTCCACTGAGCAAAGAAACCAGACACATTTTTTTCCCCATCAGTATCCCATCCAAATCCACCCCTCCCAGCTGCAAATGCCCATCCTGCCTGGAAGGGAATGGGATGGAAGGTCCTGAAAACTGCCTGGAAGTCAGGAAATCTCCCTGTGTGCTTTCCTGTTGGGAGTAATGAAAACTGAAGAGACCCAATGGAGGAAAAAAAAAAAAAAAAAAAGAAAAAAAAGGCAAAGGAAAAAGCAAAAGATAAAAAATTAAAACGGGGGGGGAAAAAAAAGGAAGAAAAGGGGAAAAAAAGAAAGCAACTCGTTCTTTTGTAGACAGAGCAAGGCTCTTTGGTTCCTCAGGAAATCTGTCGCCTCCTCCCATGAAGCCCTCACCCCAAGCACCAGGATCAGCCCCACTGCAAGACTCAAGAATATGAATTTACAGAAAGCAAAGCCTTGAACTAAATGTCCCCAGACTTTTCTTCAATAAAGAGGTGGCCATGCTGCCTTCCTTCCATTCCACTGATGCCCCCACCACGTGTTCCATCTGACTGGGAAACAGAAGGGGGGTCTCTTATCCAAGATCATAGAATCATAGAATTGGCTGGGTTGGAAGGGACCTCAGAGATCATCAAGTCCAACCCTTGATGCAGACAAGGACTCACGTGACAAGGACACAACTATGAATTCCTGATTGGATTTATTCCCCCATGTAAGGTTCAGCCATGGTTGATTCCTGGGAGAAGCCCACCAGCTCTTGGTTCACACTTAGGGCATCTCTGCTTTGCCATCCCTTGGCTCTCCAAAGTTCTTACCAGCAGTTTGGAGCCCTGGCCCTGCAAATTATGGGTTTCCAGAGGGGATGAGGGAGGTGGAGAGGGGTGACAAGGTCAATTGATGCCTTTGATTCTGCAGGAAAGGGCAGGATAAGGTGTTGGGTTTGTAGCCAAAGCCATTGGGAGTCTCTGTTTCCTACGACCCAATGGGGACAACTGGAGAAATAACAAAACTGGCAAATATGTCAGATTTTTAAGGCTCTCTCAACAATATTTTGGCATCAAGGATTAGTGTCCAAGGACAGACACCAAAACCAGCCCAAACCATGAGTCCTTGGATGCTTAGGCCTCTTTCTGGTGCTACTGAGCTTCAACTTTCCCTCTTCCCCAACTGTCCCAAGGTCTTTGTGAGGCAACTGGGCTCTTCTTTGTGGTTTCTTACCCAAAATCTATATGGAAGACCCCTCCATTTCCCCAGCCTGTTAGGTTTCTGTAACTCTAAACTGAAATATTGAGGAGCTGGTACCTCAGAGGCAGGAGACCAAGTCCATATAAAAAAAAAAAAATCCCAAATATCTGGCAGCCCAACTTAAGAGAAACCTTGGAACTTGTTCAAGTCCTCCATGCAGGGAGGTGTCCTTTCCATGGAGCACCACATGGGAGGTGACCATGTTCCAGAACAGGGGGGACAGACACATTAAAAGTAGTAAAAAATGAAAAAAATACAACAATTAAAGCAGCATGGTTTGGATGTTTGGTTTTGGTTTTTTTTTTTTTTTTTAGTGACTCACAAAACTGAAGAGTATCAAGATGCCACTCTGGCAACCAGAGGTGCTTGGGATTTGGCCACAAGGATTGTACCAGGTCAAGGGCTGCTCTTACACTAGAAGATCCCTGTGTTTATGGTGGCTGGGTTGATGCTACAAGAAGTGAAGGAGCACTGCAAAGCCCAAAACAAGACACCAAGCTGAGATTTCAGTGTGCTCTCAGCAGCTCCACCACCAAACCCTGCATGGAAAAGGTGAAGAATTCCTATGGCCTAAGGAGGCTGAACTCAAACTCATCTGATCCCATCCTGACCCAAACCCACAAGCATCTGGCTGATGCTTGTCCTGGGCAACCTGCTGGGTGATGCTCCTGTCAGCACGGGCAAGGAAAACTCTTCTCTACCTCTTGCCAGGGCATCTCCAAGCCTGCAAAGCAATAGTTCCCACCTCTTTATCCTAAACTCTTCACGAGCTGTGGCACAGCCATGAGCACTGGGAGCACAAGGGGCTGTGAGGTCTCCTGGCTCAGAAGCATTTGGGGCTGTCCCAGTTGCAGTGCTGAGCCACCTCCTGCTGCCCCTAGGGATGAAGCAGCTCCTATTGTAGCAGCACCAGGACACAATGGGGCAGGAAGGGGATGGTGGCCCACCCAGTGGGACTGCTCTGATACAGGACCACACCTTTTCATCAGCCCTATTTCTCACCCATCCCAACCAGTACAGACCCTTTGACCATTGCTGCCTTCCCCATGAGACACAGGAATCACAGAATGGTTTGGGTTGGAAGGGACCTTAAAGATCATCTAATTCCAACCTCCCTGACATGGGCAGGGACACCTCCCACTAGAATCCACAGCCTGAAATGGGCAAGAAGAAACTCAAGGGGACAGTGGCTGTCTCACTATGGGGGGGTTTGAACAAGCTTGAGGTGTTTACAGCCCTGGGAGCATGCACTTGGTCTGTCCCATGGGATGGCCATCCCTGCTGTGCCTCCTGCTTCCATCTGGAGAGAAAGAGTGGTGGTGGAAATGGCTCCAAGCTCCTCCTCTGCCTGGGTCGTGGCAGGAAGCTGTCCCCTGCCCTTCTGCAGATCCTTTTTGGAAGGCACACAAACCTTTGGGGATAACCAACACAGGGCAGCACTGAGGGCATCTCAGGCTGGGCAGCCTAACCCCACAAGACCTTGCTTGAACCAACCCTCCTTGCCCCAACAACTGTGATCTTCTGTGGCTCAGGAGGTGAGCAGTAGGGAGCCAAAGGACCCTGGAGCATCCCTTGGGCCATACGGATGCCCTTGGTGACACTGGAGAGCAGGCAGCCGTGACCTGGTGCCAGGGATTGGTCTGGGGTGACATGGGTCACCTCCTGGCCTCCCCTGGGCAGCAATGGGAGAAAGAAAGGCCAGAGGACGTGTGGAAGACAAACAGGTTGGATTTTTTTTGTTGTGATTTGTTTTGTTTTGGTTTTTTTTAAGTTTTTTTTTTTCCTTTAATTAGCAAATTTCTTCTTTCAAAAGAAAAAAAACCACCCCACACCCCCTAGGTGCCCACTGCTCCAGCTGCTGCAAGCGTTCAAAAGGCAAAGTTGAGAGATGGTTCATGTCCCAGCTCAGGGGGCAGGTAGGATCTGAGAGCACCTCAGATGGGTTTTGGGGTAGAGACGTGGGAAAGGCAGGTGCAAAGTTTGGTGATGTGCTCTTACCAGGAGAACCCAAAATCCTCCCCCTGGAAAACTGCAGCCCATGCCCCTCAGCTGGCAAAGGTTGCCAGCATGAACGTGCCCTGAGATGCACATTGTGTCCCCGAGGGCCATCTCAGCCAGAAGTGGGGTGATGGGGACACGACAGCAGAGAACCCAACACCCCGTGCATTGAATTTGGAAGCTATAAATAAGAGCACCCCACAATCTGGGGGGGACCCAATGCTGACCCTGCAGCCTGGCAAAGCTGGGTGCCTTGAAGCCCTGCCATGGTCCCCGAGCTTCCCAGCACCTCTGCCTTGGCTGCAGTAAGCCCCACCTTGATGCATCAAGGCAACAAGGAGACAGGGAAGACGGATAAGAGCCAGGAGAAAGGGAATGGTGCTGGGGGGAATTAGCTCAGCCCTTCCCACTGCCACAAGGCCAGCAACAAGCTGCCCTTCACCTCTGCTTGCCATCACCACCTTCCCTCTCCAAGGCCACTGCTCCATCCCCATCTCCATCCCTGGTGCTGCAGCCCTTATTTATAGGGAAGAGGCAGGAAAGGATTTTTCCAGGGGTGCTCCAACCCTCCTGCTCCCCATCCCTTCTCAGCTGGCCCAGCTCTGCCTGCATGACCCCCAAAGCAAGGACCCCTCCACCCATCCCTCTCAGTGCAAGGGGAAGGGAGGAGGAGGAGGAAGGCGATGAAGAACATTCAGGTGAGCTCACTGCCCGCTAACCCCAAGGGCAGTTCTGCCTTCCCTCCTTGGGGCCACGACTGCAGAGCCTTTTTTCAGGGCTCCAGAAAGACAACCGAGCTGTGGGTGCTGGAACAGGATGGTGGTGGTGTTGGTGACCCATGTCCCCCCCCCCTGAAACCTACCCCAGCCCTGGCAGTGGGGGGGTAGGGGCTGTGGGGCTGGGGCAGGGGTTGTGGGGGGTGAGTGGGAGGGATGGGTGGGAGTGCCCGGGTGTCTGTGTGCATGGATTTTGGCAAGAGGTCGTTGAGGTTACATGATGCAGCATTTGTTCTTGTGGTTATGAGGGTCCTTAAATCGGAGTCTCTGCTTTGGTCGGTATTTTTCCAAGTAGGTCAGCTGCTTGCTGTTGATGGCTCCTCGTCGCTTCCTGCAGGGAAACACAAGGACCCCTGTAGTTGGAATGTGACAGCAGAAGACCTCCCACCTCATACCAACCCCTATCAGGGTGCTGAAAACTCCCCCCCCCCCCCCCCAGCTGCCCCAGCCTGGAGCAGGAAGAGATTTTGGAGTCCGCAGCTTCCTCCAGGGATGGAGGCAAGAACTGACCCTGGCAGCTTTTTTTTTTGCTCATCCAGCCTGTGAGTCTTAGGACATGAAGAGCTGGGAGATGAAACAGGGTGGATGCCAACCTAGTCCCAAGGATGCGTCTGGCTGCCTCACTGATGAAGCCCTGATACAAGGGCACAGGTGGCTTTGGTGCTGATTCCCCTTTTCCTCCATGCAAACAGGGGAGAAAAGCAATGCCAGATCTCCAAGAAAGCACTGAGGCACCTGAGGTTGCTTTCTCCCCTGACATTAAAATATTGCTCAACTCAGCCTGAAGAAGAGAAAGCTCCAGGGAGACCTCAGAGCACCTTCCAGTACCTGAAGGGGCTACAGGAAGGCTGGGGAAGGACTTTATAAAAGGGCATGAAGTGACAGGATAAGGGGGAATGGCACTAAACTGAATGAGGGGAGATTTAGATTAAATATTAGGAAGAAATTCTTCATTATGAGGGTGGTGAGACAATGGCACAGGTTGCCCAGAGAAGTTGTGGCTGCCTGCTTCCTGGAAATGTTGAAGGTCAGGCTGGATGGGGCTTGGAGCAACCTGATTTAGTGAAAGGTGTCCCTGCTCATGCAGGGGGGGGTTGAAACTAGATGATCTTTAAGGTCCCTCCCAACCCAAGCCATTCCCTGACTCACTGTCGGATGAACTGGATGGCATCCTCATACTTCATCCCACTCTCGATCAAGGCCAGCGCGACGAGGACGGGAGCTCTGAAAGGCAATGGCAGTGCTGGTCACCCCCCAGCCATGCAGCCCAGAGGCTGATGCCCCATCCAAGGGGACAGGGGGACACACACCACAGGTTGTAACTGTGGCACTGTGGGCCACCACCACTGCTGGCTTTTAGGCTGCATTTTCTTGCCCTTTGCCTCAAGGAATGGCTGATTTTAGAAGTAAAATCCCCAGGATTTTACAGCTGTTTGCTGCTCTTCTAAGGAGCATGAGAATTTTGGAGGCAAATCTATGGGAAGAGTGGATGCAAAGCCTGACCTGTGTGTGTTGGGGAGGGGAACAGCAAAACATGAGGCTCTTGGAACACTGTGGCTCCTGGTTGTGTTTTGCAGTATTTCCACAACAAGCTCTTAGAAGAGGGAATATCCCAGTGGGGCACCGGCAGGAGAGCAACTAGCAGCCATCAATACCTATTCCTATTAAGGTCTCTACTGCTTCCAAAAGCCTTCTCCAAGGTGGAAGGAGGAGAGCAGGAAGGGTTTTCCCTCTTTTCCCTTCATGGGTGTGTTTGGAGCAGGGGTGATGGGCTCTGACTTACCTCCCCAGGCCGGCCACGCAGTGCACGGCCACACAGCAGCCTGGGTCTTCACAGAACTTGGTCTTCAGCAAGTTGAGCCAATCTTCTACTATCTTGCTGGGAGGAGGGGCTCCATCATCAAACGGCCAGTCCTGCAAGGAGGGAAGAGAGAAACACTGTCAGTGTTGTCTATTGTCAGCTTGTTTTTCACTCAGGGTCACGGAGTTATCAGCCTTGGCAGCACGGAGATGGATGTGTGTGCTAGCAAAAAGTGCAGCTCCATGGGGATGTAGCAGCTGAAGGTCTAGGTCCTCCCATCTCCTAGGAACGGGTTCAGCCTTCAAGAGCACCTACAGGACCTGAAGCATGGTCCCCATGTCCTCCTGCCTCTGGACTAGAGTGGCTATTGCCTGTCTCCTCTCTGTTTGGGTGACCATGTTGAGGTCTGAGGAACTGAAACTCCCAACCTTCCCCCCACCAATTCCAACCTCTCCTAAGAAGCCAGGCTGAGAGTTGGGGTTGTTCAGCCTGGAGAAGAGAAGGCTCTAAGAGAAGACCTTAGAGCATCTTCCAGTGCCTGAAGGGGCCACAGGAAAGCTGGGGGGAAGGGACTTTTTGCAAAGGCATGGAGTGAGAGGAGAGGGAATGGTTTCAAACTGTGAGAGGGGAGACATTAGGGAGAAATTCTTTTCTGTGAGAGTGGTGAGACACTGGCACAGGTTGCCCAGAGAAGCTGTGGCTGCCCCCTTCCTAGAAATGTTGAAGGACAGGTTGGATGGGGCTTGGAGCAACTTGGTCTAGTGGGAGGAGTCCCTGCCACGGCAGGGGTGATGGAACTGGATGATTTTGAAAGTCACTTCCAAGCCAAACCATTCTATGATTCTATGGATGAAATCTCAAGGTCTGACGTGGTGTCAAAATTCAGCTTGCTGCAATATGTGGGAGTGAAAGTGAAGACACCACCCCAAAAGGATGCTCTGAGATTACCCAACACCGTCCCAGAGAGAGCTAAAGGGAGGGAAACCTCTCCAAATGGGGCCACTTAAATAGCATCTTCAGGGAAAGCTCTTAAGGGACAAAAAAAGTGTGTCTGTCTTCTTCTGAGCATCATCCTCAAGCTGTGTGGATTTAGCTTTGGAGCTTAGTAATGAATTGGGCAAAGTGGGTGCTGCACTAAGCACTCCCCAGCCCTTAGCTCCTTTCCTATGGGGGAAAAGTGTCACCCCCTTTGCCTGTGATCCCTGCAGCACTCTGGGGAAGGAACAGTCTCATCTCACCAGCACCAGTAGCCAGTCAAAGTTCTATGCCTCTCCCAAATTCTCCCCCAAAATGGATTTGGCAGGAGAAGTGTGAGCAGGCAGAGAAGCATCACTTGGAGGTGATGTGGCTCAGTGATCTCAGGAATCACGGGGCTGGGATCCTCATGTTTGAAGAGTGAGTCACTAAGCTGCTGTGCTGAGTCACCCTTGGTGACAGATGGCAAAAGAAGCTGCTGAGCTTCACTTCAATCTTGGAACCCCTAAAGGGATTTCAGTATGGCTTTGCTATGGAAGGAAAGTGCTGGGCTTTGAGGTGCCCTAATGCTCCAGCCCACCCACCCAGCACAAGCCCATGATCATCCTGCAAGATCATCTCCTCCCTGTGGTGTCTGGAAAGCACTGCTTCAGCCATCCCACACCAGGGATGACATACAAACTATGTCACAGAATCACCAAATTATAGAATGGTTTGGGTTGGAAAGGACCTTCAAAGCTGCAACTCCCCCGCCATGGGCAGGGACACCTCCCACAATAGACCAGGTTGCTCCAAGCCCCATCCAGCCTGGCCTTGAACACTTCCAGGGATGGGGAATTCACAGCTCTTGGACAATCTGTTCCAAAGTCTCATCATCTTTATTGTAAAAAAAAAAAAATTATTCCTTATGTCCCATCTAAACCTCCACTCATTCAGTTTGAAATTGTTGCTCCTTTTCCTGACATTACAAGCCTGGCCAAAAAGCATCCATCTTTTTATAAACCCCTTTTACATATACTAAAAGACCAGCAGGCTCTCCCTGGAGCCTTTTCCAGGCTGAAGAACCCCAACTCTCTCCACCTTTATTTAGAGCAGAGGTAAATAACCTCTTTTTTCATTGCCCACTCTAACAGGTTCATGTCTTTCCTTTGCTGGGATCCCCAGAGATGAACATCCCACTGCAGGTTGGGTCTCAACAGAGCAGAGTAGAGGGGCAGAATCCCATCCCTCAACTTAAAGACCACACTTCTTTGGCTGCAGCTCAGGAAATTATTGACTTAGTCCTGACTGCAAGTGCACACTGTGGCTCATGTCCAGTTTCTCATGCACCAGTACCCCCCTCCAAGTTCTTCTCCATGGGGCTGATCATGATTGGTAACCCAGCACCAATGATGAAAAAGAAAAACCTTCAATATTTTCTGCAAACTGAAAGCAAAAAGGAAAAAAAATGAAGGTGGGTCAATATGAAGAGCTCAGTGGGACAGTGACAGATCACTCCATTCAAAGTGAAATTTTGTGTAGTTTTCTGTGCTCTTCTGCCTGGGAATGAGTATGCTTTAGTATTGCTGGACATAGAGTTTGCAGAGCATTTTAGAAGGAGCACCTCTTACTCTCTATATTACTGTAAAATCACTAGGCTCTGAAATATGCTAAGCTCTCACATGAATAAATGTAGTTCAGTTAAAAATATATATTCATCTACCAACTCCCTGTACAAAAATGAGGAACTTAAATAGATGGGCTTGTATGGAGGTTTCTGCTAATTTTAACACATTTTTCAGTTTTGGAGGAGTTCAACTCACTTGAAAAAGCTTGGTGTGAATTCACCTGGCAGCAATTCACATCTTTTTTTCAGATCATTTCTGAAGGATGAAAAAGTCCTTTTTGTGAAGTGAGGTTTGTTTTACATGCAGCACCTTCAGGCTGGGGCTTGCTGGGGGACTGGCACATGGTCAGAGGACAAAAACATGAGAGGATGTAGCCTGGAAGAGATGATGCACAAGCCAGGCACTGCTGACTGTGTTCTTGGGTTGAAAATGACCTGATGAGTTCATTCACCCAGCCATACCAGCTACGGGGTCTGCCCACTGGCACCTCCCTAATTTACAGCAGCTTAAACAACTGAGTGGTCCATGTCCATCCTGTACCATAAAACCTTCCTGCAGCCAAGCACACACAGCACTGGATTCCCAGGAGGATTTCTCCTCCATTTCTGACCTACTGGGAAAGCTGCTTCAATACCAAGTGGTGGTGTAGCCTGGAGGACTGACAACAGCAAAGCCATCACTGAGTGTGGTCCCCAAGCAGATGTCCACAGCATGGGACACGTGGATCCAGCAAGACTCAGTATTCTTCACCAGTTCTAGAGATTACTCAGGATCCCCTGCGGAATATGCAGGAGCCAAAAGCAGAGGAGGTGTCCAAAACCCCCCAAGTAGATGCCCCATCCCCTGAATGTAGAGATATTCAAGGTTAGGTAGAACAGGACTCAAAACAACCTCGTACAGTTGAAGATGTCCCTGCTCACTGCAGGACTTCAAAAGTCCCTTCCAACCCAAACCATTCTGTGATTCTGTTTTATGTATTTGATAAAGGCATATACATGTATATATACATACATAAATATATATATATTTATATATACACATAAATACCTATGTCTGTATCTGCACAGCTGTATCTATCCATAGATACACAGGATGGAAATACTGCTCTCTGTATCTTGTACAGTTTCCATATATAGAAAACTGTATGATATATATAAAGTTCATAGTTTATAAACTACATAGTTTATATATAGTATCTGGCATAGTTTCTTCATCTTAGATATCAATATCTCTATATGAAACACACCCCACAGACAGATAACTCTCTAGATAAGATATGTGTATCTTAGGTACAGAAACTCAGGCTGAAGGACTCCAGCCAGAAACAGGGTAAAAAGCAAAATCAGAGCAGAGATGACCTACAACATCATCCTATGATCCTGTAAACCTCATCAGAACATGATCCTATAATCCTCATCAGAACATGATCCTTTGTGTAGGGTACAGCTGTGTTTCTCTGTAAGATATATAATACCTGGAGATATTCAAGGTGAGGCTTGACAAGGCTCTCAGCAACCTGACTTAATTGGGGATGTCCTTGCTTACTGCAGGGGGGTTGGACTTCATGACCTTTAGTGGTACCTTCCAACTCAAATTATTTTCTATCATTCTGTGATCTTATACAGGCATTGCATCTGTAGGTAGACAGATCTGCACCTTGAGAGAGAGGATCTGCTATAACCTAGATGAATATTGCTGGTTTTCTCTCTAGAGGATACACGTTACACAGGGGGAGCTACATAGAGAGAACCTACACACAGAGGACCACCCAGGACCACATGAGGCATTTCCAAACCCTTCCCTAAATAACAAGCAGAGCCTCCATTCCAGCTGGAGCTCAACTCCCTGGCAGGGCTATAGCACCTGACATCATCAGCTCCAATCACTTATCAACCAAGATGCAGCCCAGGCAGCTGCCTGCTTCCGCTCCCTTCCATCTCCCAGAGCTGCACCAGCCACCTCCAGGAAGGGCAAAAAGCCTTCACCACCCCCCCCCTGGATAAGGTAACACTGAGGGTAACAGGAACCACACTCATCTTCCATGTGGGACAGAGTGCTCTCATCCCTGGGATGCTTCAAAGCCTGAGTGCCAGGCAGGGAGGGCAGCTGCTGACTCAGCCCTCCTGAGTCACAGTTTCGGCTGTGTGGGCAGCATTTTCTTTTTTAAAAGCACCAACCCCATCTCAGCCCGGGGAGCAGGGAGCTCACCTGCCTCGCCCCAAGGATGAAGTTGGGCTTCAAACCCTTCTCACAGAATCAGCCAGGTTGGAAAGGAACCTCTGAGATCATCAAGTCCAAATCTTGATCCGCTACCATGGCACTGAGTGCCACATATGCAATCTTTTCTTAAAAACCTCCAGGGGTGGAGAATCCACCCCCTCCCTGGGCAGCCCATTCCAGTGCCTCATCACCCTCTCCATAAAGAATTTTTTCCTAATATCCAACCTAAATCTCCCCTGGCAGATCTTAAGTCCATGCCCTCTTGTCTTACTAAGATCTGCCTGGGAAAAGAGCCTGACCCCCCCCCTGGCTCCAACCTCCTTTCAGGGAGTTGTAGAGAGTGATGAGGTCTCCCCTGAGTCTCCTATTCTCCAGCCTGAACACCCCCAGCTCCCTCAGCCCCTCCTCACAGGACTTGTGCTGGATCCCTTCACAGCCTCCTTGCTCTTCTCTGGACCTGCTCCAGCACCTCAATCTCCTTTCTAAACTGAGGGGCCCAGAACTGGACCCAGGACTCAAGCTGTGGCCTCACCATTGCAAGCACGGTGCCTTTGGTCTGTCAGAAATGGGGTGTTTGGCAGAACCCCACCCAACCCCAGTGCTGCCCACCTACCATTACAGTGATGCCATCCTTCTCCAGGGGGGTTTTGTCATAGGTGACCTCGCACACCCGTACCACCGTGGTGGCACCGTATTTCTTCAGGTCCTGGGGAAGGAAGAAGAAGGAGGGGTCTGAATGAACTCTTGGCAGTCATATCTCAGCTAACCCAACCACATCCAAGCCCTGCTACAACCACACAGACCCCTGCAGACCCTGAAACAGCACTGTGCCCCATTTCTGGATCCTTCAGCACACTCCTTTGTGGTCCAAAAGGGGACCAAAGCTACATGGCTATTGTAGGATTTTTACCCAGGACCTTCACACCACCTTGGAGTCACAAGTGCCAATGGGTGACTTTAATTTTTATGCTCTAATTGTCCCTACCACAGGGACTTTTAACCCAGACTAAAGAAACATCCTGAAAGGGGTGCAAATTCCACAAAGGAGAAAATATTTGTGCCCAGTGAGGTTGCAACTCCTGTTGCAGAAATTCCTGGAGGTGGCTGGGGCAGTTGGAGGGTACCCCACCGACTGTGCACAGCATCCTGCAGGTTACTCAGGGTGTCTTGTCACCACTCCCAACATACTGCAGGCCTGGGTGTGGGACTTGGGCAGCTTCCAGTGTGGTTTATCACCTGTTGTGGGGGTTGCCCCAGATTACATGCTGGTGAACTGACCCCACTGGGCATCGTGTGACAGTGTCCCTTTCAGTGACCCTAGAAACATAGAATGGTTTAGGCTGGAAGAGACCTTAAAGATCATCCTGATCCAACACCCCTGCCATGGGCAGGGACACTTCCCACTAGTTTAGGTTGCTCCAAGCCCCATCCAACCTGACCTTCAATATTTCTAGGGAGGGGGAAGCCACAGCTTCTCTGGGCAACCTGTGCCAAAGGAAAGAATTTCTTCCTAATGTCTAACCTAAATCTCCCCTCTTTCAGTTTAAAGCCATAACTTTTGTCCTGCGACTTTGTGCCCTTGTAAAAAGTCCTGTAGCCCCTTCAGGTCTTGGAAGGTTGCTATAAGGTCTTCCCAGAGCTTTCTGTTCTCCAAGATAAAGAAGCCCAATTCTCTCAGCCTGGCTCCACAGGAGAGCTTCTCCAGTCCTCTGATCATCATTGTGGTCTCCTCTGGACTTGCTCCAACAGCTCCATGTCCTTCTTGTGTTAAAGCCTCAGCATCTCCTTTCTTCCCTGTGTGTACCTGTGTGCCACATCACAGCAAACTCCTGCACAAGTGGCAGCTCAGCCAAAAATCTCAGAAGCTGGAGCAAAGGAGAATTTCCCCCTCCCCACTGTGTTCTCCTCACCACCTCGTGTGCCTCAATGCAGGGTATGGGGTGGCCATTCCCAAATGCCAACCACCTTCCTGAAGCTCTCTGAGCCACCAGTGGCACTCCCACCTTGTTGTGTTTTTTTTTGTGTGTGCACTGGGAGTGTTTCCTTGAGCCCAGCCCACCAGACCTCACAGTAGCTTGAGGTCTAAGCCAAAAAACCTTTTTTGCCAGGCTCACACACAACCTCAGGTCCCCCTATGAATGGAGCAAACCCCCAAAACACCTCCTTGAAGGCAGAAGCTGCTTGGGCTGGCTTAACCAAACCTGCAGGATGCTGCCTCTTCCCCAGGCACTGATAAAAAGATGAAGTCCTTCACCCTCAGACCACAGACACAGAGCCATAAGCTCCCCCCCTAGCTCCTGGCAAGGTTCCCAGGCAGGGCATTATAAAGCCCTCCAGGTCCTTGTGAAGCATCCAATACATTCCAGGCACTGGAAAGACAGAGGGATACTTGGGATAAAAAGTCCTCACTCAGGTGCTGGGAGGTGCAGGGGAGGTTGTTATGTGTCCATGGTCAACTGTATGAGGTTCAACAAGGACAAGTGCCAGGTCCTTCACTTAGGTCACAACAGACCCAGTCAACACTATAGGCTGGAAAGTAGTGCCCAAGGGAAAGAGACCTCTAAGTCTTGGTCACTAGGAGCTAAATTATGAGCCAGCAGTGTGCCCAAGTGGCCAAGAAGGCCAACAGCATCCTGGCTTGTATCAGCAATAGTGTGACCAACAGGACTAGGGCAGGGATCATCCTCTGTTTATCCTGGGTTCAGTTTTGGGCCCCTCACTAAAAGAAGAACACTGAGGTGCTGGGTTGTGTCCAGAGAAGGGCAACCAAGCTGGGGAAGGATCTGGAGAACAAGTCCTACCTATGGGAAGCAGCTCAGAGAACTGGTGATGTTTAGCCTGGAGAAAGGGAGGCTGAGGGGGAGACCTTCTCACTCTCTACAGCTACCTGAAAGGAGGATGAAGTGAGATGAGGCTGTCTCTTCTCCCAAGTACTAAGTGATAGGAGAGAAGAAATGGCCTCAAGTTGTGCCAGGGGAGATTTAGATTGGATATTAGAGGAAACTTCTTCACTGAAAGGATCATCAGGCACTGGAACAGGCCCAAGGCAATGGTGGAGTCACCAGCCCTGGATATATTTAAAAGCCATGTAGATGTGGTGTTGAGGGACGTGGCTTAGTGGTGGATTTGGCAGTGCTGGGTTAATGGTTGGACTTGATGATCTTACAGAGTCTTATCCAAGCAGAACAACTCCATGATTCTCTGTGTATCACTGCAAAGCCCCTTGCCATGATGTGCTGGTGGAGCTGGCAGGGGATGTGACAGGAACAGGGAAACTCTGCTGTGCCCAAACATCAGGCTTGGGGTCCTCCAACACATCCCACCCCAAAAACCCAGTGATGATTCCACTCATTGCTCTGGGATGCCACCAAGGGCTGTGGTACCACCAAGGGCTGTGGTACCGCAGGCGATTGTGCCACTGCCCCATCCCCCTCATCAATCTTGACATCAGCTCTTGGTCCCAAAACATGCAGTTGAGTCCTGGCCCACCCCTTCTAGCCTCCTCTCCTTACCTCCAAGAAGGTGCTGAGCGTGGCATTGGTGGGGTTGTGGGTGATGAGGAACCTCATGTTTTTGTAGCAGACCTCCACGGGCGCAGGGCGGTTCATCCGGGCCATGGTGGGATGGAGCGTTGAGGTGGTGCTGATGATGGGAGGGAAAAAAAAAAAAAACCCCAAGAAAAGTGTGGCGTGGAGGGGATGGGTTAAAAAAAAAAACAAAACACCCAAGCAACGACCCCTCTGTGATGAAAAAATAAAACAAGGATGGAGAACTCAATATACAGACGTTGTGCAAATAATCCCAGCTCCTGGGAGCGCGCCGGCTTCCTTGACACACCGCAAGCCTCCCCGGGGTGGGAGGAGGAAAAAAATAATATTAATGATGATAATAATAATTAAAAAAAAAGAAAAAGAAATAATAAAAAAAAATCCCTTTGCTGTAGTGTTGGTGTCCTGGGGGCGTGTGCGACGCTGCTGCCTCCGGTGCCGTGCGGGTCCCTGGCGCTCTAGAAAGGCCTCGGCATATGGGGGGGGGTTGGTGGTGGTGGGAGGGGACCCCCCTCACGTTACCCCATCGGGGTATGTGGAGTACTTGGGGGTGTCACGGGGGGCCGGGAGCCTACGGGGCGGCGTCGGCGGCGTCCGGGAGCGGTGCCTCGCTGGGGCGATCCATGCACGGGAGCCTTGAATGGTTGAGTCGGGAGGGTCGGGATGAGGTGAGGAAGAGGGTGGGTGCCTCACGGGGTGGGCTGTTGGGGGCCACGGGGTTCAGAGCTGCTCCTCAGCACCTCCATAAGTCCTGGGAAAGAGCGAGGCTGAAGGAGAAGAAAAGGGAAAAGCAGTTGGTGATGGTGGCCTCATCCCCCCAGACCGTCTCTCCGAGGAAGCCTCTGGCTAGGGTGGGAGGTCACTGCCCCCTTCCTGGAAGTTTTCAAGTTTTCCTGGTCTAGTGGAAGGTGTCCCTGTTGGTAGCAGGGGGTTGGAACCAAATAACCTCTAAGGTCCCTTCCACCTAAACCATTCCATGATTCCATATGACACATGGTGCACCCACCTGCACCAGCACCCGCGGCATGCCTGACCATGCCCATTTTCACAGATTTAGAGAGTGAAATGGGGTTTAAAAAAACCCAAACAAACCTCAAATATCATGTGAAATAGCACTGAAAAGCCGAGGGGGGCAGGGAACTCACACACAAAAGGGAAAAGCACATGGCAGGGAAAGGGGCTTGTTCTCACACCACCCCACACCATTACCCAGATTGTAAACCACACGAGCTGACCCCCCTGGCACCCATCCAGTCCCCTCAGACCTCACCTTTGTGTCCCAGTCCCCCCAGACCTCACCTTTGTGTCCCTGAAGCACCACTGCAGATATTTCCACCCCAAAAGCAGCTCTCTGCCCAAACCCAGCCCTTGCTGCCCCTTCCTCAGCCACAAGCTCCCAGTGCTGCTCGAGCAGCTCATGTCCACCAAATGCACCTCTAATACTCTTAGGCCAATTAAGCTGCCCACAAATGAGCTTTCTTGTGGAGGGGGGTGAAGAGAGGAACGGGCTGTGGGCAGGCAGTTTTACCAACCCTGGTGATGGATGAATGTCCCTGCCAGAATCCCCATCACTGCCAGAGCAACCCTGGGGCATCTTTACCTTCCAGCATGGCAATGGGCAGGATCAAAAAAACACAATCATGAAAAAGCCAGAAAATCCAAGATGGGCTCAGAGGGTGCTCCCAGCCCTGCTGGGAGAGGAGGGAAACCCAGTGCTTCCCTGGGTCTTTACCACCAGACTCTTGTTTTGAAGCTGGTCCCTTCCCCGGGTCAGCGGCTGCTTAGCGCCGGAGACTCAAAATAGACCATAAGCACATAAGTAACCCACGTCTGTCTGGCATGCAACCCCTTGCCTCCCCTCCTGATGCCCCAGAGCCCAGAAACTTTCCCTTCTGGGTTGTTTAATCCCGATGCAAGGAGATGAAGTGGGAGCAGGGAGGTGAGCTGAGCACCAAACAGCTCATTGCACCGTGCCCAGTTGCTGTCGCTCCGTGCCTGAGCATCGTGTAAAACCCACTCACTGGCTCCAGAATGAAAAAATCAAATAGCAAAAAACCCCCAAAGCCCAAACAGCAAATAAATAATACAGCAAAAGGGGAAAAAGAGACAGGTGAGGTGGGAAGGGGACGCGGGGCTGCATTTTGAAACATGCCCAGCATGGCTGCTGAAACTGTGGGGTTTCCTGCTGGCAGGGCGCTAATTATTAATTTCAAGCAGCATGTGCAAGCCCTGGCACTGCCCTGATGCACAGCACATCCTTGCATCCATGAGTTTAGAGTCAGGATTTTGGAAAGAAGCTTAGAGGGGGCTAAGAGCTGGGCAAGGGACAGAAATCAAGGGGATTTTGGCCCTGAACCCTCCCTAGCTCCTCCACAGACTCTGATATGTTCCCTTCCTTTCTCCCAAAGTTGTCCCAAGACCCTTTGTCAACCACATCACAGCACTCCTGACTCATTGTTTTTCCTGGAAAAAATGTGGGTAAGGCTACACCAGAGGCAGGAAGAGATGGGATGGAGCCAGCTCCAATCTGTGATGGTGACAAATGGCTGAGTTGTGTCAACCAATGGGCTCCTTCAGTTACAGTGTGTTGGGTTTATTCTTTTCTTCAGGATGATGAAAAAGGACATGAAGGTGTTGGAGCAAGTCTAGAGGAGGGTCACAAAGATGATCAGAGGACTGGAGAACATCTGCTATGGAGACAGGCTGAGAGAGTTGGGGTTGCTCAGCCTGGAGAAGAGAAAGCTCCATGGAGACCTTAGAGCACCTTCCAGTGCCTGAAGGGGCTACAGGAAAGTTGGGGAGGGACTTTGTACAAGGGCATGGAGTGATAGGAGAAGGGGGAAGGATTTTAAACTGAGAGAGGGGAGATTTAGGTTAGACATTAGGAAGAAATTCTTTAATTTGAGGATGATGAGACACTGGCACAGGTTGCATTGGGAAATTGTGGATACCCCATCCCTGGAAGTGTTGAAAGCCAGGTTGGATGGGGCTTGGAGCAACCTGGTCTAGTGGGAGGTGTCCCTGCCCATGGCAGGGGGTTTGGAACTAGATGATCTATCTTTAAGGTCCTTTCCAACCCAAACCATTCAATGACTGCCAAAACTAATAACCCACCCTGAAAGGAGGCTCTGCCAAGTTCAAACCCAACCCGGGCTGGAGGGATGAGTGGGACATCCCAGGGGGAATTTTCCATCCTTCACTGAGAAAATCAGTTCTTAGCAGCTGATGGATGCTGGAAGCTCAGCTGAGAGTGAGAGGTGTGAGTCAGAGCTACCTCCCAGCAGCATTTTGGGTAAGATTCAGAGCAGATCAGTTTCAAGTTAATTCTGATCTCCCCTGGGGGCAGTTAACCCTCCCAAACTGGACCACGGCAGCTGGATCTTTGCTCAAACTTTGCAATGCTCCAAACGAGATGAGATGGGAAATCTGCACTCTCCCCAGGGTTAAAGTGCTTTTCCAGTGATATTCCTATCCATCACTTCACTCATGGGATCTGTTCACCCCCAAAATGAGCTCACCATGGCTGGGTAAGAAGTAGTGATTCTGGAGGGTAATTCTGGGATGTTTTGGGCTATGTGGCTCCTACAGGTCCAACCACTAATCTCTGGGCCAGCACGGGCAACAGAAGAGCCAGAAACCCTATGAATGAATGTTTCCCAAGAAAAATATGCTGGCAACCCAGCTTAAGGAAGCTTCTTCCTTCCTTCTTTATTCACTTTATGAAAAGAAGAGGTTAAAGCCCTCCAATGGGATGGGAGGTGGGAGGGATGGGCAGACACAGATACCTGCTCAAAGGGAAGAGCTGCTGGAAAGCTGCTGCTGCCCCAAATCATCCCCTTGCAAACCAAGTTTCTCTGGAGAGAAGGACCTGAGGGTCTTCTGCTTTTTCTTTTAATGTTTTCAGCTCTTGGCTCGTTCAGCTCCAGCTACCATTAACCACATCTTGTCTCCTGGCCCCTTTGTCTCAATGCACTATCATGAGAGGTTTTTGCAGAGAATCAGCAAAAAAAAAAAACCAACCCAAAACTCCTCCTAACAACCTCATACCCTGTTCTCACCAGCTGCAGGGTCATGTTAATACCAACTGTGACCAAGTTTAACCATGTCCTGGATTAAATCCACCCATAGCAAGCACCAACTCCAGAGCTTCCCACCCTCATCCAACTCGTGGCTCATGCTCCACTGGCACTCTGGATACCAGCTAATTTTTTTATTGGCTTGGATGCACTCTCTGCCAGTAACAGAGGTTCACTGCCTGTGTATTAGAACATCCAGTGCTCCTTTCCCACAACATCTCCTCTCCAGTGGAAGCGTTTCAAGTATTCTGGCAATTTGCACATCTTGGCAATTCAGCCCCAAAGCTCCTAAATTCCTAACGGATTTTCAGTCACAAACCAACCCCAGCACTACTGTCTGGGATGCTGATCACCCTACTAAGCATGGCAGAACAACGTGGAAAAGGGTGTTTCAGTAATATTGATAACCTGCCAAGTGAATCAATACCCTTCTGACTCCAGCGTTACCATCGAGCGGTTTGGGTTGGAAGGGACCTCAAAGATCCCTTTGTTGGGAAGGTGGGATTGGGAGTAGGGAGAGTAGGATTTGATCAGCCCTAAGAGGAAAGGCCCAGATGGTGTCTTGCTACATGGGCTGAAACTAGGATAAAGATTGAGCAAATCATAGAATGGTTTGGGTTGGAAGGGACCTTGGAGACCATCCAGTTCCAACCCCCCTGCATGGGTAGGTTCACCTTCCACCAGACCAGGTTGTTCCAAGCCCCATCCAACCTGGCTTTGAACACTTCCAGGGATGGGGCATCCACAGCTTCCCTGGGCAACCTGTGCCTGTCTCACCACCCTCACAGGAAAAAATTTCTTCCTAATGGTTAACCTAAATCTCCCCTCCCTCAGTTTAAAATCCTTCCCCCTTGTCCTATCACTCCATGCCCTTGTAAAAAGTCCCTCCCCAACTTTCCTGTAGCCCCTTCAGGCACTGGAAGGTGCTCTAAGGTCTCCATGGAGCCTTCTCTTCTCCAGGCTGAACAACCCCAACACCAGCTTCCCTGGGGAACCTGTCCCAGTGTCTCACCACTCTCACAGTGAAGAATTTTGTCCTAATGTCTAAAGTTTCTAGTTCTTTCATAAGAAGTTTTGCAGCCACGAGCCTGGCAAGGATTTATGTTGGATGCAGTTCATGTTGACTGAGTGATGGAGAATCCTGCTCCAGCATTCCACTGAGCCACCACCTCCCTGCCTGCACCCCAAAGCAGCAGTGATAATGGGAATATTTTAATTATTCCCATGCAATGTGATGTCTCCACATACTTTGGCCTCCCAACAGTCCATGGATGGACCCTGCTGCAGCAGCAAGAATGAAGCTGCTCTTCCTCCCAGCACCTCAAGGCAAAATGAAGGCCAGGGCTGGACCAGTAAACCAGTGCCAGACCTAATGGCCACACTGCTGGCACTCAGGCTACTGGAACGCAGCTGGCCAGCTCAGGTTCTCCTAAGCAACTCCCCCAAAAAAGGAGTAAGAAAGCTCTGCAGAGCCAAACTGTTGCTCCACATGGGACTTGGAAAAAAGGCTCTTACTCACCCAAGCAGTGTGTATCTCACTTGTACATTAATACAGCTGTCTCCCAAGTGAGGATATCTCACGTTCAAGGTTCACTCTCAGAAAAATCTAACACCCATCTGTGCTACATATTCTGGGTGCCCACTCCTTGGAAGTGTTGAAGGCCAAGTTGGAGCAACCTTGTCTAGTGGGAGGTGTCCCTGCCCATGCAGGGGGGTTGGAACCAGATAATCTCCAAGGTCCCTTCCAACCCAAACCATTCTATGATTTGCTCAATCTTTATCCTAGTTTCAGCCCATGTAGCAAGACACCATCTGGGCCTTTCCTCTTAGGGCTGATCAGGTCCTTCTCTCCCTGCTCTCAATCCCACCTTCCCAATGAGAATTTCCATTATCCTGAGAACTCATTGCAAGTTTCTGAATAATCCCAGTTATTCCCAAGTAGGAATTCTGCAGATGTCTATCACTGCTCCATGGGACCACAGTGAGCAGGTCTACAAGGTTTGGTTGCACACACAAGGTGTGTGCAAGGTGCGTGCACAAGGTTGCACCAGCAGCACCACCAACCCTTCCCACTGCTGCCACCCAGAGCACCACCACTGTCACCAGTACCCAGTGATACCACCAACACCACTGTCACCAATGCCACCACCACCCAGAATACCCTCACTGCCACCACTGCTACCAACACACTTCCAACAGCAACACCAATGGCATCATCACTGCCAACACCACCACTGCCACCAAAACCAACAATGCCACCAGCATCACCAATGCCATCATCACTGCCAACACCACCACTGCCACCAGCACCACCAATGCCACCACTGCCACCAACACTACCAATGCCACCACTGCCACCAGTGCCACCACTGCCAGCAGCATCACCAATGCCAACAATGCCACCACTGCCACCAGTGCCACCACAAGGAGTAGAGGTCCCAGAAAGTGGAGAGCCATGGTGCTGTCCCCAAGTCCCCAACCACAGTAGGGGCCTGGCCAGAGGAAAGCCAATGAGCTGAGATTTCCTTCGGCCACATCCGCAGGGAAGGAAACAGGAGAGATCTGGGAGGAGAGTGATGGAAACAAAACAGCCTGCAGGAATCTCCTGGGGGCAGAGGAATAAGCAGCCACCAGCACGTCCTGTTCCAGGTGCAGGGCTGGAAAAAGCAGACAGGGATGTCCTGGAAAAAGCCACGCCAGACACGATGGGGAGGTGACACTGTCTGCTAGGAGAACCTCGCTGGGTTTTTCCTCCAAGGGGTTATTTTTTTTGTTTGATCTGTTGCCAGAAAGGATATATTTTAAACAATACAGCAAGAAGGAGGATTAATATTGCCTGGGTGCAGAGGGGGACCAAAAAGGAGCTCTTGGCAGCCCACTGAAACCCACCTGCAAGAGAAACTTGTTTATGCATCTGCCTCCACATCCTTTTTAAGGTTAATGCCAGCTCACAGGACAACTGGCAGAAAAGAGCTGCACAGCTCTTGGTTTTGTGGCCCTGGAAAGAGATTTTAGGAGTTTGGTTTCAGGCAGTGGGGAAAGATGATTTTGGAATGGAGATATGCAAGCAGGAGGCACTGGGAAACAGGGAAAAAGGGAGGAACAGGGAAGATGAGAGGGTGAGCCAGGCAAGCTGATAAAAAGAAGAACAGAGGTTTCCCAGTGCTGTGCAAGTTGAGAGGCCCTGGTAACACAACCGACCCCTTTTTATCTTTTATTTGCACTTTTTTCCTTTGAAGAGAGGCTGAGGCACAGAAAGTGCCTAAAGTGCTTTGGGAGTTGCTTTTCCCTCTTGGTGCTGGTCCCTAACCCTGATGGGACACGGACTCTGTGCTGACCCAAGGATGGCCAGGGCTGTCCCTCCTGCCCCCTGCTCATAGGGTAATGCCCTGGAAGGAAGGCAAGATGCTCCAGGTACACCCTTTGAGCAGCCTTTTAGCTGCAATTTCAAGTTTTCCCCCCAAGCAGCTTGGATGTTAGGTGTGCATGGATGGTGTGGTTTTCCTAACCTAACTCCTTGCACCACCAGAAATTCAACCACCAGAAGCAGCTCATCAAAAAACCACAAAAAGGCACCAATTGTTCATCAGTGGGGGAGGAAAAAAACCAAAACCAAGTGTCTCCCCCCCCCCAGTTCCTCCCGTCCCTGTCAGCGGATGGACTCAGATGGCAGTGAGATCCTGGTTTTATGATCCGGGATATCCCCTCAGCCACAATCCCCCAGCAGCTGCAAGGAGCTCACAGCCGTGGCACCCACGTCAGAGGCTTTTCCTGGCTTGGATTTGAAAGGAAAGAAAGGGAAATTGAAAAAAAAAAATTATAAATATCTACATATATATGGAAGGGGGGAGGAAGAGAGACCAACCCCATGGGGGA
This sequence comes from Calypte anna, assembly GCF_003957555.1. Classification (NCBI taxonomy): domain Eukaryota; kingdom Metazoa; phylum Chordata; class Aves; order Apodiformes; family Trochilidae; genus Calypte; species Calypte anna. Next base: position 147,617,068 of record NC_044245.1, read on the forward strand.
AAATAACAGGCTTTGGGCTGGCTGCCTCCCAGATCTGCAGAGGGTGTGCCCCAGAGGGGTTTTTTTTTCTCCTTTAGGGGGTGAAAAGCTTGGTCATTTGGGGACAGGCAGTCCCCACACTTTGGTGCCTGATGCACAGGGAAATCAGGCACCCCGAATACTGGGGCCAGCTCTCCCCTGTCCTTCAGGGATTTCTTTTGGCCAGAGGAAGCAGGAAAAAAGTAAATAAGGAACTCTGCATCTGAAGGAGCATTTCCAGGCTTCTTGCCTTGCCCAAAAAAACATCCTGGGAAAGAAAAAAGAACCCAAAACACACAGGGGGGGAGGGTGGGCAAACTGACCCCAGCAGTCCCCCTCATGCTTCTCCCACCCTCCCATCTCTGGCACAGATGAACATCTGCTCATCTTTTCTTGTGGTTTCCTGCAGCATTTTGAGCAAATTTAATACTTGTGGCAGGTGTCTGAAGGTCAAAATACAGGGGAAGGAGTGATGCCTCTTACGGGGGAAGCCCCAGGAAAATGTGCAGCTCCTCAGGAAGGTTATGGAGGGGTTGCTGAGACCTCCCCTTTGAAGTACAGCTGGAGCTGGTCCCTGGGGGACACCCTCTTTTTGGGAGAGGTGCAACCTGAGTTTAGTTTTTCCACCACCTACCCCACCACCAGTGTTTTGGTCCCTGGTCTTCCACCAGAAATTTTCCAATTTTGCTATTTCCCAAGTCCCCACTTGGTGGTGGCATCCAGATGTGAGGATGTCCCCATGCTGCCTGGTCCTATCTCCCCATCAAGCCAACATTCAGCCCTGATCAAAGGGCAGTGGTGGCCCTTGCACAACCCCCAACTCCAACCAGTCCCAGTGGCTTTGAGAGACATTTGTTGACAAAGAAGGAGGCTCCAGGGGACTCGATCTACCCGAAAGATGGATTTTGATCTGCACAGACTGTTGACAGTACACTCTGGCCCAGCACTGGAGAGAACAAAACCTATTCTGCCTGTGAGGAGCTCCATGAAAAAAGTCTCCTCTGGTGGCATCCAGCTATAGCCAAGCTCTGGAGAAAGGCAGTTTTTCCAAGTTAAGATGGGTTTGGTGAGTCCCTGAACTTCCTCTACCACTCAGACCCCCTGTCCTCCCAAACCATCTCACTTTTGCTCCCCAGTATGGGGTTTCCACATTTCACCCCATGGAGACAGGGTCATCTTGTGACAGGATGCTGGGGGCCAGCCCTGTCCCTTGTGGTAGGCACCAAAACACTTCTGATGGCAGCCACCAACCCAAGTGAAGAGTTCTACATGGAAAATCCTGGGGTGGCTCCTTGTCCTCACCATCCCTGACTGCTGTCACCCACTCCTAGCAGAAACCACCCCTTAAAACAACCCTTCCAGGGCTGTCCCGTTCCCAGCAGGATGGGACAGAGATGCTGCATGCAGGTGATGCCTCAGGATTCCTAAATATATGCAGAGATGCCATGGAAAACATGATGGGTGTAAATCAGGATAATTAAAACCCATAGAGCAAGAGAAGGGAGGTGGAAATATCTCCTACTGCTGTGAGGGATGCTGCAAGGTCTGATGGTGCCCAGGAACAGAACCACAGAAAAGTTTGGGTTGGAAAAGAGAGCTTTAAGATCATCAAGTCCAACCCTTAACCCAGCACACTGTCAAGTCCACCCCTAAACCATGTCCCTAAGCACCACACCTCCACATCTCTTAAATATCTCCAGGGATGGTGACTCCACCATTGCCCTGGGCAGCCTGTTTCAAACCCCACCAGTGAAGGAATTTTTCCTAATATCCAAGCCAAATCTCCCCTGGCACAATTTGAGGCCATTTTCTCATCCCATCACTTGTTACTTAGGAAAAGCAACCCACTATTGCTGATACAAGCCAGGATGCTGGTGGCCTTCTTGGCCACCTGAGCACATTGCTGGCTCATATTCATCCAGGTGTCAAAAATCAGGTCCTTTTCTGCCAGGCACTTTCCTCTAAGTCTTCCCCAAGCCTCCAATGTTGCCTGGGGATGTTGTGACCCAAGTGGAGGACTCAGCACTTGTTGAACTTCATATGAGTGCCCTCAGCCCCACTGATTCAACCTCTCCAAGTCCCTCTGCAGAGCCTTCCTTCCCTCAAGCAGATCAACACTCCTCCTCAGCTTGCTCTTGCCTGCAAACTTACTGAGGCGGGGGTCCATCCCCTCATCTGCAAAGGCAACACATTGGCAAAGCTCTGAGGATAAAACTGGGAAGCTCCAACCTGCCATGGATGGTTGGATCCTGGACCCTTCCCTGCTCCCCTGCAATCCACCACCATCAGTGACAGGGACCAAACCCTTTGGTCTGAGCTGCTGCTGCTCTGAAAACACCCAGTGCCACGAGAGGCTGTGCAGGTGGGTGCCAGGAGGTGTCCCCAGGCTGTGACAGTTTGCAGAGCAAACAAAGGTGGTTTTCTTTCAAATAAAAGATCAAAGGGAATGAAATGTCAAAAGTTGCAGCTGCTCTCGCTGCTGGGATCCCGGTGTCCCCGCTTGCTGTGCACAGTCCCAGCATTGCTGAGCCCAGGTATGTCAAGCTTTGTACTTTGTCCTCAGCCAAATTTACACCCCCTTAACATGGGAGATGGGGGAAACGAGCTGGAAGGAGGAGAAGAACTGAGCAGCACTTTGGAGAAGAACACTGAGCCAGTGCGTAGATTTTTTATCCCAGTCTATAGTGACAGGACAAGGGACAGTGGCTTGAGACTAAGAAGGGAAATTTAGATTGGATATAAGGAAGAAATTCTATATGATAAAGGTGGTGAGACACTGGCACTGGTTGCCCAGAGAAGTTCTGGCTTCCCCTTCCTTGGAAATGTTCAAAGCCAGATTGGATGGGGCTTGGAAGAACCAGACCTCGTGGGAGACTTTCCTGCCCATGGTCTCTTCCATCCCAAACCATTCTCTGATTCTGTGATTGCTCCATGGTCAGGCTGGCCAGGTGACAACATGGCCCTTCCCTGAAGCTCTTCATCCAGTGGGTTCCAAAGTGAATTTAAGATCTGGCAAGGGACTGAAAGTCCTGGCTGGCACAGGACTGAGCTTTAGGAAAACCCTTTTGGCAAGGAGACCAGAGTCCTACAATGCTCAGGACATGATTGTGGGCTCCCTCATTACAACCAAGCTGGTCTGCCTCCAGGCTGTGAACCAGAAGCAGAAAGCAGATGCTGATCATAGAATCACAGAATCATAGAATTGGCTGGGTTGGAAGGGACCTCAGAGATCATCAAGTCCAACCCTTGATCCACTACTGCTGCAGTTCCCAGCCCATGGCACTGAGTGCCACATCCAGTCTCTTTTGAAATATCTCCAGACACAGAGAATCCACTACTTCCCTGGGCAGCCCATTCCAATGTCTGATCACCCTCTCCCTAAAAAAATTCTTTCTAATATCCAACCTAAACCTCCCCTGGCACAACTTGAGACCGTGCCCTCTTGTCTTGCTGAGAGTTGCCTGGAAAAAGAGACCAACCCCCCCCTGGCTCCATCCTCCTTTCAGGGAGTTGTAGAGAGTGATGAGGTCTCCCCTGAGCCTCCTCTTCTCCAGGCTGAACACCCCCACCTCCCTCAGCCTCTCCTCATAGGATCTGTGCTCGAGTCCCTTCACCAGCCTGGTTGCCCTCCTTTGGACCTGCTCCAGGACCTCGATATCCTTCCTAAACTGAGGGGCCCAGAACTGATGAGTTTAAATCACATTCTCAATCACAAAGCAGTTGTGCTCTGGTCTGCCAAGGCTCCTCCTGGCTGCTGTTTGTGGCAAAACAGCTGAAAAAAGAACTGATGGGAAACTACAGAGATCCTGGTGCTTCTTGTCACTTACATGAGCTGTCTTTTGATACATAAGGTGAACAGTCATCTAATCCTATTCCTGTCATTCACAGAAAGGATTTCCAGCAGCAGCTTTATTAAAAAACCAGCAAACATCCAATCTCCAAAAGAGAAATGGCAAAGATTTGCTCAAGGAAAAAATCCTGCTCCAGCAGGAGATGCCATGGGATGCTGCTCCTCATTCCCCTTCCCATCCCAGCAGGGAAAGCAGGAAGGTCACACACCACAGCCCAGCTGGATAGGATGGACCATGTCCAAGTGGTTCTGGAGGAGGAGGACAACATCCTCAGCTAAATAAAAGGAAGAGAAGAAAACCCATCCCAGCTACTGCTGTGGAAGATCAAGGGAACACTGCAACAAGTGGGGAAGCCACATCCCAAGGAAAAGTGCACCTGGATAAAGCAAATCCAGCAGCAGGATGTTGCAACCCTAAAGCACCTTTCCAGATTTATCCTGCTCTTGGGACAATGTGGAGGTGAAGTGGTCACTGCACGGAGTCTTCCAGGTGGGGGGAGCCTGCAGTCAGCAACTCCACATTGCTGCTCCCTGCAACACCAACAGATTTGCAAGAGAGCACCACTAAATTTGCAAGAAAACACCTGACTGCTCAAGAAATGCCCAGAAATGTTTATTCATGATCAAAGCTTACGCTTTGACTTTCTTTTTGACTTTCTTTCATCGGGGTATTTGCATGAAACCTGCGTTGCCTTCAGGGAAATGCAAATTTCCTGCAGAAAGGGAAGAATCTGGAGGTGCTGTCTGCTCAGACGTGCAGGGGAAGCAACATTTTACCACCTGAAAATAAAATAAAAGCTGAGATGTGGAGCCTCCCCACCCTGCTCAGCAGGAAAACTTCCTCAGCTCCTAAGGCTGGATCCAGCAGGGATGGGACAGGCAGGATGTGGTGTTTCATCCCTGCTCTGCACATCCTCCCTGGCCCCAGGGGTAAGCTTTAATGACCTGAAGAATGCAAGCTCCTCCAGCTCTGCTTGGCTCCTAAATGGTTTCAGAGGTGTTTGGACACCCTGGCGTGGGTGGCATTTCCCAGACATCCTTGCTGCACCAGAACAGGCTCTAACCAGGCTGAAAGCAAATGAGTCTTTTTAGATAAATTAACCCATAATGTCAATGCCAATTCATCATTTAGGATGAAGGCAGCAGCCAGCTTCTGAGAATAATAAATTTTTCTGGGGGGTGCACATGCACGTGCCCTGCCTTTTGGTGAGGGGAAAGGCAAAGGAAATCCCCAAACCAAGCAAAAAACAGCCAAAGCTGTTGTGCAGGGAAAGGGCTCTTTGTACTAGAGCCAAGAGAGATGCAAACCCAGGAGTCTTATCCCAGAGATGCTCCAACCATCCTGCTGGATACTCCTGGAGACTGAGTTGCTGTGGTCGACTCTGAAAAGCTGGTGGGACCAATATACCCTGCACCATCCCCAGCTTCATGTGCCAGGAGAAAAATGCCTAAAATGGCCCATAGACTCCATAGGGGAGGCTCAAGATCCACAGAGGAGATCCAGGACCTACCCTGGGTGGTTTTGGTCTTCCAGAAATGGAGGTGATCAGGAGTGGCTCAACCAACCAGGCTCAATACTTGCTTTGAGATCCAGCCAGACTGTTCCCTGCCTCTCTGGTCCCAGAGGCACACAGGATGGTTTCAGCCTGGTTTCCCAGTCCTGCCTGTCACAGCTGCACCCCAGGGAGAGTTTTTCTCCATCTCTTCTTCATGCTGGTTCCTGAAGAGCCAGGCTGCAGCAAACAGAAAACGCAGCATCGAGGAAAATCTACGGAGACCTTGCAGAAGTGGAGAAACACCCAGTGCTGGATCAATTCCCCCATTACAAGCTCCTGTGGTATGGAGACACAGCTAAATGAGGGCATTCCTATTAATATACCTGGCTCCGTGCTGAAATCTGTACTGTCTCAGCAGAAAAAAAGCACACTACAGCACCCTACAGGAGCTGTGGCAGAGCCCTCACAGCAGCCAGCACAAAGGACACTTTGATCTTCTACAAATAATGTAAATAGCACATTGCACGTGACAACCAACAGCAATCAACCTCTGCTCCACTCTTGTGACACTCCACGTGGAGCCCCCAACACCAGAAGGATGTGGAGATGTTGGAGGGAGTCCAGAGGAGGCCATGGAGATGATCAGAGGGCTGGAGCACCTCTCAGGAGACAGGATGAGAGAGTTGGGGTTGTTCAGAGTTGGGGTTGTTCAGCCTGGAGAAGAGAAGGCTCCAGGAAGACCTTAGAACACCTTCCAGTAACTTGAAGGGGCTACAGGAAAGTTAGAGGGGGACTTTTGCCGAGGGCATGGAGTGATAGGATGAGGGGAAGGGTTTCAAACTGAAAGAGGGGAGATATAAATTAGATATTGGGAAGAAATTCCTGTAGTGAGACACTGGCACAAGTTGCTCAGGGAAGCTGTGGATGCTGTGGATGGGATTTCAGCTGTGCCTGAAAGTGTTCAAAGCCAGGTTGGATGGGGCTTGGAGTAACCTGGTCTAGTGGGAGGTGTCCCTGCCCATGACAGGGGGCTTAGAACTGGATGGAACTTAAGATCCCTTCCAACCCAAACCATTCTGTGACTCTATGAAAACCAGCCCAGAGACAGGCTGGTGCATGGGACAAGGATCACCAAAGATGTCCCCTCCAGCAAGAGGGCAAAGGGCTCATCCACTGCAGTGCACAAATCATCCATCCCCAGCCTGGCTCAGCCCTGCCCGCACGAGGACACTGAGGTGTCACTGGTGAAGACAACCAGGAACTGATCCCACCTTGGGCAGAACTACATATAAATAAAATTTTAAAAAGTTGATTTTCAGCTGGATCTGTTCCCACCACCCCATCTCCCTTGTCAACAGACAGCTGTGCTGGCACAGCTCCCTGGGCAGCACGAGGAGAGGGATGGGTAGCCAAGAGCTGCTAAATGAGTGCTGTAATTAAACACTGGGGGCATGGTGTGAACAAGGAACAGGCAGGAATTTCCCTGGCATTTTCTTTGATCAGTTGGCCTGATCAGTTGGCCTTTGATCAGTTGGTGGAGAAACCTCCACCCCATTTCCAGATTTACTGTAAGTGTTGCTCACCAAACAGATGGTGCACATCCTCCCCACCCTCATCAGCATGCCCTGGGCAGGCATTTAGTAGAAACACAGCAGAAGGACTTCTCCTGTGGGCTGCATTTTCTCCAGCCCCATGGTGGCACCTAAAGGACTTTGGGAATTTTCCCTATAGGGGCTGGAATCACCAACTGACCTCTCCTGTGAAGCTGGACCTGAAGCTGGAGCCTCCATGAGCCTGCAGGACAGTGGTGAGCTGCATTGGGATGCAGGAAGCCTTCACCTAAATCAGTTGCAGAGGGGCATCTAACCCAAATGGCATCTAAATCCTAAGTCTGGGGAGGAGAAGGCTCCAAGGATACCTTCAGGCATTGGAATGGCAGTGGTGGAGTCACCATCCCTGGAGGCATTTAAAAGGCATTTGGACCTGGTCCTTAAGGACAGGGTTTAGTAGTTGGTTGTGGTGTTAGTCAAAGGATGATCTTGGAGGTCTCTTCCAGCCTAAAGATTCTGTGATTACTGGAGCCTTCCAGTATCTGAAGGGGGCCTGCAAGAATGCTGGTGAGGGACTTTTTAGGATGTCAGGGAGTGATGGGACTAGGGGGGATGGATACAAACTAGAGGAGTGGAGATTTGGATTAGATGTTAGGAAGAAGTTCTTCACCATGAGGGTGGTGAGACCCTGGCAGAGGTTGCCCAGACAGGTGGTAGAAGCCCCATCCCTGGAAGTTTTTAAGGCCAGGCTGGATGGGGCTCTGAGCAACCTGATCTGGTGGGAGGTGTCCCTGCCCATGGCAGGGGGGTTGGAACTGGATGATCTTAAAGGTCCCTTCCAAGCCTGAAAATTCTATGAAATTCAATGAAATCTGCCCCAAGAGGACTGGGTCAGTGAACCAGTATTGCAGAGGGGTAGAAAGAGATTTTGGTTAACACCAAACTCTGAGCTCCCCCACTTTGTAGGCAGGAGCTGGGCAGAAGCAATGTGACAGGCATTGGTGCCTCCAAAGCTGGTGACAGTGTCACCACCTCCTCCTCACCAGCAGCACATCCTGGTCACCCATTCAGCTTGCAGCCACCAACAGTTCCCAGCAGCAGGGACCAGGGGTGCATCCCTTTGATGCCAGGGCACTGATAAAGCCTTGGTCCTTGACCTGTCCACTTCAATAAAACAAACAAGAGCTCAATGAAATCTCCTCTAACTTTAGAAGATTCCAATTTTAGCAGCTCGCAGGAGGAACTGCTGCCCAGTTGTGTGCACAAGTCCTCTTCTTCATTGCTACCCCTAGCAGAGCTTCACATATTCTCATTTTCTTAATGCCTGAAGACAGTTATGGGGAATACACAGCCATTTTTAAACTAATACAGAAAAGAAACCAGTATTTTAAAGGGTAACAAAGGAAAAGATGCCTTATTCTGGAAGAGCATCCACACTGCACTGACACGTGGAACAGACCCATTCCCAAACCCCTACCCTAAAGCAGTGCCATGAAATAGCAAAGATGGGCCATGGGTGGCCCTATTGGTTCCCATTTGTACTCACAGAGTTTACCACCAGCTTGGGCTTCTGATCTTGGAGGGGAGGAGTAAGCTTTGTGTTCCCTCTGCAATTCTTTGTCATTATTCAGATGGGCTGAGAATATGTTTTGATTTTTTTTTCCAAATTTCATTTTTGGAAGAGATTTATTGTGACTCTACAGTTTTAGGAAAGAGCAATGGGATGAAGCATGCTCAGAAGCAGCACTTACCTTCACATCAAACTAACCCAACTTTTAAAATAGCAGATTTTGAGTTAAAATTTTAGTCTTCACATCACCCCTTCTCCAACAAGTTCATTTTCAGGAAGCCATCCTAAAAACTCGCCTCAAAAAATGTTTTTGGCTTGTGTCCATTAAACCAGATAATTGGGAGTTTATAAGTTCATAACTTGAACTGAAGTCAGAAAGTTTTGTCTTTCATTTTCCAGAGCTGATTCACGGCCAGGCTGGGCCTGAAACTTGGGAGTTTGCTGTCTTTTCAGAGTTCACTCACAGTTTAAAGTGATGCTCTGCTCCTGCCTGACATCTCCTGCACTCTTGTCCTGGCTCAGCTGGAGTGGCTGTGATCCTCAGCTGGAGTGGCTGCATTGGTGAGGCCGCACCTGGAGTATTGTGTCCAGTTCTGGGCCCCTCAGTTCAAGAAGGACAGGGAAGTGCTTGAAAGAGTCCAGTGCAGAGCTACTAAGATGATTAAGGGAGTGGAACATCTCCCTTATGAGGAAAGGCTGAGGGAGCTGGGTCTCTTTAGTCTGGAGAAAAGGAGACTGAGGGGTGACCTCATCAATGTTTTCAAATATGTAAGGGGTGAGTGTCAGGGAGATGGAGTTAGGCTCTTCTCAGTGGTGACCAGTGATAGGACAAGGGGTAATGGGTGTAAATTGGAGCATAGGAGGTTCAAGTTGAATATCCGGAAAAATTTTTTAACTGTAAGGGTGACAGAGCCCTGGAACAGGCTGCCCAGGGGGGTCGTGGAGTCTCCTTCACTGGAGACATTCAAAACCCGCCTAGACACGTTCCTATGCGAGGTACTCTAGGTGGCCCTGCTCTGGCAGGGGGGGTTGGACTAGATGATCCTTCGAGGTCCCTTCCAACCCCTAGGATTCTATGATTCTATGATTCTATGATCCTCAGTGCCTGTGTGATCCTACCTTGGTGCCCTTGGTTGAGAGAAATGCCTCTGGATTTGAGCCTCTACTAGAAATTCAGAGGGATTTCAAGCAATGACTTTAAATTAGAGAAGAGCAGATTTAGATTGGATGTCAGGAAAAAATTCTTTACTATGATGGTGGCGGAAAAATGCAACGGGCTGCCCAGGGAGGTGGCTGAGGCAAGGTGAGGCTTGATGATGCTCTGAGCAACCTGATCTAGTTGAGGATGTCTCTGCTTACTGCAGGGGGTTGGACTAGATGGACTTTAGAGGTTTCTTCCAAACCAAATTATTCTATGATAGACATTGTGGGCTGACTCATGCCCAAGGAATCATCCTCAATGCTGAACATAGGCAGAGAGCAGTCAGCAGAGCTGGTGAGCATCACCTTGGACATCTCTTTTCATCTCTAAAGTGGCCATTTGAGCTTTTCCCCTCTCCCAACAGAAGAATTCAAGCTTCCTTAGTTCACCAAAGCCGTCTGTATTTCTGCTCTGCAAAGTCAACAAGAAGAGCAGCCAGCTTCTTGGCTCCCTTGGAAACTTTGCAGTCCAAGAAAATCAGACGAAACATTTGAATACGCTCAAGCTTGTTCGTCAACAGTCTGATTTCTTAGGGACCTGACCCTGCCTTCAGGCCAACCAACGCAGCACCGACAGCAATATTTTTGGGTCCTGTGTGAAATACTCCTTCAACAGCCCCGCTGCCAAGTCCTGCAAAAGTTCCCAGGCTGAGGGGCTGCTGCTGGATGTGAGGAGGGAGCATCCGTCGCAGGGTTCATCTGAGGTGCAGCAACACCTCAGCTCACCAGGGAAGAAGCAGGGAGAGACATGAACCACTTTAAAGACAGCTCAGTAAAAGCACCAAAAGACCTACAGGCTAGCACCTGAAATTTCACTTTGTCACAGAAGAAATTACCATCTCCACAACCAATCTTCACAACCAATGAAGCATCACCCTGGGCATCTCACCATCGATGCCCCGGCACCTTTGTGGCACCCTGCAGGTGATATGGTCACTCCAATCATGCATCCCTGCCATGCCTTGATGGACTGACAAGATTCCTGATCTTTGGATTGTGCTCCTCTCAGGAAATTTAGCATCTAAATTACATGTCTGGTTAATGGATATAATTTCCTCTTTGCCCCACCCTAGGTCACTGAAGGACACAGACCTACAAGTAGAGCATCCCAACCCTACACAGATCTCCCTTCTCAGATGCCCCCTCCCAGCTCCAAGCAGCACCATAGCCTTTCTTTCTGATCCTTCTTATGATGGGAAACCCCCAAAACATGGTTGTCTCCCTGAATCCTTGAAGAAAGCTTCCCCACAAAGCCTGTCCAAGGTATGGTTCATGCTCATGGCCCCACGATGAGGCATCTGGCCGAGCCCACGAGGTGGAAAGTTCAAGTGGCTGCTGTTTATTTGGCTTTGCAGAGAGCAGTCATCCAGCCTGAACGTAGGCCAAGCACCTTCCCATCACAGGAAACACCGTGGGAGTCTTTAAATAGCCACCAGTAGTCAGAGTTTTAGTTGACAGCTCAGCTGGATGGAAAACCATCCCTCACACCACATCTGCTGCAGCCCCTTCCTGGGTGTCAATGGAACCTGCTCACATCTCAACCTCTTAGAGCTTCACTTTCACAACTATCAGGGCTCCATGGAAGCTCTTTAGAAGCAGAAAAGCATCTCCAAGCATATGCACAAAAAACACATGAGGGCTTTTTGTGTCTGGTGCAGGATGAATTCTACATCCTACAGTCAAAGCTCCACTTTGCCTTTGTGTAAATTAGGATTTCCTTGAGCCTCTCCTCACCTTCCCCATCCTGCCATTAAGGTCCACATCTGACATCCCATTATACTTCAACACCAACCTGTAGCCTTTCAGCACCACCAGAAAGTGCTCCTCACCTTCCTGGTGTGTTGCCAGTTCATTCAGTTAAAACCAAGAACAAAATCCTTTCCCCTAGGGGAATGCAGAAAACGCTAAGATCCTCCCCCCAAAAAAGCTTTCCCATGTAATTCCCTGGGGGATTTGAAGCCAGAAACCTTGCCAAGACCTGAGTTGAGAGGGTCACCCAGCAAATCCTGCTTTCCCTATGGAAAGTTCCCAAACACCATTCACTGGGCAGCCTGGTTGGTTTGGGATTTTAGCAATACAGGCTTGCCAGGACTCTGGGGGACAGAAATGAGGTTTTTTGTTACCTATAGCCATCATTAACAGATTAACCTAAAATGATGGCTGGCAAGAGAAAGCTCCATAAACAAGCTAAATAGCTTCTTGCAGCTGGAAAACAAGACCTTGGCCTGACCCCTCTTGGGGTAGATTCACCAGCATGCAGCAAACCAGTATTTTATTTTAAACTGCACTTGTAAAAAGTTAAAACAAAACAACAACAACAACAAAAAAACCCAACCCTGCTTCCTTGACATTTAAGTCAGGTAAGGACACAGCAGGCCATTCTGCATTATAAATAAGCCTGCTTTTGTATACACATGAGTTTTAAAATAAGCTTATGAAATGTAAACACAGAGGCTTTTATAAAAAATAATTCAGCCTCACTGAAACCATTTAAGCAGGGCTGAGCCAGGCTTCCCTCACTGCTCCACAGATCTGAGCAAGGGATCCTTACTTAGACCCCCCCAAAAAAGAAAAAACCCTTAAGAGACAGATAAAACATTCTCACAAACACATAAATCCATTTTTAAGTTTTGCAGCCCTCCCACCCCTTTAATGTCTTAAAAATAAAAAGGGGAAAGGAGCAAAATCCAGTATTTTTCCTAAAGACCATCCCTGGACCTGCATTTCTGCCTTGGTTTTGAAGCATGCAGGAAGGAGAGGTTAAGGTGTCCTCCAACCCATGAGCACTTTCCACACTCCCTGCCATTGAGATGGGTGATTTTTTTTTGTTGTCCTTATTCTCTGTGCTCCAGGAGAGGAAATCTGGACTGCAAAAATAAAACACAGACTTGGCTTTGGAAGGGCAGGTGCAAGGGAAGAAACTATTTTTAACCCTTATCCTGCCAGAAGGGAATGCTGGGACCTGCCTGAGAGGGGCTTGCCTGAGTTTAGGAGATTTATTTGGAGGCAGTGGAGGAGTCTGACTCCTGGTTAATCCTGGTGCTGGGGGAGAAGACATCAAAGCATTCCTGATTCTGCTGGGGAAATGGGAGAGGTGGCAGACAGCAGCTCTGCCTCCTTCCCAGACAGTCCTGATGCTCGTGGTTCTCTGTGACCCAGAAAAGCTTTTGAGATGTCTGAGCAAACTCCTGGGACTGGATTTTCCCACTTGGTTTGTTGGTTTTCCAGCCTGCTGCAAGCAGAAGCCAGGTAAACCATGAGGAGAGGAGCTGGGGATGCCCAATTGTATATATAATATAAAAAACATGGAGAACCACCACTGCCAGCACCCTTCAGGTTTTGGACTCTGTTCCCTCTCTAATTAATAGAGGCAGAAAGGGGAGTTTCCAGGGCTGTGGAGCAATCCAACTTCTGGAGGCATTTCCCCAGTGCCCATATGGAATTCTCCTTCCATACTTAAGAGGGATGGTAGGATAACTCCTAGACTTGGTGAGCATATATCACAGAATCACAGAATCATCATGGCTGGAAAGGCTCTTCAAGAACAAGTCCAACTCTCAGTCCTACTCCACTATAACCACTAAATCATCTCCTGTAGGGCCATACCTACTGGTTTTCCCAACACCCCAAGGGATGGTGACTCCTCCCTGGGCAACCTGTTCCAGTGCTTCACCACTCTTTTGGTGAATAAATTTTTCCTAATTGATTGCAGCAGAAATGGGTTATTTTGATCTGTTTCAGCTAAGAATGTTCTTTTGCCTTAGGACATTTCCAACCATCCCTTGGCACCATGATGTTAACCAAAGTCCTGGCTATGAGAATGGACAACAGAAACCCTAAAGATTCAGCTTTGGTAGGGACCCTACCAGCTGAAGGAGACATGCACAGAGAGCAGACCCAAATAACAGAGATGGCAGAGCACTGCATACCTGCTTCACCTCAAGCTTGACTGGGTATTGGGGTTTGGGGGGATACTGCAAGGTGAATACTCTAATTTGAATAAAAGCTAGAAAATCAGTTTGTGCTGAGGGCTGCTTAAAGACTTCTGCTATTTTTTAGGGACTCTTTGTCCTGGCAAATGTGATGCTCTGGCCATCAGAGACCAACCACCCAGGAGTCAGACAGCTGGTCCATCACTCCATCACTCCCCCAGGGGAGGTGAGGAAGGATCAGCCCTCCTTGATGAAGAAGGCAAAAGAAAAATTTTAGGAAATTACACACTGTGAACTGAACACCAAGTGCTGATGAGTCAGAGAAGCTGCAAGAGAAGCTCCCAGCAAGGGCATGAGAGCAGTGGCTGCTGTCCCTGTGTTTGTTCTGGGATACACAGCAGAAGCTTTTTTTTTTGTAACATGAAGATGATGGTTCAGTCCTCCTGTGAGCAGGTTCTGCAGCAATCCAAGAGCTGACATCTGGCTTTGAAGATGAAGAGCAAGTGAAGGATTCAGCCTGACATCTCATAAAGTGTGGCTAGGGTGTGTCAAAGGCTGGCATTCAAGATTTCTCCATCCAAGGAACCAAACTGCCCCAGGGAGGGTGTCCTGGGGGACTTCTAGGTATGCCACAATAAATCCCCAATTTCATTAAGCCTCCAAAGACTCCAGAATCCAGCTCCTGACCTTCTCCAGAGCAGAAAATGACAAAACATTTCCTGTTATTTATAGCAGCTGGAGAGCCTGATGGGAAAACCCCACTTGTGAAATGTGGGCCACTTGCCATGGTTGCTCTGCAGAGAACGGTCAAGCTGCTCCGAGCTCCTGCCTCATGCACTGCTCCACCCCTGTGGCCACTTCACCCTGAGCAAAATGTGCCAAGAGGAACAGAAGTATGGATCTTGCTCTTCTTGGCTCTCCCAAGTCACGTTCACATGGCACAACTTGAATTTTGCAAAGCTGAGCATCTGTCCTGAGATGGTGGCCTTCAGCTGTTGGGGCTATAGGGACCTTTGTGAGGTTACAAGAACCTGGCAGACCTTGAGCACTTTTCACATGTCCAAGGCTCCACTTAAATCACAGAATCACAGAATGGTTGGGTTGGAAGGGACCTTGAAGACCATCCAGTCCCAAACCCCTTGCCACGGGTGGGGACACCTCCCCCTAGACCAGGCTGCTCCAAGCTCCATCCAACCTGACCCTGAACACTTCCAAGGATGGGGCAGATACAGCAACTCTGCCAGTGTCTCATCACTCTCACAGTGAAGAATCTCTTCCTAATTTCTTCCTGTCTCATCTAAATCTAACCTCTTCCAGTTTACAGCCATCACCCCTTGTTCTACCATAAGTGTGGCTGACCTTATCTTGGAGTTGTCTGTCAGCCTTTTAGGGAAAACTGTGAAGGCACAGCCTCTTTGCCCACCTCCTCTAGATGCTGCCCACCTCCTCTAGATGCTACCCACCTCCACTAGATGCTACTCACCTCCTCTAGATGCTACCCACCTCCATCAGGTGCAACCCATGTCCCTCAAAGGAGGGTGAGATGGGCACTGGCCCATTTTGGTTGCTGGCAGCCCCATTTCTACCATCCTGACACACACTAAAGGTGCTTTCCAGCACATTTAGTCACAAAGGTACAGGAAACCTTGTGGCTCAAAGCAAGCTCTTCGTGCAAGGAGATGGGTTTTGCTGTGATCTTGTTGGGCCAGAGCGTCCCAGCCCTGCTTGAGGGCTGGTATCAAATGCTGTTGCCCAAAACCAAGGCAGCACTCAGCAGCTGCCAAGACTTAGAACTGTGCTGGGGGCTCCTGGACTTCACCCTCACCAAAAAATTGCTACTCCTGCCCAGGCAATGATGGGATGGTAGGATTCAGGTTGAGAGCAGAAACCTGGATTTAGAGATTCAGTGATCACAGAATGGTTTGGGTTGGAAGGGACCTTAAAGATCATCTATTTCCAACTCCCCTGCAAGGGCAGGGACACCTCCCACTAGACCAAGTTGCCAAAGCCCCATCCAACCTGGCCTTCAACACTTCCAGGGATGGGGCATCCTCAGATTCTCTGGGCAATTTGTGCCAGTGTCTCACCACCCTGACAGCAAAGAATTTCTCCCTAATGTCTAACCTACTCTCAGCCTATCACTCCAGTGTGTAAAAAGTCCCTCCTCAACTTTCCTGTAGCTCCTTCAGATACTGGAAGATGCTCTAAGATCTCCCAGAACTTTTACTTCTCCAGGCTGAACCTCAACGCTCCACAGCAGAGCTGCTCCAGCCCTCTGCTCATCTCCATGGACCTCCTCAGGACTCACTCCAACAGCCCCATGTCCTCCTTATGTTGAGGGACCCAGAACTTGGCACAGTGCTTCAGGATGTGTCTGATGAAAGTAGCTCCCATTACCATCACCAAAGCCCATATCAGCTCACCCCAAAGCAGTGCCTGGCTTCTCAGGAGGCTCCTCACATCCTTCTCTGACTGCTCCAGCTCCACTTCTGCTGAATCTCCACACCCCAGTGGCCACTGGGGGAGATTGAGACCCCTGCACATCTAACACTCAGCAGCAAAACCCCAACCCCAAGACATTAGGTGCACATCTGAAGATCCTGGCTAGATTTTCTCCCAAGGAGATGTGATGGACAAGCTCCTTCTAAATATCCCCAGGCAGTCTGCCTGCCTGCAGCTGCAATCAGTAACATCATATTTTGTTAACAAAGTCAGGTCAGCAGTAATTCCTAGACTTCATGCTGGTTAACTTTTTTCCAGCAAACAAGCCCAGGGATATTTTGACTCCCTGCCCTTGAGAAGTTTATTTGTGCAGGACCCATCTACTTACCATCTTCTGGCAGTGAAAAGACACCCAAGGAGAGCAACTGCTTTCCAGTAGCTGGGAAAAGAGTTTATGGTTGTGGCTAGAGCTCCCCTGTGCTAATGCTAGAAAGGAACAGAACCTGAGAGAGTTCAAGAGGCTTGTAACTACCCTGGGAGAGAAACCAGAGAGTGAAATAACCCAACCACCTACCCCAGATGCAACAAGATCTTCTGTGGAGAACTCGTAGGAGTTTTTCTTGGTGTAGGATAAATGGCATGGACTGGGGTCGTGAAGTCCCCAAAGAAGACACAACAGAGAAGTCAAACTAGAGAAATCCATCCCCATTTTTAGCCTTTTCCATCTCCCCCCCACCCAGGAGGAGATGACCCAATACCAAACCAGTTCAAGCTTCTCCACAGCCCTCCACAACCCAGGACCACACAGCATCATCTGATGTTTCCAGTAAGAGTGGCCACAAAGAGTGGGGTCAAGAAAATCAACTCTCTTAGCCTTTGCCTGGCAAGGGTTTCATGCCTTTCAGAAGCAAAAGGACCATGGAGGGAGATTGCTCCCCCTTTCCTCTTGAATTGTGTAGGATGCATCTTCCACTGAGACCATAGACTCCAGCAGCTAAAAAGATGCTTCTGCTCTGGGTAGCCCAGAAACCTTCACCAGGATTTAAAAGGGTTGGCCCAAAAGGGAATCAACTGAGATTTGTGCACTGTCCGAGCTCTCCTGGCAAATGATTTACAGATGTTGCAACTGCCTGGCGTGCTCTTAACTCAGACAGAACAAGCATCTGGCAGGCCCATTATTTTTTAAGAGACATTTCTGCCTCGCGTGGAGGGTGTGTCCTGGAGATTTATTGTCCTGATAGAAAAGTGACTGAGCCCTGTCCCAGAAGCACTCCGAGGGAAAAGCAAAGAGTTTCTTCATAAAAGAGAACTGCTTATCACAATTGCAATTATTTGCACATCAAGGGGAGGCAGGGAGGGCAAAGGCACCTCAGGGTGACACGACAAGGTGACACGGGCCTGGCTCCAGTGGGTGCTGCCAGCCATGGGAGGGTGTCTGGTGTGGTGGGGGAATGAAGCAGAGAAAGCTTTGCTTTTTAACAGCAGTTGGGAGATTTTCTCCAGCACATTCCTCTCCCTCCAGTAATCTTGTGGGAGCCTGGAAAGAGGGGTTGTGAAACCCAATTCCTCCCCGTTGGCAGCTCTGTGGGAATGCCAGGCATCAGAGCTGCCTTGCATGGGGACAGCACCAATGTCCACTGCACTGCAAATACCAAGACACTGATAATTAAAGTGGGTGTCAAGGAGAAAGCCTTTCCCACCATATGTCTCCTCCCTGGCCTGGCTTGTCTCTGCAGGTGGGTGGACTTCAGGCAGAGCTCCTCAGGCTGGGGCAAAGCAGGCTAAAGATGATGCAATATTTACTTCATCTTGAGATCTGAGTGAGGTCATGCATTTGCATCACTTGGGGCTGTGTTTGCTCAGGGATAGAAAGTTAAATCCTCTGGGTTTCGGAGCAAATCCCAGTTCAGAGTAAGAAGAAAAGCCCTGGTGGGATATGCTGGCTCCCAGGCCAAAGGGAACCTTGCCTAGTACCTGGTAACTCCATCCAAGGACTTCAAGTTGCATCTCCCAGTGCTCCACAAGGAAGCCTGGTGTGTGGCTGTCACCAGAAGTGCCATACTTCTGGTATGTGCCTTCCAGAGGTGGGCATCCTCCTTATGTGCCTTTGCCTGCCTCTAATTTCAACTGAAGCCACTAATAACTTGAGCAAGAAAACCCTGAATCAAGAGCATCCCATGGGCAAGCCATGGCAAGTAAAAGTACAAGACAGAAAATCACCTTTATCCTGGCCCAAAGCAGGACACCTACTAATGTCACCCAGATGTGCCACTCCTGGCAGGTGCTGTGGTGGCCACAAGCGTGCAGGTGGCTCTGCAGGGGGAAAGTAAGGAAAAAAAAAAAATCAAGTTATGGGTCACTGCTATCAAACCAAGTCTTTTGGGCTCAGGAAAACTGAAATGAGACAGTCCTGGATGCTTTGTGGGCTGTGTTTGGGTGAGGCCCCAGAGCTGTAATGATTTTATTTAGGGTGTGCAACAACCTTTGGCTCCCCTTGTAATTGTGTTTGCCAAAAAGACAGTTGGTCTGGCTGGATTAAAGCCGATGGTAATTACATGCCAATGCCTCCTCTGCAGTGAGGAGGGGCAAGATGGATAAAAAAAAAACCCATCAGCACATCCCCCTCACTCCCAGCTTCATGTGGAGATGGCCACGAGCAGAAGCCCAGCTTGTGCCCAGCATAAAGGCTTTGGGAAGTTATTGACAACCCAGGTGCAAAAAGGAGGAGAGATGTGGAAGTGGCTCCTGGTGTCAAAACATATTTTGTAAGCAACCATGCCCATCCCCTGAAGGACACCCTCTGCCTTGCCCAGCCACCAACCCAGTGAGAAGCCTTCCCTAAACCCAGGAGCAAAATTCAAAACAGATGCTCCAAAACGCCTGGTCAAAGGCATTCCCTTTCATCTGGTAATTGCTGCTTCCGAGGAAAATCATCTTCACTGGTCCTCAACTCCCTTCAGGGATCTGGACACCTGATTTTTGTCTTACTGGAGCTTCAGAGCATCTTTGGCTTTGGTGTCTGAGCCACCCTCCTGCTCTGCATGCCCTCTCCCCAGCAGCTAATGGGTGGCCTCAGACTCCTACCCAGTGTTTGCACCCCTGGGACTGGTTTCCATCCACCCGCTTGTCACCAGCCACCAGTAATCCCACTGCAAAAGGTGCCAAGATGAGATGGGAGATGGACACCCCTGCTCATGGTGCAGGAACATCAGCTTGTGGGGCACGCAAAAAACTGGCTGCAAAATGCAAAACTAAGATGTATATTTCCAATAAATGGGAGTGATAACACCTCCACTTCAAACACCAGCAGGAGGAACTCACCCCAGCCTGCTGCTACAGCCATGCCCCCCCTGCCCCCAGAGGTTTGACTTATGCAAGCCTGAATTTAATTGAGGTACACTTGCAGGGAGGATTTCCTCTCTTCAGCCACTGTATTTCTAGCTTCAACAAATAAACAGCCCGTCCTCAAACCTCGAGCTCTTTATAGCTTGTGGTTCCTTCCCCTTCGTTTCTAAGAAATTAATAACAGGAGCAGACGCTTGCAAAACAGGCACTGACCACCTCTGGCTTTAAATACAGTGAGAAATCAAATAAACTGGGAGAAAGAGGAACGTGGGAGATGGGCTGTGGGGAGAAATGCCTGGCTGCACCCACCAGGAGTGCTGGAAGCTGTGGATGCTGATTTGGGAAGCGAGAAAACGTGATGAAAAGCAAACACAGAGACACCACCAACAAGCAGGGGATGCAAAGGAGCCCAGGGGATGCCTGGAAAAGATTTGGGAGGCAAGGTAATGCCTGACATGATGGACTAAAGAACCACGGCCTGGAGAAGAAGAGCTTGGGGCCAAAAATCACTTAGAAGTGTAAAGATGTGATGGGCTCTGCTGGTTTCCTCCCAGGAATCTGCTGCTGATCCTCAGCACTGGATTTAGCATTGCTCTTCCTGACAGCAGAGAGGAGTGTTCAGGGGAAGTGTGTTACAGCATCCAGGCAGCTTTGCTGAAAAGCCTGAGAGATGAGAATAATCCTGCTAATAACCTCAGAGCCCAGCTCCTCCTCGATGATGCCAATTTACATACGGTTTAATGAAGGAGCAGCATGATGGAAGGACACTGAAGGAGAAGGCAAAATCCTGCCTCAAAAGAGGACACGCTGATATACTTCAGATTAGGCAGGATGGGAACAAAATAAAAATGAACACAGGTTCCTAACTAAAGGAAAACTTGGAGGAAATAAGGGGCTGCTGAGTGATGGCCCTTGGAGCATCTCTTTCCAACAAAGGTACCAGCTGAGCTCCACCTGCCAAGGAGAAAGCAGGGCTCCATGTCAGGATGGGCAAACCAGCATCTCAGCACCACCAGGTATGAGCAGAGAGCTCCCAAGGAACATGCAAAAAGGCACCTGCCTGGGAAGAACACCCAGAGCAAAGAGGTTGGATGTGGCAGGGAAAAGAATGAATGGGGGAGATGAGACCCCCAAGGTGGGATATTACCACCCCTGGGAGGAAAGCAAACACCTCACCAAGGTGTGTTCCTCCCCCAGAGAAGGTTCCCAGCCATCCCTGTGAGCACAGAGTTTTGCAGGGTCTCCTGCACAAAGCCTCACATCCCCTTGGATAAGGTTTTAATTAAGATGTTTTGCATCCCAGATGATCCAACACACCCAAAAGGGGACAACTCATGAGGATTCATGTGCATATTTTGCTCTGATGAATTAAAGTGGTGTAAATCCAGTTCAGCCTTTGAGGAAAGTGCCTGGCACAGCCATGCCCAGGAAATTTCTGCTGCAGAAGATCAGGGCTGAGATGAGCATGAGCTTAACAGAGCTCTGAGTGTGAGGGGTTGTGCTGCCACTTGAGATGGGCAAGAGAAAGCAGAGGGAAGGGGGGTTACTGAAGGCTACAGCTAGGACACAACAGGAGATGATGGAGCTGCTGGAGCAGGTCCAGAGGAGGTCCATGAAGAAGATGATCAGAGGGCTGGAGCACCTCTTCCATGGGAACAGGTTGAGAGAATTGGGGTTGTTGAGCCTGGAGAAGAGAAAACTCCAGGGAGACCTTGGGGCACCTTCCAGTCCCTGAAGAACTACAGAAAAGCTGTGGGGAGGATTTTTTACAAGGGCATGGAGTGATAGGATGAGGGGTAATGGCTTTAAACTGGAAAAGTGGAGACTTAGATTAGATATTAGGAAAAAAATATTTTGTGTGAGGGTGGCAAGACACTTGGACAGGCTGCCCAGGGAAGCTGAGGATGCCTCATCCATGGAAGTGCTCAAGGCCAGACTGGATGGGCCTTGGGACAACCAGATCTAGTGAGAAGTGTCCCTGCCCATGCAGATGGGTTGGAACTGAATGATCCTTAGGGTTCCTTCCAACCCAACCCATTCTGTGATTCTATAATTACGAAAAAACCCCACACCCCAGCCCTCCACTAATTTTGCTTCTGCATTGTGGAAGAGCAGAGTGGTAATGAAATTAGGTGACAGCTTCAAACCCAAGAGCCTTTGTCAGCAGGGAAGATGGTCAGTCTGTCCTTCTTGCATGTTGGGACCATCCCTGGTGAGGATGTCAAGTGGCAGCAGGGTGGATTTTCCTGTCAGTGGGAGGAGGAGCTGCAGATGCAAACTGCTGGGGCCACCTCTACCCCAGGGATGGGGAAGCCAAGATGCCCTTACATCCCCTCCAACCCATTCCCAACCAGGAGCACTCAGTACAGCCCAGCAAAGGATAAATACTACAGCAGGGAAAAAAGCCATCGGAGTGAAAAGCCAGTGTGAGTACAAGAAGAACTAAGGCCAAATGGGTAGGAGTCATCCACAAATAAATTTAAGCTGGAAACAAGAGCAATTTGTATCCATGTGAGCAGCAAGGCTTTCCCGGAGGACTTGCCAGGGTCAAACGGCTCATTAGTTTTAAGAAGGAACCCAGCAGGGAGTTTTGCATCGTGTCTGCCTGGAACAGCAAGGGAAAGAGAAGAGACCAGCCTTCAGACCAGCCAAAAATCAGTGGTGGATCTGGGGCTTCAGCAGGATGAGGTTCTCCTGCTCAGCAGCTGGACCAGTGGGGTAAGGAGGGATGCAAACCACATCCACTTGGTTTTGGAGAGAGGGAAGCAGTATGGGGATTGAAAGAAAAAGAAAAAAAAAAAGGCTCAGCTTTTTTTCCAGCTGACAGGAGCTTACACACCAGCTGGGCTTTGGGCTCAGGGCCCTTTCTGAATTTCAACCTGGCTTGTTGAAGCTCAAGCACCCTATGAACATTTCAGTAATCACAAGAGGAATCAGAGCTACTCATCAAGCATGTTGCTATTTGAGCAGATCTCTGTACCAGAGGGAAGCTTGAAGAACAAGTCCCCTTTTTATAGCCTGTTGTATCCTGGCAGGAAGCCCGCAAATTAGAAGGAATTCAGAGAGGAGCAACAACAACAACAACAAAATAGCCTAAGGGGCTGGAGGGATTCGTGTTGGAGGAAAAAAAAACCCCAAGAGAACTAAGTGTGTGGTCTGGGGGATGTGACTTTGGGCTGGGACTGCACTCATTGCTGTCCCATCAACAGCAAACCTGCAGGTTCTCTACCGGTGCTTAAGATCCAAGAAAGGCTTTCTCCCACCTCAGGAAAGAGCTCCACCATGTTCATGCAGAAAAAAATATTTTTAAAATTACATGCATGATAGAAAATTAATTAAGAAGCTGCCAAAGCAAAGGACAGCCCCAAAACAAAATCAGTCTGAGCTGGGAGAGGCTGAGCCACAGCAATGAAGGGTGTGGGGAAAAGAATCCCCTGGTGCCAGAGCTTTCAAGGGTGGTTTTATCCCAGATGGGCTCAGTTCATTCCCAGCCCCATTGATCATGCACACAGAGGTGCCATCTCCCTGCCTGGATGCAACCCTATTATCAGAATTGTAGATTCACAGATTGGGTTGGGTTGGAAGGAACCCTAAAAATCATCTATTTCCAACTCCCTTAGCATAGGCAGTGACATCTCCACCAAGACCAGGTTGCTCCAAGCCCCATCCAACCTGGCCTTGAACACTTCCAGGCATGGTGCATCCACAGCTTCTCTGTGCCAGTGTCTCACCAACCTCACAGGAAAGAATTTCTTCCCAATCTCTCATTTAAATCTCCCCTCTTTCAGTTTGAAACCCTTCCCCTCATCCTATCATTCCATGCCCTCATAAAAAGTCATTCCCCAGTTTTTCTGTAGCCCCTTCAGGGACTGGAAGGTGCTCTCAGGTCTCCCCAGAACTTTTTCCTTCCCCATGCTGAACAACCCCAACTCAGCCCATTCTCATAGGAAAGATGCTCCAGCCCTCTCATCATCTCCTTTGGATTTCATATCCTTCTTGTGATCACAAAAGTGGAGCAGAGGGGCTGAACCACCCCACTCTCCCCCCCCAAACTTGCTGGCCATGCTTCTTTTGGAGCATCCCTATCATATGGGGCACTGAGAGGGGCAGGAGGTGACCCGGATCACGGGTTTAATCACCACCCTTCAGCCTGGCTGCACTTCCACTGGTGGCAGGGCCCCAGAGAGGGAAATTTGGCAGGTGCCCAGCTCTGTCCCTGCAAGGAAAAGCCTGGCTGTCCCCAGCTTGGGGTCCCCAGCCTCATGGGGACATCCCTGTGCCCAGCAGGTGGCACCCCTTGGGATGCATCACCCCAGAGAGAAGTAGCACAGGGACATCCAGAGCCTTTCAGGGTGGTGAAGTGGGGATGAGAGAGATTTTCCTGTTTTTTAACCAGAATCTCTGTTTTTCTGCCACTAAGCTGGAATTTGGCACTGATGGGGTGCAGGAGAGGAGGGAACAGAAAGGCTGGGAAGTTGGCCTGGACCAATCTGCCCTTAAATGCCCCTTCACACCACCTTAAAAAATCATGAACTGGGTGAACCGGAGGTTACTGGTTTGGTATGAGAATTTTCATGAGCATGAGGAAAAAAAAAAAAAAAAAAGGAAAAAAAAAAAATTAAAAAAAAATACCACATTGCTCCAAATATTTTTTTTTTCTAAAGCAAGCTTCAGGGGCTCTGGGAGAACAAGGCATGCTGCAAAGTTTATTTTCTGTTGTGCCCACGTTACCAAGCAGAAACAGCAGAGGAACGTGGGGTGAGGGGTGCCTGGCCAGGCTGTACCCCTCCTGGTGAGCATTGGTGGCCAGGTAGGACACCACGGTGATGGTCACCAAGTCCAGGCCACTGCTCAGCAATCTGTATTCCCAATTTAATGCAAGCTTTGCAATGCTCTGCTCCTGATCATGGTGCTGCACACTCAGATAGTAAATAAACAGACTGCATAGAACCAAAATGGGTTTTTTAGAGGTTGGGAAATCAGGACAATTCTCTCAGTGCTTTTCCCCCCTGTGCCAGGGTGCAGCATGGTAGTCAGCAGCTCCCAAACCCTTCTCCAGAAAAGTTCAAACCCTCAAATACTTGGAATTGCTCTCTGAGGGAATTTATTTTAAAGCTGCTTTAACAGCAGCTGGGAATTACCAGGGAGGCACTTTTGCTCTGCAATTTCCCAGCTGCTGACCCCATTCACATCAAGGGGGCCCCGGGGTGGCTGCCCAGCCTGAGCAGGGACTGCCTGGACTTGCACCCAAATTTCTCCTTGCCCCAGGTTGCTGGGGCAGCACAGAAAGGGCTGCTGAGCAGGGCAGAAGCAAGAAAAAAAACAAATTACCTCCCACATCCAGCAACGAAGGCGTGAGATTGCTTAGGTGGGATGTGGTAGGGTTATTTTTTTAAGACCCTGTTCCCATGAGGGCTGGAAATGGCACCCAATTGGGTTGCTTCTTCCTTGGAGGACAAGGAGAGCTGTGAGCCTCCAGAAAAAAATACAAGCCAACATCCCAACGTGCTGCTGGCATGTTGTTTTTTTTCAGAAGCATTTTCTTCTGAAAATAAATAAATAAAGGGTTGCTGAGCAAAATCACCTACAGGAAGTTTGCAGCCAAGCCTCAGCAGATCCTGCTTGAAGACCGTCAGATGCCACCACCAGTTGTTCCTCTTGCAAAAGCCCCATATTCCCTTGTTCTGAGAAGATTATGGAGCCCTTCAATGTGTACATGGGGACATCTTGGTCACCCTAGCTGGACTCTGTGACTCAAATCCTAAAAATGAGATAGTAGCCCTGGATGAGGTACAGGCAGATGGGATGGGTCTGGTGATGGGCAGAGGCATCCCTGTGCCCTGTGCTGATGGATGTGAATGCACCTGCACTCCCAGGAGCCACCAAGTCACCTGGAGCCAAGGGGACCTCAAAGCCAGAGGCAAAGGTTGGGCTGACAGACATCAGGCCCCCAGGTTTTGGTGCCCATGGCCCCACTCCAGCTTTCTTCTCCCCGCTGTCACGCTCTGAAGACACCCGTGGAAAAACACAGCAGAAAGGAGAAGGGTTTGAGCAGCAGGTTGGAGGAGTGGGGAGAGGGGAAGAAAACAACTTGGCAAGGACAGAAGGGCTGAAGGACACAGGCGTTTCCATTTCAGTGCAAAACTCCCAAGGGTGCTGCTCAGAGCATTTATTGACCAACTCGCCAGCTCTTGACAAGCTGGCCTTGCAAACCCTGGCAGGGCTGGACGCTATTTCTGGTCAAGGCGTGTACAAGGGGTAACACTTTATTTAACTCTAAAAATCAACTGGTGACTTGGAACAACGCAGTCAACAACCCTCCTGGCTCTGCAGGCACCAAACCTGAGTTGTTACCTCCTAAAAAAAACCATCAAGTGGTCTTGGGTAATACTTTGAGAGCCAAAAATAAAGAAAGAAAGAAAAAAAAAAAAAGTCAAAGTCGAGCAGGGCAAGTACAGTCTGGTTAAAAAAAGATCAAGGGGTGCACCCTTAACTCTAGCAATGCAGCAGATACAGAGGACCGAGTTGCTTTTCCAGCAGTAGAAGGAAATTTGAAAGGATTTGAGCAACCTGGTTTAGTGGGAGGTGTCCCTGCCTATGCAGGGGGCTTGGAACTCCATGTTCTTTAAGTTCCCTTCCAACCCAAACCATTCGACGAGTCTATGAAAAATAATAACTGCTGTAATAAAATAATAAAAAAAAAAGATGCAGCCAGGTCAAGTTCACTGAGGGTGAAAGGCAATGGTTTGACTCCAAACCCAGCTGTCCTCCCCAGCCTGAAGGTTGCATCGATACCATCTCCCCCAGCACAAGCCTGTGCGGGAGCCCATCATCTACCCCCCTCCTCCTCTTCCTTGCAACATGCAACCACACCACATTGCCCCCAGCTCCCAAGTTAAACATCTTATTAACTGCAGTGACGTAAAAGAGGAAATCGCCGAGAACTCTGGCAAAGCTGAGAGGGAACACATTTCCCATCGATTGGCTACGATACCGCTGCAGAGAGAGCCGCAGCTAAAAGAGCAGTCAGCCCCTCCTTTCCCCCCCCCCAACCTCCTCCTCTGATAGCTTGATGTCATGGGAAACTAAACCTGACATCCAAACAGCCCAGATAGGGGAGACTTGCAGTGAAAATATTTTTTAAGATATTAAAAAAACACATGCAAAAAAAAAACCAAAACAACACCACAACAAAACCTTCCAGGAAAGCGTTTGGATACAGACCCTGTGCAGCTGCAGCCACCCTCCGTGCTTCTGCGTGGAAATCAGGCAGGGAGGAAAAAAGGGAAAGAATAAAAAAAAGGGGTGGGGAAGAAAAAAAAAAAAAAAAGAGAGAAAAGAAGTGATATTGCAGCTGATGATGAGCCGTGTGAGGCTGTTGGCAAAGTGGTCCAGCAGTGGTCTGAAATTCAGACGGTCACGTGCGGAGCCTGTCTGCAGCCCGGGCTCAGCACTTCACTGAAATGCACACACAGCAATTCCTCTCCTCCAGACCTCCTGCCCTGCTCCCACCCTCTTCCCAGCACTCCTGAGCCCATCCTGAAACAGGTTTTGGCACAGCAAGGTGACCCAGGGCTTGATGCTGAAGATGCTCTGGCTACGGAGGTGGATTTCTGCCCTGCAAGTGTAGAGCGTGCTGAAAAGCATTGCCAAGCTGCAAAACCTCCCTGCTTTTAGATTTTCCAGCTAAATCCCAGCCCTGAGGGCAGTGGTGTCTTCTTCACTGGGATGTGCACCACGGCAATCAGCCCCTTGCATCATGTGGGGCTGCTGGGGGGTCCCATAGATGGGGAGGAGCACCCAGAAGAACACGCTGTTCTGGGGCCAGCCTGTCCCTGGGCAACCCTGGGCATGCCCAAAATCAGCCCCTGAGCACCCCGAGGTTGCATCAGAGAGCAGCCAGGTGAGCCCAGACACCTCCCAGGTGAGGTGGCAGCCAGCTTTTTTTAAAATTTATTTAATTAATAATTTTTTTTCCCCTTTAATTATCACTCGGGATGTTGCTGCACACCCAAGTGATGCTTCAGGCTCCTTCCTCCCTCATTGCCCCACGATGCGACAGCTCCTGGGGAACTCACCAGGGCCAAAGCCATCAGCAGAGGTCCCTCTGCAAAACTCATATGGCTGCATGTCATCAGCCTCATCATCCTGCCTCCTACCAGGAAAATTATTTTATTTTCCCTCTGTTTGCAGCCATTCTTCACAAAAATTATCAAGAGGAATTAAGAGACTTAATGCTCCCCACTGCCTCTCCTTCACTGCCCAGCCAGAGGTGCACTGCATTGCACTAAAGTCAGGCAGATACAGTGAGACTAAAAAAAGAGTGTCTTGTGTGTTTTTTTTTTTTTTTAAAGCCAGATTGCCTTTCAGGGCAACTGTATTTATAGGTAGAGCTGTTGAAATTTTAAGGGCTGCTTGCCACAGGAATCCAGTCCCTTCTCATGTTCAGTAAGTGGCATAACTTGGCAAAAATTAACATCGAATGGACTGAGGGGTGCTGCTTCCCTCCCTGAATTTTGGAATAAAAAAAATAAAGATCAGAGGGGATAAGAAAAGATGGCAAAAGGTGCAGGACATTTTCCAGGTTTGGAACACCCACCCCTGGACCAGCACTTTCTTTTTCTGTAAATGACCATAAAAAAAGCTTCTGTGGGTGTTGACTTTTGTTTTTACTATAAGTGGCACACACAAAGTTTCCTCTAAACTTCATTTTATGGTTGAAAAGTGTAGGGGGGGGGGGAGGATAAAACTTGTTTTCCCCATCCAAAGCTGAGGAAATATCCCCCACCACGCCACGGCACGTGGTGCCCAGAAACCACCTGATCTCAGCCCAAAGTGTTGCCATTTTCTTACACAACACCACGCTATGTGGCTAAAACTCTACTTATTTTAATTCATGCTATAAAAGCTCATGACGCCACGGCCAAAGATGCAACCACCCCGCTGAGCCCGTCTGGATGCTAAACTTTTATTTCCCTGTGGCAACACGCGCCTATTTCTGACAAAATCCCAACCATAATTAAAGTTATTGATAGGAGCCAGTGTTTACTGTTTGCTATTTTAAATATCAAGTGCTGTTGGATTTGAAGCCACTGATTTCCATCGCTTGCAGGGGATGATTATGCTGGAAAGGTGCCGGAATGCTGGGTTTAGTTTGTTGGGTTTTTTTCTTTTTTTTTTAACATATCTACAGGCACTTGTGCCATCAAATCAAAGAAATGCACTTAGGAGGTCAATCCCAGAGAATGCTTTTTATTGGGGACCACCTTCGACTGGAAGCTGGGGAGGTGATTTTTGAGCTATCAAGACACACATTAAAAAAAAAAAAAAACCCAACTAAAATAGCTGTAATAAAAGCTTTTTGCTTCTGCAAGCAGCACTCTCCACAAGCAGAGCGGGCAGGGCTTATTTTCAGCCTCCTGAAATTACCAGAAGTCGTATCAGTTTCCCAAAGGAATGAGTAGCAGGTTGGAGCATTTACCAAAGGTTAAAAGTCTCTTCCTCCACTTTGCCCACGTGTCAAATCTGGCGGCTGCTCCTCGGATCTGACATCCCCCCAAAGCAGCTGAGACTGGAGAGTTTACTCAGAAGCCTGATGGCCACACACTATTAAGTTGCTGGATGTGTATAAATATTGGTGCAGAGTGGTGGTTAGGTGTAAAAAGCCTCCAGCTTTAAATCCACCTGTAGCATTTTCAACATAGACTCTTAGCAATAATAATAATAATAACCAGAAAATTACCTGTCACCCTAACAGGGGAATTTAAATCCAGCTGACAACAGGACAGGGAGAATGATGATATTTATTACACAAACACCCCAACAGCCCCTTTTATCCACACCACTCTTTTCCTACTGCTTTTAACAAAATCACAACTTCATTAAAGCTCTGTATTCTTCCTGATCCTCCTTTAGCAAGAAGGATACACATAAAAACCAACCCAACAGCCCCCTTTATCCACACCACTCACTTTTCCCACTGCTTTTAACAAAATCACAACTTCATTAAAGCTCTGTATTCTTGCTGTTCTTCCTTTAGCAAGAAGGATGCCCATAAAAACCAACCCAGACACTGGGTTGCTCCGTTTACATTTCGGCTCCTCCGAGCAGAAAGGCGAAGCTGTGACTGAATTAACTGGAAGTTGGCAGCAGCACAAACTTCCCAGATTCCAGCTAATTGCACGGATTAGTAATTCCAGTTGCAGGCAAAATCCACCTCACCTTCGGCAGGGAAAGGCATTGCACTGGATGTCTTCCTGCAACAAAACCTGCAACAATATCCAGCAGCCTCCCAAATGCCCCAAACTGCAGCCAGGCCACTAAAGGGCTCATCAGCTTACAGGAAAAATGCTCAAATATGGGCCAAGAAAGGCTGTGGACACTGCTTTCTTGCAAAAGAAGTGGGAAACATCCATTGGGATTTTAGGATGGGACAGCACAGAGGATGTGTGTGTGTCCCCTGTCCCCTGGGGTGGGGGCTGAGAACCTTTCTGGAGCCTGAAAATGCTCATGCACCCTGCATGGCACCCAGGGTGCAGCACAGCAGATGCTGGAGACCCTGCAAAGCCCCCGGAGGGGTGGGTGGCTGTGGTACCTTCCCATATGGCCTCCCCATAGGGGTGACCCCCTCCCCACCCCGGTACGGCTGCCGTGTTCTTCACTGCTGCTCCCGGGGTTAATGCGGGGCTGTGCCTGACGCTCCCGAGAGCTACCGGGGATACTGCACCATGCCCGATCCCCCCCATGCATCTTCGGAGGGCTACAGCACCATATAGCCCCCCAGAACCCTGCCCCCTCCCCGGGGTTATTGCACCGTACACCCCCTCACCCCCCGTCATGCAGCTACCGGGGGCTCCTGCACCCTGCAGCCCCCCCCAAATCCCCCCGGCAGTTACTGGGGTTATTGCATCCCTCTATCCCCCCCCTCCTCCCCGGATGCCCCTCACAGCTACCAGGACCACTGCACCCTGCAGCCCCCCCAAAAATCCCTCCTCAGTTATTGGGGCTATTGCATCCCGCATGCTCCCCGCAGCTACCGGGGCTCCTGCACCGTGCAGCCCCCCCAAAATCCCCCCGGCAGATACTGGGGTTATTGCATCCCTGCATCCACCCCCCTCGGATGCTCTTCGCAGCTACCGGGACCACTGCCCCCTGCAGCCCCTCCCAAAAAAAAACCCAGCAGTTACTGGGGTTATTGCATCCCTGAATCCTCCCCCCGGATGTTCCCCGCAGCTACCAGGACCACTGCACCCTGCAGCCCCCCCCAAAATCCCTCCTCAGTTATTGGGGCTATTGCATCCCTGCATCCCCCCGGATGCTCCCCGCAGCTACCGGGGCTCCTGCACCGTGCAGCGCCCCCCAAAAAACCCCCCGACAATTACTGGGGTTATTGCATCCCCCCTCGGATGTTCCTCGCAGCTACCGGGACCACGGCACCCTGCAGCCCCCCAAAAACCCCCCCAGCAGTTATTGGGGTTATTGCATCCCTGCACCCCCCGGATGCTCCCCGCAGCTACCGGGACTCCCGCACCCTGCAGCCCCCCCGACCGCAGCTACCGGGGCGAATGCACCGTGCACAGCCCCCCATGCAGCCCCCTCACCCCCTTCACCTACGGGGGCTACAGCACCGAGCAGCCCCCCCCCGCCCTACAACCACCGGGATGACCGCACCGCGCAGCCCCCGCAACGTCCCCCGCACAGCAGCCGCGGGGGTTCTTACCCCCCGCACGCCCCCCACCCCGTGGACTCACCGGTGTTATCAAACCCCGAACCCTCCGCCCGCTCTCCCCACCCCCTGCATCCCCCGGGCGTTTCCGGGGGCATCGCCCTGCGCGGCCTCCCCCGCACGCCACGATCGCCCCGCGCCCGCCCTCCCCTCCGCCGCCATCGCAACCTTCCCCCCGCCGCCATCCCCCCCCACCCCCTTCCCGGCCCTAAACAGATAGAAGGGGTGCGGGTGGGATCGCCCCCCACTCCCATCCTCCCCGCCCGATGCAGCCCCCGCTTCTTCCCCGGGGCCGCATTGTTGCGGGGGCGGCTCCACGTGCCGCCGCCTCACCCCCCCTTCCCCGGACCCCCGCTCCTAATAAACCGGTCCTGCCGCACTAACCTGCTCGGCGGCTCCGATCCTACCGCCCCGGTCCGGTCTAATCTGATCCGGTCCGGTCCGGTCCGTTCGGCTCCAGCCCCGCACGGCTCCAGCCCCGCCGGCCGCCCCCACCCGCACATGCACCGCGCGCTGCTGCCCGCCCCGGCCCCGCCCACACCCAGACCCGCCCGGAGTCACGTGGGGGGCCGGCAGCCAATGGGAAGGAAGGTCCGCGGTGGGGAGGGGGGAAGGGGCGTGGCTATAGGAGAAGGCGTGGCTTGGTGGTGGAAGAGTGGGCGGGGACATGCGGGGAGGGGCGGGGCTAAAGGGTGGGTGGGCGGGGCTAAGGGAGGGGGGAAAGGGATGGGGGTGGGAATGGGAATGGGAATGGGAGGTGGAGGAAAAAGGGAAAGGGGATGAGGAGGAAGGAAACGAGGAGGAGGAAGAATCATAGAATCATAGAATTGGCTGGATTGGAAGGGACCTCAGAGATCATCGAGTCCAACCCTTGATCCACTACTGCTGCAGTTCCCAGCCCATGGCACTGAGTGCCACATCCAGTCTCTTTTGAAATATCTCCAGGGATGCAGAATCCACTACTTCCCTGGGCAGCCCATTCCAATGTCTGATCACCCTCTCGGTAAAGAAATTCTTTCTAATATCCAACCTAAACCTCCCCTGGCACAACTTAAGTCCATGCCCTCTTGTCTTGCTGAGAGTTGCCTGGGAAAAGAGACCAACCCCCCCTGGCTCCAACCTCCTTTCAGGGAGTTGTAGAGAGTGATGAGGTCTCCCCTGAGCCTCCTCTTCTCCAGCCTGAACACCCCCAGCTCCCTCAGCCTCTCCTCATAGGGTCTGTGCTCGAGTCCCTTCACCAGCCTGGTTGCCCTCCTTTGGACCTGCTCCAGGACCTCAATCTCCTTCCTGAGCTGAGGGGCCCAGAACTGGACACAGGACTCAAGCTGTGGCCTCACCAGGGCTGAGTACAGGGGCAGAATCCCTTCCCTGGACCTGCTGGCCACGCTGTTCCTGATCCAGGCCAGGATGCCATTGGCCTTCTTGGCCACCTGGGCACACTGCTGGCTCATGTTCAGCTTCCTGTCAATCCAGACTCCCAGGTCCCTTTCTGCCTGGCTGCTCTCAGCCACTCTGTGCCCAGCCTGTAGCGCTGAAAGGAGAAGAAAGAAGGAGGAGGAGAAGGAAAAGAAGAAGGAAGAGGAAGATAAAGAAGAAGAACAAACCCAACAAGAACAAAAATAAGAGAAAGAAGAGAAGGAGAAGGAGGAGTAGGAAAAGATGAGGAGGAAGAAGAAAGAAGAAGGAGGTGGAGAAGAAGAAGGAAGAGGAGGAGAACAAGAAGAACAAACCCAAGAAAAACGAAAGTAAGAGAAAGAAGAAAAGGAGAAGAAGAAGGAGGAGAAGAGGAGGAGGATGAGGAGGAAGAAAGAAGGAGGACGAGGAGGAAGAAGAAGATCAAACCCAAGACAAACAAAAAATAAGAGAAAGAGAAGGAGAAGGAGAAGGAGAAGGAGAAGGAGAAGGAGAAGGAGAAGGAGAAGGAGAAGGAGAAGGAGAAGGAGAAGGAGAAGGAGAAGGAGAAGGAGAAGGAGAAGGAGAAGGAGAAGGAGAAGGAGAAGGAGAAGGAGAAGGAGAAGGAAAAGGGGAGGAGGAGAAGGGAGAAAGAAGAAGGAGGCAGAGGAGAAGAAGAAGGAAGAGGAAGAGAAGGAGAAGGAGAAGGAGAAGGAGAAGGAGAAGGAGAAGGAGAAGGAGAAGGAGAAGGAGAAGGAGAAGGAGAAGGAGAAGAGGAGGAGGAGAAGGAAGAAAGAAGAAGGAGGCAGAGGAGAAGAAGAAGGAAGAGGAAGAGAAGGAGAAGGAGAAGGAGAAGGAGAAGGAGAAGGAGAAGGAGAAGGAGAAGGAGAAGGAGAAGGAGAAGGAGAAGGAGAAGGAGAAGGAGAAGGAGAAGGAGAAGGAGAAGGAGAAGGAGAAGGAGAAGGAGAAGGAGAAGGAGAAGGAGAAGGAGAAGGAAAAGGGGAGGAGGAGAAGGGAGAAAGAAGAAGGAGGCAGAGGAGAAGAAGAAGGAAGAGGAAGAGAAGGAGAAGGAGAAGGAGAAGGAGAAGGAGAAGGAGAAGGAGAAGGAGAAGGAGAAGGAGAAGGAGAAGGAGAAGAGGAGGAGGAGAAGGAAGAAAGAAGAAGGAGGCAGAGGAGAAGAAGAAGGAAGAGGAAGAGAAGGAGAAGGAGAAGGAGAAGGAGAAGGAGAAGGAGAAGGAGAAGGAGAAGGAGAAGGAGAAGGAGAAGGAGAAGGAGAAGGAGAAGGAGAAGAGGAGGAGGAAGAAGGAAGAGGAGGGAGAAGGAGAACGAGGAGACAGAAGAAGAAGGAAGAGGAAGAGGAAGAAGGAGAAGAGAAGAAGAAAGAAGAGGAAGAAGGAGAAGAAAAACAACAAGAATAAATATTAGAGGAAAAAAAGGAATAACAAGGAAAAGAAGAGGAGGAAGAAGAAGGAGAAGGACTGGAAGATGGCAAGGAGGAAGCTGAACAAGCCAGAGATGAAAGCCAGGAAGGAGCCTGGGAGCAGGGCAGGGTAATGGTGCTGCAGCCACATCTCCCCTGACCCAGGGAGAAGAGGCCCTTGTGGCCCCTTGTGGCTGTAAATCCCTGTAAGAACTCCCACAAATTTAATTTATTTCTTATTTATTGAGGACTCTTTTAGCAGAAGTCACCATGCAGGCAGCCAAAGCCTTGACAGACACTAAAGGAACAATAGGAAAGGGGTTTTTTGAGTGACAATCAAGCATGGAAGAATGGGGTGATTCCTCAGGGGTCATCATGAGATGAAGGAACAGCAGCTGAATACTGAAAGATCCTCAGATCTTTCCTTTCAAGGGTGTTTTTTCCTTCTTCCCTGAAAGGCACTCAAATGGTGTCCCTTAAACACCCTGACAGTGCTTTATGGTTCTGAGAAGATGCTTCATTAAAAGGGCCAGGACACCTCTTTGGTTCAGGGCTGGCCTGTCAAGATCTACAAGTCCTTCAGCAGAACTTCAGCAAGGCTGGTTTGGCATTTCCAACAGGAAGAAGGATTGAGAAAATGTCAAAAAAAAAATAATAAAGGTTCAAAATGTCTTCATGCATCATACTGAGGGGACACTGTATGGGTCTCTACAGCCACCTGGAGAGGAAATGGCCTCAAGTTGGTGAGGTGGCACCTTGAATCCCATGTGTAGTTTTGGGCTCCTCACTACCAGAAGGACATTGAGGGGCTGGAGTGAGTCCAGGGAAGGGCAATGGGGATGGTGAAGGGTTTGGAGAACAAGTCTTCCAAGGAGCAGCTGAGGTAAGTGGTGAAGTTTAGCTTCAAGAAAAAGAGGTTGAAGGAAGGCCTCATCCTCTACAGCTACCTGAAAGGAGGCTGGAGCAAGGGTTTGCTTTTTCCAAAGTAACAAGTGATAGGACAAGAGGAAAAGGAGGACAAGAGGATAGGACAAGAGGACAAGATAGGACAAGAAGAAAAGCCTCAAGTTTTGCCCGTGGAGGTTTAGATTTGATATTAGGAATAATTTCTTCACCCAAAAGGTTTTCAGGCTCTGGAACAGGCTGCCCAGGGCAGCAATGGAGTCACCATCCCTGGAAGTATTTAAAAACCATGTAGATGTGGTGCTTAGGGACATGGTTTAGTGGTGGAGTTGGCAGTGGTGGGTTAATGGTTGGACTTGATGATCTTAAAGGTCTTTCCCAGCCCAAACCCATTCTATGTGAACAGAAATAGCTAAGGAAATAATTTGGTTTTACCAAGGTTTCTTAATGCAGCTGCAGTGTATATCTCTAAAAATGTATAAAATGGATCCTCTGCTGAAACTTTGGAGCCTGTTGACCAGTTTCAAAGGAGATTAAAGACATTCAATTTCTGGAAACAGGCTGCTGGATAAAAGGATAAAACCAGCAGCCTAAGTTTTCCCTCCCCATCTTAAGGGAGAGGTGTAGCCTCAGCCTTGGTTAGACATCAGCAAATTCACACCTTGCAAGAGATGTCTGCTGAGAAAAGAAAGAAAGCTGTTATTTCCCTTGTTAGTGACATTTAGGTTTTGGGTCTTTTTTTTCTGTTTGACTCCCTGCTACTTATTCTAAGTGAGAAAATTACCCGTTTTTCACATCAAACTTTTTAACAAGCTACTCAGAGCGTGACTTTCGGTGGTGCTCGAACCAGTCTGGCAAAGCTTAGTGAAAGCTCTGGAGGGCAAAAGTCCTCTTTCTATTCCTGGTTTTGGTAGGGCTGACTGAGAAACCCGCCTGCAAATGCTTTCTTTAAAAGAAAGAAAGAAAAAAAATTTTGAAAACTGGAACAAAAAAACAAAAAAAAAATCCAGCTTGAAGAAAAACAGCCTTACAGCTGCTCTAGTCGGTTGGGTATTTTTGGTCAAATCTTTTCTTGTTAAAACAGCATGACCCCTTTTCCTTCCATGGGGATTCCCAGGCACAACAGGGAACTTCATTTGGCTCCGAGGGAATACTTTTTTTTTTTTTTCTTTCTTTCTGTAGCCTTTACTATTTGTGAACATGACAGACCTGCCTGCCTTTCAGCAGCAGCAAACGCCAGGGATCTGGTTTTATTTAGCTGAGAACCTGAGCACGGTGGCAAAGTGTTCTTTGCTTGCCATTTGAAATGTCACATGGGGAATTCCATGGCACTCCAGAACCCTCTGAGCCTGCCAGCCCTGGCAAAAGAAAAAGGGGCAAAAGAAAAAGGGGCAGCAGCATGAGGCTGGACCACAGGGGGAGGTTCCACCACAAGTGTGAGGCTCCACCACATCGCTTCAGAAGTGCTGTCAAACCCAGCTGGATCCCTTTTTTTTTTCTTGCATGGGTGAGGCTGAAGGCTTTGTTGGGCCTGAGAGCTCAGCCAGGAGTGGAAATTCACACCAGTTTTGCTGCTGCTCAATGGTAAGGGGATATTTGTCCCTTTTAAGCTGTGGGGAAAATGGAGGCATTAAAAATTGAACTCCCTCGGGTCTCCTGGCCAAGCCTGAGTCCATCTTCAGCCCAACTCTGCCCCACTGTTCTGTATTTTAGAGGAACAGGCAGTGAGAAATGTTTCCACAATCAGGTCACTGCCTTAAGAGGATCAAATAGGCTTCATGTTAGCCGTAATTTCCTGAATTTGAATGGATTTTCAGCACAAATATCAACAATCTGCTGCGCGTGTCAGCATCCCGAGGAATGTTTGACAGTGTAATGCCCTGAAAAGCAGTGTGGAAGGGTTGTAACCTCTTTGCAGATGCTAATACCAGAGGGATGTATTTGCCTCAGAGTTAGGTTGGAAATCTGGCCACATTTTAATGCATTTGTCCAAGTGCTTGTACTATAGGTAGGGTGTAACAGGACTCAGAGCTGTTGGAGTGGGTCCAGAGGAGATCCACAAAGATGATGGCCCTGAGGAGAAGGACTACGGGGGGGTGGTAGACCAGAAGCTCAATGTGAGCCATCAAGGTGTGTTTGTAGCTCAGAAATCCAATCAGGCCCTGGGCTGCATCAAACAAAGCACAGACAGCAGGTCGAGGGAGGTGATTCTCCTCCTCTGCTCCTGTGAGACCCCACCTGGAGTTCTGTGTCCAGGTCTGGAGTCCCCAGCATAAGAAGGGCATAGAGATCCTGGAATTCAAGAACAGTGTGGCCAGCAGGTCCAAGGAAGTGATTCTGCCCCTGTACTCAGCCCTGGTGAGGCCACAGCTTGAGTCCTGTGTCCAGTTCTGGGCCCCTCAGTTCAGGAAGGAGATTGAGGTGCTGGAGCAGGTCCAAAGGAGGGCAACCAGGCTGGTGAAGGGACTCGAGCACAGATCCTATGAGGAGAGGCTGAGGGAGCTGGGGGTGTTCAGCTTGGAGAAGAGGAGGCTCAGGGGAGACCTCATCACTCTCTACAACTCCCTGAAAGGAGATTGGAGCCAGGGGGGGTTGGTCTCTTTTCCCAGGCAACTCTCAGCAAGACAAGAGGCCATGGTCTCAAGTTGTGCCAGGGGAGGTTTAGGTTGGATATTAGAAAGAATTTCTTTACCGAGAGGGTGATCAGACATTGGAATGGGCTGCCCAGGGAAGTAGTGGATTCTCCGTCCCTGGAGATATTTCAAAAGAGACTGGATGTGGCACTCAGTGCCATGGTCTGGGAACTGCAGCAGTAGTGGATCAAGGGTTGGACTTGATGATCTCTGAGGTCCCTTCCAACCCATCCAGTTCTATGATTCTATGAATGTGTCCAGAGGAGAGCCTCTAAATGCTCAGAGGGCTGGAGCCAGGCTGAAGAAGTTGGGGTTGTTCTGCCTGGAAAAAAGGAGACTCTGAGGTGACCTTAGAGCAACCTTCCAATATCTGAAGGGGCTACAAGAAATCTGGGGGAGGGCTTTAGACATGGGAGTGTAGTGAGAGGACAAGAAGAAATGGTTTAAAACATGAAGGAGGGAGATTTATGTTAAACATTAGGAAGAAATTCTTTAATTTGAGGGTGGTGAGACACTGGCAGAGGTTGCCCAAGGAAGTTGTGGCTGCTCCCTGCCTGGAAGTGTTCAAGGCCAGATTGGATGTGGTTTGGAGCAGCTTGGTCAAGTGGGAGGTGTCCCTGCCCATGGGAGGGGGGTTGGAACTGGGTGAGCTTTAATGTCCCTTCCAACCCAAACCATTCTGTAATTCTGTGCCAGTTTCCCAGATCAAGCCCACACAGCCTCCATATTTGCTGAAAGGATGGAAATGCAATCCCTACACCTGCTTTGCCTGCATTTCTTTAGTCTTTTTTTCCCATGGTCTTACCACATCTGTCATTTCCACTTCATGCAAATGCAACTTTTTTTTTTTTTTTTTAAGCTGGAGACACCATTACCACTGAACTGATAGAAAACTTTACATTCTTTTTTGCCACCTACAGACCACAATTCTACTACTCCTGCAGGGCAGGAAGTGAAACATGGACCCTTGCTATCTCAGTGTTCATGTTTCAGCATTGATGCCTCCTTCCCTTCCACTGACCCTTCAAATCTGCCATTAAATTTCTCAGCCACTGGAGCTTCTGCCTTGACCCTCTCCACCTCTTCCTTTAGTGAAGCAGTTATCACATCACCTTTGTCTGGGACTTGAATATCTGGATGAGGTTTCCAGTCACCAGTCCTGACACAGACATCAAATTCACCTGTCCTACAAGCATCCTGCTCTCCTCCAACTTGCAGAGGTCCCAGAAGCTGCCGTGCAATGTGCCAAGTGGAGCCTTTCCCTTTCTTCTGAGAAAGTTAAAAAAACCCCAAACCTATGCAAAAATTCTGATTCAGATTTGTGGGTTTTTTTATTTTTTTTTCAAGGTAGCTTTTCCTCCAGGAGAGGCTCAAAACGAAGCACTTTCCTCTTCAAGAAAAGCCATTTAATAGCTGGACCAGCACTTGGAATTCACTTGCAGGCACTGACTAATTCAGCAACCCAAGTTCCCTCAGACCTGGGTAACGCCTTCCTTTTTCCCACACTCATCAAAACCTTGTTTGCCTACTTCACAGATTCCCCAGGTATTAATAGCCAACAAAGGCTTCAGAACAGAAAGAGCTGGGCCCAGACACTTAAGAGGTTGCATTTGCATGTCAGAAAGTTCGGGGAGGCTCTAAAGGGAATTACTACTTCTTGCAGCTTCCCTCCTACACAGCTGAAGCTCCCTCCTGCTTTCTCAGGCACATGGCAGAGTCCAGGGTTTTCCTTTGGCATGGGAATGGGGTTTAATCTTTGCAGGCATCACAATTTGGAATGGCATTTTAAGCACAGCAAGGGTGGGTAGGATGGCGCTCCCAGGGCAGGGCTTCTTCACGTGAGGTCCCTGCAGTACTGGTGGTCCCCAACTTGCCCCAAGGTGGTCTGCAAAATGATTGCAGTTAATATAAAACAAAACCATAGGTGTTGCATCCCCATGTCAGCAATCCCAAAGAAGGTGAAATGACAGTAAGACATAAGATGTTTTGAGTTTTAGGTCATGGTGAGAGTTCTTTCACTGATGGCCTTGAGTTTTGTCCTTTTTTATGGAAGAAAGTGAATTGTTCATTTGGTTTAAAGGCCTTGGGGAGGGATGGCATGTTGTCCCACTTCATCAGACACTGGAAACCTGGGCTGGTACATGCTGCAAAACCCCTACTTGCTGCCAGCCCCACACACCTATTCAAAGAGCCTTCGTTTTGCTCATTAGAAGATGCACTTGCATAATCTTCCTTGTATGATAAGGAGCAGTGCCTCCTTTCTATCTCACACCCAGGCCTCCAGACGTAGCCAGCCCTAAGGAAAGGACTATTCTGCAAAACCAGCTCAACCTGGGGACGCAGACACATCCTAAGGACGTGATGCTATCGGTGGAGCTGGGGCAGAGGGGGTGCCCCAGGCATCCAGTGGAGAGGAGCAAAGCAACTGTTGTGGAGACAGCAAGGGGAAAAAGCTGAGAAACAAAACTCAGAAATGTCTCTGTGCCTCAGAGGAGTTTCCTTCTTGGTCTCACGAGAAAAAACAGCAACAGTGCTGCATTTCTTGTGTTTGGAGTGATTTTGCTCTTCACCCTGGGAAGGATTTTTGAAAAGGGCTGTTGAAAAGGGAGCTTGCCCAGCTTCCTCTTAGAATCATAGGATGATTTGGGTTGGAAATGACCTTAAAGATCATACAGTTCCCACACCCCTGCCATGGGCAAGGACTCCTTCCACTAGACCAGGTTTATCCAAATCCCATCCAGCCTGGTCTTGAACACTTCTAGGGATGGGGCATCCACAATGTCTCTAGGACACCAGCGTCAGGGTTTCACCTCTCTCATAGGAAAGACTTTTTTCCCAATGTCTAATCTAAATCTACCCCTTTTCACCTTAAAACCCTTCCCCCTCATCCTATCACTCCATGTCCTTGTCAGAAGTCCCTCCCCAGCTTTCCTGAACCCCCTTTAGGTACTGGAAGGTGTTCTAAGGTCTCAGCCTTGATAATGAAATTACCAGCTGAACCTCAAATAACTTGACCTGGTACCACTGAATGCCAGCAGGGTCCTGCACTATATGGGGTAAATCTCTGGCTCCAGCTCTGATTTGTTTTCCTGTGAGATCTTTAGGATCTCATTTGGCAAAGCACCTTGCTGGGGTTTATCTGAGATCACTTTGGTGAAACCTAGAGCTTGGGTAAAGAACCCAAGCACCTGAAACAGGATCTGGCCTTTTCAGGGAAATTTTGGTGTGTTCATTAATGGAAGTGAAGGAAAGTCATGGTTCTGGAGATGGAAAAGGCAGGGGATGAATTAATCTGTTTGCAGCTGGGGGTGTGGGGGTAAAAGGGCTGTTTTCCTCTTGGAAAAGTGTTTTTGGCAGTTCACCACAGGTTTGCACTTTTCCAGGAGTCAAGAGCAACTGGTCTTTAAGCTGAAACTGGTAATATTCCTACTTTCAGTCCTCATAGGCCCTGGTTTAATACTGGTGGTGGCAGCAGCACGAGCAAGCATTCTGCTGGTTTCATTTCCATT
Source organism: Calypte anna (assembly GCF_003957555.1). Classification (NCBI taxonomy): domain Eukaryota; kingdom Metazoa; phylum Chordata; class Aves; order Apodiformes; family Trochilidae; genus Calypte; species Calypte anna. The sequence continues at coordinate 147,658,053 of NC_044245.1, forward strand.
TCATGGAGAGTGGAGGCAGACAAAGGTGAAGTGACTTTCCCAGGGTCATGTAGGAAATGGATGGGGCAGCAGGCTGGTCATTAGGACATCCTCTCTCCAAGATACACCAAGGGATATAACAGAGGTGCAGAAAAAGCACAGGACTTGCCCAAGGTTGCAGGTTCATCCCAACTCCTCAGGCGCCTGCCCAAGATTCTCACATAATTCCCATTATTCCATGGCAAGAGGTGAATGGGAAGGGGTGTGTGTGTGTGGGGGAAACAAGCCAGTTCCTATTAATTCAGTTGAGCTTGACTGGACATGCACAAGCAATCTGGAGAAGGAAATAGTTCTAGTTCTGTCTGGTTCAGCAGAAACTCCACCCACCAAAGCTTTCCGGCAGGAAACGGAGTTACAAACATTACAGGAGCTGAGCAAGTTCTCATACACTGATCCTACCCTGGGGACAGGACACTTTTGTGAGCTGCTTATTGAGGCTGTGGTTTTGAGATGCCTTAACCCTTTCTCTGGTGTCACTCTGAGGGCATCACAGCTTCTCGTGGTGGGCAGGTTGCAGAGATCACAAGCTTGAAGAAAAAGGGATTTGCAACTCTTGGGCTCATTCATCATCAGTAACCAAGTCCTTAAAGCTGTCTTTATCTGGAGAGAAGAAGGGCAGAGCTGGGGAATCTGTCTTCTTCTTGCTTTTCCTACTGAAAAATTGAGATCTGTTGACAATATGTTTCCTGGAACACCCTGAAGATGACCAAAAACCGTGTGGTTTCTGGCACAAGCCTGGTGGTGCAAGTGAAACCTCTCAACGGAGAAAGGAACCACATTATACTTGGACTGTTTCAGACCCATTGTTTTTTATTAGCTAGAAATGGCTGAAAAACAATGGCAGAAAAGCTGCCATCATAAAAATTCAGACACCTACTGCTTCAGCTAAGGGTAAAGAGAAATTGTAAACTGCATAATGACATGTTGAGCCTCAAGGAAACAAGGCTTTCTGCTTGCTGGGAGCCTTGAGGTTTAAAGTGAAAAAGCACAGAGGGGAAGGGAGCTTTTCTTTTTTACAGAATAGGAAGGAAAAATGAGTGCAGCTTGTACTTTTTATCCAATTACCAGTAATGTAGAACACGAAGAGAAGAGAGAAGGTGGAAGCTGCCTGCGGTGACACCAAGGATGTTTGTCACACAGAGACTCTCACTGGGGTACTGCAACCCCTCCCATAGCTTACTGCTGGAGAAAAGGAAGGTAGGGATGGATCTGCCCTGGCAGCAGCTCTTCCTGCCCTGTCTCAGGTTTCCTCTGTGTGTTTTCTAGGAAGCAGAGCATCTCCTAATGAAGGTCACAGCTTTGGTTCCCCCCCCCCCAGCTCGGATTTATGAATGGCCACGATTAGCGGTGCCCTCGTCTGACTGCAAGGGAGCAGGGGCAGGATAACAAAAGAAAGTATAAATAGAGTCTTTTGGAAAGCCTGTTAAATAGAAATAGACTTTTAGGGAGGAGAGAGAAAGAATGAGGCTTGTTACCATAGTAACAGCCAATGGTTTATTTAAGGAGGGCAGAGAAACAAACACTGCAAAAAAGGCAAATTCAAGAGGAGGTGAAGACTGCTGAAGGATTCTCTTGGGGTATGGGCACCACAGGGCAAGGTAGGAGCTTCTACCAAAGCTGTGCTGAAACAAAATTCATCCCACTTCATCCCGTGCAAAGTGATGAGAAAAATGTTACTATGAAATGTGCATTTAGGGAAACTATTTCTATTTTTTTCAAGGCCAGGTTGGAGCAGCCTTGTCTAGTTGAGAGCTCTCCCTACCCATGGTTGGAGTAGGTGATCTCTAAGTTCCCTCCCAAATGAAGCCATTCTATGGTGCTTTGATTTTTTTTTTTTTTAATTTACATTTTTTAGAGGTGGAAGGTGGGGATGTGTGTGAGAACAAATATCAGACTGGTGAAGTTATCAGGAGCAAAGGGCCACATTATGTCTGCCCAACATGAACCCATTCAGGGCAAAGCCCAGCTCATGCTTTTGATTATCTCAATGTCAGAGGAATAGTGGAGGACATTCCTTATGTTGACACTGTTTTTATTATTATTATTTCTGAAGAACAAAATTCAGCCTGGACATAGATACATCTGAGAAGTAGACCCTACTGTGATTTTATCACAGATTTGGCTTTGGCTGGAAAACACCTTGGAGATCATCAAGTCCAATTGCTAACCCAGCACTGCCAACTCCACCCCTAAAACATATCCCTCAGCACCACCTCTACATGGCTTTTAAATACCTCCAGGGATGGAGACTCCACCACTTCCCTGGGTAGCCTGTTCCAAGGCCTGATAACCCTTTGAGTGAAATTTTTTTTCCTAATATCCAAACTAAACCTCCCCTGGTCCAACTTGAGGTATTTGTTCTGTCTATCTATTTTGATCCCATTCCTTCATCTGCATTAAAGATATTGAACACTTTGCTTCCCCAAGTAGCTCTTGCATTTCTATGCCCAAAGTCAGCTTGCTGCAGCAGGCAAAAGCTTTTCAGGCTTCTTAACTTGTTTCTCCAAGTTCCCACTCCTTAAAGGAACATCACAGTAAGATTTGAGCATAGGATCATGGACATCTTGGGCTGGAGGAGAGCATCTGCAGCAGAAATAAGGGTCAAAGCCATTCAGTTCTCAAGGCATTTTTGCATGGTTCCTGGAAAGGACCACACCTCGAGTCCTGTGTCCAGTTCTGGGCCCCTCAGTTTAGGAAGGATATCGAGGTCCTGGAGCAGGTCCAAAGGAGGGCAACCAGGCTGGTGAAGGGACTCGAGCACAGACCCTATGAGGAGAGGCTGAGGGAGCTGGGGGTGTTCAGCCTGGAGAAGAGGAGGCTCAGGGGAGACCTCATCACTCTCTACAACTCCCTGAAAGGAGGTTGGAGCCAGGGGAGGGTTGGTCTCTTTTCCCAGGCAACTCTCAGCAAGACAAGAGGGCAGGGTCTCAAGTTGTGCCAGGGGAAGTTTAGCTTGGACATTAGAAATAATTTCTTTACCAAGAGGGTGATCAGCCATTGGAATGGGCTGCCCAGGGAAGTAGTGGATTCTCCATCCCTGGAGATATTTAAAAAGAGACTGGATGTGGCACTCAGTGCCATGGTCTGGTAACTGCAGCAGTAGTGGATCAAGGGTTGGACTTGATGATCTCTGAGGTCCCTTTCAACCCAGCCAATTCTATGATTCTATGATCAATTGGTCAAACAGATCAGAACTCATGTCCCATGTTATATGTGCTGAAAAACCAAGGTCAGAAAACACCATCTCAGAATGACCTGACCTTGCACACAACCAAGATCAGAGATGTCTGAGGTCTGAGCAGAACAGGTCTGACTGGCTTTAAGTGGTTGGACATGGTGCTGCAGCAGTGTGACTGCATTGCTCTGACCCTTGGGAGTAAAAAATGCTCTCAATCCAGGCAGCCACATGGCTAGGAGACTCCACCTCTATTTCTGATCTTTCCACAGCACAATTCTGTAGCACCTTGAGTCCTTTCACTCCTCTGTGTTTGCTTTTCCCACCTGTAGAGGCAAGGTCTTGTTTCTGGGTTTACCCTTCCTACCTTTGGAGGTGTGGAGTCTTTAAACTCTCTGGGAGTGGGACTATCTTTTTTTACTTGCTGGTACAGTGCTAATCAAAGTGGGAACCTGATCAAGAGAAGCCTTTCAAGGGCTCCCACAATGTCAGCTATTAAAAGTAGGACCTGAGAATCCTTTTCTGCCTGCATCAGCAACATGAGAATAATCCTTATTGTTCCTTTTTCCCTTCACAGGAAAGCTCTCACATGGTTAGGAGCAAATACCAAAGGCTGGAAATGCTGACAGCTGTGGTGGACAGTGGTGCCTCCTGCCTTCACTTACCCCACCTGCTCTCTTGCTTTCTCTGCAAATGTTTTTTGCCCAGATTATCTGCTAAGAAGGTAAATGAGCTGATCTTAACCATTTGCATCCATTCTCCTGGTGCCCAGGAGGCTGCATCCTTCCTGAAGACCACCTAGTTCTAACTGCTTCATGTTCACAGGCCAGAAAGATGCTTTCTGCCCCAAAAAAGCTCTTAACACAAGAAAAGAAACAGCAGATGGAGGAGCAGGTGTGATGGTACCTGGGAATGCTGCAATGGGACTGTTCCACTCTTGACCTATAAAGCACAAAGACCAGAACCAACTCCAAAGTCCCTGAGGCTGGGGTGTACTTTGGATGTTTTGCTTTTAATCTTTTAGTTTCCAAATCGGTGCAGAGGATTTCCCAGTTCCTGACTCATAATTTTAAAAACCTCTGGGTTGGTGCCACTGGAAGAGTTCAAAAGTCAGTGAAGGTGCAAAAAAGAGAGAAGAAGTTTCCCTGTGAGGAGAGAAAAAAAATTGCCCAAAACTTTAGACTCTTCTAGAAAAACAGCACCAGCAAATTTATTAGGGAAAGGGAAATAATTGCAATGCCTCCTGCAAGGAGGGAGGAGACTTTCCATTGGATTTCTTTCAAGATACTCCATGGTGGAAGGAGTAGGGAGGAACATGAGCTGAAAGCCCTCATTCTCCTTAGAGTAATCCAAAAGATTCTCCCTGATTTCCTTCTCCACCACCTCTCTGCTTAGTGGGTACATTGCAGCAGCAGTGCCACCACTCCTCTGTGTTACTGATCCCCTGGATGACATTTGATGCACAGCTTGAAAGGCTGATGATTCTGTGAGCTCATTAACACAGACATGTTTGCCAGGGGATGGAAATGATTTCATCCAAAAAGGGCCCTAGGTTACCTAACTCAAGCCTGTTGCTGGGTTTTTTTTTTTTGGTTGGTTGGTTGTTTTTTTCTTTATTTTTTTTCTGCAAACCCAAACCTATGGGTGGCATATTTATTTTTAGCTTTTTTTTTTTGAGCTAAATTCTCTTTGTTTTCTTCCCCAAGAGCACGAGGCGAATCAGAACCCAACTTCTCCACTTTTCTATTTTTTTTTTTTTTACATTTCCCTGACCCTGCATGCCCATATGCCCACCCATGCATGAGAAATTCAGGGTGAGCATTTTCAGAAGGTTTCACACAGCCTTTGATGTCTCCTAGCCTGGGAAATCTGTCCCCCTCCTGCTTCCCAGCTTGCAAGGTCTCACTGTGGTATCTGCAAGAGATAACGTTCCCTATCCCTGTCTGCACTCCAGTTCTGTCTGAATCTTTGCTGCAGGACTGCAAAAAAGGGACATTTCCCTCCAGATATTGCAGGGAGGTCCTTTCTGAGAGGCTGCCCAGGCTTCTGAGCTGGGCAGTCCATGCCTGCTCCTCTCCTCTCTTCTCACAGAGATTGAGTTATGCCAGGCTTTGACCTAAGTGAAACTGCTGACAGTCACAGGGATTTGACTAATCTCCTTAGGTCGCTGTGAAATTTGTGATTCCTTTTAGGGAATAGAATTTTTTTTAATGATTTTATTAATTTTTTTTTTCCCTTTGGGCTAGCTCGCTATGTAAAAATAAACCGAAGCCCACGGTGGGAGATTAATTTCCTCTGGAGCTCAGGAAGGGCAGTCAGTCAACACAAGATCCTCCCTGGCCCATCCCAAGAGGATGCTGCTCCTGGAGTCATTCCTGGAGGCAGCTGCTGCCCGACCTTGCCATCAGACTTCCTTCCCCAGGGCTCTCCTTCTGGCTCTGCCGTAGCCCCCAGGGGTCTGGATGCTGCCCGTGGGCACAGCCCAAGATGTTTCCTTCCCTCCTGGCTCTGCTCTGCCTCAGAACCCTCTACTAGCAATACTTCTGGGGGTAGTAAAATCCTCTTTTCATATTTGACCCATCTCCTAATGAAGAGAAGAACTCCATCTCCCCAGGTACCCAACCTCCAGGGGTTAATGAGTTGTTTTGGCTCCATCCTCATCTCTCAGAAAGGCTTCCTGGGGCCTAGCCCTGTAGTCTCCTCCCAGAGAAACTGTGTCCTTTCTGTGCAGAAAACCCCAGTTCCCTCCTTTTTATGACTTCTTCTTTAGACCTTTCACCAGCCTGGTTTCTCTCCTCTGGACTCATTCCACCCCCTCAATGTTTTTCTTCTGGTGAGAAGAGCCCAAAACTGAACCCAGGATCATCTGCAAACTTACTGAGGGTGGACTCCATTCCCTCATCCAGATAATTTAGAAATAAATTAATTAATAAATAAATGAATTACTGGATAATTAACAAAAATACTAAAAAGAACTGGCCCTAACACTACTTATGACTGCCCACCACCTCCTAGCTGAGCAGCATTACTTTGCTTCTCTTGGCTCTCTCATCCCTCCTGACCCAAATTATGCTTATGGCAGATTCATAACACCTTATTCATAGTTCCCTAAAACACCCTGAAAACTCCTGCATTTTGGCACTGTGCTCTTGCCCCTGAAACACTGGTGAAACCCTCAACCCACCTTCCCTGTGGAGGTTTCTACATGGGTCTTGGTGGCAAGGAAACCTCTTTAGTCCCCTATGTGCACAGGGTTGCTGAACAATGCTGGTATTAGTCAAATAATTAAGAACTGGTTGCTCACAGAGCCTGGCTCATTTTTTTTGCTGTGCTTCAGGCATTCTTGTTTCTAGACATTCCCATGAATTAAGCTGAGCAAGCTGGCAGGGGAGACACAGGCTCTGAATGTTGGCATGAAAAGCCCCACCACAAATTCAGCTGTCATTGTCCTCTTGCTTTGAAAGTTTTAAGCCCTTCAATTAGGGAGAAATGACAATGCTCAGAGTGGGATTCCTCTGCTCTGATTTTGGCATCTGAAATGGAGATGTCTGACTTCAGACAAACCAGTCACTGTCGGCTCATCCTATTGAGGATGCAGAGAAATAGGAAGCACCAGAGTGTGATTCAAGCTACAAAAGTATCTGAGAGAGGTCAAATGAATCACAGGCTGTGAGAGAAGCTGAAGCTGCACGGCCAGACATCAGAGCCT